>NC_060142.1:131909583-133159583 GCF_021461385.2 Schistocerca piceifrons
TTGTGTATACTTGAGGAGTAATTTTACACATTAATATGAAAGAAATAAATCAAAACACCGAACAGAAATTGGCTGAAAAGTCAATAATAAGGCTACAGGTGAAATAATTATTTTAATTGTTTCTGGAGTCTCTCAAGTCCACAACTCCCTTGGATATAGCATACTGAATTGTGGTTGTTGATTTGATTATGGTTGCAGGTTCACAGCTTCCTCTGATATTTGAGAAGATATTGAACTGAGAAACAAACAAAAAATTGTGTAATATTTGTTTACTCTCATTGAACAAACTATACCAACATATTTTTCAAGTTACAAATGACATTCGTCAGAGCTGACACTTTTTGTCAGAATCTAAAATGCCCTATGTGATCTGAAACTGTCACTCCCAACTGTTGTAATTCACTAAAGGGTACACTGCAATGCCTCCCCACAACTGCCCTTATTCAGCTGATGCAGGTTCCTCTTTCTAATGGTGGCTTTCGAGGTCATTATTATGGCATCAGCCAATTGCTAAAACAGAAGTAAATGTTTTTAATAAATTAAATTATTATGCCTACAATTCAAACTAACACTGAAAGCATATTTTCAGAATGCTTCATTGCATAAAAATACAACAACGTGATCCCCACGGCTACTGATCCGCTCTAATTCAGGTAGTTTGTAATATATTCATTGAAACAGCATGATGGAAGGACTGAAAGCATCCAAAAACGAAAATCGCCCAAAAAATGTCCAAATGAAGGCCAGGGATCTCGTTCATGCCAAGGTAAAATATTTCTGAAATGGTCAAAAAATCTATTTATTTAAATTAACTAGTTAATATCAATTAAACCATAGTCTTTTGGTTCAAAAAAATTATCTTAATCTGAGTATTTCAATTAAACCATAGTCTTTTGGTTCAAAAAAATTATCTTAATCTGAATATTTTCACTTTGTAGATAAACTGTGATGCTTCAGTTGTCTAAGAATGCTTTTCAAACAAAGCATCGAAAAGTAATTTGAGCAATATTTTCATTTTGGACAATGTGGGATTAATTCTTGGAAGATATCTCCCACAAAACCTGCGAATAATACAGATGTATCTGACTTTCAATAAGCGTTATGACTTCTGGAGACGATATGTAAAGGAGAAACCTAAGGTGAATACATGAATCACACGAAATCAGTATCAGTTAGAAGAATAGTGTCACAAGATACGAATAATTTGGAGCAATTTTATCTTGTACCCGAAGGTGTCCATTAGAATACATCAGAACCAACATTTGAAGTGAATGTTTAGAACATGATAAGCAAAGTGCTTTCCATCTCACGTAATTAATGAAGTGTGGTTCAAATAATTGCAGTCGACATTTTACTCGTATTTACGAAATGAGCAGGAAATTCAGCAGAACTGTATCCTAAACTTAAGTCACAATTTAGTGTGAATGGACCAGATCAGAAAAAATAATTTTGCACAATGCTGAACACAAATTCCAGTACTACAAATCTGGAAATACCGAAATGTTTCGATAACTTTTGACGCTGCTACAGTATAAAACAGGTAGTTCGACAACAGGCAAGGAAGTATAAGTCGTGTAGAGTATAGCTTCACTGTGGTTTAGTCTGTAACACTGCACTGCTTGCGTTGTGGCGAATGTAGGATATACACTATGTTAGAGACTACATACTGATCCAATACCAGATCCAAAAAAAGAGTTGTCTCTAAATCTGAAGGTGTTTTAAATAAGTCACTACGAAGTTTAAGTGGAGCTGGTTGTTTAATATTCAGTTTACAGAAAGTAAAGTTTTTCCCGAAACACTGATATTCCCAAGTTTAGCTTCCCGTTTCAGGCTCTTCGCGATTATTGCTCCACCAGTATTATCGCCTGAAACTTGCAATATTTCCAATTACAGTCCCCATGTCCTTGGGGTACACAAAATGTGTCTTTAATGCAGTGGTTTCCAATGCCTTCTGCATCCTCAAGACGTTGATCATTGCTTATTCTTCCGCCTTTTAGGGTCAGTTTCTCACTCCATGGGCAAGCGAGTGTCCTGAACCTGTCCTCACCCCCACCCTCTTTGACAAGGGCATTGGCAGAACAAGTGTGACTTCTTATGCCGTCGTTCTTCGGCCACCGTTACTGATAATTTTTATTCGAAATTTAAGTAGTAGCAAAGTTCGAACCCGGGTCTCATGACGTTTTGATTTCCAGTCCAAGACGCTCCCCCTAGACAACAGGCGCTGTATTTGTTTAGTGCTTAATTTTTAGCTTGTGGTAACTATAGCATAATCAGAGAATTATGATGTAATTTCATTTAAGAACAGATCTGTGTATGTTCACAAACTTTTTATGTTTAATCTTCTTTAATAATTTATAATAACGGTATTTGCTGCCAGTTACTACCAGTAGTTTAGCTATGCCGATCTTGGCACACTTTTCAGTGCGAATGTATGTATCGTACTACTGTATATCTCGTATACATGACGCCATAAGCCAAGCCCCAGTTGTATGACATCACATGTGCCTCCCCTCTCCTAATGATATCTTTTTCTTTGAAATAGACGAATCAGAGATATCCCAGTCACATCCCTGTAATGTGATCTCTCAGGTTTGCTTAGAGTGATTGATCAATAGTTAGGTCCTGGGTGTTCTGGTTAGTTTACGGTTCCATTTTCCGCTCAGAAAATGGAAACAACATCTTAGCTGAACGCCCAGAAGCTCACGAAATCCCAACATTTTAAAGATCAATCACATTTTTAGTTTATTCTTAAGCTAGATCACTTCATAAGTCAGAGTTTCTACGCCAAAACACACATATTTAGGTCTCCGAATCACAAACTAGTATTTTAGAGACCAGTTTCCATTTTTTCTACCCCATCTTAAGGATTCCAGTTGGCCAATTAGCTTTCCTCCTATCGTGGGTTGGTATTTTACCAGCCATTAATACAAAGCAGCCGAGCAATATGTAGCTGCCAACTTGGTCATATTTGATTTGCGTAAATTTGCGTCATGTTCCAAATTGTCAACAGGATTTGAGTTATTTCTGAAAAATACTTTAATATCCCCCCCCCCCCCATGAACCATGGACCTTGCCGTTGGTGGGGAGGCTTGCGTGCCTCAGCGATACAGATAGCCGTTCCGTAGGTGCAACCACAACGGAGGGGTATCTGTTGAGAGGCCAGACAAACGTGTGGTTCCTGAAGAGGGGCAGCAGCCTTTTCAGTAGTTGCAAGGGCAACAGTCTGGATGATTGACTGATCTGGCCTTGTAACAATAACAAAAACAGCCTTGCTGTGCTGGTACTGCGAACGGCTGAAAGCAAGGGGAAACTACAGCCGTAATTTTTCCCGAGGGCATGCAGCTTTACTGTATGATTACATGATGATGGCGTCCTCTTGGGTAAAATATTCCGGAGGTAAAATAGTCCCCCATTCGGATCTCCGGGCGGGGACTACTCAAGAGGATGTCGTTATCAGGAGAAAGAAAACTGGCGTTCTACGGATCGGAGCGTGGAATGTACATGAAAATGACCAAATTTGTGAAAAAAATTTTATTGGCTCTTCATTTACTACATGGTATTGAAATTTCAATTACCAAATATTACGTTCCAATTCCGCTTCTAAGGGGGAAAAAAATAATAATTTGTAATAGCTTGCACAGGGCGACGCCCCCCCATCTTGGTCTTCATCCTCTCGTATATCTATTTATACTGCGTTTTTTTCCAGTTTTGTGCAGTCACAATGCAGGGAACGTTTGTGTACTACATCAAGAAGGCTGTGGAATAATATCTCTGCCGCTGGTTTTATATTCTTTGATTTATAGCGTTTGTTTACGAGTGTTTGTTTGGAATACATTTTTACGAAAGTTGTAAGTAGACTTGTTATTATATTTTGCAGCATGCCGCGTTCTAGTAAGGTGTTTAAAAAGGTTAGAAAGTGTCAAGCTTCTCGATGTAGTAAAGACAACTTGAAAACCAGCCCCATAATAACAAATGGAAACGATACTTCAACCAAGAAAGCGAGTGCTTCGAGAAGGAAAATTGACAGCTGTCAATCACTTGATGATTGTGGCTCAGACACTCAAGCTACTAGTGGTTTTAGGCTTATTGATTTGAAAATACTATCTGATATTATATCATCTGCTTGTGTATGTGCTGACTGTGGTGCAAAAAGTTTGAGATTATATGACGAAGAAAACAGAATTGGAATAGTGTGTATGTTGCATCTTACTTGTGAAAGCTGTCATTCAGACACTGCTTTTAGAACTTCGGCATCAAGTAACCGGATATATGAAGCAAATATGCGTTTAATATATGGCATGAGATGTTTGGGCATAGGCAGGGAAGGTACCAGACTGTTTTGTGGGATCATGAACATGCCACAACCAAGTGCTAGGTACACCACTGGAAATAAAACACTGCTAAGTGCTCTTCAAGAGGAAGTGGAAGAAAACTTGAAGTCCTCTGCAAAGGAAGCTGTGAAGATGAATAGTGAACTAAAGACAGAAGCAGATAACACGCCAGACACCGATTTGTGTGTGTCATGTGATGGAACGTGGATGAAGCGTGGACATACATCACTGTATGGAGTATCATCTGTCATTAGTGTTGATACTGGAAAAATTCTTGACGTTCAGGTAATGAGCAAATATTGCTATAGCTGTGTACTCGGAAAGAGAGCTGGTGAAGTGGAAGAAAATAAGTGGCAGGTTGAACACAAGAAAGTGTGCTGTAGAAATTATTCTGGTTCTAGTGGTGGAATGGAACCTGCAGCTATGAAACTTATGTTCCATCGAAGTGTGGAAAAGTACGGTGTTAGATACACAAAATACCTTGGTGATGGTGACTCCAGCTCCTTCAAAACTGTTTTGGAAAGTGAACCTTATGGTCCCCATTGTGCTATAGAAAAGTTGGAATGTGTTGGACATGTGCAAAAACGAATGGGAGGCAGACTTTTAAAATTGAAACGTGAATTGAAGGGCAGGAAACTTGAGGATGGAAAACTTTTAGGTGGTCCCAACAGACTCACAGACAAAGAAATTCATTCTTTACAAGTGTACTATGGCAAGGCAATAAGGGACAACAGTGGAAATTTGAATAACATGCAGAAGGCTGTGTGGTCTATTTATTTTCATAAACTATCCACAGATGACAAACCTGTACATAATTTGTGTGACATATCGTGGTGCAAATTCAAGCAGGCTGAGCGTGATGGCATGAACTATTCACACAAGCACAGTTTACCTGTGGCTGTTTTAAGTGCTATAAAACCAACATTTAGGTGTTTAGCAGAGCCAGACCTCCTACGAAAGTGTGTGCATGGAAAGACACAAAACCCTAATGAAAGTTACAACTCACTGATTTGGAAACGTTGCCCAAAAACAACATTTGTTTCAACAATTATTGTTGAAATTGCTGCATATGATGCTTGTTTAGTTTTTAACAATGGTAATCTTGGAAGAATAAAAACTCTACAGAGGCTAGGATTTCATCCAGGAGCTTTCACCTATTCAATATTGAAGGACATCGATGACAAAAGAGTTGCTGCGGCTGATATTACAGCCAATAAAATTGAACAGCAGGTTAACCAAAGAAGACAAGCAAAGAAGAGACTGCTTGCAGATGAAGAGGAGTATGCATATGGCTTGCACTAGTTCACACAGAGACGGTAAGACCTAATACAAACACTATCAAATCATTGATTCAGTTTTCCCGTAACTTACATTTTTATAACTTTATGTACCTTTTTCTCAAAAACCACAAAAGGTAGAGAAGTGAAATTTGGTATATGACTAGTCAGTACTATAGTGAAAAATTCTGTGGAAGGAATTTTCATTTAATAAAATAGTAAGGTATTTATGGTAGAAAATATTCCTTAAATTTGATATATTATTTTTCAGGGAAATTGGGAGACCCGTAAAAACTGAACAAAAGAAGATATAAAAATTCTGCTCCACAGAGTTTTGTAATTATTTGGTATGAAAGTGTGTACAAAAATTCATTAACATTGCTCTCACAGTTTTCTCAAAAAAGGAACATTTGTAATTACATTGTTGAAAAAAAATTAATTGTTAATAATTAAAGATGTAAAAGGTCAATAAAAATGAAAATTTAGGTTCATATGCGCATAACATTTCTTAATAACTGTACCAAATTTGGATTGATTATCTTAAAAAATTAGAGTTTTATAAAATACTTTTAAAATTACTGCAGTTTCGTGTACGTCCCCCCTTAATCGGGCAGGTAGGTTAGAAAATTTAAAAAGGGAAATGGATAGGTTGAAGTTAGATATAGTGGGAATTAGTGAAGTTCGGTGGCAGGAGGAACAAGACTTCTGGTCAGGTGACTACAGGGTTATAAACACAAAATCAAATAGGGGTAATGCAGGAGTAGGTTTAATAATGAATAGGAAAATAGGAATGCGGGTAAGCTACTACAAACAGCATAGTGAACGCATTATTGTGGCCAAGATAGATACGAAGCCCACGCCTACTACAGTAGTACAAGTTTATATGCCAACTAGCTCTGCAGATGACGAAGAAATTGAAGAAATGTATGATGAAATAAAAGAAATTATTCAGATTGTGAAGGGAGACGAAAATTTAATAGTCATGGGTGACTGGAATTCGAGTGTAGGAAAAGGGAGAGACGGAAACATAGTAGGTGAATATGGATTGGGGGACAGAAATGAAAGAGGAAGCCGCCTGGTCGAATTTTGCACAGAGCACAACATAATCATAACTAACACTTGGTTTAAGAATCATGAAAGAAGGTTGTATGCATGGAAGAACCCTGGAGATACTAAAAGGTATCAGATAGATTATATAATGGTAAGACAGAGATTTAGGAACCAGGTTTTAAATTGTAAGACATTTCCAGGGGCAGATGTGGACTCTGACCACAATCTATTGGTTATGACCTGTAGATTAAAACTGAAGAAACTGCAAAAACGTGGGAATTTAAGGAGATGGGACCTGGATAAACTAAAAGAACCAGAGGTTGTACAGAGATTCAGGGAGAGCATAAGGGAGCAATTGACAGGAATGGGGGAAATAAATACAGTAGAAGAAGAATGGGTAGCTTTGAGGGATGAAGTAGTGAAGGCAGCAGAGGATCAAGTAGGTAGAAAGACGAGGGCTAGTAGAAATCCTTGGGTAACAGAAGAAATATTGAATTTAATTGATGAAAGGAGAAAATATAAAAATGCAGTAAGTGAAACAGGCAAAAAGGAATACAAACGTCTCAAAAATGAGATCGACAGGAAGTGCAAAATGGCTAAGCAGGGATGGCTAGAGGACAAATGTAAGGATGTAGAGGCCTATCTCACTAGGGGTAAGATAGATACCGCCTACAGGAAAATTAAAGAGACCTTTGGAGATAAGAGAACCACTTGTATGAATATCAAGAGCTCAGATGGAAACCCAGTTCTAAGCAAAGAAGGGAAAGCAGAAAGGTGGAAGGAGTATATAGAGGGTCTATACAAGGGCGATGTACTTGAGGACAATATTATGGAAATGGAAGAGGATGTAGATGAAGATGAAATGGGAGACATGATACTGCGTGAAGAGTTTGACAGAGCACTGAAAGACCTGAGTCGAAACAAGGCCCCCGGAGTAGACAATATTCCATTGGAACTACTGACGGCCGTGGGAGAGCCAGTGCTGACAAAACTCTACCATCTGGTGAGCAAGATGTATGAAACAGGCGAAATACCCTCAGACTTCAAGAAGAATATAATAATTCCAATCCCAAAGAAAGCAGGTGTTGACAGATGTGAAAATTACCGAACTATCAGCTTAATAAGTCACAGCTGCAAAATACTAACACGAATTCTTTACAGACGAATGGAAAAACTAGTAGAAGCCAACCTCGGGGAAGATCAGTTTGGATTCCGTAGAAACACTGGAACACGTGAGGCAATACTGACCTTACGACGTATCTTAGAAGAAAGATTAAGGAAAGGCAAACCTACGTTTCTAGCATTTGTGGACTTAGAGAAAGCTTTTGACAATGTTGACTGGAATACTCTCTTTCAAATTCTAAAGGTGGCAGAGGTAAAATACAGGGAGCGAAAGGCTATCTACAACTTGTACAGAAACCAGATGGCAGTTATAAGAGTTAAGGGGCACGAAAGCGAAGCAGTGGTTGGGAAAGGAGTGAGACAGGGTTGTAGCCTCTCCCCGATGTTATTCAATCTATAGCCTATATTGAACAAACAGTAAAGGAAACAAAAGAAAAATTCGGAGTAGGTATTAAAATCCACGGAGAAGAAATAAAAACTTTGAGGTTCGACGATGACATTGTAATTCTCTCAGAGACAGCAAAGGACTTGGAAGAGCATTTGAACGGAATGGACAGTGTCTTGAAAGGAGGATATAAGATGAACATCAACAAAAGCAAAACGAGGATAATGGAATGTACTCGAATTAAATCGGGTGATGCTGAGGGAATTAGATTAGGAAATGAGACACTTACAGTAGTAAAGGGGTTTTACTATTTGGGGAGCAAAATAACTGATGATGGTCGAAGTAGAGAGGATATAAAATGTAGACTGGCAATGGCAAGGAAAGCGTTTCTGAAGAAGATAAAATTGTTAACATTGAGGTCAGGAAGTGTCAGGAAGTCGTTTCTGAAAGTATTTGTATGGAGTGTAGCCGTGTATGGAAGTGAAACATAGACGATTAATAGTTTGGACAAGAAAAGAATAGAAGCTTTCGAAATGTGGTGCTACAGAAGAATGCTGAAGATTAGATGGATAGATCACACAACTAATGAGGAGGTATTGAATAGAATTGGGAGAAGAGGAGTTTGTGGCACAACTTGAGAAGAAGAAGGGACCATTTGGGAGGACATGTTCTGAGGAATCAGGGGATCACGAATTTAGCATTGGAGGGCAGCGTGGAAGGTAAAAATCGTAGAGGGGGACCAAGAGATGAATACACTAAGTAGATTCAGATGGCTGTAGGTTGCAGTAGGTACTGGGAGATGAAGTTTGCATAGGGTAGAGTAGCATGGAGAGCTGCATCAAACCAGTCTCAGGACAACAACAACAACAACAACAACAACAACGTGTAAGTACCGACTTTATATGCGCCATATTGGAATCGTGGTTTATGGTCGTTTCCGCCATATTTGTGACGTCATGGGTCAAAGCTGACGGGCGGGATCGGACCCTTCCGTATTTCCTAAATTATATATAGTTAGCCGATCTAAAAATTAAAGGCGTTGTTACTGATAAATGTTGAAATACACCCCACATCTTGCTCAAAATAATATGCTTTAACTAAACGGTAAAATTTGCTCTTCTGATTATAAGTAGCAACTGCAACAAAATTTACACTACAGCGAATCATGTTAATTACGACGCAAGAAAAATTATCATCTACAATTTGTTGCAATACGCCCTCTCTCACGTACATACAACACTATGAAACACGTAAACATGTCGGGTCAAGTGATGAATTAACTGAAAAAATGTTTGTGCAGTGTAAATAATTTACTTAACCGAGTTATTGCAAACAATGGACTCTGAAAATTACCTCAGTAATAGCCAGTTCCTACAACACAAAACACCTTCTGGTGGATTTTATGGATAACACTTAGCAATTCCAATTCTTTCCAAACAATTTACTCTTTCAGACATTACCAGAAATTACACAATTCTGTAATACTTCATCTGAAACTTATGTAGCAAAATATGTTAATCCAGGGACTGATTTATCCGTTTCGTTTAATACAATTTTACTCCTATATTAAGAAGTATTTGTCTGGTAATATCCTCATCGTTTTTGACAACAGCTGCACCTTACTAATTGTAAAATAGAGGCATATGATCACTTCTTGGTACTCGGCTTTTATCCGATACAGATTTCAGCAACTAGGGGTACAATTGCACCTTCCACACATCTAATAGTAAGATCACTTTACCGAACTGATTTGAATATAAAGGTGTCTCACATCGTGCAAAGGAGCGAAGACAGCTCAACCAAGTTAAAATCTAAGAGTTGGCAAAAAGAAATAACGCCAAATTTTCCAGAAAAACTAAAACGCATCTGCGTCAAACAAACCACATACTTTCTATTAACGTTTACGTGAACGTAAGAACACACGCAGATAATTATTAAAAAAAACCGTCAAACTTACCAAAAACACTAAAACGTAGTTCCAGCACATTTCAGACCACCACTCAATTTCTACACGAAACCTTCACCTCATTGTTCCCCACCACAATTTGAATTTGAACAAAACAAATTCTACTGCAACAGAGATATATGAAAACGAAAGTAGGTATGCCAGAGATTTTATATCAACGCACAGGCATACCACTACCATTCGGATTGTCTCGCGCCAGTAAAACGTCTGCTACACTGACGTTTCAAATCGGAAATTGCCGTCACGGGGCCATGCCCGCCAGGCTGCAGGCCACTTGCGATAGTTCTCTCGACCTAAAATACATTCCGTTCCAAATATAAGTCTCGAGAGTACAATCTAGATATGGGCCAACTCGGGTTTACGTCAAACCGAGGTAACATAGTTCAAACTGACTTAACTCGAGCAGGAACGAAAAAAAACCTGAAATATCCAGTGTCATTCTCTCTTTCGCGTCTGAGCAGATTGCGATTTATTTCAGTTGACCAAACCAAGATTCGGTGTTTCCCAATCGATGATTATATTCACGAGCTGGATGGTTACTACAAAGGGAGCAATTTCTGGTCTTTCGGCTTGAAATTTTGAAGACTTGTGAAAATATTCACTTCACCTGCGTTATTGAAGATTTAGACATTTGAATACGATAGACACGGGTTCAGTTTGTGCGGAAGCGCCGGTGAGCTCCGAACTAGAGAGAAACGAACCGGTAAAGCCAATTCACGCAGTCCGTCACGGCACCACCACGTCAGGGTGTATTCACATTAGCCTATCCTTAACGTCACAGCACGTCAAGTAAATTCAAGTTACGTGATCTCAACTCACATTGCTGTCCTCAGCTGTTCTTTTCGCTAGTATTGCGATCTTCCCTACATGATTTTCAGCTGTTTTTAGTACGCGCGAAGTGCACTCAACGCTTTAGCTGTACGAAATTTACCTTTATTGGACTCAAATGGTCTGCATCTTGTAGGGTTAGCTTGTATATTAGAGAAGGGAGGCAGAAGTGCTAAATAACGCGGAGAATGTGCTTGGGTCTAAAGAAATGTCATTACATGGTACAGAAGTGGAATTTCACACATTACACAAAGAGCACGAGGAAGTGGAATCAGCATTTTATATTATGGAAAGTCGACGCACCAATTTTTTTTCATTTGTTACGTCAAACTTTACCCAAAATTGCTAAATGGAACACAGTGTTGTAAGTGGCCATCACATCCTGTGAAAATTTTGTTTGTTTTAAAGTTAACTGTAGTTGCTAGTACAGTGCAATTTTTTGTGTAGCGGTCATATCCCCCTCAATTCCTTTCTCTTCAAAATACATATGTTTTCTTTACATGTTTTGTATGGCTTTTAGTAGTTCAAGTGCCTTATTTGTTCTGGGATAAGCTAACGAAACCACATAAATATTGACCACTGATGCTTGAAAAACTGTTGCATACGAAATTCGGAGAGCTACTTAACAATAAATATGCTTACCACAAACACATATTTAATCAAAGAACTGATAGTATCTGTAGGGTTGGGTTGTTTGGAGAAGGAGACCAGACAGCGAGGTCATCGGTCTCATCGGATTAGGGAAGGAAGTCGGCCGTGCCCTTGGAAAGGAACCATCCCAGCATTTGCCTGGAGCGATTTAGGGAAATCGCGGAAAACGTAAATCAGGATGGCCAGACGCGGGATTGAACCGTCGTCCTCCCGAATGCCACTGCGCCACCTCGCTCAGTGACAGTATCTGTAGGTTCCAGTGCATTTCTTTATGTGACACTACAAAGGCCTGACAACATACATATAAATTCCACCTACTAATTAATCTGATTCTACCGACAGTACTTTTTTCACTTCAAGTTGCACCCATGTTGCAATCCATTCCACTGTTAAATATTACTTATTGTACCAGAATCAATAAAAATCCACTTTCTAAAAAGTAGTAGAGGGCAAGTAATTTAGGCCCATGTCGTAAAATTAAGACTGCTGTCTCACTGCTTCAATTAACCTGTCGTCATTTATTATAAACCTTAACTAAACAAATAGCAGATAACTAACACTGATAGCAACCACGAAAGCCTTGTATCAGAACGAAATGAGATTGTGAGTCTTGTGACCAGCAATGAATGGATGACATTAGCCGTGAAAACTTTTCTCCAGAAAAATGTTGACAGTACCGTGATGTGACATAATGATACGGGATGGCCAATGTTGATGCGACCATTTGAAATTCACTGCAGAACTTTCTGATGGGACGGGACTGGATGCGACGTAATGGCCAGTGGAGATTGGCCTTTACTCAGTGCCACCCGCCATGCAATGTGTTCGAATCAAGTTACAAGTAATAATCCCAACCCAAGTTACCCTGTTTCATAAACTGAGTTGACCCTAAGCTTGTTCAGACCGTGTCAGTGCGGAAAAGTTAAATAAATGTTCTAAGTCGTTTGAATATTTCACATCTGCTCAAGTTGTAACTTCTCTTAAAACACAGTAACCAAACTGAGTTGCTGGACTAAAGGCTAATTCGCACTGGCCGTCATGTCACATCATGTCCTGTCCCCTCAAAACATTCCACAATGCATTTCAAATGGCAGCATCAACAATGGCCATCCCCTCCCTTCGCATCACATATGGCAACATCAAGGTTTCTCAGGAAGGAAGTTTTGACAGCTGACATCATTCATCTGTTGTTGATCATGTGATCCAAAGCTCATTTTCTCTCGATACACGGCCATGAGCAGATGTCCATATTTCATTTCATTGTGGTTTTCGTGATTGATATCTGTTGTTTTTGTTCATTATTTGCCACAAATTGTTTCATTTTGTTATTTCTTTTATTAAAACCTATAATAAATGATGAATGGTTAATTGAAGCAGGGAGGGAGCAGTATCAATTGTAAAATTGTAACTAAATTACCTGCCCTCCATTACATTTATAAAGTGGATGTTTCTACACACCAATATGGTATTTAATATTTTACAATGAAATGCATTGCAGTATGACTGCAACTCGAAATGAAAAATATATTGTTGGTAAAATCAGATTCATTAGTAAGTCGAATTTATTTGTATGTTGTCAGTCATTTGTAGCATTTCGTAAAGAAATGGGCTCAGACCTTCAGACACTGCCATTTGTTCGTTTAAATATGTGTTCGTTACAGCTTTATTTGTTGCTAAATATCTCTCTGGGTTTTGTATGAAACAGTTTTTCAAGTATCAGTGGTCAATAATTGTGTGGTTTCACTAGCTAATCATTATCTTTCTGCGTTTTGTATGAGACAGTCTCTCAAGCATCAGTGATCAATATTTGTATGGTTTCACTGCTAATCCCAGTACAAGTAAGACACTTGAACTGTTAAAAGCCAAATACAAAACTTAAAGAAAATCTATAAATCTTGAAGGGGAAGATATTGAGGGAGATATGGCTAGTGTACAAAAATTTGCACTAGACTAGCAACTGAACTTAGTCTTAAACAAGCCAATTTTTCATAGAATGTGATGGCAGCTCATACCACACTCTACTTTTTAGTGATTCTGGGTGCAATTTGATGTAACAAATGAAAACAATGATGCTTTGACTTTGTAAACTATAAAATGAAGGATTTCTCTTCCTCAAACTTCTTGTATACTGTGTGAAATTTCCTTCCTGTATGGGACCAATGACCTCACTGTTTGGTCTGCTCCCCCAAATCAACCAACCTTTTAGTACCACTGAGTGAAACTTTCATAGCCACACTATTTTTGTGTTGTTTTGCACTTCTGTCTTCGTTCTCTAATACACTCAATATCCCTGCAAGCTGCAAGCCATTTAAGTCCAATAAATGTCATTTTCGTACAAATATGGACTTGTGGTTATCACGTATTGTTGGGCAGTAATAACACACTTTAGATGTTTTATTTGGCACTGAAGTAAGCGGGAACAACATGGCAGTACAAAATTTGTGTGCCAAGAGCCTAGAAATAAAGGTAGTACAAAGATGCTAGAGTCCAAAAATATGGCACTTTACAACCCTGCAGTAGGCTCGTGCTGTATCGTTATGGGATTAGGCACGTGGAGGACTCCTGTCCCTCATTTTTGTTTCTTAATTACTCATTGAAATGATTATCAAATGTTCTTTAGTTGCTTTTTCTATGCTTTTATATGTATAGGGATGGAAATAAAACACAAATTAAAAAAAAATTCAATAATTCATTTCAGAGACAGTTAACACATATGGCATGTAAATGAGGCAAACACATCCACCTTTTACATTTATGACACCATTTTCTAGTTGAATTGTCTTTCTGTCATCCACACTCGTAACGGAGTCCTTTGGAACCTTCTCTGGGATTGTCTTGTGGTATAACTGTTGAATTTATGCCCAGTTTGGCTCATGCACGCCGCCGTAATTCAATGGGAATTTGAGGGACAGCAGATCTGTACTCAATTTGCGGTTTCATCATTTCCCAGGCCATCCTCAACAGAAACTCCGTTCTTTTCAATGATTTAGGTGTTCTAGAATTTGCTCAGTATATGCACAGTATGTGTTCATGGCAGAAACACTAATTAAATTATAGAAAATAATCATAGATCACCTACAAGTGTTACACAACACATCATTTTTTTGAATTAGTCGATCAAGTAAATCAACTCCAATCTTTGTCATATTGTAAAAAGCTATAATGTCTGGTTTCAGTGAATCTTTTGTATCTTTATCAATGGTATCATGACATAGTGTAGATATGAAGAGAACAGCTTGATTAACTATAGGGCAGTATGAAACTAACGTACCATTCTCCTGGAAGCCAAACAAAGAAGAATATTGAGGTCTTTGCTTATTAGGTAAAACTCCTCAAGGATTTCCTTCTTGTTTTCCCAGAGTGTTCCAACATATGAGAGTCCCTTGTCTTCTGGTAGCTTCTTAGCCAGTGCTATACTGCTGAACCAGTTGTCACCAGTAGTGTTATGGTGAGTCCCACTGACAGGTTCCACTAAACTCATTACTACATCTGTAGGAGAATTACTGTGCTTGAGATGACCCTCTGGCTGAGTGCCAGCACAAGTTTCTAAGTTGAACGTATAGGCAGTTTTAGCATCTATCAAAGCAAATGTCTTAATGCTGTCTGAATTAGCGTTTTCCTTGAAAAGAAAGTAATTGTTCGTCATCAGTCAAATATTCACTTGGAACAAAGTGTTATGAAAAATTATGAACAACAGTCTCAAAAATATCTCTAATTGGAGCTAATTTATCAATTTCTTTTCGAAGGCTTCTGTCCCCTATGTCATCAAAACGTAAACGTCTCACAAGAAATTTAAATCTTTTTTTCATTCATAGTTAGGTAACAGGATTCTAAGCCATTTCCTCTAGAGTTACCCCAGTGCATGCTAGGGTTCTTCTACAATTTCTTAGGGTTCCTATTAGGTAGAGTATGCCAAAAAGTGCTCTTATTTCAGTCTCATCAGTGATTCTAGCATCTCCATGTCTCTGAAATTTAATTTTCAAATTTCTTACATAAATATTTGTGCAATTAACTATAATTTTGTTAAAACTACTGTTGAAGAAAACATCTAATAACTTACCTTCAGAAAGTATTGCTGATGCTTGCATCTAGGAGCCAGGCAGATGAGTTATTATATTCTCTGACCTCGTTCTCAGGTTTCCTTTAGGAAAAGACTTAGACCAATTTGTTTTACTGTCATTCCCAAGGCAACAGGAAGTACTAGACTCACTCACTGTTCTTATTATCGCGTTCATCTGCAGAGTGTTCAGTTTCAGTGTCATAATCGCTTTCCATTGGTTGATCATCTTCATTTGAATCAGATTCTTCAGAATAAAATACGTCACTTTCATCATTCTCTGCATCTTCTTCGAGCCACTTCATCCACACTTCAGGGTCGGAAGACACATCCACTCTCCTTTTAGTTGGGTCTGACATCATTAAAATAAAAACGTATTTATGAATATCAGTTTCTGTAAATTATAGTACATGTTGAAGACTGTGTAAGTAATCACTTTAGTTAACATAGTTATTTTATTCAGATTACTAAATATTTTAAATATTGTACTTACAACGAATTTAGTATGAAAAATATTTGAAAAAGGAAAACACCTACCGGTACCTTAAGAAATTGTTACGTAGATAGGCATGTGGTGGACAGTTGTACCCCAACTGATTTCAATGTCCTGCTGCTCTCCGTTTAGCTGTCCAACTGACGTTTGCTGTAAACAAATTTTCAATAATGCACCCATTTGAAAGATTCTGAGCGTGGGAACGCTGCAACTTGAAGCGTAACGGAAATAATCACAATGTAAAACCGCTGGGTGACAGGTGTACCACACGCGCCCACTCCAGGGTTAACTACCATGTTGTATATGTGCACTTTGTGCCAAAAACAGTTGAAAATCACCTTGCGAAGATCGCAATTTCCGCGAAAAACAGGTTGCGCTGAGCCACGTGAGTTGATATCATGTGACTTTAATTGACATGACTTGCCGTGACATGACGTACACTGTGAAAACACCTTGACGTGACAGTGCCGTGATGGCCAGTGTTAATTGGTCTTAATTCTTCTAGCGTTCATTTCTCTCGTTAGCCTCTGCATGGTTTGCGTACCTGTTTGATTACAGTTATATGAAATCGGTGAGGAAACAGAAACTATTTTTTTTATTGCCTAACATCCAAATATCTGTTACAAAAGCAGTATGATCCACTATTGCATTTTTTTCTTACAGGCTATGTACTCAGTATTATATAAACCTTTTAAAATATTAGGCACATTTTTCTTGAGGGCAGTTCATAGTCGGTGATTCTGCAGCCAGATAACTCGCCACAAATATCAATGACTACTGCACTTTAACCCGAAAATTTAAGAGTCAGTTGTGATGTCTGTTTCCAATAGTGATGTCCCTTCCTATAAAATTTTCGTGTTCAAGACCTTACTTACACATAGTCTCTCTTTAAGAAATATGTCGTGATTAAAAGTCAATGGCAAGTAACGAAATCTGCAGTTTTTAAATTTTTTATGCTGGTTATAAGGTACCCCTAGCTTGTTAGTTACTGAAAATGTGTAGATAACACTAAGAGTGTTCTAAACGATAGTTCCACGTTCTGGACCTTACTTACACATAGCTACATCTTTAAATAGTATGTTGTTAATATAAGTCAACAACGAATTTTGTTTTTGTTTTTCAATTTTTTAAGGTAGTTATAAAGGACAGCCCCGCTTCCACCCCTTGGCAAAGTGCGTTATGGAAAATGCGTTGGTATTGCTAGGGTTAAGGAGTACCAATCTACAGGCTGAAATTTGAACACACTCATGAGTCACTTTGAATTTGCTGTAACATTTAGACAATGATTAGACGATCTTAAGTGAGCAAAATGCCTCATCATGTGGATAAATGGTTGTTGAGCTATAGGCTGCAGTTCGAAAATTCACTCATGACACGTCTGGGGATTTCGACGATGGTCGGACAATCTTAAGACTGCCAAACACCACGGTTGGAGCATGAATTGTGTAAGGTTACAACTTCATCATCTTTTCCCTCAGTCGTTTTTAGCTGCTGTGCTTTCAAATATCATAGTGATTGACATCTTGTTCTGTAGGCATAGAGTGAATTCGGTTCAATTCAGGTTCAGTTTGTTTCAGCTTGGGTTCAGTCGGCAGCGACAATGATAAACTGCAACCTCACATGAAACCATCATCGATAACGGCGGCCACAGAGCACTGCGGGAACACAACCCTAGTTAATAATAGTCTAACTCAAGTTGGCTTGAAATCTTCACGACCCTAGTTAACCCAGCTTGGTAACTTGAGTTTACACAAATATAGTGCAGTCAACCAATGAGAATGACGTTACCATCAACCAATGAAAACGTTTGATGTGAATCGACTGGAAATTAACTTGTGACCTTCGACCATAGATATTGGTAGACTGGTCATGACGTATATTTCGTGGCACCAACATCTCTACTGCTATACCACGTGACTATTGGCAAAACAATGAGGGTATCCTGTTGTGCTTATGGTTGTACCGAGCGTTTTGTGAAGGGAAGTAACATTAAATTTCACGTGTAAGTATTATTAGTTTAATTTAGCGGCATTTCTTGAATACTGATAAGCTATTGTGTGTATCATATCCTTACCCAGAACGCCACAGTTACGTAAATTGAAGTGCTGTGTGTGTTTCCAGGCGCACATTGCAATCGTATATATTTCTTGAAATGGTAAGCTACAAAGCTGCTTTTTCTCTTTCGTATAGGTTTCCAAAGGATGAAGGGCGCAGGCAGATGTGTATACAGGCAGTGAAACGAAAAGATTTCAAGCCTACTGCGCACACACGCATCTGTTCGAAGCACTTTGAAGAATATATATATATGTATAGTGTGTGTGTGTGTGTGTGTGTGTGTGTGTGTGTGTGTGTGAGAGAGAGAGAGAGAGAGAGAGAGAGAGAGAGATTTATTACCAATAACCCTTCCCACTCCAAAAGCAATGGCAATGTGCATTGCTACTACATAAGAAGAAAGGATGATTTTTACTATCCTAGATTAAATCTGACTTTGGTACAAAAAGGGGTGAATTATGCTGGTATTATTTTAAAGAACAATTTGCAAAAACAAGTTAGGGGTTTGATTTCTCATCAGGGTTTAGTTTTATTTCGTACTTCCCAGTTACAAAACATACGAATATCAGAAACAGATACTGAATACCATTTGCAAAAAGGTAGTTGTATGGCCTATGTTAGTTTCCAGATAATAAGCTGTAATGTATGGGATAAATAATATGCTGCTACAAAAATCTTTGGTCATTTACGAAAAAGCATTAAAAGCCTGACAGATAGCCAACCAGCATTTAAAATCAAACTAAAAGAATCTATGAATGACAGCTCCTACTCAGTAGACGATTTTTTAGGTATAAATAAGTGATTGGAAGAATTGTCATGTAATGATAGGTCTACCTTTTATTAAACTGACACATCATTGCGAAGTATCGTATTCATGATCTGTGGAACAAGTATTCATGTAAGTAAGTACTGATTTTGTAGATATCTTATTTGATACACCTACGAAACAAACTGTTTAAACCAAAAACGAGCTTTCAAATGAAACTGCTTTACGTTTTGTGGGTGAACGACACAATTGAGTTCGTTACATTCGATGTGAACACGTGTGTTTACGTTACAGGTTTCGTTGTTTATGCCGATTTATGAAGTCTATAACACTTTCTACAACCAAGGCACTAAAACACACACACGCAATATTTACATTTTATGCAGTGCATAACGCGTATTGTTAGTAGAGAATGCATCTCATAATTGGTAACACTCAAATATTCGCAGCGAATATATTGCCGAACATCGAAAGTGTTTCAGCAGTTCACAAAGTTCATTGTGAAGTAATGGCTGTAAAACTAAATTTGTACAGTGGTTACGCAATAATTTATCACTTCTAGCTGTGTTTACATAAGCTACATTTAATGTGGTGAAGTTAGCAGGAAATCCACTGAGGAATACTGGAAGTGAAATCAGGAATCAGAATGCTGCCTTGAACTCCCGCCGACGTTTTGCCAACAGTCACGTGATTCTATGTTGCAGCCAGGCCAGATGTACAGCCGCTGCACTGCTTGCCCAGTCTATTAGTATCTATGGTCGAAGCTTGTGACATTTACAAAACATTTGTGAGACAGTAAATCTTTGGAAAAAAAACAAGAAATATTTGTCACGAAACGGCTTTAAGTTGCAAAAGCCACAATTAGCGCCAGTTTGACAAGCCATGAAACTTCGTGTGTTGCCTCCTTTTATGCCCACAAAGCCATAATCCTTCTTGAGATTTAATACTTCATGTTTGTTAATATTGTAATATTGAATCCATTAAATCTTTGAATGTGAAGTCTGTGGCAGTGTAAATATTGTGCACCAGTGAGAAACGAAATGAGTATTCGTACCATCGTAGCGTCCATATTGGGTAATGTAGTCACAAAGAGAGAGCTTTTATGAATGTAGTAAGTAGGTATGCACCATCTGTGGCAAGTTCTCTTCCAACAAGAGGAGACGACTGTCCTGATACAGTTGTTACAAACCTAAATAGCTGGAACTAAGTTTGGTTGACCCTACACTTGCAGATCACAGTGGAGTAATCACGACGCTATGCACAAACTCAGCAAGTACTCAACAAATTCCCACCTGGCCTTCAAATTATGTCTTCAGAAGTAGGATTATACAAAGAAATGACGATTTCAAAACTGCAGTGCCTTCTATAGACCGGCATTAAATCTGTGAAGAATTGGCACCTAATGGTACATTCAGTTCCATTTTCCAGAGTCTTAAAGCTAAATTTGATGAAAATTTTCCCCTAAAACCCAAGAGCTATCCAGTTTCAAAAACAAAATACACACAGAAAACTGTCAAAGCAAAGAGCTGGTATACATCTAGATTAGCTAAAATAAAATGCATTGTAACACTACTAAATGCTAACATCAAAACCACTAAGGACATTGACATCAAGGATGGACTATACTGCAATTATCTGCAGGTCAAAAGGATGTACAGAAAAGAAGTAGAGAAAGCAAAGAAGCAAAGCAGTGCCAGATTTATTGGAGAAGCTCACAATCCTTGCAAGGCAGCATGGGATTCAATTAATTAATATAGGCAAAAGCCCACCTCTTGCTCAAATTCTGGCAATCCAAATGAATTTAATGAATATTTTAAAAACATATTAGAAAGGACAGTAGGTGAAATTCCTGACTTCAGAAGAGATCCGGCAATTGCTGTGAAATATTGAAATAAATGCAGCATGGTAATGTGGAAGGGAGTTTATCCAAAAGACATAATAAAATTGGTAAAAGACTACATTCAGGGAGCCCTGATATTTACGACATGTGCTGTACTATTAAAAACTGTAGTCTACAAAACTGTTCAACCACTGTCAGTAGTAATAAATAAATACCGCCATGCTGGGGAATTTCCAGACTTCCTGAAAGAATCATGCACGGTACCAGTTAACAAAAAAGGTAATACACATGAAGTGTCAAGTTTCAGGCAGGCCTAAATCTGTAATACCATTGCTAGCTAAGGTCATGGAGTCCATAAATAAAGATCGGCTATTAAGTTATATTGAAGGTAGTAACCCCTTTGTGATACACAGCATAGTGTTTAGAAGGACAAATCAACTACAACGGAAATACTTGACTTAGGTTCAAACAGAAGTCAGGGTTTTGAAGACAGGGAGTCTATAGCACTGGTACTCTGAGACCTTAGTAAGACATTTGATTGTATCCCACATAAGGCCCTGCTCAGCAAGCTAAAATCATACAGCATTGAGTGAGCTTTTCTGCAAACTCTCCAGTCCTACCTAAATAATAGACGGTAGATTATTATTAGTTCAAGGAGCAGAATCTTGTGAAAAGAAGTTAAAACATGGTGTCCCACAGAGATCTGTAGTAGGATCCCTGTTGTTATCAATTTTCTTTAATGACATAGGCTCCAATGGGTGCACCTTGGACTTTGCAGATGACACCACTTTGTTCTCAAAAGAGGAAAATGTACTTCATGCTGTTTAATAAGTGGAAGTCCTATTCAGTGAGACGAAGGCCTGGTTCTTTATGAGCAAGACAAAAATTAATGAAGTCAAACACAGATGATGATATGCAGCCAAAGTAATACTGGAGCACTGGGTGACACAACGGCTGTTAGGCTTCAGGGCTTTTTCATTGATACCAAGTTAACCTGGCAACAGCACATTAAACGTGTATGTTCGAAACTCTCATGGGTCCTGTACCTCTTGAGGAAAATAAAAAGAGTTATACCACATCAGTACCTATTCACAGTATACTATGCAATGTTCCACACTCACATCAGCTACGGGCTGTTACTGTGAGGCCATTCTGCAGGCTGCAAGAATATGTTTTTATTACAAAAGAAAGCAATGAGAATCATTACCCCAAGGAAAAAAACTGTCCATCACAAACCAATACTTTCCAGAGTAGGAGTTCTGACTGTTTTCAGTCAATATATTTTCAACTGCATTGTTCACACAAAGACAAATCATGAGACCTACAGAGAGTGAGTTCATCAATACAACACTTGCTATAAAAACAGTACAGCCAGGCTAAGATGTCGATTAACTAAGATACAGAACAGCTTCCCTATGGTGGTCGTAACATTATTTAAAGCTCTACGTAAGGGTATACACCCATTACCAATCGAACAATTTAGGATTCAGATTTCGTGTGTACTAAAAGGGCAACCTTTGAACAGTATAGGTTGCTTGATTCGTTTGTAGTTTAAAGGGATAAAGTGCAAAGTCATCAGTCACTTTTTCCTTAGTCACACAGATCTCAGATTAAAACCGTACCCAAATGAATCCTACCACCTGAAATCTGGGGAAAGAACAAAATACTTAAAACTATGCATGTAACCACACCAAAGTAGAAGAGGAAAGTATCAAGCCAAAATGGAAAATGTTAACTAAAAGGAAAAAAGTGGTAGAAGGTGTTAAAACAATATAGCAGGCAAACTTGGCTGACTGGTCACAAGAGTAAAAAAAGATGAGACAGCCACTCTGCAACACACTGAAATCCCCAACCTAAAAACGCAAAGCAAGAGAAACACAGATGGTGGAAACATGAACACCAAGTCGAAGAGACAACACCACAGTGAGCAAGGAAGAGTTAAAACGCAGGTAGGGTGAGGGCCTGGAAGATGAGGCTGAGACACCAACCCTTAAATAGAAAACTCCCTTCATAGATAAAACTTAAAACTGTTGAGGGAGTGTCACCTAAAATTGAAGGGGGTGCATCAGGGAGACTAGAAGTCTGCTACATGACAGTACATTTGGACAGTCCAACAAGACGTGGACCACTGTCAAGTGTGAACCATAGAGACATTGAGGTGGGTCCTCATGCCATAGTAGGTGACTGTGAGTCAGCCAAGTATGGCTGATGTGGAGCTGTCAAAGCACAATGGAGTCCTTGCAAGAGGTTCTCTTGGAAGGCCTTCACACATTCATCATCTCCTTTACCATACATAACTTATTCAGCAAAGTCAGAGAGTGCTGTTCTCTATTCCACAGCCCAAATACTTTTTGCAATGTAATACTGAAGAAATATCAGAGTTCAGTATGCTGATCTCCAGACTCAATTTACGAGTAGCCTCTTTGGCTAGCCTGTCGGCAAGTTCATTTCCTGCAATTGCGATGTGTCCTGGGAGCCATATGGAGACCACTGACTGTCCACATTGTTCCGGGATGTAAATGGACTCTTCGAAGGTCATTACCAAATTATGGTGAGAATAGCATTGGTTGAGAGCTTGTAAGGTGCTCAAGGAGTCACTGTAAATGAGGAAGGACTCCCCACTGCAACAACTTATGTGCTCAAGATCATGAGAGATGGCTACTAGCTCTGCAGCGAAAACACTGCATCCATCTGACAAGGAGCTCAAGTCAGTACATTCTGAATGAGCATAAGTGAACTCAATGTGACCATCAACCACTGATCCATCTGTGTAAACTACCTCCGAACCACGGAATCCTCAAAAATAGAGAGAAATAGGCGGCGGAAGGCCACAGGGTGAACCGAGTCTTTTGGGACTTGCGATATGTCAAGACGAAGCTGTGGTCAAGATATACACCATGGAGATGTACGTAAGAGGACTCAGAGGAGAGGCGGTGGAGGGAGAGATTGAAGCTCAGTGAGAACGGATCAGACATGGGCTGCAATTGTAACTCCCGATCTGGGCCACCATTGTGGGAGATGGATCACTGTGTTAGGGATAGTGATTCAGATGCTTAGGTGAGTTGTGAATGTGGATGCTATAACTGACACCAGATGTGCAGTGGAGGGACCCTAGCTTCCACGAATAGGCTGTTCACAGGACTCATTAGGGAAGCTTCCATCGCAAATCAGACTCCGCAGTGGTGTACAGGGTCCAGCATCTGCAACGCTGAGGGTAATGCTGAACCATATGCCAGGCTCCTGTAGTCATGATGGGACTGTACAATTGCTTTATACAGTTGCAACAGTGTAGGGCGATGCGCACCCCAGTTGGTGTGACTCAGACAACAAAGAATGTTAAGTTGCTGCCAGCTTAAGTTGATGAAGATGGGGAAACCAAGTGAAGTATCAATTGAAAACCAGTCCTAAAAAACAGTAAGAGTCCACTGCATTAAGGGAGATGCTCATCAAGCTAAAGTTGTGGGTGTGGGTGAACTGTACGATGGTGACAGAAGTAGATGATGCAAGTCTTGGTGGCTGAAAACTGGAAGCCGTGCGTGAGGGGCCATGACTGCACCTTCAGTGGGGTTCCCTGCAGTCGACGTTTAGCCATACTGATAATAGATTAGCAAACAGAAATGCAAAAGTTGTCAGCATATAAGAAGGGTGATACTGAGGACCCCACAACTGCTGCAACACCATTAATATCCACTAAAAAGAGAGGGTCACTTACTACAGAGTCCTGCAGGACCACATTCCTTTGGATATGGGGGGAACGGTGTGAAGTACCATTTTTTAAATAAGAAAGTAGGATTGCTGCAACAGGGACTAATATTCCCATCAATATCCAGACTAAACTCTTTAGGACTACCAAATGAAATACTGTTATTTCAATTTTATGATGTCAAACGGCTATATTTAATATGAAACAAACAAAATAAAAATATTATAGCTTACCTAATTTACTTTAGATTCCATGTCCCTTATGTATTTTTCAGTGGAATAAATCTTGTTTAAAAGTTCCTTTTGTTGACGCAAATAAGATTTTACACACTGAAATCCATTTTATAGATTCAACTGTCAGTCTGTTTCTCTCCTTTATCCATTACAACTATATTAAGGAGATCAATCTCTCAACAAAAGCATTATGGACTGGCACTTCCAAGAAAAAATTGTACAGTTGTAATTAATTCACTAAATTGTTCTTCAGTACTTCATGACTCAATGTACTTGCACCATTTCTTCTGGCTTGGTTCAGATTTTCCATTCAGAAGTGGCCATGATTTCTTTTTTTAATTTGAAAACTGATCAAAAGAGTTTTCATTGTCAGTTTCAATAATTTTTATTAAACAAAAATTTGATACAGTCTTCCACATAAATGCATGATGATATAATTCAGTAACTAAAGCAAAAAGCTATAAACTGTTGACGAGATGCAATAAAAAAAAATCAAAAGATCGTAGTTCCTAAAACTAAAAATATAGACATTAGCTGAAAGTGTAAACATGTATGTGGATGCTACAGTAAATGTCTAAGATGCAGACATGCCCACACAAATGCAGGTGAATGTTAACTCCTAATGCAGCAATACATTTATAAATATTTGAAGTAGCGCTCTGGGCAACAATGGAATTACTTATGTAGTTTTGTGTTTGCTTGATAAATTCTGTAGCAGTAACTATCACTGGTACACCCAGTTGTTGAATTTCAGTCATGAGTATTACTCTTGCTGTTTTAAAACTCTGATCAATAACAGACTCTTTAGCCTTGGCTGTAGTGTACAAAAAACAAGTTGAGGAATGTAAGTTTGGATTAGCGAGTGTTCCTGGTTTTGGCCTGTCTCAGTCCTGCAGTTGTAACTAAGTGATGGCAGCAGTTATTAAGCAGTGAATGTATTGATTTTATGTCACAAAGTATGGTCAGTATGCTTACAATCACCGTTCCACAGTTTGTGCCATTCAGCTTCATATAACTTTATATTAGTTGTGTCATGTTATCTTCTTTAAAACACCGGAATCCTCTGAAGTAAGTGGATTACTGTTTTTTATGGATTACAACCTCAATTACCTACATTGAGATTTAATGTAAGGAAAGAAAAAGAACAATTAATTTTACAGTACTTGGGGCACAGACAACTTTGGTTAATACTTCTGTGCTGCCTTCTTGCAGCCTCTGATCCTGTTCCTTATTTTGACACACAAAAAGATAGCTTGATATATCGATCTAGATGTGCAAGTGTAAATTTCATCTAGAACCTATATGCTACAAAAATATCCATAGCTCAGAACATCAGGACATTTTTATGTATATGTGTGCAACACGAATCAGTTATCTAAAATGAGTAACTGCCTGCCTTCAGTTTTTGTTGTCAAGTTCTTGTGACTTGTAATTGGTTGCAAATTTAGATGAAAAACTAAGAGCTAACAACCACCAAGTGTGGGTGGAAGAATAAGGATGTGTTGGCGGCAAGTGTAGATAGAGGAGACACAGAGGCAGTGCTTTCAAATACTTGAGGTCACAGTATTTTCTGTTGTAAGTAAGACACCACTTGGTAGCAGATTCATATGTAGGTCAAAAATCCCCATGGAATCAAAGCTGATGAAGATTTGTATGTGTCAGAAGGTGGATGCAGTTGCAAGATTCCATGCAGTCGTGGGCATCACTACTTTGCCATTACATTTGATTGATCCCTTGTGTCTTCACTGGAAAGATCATCTTATATATAGTTGTTTTGTCAGTTGAAATGGAAAGCTTGCCAATTATAGGTCACATAGTAATGTACGGGAAGTTCTGGTTGAGATTTACAAATTATTTAGGAATGAACGAGATGACTCACTGAAAGGGAGAAGCACTGTGTCATTGATAGGTACTCAAACAAAAGGTACACATCTTTGCTAGCTTTCAGAATGAACTTTCTTTTTCAAGCTTGTAGAAAAAACATACACACAAAGATACACACAGTCACTCACATGCACATGCCTGTCCCCTCACTGGCATGTGCATGTGAGTGAGTGTGTGTTTTTATGCACATGTCTTTCCTACAATCTTGAAACAGGAAGTTCATTCCAAAAATTAGCAAAACTCTGTACCTTCTGTTTGTGTATGTATCAATGACGCAACACTTTTGCCTTTTAGTGAGTTGTCTCCTTTATTCCTACATAATTCATAAGTCACATGTTGTATGAAAAGTCAGAATTGACACACAGTTTTACAATGGCTGAGGATCCCACCAATTAAACATTGCTTTAGAAGCAACAATGAACCTCTACCAGATGTCCTTAGTCTGATAGGTGTTGTTTTAGACCATAAGAATGAACTCATGCCATATTTGATTTTTATTATGGTAATATTGTTCTTTTGAAAGTACCCTGATACTTAAATGAAAGTTTTTGTAGATTGCAATGTAGGGTTGTGCTTATAATTCATGTGTTGTAATATGCCTGCATTGTGGGAACATTAACTGGTGGCAATTTATGCAGACATTATTTGTCGTCTTTATGTAGGTCTAATTGCAAAAGGAATACTGTAATCTCTCTAACCTAAACCTGATGTCATGATTTACTATAAACATGATTGTCAGAGGACTTGATCTTGAGATTCTTAGACATTATGTTCCGTAAGAAACAGCACATAGGTTATAAATTTTTGGTTAGAAATTACTGTATCCTTCACCTCACAAATGTCTGAAGTTTGTTCAGTTTCTTGCTCAAACCAGAAAATAATTATAGATAAGTGTGCTATTCAGATTTTGTAGCAGTATAGGCTAAGTAAAATCCCTTCTGATGCAAATAACATACTGATGAGTAATGCTGGTACAGTACATGAAAAATGTCAGTGTGAATATTCTGAATGGACTAATGTGTCAGAAAATCATCTTACCATGTAATAAAACCTTACAAAATGTAAATTTTACATATTATACTTGTTGTTACTCTATTCTACTGACAGGCCATTATATTCTATTGCTCAGAAAATAAAGCTGAAATTGTGTGGATTGGCAATCACAAAGTAAATGAAACTACCAGCAGTAATCGTACTGATGCGCTCACTGCATGTCAGAGATCAGTCTATGGAAACATGTACAAGAAGGCCTTCACATGAGAATGCAGAATATGTCTCCAGAAATTCAAAGTATGAAAACAGTATTGTGTTCTCAGGATTGAGCCCGCCATATGGAAGCTACAGATATGTAACAAGAGAACATAATAAAGGGATACAATTCAGTTATGATGTAGCCCACCAAAGAAATTATTTTGTTGTAAAATCAGGAGACTGCTGGCAGTCATGAAGGTGATTCACTGTATGTAGAGGACTGAGTAATGGCATGCTGATATATTACTTGGTTACCACCAAATGCACAACAGAGATAAAGCGAAATAATTTAATGGTTTGCAGTATAAAAGTAACTAGGTGATTACATGATGTTGCTCAATATCTCTCTCGTGTGTGTGTGTGTGTGTGTGTGTGTGTGTGTGTGTGTGTGTGTGTGTGTGCGCCGCGCCTGCATTTTCCTCCCCTTCCCCTCCACCACCAAAATGGGGTCTTGTGTGTAGTTTTCATCTTTTTAGCCTTTGACACACATGCACGCACAGTTTCTTCTGCAAGACAATACAGAGTTGTTTTCATCTTACCTCAATGGTATTTCCTCATGTACAGAATGTAGTACAATTTTGTTTTTTGAAGTTTCACAGTTGTGCTTACATATTGCTCCTTTCACACCTGCCTCCCTAAGGGCGTCTTACCCCAACTGACACTATCTGTTTTTCCAAATTGTAAGCGATATATGCGTGAAGTTGGCTGAAATGCCCCCAAATGCTCCAGAGGCCTGACCTGCATTAGCCATTAAATCCTCAGAGTCTCGATAATCAAAGTCTCATAGAATAGTTGTAAACTGATTTATAGAAATTGTGCGAATGATGTAAACTACGCAATTTCCAAGTAATGTGCCTTTTTCCCATCTTTATTATCACCATTTATTAGGTGTATAGTTCAATAGGCGAAATACCCTCAGACTTCAAGAAGAATATAATAATTCCAATCCCAAAGAAAGCAGGTGTTGACAGATGTGAAAATTACCGAACTATCAGCTTAATAAGTCACAGCTGCAAAATACTAACACGAATTCTTTACAGACGAATAGAAAAACTAGTAGAAGCCAACCTCGGGGAAGATCAGTTTGGATTCCGTAGAAACACTGGAACACGTGAGGCAATACTGACCTTATGACTTATCTTAGAAGAAAGATTAAGGAAAGGCAAACCTACGTTTCTAGCATTTGTAGACTTAGAGAAAGCTTTTGACAATGTTGACTGGGATACTCTCTTTCAAATTCTAAAGGTGGCAGGGGTAAAATACAGGGAGCGAAAGGCTATTTACAATTTGTACAGAAACCAGATGGCAGTTATAAGAGTCGAGGGACATGAAAGGGAAGCAGTGGTTGGGAAGGGAGTAAGACAGGGTTGTAGCCTCTCCCCGATGTTGTTCAATCTGTATATTGAGCAAGCAGTAAAGGAAACAAAAGAAAAATTCGGAGTAGGTATTAAAATTCATGGAGAAGAAATAAAAACTTTGAGGTTCGCCGATGACATTGTAATTCTGTCCGAGACAGCAAAGGACTTGGAAGAGCAGTTGAATGGAATGGACAGTGTCTTGAAAGGAGGGTATAAGATGAACATCAACAAAAGCAAAACAAGGATAATGGAATGTAGCCTAATTAAGTCGGGTGATGCTGAGGGAATTAGATTAGGAAATGAGGCACTTAAAGTAGTAAAGGAGTTTTGCTATTTGGGGAGCAAAATAACTGATAATGGTCGAAGTAGAGAGGATATAAAATGTAGACTGGCAATGGCAAGGAAAGCGTTTCTGAAGAAGAGAAATTTGTTAACATCCAGTATTGATTTAAGTGTCAGGAAGTCATTTCTGAAAGTATTCGTATGGAGTGTAGCTATGTATGGAAGGGAAACATGGACGATAAATAGTTTGGACAAGAAGAGAATAGAAGCTTTCGAAATGTGGTGCTACAGAAGAATGCTGAAGATTAGATGGGTAGATCACATAACTAATGAGGAAGTATTGAATAGGATTGGGGAGAAGAGAAGTTTGTGGCACAACTTGACCAGAAGAAGGGATCGGTTGGTAGGACATGTTCTGAGGCATCAAGGGATCACCAATTTAGTATTGGAGGGCAGCGTGGAGGGTAAAAATCGTAGAGGGAGACCAAGAGATGAATACACTAAGCAGATTCAGAAGGATGTAGGTTGCAGTAGGTACTGGGAGATGAAAAAGCTTGCACAGGATAGAGTAGCATGGAGAGCTGCATCAAACCAGTCTCAGGACTGAAGACCACAACAACAACATAGTTCAATGTGCTGCAAGCCTATGAAGACTGGTGAGCACTATTCCCTGTTATAAAAAGATCATTCTTTGTTGGAAAATGTTTTCATTGGGTACATGTTAGCTGTGGAACATTATTCCCCATGTTTACTATAACACTCAAATCAGTTCTTGCCAAGGCACTACTTTTGATTTTTACCTTTTGGATGAGTATTTCTTTATATCTGAATGAAGTAAGGAGGTGGATACTGTTATTTAGCACAGACAGAACAGCTGAGTAATAGCTTGAAAGCTTTTTTTTTTATCAAAAGCTTGAAAGCTTTTTCTTATCAAAAAAACAGAAAATGATTTTCACACTCTTTACAAGATTTACCACATTTATTGTACCGACAAATGTACATATGCTAATTACATTAGAATTTATAATTTTAACAAGATGACTGATGAAATGTAGACTCTGTTCAAAAGTAACATTTTCTTCATTTCAATTTTTCCTAAGTACAATAATTACTTCATTTCTACATGAGACATCGCATTGTTTCTGTCAGTTGTGTAATTATTAAAACATTATAGTTTGAACACTAATGATGTTTCTAACAAGTGTAATCACATTTAGTTTGATGCAGGGAACAATTCCAATACAATCTCCAGTTTTTTAAGAAAAAGATATTAATATTTCATGGAATTAATTAGATTAGGTGTTCATAATGGAATGAATTCACAAATGTCTTTCAGTTAACATCTTAGCTACATTGGTTTGCGTTGTGCAATACATTTAGGTGTATTGTGTACTTTGAATTAACACAAATTTTGATTCAAATTGTTTTTCTTGGAGAATGCCAGGAATTTCTTTTGAGTTGCATTTTTTTGGTGCGAGAGGGACAAACCATTACACTGCTTCTCCCTGGCATTCACTCACAGTCCCCTTTAAAAAACTGACAATAGGATGATTTCTGCCGTCTTTCTTGCACCTAATTTACAATGCACAACAATGTCTTGAGAATTACAGTAGGTTGACAATTATAGCAGGTTGATAACATCAGTGGCTTGATAACAACAACAAATTATTGACAGCATGGACATGGCAATAGAAATCTGGCTCTGAATACTCTTCAGGATTTCATGATGGTGATCATATTGTACATGAAACAGATTGTACAACATGCATTAGTTTCATACCACGGTAACCAACAACAGGCTCATGTAAGCATTCACAGGTCCATACATTTATACTACACTGGTGTGAAAAACGTAAGGACAAAACTAACTTCTGTATGATGAGTCAATGCCAAGCAACATAGCTCAATGAAACCATGCATAGAAATAACTACTTGAGATACTGTCATTCAAAGACAATAATTACAATGAAGTCACAGTGACATATGATGGTCCCCTGACATTAAAAAAGGCAGGACACTGTTCTTAATAGCGTGTGTGATCACCATGGATGCTGTGCATGCTCTGTAAAATGCTCCCATATTGGTCACAAGGTTGTTAAGAAGTTCTTGAGGTAGGGTATTCCATTCCTCCACCAATGTGGTTGACAATATCTGGATGGTAATTGGTACATCTGGCCATGCTACAATGCATCTGCCCCATTTGCTCTATGGGATTTAATTGAGGGAATGGGCAGTTGTGTTCATTCGTTGAATATCCTCATGTTCCAAGAGCTCCTCAACCTGCACTGTTCGATGTGGTCATGATTTGTAATTCATAAAAATAAAGTCAGAACTGAATACACTCCTGAAAACCAAACATCGGGAAGGAATATCGTGTCACAATGATATTGAGTAGTGAGTGTACTATGTTCAAAGATTTGAAGGCAGTACAGCCATGCAACATTGTGCCTCCTCACACCCTAAAAACTGGACCACCAAAATTATCATGTTCAGTGATGTTGGTGGGTGCATTACATGCTCCCATAATGAGGCCACATGTAGAGCACTCAGGAACATTGTAAAACATGATCACTTGGATGGTGCAGGCGGCTGATTGATTGATTGATTGATTGATTCAGGGGAAGGGATCAAACAGTGAGGTCATCAGTCCCCCCTTTCACAAGAACTATCCTGGCATTTACCTGAAGCGATTTATGGAAATCACAGAAAACCCAAATCAGGATAACCTGATGCAGGTTTGAACCATCGTCCTCCCAAATGCAAGCCCAGTGTGCTAACCACTCCACTACCTCTCTCGGTGGTGGTGTAACTGTTACGGTGTGGAGAGCCATACTGTTGTGAGGGCATACTGCTTCCAAATCTTCAAACACAGTACAATTACAGGTCAGCATCATTGTGACTCTCTACTCCTTCCAGATGTTTGTTTTTTCAGTAGTGCATTTGGCCGTGACAAAGTTTTTAAAAGATAACAATTCACAGTTGCACCCAATAGTACAGGAGCAAGAGCCGTCAGAATGAGAAGATATTTGGTGAATGGGCTGTCCTGCACATTCCCCTGCGTAATTCCCATCTAGCATGTGTGGGTGTGTTGGGGAGACATACTGCAGCACATCCACATGCACAACAACCATCCTGTACTCATCAACTGTGCTGGCGGAGCAATGGAAGGTCCTACGACAAGAACTACTTACCAGAATTGTGGCCAACATGGGAGAACATTGCAGAGCATGCGTTTCCAATTTTGGTGATCACAAGAGACATGTCCTGCCTTTCGTGATATCCAGAGTTCTGCTTGCAACACTAAATATACAAATATCAATTATGATAAATTAATCATCACTTAACAAGTTTGTAAAATAGCTTTTCTCAAGATAATGAAATTAATCCTGAACTAAAAGTCAATCTAATTGCACCCTATAACTCGAAAAAGACTTTGCACTATAATGAGAATATGTGTTTCATTATTCAACATTACTATTCCTCAATCATGATTTTTTTGGGATGGGGAGGAGGGGTGGCTGTCAATATCACACTTGCTCATAATTGCAAACAGATGCAAATGGGTCTATGAAACGAGTTGTATGTAGGGGTTTAGTGATCACTATGCCAATATTATTAATAACTATTGTAGAAGACAACACTTCATGGAATTATAATTGCTGTAAGAACTCAAATACTGAATATTTGCTTTGAAGGGAGCAATCCAGAGTTTTGCTTGCAATGCTAAATATATACATATCAATTATGATAAAATAATGGTCACTTAATTTTGAAAAATTGCCTTTCTTAAGAAGACTGTTTAATCCTGAACTAAATTCAACCTAACTGCACCTCATAACTGGGCAAGGACTTTACACCGTAATGAGAAAATGAGTTTGATTCTTTAACTTAACAACCATTCCTGAAACAAGCTTTCTTTTTTGGGGGTGGGGGGAAGTTTGTCCTGTTAATATCACACTGGCTCACAAAAGGGGAAAAAGAACATTTACAACACAGAAGATTGTAAGCAATGAAATAAGCCACACAGTTAATTCAAACAGGTAATTACTGGTGTCTACAAATAATGTTCTTGCCTTTCTTTTATTCAAAAAGTATGGCTTGAGTGTGACAGTTCCCCCAGCAACACACAGAATATTGGCTCAGGTAACAGACTGATCTGTAGCATACCCTGAGATACAAACCAATACAAATACAACAAAACTTGCTGTAAATATGTTTCCTTACCTGACATAGACCTAAACTCCAGTTTTATCAACATTTGTTTTATGTGTCATGTTTCCTTAAGGGATCTTAATTCCTGTCGTTTTGAGCATGCCTAAGCTTTATTTTCTGTGCACAACACCTTAATAAAGAAACAGGATAGTTATAAGGGTTTTCATAAAGCAAAGCAACTAATACATTATTCATATAAATCTTCGGATGTTGTGCATGATGGCATAACAGAGGAACGGGATACATGGTAAGCACATTCTTTAGAAACTAGCAACGTCCTGATGCAGCTAACATTAGTAATACCTTCCCTTTCCTTTCTCTCCACCTTCAATTTACATGTAATGTATCAAATTTGAAGACTCCGGGTGGTGTCTGTTCTTTCTGATATGTCCGAAAGAACAGACACCACGCATTCACATAAAAGAAACTAGTACACTGCTGTTGTACATACAAGCAAAACATGACAGAACATCATATTACATTGAATACATTCCTTACCTGTCCTTTTTTACGTGTGTGCTGAGAGCAGTCACAAATGTGACATTGTTTTTTCTCTGTCTGCTGTTGCTATGGCAAACACACATATGTTTCCATAAGTTATAGTTGTGGATAAAAATCTTCATGCATACACCGCAGAACTCTACGCATTTGATCCATGTGAACTACAACAGTGAACACATACACCACTCGTATCAGAATGTTTTCATAGCTGAAGATAGCTTCTGTTGTCATTGGCTGAGTGCAAAAAGAAGCAAATATCTTTGAAATGGAATGTAATTTATTTTGGGGAAATAAGAACTTGTACAGAGACCACCTGGCAGCCTAATATCAGTACCAGCTGACTGGAAGCCTCTGCCTCTAGTGTCATTTGTTGCTACTCTTGTTGTGCATAGACTGGTAGGAGACCCTCCCCTATGCTTAGCATGAGTGTGTGTTCATGTAAACAGTTTGCAGTTTGCTCATGTCATTGAGACTGTCTTCTGTGTGTGTGTGTGTGTGTGTGTGTACCAACATATTCAGCTGTCTTCCCATCATTGCAGTAATCCCCGCCTGCTGTCACCGTAGCCATCTCTCCACCTCCTTTGCCACAGCTGTCACCATCATTGCTGCCACCACTGGAGTTTACTGGCCACCACCACCTACATCTTCACCGCTGCTGCCATCCTCATCAGCTCTCATCACATCTCACCAGACGTTGCTGCCGTTATTCCCCACCATCCCAGTGATGCTCCACCACCAGTAATCCTTCTGTTCCCTGTTTCCTTTCACCCACAATGGATGCTCTGGTCAGCTCCATCATTTACATCGACCACTCCTCTGTTCTATATTGCTATATGGAGCACTTCCTCTGGCCCACCACCCTATGTCTACCCTCCCCTTCCAACAGTACCATCCCAATCTGCAGTCATTTCTTGTGCCTACCCTGCCCTTCCCATGACCACTTCCACGTCTTATATAACATCCTTTGCCTACTCCCCATTTCTAGCTTCTCCCATATCAATCACCTCCCCTACAACTCCTGCCAAAATAAGAAGTCGCCAAGCTACTGTCACAAAGGCTGAAACCACATTACCATTAACATGTGACTGCCTCTACTTGAGTCTACTGCAAGGACCTGCACCACCTCCTTCAATTCCTCAACCCCCACCCCAATGCACAATCACCAAAAAAACATTGAAGCCGCCTAAAGCAGATCCCATTAGTAGGACCATAACCAAAAAACAACACACAACTGCTGATCCTACTGAACACATGGACACCACTTCCCCTCCTGCACTTTCTCCCTGTCTATTTTCACTTTCTTTGTCTCCAACCCTGACCTCAAATTCCTAAATGGCAAATTCTTTACTCTACAAATACAAAAATAGATCCCTCACATTCCATTCCCATCACTAATATCATCCCCTGCAAAGATTCTGTCCTTATCAAATCCATGAATCCCAACTTGCACTTTGACCCTCTCTTCAAAATCTCATGTGTTAGCCTTGGTCCTCATGCCTCCATCATTCCCTTCAGCATCACTTCCACATCCAAACAAACCTGGAGTCCTCGGCAGGGCCTCACCTTCGCTGCCATGATAAGAAAGATAGGCTCTGAGATCATGGAAGAGGAGGTGGTTTCTGAATTCATTTCTCATCCTGCTTTAGACATCCGCACAGCCCACTGTACCTACAAGGACTCAGGTCCCACCTACCTCACGCAAGTTTTCACAGAGTCAGCTGATCTCCATCAATCACCCCCTCACAGAAGAAGCACTGATTTACAACCAACGACATACAATCGAACCCTTGAAATCCCTGCCCCTCCCCACCCCCAGTCCAACTGTTGCCAAAAATGTGTTGTTTATAATGATCAGCTCATTCTGACTGTAAGAACCCCCACCTGTCCTCATTGTAAAAACTTCCACTTCCTCAAACACTGCCCCAACCTTGCCTCCCTTCCCACCTGCAATGGTGCCCACCTCACCTACTCTGCCAAGTGCAAGACTAAACTCCCACCCAGCAAACCAGAATTAACTGTAACTGTCCATCCTATCTATGCCAATAATTTACTCCATCCAATTCTCACTGCCAAAGACATCATCAGATTCCTCACCATTCTCCTCCAAAATATCCACCTCTTCCAATGACCGCATACCCTACAACAAATTTACTCTTGCTGCCCGCTCTGTTTTCCAACTCAACAGCCAGGCCACCTACTCCCAATACCAAGCCCACTTTGTTTTCACTCATCTCAACACCCTCATTTAGACCTCTCCACCCCTCACCCATAAGACCCACTCGCTAAACTCCTGTTCTGGTGTGACAACAATGTAGCATCACAACATCTGCTCCCTACTCATGAACAAGTCACTTTCCATGCACACCCTATCCCAACACAATGTTGGTACCTCCATCCTTAATGAAACAGTCCTCCAGCCATACCACACCATCCAAATTACTACTTCCTATACCCTCCACCACACAGATAATCCCCTCCCCCTGGCCATAGGTACTACCTACATCTGACCTAATACTCCATACCCTATGATTTCCTCACCCACATTTACTGTACCTTTTCCACCTATAGTATTGACACTGACCTCTATATCCATAGTAGATCCCTTGCATAAGTCAGGTGATGGTATCAATTTACAGACTCGCTCCAAGATAACATTGTCCCTATTGCACAGCACACCTGTCCTCAAAGCAATGTCACCCCAGATGTCATCCTCACATCTCCCAACCTCCTTGAATGTCTCAGTGCAGAAGTCCTTGACCCAATTGGAAGTGACCACCTATCTGTCCTCCTCGCCACATTCTATACACTACCTCATCCTCATGCATCCCATTCCCACCTCCGTCTGAAAGTGGTCCACAGCTACAACCATGTCAACTGGAATGCCTACCGGAATACATAGATACCCAGATAGAAAGCTGCTCCCTAACCTTCCATCAGACTGATAATATCCCCCATGCCACAAACTTCCTGCAGCAGACATTGTCAGATGGTATCTCTGCCCATGTCCCTATTAAAGCCATACATCCTCATCACCCGACTCTCCCACGACAAGCTGTACTCATTTTCCATGAATCTCGTCTCTTATATCACACCTGCCTCTAGACTCATGACCCAGATACACCTATATGCCACTGGCAACTACAGTGACACATTAGAAATTTACTCAGTGCCAAACAATGATGGAACTGTAGTCAGACATGTACCACACTAAATGCTACACTCCCAGTTCTACCGACACTGGCACCCATCCATCCCTCATAACCAAATCCTTCACAACAACCTTTCCTTACCTGATGACCTGAGCAAAGCCAATCACTTTGCATCCTATCTCTCTGACATTTTCTCCATCCCCGACAACCCTCATTTTAACTACTCCCAATTCCCTACTGTTCATGAATGTACAAATATCACAGTCCCAACTCTGGCGCCGAGCTTCTGGTACTTGAGCAACCTACCAGAAACAAATTAAATACCCCAATAGCAGCACAGGACATAAAACAAGCACTTCACAGAAAATGGAACACGTCACCTGGTCAAGACCATATTACCTATCACCACCTCAAAGCATGACCTACCTCCTTTCTCATCACCCTTGCAAACCTGTATAACCCCCTATCCTCTTCACAGGCTACTATTCTGACCTACAAAAAACCTTCAAAATCCTGGTTTTCCTCAAAGCAAACAACTGTCCCCTCCCTGATACCTCCTCGTATTGCCTCATCTCAGTGTTTAGCAATGTCTTTGAATCCATCCTCTCCTGCTGTATCCCTCACCATCTGCACCAGTCATCTACTTCCTTTTGCCCTGATGATCAACTTCTGATCACCCATCTCCTATACCAACAGCTTAAAAACAGTAAATCCACCACCTTTGTCTTCCTTGACCTAGAGAAAGCATGCAACTGCATATGGCATTCCAGTCTCCTTTTCAAACTCCACACTTATGAACTTCCCATCGACTATGTCTCCCTTATTGCATCCTTCCTCTCCAATCACCCATCCAATGTCATTGTTAACAACACCAATTCCCATACCTTCTACCCCACTGCTGGAGTGCCCCAGGGTTTTGTTCTCTCCAACCTCCTTTGCCTCTTATACGCTACTGATACACCCTTATCATCTCCTCCCATCCACCTCTTTCAGTATGCTGATGACACCACTTTCCTTGCCCTCTATCCTACATTACAGAAATCCAAACAATCCCTCCAAATCCACCTCAATCAGTTTGCATCCTGGTGTAACCAATGGCTTCTTAAGATTAACCCCTCCAAAACCCAGGCAATAATTATAGGATGCACTACATGCACCTTCTGTCTCCCTGACTTCTACCTCACCATTTATGACCGTCCCATCCAGCTAACACACTAAAATACCTTGGACTAACCTTCAACCAGCAACTAATATGGAAATCCCACCTACTAATCATCCAACAGTAAGTTCCTAATACACTAAGACTACTAACTGGATGAACACAGGGACTATGCCCCTCTACTGTCCTTCACACGTACATATCCCTAATCCACCCCATCCTTTGCTATGCAAATGTTGCTTGGATATCTGTCCCTCCACATCCTCAAACACCATGCACTCCGCCTTGCTTTCCACATACATTTATCTTCCACCACAGGTATCCTTCACCTGCTCATCACATCCCCACCTCTCTTCACTCTCAGTGACTACCTCTGAACAGTCTACGTCATCCACAAACTCCCATCTACTTTGCAATCCTGATATGCTGCTGCGCCTTCACCAAGACAGCCCACCAATCCTCCACTTACACACCCTCCACATGCACTCCCAATGACACTTCAACCACCGCCGCATTCCATATCATGAACTAAGCCCTGACATTACCTGTCCTACAAGCTATAGGTCGACACCACCCAATCCACCTTATCAGGGCTTCCTCTCCCTCCCCTCCCACATTTTGTTACCCCCTTTTTCCCCCTCTGCCTTTCTTTCCCCACTCACCTTTTTCCAACAACTATTAGTGTCACCCCTTCCCCCTCCTATCCCTTTCCTCCAATGGAGCAGTCCTCCATCCTTATACCACCACATTCCTGCACTCTTCACCAAACAACCTTTCCCCTTCTACAACTAACTCCATATCCTGTGGTAGGTCCTTCAGATTTATAGTGACAGGAAAGTGCTTCTTCCACATATCAGTATTTCAGTAACATGTTTTAAATGTGTGCTTATTGCCTTTCATTTTGCTTTTTATTATTATTGTTTTTAAGTACCAGTGCAAAAAGCATCCATTGTGTATCTCAAAACTTCCATTTTGTTTCTCACCTTTAAAAACTTTTAAATTCATTATATATATATTCTACTTTTTACTGTCCATTGACTGAAGAGCAGGTTAACTGTACCACTAACTGTCCATCAACCCCCCTCTCCCTGCCCATACGGAGCATGGAGAATGGAAAAAAGACCTGTCTGTGTGAGCTCTACCATTCTGACAATAGCTGCCAGGATGTGTGGTGCATTTGCCTACTACCAAATCACTTGCTTGTTCTCATTTCATTTGTGTTCTTTGTTACTTTTTGTTTTTGTGTCTGTTGTTTTATATTTGCTGATGGAGGTTACTTATTTTTATGTAGTTTTTGTTATCAAAGAGGTGAATACAGTAAGCAGTTCAAACTGATGTTGGGTGCAGTATTTATTTGGAGATGAAGAGGCTTGCACAGGATAGTCTACTGTTGAGAGTTGCAACAGACCACTCTTCAGACAAACATAACATTGTTATGGTGATTATTGCCACTGTGTTAGTAGTTTTCTATTCCTTGTCCATTATGTTAGTTTTAAAAAATGAAGGTCTTCATAATGTAAATACATGGTAAAGGTAGAATACCTACGCTCTTACACAGCAGCTTACAGGAGTTTCAAGGTTTACATCCTTTATAATTCTAATGGTCATTTTTTGTATTCTGAAAACTCACTTAGATGCTGCCAAATTACCACAAAATATGGCCCCATATTTAAGGTTGAAAGAAATGTGGTAGGTACTCTTAATTGTTTTTCCACACAAAATCCATATTTTAAGTAACACTGAAGCTGACAGTATTTAAATTTTCCATCACAAACTTGAAGATGGAATTAATAAATGCAGTCAGCCAAATGGCTACATATACACCTAGATCTCAGATTGATATTGTAGGCAAGCACTCAGCAGGTATATAGCAAGCTATTAAAAGTATTTTTATCTTTCACAAATTAGGAACCATTGCAAGTGAAAAACAGGTGCTTACAGGCTATAATTTCCTTCTGTCATCATTATCTTCTTTGTATTAGTCTCAGTGGATGCTATAGGTCACACTGTGCACAATAGACTCGTGGCAAAAAAACATGAACAGAGCTATCAATGGAATACTGAATATGTGACTGAATCGTATAGGCCACCCTTCTCAGTGATTTACATCATTAATTCTATTACCATGGTTTGCTAAAAATGCCTTATTCCAAAAGGAAACAAAAGTTGAGTGACTCATCTTCACAAAGGCATGATGTACTCTAACAGGACCCTATATATGGTATAATCTATATTTAACTTTTAGACTGAATAAATTTAAATAGTTTTTAACTTTGCTGGAATGAAGAAGACAATAATCTACCTTTACCTGTCATACAGACACCTAGAAAAATGTGGAAGTTTCACTTCATACACCAAGTACAAACAGAGAGGTGTTTATGAAAGCTGAAGGCTGTTTATGTAGTTTAGACAAACAGTTATACACTATTAAAGTAATTTATGCCCATAGACTAATAATTATATTTAAAATATACTTTCAACATTTGAGGCAACCCATGATGACGCCATTCATTGGATTGGCGATTCAGTTTTGGCTCATACAAGGTGGCCCACGTCTCATCCAGTGTCACGATACAACGTAAGAAAGCCTCTCTTTCGCACTGATAGCACTCCAAGTGCGTCTGAGCAGCATGGTAATGCATCCATTTCTGCATTTCCATCAAGTCATGCGGAACTCATCATGACTCAATTTTTCACATGCCCAGGCATTCCTTCAGGATGCAAAGCACAGTCATATGTGCTAATCCAGTTTTGTGGGCGAGCTCACAATCGTATGGCGTCAATCACTGTCCACTAACGTGGCAACAGCGTGCACTTCTTCTTCAGAGACTCTAGGATGACCAGCCCGATGCATGTCTGCCACAGTTTGCCTTCATTGAAGGCTTTTACCCAACATGCCACTGTACTGTATGGCAATGCTGATTCCCCAGACGCCTCTTGAAGACCTTGATGACACTGTCGTGATATACAACCTCTGCCACATTAAATCTTGATCCAACTCCATTGTTCCTTTTTCGAAAACATAGTAACACCATTACGTTAGACCGCTTGCTCACAAGTGACTGTGTTTCCCCCGATTGTGCGCACACTGGTGATGTGGGACTGGCCAGTCCATTTGCTCAGAGGTAAGGCAGGTATGTCAACAACGTGTTCTATCAGCGACAACTGTAAATTCCATTGCATAGTTTCTCCACAGCAGTGTTGCCAGTATTTAAGATCCAACCTACGTAGGGCATGGGCAGCTATAGTGGCCAGGGCGGGTAAAGTAGCCACTTGTTTTCATTCCATTTGAGAGTGCTGCAGCCTAGTGGAAAACACTTAAAACTATTTGAAGAGACTTCTTTGGTATTGCCAGTGAGTCTCGTGGAGATGGATGGGCGCACTCGTCTGCAGTGACTAATTTTGTGTTTCCTAAATGTCTGATGGAAAGTAAGTGTTCAATTGTAATATATTTACAATGTATGCACTGCGACATTTAATTGCTATAGTGCTGGTAAAACGTTATATTTTAACCTTGGGAACTATTTATTTATGCATCTGGTAGTTACGTATTGTCGTTTTCGGGCAACAATCAGCATAATTTCGTCCAGTCAGGTGAAGCGGCCAGACATCTGGCAGGGCAAAGCGGCCAAGTGGCCACTTTGCCCGAACTGACTCTCTACAACTTGCTTAGGCTATCTATTTTAAAACAACCAGTTGATGTTAAAAAAATAATCTGGCTGAAAATACGTAGTTATAATAAAACATTAATATATTAACCGATTTTTGAAATGTATATTCTATTATTACAGGAATGTGCTAAGATGCTGTCAAATTATTGGAGAAAATCACTTCAACAATCATGGGATTCCCAGGCTATGCAACAGGCACTGGAAGCTGTAAGAAAAGAAAAGATGCCCTTTGCAACAGCAGCCAAACAGTTGAATGTTCCAAGAAGCACACTTAAACGAAGATTCCAGAAGAAAAACTATGATGCTATTGGAAATAAGAAGATTCTTGGAAACTTTAGATGTGTTTTCAATGAAAAGCAAGAAGAACAACTTGTTAGCCATATTTTTGACATGAAACAAAGATATTAAAGCATATCAGTAACTGATTTACGACAGTTAGCATTTCAACTTGCTGAGCGGAATAATCTACCACAGCCATTTAATAAAGGAAAAAAGATGGCAGGCAAGGACTGAGTGGCACAGTTTCGGAAAAGACATCCAAACATAAGCCTTAGGAAACCACAAAGATTTTTCAACGTTCTCCAGGAAATGCAAGAAAAACACTTTTACCTGCTCACAGAATCTACAATGTTGACGAAACTGGTCTAATGGCAGTTCAGTATAGAAATTTCAAAGTTTTCTCTTGTAAAGGCAGACGCCAAGTTGGTACTATTACGTCAGCGGAAAAAGGTTTGCTTTCAACAGTAGCCATATGCATGTCTGCAGGGGGACATTTATTCCACTCTTTGTGATATTTCCCAGACAAAGAATGAAAGTTGAACTTCAAAATGGTGCTCCTCCAGGAACCGCATTTGTCTGCCATCACAGTGGATAAAATGGTTTGATCATTTCTTGAACTACACAAAACCTATGGCTGATGATCCAGTCCTACTTATTCTGGATGGACATGTCACCCACCCAAAAAATATAGACTTCATAGAAAAAGCCAGAGAAAATCATACAACTGTAGTGTGTTTGCCACCACATAGTAGCCACAAACTACAACATCTAGATGTATCATTTATGGCACCTTTCAAAACATTCTATGCCAGAGCTTGTGAAAAGTTTCTCCGAAACAACCCAAGAATGGTAAAAACACAATTCCAAATCAGTAAGCTTCTTGGAGAGGCATTTCTGCTGGCAGCAGAACCGTCTACAGCGATAAACGGATTTCATAAATGCGGGATTGTCCCTTTGGACCATCTATATTTTCTGATGCAGATTTTGTTGCTGCAGAGGTGTACATATCGGACTTAGGCATATGCAAATTGAAGAAGATGAATTTGATGTTGTAGCAGCAAATTGCAAAGAAGTAGTTGATAGTCCTACTAATGAAAATGAAGCTGTGCAGGAAGGAGAAGTGAGAGGCAATAACAATAATGAGGGGACTTTGATGGCTGATGCAAATGAGAAGGTAACACAGTCAACCTCTTTTTGCTGTAGGCCCAAAAGATATTATAGGCCTATCTTTAGCAAAATTAAAATTAGGCCATCAGCAACAACAAGGAAAGAAAGGGCAAAGAAGGGGTCAGGCAACGATAATAACCTCTAGCCCTTACAAAACTGAGCTGTTAGAAAATAAGGTGAAGAAGAAAAAGCAGATTGAGAAAAGAAGAGCAAACCCTGTAGAGAAAGAAGAAATGACTAACACGTCTAAACCAGCTGTTGAAATAAAAAGGCCTAATAACAAAGCAAAACTACAAATAGGAAAGCTAAAATTAATGTGCAAAAATCAACTTTTTGGAGAATACAGTGGAGAAAAATACAGTAAGGAAGATAAGGACACTGAATGTTTCTATTACAATGAGGCTTTCTCTAAATCTAAAAACAATGAAGTTTGGATTAGATGCTCTGATTGCAAGCTGTGGGCTCATGAAGAATGTGCCGGATGTGATGAAGATGACAACGTGTTCGTGTGTGAATACTGTAGAGATAAGTGACTTATGACTCTAATTTGACTTCGATCTCGTGACACATGATGCACCTTAACTTGGAAAGTAAAACTATTAACGTTTTGTATAACTTGGTAAATTGTTAATAAGTTTTAATATTTTTTCTCAAATTTAAATAAATTTTATTCTGTAAATGTGTAGGCTAAATTCTCCATTTCGCAATTCCTTTCTATTCACAGTGTCCTAAACTTTGAGTCTTTTTTACCTTTTATCCCTACTTACTGGGCAAAGTGGCCATTTTGCAGTCATTCATTTAAGCCCACTTCTCAACTATAGAACAAGATATTGAGTAATAATACAACTTTTTTATTGTTCTAGAATGTACATAGCTTAATAAGATACATCCTACATGCTTATATGTCAGATAAGGTAAGTGAAACAAAACGGTTTTCTTAGGGTGGCAACTTTACCCAGCTTTCCCATATTAATGACATTTCACACTGTACACTCTCTTTGCAGATGATACATGTCTTTTAGTTGAAAAAATACCTGACAGTGACATTGCAACATCTGCCAAATTTGTGTTCAATGATCTCTATAAATGATTCACCTGCAGTGGCCTGACTTTAAATTAAAAAAAGAACCAGTACATTCATTTCCATGGGTCTCAATAAGCGCAGGAAGACATAAGTCTAAGCTGTAACGATCAATATATACATCAAATATATTCTCCTAAATTTTTGGGCATCATCATCAACAATAAATTAAATGGGTTGTGCCATATCCTGGACTCGAGATAAAGACTTAGTTCGGCAACTTCCGCTCTATGTATTACAGTAGCGACTGCAAATACAGACACTGTCAAGGCTTCTTATTTTGGCTATTTTGATTCTTTTTTAGCATATTGTATAATGTTTTGGGGAAATCAACCAATGGCAAATAAAGTATTTGTCACTCAAATTCTAAGTAAAATATTAACAGTGACCTTACAATACATCCTATCCCTTATGTCCTTTTTAGTTAAGAACCTACCCATGTACAAAATCAATATGTGATGGATGGATGGAGAGGGTTTTAAGGGCACACGACGGCAAGGTCTTCAGCGCCCACTCAGTAACAGATTGAGATGGGTGTCAAGAAAAGACTCAGAACAATAAGATAAAACAGAATGTAAGACACAGGAAACTAACAGTGACCACCATGACTATGATACAATATCAAAACAAGACTTGGATGTGGATGGAAAAAACTTGAGTCTAGTACAAAAAACTACTCAAGCAAAAAGATGTTTAATGCACATACTGAGGACATAAAAAATCTTACTAGTGTAATACCACAGTTTAAAAGTAAATTAAGAGAATATCTTCTGGAACACTCTTTTCACTCTCTTGATGAGTTGTTTGACATAAACACTTCTATATTGTAAGCCAGGTATGGCATATTGACTTGTAATGTTTGATGTTACCACTTTGTAACTGAACATGATGATCTACCTCAGAATAAGAATGTCCTTCACTTCTAGAAACGTTAGAAGTTAATATGGAACAACTGTAATTTATTTTTGTATTGTTTTATACCTCTGCTTTACTTGAGGAAGTGTCCTAAACTTGGAACTGTTGACACATTTTGTTCCTTTACAAATATTGCAGATTATATCATTAGCTTCTATAAGTAGGCTACCGTTCTCTTGTTTAATTATGACTTGTTCCACATCCATACAATTCTCTTGTATACTGGATCTACTGAACAAGAATAAATAAATAAATCTTACACTACATCCCCTCCAGCACAAAATGCGTAACTCAACTTATATGTGCAAACATCCAACATATACAGTGTCATGCCACCTTACACACATTTATGGAAGGTGAAAGGCATTCTACTTTCTTGCAGTGACTCTAGTTGCCTAACTTATATACAGCACCAGAAATATGGCTTAAAAAGCATTGAAAGTTGATTTTACTCATTCAAAAATTATTTTTGAATAAAATGTCATTCTTGTCAGATACCTCCATTATTAGCGTATTTTATGTTCCAAAATGATTCCTACAAGATGCCCATTTCCATATTAAACATCTATGGGCCTGTTTTTCCTTCGTCAATGTCACTATAAACTCTTTGGTTAAAAGCTGCCAAACTCCTATGTGAATAATTTCTCCATCTTGAAAGCCAAGTAAGTTTCCAATAAAGGCCTCCGGAAACACTAACAGGCATGAAAGGGGAAATGGTAGGGGGATGATTAAGGGGACTGGCCCATGAATATCAGGGGAAACCTTGAAAAACTCATGTTTTCTAAACAGTGTAACTCAAAGAATAAGATTTGTAAGCCCATATAACACTTGCCATCTTTTAAGACATCTTTTGGGAACATTTTTATGTATGAACCACAGCTTTAGCTCTCAATAACTATGTTAATTATTTATATACATCATAGGTACACCTTACTCAAAATGCAAATAAAGTAGAAGGTTTATCTTTTTTCCTGTCAGTTCTTTACATGATTATTTTTAAAGCAGACTATTGAAAAGATGGTGCTGTCAAAAATTGTAGTACAAAAAATTTTAAATATGATTATCAAAAATTTTGGAAATGAATTCAGGGTTTTTCTTTAAAAAAATTATTTTGGAAGTTAAGCCACAAGAGTACTCCACTTTTTAGTTCAGCATGTTTTAAGACGGTATATAAAATTTCAGTTTACTATCTTTAACAGTTTTTAGCCAAAGTTTACCAGGACATGAAACAATTTCACTTTCAGGAAATTCAAGTTGAACTTCAAACTTGCTTTTTCTATTAAACTTGCATGGCACTAATGCATCCCAGGTCCATATTCATCTTGTTAACTGTGTTGTTCTTCCTCCCTCCTCTTTTTCACACTACTTCTTTTTATTCTTGCTTCTTTGGTGGCTTCCAACACTGATTTTTCTGCTTCGAAGAGTCTCCTTCAGTCAATGGATATCAGAGCTCTAGGCATATTTAGTCCACCAGGCACTCCCATCAGTTCTATAACACTGCACGGCCTTGACACTGCACTGTCACTGAAACACTGAACAGCATCTAGCACAGCTATTTTCAAAGTATTTAGTCCTACTAGAACAGTTTTTGGTATCTGTTTCCATATACAGTTGTTAAAACTTTCATTTGGATTTTGACTCCTACCATGTAAACATTTCTCTAATAATCTTGTGCCACTAAGATCCCTATACATAGGTTTCATAACTTCCATTACAAAAAATGGCAAAGAATGTTTATGGTTGCAGGTCTCACCTTGAGTAACAGCCCAGTGGTTGCCACACCGTGAATCATTGCCAGGTGGGCAGCTTGTATGACAGCGTGGTGACATGGGTTGTCATCAGTCATGCTGATTTATGAAACAAGTTAGCCCATATTGCCTTTTTCATTCCATCAAGATAATTTTTGTCTTATGGCTTGTCCATTATAGTGCTGCAGCTTGGTCTATATCTTCACCTGTAAGTCGACCACCACTTACCATCAGCTAATTTCTTTCCCTTCAAATTCGTCTAAGTTTCTCAGTCTTGTGCCTAACCTTTTCTGGACATGTCCAACACATTCCATTTTTTTTTTTTTTTTTTAAATTGTTGCGTCAGCATAAGGTTTGGATTCATTAACTTCTTGATACTCTTTTGAGTCACCATCTCATAGGTAATATGTATACATTGGGGCAAATTTTGGGTCAATGAAAGCAACCGATTCCACCTGTCTGCTTTGACCCAAGACGTTAAGGGTGTTCTGGTGTATGACATCATTACGGAGTGGAGTTTATGAGTTGTTTGTGCTTGTAGATGTCGTTTTGTTGAGTCTGCTTGTGTGTGTATTTGCTGAGTGTTACGTCTTATATTGGGTTCATTTGAGTCTTGGCATGGGATGTGCGACGACTTTGGCAGTGTTTGTAGTTCCAAACATAAGGTTTGGAGGTTTTTTCAATGAGTTTTTTTTTGTTTGTCTGTCATTTTCGGCAGTGTTATTTGTTTGCTGTTTGTGGTCCGGTAAGACGTTTAATTTATTGTGTGCCATGTGTTGTTAGGTATGTATGTGATGCTGAAATGTAACAATGCTATGTTGTGGTCAGAGGTGCGGGGGGACACGTCCGTTATTAAATTCCTCCAGTTATTTGGACTGATCGCTGAGACTGTGAAGTGTAGTATTTGTCGCAAAAGCATGAGGTTGACCAGTCGACGTTTCGGACCAGGGACAGGTACATGTGGCAGTGTCGACGTGTGTGTGTGTGTGTGTGTGTGTGTGTGTGTGTGTGTGTGTGTGTGTGTGTGGCCGACCTCGTTTCTAGTGCTGGAATTTGTTGGCGTTATGTAACTGGTTTTTTTTTTTTTTTTGTCTGTTCTTCTTCAGTTGCAATGTTTTGTGTAATTATGGTTACTGAATGTGTTTTAATTTATATAGGGATGTTTGATTTTTGAGGTGTTGTGTTTGTGGTTTTATTTTTCGTAGTTGTACATGTGGCTTTTGGGGTCAATAGTTGAGGGAGATGACCGATTCTAATTTTCTTAGTTCTAGTTGTAGATGTTGGTGTTTTGGTATCATCACCTGTGGATGAACTTTATAGAAGTGTGGAATTCCTCTAGATTTTGTTGGTATAGCAGAATGCTGTAATTTTTTTTTTTTTTTTTCGTAATGTGTGTTTTGGGATTGTGGTATGTTTTTTTACTATTATATTTAGCTTGTTCCCACCCTAAAATCTCCAATTTTCCTCGGTTGCCCCGTTAGTTTGATTGTATTTTTGGAGGGAGATGTTATTGTCTTACTTGTATGTACTTTCGTGTTTTTTGCCGTGTATATTTAGTAACATTACATGACCCATTTGGAGACGCTTGGAATGGCCATTTCCGCCAAACTGATGTGTGTCAAAGCAGATGGGTGGAATCGGACGCTTCTGTAATTTCACTGTTCCATGAAATATCTTCACAACACCTTCATATTCCATCCCTCCACTATACCACTAAAATTTATCAAACATTTGCGATTTTCGGGTCCACTAGTACAGCCATGACAGTACTTTGTAATACATTCCACATCATTGTCCAAGGAAGTAGCTGTCACTCCATCATTTAGGGAACTAAGGCCTCTTTGTTGTCAGGATCCATCCTGGACTGCAGACATACATGTATTGCTATCATTCATGTCTTCACTTTCCTGAACAGCATTTTTCAGACTGTCATTTTCTACTTCTTCTAAGTATGTAGGATAAGTTTATTGTACCTGTCAAACCTTGTAGGGGAGGTAAGTCCATAAGAACACAGAAAATTTGTACATTTCTGTACCCTCTGCCTATATACACCTTATAGCATAAGCAAGTTTAATATTTTTGTTATACACCCTCTGTTTAGTTACGCCACAAGTATAGCCGTATTCGCTTAAACCACAAAAATTACAAACAATTCTTAATTTTGATGCACAACCTCTTCTAGCACGGATCTGGTCAGTTACCCTCACACCACTTACACTACAAAGCCTAACTTATTAGTTCAGATGGAGCGCAGAGTTCAACAACAATCCAACCTGAATCAATAGTTGATGCCTCTATTTTATCAGCATTAATACTGTCAAGCCCGTTGCCCCAACATTTCAGTTTTCGCTTCGAAGCTGTATTTCAATATTGGCAGAGTTAATCTACTTGGCGCACGGATTTCCATAAAATTTACGTTGTTTAACACCGAACTTCTTAATTCTTGACATTGCTTTCAAGTGGAATAAGAAACTCACGCACACAATTATTTCGCTGTAAACAAAATATTCACGCCAAAGCTACAGCAAACAATGACTAGAATAGAATAGAATATGTAAATAGAAATGTATACCCGAAAGATACGCAACTGTAAAGCTTTCGCAGGTTAGCCAACTTAAGGGACTAAAAAGTCATAAAAACGAAACAAATGAGTGCAAAACTCTATTTTTTAACAGAGCTCACTGTGTGCCATGGGAGCGTTGTGGCGCGTGCAGCCACTTTTGAATTCCTCTAATTTTGGTACTTTCTGTGGTCCGTATTCAAGGAAGTAAATCTCGTTCAGAAAACTACAGAAAATTTTTAAGACAAATATTAATCGTTTTTTGACAGTCATTCACGTGTAAGTCCCACTAAAGCTAGGTTTCCACAGGCGTGAATTTCTTACATGTGCATTCCCCCATCACCACTAGCGTAAATCAAGTTACACGTGGAAGCACACAACGTGTTACGAAAGTTGAAAGCCATTCTACTTTTTTGCACGATGTCGCTTCCGCCACCGTTTCCTACGAACTGCTGCAACTGCCGATTAAGTGAGTTCGCTCTCCTTCCTCTCTGGTTCGGTGGACAGAATATATGTAAAATCGTGTGTTTATTCGCGTGAAAAGTTAGCGTCATGCCAGAATAATAGGTTTAGTTCAAAAACAGTTGAAATGGCCCTAAGCACTATGGGACTTATCATCTGAGGTCATCAGTCCCCCTAGACTTAGAGCTACTTAAACCTAACTAACCCAAGGACGTCACACACACATCCATGTCCGAGGCAGGATTCGAACCTGCGACCTTAGCAGCAGCGCGGTTCCGCACTGAAGTGCCTAGAACCGTTCGGCAACAGCGGCCGACCTAATAGGTTTAGTATTCAACTAAGTAATTGAATACATTCTACGGTGGCGAACTGTTTTTAAACAGTGCGAACGTTTTAGCGTTTAGCAACTCTAACCATTTATTCGCAGTAGAGAAACACAACATCGCTTGAAGTGACGAAATAGATGAAAGAGTATTGTAACCGAGAATGTGATCTTGCTAAGGTCCATACTGCTGCGGAACAGTCAATACCGTGAAGGTGTTTTTTATTTCAGTATAGATGATGATAATTTTTTTTGCTTCAGTGTTTGAGTGTAAATATCACAGTGAAATGGAAATTCATTCGTAGCTTCAGAAATTTAAAACTACTCTTGACCCTCATTGAAATCCTATTCAAATATAACAGTGTTCGTATTGGGCTATCATTGAGTTACATGCCTCTTCTGCACAGTGGAACTAAGTTTCGTTGCAAAATTAAGTACCACACCGGTAAAACGTGCGTATGTTTACAGCACCAGTGACCTATCAATTTGATTAAGTCTGAAAATAAAAACAAAGCTGAACTCTTGAGACATAAACCTTAACTTTTCGATGTACTTTCGTTGTATTGTAGGTACTATAAAAATTTTAAAAATTTAATAAAAGTGTTGTGCGAAATACAGTACATACGTGGTGTTCAAAAATTCCCATTAAAAACGGTACTTTTCGGACATGGATTCCAATTTAAAGTATTATCTACTCGCGCCCCTCTCCAAGTCTTAGAAGTACGTAACGGGAATTTCCGAACCCTCTGTATACTATAGTGACACCATATATTTCAATGTTACATGTAATTTGATGCAAGATGAATGGAATAGTGCATATGTGTATTAGATTTTTGTGCACAGCCAGAAATACGGCTCAGAAAGATTTCAAAAGTGACTTCGCTCATTCGAAAACGATTTTCGACAGGAACGTCGCTCTCGGCAGTTAACTCGCTTCCTAGCCTATTGGATATTCCCAAATGATTCCTACGAGATGTCCTCTTTCATACTCAACATTTGTCTGTCCGATTTTTGTTCGTCAACGTCTCTATAAACTGTTTAACTCCTGTACGAATAATTCCATTTGTCGTCATATAGAAAATCGGGTAAGTAGCATTTCTAACTTCGACGTGTGGAACGTGTGTGCAAGCGTAGTGATGGGGAGTTGCATATTTAATCAATGCATATAGAAACCCGGTTTTGCACCACGGAACAACAAAATAGCAGTGTAAAGCCTGTGTTACGATGTGCAACAGAGACGCCAGTATGGCTTTTACGCTGCGTACACACCTAACAACAAAGTCGGCTTTTGAGCCGCGTACACACCTAACAACAAAGTCGCGGGACTTTGTATGGGGGATAGTCGTGATACAAATGTCTCGAGACTGTCGCTAAACAATGTCACGCACCCACATATACGAAGCCAGTTGCGATAGAGAAATCAGAACGCGATGTCACAAGAAATAGCTGTTTGTGCTGTTCATCTCTGTTTAAATAATTTAATGTTGTTAAGAAACAAAAAGCGTAAACCTTTAACGGTACTGGACGAGGAATTTATTTTCTGGTGGAGTTACTATAGCTTTGAATCTTCTTGAAAAACTGAAGCTAGAATATGACACTGGTTTCAGAAATTTTTTCAGGATGAGCCTTACCGAATTCGAAACCCTTCTGCAAATGGTTGGAGAAAAGATTTCGAAAGAAAACACTATATTTATGGAAACCATTCCAGCCTCAGTCAGGCTAGTTATCACCCTCCGGTTTCTTGCTAGCGGCGAATCATTTTCCAGCTTGATGTACACCTTTCGAGTGTCAGAACAATCAATTTCAAGTATAGTTCCAGAAGTTTGTGAAGCCATAATTACTTCGCTGAAAGGGTTTGTAAAGGTAAGAAGTAAGTCAATTTTTATTTATTACATTTTTTATTTTAAGAATGAATTAATTACAGGTATACACAGGTATACAATTTTGTCATTTTTTAAATTACAATGATTTGAAATTTTCAAAAAAAAAAAAACCTCTATGGTTTGGTTTTCTCTGGCCCCTTCATATTGAGAAGGAGGTTCCAGATCTTGCGAATATGTTGAGGGTGTAAAGGAACAGTCTGAAGAGTATGAGTTTTGGCCGTCTGTACTATGGGATGTTGATGGTGAAGAATGGAATGGAGGTGGAATTGTTTGAAGTGGGCTTAACTGGTTTGAACTGACCTGGGGTGAATATCCTATTGTACTGTACATTCCCATTTCCAATTTTAAGAATATGTCATCAATTTCACGCTGGGCTAAGAAAATTTCGATGCGACTTCTACCGCAGTTTCTTAATTTATTAGCAACATGCTCTCCGTAAACCGCAAATTCATCTCGGCTCCTAACAGCCTCTGTTAAAGATTTCATGCAGCTTACTGTATCCCTTGCAATATCAACATCGTGATCTGCTTTCTTCCTCCTTCTGGGTATCGGTGGCCTTCTGAATTCTTCTTTTGGTAGAGTAGACTGTCGTTCATCATATCGCTCTTCTTCTGTTCCGTTGTCGTTACCCTCCAAAGAAAAAACCAACAATTTCATTGAACTTATTTTGTTCAACAGCTGTTACTTGTATTTATTGCTTTAATGTTATTGTATTTTGTTTAATATTTCAGGTGCCAAAATCTAACTTCGAATGGACAGCAATAGCAGAACAATTCGCAGCGAGATGGAACTTTCCTCAGTGTTTAGGCAGTATAGACGGCAAACACATACTGATAGTGGCCCCAGAAAACAGTGGCAGCATGTATTTCAATTATAAAGGAAACTTTAGTATTGTGCTTCTTGGAGTAGGTGACGCCAATTACAACTTTATATATGCTGATGTGGGATGTCAGGGCCGAATATCGGATGGTGGTGTCTTAAAATTTACATCTTTGTACAAGAAAATGGTGCAAAAGAAACTAAATATCCCCCCAGATAAAGCATTTCCAGGCAGATCTACCCCTGTTCCTTATGTATTTGTAACAGATGATGCGTTTGCATTATCCACCCATGTGATGAAACCTTATCCAGGCCAGCGATTGTGTTCAACATCAGCAGAAAGGATTTTCAATTACAGGCTCTGTAGAGTTCGACGCATTATTGAAAACATATTTGACATTGTAAGTTTCAGATTCAGAGTGCTCTTAAAACCTATTGCACTGGATCCCGATAAAGTAGAATCTCTGGTTATGACATCTATTTATCTGCACATATTCCTAAGAAGAAATTAAGAATCAAGGAAGTTTTATACTCCTCCAGGATCGTTTGATTTAGAAGACCTTGACGGAAGTTTGATAGAAGGGCAGTGGAGATCTGAATCACCAAATATTCTAATAAAATTGCGAAGTATTCCTGTAAGAGCACCTACCGATGTGACCGAAATTCGAGATGAATTCGGAGATTATTTTATATCTCCAGCAGGAGCGGTTTCTTATCAAAACAATCAACAATAGGGGCAATGCCACATATTTGCTGGGTAATTAATTTTTTAATTATTTTTCCTTCATTGCCAATGAAAATAATTATCTGATGTTAATAAAGTTAAAAATAAATTTAAAAGCTTTGGTAAATTACTTTTTAAAATACTATAAAAGATACAAATATAGAAAATACTTCTGGTAAGAGTAAAAAATGACTGTGTAAATTGTTAAATTGAATAAAGTTCATTTAGTATGGTATATGTTTCTTCTTCAGCTTCATCACAATCATTGTCCCGGCTTTCTCTGGATTTCGTTCCTTGTAACAAAAACAGTAATGGTTTGTACGCAAACCAGTTGCTCTTTTTGGGGGACGAACGACTTTTTTTTTGACTCGGATGACTTTTTATGTTCGCGCCTAAACTGTGATTTTAAATTGTGGATCTTTTTCTCCATTTCATGGTGTGGCATCTGGTATTTTTTAGCTAGAGATTTCATAGCATCCCTCCTCATATTTCAGTTTTTATATTCCCCATATGTCACATCCAAAAGACAAGGGCAAGCTTGAAAATCTTCGATTATTTTCATTGTTGTCTCCATTGTGGCCAGGTACAAAATGACGCACACACGTCAAAGTACACGTACAGACTGCGAAATGTCGCGCGACATTACACCATGTTCCCCGTTTTGACAGGGAACCTAAGACTCGAGACTTTTGTATAGCGACAGTCTCGCAACACACGAAAATGTCTCGGAACAACACTGACAAGGGGAGGCCGCCAATTGTGAAATTCAGATTCGATTCATACTGCGCATAATAAAAGCTCATGGGCAGAGGTGTAATGTGGCAAAGCACCAAGATGCACTTCTCAGCCGTTGTCGAGAAAATCGACAGTTAAAAGAAACCGTTGCGGTGAAATACTCTCTACGATTAATCATTTTCTACAGCGTCGTGCCGCAGCGGTAAGCGCTTGGGTTCGTAATCCGAAGGTCACCGGATCGATCCTCGCGCCGTGCAACCCTTTCTTTAGTATTTGTTTTTTGTAATTCAAATATATATATATATATATATATATATAATTCCCGGAAATCAGCTGCAACAATTATGCATATAATAAATTGTTGAAAGTCGTTTGTCGTGGAATAACTGGCGACTTCGAACATGATTATGTTTTCCGCAAAGAAAGTTGTATTTGACAAATGTTATTAATTGTCTTCATAATGTTAACCACGTATAGTTAACGGAAGACGTAGAAACGATATTCCGAAACGAATACGTATAGCGTAAGTCAAACGTTCGAATTAGAATAGAAACCCCACGAACACAAATTTGCTGTGGCAGGTATGAAATATAAACTCCGTTACTCGCTCGTTACACTTGAAGGACAGATGTTGAATGGGCCGAAACGAGCCGCCACATAACAGCGTAGTTGCCTGCTAACTTCGAAAGAAGGTAGATGCGGTCCCTAGCGCAACTTATAACATCGTCGAAAATCAGTGCGGACTGGAGAGCTTTGGTACACCCTGTCAAAAAAACGGAAAAATGGAGGCGGTACAATTGGAGAGCGATCCGCCTTCACCAACATGCATAAGCAATTCATTAATAGTTTATATATATATATATATATATTTGAATTACAAAAAACTAATAATAAAAAAAAATTGCATGGCGCGAGATATTCGATCCGGCGACCTTCGGATTACGAACCCGAGTGCTTACCGCTGCGCCACGGCGCTGTAGAAAATTATTAATCGTCGAGAGTATTTCACCGCAACGGTTTCTTTTAACTGTCGATTTTCTCGACAACGGCTGAGAAGTGCATCTTGGTGCTTTGTCACATTACACCTCTGGCCATGAGCTTTTATTATGCGCAGTATGAGTCGAATCTGAATTTCACAATTGGCGGCCTCCCCTTGTGAGACCTGTCTCTGGACACGTGTCCCGCGACTTTTGTTGCTAGGTGTGTACGCGGCTTTAAGGTGCGTCCACAATACTCGTGCTCGCCAGACTTGTGCTCGTCATACTCGTCTGCCAGGAGACTTTTCAAACTTGTCTGACTTGCGCTCGTGCTGCTTCTGTCTTCTTCCACACTACTCCGGATATTTGCCAGGCTTTGGGTCGTGAGGATACGCACCGTACTCGCAGTAGTGACCAGTGCCACTTTCCTAATTTAAAAATGAACGAAGTGGCTATAGCAAGTGCCACCTTCCTTTTGATGCGCCTTTTAGCTGAGGATGAAGATAGAAGAAGACGCTACAAAGACGCAAGAAAATGCAAGTGGTGAATGACCTCAGTTTTCAGAAGCAGAAAAAAGATATAGTGGAAGTGATTTGATGGATGACTTGCATGTTGCAAACATATATTTCAAGACATTTTGCCGTATGTCCGCGTCAGATTTTGAACATCTGATAAATTTGGTTGGACCGAAAATATCAAAGGCTGACAGCAAATTTCGGAAAGCTATACCACTTACTGAGTGGTTGGTACTTAAGCTCAGATACCTAGCAACTGGCGATTCCTACAGCAGCCTCAGTTTTTTACTTAAAGTCTCCTAGCAAGACTAAATCGCTTCAGGCAAATGCCGGGATGGTTCCTTTGAAAGGGCACGGCCGATTTCCTTCCCAATCCTCCCCTAATCCGAGCTTGTGCTCCGTCTCTAATGGCCTCGTTGTCGACGGGACGTTAAGCACTAAGCAAGAAAGTGATATCAAACATTGTTCCTGAAGTATATGCAGTTCTTACTGGCAGCTTGAAGAAGTTTGTAAAAGGTAAGATAATAAATTATACAAATTTTTCATTAATGCACATTTATTCATCAGTTACTAATCAAAAGAAATAAAAACATTTAGATTTAAAGAATGAGAAACAAATTCCAAAATTGTTATTTTTAATTATTACAGATAAAGCAGATCCAGAAAATCTGGAGAGCCTTGTTCGGTATCGTCAGAAGTAAGAGTAGAAACAGATGTCTGTTGCTAGTTGCTTTGAATCGGTAAATGTGACGAGCAAATGTAGTCGCAATTGGTATCTAGACTGTTCGGAACAGCCGCTTTCTGCTCTGAAAATCGTGTCGGAAAATTCTTTTTAACAAAAGCACTTGTTCTTTTGTCCATGAACCGTAGAACGTTCGCTATGTACTTCCCATAGGCGTCAAACTCGTCTCTAGTGTTAGATAAAGCAGTTTGTAGTGCATTTATGGCTCTCCTGTACGAGGATTTTCGGCCCTTTTTCTCTGATTTTTTCTAAGTGAAGCAAATAGCTTCGTACGTTTGTTTGGTGTGGGTGGTAGTTTGTTGCCTTGCTTTGCTTGATGATCGACATCTTGACTACTAATTTCTTCGCAAGCGCTCGCTGTACCTTCGTTTGTATCCATGCCCGCAACCCTCTGTTCTTCAAAATCCTCCTTAAATTCCTCCTAAAACAAAGCGACGACAATAGATTGATATAAACAATAACAAAGCAAGTAAAATAAACAATAAAGGAATGATGCAGGAATAGGGAGATAGACTGATAATTATCGTAAAAAATTGGGAACAATGTCAAGTTGATAAGTGAAATGCAGAATATTCGTCATAATGATTACCTACCTACCATTACGGAACATTATTGATTTTAATTATTATTAATGTCCATAATTGTTAGAATGTCCATTATTGTCAATAATAATTAGTTATATATATATATATATATATATATATATATATATATATATATATATATATATATATATATCTGGGGGAGCAAAATAACTGATGATGGTCGAAGTAGAGAGGATATAAAATTTAGACTGGCAATGGCAAGGAAAGCGTTTCTGAAGAAGAGAAATTTGTTAACATCGAGTATTGATTTAAGTGTCAGGAAGTCGTTTCTGAAAGTATTTGTATGGGGTGTAGCCATGTATGCAAGTGAAACATGGACGATAAAAAGTTTGGACAAGAAGAGAATAGAAGCTTTCGAAATGTGGTGCTGTAGAAGTAGGACATGTTCTGAGCCATAAAGGGATCACCAATTTAGTATTGGAGGGCAGCGTGGAGAGTAAAAATCGTAGAGGGAGACCAAGAGATGAATACACTAAGCCGATTCAGAAGGATGTAGGCTGCAGTAGGTACTGGGAGGTGAAGAAGCTTGCACAGGATAGAGTAGCATGGAGAGCTGCATCAAACCAGTCTCAGGACTGAAGACCACAACAACAACACATTTTCTATTTACTTCTTTTGCAGATGCCACAGGCACAACAAGAGTGGTTGCTTGTAGCAAAGGCATATGAGAGAAAATGGAACTTTCCTCACTGCCTCGGTGTAATGGATGGCAGGCAAACACTGCGCAGTCCAAAGCCCAGTTCATTCTGGAAGCTATTTTTTCAATTATAAGATGTTTTTCAGCATTGTTCTTTTAGGTCTAGTGGATGTTCACTATTGTTTGTTGTATTTGATATCAACTGTCGAGGTCGAATTTCAGACGGTTTTGAAGTTTTACCTTAATTGATTCTTATTTTATTATTTTTATTTCTTCAAATAACATAGTACACAAATAAAATACATATAAATGTACATGTGTGTAAATATATTGCGTTAGAAAAATAAATGTTATTCATTATTATTTATTTAGTACTAGCTGAGTATGCACCATTGCCCCAGTATGTATTCCAGTCCTGTTAGTCCATTTCCGCCTTTTCCCTCTGTGACGTTCAGAACTCATTTTGCCATAAACCCTATAATTTTATCACAAGTACAACTTTTTTTTTTAATTTTTAAATTTGCAAACTATAAGCTATTACTGGGTGTATTCCTAATAGAAATGGTAGTGAGCTAAAATAAATAAGAAAAAAGTATCTTAAGATAAGGTATGATATGATTAATAGTATATAAGGAAATAACACCAAAAAACTTAAAAATAACAAATGAGCAGCGACCGAAATATAAGCTGAGAAAGACAAAAAGTTAAGTAGCCGCGGTGACAGAACCCAAAAGGGACCGAACGCCATTAAGTTTGTAAATAAGTTTTTTATATACTTCCAAAAATAAATATTTTTTACTTACATCTGTGTTGATTGTCTTCCGTGGATGATATTTGCAGTGCAGAAATTCAAACGATTTGAAAGCTAAACAGTTTGGAGAGTTCATTTCCTCAACCCCAGCAACCGACTTCATAGGCTCATTTTTCTTCTAGCGGACTGTCCTGTAAGTGGCTAATAAGCCGGTCTTTTTTTTTTTTAAATTCGGCTCATACCCCTGGAGTTCTGTCGTGATGGAATCGCACGCTTCACTTATTTTTTAATTTTTATTTTATATTGGTAGTTAGCTGCATCCCACAGCACAGGATATTGTTCATAAATATTTATGAATTTAATAGCAAAATCGTCGGTCCACTCCATTTTAAAAGAAAAACCCATGTCCACAACACAGAAAAACAATAATACCAAGACCAAACTGCACGAGTACAGTGAGCCAACTGGCCAATGCTTGTTGCCGTCCACAACAATCGCGCAGTTCGCCGCGCGTCCCTTTGATGTACCGACAACAGCCGGAGCCAGACAAGCCTTATACACGGGCGGCTCGCAAGCATTATTTCGCGGCGAACCCTAGGAACCCATCTCCGTCCACATCACTCGTAAGGCTCGCAAGTCTCAGAAGTACACGAGCCACACGAGTGGCATGAACGCACCTTTAGTGGCCTGGCAGTTAACTTTGAATTCAGGACAATATGGCGCCATAAGCTGTGTTCTTGCTTTGTGAAATACAAGTGCCATACTAGATGATAATATTTTTCGTGTATACTTCATGCTTGGGTCTCGTAGTCTGGTGGTAAAATGTATTTATTTTTCTACAACCTAATACTGCAATTTCGACCAAGTGGCATTTAACCAGTGCAAGTTATGTTCCTGATTACAACCTTCTTGTACGTATTGCACTCTTAGAATTGCATATGTGTCAGAAAGAGAGTTGGACCTTCACACTGTCGCTGGTATTCCTAGGCATCTGTACTGCATATAAACGAGGTATAAGATCTTCAGCAACAGAGATAGTATACTTAGAGGTCTCACGCCTACGGTCAGAAGAAAATGATTCAAATGGCTCTGAGCACTATGGGACTTAACTTCTGAGGTCATCAGTCCCCTAGAACTTAGAACTACTTAAACCTAACTAACCTAAGAACATCACACACATCGATGCCCGAGGCAGGATTCGAACCTGCGACCGTAGCGGTCGCGCGGTTCCAGACTGAAGCGCCTAGAACCGCTCGGCCACTCTGGCCGGCACATGGGGAAGAAAGTTTATCGTACAAAGATCTGAGCGTGGTCTCGCAATAACACTGAGGACAGGTGCGGTATGGCACCCTCTGCAACCACTGTACGCTAGTCCGTACAGAATCCTAAAGTGTGATGAGCATACGGTGCAAATATAGGGCAACGGCAAGCAAGAGACAGTTTTCGTGGAACGAGTAAAGTCCGCATATGTACTAACGTCGGACGACGAAATGATTCATGAAAAGTAGGGGGGAACTACGCCCACAGTGGCGGAACGATAGAAGGAACAAAGCAGGCACAGTAAACGGAACCATCAGCGCGACAAGCAAGCCCAGAGGAGACAGCAGAGACTCCAGAAATTTACACATGGATAGTGGACGTGTGCAGTACATGGCAAGATTGGTCTTTGCCGTGGACGGAGACGTGTCAGTGGAAATGCTGACGTAATCAGCGCTCGGCTCTACCAACAGAAACTGCAGCCTTCAACTTCACCACGCAATTCTGACGCTACAGCTTTTAGGTCGTTTGCATTTGTAGTAATAAAAACAGGGAAGTCGACATGAAGTGTTCCAGATAAATCCGATATGTGACGAAACCGAACGAAGGACCCATCGGACACCATTTATGGTGCCACTTGCGTGCAGTTACCATTGTTAGCAAAATGGTTATCAACAAGGGTGCACGTGCATCCTCTTCCTTCCAATTCTTGCTCTGAGGGCGATAAACAGGTTGCTACCTTGTTGGTGTACAGAATATTTAATAATAAATCAGTACTTCAATGTACAACTCTAAAACTAGCAGTATTACTTTTTTTGGCTTGTATGTTGATTTTTTTTACGTAGATATTTTTTGCGTCGATTATCGAAAAACTTTTCGAAATATCGAGCGCCGATAATGACATATTTTTAAATCTCGATATATCGGATTCCCCACATTTTTAAGAATATGAACCGTCCCAATCCCGGAGCTCCTCTCTATCGCAGAGGGGCTGTGTGGTAATCGCCGTTGGGAGAATAAAACGTGCAGTATACGAGTATTTTTGTGAGCCTTGAAAGGAACAGAGTTTGGCGTTATACTTACTCTTTGGAGTCAGACATTACTCATTGTATTTTTGTCGTTTGACGGTTTGTTAACGTCATAAGTTACATGTTAATAGAACTCGTCGTAGCATCCAAGAGTGTATTTCGTGTTACAGTATTTAATCCAGCTGATCTTCTTGGCTGATTTACGTATCTTCGTGGGTCTAGTTGCTGGAAAGGCCGCTGGACCTGATGGGATATCAGTTCGATTTTACACAGAGTACGCGAAGGAACTTGCCCCTCTTCTTGCAACGGTGTGCCGTAGGTCTCTAGAAGAGCGTAGCGTTCCAAAGGATTGGAAAAGGGCACAGGTCATCCCCGTTTTCAAGAAGGGACGTCGAACAGATGTGCAGAACTATAGACCTATACCTCTAACATCTATCAGTTGTAGAATTTTGGAACACGTATTATGTTCGAGTATAATGACTTTTCTGGAGACTAGAAATCTACTCTGTAGAAATCAGCATGGGTTTCGAAAAAGACGATCGTGTGAAACCCAGCTCACGCTATTCGTCCACGAGACTCAGAGGGCCATAGACACGGGTTCCCAGGTAGATGCCGTGTTTCTTGACTTCCGCAAGGCGTTCAATACAGTTCCCCACAGTCGTTTAATGAACAAAGTAAGAGCATATGGACTATCAGACCAATTGTGTGATTGGATTGAGGAGTTCCTAGATAACAGAACACAGCATGTCATTCTCAACGGAAAGAAGTCTTTGAAAGTAAGAGTGATTTAAGGTGTGCCGCAGGGGAGTGTCGTAGGACCGTTGCTATTCACAATATATATAAATGACCTTGTGGATGACATCGGAAGTTCACTGAGGCTTTTTGCAGATGATGCTGTGGTGTGTCGAGAGGTTGTAACAATGGAAAATTGTACTGAAATACAGAAGGATCTGCAGCGAATTGACACATGGTGCAGGGAATGGCAATTGAATCACAATGTAGACAAGTGCAATGTGCTGCGAATACATAGAAAGATAGATCCCTTATCATTTAGCTACAAAATAGCAGGTCAGCAACTGGAAGCAGTTAATTCCATAAATTATCTGGGAGTACGCATTAGGAGTGATTTAAAATGGAAGGATCATATAAAGTTGATCGTTGGTAAAGCAGATGCCAGACTGAGATTCATTGGAAGAATCCTAAGGAAATGCAATCCGAAAACAAAGGAAGTAGTCTACAGTACGCTTGTTCGCCCACTCCTTGAATACTGCTCGGCAGCGTGGGATGCGTACCAGATAAGAGTTGATAGAAGAGATAGAGAAGATCCAACGGACAGCTGCGCGCTTCGTTACAGGATCATTTAGTAATCGCGAAAGCGTTACGGAGATGATAGATAAACTCCAGTGGAAGACTCTGCGGGAGCTTGGTACGGGCTTTTGTTAAAGTTTCGAGAACATACCTTCACCTAAGAGTCTAGCAGTATATTGCTCCCTCCTACGTATATCTCGCGAAGAGACCATGAGGATAAAATCAGAGAGATTAGGGCCCACACAGAAGCATACCGACAATCCTTCATTCCACGAACAATACGAGACTGGAACAGAGAACCGATAGAGGTACTCAAGGTACCCTCCTCCACACACCGTCAGGTGGCTTGCGGAGTATGGATGTAGATGTAGATGTTTATAAATCAAAAAGTTGTTCGTGTTAGGTTGTTTAGTATCGTCTCTTAACGTCTCTCTTTTACTGTTAAAGATCTTGTTGCGATGGATTCACCTTCCACATGATATATGCTGTTTAGAAGCTGTGAATAAACTCTGTATAGAGGCTCGCGTTTTTAATTGATTGTACCTCCGATTTAGTGGCGGTGGTGGTGGTAAGTTCCTATGGGACCAAACTGCTGGGGTCATCGGTCCCTAGGCTTACGCACTACTTAATCTAAGTTAAACTAACTTACGCTAAGGACAACACACACGCACCCATGCCCAAAGGAGGACTCGAATCTTCGGAGGGGGGAAGCGCTAGAACCGTGGAAAGGCGTCCTAGACCGCGCGGGGTAGCCGATTGCGATTCAGTTGTTTGGCGATATTTATGCCATTCAGCTTTGTCCACGTTATAAATCAGTTTGTTAGAAAAGTATGTTTCTTTAATATAAACTCATCGTATATTCATAGCAAGAGGGAAATAGTCAGATTCCACGGTGTCGTGCTGAATAGATCATTCTGTAATTTGGTTCAAACTGGGAGAGGCTAACTTTATATCGACTGCAGTTGGCCTCATCCATGGGCCTTGGTTTAAACTTGTAGATTCATCACTGTGTATACTCATGTTGCAATTTTCTGTAAAAGACGTTATGATCTCTCTTCTCCTGATCACTCGTACGCCACCTCCATGCTATGTGACGGGCACTTAAGTCACCACTAATTAAGAATGGTTTTCGTAACAGGTTAAGGACCAAGGCTTTATAATTCGACGTAATGTCCTAAAAACACAAGATCATTTGCAGGCAGAAATTAACTGCATCGCGCGGCGATTTGGAACGGCTTATTCTCAAAAACAATGGGTTCTCTAAACACCAATTCATTGCCCCCGGTTGGAAGCAAATTTAAGAGGAAACTACAGTATATGGCAGTTCGCTACACGAATTTATCTAGAATACGAGCAGTTCTACGATTCCGTCAGTGGCACAATAACGGACGTAAATAGAGCGTGCACAGCAGCAAAAGCCAAAATTATACGCTCCGTCAATGTATGGTCTTTTGCAAGATACCTCTGTAGGTAAAGAAGCGTCGGAGAAGGTAACGTACGTCTACAAAGGTACTGGTCTCTTTCGATGAATACGGTTACTGAAGACACTTCTGACAACCAGACCTGAAAAATGTTCGTCAATAGAAGAAAGTATATCAAAGATAATTGTCACATCACAAAAAATAGATGGCTTGGGCTTAAGAGATAAAGTAGAATGGATTGGGCGTGTTCTGCTTGGAAAACTACCAGATGAATATAAACACATGATCATGAGTTTAAAAAAGTCAATCTTGCCTGCCACAAGGGTTTCCATAAAAAGTAAATTACTGCAAGAAATAAACGATGACGATTGACTGCAGACTCTGGCGCATTAGCACGCATATCTAAATATCCACGTCATGAAAATATTGTTAAAACAGTTGTAGACTTGCAAGTTATAATACCAAAAGTCACAACTTATCTATAAAAGGAATAAGATCTTCATTTGCAAATGTTCTCATGGGCAAAACGAAAGGTAGAATTAAAGGAGAGGATATTCTGTATGTACCAGAACTAAGCACAAATCTACCCTCTGTTAGAAAAAAATAGTAGAAAAAAGTCATTCGCCAGAGGCAAGGCTGTGGTATTTACGACACATCCAAAAATGTGGCTGCTTGTGCGTCATTAACAAATGGAATGTACCGACTAGACCATCTACACGCTAGGAATTTTGAAGTAAAATTAGCATTGCTACTAAATAGTGCAGATTTGTAGCATAAAAGCCTAAGTCATCTGCATTCTGAAGCTATATGTATGCTATGCATTATGCAAACGTCCGGCTAGTGGCATTTCATATAAGGCAATAGCTGATACTCCATGTGTAATTTGCTTGCTCGCTCGCTCTGATTTGTGTGTACGATACAAACTAGTTCAATTAGAGGAGCCAAATACTTCCGTATTTTTATTGATGATCACTTCAGGAAAGCGTCTGTGCATTCTTTGAGAAGTAAAATACGAGAACCACAGCTGATTAAAAAAAAAGAAAAAAAACACCTAGTTGAAATGCAACTGGAAGAAGGATCTGGACTCTGTGTACAGATAACGGCACAGAATCTGCGAATGATTACTGCTATTTTTTTTCTAACGAGAAGGGATCCAACATCAGACTACAGCATCTTATACACAAGAACAAAACGGAGTAGCTGAATATTATAATCGCGCACTAGTAGAAAAAGCAAGACGCCTGCTCTTCAAAGCAAATTTGGGAAATAAATTCTGGGCAGAGGCAGTCTCCGCTGCTGTCTACTTAATTAACAGATCTCTGGCTAAGGCAATAAAAAACAAGAATCCAGAAGAAGGTTTGACAGACAAGAGGTAGGATATGAAACTTCCTGGCAGATCAAAACTGTGTGCCGGACCGAAACTCGAACTCGGGACCTTTGCCTTTCGCAGGCAAGTGCTCTACCATCTGAGCTACCCAACCACGACTCAGGCCGCGTCCTCACAGCTTTACTTCCGCCAGTACCTCGTGTCCTACTTTCCAAACTTCACAGAAGCTCTACTTTCTTCCACGAGTGCTAGTTCTGCAAGGTTCGCAGGAGAGCTTCTGTGAAGTTTGGAAAGTAGGACACGAGGTACTGGCGGAAGTAAAGCTGTGAGGACGGGTAGCGAGCCGTGCTTCGGTAGCTCGTAGAGCACTTGGCCGCGAGAGGCAAAGGTCCCGAGTTCGAGTCTCCGTCCGCCACACAATTTCGATCTGCCTGCAAGTTTCATACCGGCGCACACTCCGCTGCAGAGTGAAAATCTCATTCTGAAGAGATAGGATAGTCGACATCTCAAAATATTTAGAAGCAAAGTTATGTTGACATTCTGAGAGCCAAATGACAAAAATGGGATAAGAAAGTAGTGACTCAGTGTTGGTAAGATACCGTAAAGATGAACTTAGCTGCCAGACAATCATAAAATCAGGGGATGTTATTTTTGACGAAGATAGTTCTAAACGGGTAACGAAGAAACTGAGCCACAGGTATCAAGTTTACTGTTCATCCCACTGACAGAACAGATGCAGAGTGAGCAAAGAACAACTGAATTATAAGAAACTGAATCAAAACTTGCGACTAGTAGTAGTTCGATGCATACTAGCTGCAATGAGAAATCCAGTGGAAACAATGCAAATAACGGCAATGACTGAACACAGCGATGTCAGCCAATATGAAAGTCGTCTAGAATTCCAAAGCCAAAGAAGCTGAATGACTTCGCAACTTGACCAGTCTAAACAGTCTACTGGCTTTGATCCTTTGTAACCGGAAGAAGCAATGTTGTCAGGCAATGCTGAAGACTGGTTGAAGGCAATACAAGAAGAGTTACAAACTGACAAAGAGAACCACACTTGTGAGTCTGCTGTCTTACCCTTACATAAGACGCCAATAAATGCAAAATAGGTGTTTGATAATAAATAGATTTGAAAGGTCACATTGTACACTATAAAGCACGGCTAATAATACGTAGAAGGTGGTGCTTAGAAGCAAGGACTGGAGTACGATGAAACATATGCGCCAGTTGTAAGGTATAATTTGTATTTCCTTTTTATGTTTGTTAAACATGATCTTGACAGTGATCACCTAGATGCTGTCACAGCTTTCTTACAAGGTGACTTGCATGAAGAGATTTATGTGAAAGTTCAAGTAGACCCAGTTACAAAGACAGTGAAAGATATTGTTATTAAAAGAGTAAAAACGACAGTGTATGGATTAGAACAACATGGTCACTACTGGATCTTGAAATTAGACAGTACACTGTCAAATCTAAACTTCAAAATGTCAGCAATTGACCCTTGTGTTTGTTACAAAAATCAAGGTTCAAACTTTTTTATAGTTGCTGTTTATGTGGCTAGAATGCTAATTTTTAGTAACAATTCCGAAGAGAATGATGTTTTCGTGAACAAACAAAGAGAAAAATTGAAGCTGAAAATTTTGGTGAATTTACTAACTTTTCGGTATTCATATTACTAGATGGCATAAAGGTGGTTCTTTGTGGAGAAACCAGACATACTACGCTGAGCAATTTCTCAACAGATTCACTATGAAAAACTATAACACGATGTCTACACCAGTGGACAATTTTTGTATTACAGAAACTACAGTGTTTCTTTCAGTTTTCTCCATTTATTTCTTCTTTGGAAAGGGGTATTATGCAGTTCCATTCCCCCCAAAACTTTGTTCTCTAATGTATAGAATGCAGGTAATGAAGGGATAGGTGTAATAATAAACTGAAAAATAGCAATGTGCGTAAGCTATTATAAGCAGCATGGTGAATGCATTATCGTAGCCAAGATACTGACAAAGTGAAGGGAGAGGAAAATTTATTTGTAATAGGTGAGTGGAATTCGATAGTAGGGGAGGGAAGAGAAGGAAAAATACTCGGTGAATATGGGCTGTGGGAAAGGAACGCAAGAGGAAGGCGCCTGGTAAAATTTTGCACAGAGAATAACTTAGTGGTCATGAAGAATTGGTTTAAGAATCAGAAAGAAGCTTTTGTATTAACAGACTCCGACAGTGACATGGAGACGTCACGGCTGTCGAAGATCGATCCCTACCTCCAGCCCTCACCACTGGTTGTGCCGCAGTCTATAAGCTGTCTCCGCAATTAGTGTTCTGGCAAGAGACCTTGCAGTGATTGACTCATACAGGGTAAAGGAATACGAAAGAATATGAATGGGAAGCTTTGATAGATAAAATAGTGAAGGCAGCTGAGACTAAAACAGGTAAAACGACAGAGCCTAGTAGAAATCTTTGGATATCGAAGAAGATATTGAATTTAACTGATGAAAGGAAAAAATGAAATGAGCGTGTGGCATTGTTGGCCGGGAGTCCCCCGAGTGCAAGTATTACTTCAGGTGACGCCACATTGGGCGACTCGCGCGCCGGTGATGTGGATGAAATGATGATGAGGACAACAAACACAACACCCAGTGCACGAATGAGGAAAATCTCCAACTCCGCCGGGAATCGAACTCAGGCCCGCTGCATGCTAGGCAAGCACGTTACCACGCAGCTAAGCAAGCGGACTTGATGAAAGGAGAAAATATAAAAATGAAGCAATCAAAAGGGAACAGAAATGTCTAAAAATGCGATTGACAGAAATTGCAAAATTGGTATGCAGGTATCGCCAGAGGACAAATGTAAGGATATAGCAGCATACATCACGAGGGGAAAGGCAGATAGTGCCTAAAATCAATAAAAGGAAAACAACCTCCCCGCAGAGCTTATACACAGCTGCAGAATAGTATCTACCATACCGCAAGTGAATCTACCCGAAAAGAGCTTTAATAACAAAGGCAAGAAGACTGGGCAATCCCTGGTGAAAAGAAGACTGCTCTAAAGAAACACAAGAAAGAAGGGAAGTATGAAGTGAATATGTTAAGCAACCTAATATGAACAGCTTTTTGATATACAAACAAGTAGCCTCTAGAACCAAGAAGGTGCTGAAACCAGTCAAGAACAGCAGCTGGATGAAATACGGTAACAGTCTAACCAAGAATACTAAATTGTCAAAGATATGGCACAAGGTTAACAGATTCAGATATACTGGTGCTACATCCAATCGCTTGAAGTCATATCGGTGGATAGTAGAATTCTGCGGCCTTATTGCTCCAGCAGGCTTTCGCAGCAAGCCCCCATAAGGCAGAGGTAAACACTAGCAACTCAACATGTGCTAAATGTACCGTTCCATATCGACGAGCTCAGATCAGTCATCAAAGACAGCTCCAACACAGCCCCAGAAAGGATAAGATCATTTATACCATGATGCATGGGAATGCCTTAGAACTAGTTCCCCAAATATAAAATGGAATCTGGATGCATCAAGAATTCCAGGAATGGAAGACGCAGATCATAGCCCCAATATACAAAAAGGGGAAACATCCATTGTCAAGCACATCTTACACATCGGTTGTGCTGCCATCGTGTGTTGCTAAAACAATGGAAAAAATAGTAAAAAGACGCTTGGAATGATGGGTAAGGACTTAGTTCTTTTTAGCTGGCTCGCAGTTCTGTTCCATAGAGGTAGAAGCATTCATTTCTATATTAGTTGAGAGCAGACATACAGCAGCTCTGTTTTCGGATATTTCAAAAGCCTACGATAATAGCAGAAAGGAAAATTAAAGAGACCGTTGGAGAGAAGACAAGCATCTGTATGAATATCAGGAGCTCAGATGGAAAAGCTTTATTAAATAAAGAAGAGACAGCTGAAAGGTGTAAGGAGTATATAGACGACCTATAAGAGGGAGATGAACTGCAAGGCGATATTATAGAATGGGAAAAGGACGTAGACCAAAAAGAGATGGAAGATTTGATACTGCGATAAAGATTTGAGAGAACAGTGAAAGACCTAAGTCGAAACAAGGCCCCTGGAGTAGATGGCTTCAGACAGTGCTACTGGTGATCTTGAGATATACAAAACTGTTCCATCCTGTGTGCAAGATATATGAAAGAGTCTGTGGTATCAATAGCAACGATGCCACATAGTTTCAAAGGTTGGCACTACCACGAGACACCGACGGCAGCACTCTCTAGCTGGTGCTGTGCAGCTCTACGAGCTACGCTACAGATTCTGCCGATTTCATCAGGTGCAGCCAGCCAGGACACTTCGCTTCAGCATCGCTCCTACGTACAAGGTTATGTAATCGTTTAGCACATTGTTTTTGCACCAGTAAACCATTTTCTTGCAGTACCGACTTGTATTACCTTTTCCCGTTCCTACCCACGCGCCGCCTCCCAGGCGGGATACAAGAGTCGAAATACCCTCAGACATCAAGAATAATGTAACAATTCCAAAGAGGGAGGTGCTGACAGGCGTGAATATTACCAAATTATGAGTTTAATTAGTCATGGTTCCAAAATACTAACACGAATTCCTTACGGAAGAAAGTAAAAAGTGGTAGAAGCCGACCTCGGGGAAGATCAGTTTGGATTCCGGAGAGATGTAGGAACACAGGAGGCAATACTGATCCTACGACTTCTCTTACAAGAAGATAGCTTAGAGGGAGATCAAAGATGAATGCAGTAAGCAGATTCAAAGGGATGTAAGTTGCAGTAGTTATTTGCAGATGAAGATCCTTTCACAGGATAGAGTAGCACGGAGAGCTGCACCAAACCAGTCTTGGGTCTGAAGACAACAACATGATTACGTTCAAATAAAAACCATATTAGACAAGTTACTGCAATTAGGTGCACCATCTCAGTTTGTAGAAGGAATGTCGGGATTAACCAGTAAACGAACTCTAGATATTAGAAAGGATAATGGACTCAAAGGTCCGCGTTCGGTGGACTGTGGCGTGCCACAAGAATAGGTCCTCAATCCACCTACGACATGGAAAGAGTATTAACCCAAAAAGTTAGTATAATTCAGTTCGTAGATGACGTGTGTGTTTGGTTTCCACGCCATACTACAGAAGGAGATAAACAAATGTATTTCAAAGATAAAGGACTTAAGTCAATAGCTCTGTGGTAATGGCCTGATGATGGCAGAGGAGAAACCTTAGGTAGTCGTATTTACAAGGAAGAGCGGCGAACCAAGAATTGTTTTTATTTATTCGAATAACCCTTTTGGAGGGTACGATAAATCAACTTTGGTTTTGCTTTTTTGTGTTTATATTTTCGTTGCTCCCAGACTCCATTCTTCAAGAGTCATTCCTCTTCCTCCTGGGTTCACTTTCTGCCTTTTGCAAACCTCTTTCTTTCCTGAAATTTGCCTTTTGTGTTGCTTATCTAAAGAGTATTCTGTTATCTATTACGTCCATTCTGATTCCTGCGTTTTTCGTATCTTCGTCAATTTCGATGAACCACGTGGGTTTGGATTTGTAGCTGTTTAGTAAGTTGAAGATCTGCCTGGCCGGTATGTTATTATCCACTCGAATATATGGCCATAAAACGGCAGTCTTCTTTTCCTCATTACGTCAGTTAAGTTCTCCATTTTCAAATAGAGCTCTGTTTGATTTTAATTTGTATTCAACATTACTATTATTTCAAGGTCTCAATATTTTCCTTAGAATTCTTCTTTAAACTTTTTCCAGTTTTCCAAGATCCTCAAATATTTTAAGTATGTGGTTAGGTTGTATACAGTGTTTCAGGTCGTATCGCTGTTTAATAGTGTCTTTCTTAGCTTGGTGTTTCAGAACAAAGTTTTCTTGTTACATATGTTTTTTGTCATTTGGAGTGCTCGTTCCATTTTAGGTACTCTCTTCTATGGCTATCTTTCCTTTGGTGTTGTTATCCATTCTCCTAGGTATTTAAAACGGTTTGTTTTAGAAATTATGTTAAGATTTGGTGGGGAATCATGGATATTTATCATGAAATGTTTTTCTGCACGATATCTTTAGTCCTATTTTGTCTACTTGTTTCTGTAGTTCCGTGATTTGTTCTTTGTAACCATCCAGTGAGCCAGCAATTAATTGCATGTCATCTGCAAAAACTAGACACTACGTGATTTTTTTTTCCTAGCTTAACACCCTTTTATTGATGGATTTTGCCCATTCTTCCACTACTTTCTCTAACGCGCAGTTAAAAGGAGTGTTAATCCATCTCCCTGTCTTACACCTGATTTTATTTCAAAAGGTTTTGGCAGTTCCCTCATAAAGTTTACTTTCGATATTGTGTTTGTTAAAGTTCCTTTAATTATTTCTGTTTTGTTGTAGAGTCCTACTTCCTTTAAAATGTTGATTAGTGCATTCCTATCTATTGCGACATAAGCTTTTTTTAAAGTCTACAAAAGTTATCACGTATTTCAAGTTTCTGATTTTCATCATTTGTTATGTTCTTTAGTTTAGTATTTCCTCTGCAAATGACCTTACCTTCGTAACACTCTTCTAGTTGTGGGTCGAGTATTCCTTCAGCTCTCTTTAAAAGTGCCATGTACAAGATCTTATGTCACTGGTAAGGGGGAGATCCTTCCATAATTGTTAGGTTCAGTTTTACTTGCATTTTTATGCAGTGAATGTATTAATGTCGGTGTCTATTCTGATGGTAAGCTGTTTCTTGTTCAAATTTCGTTAATAATTTCTATTACGTATAGAAAAGTGTTGTCACTATTGTTTCCATAATTCAGCAATTATATCGTCTTCTCCCTGTGCTCATTAGATCCAGACTGGATTACGAATGTTATAGGCAGCCGCAAAACGCGCAGTAATTCTGCGCTGCCTCGCTTTTTCCACAGCCCAAACGAATGCATACACTCGTTCCAAAGGAAAGGCGGATGAAAATGAAAGTACATGACTGGTAAAAGTACGCTGTATTTAGACACTCGATTGAGAAACAGTTACAGATGCGTGCGCCCTGCTTGACGGTCACGGCTAGTCTCCTCTGTCCACTGCATAAAAATGCAAGTAAAACTGAACCTAACAATTGTAGAAGGATCTCCCTCTTACCAGTGACATAAAAGATCTTGTACATGGCACTTTTAAAGAGAGCTGAACGAATACTCGGCCCACAACAAGGAGAGTATGTATAGTGTGGACGGGCGGTCAGAAGAATTTCTTTTAGGCTACGGCCACACGAGCGTTTTTTCCACGCGCGTTTCTGCCAGAATTCACGCAACACGCGCGGCCACATGGCCGCCTCTCTCACGCGGCATGCATTTGGCATTTTATCCAATAAATGGAGAATTTTCCATCGTCCAATCGATGTTAACGTGGATGTGGCGGATACTATTGTTCAAGCATGTTGTGTACTTCAGAATTTTGTGAGACAACATGATGATTACAATTTTGAAGACACACTGACTTGCACAATGGAAAGTATTCCGGCACATGGGACAAAAGGAACTGTCAGCGGCAAAAGTATCAGAGGTCATTTTGCTGATTACTTCTGTTCCCCTCAAGGATCTGTACCATAGCAAGATCATTATGCAAACTTCTTCAGATGAAGACTAATTTTTGTATTGGCTTCTTAACATTTTATTCATGTATAAATTTCATTGTACACTGTTTATAGCAATTAATAAAATATTTACTGTCTGTAACTACCTAGATCTGATTTTTGCTTGTTATCCATTCCATCCCATTTTTTTCCCAGAACGGTCGCTGTTACTGCTCGCCACGATTCTACACTCCTGGAAATGGAAAAAAGAACACATTGACACCGGTGTGTCAGACCCACCATACTTGCTCCGGACACTGCGAGAGGGCTGTACAAGCAATGATCACACGCACGGCACAGCGGACACACCAGGAACCGCGGTGTTGGCCGTCGAATGGCGCTAGCTGCGCAGCATTTGTGCACCGCCGCCGTCAGTGTCAGCCAGTTTGCCGTGGCATACGGAGCTCCATCGCAGTCTTTAACACTGGTAGCATGCCGCGACAGCGTGGACGTGAACCGTATGTGCAGTTGACGGACTTTGAGCGAGGGCGTATAGTGGGCATGCGGGAGGCCGGGTGGACGTACCGCCGAATTGCTCAACACGTGGGGCGTGAGGTCTCCACAGTACATCGATGTTGTCGCCAGTGGTCGGCGGAAGGTGCACGTGCCCGTCGACCTGGAACCGGACCGCAGCGACGCACGGATGCACGCCAAGACCGTAGGATCCTACGCAGTGCCGTAGGGGACCGCACCGCCACTTCCCAGCAAATTAGGGACACTGTTGCTCCTGGGGTATCGGCGAGGACCATTCGCAACCGTCTCCATGAAGCTGGGCTACGGTCCCGCGCACCGTTAGGCCGTCTTCCGCTCACGCCCCAACATCGTGCAGCCCGCCTCCAGTGGTGTCGCGACAGGCGTGAATGGAGGGACGAAGGGAGACGTGTCGTCTTCAGCGATGAGAGTCGCTTCTGCCTTGGTGCCAATGATGGTCGTATGCGTGTTTGGCGCCGTGCAGGTGAGCGCCACAATCAGGACTGCATACGACCGAGGCACACAGGGCCAACACCCGGCATCATGGTGTGGGGAGCGATCTCCTACACTGGCCGTACACCACTGGTGATCGTCGAGGGGATACTGAATAGTGCACGGTACATCCAAACCGTCATCGAACCCATCGTTCTACCATTCCTAGACCGGCAAGGGAACTTGCTGTTCCAACAGGACAATGCACGTCCGCATGTATCCCGTGCCACCCAACGTGCTCTAGAAGGTGTAAGTCAACTACCCTGGCCAGCAAGATCTCCGGATCTGTCCCCCATTGAGCATGTTTGGGACTGGATGAAGCGTCGTCTCACGCGGTCTGCACGTCCAGCACGAACGCTGGTCCAACTGAGGCGCCAGGTGGAAATGGCATGGCAAGCCGTTCCACAGGACTACATCTAGCATCTCTACGATCGTCTCCATGGGAGAATAGCAGCCTGCATTGCTGCGAAAGGTGGATATACACCGTACTAGTGCCGACATTGTGCATGCTCTGTTGCCTGTGTCTACGTGCCTGTGGTTCTGTCACTGTGATCATGTGATGTATCTGACCCCAGGAATGTGTCAATAAAGTTTCCCCTTCCTGGGACAATGAATTCACGGTGTTCTTATTTCAATTTCGAGGAGTGTATTTTTCTTTCTCTAATTTTGTATTCCGGATCCCTTCTATTGTACAGCCATGGATGTTTCTGCACTTCCATAATAATGATTTCACTGTCCAGACGCTCCACTCTGGCACTTTATAAAATAAAAGAAGACTGCTGCAATGACAACGAAGCGAGGACGGCAAAGTCTGTCCGTAAACTGAACAGCGAGCTGCCGAGCAGGGTTGCTAACCATAGAACTTTTTTCCTCGTACATAAACAACTAAAATCTCGTACTTTGGCTTTCAAACCACGTACATTTATCATGCATTTGACATGTTATAAAACCAAAAGTAAGACATGTGTGGCTACTTCATTATGAAATACCTGCTTTTTATAATATCGCACCACGCATTGTTAGACTGCATATGTTCTTTATTATGAAATACCTATTGAAATAATACCGCTCCACGCATTGTTACACATGTTGGCATCGCTACGATTTCAGTTCGGTAACTGCCGGCAAGCGTCGGAGGAAAGGGCTGAGGTTCCGGACTCTGCCGCAGCGTGTCTCCCGCCCGTGTGGCCAGCACCCAGCGTGAGAAACACGCAGAACTAATGCACCCGAGAGCGTTCGCTCAGCGTGAACGCCGAAGTTTGCGGGCCCGCGGCGTGCGAAAACGCCTCGTGTGGCCAGCCCCCATTCAACACGCAGTGGTCTATAATGTCGGCGTGAACGCCGGCAGAAACGCGCGTGAAAAAAACGCTCGTGTGGCCGTAGCCTTACCGTCAGCGTGTCAGGTCGCTGCCCTTGTAGCACGTTGCACCAATACAGAACAGATGGGTTCACTAACAATACACCAACAGCAAGCCGTTAGAGAAGTTGTACAGATTTCAATACCACTGTATACGCACCTGATGAGGAGCGATGAAATCCACATCAACAGTCGCAATGCTGGTGAAAGGGCAAGGGCCCTTCGAACAAGGAGGAAGAAGCTCATGTTATGATACGTAGTAGAGAAACTATCACGTTCATTTTTGACACCATGTCACATTTCATAAATATCTATGTGCATAACGTCAGCATCCATATCAGGTCGACACAGAAACACCACTGAATTACTTTCAATGACAAAGAGCAAAAATTATTGGATAAGGGATTAAAGCGTACTATGGAACCTAGATTTCACAATACTGTACAAAACAACTAATATCTGCAAACGTAGCACTAAACTTAGCAAACCTACCTATAAAACAGCAGAATGAAGTCACTATCAAAACAGCAAACGCAACATAAAGAGGTCAGAATAAAGAAAAGCTATAATACCTATTCAGATAAGACTACGGTAAATTAATGAAAAATTAACGAACAGCAGTGCCCTAGCAAATAAATCAGACAATAGTCTAGTTAACATAGTCAAAAATGACTACACACAAAAAGTTAACGATTTCTTCAGTAGCAAGTGTATCGCACAAATCAATAGAAACCCCACAAAGAAATTTGTAGCCCAAACCAAGAAAACCATAAAAGCATGTCATACATTGCTTACAGAATATCAAAAAAGCACATTTGTACCCATCAACCCTAGAACACCAAACCTCCACGGGCACCCTACGATACACAAACGATTTGTTCCTATACATCCTGCAGCAGACAATGTTAATAGTCCCACATACTACATAAGCAAGAAGTTTAACAACCTCCTAAATAAATTTTACACATACAAAAAACATACAATAAGGAATTCTAGAACATTAACTGAAAAGACATAAAAAAAGCCCCAAGTGCAAGATTCGCATCTTTCTACATTACTAACCTATACACGAACACCCCAATCGAGGAAACAGACATCATAGAACAAACCTAACTCAGAGAAAAATCTCAATATAAGGCACTCCAGAAATTTTGCAACTAGCAGAACTTGTCTTACACTAAAATTAGAGTTTGATAGTAAAATAAGTACACAAAAGATGGAGTCGCGATGGGGTGTAGCATTGCTGGGACAATAGCTGACATATTCCTTAAGAGCTAGGAAGAACAATATTTTGAAACAAAAACGTAACTAATCAAACAAATCATGTAAAATTACAGATATATATAGACACTTTAATGCTCATAGAACGTAACCTTACTGACTTAGGCGAAACACATTAAGCACTGAATCAGTTACACCCCAAAACGAAATTTACCATAGAATACGAAACTAACAAAGCAATAACTTTCTCGACCTAACTATTAAGAACACTAACAACAAACATTGCTTCGAAATTCACTGAAAGCCTACCGCAACAGACTGTATTATCAACGCACACTCATGTCATCCCAAAGCCCACAAACTCGCACTCTTCCACACAATGCTTAACAGATCAATAAAATTACCATCAGAAGTCTAACCAGTTCAGAAGAAAATAAAAATCTTAGAATACACAGCCCAGCAAAACGATTATGACCCCAAAATTGTAACACAATTATACTGCAGTAAAGCACAACAAGAAAGGCACAATATACATAAAGAGGTTGTACAGAGTTTCAGGGAGAGCATAAGGGAACGATTGACAGGAATGGGGGAAAGCAATACAGTAGAAGAAGAATGGGTAGCTTTCAGAGATGAAGTAGTGAAGGCAGCAGAGGATCTAGTAGGTGATAAGACGAGGGCGGGTAGAAGTCCTTGGGTAACAGAAGAAATATTGAATTTAATTGATGAAAGGAGAAAATATAAAAATGCAGTAAATGAAGCAGGCAAAAAGGAATACAAACGTCTCAAAAATGAGATCGCCAGGAAATGCAAAATGGCTAAGCAGGGATGGCTAGAGGACAAATGTAAGGATGTAGAGGCTTATCTCACCAGGGGTAAGATAGATACTGCCTACAGGAAAATTGAAGAGACGTTTGGAGAAAAGAGAACCACTTGCATGAATATCAAGAGCTGAGATGGAAACCCAGTTCTAACCAAAGAAGGGAAAGCAGAAAGGTGCAAGGAGTATATAGAGGGTCTATACAAGGGCGATGTACTTCAGGACAATATTATGGAAATGGAGGAGGATGTAGATGTAGATGAAGCTGAAATGGGAGATAGGATACTGCGTGAAGAGTTTGACCGAGCACTGAAAGACCTGAGTCGAAACAAGGCCCCGGGAGTAGGCAACATTCCATTAGGACTAATGACGGCCTTGGGAGAGCCAGTCCTGACAAAACTCTTCCATCTGGTGAGCAAGATGTATGAGACAGGCGAAATACCCTCAGACTTCAAGAAGAATATAATAATTCCAATCCCAAAGAAAGCAGGTGTTGACAGATGTGAAAATTACCGAACTATCAGTTTAATAAGTCACGGATGCAAAATAATAACGCGAATTCTTTACAGACGAATGGAAAAACTGGTAGAAGCTGACCTCGGGGAAGATCAGTTTGGATTCTGTAGAAATATTGGAACACGTGAGGCAATACTGACCCTACGACTTATCTTAGAAGCTAGATTAAGGAAAAGCAAACCTACGTTTCTAGAATTTGTAGTCTTAGAGAAAGCTTTTGATAATGTTGACTGGAATACTCTCTTTCAAATTCTGAAGGTGGCAGGGGTAAAATACAGGGAGCGAAAGGCTATTTACAATCTGTACAGAAAGCAGATGGCAGTTATAACAGTCGAGGGGCATGAAAGGGAAGCAGTGATTGGGAAGGGAGTGAGACAGGGTTGTAGCCTATCTCCGATGTTATTCAATCTGTATATTAAGCAAGCAGTAAAGGAAACGAAAAATTCGGAGTAGGTATTAAAATCCATGGAGAAGAAATAAAAACTTTAAGGTTCCCCGATGACATTGTAATCCTGTCAGAGACAGCAAAGGACTTGGAAGAGCAGTTGAACGGAATGGACAGTGTCATAAAAGGAGGCTATAAGGTGAACATCAACAAAAGCAAACCGAGGATAATGGAATGTAGTCGAATGAAGTCGGGTGATGCTGAGGGAATTAGATTAGGAAATGAGACACTTAAAGTAGTAAAGGAGTTTTGCTATTTGGGGAGCAAAATAACTGATGATGGTCGAAGTAGAGAGGATATAAAATGTAGACTGGCAAAAATGGCAGGGAAAGCGTTCCTGAAGAGAAAAATGTTAACATCGAGTACAGATTTAAGTGTCAGGAAGTCGTTTCTGAAAGTATTTGTATGGAGCGTAGCCATGTATTGAAGTGAAACATGGACGATAACTAGTTTGGACAAGAAGAGAATAGAAGCTTTCGAAATGTGGTACTGCAGAAGAATGCTGAAGATTAGATGGGTAGATCATATAACTAATGAGGAGGTATTGAATAGGATTGGGGAGAAGATAAGTTTGTGGCACAACTTGACTAGAAGAAGGGATCGGTTGGTAGGACATGTTCTGAGGCATCAAGGGATCACCAATTTAGTATTGGAGGGCAGCGTGGAGGGTAAAAATCGTAGAGGGAGACCGAGAGATGAATACACTAAACAGATTCAGAAGGATGTAGGTTGCAGTAGGTACTGGGAGATGAAGAAGCTTGCACAGGATAGCGTAGCATGGAGAGCTGTATCAAACCAGTCTCAGGACTGAAGACCACAACAACAACAACAACAACAGCATAAAGAAATAACTCTGAACATACACACAACGTAAAAGAAGAAAATAAAATAACCACAACCTAGCTAGGAAACATCTCGAACAAAATTAAAAAATTATTCAATAAAACCGACATCACCTTTGCGTATCAAAACACACAAACCCTCAAACACAAAATTCACAAATGCAGCTTGAAAATTCCCATACACAACAACCAAGGCATTTACAAAATTTCGAGTAACACATGCCACAAATTCTACATACGAAAAACCAGTAGAAACTTCAAAATTAGATATAAAGAGCATACTAGAGAAAGTCATAACAAATATCCACATTTTTTCAGCATCTACAAACAGAAAAACACAGCGTAAAGCCTATAAACGAAGCACTAGAAATCCTCCGTATTATGGAGAAGGTAACATTCAAGAACGTCCTTGAGAAAACAGGGATATATTCACATGCATACAGCAACAAATTTACAGAACGAACAAACCGACCTAAAATACAAACAGTACATAGAAAACTTTGTTCACATTATAAATAAAGAAAACGGATAAAGTAATAAATAAGAGACCCTAAATAAAGAAATCCATAGTAACAGCGATAACAAGATGAAAAGCTTAAAACAGACATAACACCAACATAAACCATAGACAATAACAAAATTATTAAAAAAAATTAAAAATGTGAGATTAAAATCTCAAATAAAACTAAAGCTCCAGCCAAAAACATGCTTAGAACCAAACCTATAAAAATAATAAAAACAAATGAATTTCACTATCACTTATTTGTAATGGTAACTATGTAAACATATAATATTGCTTATCCACTGCCATCGAAACTGTTGGGAAAGCAGCATACATGGAAAGCACGTAAAATTAGCTGCACTTCTGCAATGTACAATTAGGAGAAAGTACTAATTCTAAAAAAGACAGGACATGGCAGCTACTATGTTACATGTAAGGGAGAAACACCCAACGATGTATTATAGCTTTTCTGATCATACTTACAGACCATTATATTAAGACCATCGCTTACTTATGTTTTTACAGAGCACCTGATCATGGCAATATGGCGAAATGGACTCATCGTGAATAATATATAATGAAAATAATTTACGGAGCAGTGTGGCTGGCTATTATTCATAATAATCATGTCACTAAAAGACATAATTTGGACTCCGGGCTCCAAAGAACAAAAACAATTTCTGCATTTCTCCCGTCCGCCCACTGGAAATAGGGACAAAACGCCATATGATTTCATTTCGGCACATAATGATTTGGGAGTTATGAGTGAAAATATCGTCTCGAATATACAGTGGCCTATCTGTCAGTGTGACTGTTTCACCCTCAGGGTGCACATCTCATTCCAAACGATAGAGAGAAAGTGTTAACTTTTGGAGTGCATTGCAAAGGCAAATGGAGGGTGCAGGAAACTGGGCAATCCACGTATACACAGACGATTCAGAGAAGTCAGGAGAAACCAACACAAGATGCGCTCTGTTCAGTCCACAACTGGAGATAATGCAAACATTTAAATTACTGATAAATACCTCTGTTTAGCTGAGACCATTCCTGTTTCAAAGGCGTTACAATATTTTATGAATCAGAAGTACTAGTCTTTTGCAATAGTATCAGACTCTAAGCGTGTACTACAAGCGATATCCAACACAAAAAGAACCAAAATCACCAATGAAGACCTACTGCAAGATCTCTTTCAGGGATCCGTGCCTCACTAGGTAAAATCAGAACCCTTATAGTCTTGCTCTGTTGTCCGTTCATCTATCTGTCTCACTTTAAAAACCTTTTTCTCAGGATTGGGTACACGTATCATATTGAAATTTGTGTCACATACTTTTGTCATTTGATACCCGACGTCAAACTTGGATTTTAAACAATCGGTAGTTCTGTATTCAGGCTGACTGAGTCGCAGTGGTAAGTCAAACATCACGCAAGGAATGACTTTATCGCTCATATGACGCGTTTCTAAATTTGTCCGTCATCAGATAGCCATGGGTCATTACTGCGCGTGGCTATGGCGTTTCAAATTGTTCGTGAAACAAATATTCGGAGACTATGAAACTTCCTGGCAGATTAAAACTGTGTGCCGGACCGAGTCTCGAACATCCCCCATGCTGTGGCTCAACCACGTCTCCGCAATATCCTTTCTACCAGGAGTGCTAGTTCTATAAGGTATGTAGAAGAGCTTCTGTGAAGTTTGGAAGGTAGGAGACGAGGTACTGGCAGAATTGAAGCTGTGGGGACGGGTCGTAAGTCGCGCTTGGGTAGCTCAGACGGTAGGAGACTTGCCCGCGAAAGGTAAAGGACCAGAGTTCGAGTCTCGGTCCGGCACACAGTTTTAATATGCCAGGAACTTTCATATCAACGCACACTCCGCTGCAGAGTGAAAATTTCATTGGGATACTAATCTGCAAATGGTTGTTTCACATGCAACTTGAAACGCCATATCTGCGTGCAATAGTCAAAAAATGGTTCAAATAGCTCTGAGCACTATGGGACTTAACTTCTGAGATCATCAGTCCCCTATAACTTAGAACGACTTAAACCTAACTAACCTAAGGACATCACACACACCCATGCCCGAAGCAGGATTCGAACCTGCTACCGTAGCGGTCGCGCGGTTCCAGACTGTAGCGACTAGAACCGATCGGCCATCCCGGCCAGCGTGCAATAGTCGCTCCTGGATATCTGATGATGGGAGACGTGAAATAAACATTCGCGGGCTACATGAAACGCCATGTCTACGTGCAGTAAACGCTTCTGGATATATGATGATAGATAAATTCCGAAACGCGCCATATGAGCATTAAAGTCATTCCTTGCCTGATGTCTGACTTTTACCAAAAGGTCGTCTGACTTCCGCATGACTTTGTCACATTTATTTCACTGAAATTAAAACGTTCCAGAAAATTTTAGAATCCTCGAGACCGACAGTTGTCAGCATCAATGTCGATAACAGGCAAATATGGCCGATTTTCTCGACTCCCTGAACGGATGAACTGTCTATATACATAATTAAGTTTTTACGGAATCCTTAGTGGGCGATTCCTAACCGCACTTGCCCAATTTTTGTTGGTAGCATGAATGGTTGAGAAAGCAGAAAAAAATTACATCTACGTGAATGAAATCCCACGCCCTGAAAAAGCATGTTAACGTCACAGCAGATTGGAAGCAACGGGACAACTCTATACATAAAGCTCCCCTTCGCTTGATATGGACAGCTCATTCACAGAAGAGTGTTCGACTCCTGGCAGGATGAATGGACGCAGAGAGCACTGCACAGAGGACGTGACAAAGTACAAATGCAACTAAGAATTCCGAAAAGACCTTCGTTGGAGAACGTTTGTGGACCCCGACAAGTGATATCCACATAAAGTAGAATAAGACTCATCCGCCGGACGTTCCCAGAGCCCTTACGTCAATTCCGTATAAACCAGACACATGCCTAAGAGTGTGATGGTACTACTCTTGGAGATACGAATCACATATTATTTCATTACCGGTAATGTCAAGAAGTAACGAACAGGTTTTTAATTATATGTCATCAAGAATAAAACAGCACAACCAATATCAGTTAAGTCTTTGTTATATGAACCTAACATAATGACATACAACCGCAAAATCGAATTTACATGCAATAGTCATATCAAAATATAAAGGTTGGTGTTAAATTATAATTAGCATTAAAGGGTAACCTACACCAAAAGAAGCGAATGTTGAGTGTACAAAGTATTTATTATTATGCAGAATGACTATGGTGTACAACTAAAGACATAAAAAAAAAGAAATGAAGTGACATCTCTTAATGCAGCTACCAACTATCCGCCGGCATTGGTATTACTGGGTCACAGAAAAACAAATCTATTTGCCTGAAATCAGGCTGGGGAGGGCTATACAGTAAAACAATGTGCACATTCCTTAAAGCCATAACAACTGTGTTAATTTACAAAAGTTCCCTACTTTAAAACACAGTTATTTTGAAATATAACATACCTTTGCGTTTAGTTGTCAGCTACTTCAAATTAAAAGTGCACATTGATGTAGTTTATTCCTTATTTACACAAGTAATAGTCAGTTTTACAACTGACTTAATTCTTCTTCCAGTTTATACTGCTACTTACTTCCAGCCCAAGGAACAATTAACTTTTATTACTACAGTCGGTCTGAGTTCTTACGACACGAATCTGTTAACGCACATCAGCAAATATGTACATTCCATTCACTTAGCTACTATGTGAATAACATTTACCTATTAGCATTACTTCTCCATACAAGAACTATGTCTAGCTAGCAACTACACATCAATAATCACCACTGCAGCAGCATTTACAGAAATTGTTCATTCATGTCTACTTATATATTTCATGGTATGCATGAGCAAGCGCCACTATGGGAATATCGGTGTGTGGCATGGGTCAGTTAAGTTAGGTGTAAGGAGAAAAGCAAGCTGCCAGATACTTGCATAGCTATGTACATACGCTCAGGTTCGGAGCTTTCTCCACTTAATCGATTTTGACAGAAGGTGCGTGACATCTATAGTAACATTTAGCCAGCCAAATGTTGTGGTGTATGCATTATGTGCTGAGCTATTACATGTTTATGACAGTATAGTATATTGTAGGGATCCAAGTTTATATTCAGTGTCGGATGAGTATAGACTACGTACATATTCGGTGACTAAAGTGACAGCACACTGTAAAGCGCGTCAGCTGTTTACAGGCTCCACGAACTTTCATCATGAAACTTTCCCCAACAGTCAGGAAACAAATGTGATGATTGATCAGTTTTAGAAGCAGAGAGAGAGAGAGAGATTTAGAACCATTGTAACGCTTTAATTTTTTGGTAAAAAGTTTATATTGTTTTTGAAATTATGTCGTCTCGTTCAAATAAGATATACATGAAACTTTCTGCCAGATTAAAACTGTGTGCCGGACCGAGACTCGAACTCGGATCTTTGCTTGGGTAGCTCAGTTGGTAGAGCACTTGCCCGCGTAAGGCAAAGAGCCGAGTTCGAGTCTCGGTCCGGCACACAGTTTTAATCTGCCAGAAAGTTTCATATCAGCGCACACTCCGCTGCAGAGTGAAAATCTCATTCTGGAATATCCCCCAGGCTGTGGCTAAGCCATGTCTCCGCAATATCCTTTCTTTCAGAAGTGATAGTTCTGCAAGGTTCGCAGGAGAGCTTCTGTAAAGTTTGGAAGGTAGGAGATGAGGTACTGGCAGAAGTGAAGCTGTGGGGATGGGGCGTGAGTCGTGCTTGGGTAGCTCAGTTGGTAGAGCACTTGCCCGTGTAAGGCAAAGACCCGAGTTCGAGTCTCGGTCCGAATTGGATTGGATTGGATTGTTTGGGGGAGGAGACCAGACAGCGAGGTCATCGGTCTCATCGGATTGGGGAAGGAAGTCGGCCGTGCCCTTTCAAAGGAACCATCCCGGCATTTGCCTGGAGCGATTTAGGGAAATCACGGAAAACCTAAATCAGGATGGCCGGACGCGGGATTGAACTGTCGTCCTCCCGAATGCGAGTCCAGTGTGATAGCCACTGCGCCACCTCGCTCGGTACGGTCTAGGTCCGGCACACAGTTTCAACCTGCCAGAAAGTTTCGTATCAGCGCACACGCCGCTGCAGAGTGAAAATCTCACTCTGGAAGATATACATTTTTTCTAGGTATTTTCTTCTTGAGATGAATAGAAAAAACACTCTTGCAACGTTCGGATACATCATTAGTAGCCTGCCTGCTTAGCTGGGTGGTAACGTGCTCGCCTCCCATTCAAGCGGACCCGAATTCGATTTCCGGCCGGGTTGGAGATTATCTCTCCTCGGGGACTGGGTGGTGTGTTGTCCTCATAATCATTTCATTCTCATCACCGGCACGCAAGTCGCCCAATGTGGTGTCGACTGAAGATTTGTTACCCGTATGTTCGGTTAGCATGCAAGTATTATGGAAATCTTCGTAAACACAAATGATACTCCCTGGAGTGAAGACGATGATCTTTTCAGGGGGCGCTATTGAGGAAATTTAGAGAACTGCGCTTGAGACCGGCTACGGAACGATCCCACTGCTGCCATCATACGTTTAGCATAAGACACGACGACAGAGATAAGGACTCTTACGGAGGCTTATAGGTACCCTCCACCGTGCATCGTACAGTGACTTGCGCAGCATTTATATAGATAAACGAGTAGAGTAGGTCGTTTCTCCGTTAACTTGCACACCAATCGTTTACTTGACTTCAACATTTTGCCTGGACGTTCCGTTATCTTTTCCGTTGGCACTTTTTCTCCTCTCTCCATATCATCTTCAATACATTTAATGAAATTAACAACAATTAGTTGCGGTTTCCCAAAAGGCATCTCACGCCATCACTTTGCACACAAACAGTGCGAGATGACAAATACGCTACAACTGCAACGAAATGTAGGAAGAGCTGGAGGGGTTGGCAGCTGACCCTCAACAGCAAGAGAAGAGCGATTGTTGTATGATTATACGGCTTCAAAGCAGTCGCTCCCAAATGGAAGCATGCGCACGGAGCGATTTGAAATGGAATGACCACATAAAACTATCGGCAAGTAAGGCAGATTCCGGACTGAGAGTCACTGGAAGAATTCTCAGAAAGTGTGGTCCACCCCAAACAGGAGTAGCATACGAAATCCTTGTCCGATCGACGGTTGCATATTTCACGACTGCCTAGGACCTGTATCAGAAAAAGCTGTTCGAAGAAATATGGCCTGCCGCTGTGGCCGAGCGGTTCTATGCGCTTCGGTCTGGAACCGCGCTGCTGCTGCGGTCGCAGGTTCGAATCCTGCCTCGGGCATGGATGTGTGTGATGTCCGTATGTTAGATAGGTTTAAGTAGTTCTAAGTCTAGGGACTGCTGACCTCAGATGTTTAAGTACCGTAGTGCTTAGAGCCGTTTTTATTTATTTATTAAAGAAATATGAAATGGAGAAAACAGCAGCGCTTTACGTCATAGGTTCTTTTCAAAAATGGTTCAAATGGATCTAAGCACTATGGAACTTAACATCTGAAATCACCAGTTCTCAAGACTTAGAACTACTTTAACCTAACTAACCTAAGGACATCACGCACATCCATGCCAGAGGCAAGATTCGAACCTGCGACCGTAGCAGCAGCGCGGTTCCGGACTGAAGCGCCTAGAACCTCTATAGGTTCTTTTACTAAGCACGGAAGCATGACAGAGATACTCATCCAACACGAACGGCGGACTCTACAAGGGAGGAGTCGTAAAGTTCCGAGAACATACGTTCCTAGCTAAATAGTTCGTAGCCTCAACCAATAACAAAATATTTTGAAAACATTATCAGCGATCTTATATTAATATGATAATTAAAAAAACAGTCTTGATCGCAAATTTCTTTTAATTGGAGTGACTGATCAAGTCAATTCAGCGTCGTGGGTCGGCGTAGCTTGCTCCATGGAAGTCTAGAGTCTGAAAATGATCCTTCAGGACTGAAACCGGTCACTCCGATTAAAAGAAATTTGCCATCAAGACAGTTTTTTAATTATCAACCAATAGTGTGCTTCCAGTTAAATATATCTAGAGAAGAGACCGTGAAGTTTAATAGATAGATTCGCGCCCGTTCACAGAATTAACAACAAATTTTCCTTTTGCGCACCATTCGCGACTGGAACAGGAAAGGAGTACGCAAAGTACCCTCTACCACACAAGATGGCTTCCTGAGTATAGATGAAGATGTAGAACACGGAGCACTTTGACCTGGAACGTAGCTGTGCCCAGTCATGGAACAGAGTTAACTCCTGTTGCGGCTGGGGTCCACGTTTCGCTTCGTCGAGTAATACTAGGATGTACGAGGTGTGGCTAGAAAAAAACCGGACTAGTACTGGTGAAACAATAAAACGAATGCAATAAGGCTGAAAGTCGCGTGGCCTGTCACGTGACTCTCGCTCCGCCTACTGCTCGAGTTTCATCTGCCTCCTGCACTCAGTCTGCCCGTGGCGTCTGTTTTAAGTAGTTGACGTTTTGTCTGTGCGTCGGAAAATGTTGAGTGTACAGAAAGAACAGCGTGTTAACATCAAATTTTGTTTCAAACTAGGAAAATCTGCAAGTGAAACGTTTGTAATGTTACAACAAGTGTACGGCGATGATTGTTTATCGCGAACACAAGTGTTTGAGTGGTTTAAACGATTTAAAGATGGCCGCGAAGACACCAGTGATGACACTCGCACTGGCAGACCATTGTCAGCAAAAACTGATGCAAACATTGAAAAAATCGGTAAACTTGTTCGACAAGATCGCCGTTTAACAATCAAAGCAGTGTCTGAGTTAACAGGAGTTGACAAGGAAAGTGTTAGGCAGATTCTTCATGAAAGTTTCAACATGAACAAAGTGTGTTCAAAAATGGTTCCAAAGTGTCTCACAATTGAACAGAAGGAACGCCGAAGAATGATTTGTTCTGACATCCTGGAAAACATTGAAAGTGATCCCACCTTCTTACAAAATGTTATTACTTGCGATGAATCGTGGTTTTTTACTTACGATCCCGAAACTAAACGCCAATCGATGCATTGGAAAACTCCTGGTTCTCCACGACAAAAAAAAGCACGAATGTCAAAATCGAAATTCAAGGCAATGATGATTGTTTTTTTTTGACATCAAAGGGATTGTGCACATTGATTGGGTACCAGAGGGACAAACAGTGAATCAGCATTACTACATTAGCGTCCTGGCTACCCTACGTGAGCGAGTACGGAGGAAACGGAACGATTTGTGGAGAAAAAAGTCATGGATCCTGCACCAAGACAATGCCCCAGCTCACAGTGCGTTGTCAGTGAAGACGTTTTTGGCAAAACACAACATTCCCATCTTAGATCATCCACCCTACTCACCTGATTTGGTCCCCTGTGACTTTTTTCTTTTCCCTAAAGTCAAGTCAGCTTTGAAAGGAACTAGATTTGAGACTGTTGAAGCAGTGAAAGAAAAAGCGACGGAAGTAATGTATGGACTTACCGAAAATGATCTGCAGCATTGCTATGAACAGTGGAAAATTCGTATGGAGCGGTGTAGAGACCGAGGAGGAGAGTACATTGAAGGAGATAACATGAAATTGTAAATAATTGTAAATAAATGTTTTTTCCAGCATCAGTCAGCTTTTTTCTAGCCGCACCTCGTATTGTAGAGTAAACGAGATGGTTAGCTGATACGATATCGCCGTTTCTGCCACGGCAGTGGGGAAGGGGGGGGGGGGGCACCGGGAGCGATGGCGATACCGACGACTGCGATAATCAACTGCGGCAGAACAGACGCAAAGCTGCCTACACTGATAACTAAGGTTACGTTTCCGGCACGCTCGACCTTCGGTTCCTGGGTCCAAGCGCCTGTATATTTCGCGTCTGTTTTTCTTTAACGAAGTGCACCGTTTATTCGACTCTGGAATCGCAGTTGAGCCCACGTATTGTGATTTATTGCTCAGTGACGTTTAGCTCTATCAGTGGGCTGTCCCGCTGGAGTTCCACCGCATCTGAAGCTGTCGGCGTCCGCAGTTCCATTCAGTTTTCAACGCCAGACACGTAAGTACGATTCTAATACTCAATATGTAGCTATTTTATCCACTATCTTAATTGCAGATTAGGCACTTTCTAAAATGTAGCTACCACTTTGCTAAGATTATGAGGCGGCACGACGAAGCGTCAAACTAATTTTTTAAGTGCAGCAACGCAGATATAGGCACAATGACATCGGTTTTATACTTAAGTCAACTATGTGCTTCGATATTCAAACCAACCAGATGAAACCATCCATCCCCTTCAACAACTCCACAAGTCGTTTTCTGTATCTGGCAGAATTACAATATCGTCGGAAAATTACAAAGTATTTATTTCTTCTCTCTGAACATTAGTTCTCGTTTCAAATTTATCCTTAGCTTCCTTGTCAATTTGCTCAGTGTACAGATTAAATAAGTGGGGATAGGCCACAACCTTGTCTCACTACCTTGTAAGTTTCCGCCTTCCTTTCATGCCCTTCGACTCTTACACCTGCTGTGTGGTTTCTACACAAGCTTTAACTTGCCGCCCCCTGTTTTTAACTCATGCTACCTTCAGAATTTCAAAGCTTGTATTCAAATTAACATTGTCAGAAACTTTCTCTAAATCTACAAAGGTTATACACGTAGGTTTGCCTTTGTTCAGCCTATCTTCTAAGATAAGTCATCGGGTCCGTATTAGGTCGTGAATTCCTACATTTCTCCGAAACCCAAACTCATCTTATCTCAGTTCGGCTTATATAATTTTTCTTATTTTTATGTAACTAATTTGCGTCAGTATTTTGCAACTATAACTTATTAAACTATTGGGTAATTAGTATTAAGACCTCTCAGCACCTGTCAGGAATCATGACATTATTCTTGAAGTCTAAGGGGACTTCTCCTGCCTCATTTGTTTTGTGTAACAGGTGCAATAGTTTTGTCACAGGACGTCAAGGATGTCATAATTCTAAGGGAATGTCGTCAACTCCCGGGCTCTTGTTTCGAATTAGCTTTTTCAGTGTCCTGGCAACTTCTTCTGCCAGTATCAATTTCCCATCTTATTCTCATCTACTTCCTCTTCCCATTCTATAACTTTGTCTTCAAGTTTGTTTCCCTTATTATATGGTCTCTATAGAGGGTGTAAACCTACCACAGTGGTGTAGGGGTTGTCGAGACAAACTATTTGACATAAGACACTTGTAGTTTATCAAGCAGGGAAACAACCTCGAAGTGTTATTTTATCTAAAACTGACATGGTGAGACGGTGGCTGTGTACAATTAATGTAGGTTGATTCTTACAAAGACCTACATTAACCTCGAAGTGATCAACAAAAGTTACCTACGCTATAGCGCATGCGCGCCGTACGAGATTTTTAAGATCTTCTCACCCTCTTATGACATCAGCTTTCGTTAAGGTTAATACGTTAAACTCTCCCGTGAGGGTAATGAATGGAAAAGACTCTTGATGACATTATGCAAAAACAAATTACACTTACAATCCGATATAAAATTAAGCCTTACCAGCACAAGCAATCGTAATAAGGCAAGAGAAATAAAATTTGAGGGTTAATTTTTTATGCTGAAAGTCACCAAACTGTGAGGTAGAATTTACACAAACACTCATTTCACAATTTGTAAGTGCACGACTAGACCAGTGACGTAAAAATGCGCGCATGCGCTGCAGTTTAGGTTCAGAATCGTTCAAATGGCTCTAAGCACTATGGGACTTAACGTCTGAGGTCATCAGTCCCCTAGACTTAGAACTACTTAAACCTAACTAACCCAAGGACATCACACACATTCATGCCCGAGGCAGGATTCGAACCTGCGACCGCAGCAGCAGCGCGGTTCCGGACTGAAGCACCTAGAACCACTCGTCCACAGAGGCCGGCTGCAGTTTAGATGGATTTTGTATACTAATTTGAGAATGCTGAAGATTAGATGGGTAGATCACATAACTAAAGAGGAGGTATTGAATAGAATTGGGGAGAAGAGGAGCTTGTGGCACAACTTGACTAGAAGAAGGGATCGGTTGGTAGGACATGTTCTGAGACATCGAGGGATCGCCAATGTAGTACTGGAGGGCAGCGTGGAGGGTAAAAATCGTAGAGGGAGACTAAGAGATGAATACACTAAGCAGATTCAGAAGGATGTAGGCTGCTGTAGGTACTGGGAGATGAAGAAATGCACAGGATAGAGTAGCATGGAGAGCTGCATCAAACCAGTCTCAGGACTGAAGACCACAACACAACAATTTGAGGTTGGTTCCTGGCTTGACAGACCACAAGTGTCTTGTATCAAATTGTCCTTCTCAACTTCCCCTACACCGCTGTAGTACTCTGTAAACAATTTCGTCACTTGGATTTAATACTTACCCTCTTAATCAAGGCTGTCTACTGGGTCTCGTCTTTCTGCCTATTTGATCGTCTGCTGGCTTCACTATTTCGCTTATTAAAGCTAACTATCCGACTTCAATTGTATTGATTTTCCCTTGTTTCATCCAACTTTTTCCGACTGTTCCTTTGGAAAATCTCAACAATTTCCGGCTATTTCAATTTATCCGGATCTCATCTGCTAAATTTCCTACCTTTCTACAATTTCTTGTTTTAAACTACAGCTCATAGCCAATAAATTATAGTCACAGCCAACATCTGCTCCTGGAACTGTCTTACAATTTTAAAGGCTGATTTCGAAATGGCTGTCTTACCATTATACATGGCTCAAAAGAATTAGGAGAACATGAGTTTGGGCGTCTGCCATATTCCATTGAGCAATAATTGAGGACGGGTCATGCCGCCGAATTACAACTTCATCTTTCACAAATTAAGTACACAACAAGCTTTCAGTACACCCTCGATTGTTTAGCTAAAGCGAACTGAAATGTACGACAGTTGGAAGCAATCGTTAATCCCGTCATCCTGGGTGCTTGGACTTTGAAAGATCCAGTAACGAATATGACTTCCGTGGGCATTCATTACTGCACGACATCTACGTGGCACGCTCTGTATGAGTCTACCGAGGTCAGCCAGTAGTATCCATTCACGTTCCTGAATGAGAGTCCATGAGAGATCTTGGAGAGTCTGTGGTGGAAAGGGACAACCACGAGCACGTCTGTCAGGCATGTCCCACATAAGCATGATGGACTTTAGGTCTGGACTCTCCGCTGGCCATTCCATTATGTCAATGTTCAGGCTTCGCAAGACATAGGCCCTGGCTTTAGGAGTTCAGGGACAGCATCGTATGCAGCAGCAATGACATGGTCCACTTGGATGTGCTGGCTGGCGGAAACGCGACCATGAACAATGACAAGATCCTATGGCTGTCAAAATTAAAGCCTTCCCACAACATTACAGAACGATGAAAATCTGTCAACATTCCGAACAACGTTTGGCAGGTACCGCTCATCCTGCTTTCCTCACACAAACTTGGCCATCACCTTGCATCAGAGGATATCGGTACTAGTCTGTGAATAACACTTTTCGCCAGTGACGAAGTTGCCAGTTGACGTGGGAACGGAAGTGTTTTCGCATCAAGCGGGGTACTCGAAAAGGACGTCTGGGTCGTAAGGTCGTTTCTCGTAACCTGCAACCTGTTCATTACCTAATCGGACACAGCGGCTGCAGTGGCCCTTGTGAGATCTTCTTGCAATGCTCTGGCGGTATCAGTACGAGACCGCAACGCGGAGATGGCTAAATACTGGTCTTCACGTGGAGTTTTAATGCGTCGGTGACTTTGTACAACTCACCTTCTGTACTGACCTGTCTCGCTGTAGCGAGTCCACAACGCAAAGCGAGTCCACAACCTAAGGATGACACACGGAGAGGCATTGGCACCTGCAGTAACACGAGCGAAAGTCCATGCTTTTAGGATCAAACAGGCTGCCCCTGCAACTTGCACTGCATTAATATTCGCATTGCATGTATATGGTTGAATTTCACGTCCACAAATGACAACTGCCATCTGTGTGCCTTGTTAGAAAACACCGAGACACTAGTACTCACTCCCTTCTCAGGGGTCACCTGACATTATAATGCGTAACACAGCCAATAGATGGTGAATGATTTTAATTGTTACCTACACTGAAAGCGAAGATCTCAAGTCATGCAATAAGACCACAGGTACCACCTGAGTCAAAAGAGATTTTACGCTGGTACACGTGTTTCCTTAATTCTTTTGGACAGTGTATGATCTATCTGAATCTTTCCGGTGTCTCCAGGTCAGATTTACGTTGATAAACGTCTTCCCACAAGTCATTTGAACAGTATATAATCCGTGTAGAACTTTTCGGTGTCTTCAGGTCTCTTCCTTTTACGTCTACTTCTTTCGTGGTTCTTAAACCTAGTATTCACAATGATTAAATTATGCTCTGCAGAATTCTGCCAGCTGGCTTGACCTGTCATCCTGCTCCCCCAGTCCAAGTTCTCCTTTTCGTCCTTACCCCACTATAGAGTGCCAGCACCCAGTATTGTACCAAGAAAAGGCGGTTGCTGTTTACAAAACAAATATTTCTGTGCTTGCTGCGGATGGTGGCCACGCAAACAAACTTATCATCATAATGGATGGTGGCTCTGTATCGGCCTTGGTTACGATAATGCGTTCACTGTGCTGTTCGTAGGAGCTTAATCGCATTCCTGTTTCCTTACTTATTATCAGCCCTACTCCTGCGTTACCCTTATTTGATTTTGTGTTGATAATCTTGCCCTCGGTTGACCACAAGTTCTGCTCACACTGCCACCACACATCACTAATTCCTACTACATCTAATCTTAACCTATCCATCTCTCCTTCTAAATTCTCTCCGCTACCCAGCCAGTTACGGTATATAATATTCTACGTCCCGACCCGAAGAACGCTAGTTTTGTATCCCCTGACGACAACATCCTCTTGAGTAGTCCCCTCCCGGAGATCCGAGTGGGGGACTCCTTTACCTCCGGGATATTTTACCCAGGAGGATCCCATCATCATTAAACCAAACCGTAGAGCTGCACGTCCGCGGGATATATAATGACTCCAGTTTCCTCTAGCTTTCAGCCATTACCGGTGTCAACATGGTAAGACCATGGGAGGATATGTTACAACGCCAGATCAATCATCTAGACTGTTGCCCTGGCAACAGAAAAGACTACTGCCCCCTCAGGAGCCATATGTTTGTCTGGTCTCTTCAAAGATACTGGTCTGATATGGATGCCACTGAGAGAGGCAGAGGCATAAAAGCCACCCGACGTCAGCAAGGTCCTTGGTTCGTGGCGGCATGTCTTTTTATCACAATATAAACATGTTGTTATATCTCGTGACGGTGGCAATCCTGGGTAAGGGTTTCATTTGTTTTGTTTACTAGTTTAAGGCGACAGACGAATTTCGTGATGGTCTGACTGATCGAAACCGGTCATTTAATGAAAAAAAATTGGTATCAAAGGATGTTCTGGATTACACGATGTTAGGCGTATAATCGATGTTACTTCGGCATTATCCAGTCACTTGCAGCCCCCAAAAGCATTCCATTATGGACGAAGTATTTGTCTGCATCTAACAGTAACGAAATCAGTGGGCACTGCAGCTCTCTGTGACGGAACGGTTTCGTATTTTTTGGTTGTCTGCAAACAGTAAACGCAATTGTGCTTCTCTTACGCAGCAAAGACACAGCGACCGCGGTGGTTTCACACGTTTATACCGGACTGGCCACAGCCTGTTGTATAGGGGCACAATTTCCTGCAGTCACTCAGGTATTTCATTATTAATTCGCGACCTTCTTGGAGTTTCGTGGTGCTTCCCGTTTTGTTACAATGCTTCTGAGTGGCAAGTTAAGAATTAGTTTCAGCGAAATTCATCTGCACAAAATTTTTGTTGCTCAGCCTTGTTTATAAATTGACAATAGTCAATTCAAAATTACTCTCACAAGGACCTCTATAACTCTTAGCGAATGTCTTCTACTTCAGGGTCTTATCTCACTTGAGTCCTTCAGTGCTCTGTCAAAATTTTTTTCTCGAAGTCTTACCTTCATTCACCTTGTATTCCCTTTCTACAATATTGTCTTTAAGGGCGTTTCCTAGGTATGGTTTTTCTATAAATTTCTTGCACCTTTCAGTCTTTCCCTCTTTGCTTAGTACTGACTTGACATCTGAGCTCGATATATTAATACAGGTTCTTTTCTTCCATTGGTCTCTTTAATTTTCCTATACACGACAATTATTTGACCCATAGGACGCATGCTTCTACAGCTTCGCGGTTATACTCTGGCTGTTCCTGCTTAAACGTTTTGCACTTTCTATCAGTCTCATTTTTTAGACGTCTGTATTCCATTTTCCCCTTCATCATTTGCTGTATTTTTGTATTGTCTCCCCTCTACAAGTTCTAGAAATTTGTAATGGGAATTTCCGAACACCCTGTGTAGTCTTTGTCGTTTCTCGCCATTGCTCATGGTTCTGAAAAGCAAACCTTTATTTAACTACTCTCCAATATCCGTATACTGCCTGCATGAATTACGGACATCACAATCCATATCCTGTGCCACATGACTTTTTTCAGCGATATGATCACGAAGGAACTGTTTTATTACCCAGTTCGCATGACCGGTGGACACTGTATCATTCGCTTTATGCGTCATTTGGGCCAACTAATGGCTCTGAGTACTATGGGACTTAACAGCTGAGGTCATCAGTCCCCTAGGACTTAGAACTACTTAAACCTAACTAACCTACGGACATCACACACATCCATGCCCGAGGCAAGATTCGAACCTGCGACCGTAGCGGTCGCGCGGTTCCAGACTGAAGCGCTTGAACCGCTCGGCCACTTCGGCCGGCTTGGGTCAACTGAAACGATTGTTTCCATACCGTTATTATTGTTTCTGACATGGGAAACGCTGGAGTCAGATAAATCACAAACTGCACTATTTTCGACACTGTCCACCACATTGCCGTGTGCTTAGGTCCCTCCCGTCGGGTAGACCGTTCACCTGGTGCAAGTCTTTCGAGTTGACGCCACTTCGGCGACTTGCGTGTCGATGGGGATGAAATGATGATAAGGACATCACAACACCCAGTTCCTGGGCGGAGAAAATCACCGACCCAGCCGGGAATCGAACCCGGGCCGTTTGGTATAACATTCTCTCACGCTGACCACTCAGCTACCAGGGGCGGACTTCGCCACATTATTACACTCTGCTGTTGCTAGACTAGAGCTCGAGCTAGGAAATACTACAGCAGGCCCGGTTCTCGGATAGTGTATGTCACCTATGACGTCGTCGATGACGTCATCAATGAGTTTTCCCCACCCAACTTCAACCACTTTTGCTCTGGCAAAGGTCAATTGCCCCATGTACAAAATCGCTTAAGTTGAAATTTTGGTGGAAAATGAGGAAAAATAGCCTGACTGCACTGGTGTGGATGTAGGATTGCTGTCCTAAGTATGAACTGGTGGGAAATAAAAAATGGTGCGTTCCCATGCTGGTTAACTTATTCACTGGGACAGGAAATCTGAAACTATGGAATAACAGTGTAGTCTTGCTATGACATATGGATACAAGATGGCGACGCAGGGTGGCCGATATGGATAAAATATGGCGGATACAAGATGGCCGACCTGGAATTCTGGTGCTGTCTTAGTATGACGTCATAACCCAAGACTGGAATTACTGGCGTGGTCTTGCTATGGCGTCAGATTACAACATGGTAATGCAAGGTGGCCAACCTGGAATAGTGGGAGAGGAAATCCAAGGCTCTGGATAACCGGGCAGGCTTTATGGCGTCAGAGTTTTGTGTACAGGTGCAAACCTGTCCGCTGACATGTTTCTCTCGGCTACTATTCACTCAGAGATGCAGCCGCCAGGGTAGCTGAGAATGCTAATGCGCTGCTTCCTGGACTCGGGTAGGCGGGCCGGCCCCGTATCGAATCCTCCCAGCGGACTGACAACAAGGGCCAGTATGTCAGCCAGCCTGGATGTGGTTTTTAGGCAGTTTCCCACATCCCACTAGGTGAATACTGGGGTGGTCTCCACGTTACACCTCAGTTGCACGACTCAGACATTTGAAAAAGTTCGCACTATTCCATGGCTTACACTAGATGCAGACAGCTGGGGTGTGTGATGTCCTTAGGTTAGTTAGGTTTAAGTAGTTCTAAGTTCCAGGGGACTGATGACCTCAGAAGTTAAGTTCCATAGTGCTCAGAGGCATTTGAACCATTTTGTTCAGCTATTTATTTGTGTGGAAGGTAAATATTTTGTTCTGAAGATTAGGTCACCAGCTACATACGTGCCTCCAACGTTTTCAATTTTACAGGAAGTGTCATAGCTATTAAAAGTTGACAAGCACAAATTTTCAGAACTGTCTATATGACGTTTGGAATCTATATGGGCCTAGGAGAAATTATTTAATATTTATTTGTCCATTTTAAAACCATTTTATATTAGAAGATTTATCTATTTAAATAGTTATGTTCTGCTTTTTAGTCTTGTGTGTGTGAAATTTCTCAACTGATTTAAAACATTTTGATGAGATTACAACAGAGATTTGTGTAAATTTCAGGATTATTTCAATTCTCTTCAACTGAGTTAACCAATGTATTGTTTCCTCATAGGCATACCTCGCGAAAAGGCTGCGAATGCAAAAATTAGAGAAAATCGAGCACATTTACCAGCAAGCGTTCTTAACTGGGAAACATTCGCTACTGGAACAAGAAACAGGGGAATAGCATTGGTACACCAGGTACCTACTCTCGGCCACACACCAGAAGAGAAGGAGAGCTAACATGGCATGTCATCCAGTTCTGAGTTAAACTGACAGTTTCAACTCTATAGCTAATCGAGAAGTTAGTTTAAAATCAATTGCAACGTTTGTAACGAGCAGTTAGACCCTCTGCCGCACATCAGACTCGAAAGCGAGTTAATATTGCAGTCTCATCCAACTCTTACACAAATTACCTACTCTCCGCCACACACCAGAATAGAAAGTGACTACATATTGCATTATCATCCAGTTGTGGGTTAAGTTGTAAATTTCAAGTCTTTAGCTTATAGGGTAGCTAGTTTAAAACCAATTGCAAAAATTGTACCGAACAAACGGACACACAGACCGAAAAACAAAGTTCCCTCCACCACACATCAAACTCGAAAGCGAGTTAATATTACAGTGTCATCCAGTTCTGAGGTATGTTGAAAGTTTCAAGCCTCTAGCTTATCAGGAAGGTAGTTCAAAATCGCTTCCAAAATTTCTACCGAAAAAAGAAAACAGACAAGAAAACCGACCTAAGGAAAATATGTTCAAAAGTGATTATTTATTTATAAATGCACAAATCTACAGTGCAGCACCAGATATTAAACTTTTAAAACCAACAAAAAACTGTAAGTACACATTTTGAATATAATTTAGTTTTAGAAACATACTTTTCATTCAAATCTTTTGAAATAATATACTTTATTTATCTGTAAAAAGTTGTCAAGCCTAGTCACGGTTCATGTATAACCGAAAAGGCTGAAAAAGATGTAAGTAAAATCACTCAAGTGAGTGAGTGCGAACATTCATATAATGGTCGCAACCGATGGAGACATGTTTCAGTCGGTTGTCACACACCGAGTAAAGGCACTCAAACCAACACCATCTAGAGTCTAGACCAAGCAACTGCAAAGTGACATCACAGCTAAGAGGGTCTCGAAATATAAAGCAAGTTTGGGTTGATATTTGAATGAGTCTAGTTAACATGGAAAACACAACTATTTACGCTGAAATGAGACAAAAACAATTAAAAACATTGAAATGCTGTGTAATTCATTTCATATCATAGTTTATAAGCGCATTTGTAAAAAACAGATGGTCACATCTTTGAAGCATTTTTAAATGTGCAGACGTTGTTTGGCAAAACATTAACACATTTCCAAATAAAAATTTTTATATAAAAACGTCGAGGCATGCGCATCAGTGGTAATACTTACTAACAACCTTGTTCATTACAACCATATTTTTTTTCTGTCTCGTCTGATGCCCAGATGATGAACAAATTTCAGATTCGTGCCACTGACAGTTGGTTCGAATCTGTTCAGTGACTTTATCTTACTTTATTGGTTATGTAACTTGATATTTGAGAAGCAGACGAATATGGCTACTTCTGTGACGTTGCCAGCAGACGTATAACACGGAGGACTACGATTCGTCATTTACGTATGACAGTCAGCAGTTCAATTAATGTAGCAGCGAAATGAAGTGATAACATTTAGCTTTTACAGCAAAATTGGAACTGATTTCGAAAGAAGCTACAATTTTAGAAACTGAGCACTTTATAACTATGCGGGCAAGGCATTTTTACAGTAAACGCTCTGTCATTGCCTTAATAATAGCTGGCCGCGGTGGCCGTGCGGTTCTGGCGCTGCAGTCCGGAACCGCGGGACTGCTACGGTCGCAGGTTCGAATCCTGCCTCGGGCATGGGTGTGTGTGATGTCCTTAGGTTAGTTAGGTTTAAGTAGTTCTAAGTTCTAGGGGACTTATGACCTAAGATGTTGAGTCCCATAGTGCTCAGAGCCATTTGAACCATTTGAACCTTAATAATAGCGGAAGTAGATAGTTCGCAACGTGAAAGCTAGGAGTAGCGGTGGGCATGGAAAGACATTCTTGGAATAATAAAAAAAAATTACTTTACTAGCTCAGTATTATATGTTAACGGCAATTATTCAGGATATTTCATCGAAACGACAAGAAAAAGTAAAGTGAATTTAGCAGCATGAAGCAGTCCCCCACCCACAAATCTGTTATGACAAAAGAGTTGCCAAACAGTGCCTATGACGTTGCAAAGTCTCGACTATGCAACTGACAAGAAGAGTGCAGCTGGAAGTAGCTGGAAGAGTGTAGCTGGAATCCTTCATGTTTGGAAGTGGACGCTTAGCACAGTGTGAGGCAATGTGCTCTCCAAATTTCATATATTCTTTATTTTCGATTCGGCGGACGGAGCAGCTTGCAACTAAAACCATCTAATTATATAAGAAATTCCAGCTGTGAAAACGTATTCTCCTGCTACTAGCGCAGGTACTGTATGGCAACTCTGTTATCATGACAGTGATTTGTGAGTGTGGGACATTTAACCTGTTAAATTCACTTGACTGTTTCTTGTCTACTCCATGAAATAGTGTGAATAATTCCTTCAAGATATCACATTGAGTTAGCAAAGTAAACTTCTTTGATTCCAAATAGGTAGTTTTATTCATAAGCTATTTCTACTCTCATCTTTCCCGTTGCGAGTTATTTATCTCAGCTTCGATTGTGGCAATGAACGGGTGTTCACTGCTGCAATGCCTTGCCTGCATAGTTGTAAAGTGTTCATTTTTTAAAACGGTATTGCTTATTGTCACAAGTAAATGAATCGTAGTTCTCCTTATTATATGTCTGTTGGCAGCCTAGCAGAAGTAGTCGTAGTCGCCTCCTTTGCGAATACCAACACACATCAACAACAAAACAAGATAAAGTCTCTGACCAGGTTCCAACCAACTGCCAGTGGCACGAATCTGAATTTTGTTCATCATCTGGGGATCAAACAAAACGGGAAAGATTATGTTAATACGCATTACCTATGGTAGATCTGGAGGTGAAGAACATACGAAAGTCCACAAATGCAAATTTGCATATTTTTTCTGTTTTGTGTCCGCTTCAGAAGGTTTGCTACCGGTGCACATGACCAGTATTTCTGGAAGAATGGAATGCTGAATTTTTCGCGACACAGAAACGCACATTTACCTGGGCGTCCCCGTTTTCAGGGCAATAGAACAAGACAAATAAGAAAAGACAAGAGGAGGCCGATGACACAGGCAGAACTGTGCAACAATTTCTGTTGATTTAACATCGTGACAACATATGAATTCACTTCGTAGTATATTACTCAAGAAACGAAGATGCAAGTATGGACTCTGCCACAGCTGCAGACAGCTACGAATATGTGACCAGCTGCTGGTTATAGCTGTAAATGGAAGGCTATGTTTGATAATTTCGTTCTGCTGGAGTTATTCCACAGGATTAATTAGGGTTTCTTCTTGCTTTTTTTTTACATTGCTACATAAACTACCATGGAAATCTCGGGTAATCAAGCCCATGTTTCACTTGTGACTTTCGATTTCGAATACAATTCGTGAGCTTTTTGGAAACGTCGATCCAACAGTCCGTGGAAGCAGTAATATTGGCCTGATTTACGAATATCAAGCAGCAAAACACAAAAAAGTCGCTGGGAAGAATCTAAGGAACCATCAGTGGCATGGATTAGGTTTCTTTTGATCACGTACGGTCCAAACAAGAAGGGAACATTACGAAAGCAACGACCAGCTGGTTAGCATGCATTGTCTATATAGATCTCAAGGTGAAAAGCGTATGAAGGCGCAGAATTGCAAATTGCCCACATCTATAGTTAAGTTTTTATCCTAATGAACATAATTTTCAGTTCTTTCCTCTTCTGAATTCTCAAAAGAATTGACTACTTTGTGGTATCGAATAATTAGTTAATTCCGCCCACATCGACACTCTTCAGCTTTTGCATGGTAATCGTGAAATTCTGTTTGTATGTGGCACAAGACAGCACGTAGACACAGACGATTTCGAGGTGCAAAGTGTTTGATATCTTAGTGTTTCGTGACTTGTGGAGCAAGGTTGATTTCCAATCACTTTTTATGTCAATGAAATAAACTTTCGGTGTAAACTGTCAATGTAAGTGTCTTCTTCATTTGTATTTTGGGGAAACTGTAATCGTGATGGAAAATTGTATATCTCAATATATGGCATGCCATATGCATCCTGAGTGGAAGCTAATAATGCTAGCTTTTCTACAGCTGTGCTGAAATCATATAACAACGACATTAAAAGCCCTCTTGGAAGATAACACTGTTTGGACCATATAAAAATGATTGAGAATGCATGCAAAATTTAGCTTTCTAACAACATTTATTTTCCCAAAACAAAGACAGACATAAATAATGTAAGCAAGTTTTGATTGTAAGCCATAAACAACCAACAGTTGGTTTAAAACCGCAGCGGACAAGGATTCTCGGTGGCAGAAGTGAGTCAAGTACTCTGGCCCTAAAAATGTGGTTAACGCAATCTGAATTGATCTGACGCTGAGCAGGCTTTGAGAATCTACGGAATTTTCTCAATATTGGTGCAGCTGAGAGCAATTGGCGATTGAGATCTGTACACTCTGACAAGGCCGGAGCGGCAGCACGTTACCCAGTTTGCTTCGTGCGGCGATGTACCTTGCAGATGTGTGCGGCGAAGGCGAGACGTGAGGCGGCACCTGTGAATCGATCGCAGCCACGAAAGAAATCAAAAATCTCACGGTCTAGCGATCAGGCACACGGATCGCAATGAACTCTCTACCAGAGCCCTGAAATCACGGTAGATTTCAGTCTGTGACACACCCATTCCAAGGACCAATTTGGATCACTTTCACGACAGAGCGCACAAGTACATCAAATGTCAAGATTGGTAGACCAAAAATGAATACCTGTGCCCTCGGCAAACGAGTAGTCCGAGATGTTTGAAGTAACGCTGTCTGTAAAATGGTTCAAATGGCTCTGAGCACTATTGGACTTCACTTCTGAGGTCATCAGTCCCCTGGAACTTAGAACTACTTAAACCTAACTAACAACAAGCGAACAGACACAATCTTTAAGATCTTTATCTAAATCCCCTGCGCCCTTCAGACTGCTAGTCCTAGCTATGAGGTGTAGCGCCTAGAACCGCTCGGCCACCTCGGCCAGCACACTGTCTGTACAATAAGAACTTCACCACAGGCTCCTCAGCCTAAACTACTCACAAGTGAAGTCAGTCTCAGGACAGGTCCCAAGCACCAACCATGCATGCCAGAGCATCGACCAGAAGTCCCCTCACCAGACCGAAATCCAGTACCCAAGAGCCTCACATCTCTTCAGAAGAAAAATCCGTTTTCCCACAAAGTTCACGAACGGCACCACCTTCTCGCCATCTTGAGCCGATCATAGGGCTTTAGAAGCGCTAAATCTCCCCTCCCACACGACAGCACAAATTCATGTTGAACCAGGGCAAGAGCTGGGGAACCAGTGTCTCTGGAAAAAGAAGAAACCGCCAATTACCGGCTTTTTTTAAGTTTTCACTTTTCCAAAGTCGCATCGTTTCTCATGGCAACAAGCGAACAGATACAATCTTTACGATCTTTATCTAAATCCCCTCTGCCCTTCAGACTGTCAGTCTTAGCTATGAGGTGTAATAAAGATTATATCTCTAAACACTTCTCAGACGCCGGAGTTTCTCATACAACCGAGGCAGCCGATGGAAGTGAGACCTATTTGCAGTATCAGTGAACACAAAAACTTGTGAATTTTTATTACACATGGCTCTGCACACAATGACCAGTTTATGACTCCACTTTGTAGACGTGTCCCTTCAGTCCGTCGCCCCTGTCGCCAATGCAGATATAGTAGCATTGTTCTGCTGGAGACCTGTCTTGACAAGGGGCTGCTCTGTCTGTCCTGTATGGCTGTGGGCCTGTCCGGTAAGATTTACTGAGCGATGGGCCCGCCGCCAATTGCTTCCATCTCCCAACATGCCACTTCTACAAGCTAAGAACCAAAAGAATACCTCATGCTTTTAGCGCCCTACCAGGTTTCAACAGTGTCTGCCCAGGCTGTTAACTTTCTAGAGTCTTGCTCAAGGTGGGTCAGGTTGTAATAAAATCTTTAATAATTTTCCATATACAAAAAAGAGGCGACAGAGTAACTTGTCCTCTCTCACCCTTTCACACTGGATAGCTTAAAAACTGAAGAATTTTAGATTAAATCTAATTGAATGCCTTAAATGTAGACAGCCTGAAAGACAACGTTAGAAAGTATCAGGTGGTATCGCTGAATAGAATTCTGAGAGCCCGTATAAGATGAGCACGACAAACATTTCCTTACATAGCTGCCATTAGTACATGTAAGATTTCGCAACATCATTGTAAATATTTGGCAGTTCTGTGATAGTGTATTCACTTCCGTGTGTGTGTGTCCTGAATTGTTGCGCTAAATTCACTTGGTATTTCCTTTCCACTTTGATGATTCAAATGGCTCTAAGCACTATGGGACTTAACATCTGAGGTCATCAGTCTCCTGGACTTAGAACTACTTAAACCTAACTAATCTAAGGACATCACACACATCCATGCCCAAGGCAGGATTCGAACCTGCCACCATAGCAGCAGCGCGGTTCTGGACTGAAGCACCTAGAACCGCTCGGCCACAACGGCCGGCTCACTTAGATGACTTATGTTATAAAACCCTCATGTAAGATGAAAAACTGAAAAACACAATTTTATGTTTGAGCTCCAGAAATGCCGTACTTCACATAAGTAACGACTTTTTTTATCTCTAACGTGGCATTATGAGGTTCAGCGACACTACTACGAAGAGAGAAATCTGCTAGAAATCTGCACAGGTTTCTGTGGTCGATGCACAGTGACCAATTCTAGCCCAAAGCTCTGGATGAGTATATTCGATTGTTAAAGAAGGGGAGGCCCACTGTGTTTGCCCTCCTTCGGCCGATCGGCGTCCTACTATCGTTCTCTAACGACTTTACGGAAACTAGTTGGTGAAAAAAAATCATTTTTGCATTGCTTATACCTTTATATATCAGGTTCATGATGATGTGACCGTCATTTCGTTAATGGTCATAGTTACTGTGATATTTACATGGAGAGTAATACGAAAACGTTTGCAATGAAAAATAAGGATCGCTATGATTTTGCGGTATGTGCATATTACACAATATGTTGCTGCATATGAAATTTAGCTAACATACCGATCTTTTTCTTAGAATTGGTTCAGGGTCTCAATCTGTCACCAAACTCGAGAAAATTGATCTGATGTAGCACATTCAATTACGGTGGCACCACACCAGCGATCAAACCAGAGTGAAATATCCACAACATTCCTCATATTTTATAAACGATTTGAGATATCAAAAAGAGATTTTAGCATATGATAGCGCGCCAAGAGGAGAGAATAATGTAAAACTTCATTATTTACTGTATTGTTCCATTAACCACAGACTTTTTTAATGAAAGAATTTAATTTTTAAGGGCAATCGATAGCTGGTGAAACGCGAAACGCTATGGACTTTCGAATAAGCTACTGAACTTATTTTTCCTCAGGTCCTCACTTAACAAGCTTAATAAACCACTGTCGCAATTGTGAGGTGACATTTTGTAAACTCCGCTATGTCTTGGCAAAAGAAGCAAATTTCAATACGGGAACAAGAGAATGTGTGGGTTTTACTCAAAACTTACCACTCATGACGCTTCTCTGAAAGTGACAAATGGTTAAGAAGCCATTCGAGAATAAAACGCTCCATTGTCAGCGCAATTTTTTTTAGATACTAACCGAAACAGAGGCGAAAGATCTTTTTGAATAGTCGCCATCCAAGTGTAGGTGTGGAAGGGCTCCAATTAATATTTATAAACAAAATCAGTTTCAGTTTAGAATGGCATTTCGCCTCCAGCGCTCGGAATTTCCACTACAGTTCCTGCTCGTAACCCCTACCATTACCGTTCTCCCCACGCGTGCCCTGCCGACTGCTCATCTACCGGCCACGGTATTTTGCGCGGACTCTACACGTGCGCTGCCCAGTCTGTATGTGGCTGTTATTTGTGTGATGATTGTTCGGTTCTGTATTTTAGTTGTGTGTCTTTGGAATGCTGAGAGAGAACTGACAAGATTGTGATTAGTAATGGAGTAATGAGATATTCATCAATGAGCTTGTAGAAGGTACAAGCAATGATGTAATGGCATTAATGGCACTTGTCTCACGATGCAAGCACGTTGTGAAATGTTAGTTGCAATTAAGTTGCAGACCAGTGCTCTCAAGGTTCTTATATTCCATTTTATTTAATGTAGCTGCAAATCATGGGAAGGAATTATTTAACAAAATCTGAAAGAAACGTTTGCACATTAAGTCTTCTTACAAGCTTGGCGCAGTAATCTGTGTTAAAGGTCATATATGTCTGTTTTACGAATACCGATCTACATCACAATACAACGACTCGACAATCAACGATATGAATTTGAGTTTCGTTCGGCCCATAGAACCCAGATATCAGGAGGAATAGTTACGAACTGAACACACTGATCAGTGCGAGATTCTTATAATAGTTTCCACAACGAAACTTCGTCTCTAAACCTGGCAGAAAATCCGAAGAGAATCTGGTAGTATTTAAATTACGTATGCTAACTGCAAGACACAATCAGTGCCTTCTCTGCGCCATAGGAATGGAAATACTATCGATGACAGTGGTGCTGAACGTAGAGTAAATATCTCTGGAGTGAGCATTGCGTTCTGCACATGTTGTCAACATTAAACCAGGATTGTCACGTGTTTTCGGGACTTCGCAGTGCGTATGTCCTTCCCGCAGAGTTTGAAGTTTATAATGTAAAAGAGTTTTTCATGTGTTGTAAGTAGGCTGCTCCTAGGTTTTCATATTGGTAAATCACTGGCTGTGCTGTGTGCAGTCTGCGGGTGGTTTGCATTGTTGTTGGCTATTGTAGTGTTGGGCTGTTGGCTGTTAACAGGTCGCAGCGTTGCGCAGTTGGAGGTGAGCCGCCAGCAGTGGTGGATTTGGGGAAGTGAGATGGCGGATTTTTGAGAGCGGATGATCTGGACGTGTGTCCATCAGAAACAGTACATTTGTAAGAATGGATGTCATGAACTGCTATATATATTATGACTTTTGAACACTATTAAGGTAAATACATTGTTTGTTCTCTATCAAAATCTTTCATTTGCTAACTATGCTATCAGTAGTTTGTGCCTTCAGTAGTCTGAATCTTTTATTTAGCTGGCAGTAGTGGCTCTCGCTGTATTGCAGTAGTTCGAGTAACGAAGTTTTTTGAGAGGTAAGTGATTTGTGAAAGGTATAGGTTAATGTTAGTCAGGGCCATTCTTTTGTAGGGATTATTGAAAGTCAGATTGCGTTGCGCTAAAAAATATTGTGTGTCAGTTTAGTGTTGATCAGAATAGGTAAAGAGTGAAATGTCTGAGTTGGTTCAGTTTTGCTCAGCTGTTTGAAAATCAAATAACGTAAGGGATTTACCAGCACAGTAATTCACTAATTTTTCTAAGGGAACGTTTCATATGGCGACCCTGCCAGGATACCTCACTGGAATCTTCTGATTTTTTTCTTGTAGTTTGTGTAATTAGTGTAGCTATTGTTTATTGCTAGGACATAATCATAGAGAGAATTTTCCTTTGTAGTTGTAGTTTTTCATTGTTGTACAGTAAAACAGTTGTGGCATACATGAAGATTTGCACCAAGTATTTCGCAGCTGTGCTTGCAATTAACTAGATATTATTTTCAATGCTATGTTAATGTGTTTTCTTACTTTGCTCTTCAAATTGTGCTTTTCTGTGTTATTGTGTGAAATATTGTGACAATAATGGCGTGTGAAAAACGTAACACTAGGCTCCAAAGTAAACTGAGAAATAATAGTGGCAACGAGCGTAGCTTATCAGCACCGCTGTGTAATGAATTAACAGACATTCAAAGTGGTAATTTGGTAATTGTGCATAGGGAAATGGAGTGGGCGGCAAATAATGGCATAGACAGTGAAACAATTAGTGAACAGGGAAGCATTATCGATCGATCGATCGGCAACAGCTGGTCTCAGGGATCCGAAATGACAGGACATTATCTCGTAAATACTGTAGATTCAGGTTTTGGGTCTTCACCGTTTTCTCAAATAAGTCAAGGCACATTTTCTGCTTGTCAAAATTGTGAATGTTGCCGGTGCAAAATCACTGAGAAACATGTTTCAGACACCATTGCATTGTTATTACAATTAATACAACAAATGCGACACAATGGAACAAAATCTTCAAAAGTTAGACACAATGGAACAAAATCTTCAAAGGTTAGACACCATGCTTCAATAAACACGTGAAGATTTAATTACTGAGTTAAATAAAATCGAATCTAAATGTCAACAAGTCTGTAATGACATAAAAACACAAATTTGTGAGCATTTCCAACCTATTTTTTCGCGGCATGAAAATACATTACAGAATCACGAAGCAGCCATAAAAGAACTGCAAACTATTGTTCATGAAAATCATGAGACCTTGGAAGCTAAAATTGACTCAGTTGCATCTACCGATTCGGTTACGCAACTTGCAAAAACTCAGGAAAACTTAAAGGACACAGTAGATACGATTTCAACAGAAATGGACACTCTGAAACGTGGTTCAGAAAAACACACTGAGGAAATAAGTTCACTATCGGAGAAAGTAGCCGAACTTACAGATCAGTTCACTAACTTATCTACAAAAGTGGATGATGATCTGACTGACACAAGACCTGTAGCCTTCACTGACACAGAAGAGTACGAAAAAATTAGGAAATTCAAACAAAATCAGAATCAAATTAATACGCAACACCAAACAGAAATCCGGGAAGTACAAGATCAGTTGGCACAGGTAATACAAGAATTACATATTTCAGAGGATACTCGCGCTCCAATACGGGATGAGGGACATAGAAATACGGAACAGCAACTAAAGAACAATACAGGGCACTTCGGAAATTATGAAAGAAATTGGCAAGGTGCACCGTATTTTGAGATGGAACCGCCGACACGACGTAACAATGGCCGATATGTGACTTGTTGACATGATGATTTTGACTATAAGCTGTTCAATATTACACATAAATTCAAAATATTTAAGAATTCCGGCAACGACATTCATCCACAAGCGTGGCTTCATCAATTCTCTCATTGTTTTCCTCCCAACTCATCATTAGAGCACAGATTAGAATTTATGTGTGGCTACTTAGAGAATGAACCAGCTGTAAGAATACGATCGGTCATTCAGGATTGCCACAGTGAAGGAGAATTTTTCCATGCCTTCCTCTCAGCATATTGGTCTCAAGCCACACAAGACCGAGTGAAACATAGCATCATAATGATGAAACTTTTGTGGACTGGCAAGACAGCCAATCCACGGGGACGGAAGGCTGAAGGGCACGCGTTTAAGCTCACGCAGGATGGCGTGAGGTCTGGAAAATGACAAGGAATTGAGACTAGCAAAAAAGGTACATAGCTGCTGGAATACTTAACTTTAATCCATAATTGGTGAACATCGGCCTGACAGTACATGCATCACAAGATAAATAGCAATAGCAATTGATAACGGCACCTTGCTAGGTCGTAGCAAATGACATAGCTAAAGGCTATGCTAACTATCGTCTCGGCAAATGAGAGCGTAATTTGTCAGTGAACCATCGCTAGCAAAGTCGGCTGTACAACTGGGGCGAGTGCTAGGAAGTCTCTTTAGACCTGCCGTGTGGCGGCGCTCGGTCTGCAATCACTGATAGTGGCGATACGCGGGTCCGACGTATACTACCGGACCGTGGCCGATTTAAAGGCTACCACCTAGTAAGTGTGGTGTCTGGCGGTGACACCACAGAAACATTTCGAACAATCTGAATTTTCCAGTCTTGTGAAATATTTTGAAGACATGTTGCACAAGAATCAGTACCTGTAAAACCCTTACAGCCCCTCAGAACTCATCCGCATTTGCTTAATCAAACTGCCTGAACATTTACGACATATTATTTTGGCAGGACGTTGCAAAGACGACATTGAAGCTTTTCAGGGACTGTTACTAGAATTGGAAATTGACACTGACACTCGCAGAACGAGAAAACAGGAGCACAACAATTACAGGTCACATCCGTCACAATTCCGCTATGACAGAAATAATAACTGGACACGACAAGGCTATTCTTACAACGTAAAGCCTGGCCAAAACAGACACCACCCGTATGACAATCGTTGGCACAGTAGTAAGAGTTACAGAGAAAGATCGCATTTCCGTAGTAATGAATATGACAGAGACACTCATAGAAACAGACAAAATGGCAACCAGAACTATTAGTATCACGGGGGACAGAATAACTTCAGACCGTGCAGTGATAATTCAGGGAGAAACTCTCCACCACTTAACCAACAAGAAAGAAACTACAGGAACTACCGACATGACGACAGACGATATAATCATAACGACAGACCTGAATTTCATCAGAACCGGCGGGATTCAAACAGGGCTGGGCCCTCTCGGCAAGGTGAATCTGTAGAACTTAAGTCTCCTAATCCCAATAACGACGCGCGCCAACAAAGACACAGACAATGACTCTCACCACAGGCAGCCACGTGCGCCGGCTGGCTCTGAGAAAAATAACATAGACGCTAACCTTAAGACAAATTCCAGTATTCCTTACTGATGTATACTGCATGATAATTGCGTTGAAGTTGAAACTCTGCGTGCTAGGAAGAGTAAAGGATTGCACCACATTTCACATGTAAAACCGTTTATTGAGAGATAATCAGTTTTTTTAACTTAGTCTTTGCTGTAAAATTTTTCACTTTACATTACTAGTATGCTTTGTCAGACTTAGAATCTGTTAACATGCAACAATGTTTGAAGTTAAATATCCAGTCAAGAACCAAGAGAATTTATTTAAACAGAAATTACGAATGCATTGTTATAGTGAACAGAGGACACGGTGTTATTGTGTGTGTACATTCTTGCTTGTTAATTGCACAATTACATAACGACTATAAGGCTTACATACTTAGAACATATACTACTAATGAGATTTTAATGCAACATTTTGGTTTACTTGAAAAGACATTCTTTATTTGAAGTACTTTCTGTGAGATTAAAGATGACTTAGTATTTGGTTTCTTTGACAGCTACACGATTATATCACGATGCTACTAATGTGTGACGCAATTTACATTGTTGCTTTTGCGGTGTATCTGTTTTATATCTGCACAGTTTTTATGTGTTATTCTGGAAAGTAAAACATGTTTTAGTAGCAACTTTTGTGGTATAGCTACAATGAGACAGCCTTTTCCGTAGCACAACAATACGTTACAGTACAGTACTTTCTTCATCATGGCAATAAGCATAATAACTACGATAATCATATGCAAATCATTTCACTTTTGTTTATGTTGAGGTGAGTACATTGACTTCAGCAGAACTTTGCTTACAGAGGACGATAACTACGACACTTCCACAGAATTATCTTACAGCAAGATGCACATTTAGTGCTACAGGACACGCATTTGAGTGATTATTTTTAAAGATGTTTGAATTACAAAGAAAGTTTTCCGTGATACAGTTCATTCCATTGCTGTAATCTGTAACACCTGAGGGTATAATTACATTAGTCCTCAGGGGGGTACACGCTTACTTTGTGTACCATGTGTTTGGCAAACACAAGGAGCCCTAGCTAATATGGTATTTGCTTATAAAACTTTACACATCGGTACCATATTTGTCTAACACATAAAATAAACAGCTATCTGATCATCTAACTGAGACAAACATTTTTTTTACTACATCAGTGACACATGTTTACGCAATTACACAGTTGGATAACTTCACACTTATGAAATTGTATTTTGTCTGTACTTTGTCAACTGTTCATATTTTTTTCGGAACCATTGTGATGCTATGAGAGCTTTGAATGATGTATTTGGTATGAGATCATGAGTTTTAAAGTACGTTTGATGTAAATGACACTATTGAAATGAGCAGAGAATTATTTTTAGGTTCTGAAATCATTGCAGAAAGCTACAACGTTTTTGAGATTTGACTGAGGTGTTATGATGTTATTATGACGACGACGGTGCGTATTATGCTGTTGAGGTATGTTTATTATGATGAAATATCGAAGAAGTGTCGACGAATATGTATATGGGTAATAAAGTAAGGAATAATGAGTAGTGGTTAGGAACTCTGGTTTGAGAAAAAGGATGTTGGAAACCAAGAATCGTACTTTAAGCGTAATGAAACGTGTGTACATGCGTGAATGTATATCAACACTGCTATTCCTGAGATTTCGTTTCTACACATTTCTACCGTAATTTTTCGACCTGTGAATTTTTATTGGTATCAAACTGTCACTGTAGCGGAGACCGCTGTCGTAAATGTTTCGTTAAGGAAAGTAAGTGGCCTTGACGTAATGCGTAATGGGCGCCCAGCTGAGCGATAGTCGCCTGAAAAAAGAAAGCCATTAGGTGGAGAAAAAAAAGAGGCCATTATCCTCGCCATTGACATTTCTTTGTAGAAAGCATCGTAAATATGACGCTATTACTTGGAAACATATGATTATACTGTGGAGCATGTACTTTGTGCTACTCACTGAAATGCTTATGAACTGATGGGAAATATTCTTACATCTGCACACCTGATTATGACAAGTGTCTTTCTACGAGAATTGAGAGAATTTCTACTAACTTATGAAATGCCACATGACTATTGAATGATATTTTTATGCTTTACTTTGTACATAGTTGCTTATTTTATTTGATATCTGTTTACCAGCTGTGTTGCAGCATTGGTTCTATAAAATAAATTTAAATGCATTTGATAATGGGAACACTTTCTGTCAACAGATCGATTAAACAATAATTTTATGATCCACGTTCGTCAAAAAAGGAGCACTGGGAAAGGAAAGAACAATAAGAAGGGACTAATAACAGTAACTGCATACACGATTTTCTTTTCAAGTACTTGGTAATTTTTTGTAGAATAAGCTTTTGTGGTGCAATACTTTAATTACATAGACATTAAGATGTGAATATACATCTCCCTTATCTGCATTGTTGTCTTTAGTGTACTATTTTTTCTACTTGTGGGTTTGTCGTGTTTAGATATAAGTTATTACATTTACTGCTGCTTGCTTCGCCAATTTCCATTTTTTTCATTGCTGTTTGTGTTAATTGTTTTGTACTGCTGCATTGCCTCGTCCCTTAAGATATATATGTGAGCTCAGTAGATTTAAGTTAGCTTAAGAGGGGGTAGATTATATAAGAAACTAACTATGATGAATTGGAAGAAATGCATTGAGAAGCTATAAGAAAATGGTTTGGCCAAAAAAGTAGTGCACAGTGGAGAAAAACTATTTTTGAAAGAGGATGCAAACAAAATACAGAAAGCATGCATGGATAGGATTTTTTTTGGTAGAAACAAATGTTGAAATAAGAGGAAAGATCTATGGAATGAAGTTTTGGGTTGGACTGCAGTACCAAATGTTACACTGAAAACAAACCCTGTCCTTTCCTCCTGAGTTATTCTGCTATGTGTTTGTGTACTCTTGTGTATTTGTGTTTTTCCTGTCTTTATGTGTTTAACTAATACGATTTATGTTGTAGAATTTTTCTAGTACTAAGCTACATTCACTATGATGAGGAATACTGTTATCCCAAATATAATTTGCATTAATAATATGTTATTTACTTTGTGAAGATGATTAGACATTATTTATTCTGTTCTGTTTTAATGCTCATGTGTGAAATAAATGTTTTGAAAACTATTCTCATTATTTTATATATTTACTTATGTCATAATTCCTGTAACACTGATGTATCTGTTTATTTCTATTCTTTTGTAAAGCCTGTATTACTGCAAATGTTATCTGTACTATTATGTTCTTTCATGATGTATTTTGTACCTTTGTAATTGTGTTCTTATGTTGTAAATTTATAATTGTATAGACACCAGTTCTTCAAATTAAGTTACATTTCACTGCACACGTTTCTGTTGGTCATAGTAATGCACAATATGTGAGAAGTAGGGAGTGATAGTGTTTGCACATGTGTTAATAATTCCGCAAGGGACTGGTTGACAGCATTGCTGGTTCTAAGGACAATTAAAAAAAATTTGTGAGTGCACAAGTGGTGGTTCATGGACTTGCCATATTGTCCACACGACTCTTCGATGGTGATTGTGCACCTGCACAGTCGCAACGGATGGCTGCTAGCCATCTCTACAAGGACTACAGTGGGTCTACACCTTTGATGACTCATCAATACCATTATTTCTACAAGGACTGCAGTGGGTCTGCACCTCTGGTGGCCCACCAATACCATAATCTCTACGAGGACTACAGTGGGTCTGCTCTGTGATGACCTACCTACCAACATTCTTCAAAACTTCCACTGACTCTGCGGTGGGTTAGCTCTGTTGTGCCCTATTACCTGTCTGAATGTCAAGAGTCAGCACTGTCTTTCCGTTGGAAGGACAACAGTACTTCTTCAAGACTGCATGGAAATCCACTACTTCCATGTGCATTTTCTTTTACTGCTCAGACTTTGAGAAAAAAAAACTGCAGTTCTACTATGATGGATGACCAGGACTGTCTTTATGGACTGTGAGAAATTTTAGCTTTTGACCAACATTGTATCAATAAGTGTGTGCATTTGATATCTTTGTTATTGTAATTATGAAAAATTATTTAAAATCTGTATTGGCCACTGCCCAAAACAATTTGTAAAATTTTTTGTGGGGAGCATGGGGGCTATGTAAGTAGGCTATTTAGGTTTTTATATTGGTAACGCCACGTAGCGCTCTGCATGAAAATCACTGGCTGTGCTGTGTGCAGTCTGTGACTCTGTGGTTGGTTGCGCAGTTGGAGGTGAGCCGCCAGCAGTGGTGGATGTGGGGAAGTGGGATGGCGGATTTTTGAGAGCGGATGAACTGGACATGTGTCCATCACAAACAGAACATTTGTATGAATGGATGTCATGAACTGCTATATATATATATTATGACTTTGGAAATCTATTAAGGTAAATACATTGTTTGTTCTCTATCAAAATCTATCATTTGCTAACTATGCCTATCAGTAGTTTGTGCCTTCAGTAGTCTGAATCTTTTATTTAGCTGGCAGTAGTGGCGCTCGCTGTATTGCAGTAGCTCCAGTAACGAAGTTTTTTGTGAGGTAAGTGATCCATGAAAGGTATAGGTTAATGTTAGTCAGGGCCATTCTTTTGTAGGGATTATTGAAAGTCAGATTGCGTTGCGCTAAAAAATATTATGTGTCAGTTTAGTGTTGATCAGAATAGGTAAAGAGCGAAATGTCTGAGTTGGTTCAGTTTTGCTCAGCTGTTTGAAAATCAAATAACGTAAGGGATTTACCAGCACTGTAATTCACTAATTTTTCTAAGGGAACGTTTCAGTGTTTTCACCGTTTGTTGATAGTGTAATAGCAATGGTGAATTACTGTTGTTGCTACGGATGCAAAGAAAAATATATGAAAGGAGGGATAGTAACTTCTCATGGGTACTACGTTAAAAATTTCGAGACGCATTATAATTAAGGCTTGATTCTGTAGACCTATTTTTCTACGATTTTATGACTATATAATAGATATTACGGCTCGTACAAAAGCTTACAAACAATCGCTTCCTCTCGTAAATTTGCTAGTGGAACAGGAAAGGGAATGGTTAGTTGTTTGAGCAAATACTATCCTCCATCCATTTATCAGTGACTTGTCGATTATGTATATAGATTTGAAAGATGGGAGACAGATAAATTCAATAGAGTGGGAGTCTGTAATTGTCTTGGTATAATATGTATGTCCAAACCTTTTTGTTTACTATAAAGTTACAGTAGGAGACCTATTAAGTGTGTAGGACATGGAGAATGATTATGTGTGATTTATATTTTGGTTTCCCGAAGGATGAACAACGAGTAAACATGTGGCTCCAGAAAATAATGAGTAATTTTGTCCCCACAAAATATTCCAAAGTTTGTTCAAAACACTTTGAAGAGGAATGTTTAGACAGAGAAAAATTTCGACGAGTGTGGCTGAAGATAGATGCTATACCAACTATTTTTAATTTTCCACAGCACCTACTACCAATTTCTGCATTTAGCTTAAATACATTTTCTGCACAAATCAAATAAAAAAAACCGTAGTGTAGCTAATCAAAGTACACATTCATCTTCTTTGGTGTATTTTGCCTTCAATTTATTTTCTTCACCATTTGATTAAGAAGCGCAAAATATTAGTAAACATTCCCCAAACTCTTTCATTTGTGTCACTTTCCACATTCCCTTAATGGTGTTATGTGGGTTGACTGTTACTTGACCAACTGTATTTGCTTTACTGCACATTTATTCTCCGATCGCCTTTTTTCCCCCCTTCTTACTCAGTCTACTATTTATTTAATGAACTGGGAGCAAGTACGTAAAATGCGTTAAATAAACACTTCAAAGGGTCACCAGTAAGAAAAATTGTGCTTTAGGTCGCAAAAACGAGAAAATAAATACGCAGAAATAGCAGAAAAATGGACGAATTAGCAGGGATATAATCGCTAATGTGTGGCAAATTCGGTGTTGTTTTGCAAGACTATCACTCCAAAAATGTACGTCAGGCTCTGTAATACTATAAAGTGCCGTATCATACGGAAAACTACCAAAACTCGAGTGCATCTGAACTGTGACACCTATCGCAAAGAAGCAGAATGCAATATCACTTGCCCATAAAAGTTACATAGCTGGTTTATTCCCGGTATCAAATGGATATTGTTAAAATGTCTGTGCAACATTTATAAATAATCCACGACACCTGCGAAAAGAATCCGTCTGTACTAGGGATGTAATGACATTCGAAATATACTGGGCGCTATACGGACAAACACACGACGTCCCGAGAACACGTGACCAGGCCGGCAATGTATGTTGACAACACAAAATCTGTTCTGCGCATGTGAATGCTCACTCCAGAGATATTTACTCTATGGTGCTGAAGCAGCAGAGTTGCTAAACAAAGCCTACCAATAATTCTTCACCGAAGAAGACGAAGTAAATATTCAAGAATTCGAATGAAGAACAGCTGCCAACATGAGTAACTTAGGAGTAAATATTCTTGGAGTAGTGAAACAACTTAAATCACTTAATAAACACAAGTCTTCCGGTGCAGACTGTATACCAGTTAGGTTTCTATCCGAGTACGCTGATGCAGTAGCTCTATACTTAACAACCATATACGACCGCTCGCTTGACGAAAAGATCCCTACCCAAAGACTGAACAGCTGCACAGGTCACACCAAGAGTCAAGAAAGGCAACAGGAGTAATCCACAAGATTACAGGCTCATGTCATTAACGTCGATATGCAGCACGATTTTGGAACAATATTGTGTTCGAGCATTTTGAAATACCTAGAAAAGGGCGGTCTATTGACACACAGTCAACGTGGATGAGAGAAAACATCGTTCTTGTGAAACACACTTACACGAAGTGTCGAGTGCTTTCGTCAGGGGATTTCAAACTGATTCCATTTTTTCTAGAGCTCAAGGTGGCTCTCAACACCGTAGCTTACAAGCAGCTTGTGATCAAGTTCCGTGCTTATGGAATATCGTGATTTCCGGCGTTCCCCAAGGTAGTGTTACAGGCCCTCTGTTGTTCCTTATCTATATAAAAGATTTAGGAGACAATCTGAGCAGCGGTCTTATGTTATTTGCAGATAACGCTATCGTTTACCGCCTAGTAAAGTCATCAGAGGATCAACGATTTAGAAAAGATACCTGTAAGGTGTGAAAATTGGCAATTGGTATAATGAAAAGTGTGAGGTCATCCACATGAGTGCCACAACGAATCCGGTAAATTCAACTAAATACCTAGGAATTAAACTACGAACAACTTGCATTAGAAAGACCACACAGAAAATGTTGTGGAGAGGCAAGCCAAAGTCTGTTTTATTGGCAAAACGCTTAGCTGACGCAACAGATCTACTAAAGAGACTGGAAATTGCCTACACTACACGTGTCCGTCCTCTTTTGGAGTATTGATGCGCTGTGTGCGATTCTCAACGGATAGGGTTAACGGAGTACATCTAGAAAGCCCAAAGAAGGGCAGCACGTCTTTTACTATCGACAAATAGGGGAGAGAGTGTCGCCGAAATGATACAGGATTTGGTGTGGACGTAATTAAAAGAAAGGCGCTTCTCGTTGCGGCGGGATCTCCTCACGAAATTTCAATCACTAACTTTCTCCTCCGACTGGGAAAATATTATGTTGACGCCAGTAAATTTAGGGAAAACAGAACTCGCGCAAAAAGATATAGGTGTTCATCTTTTCCGCGCGCTGTTTGAGAGTGTAATAATAGAGAATTATTGTGAAGGTGGTTCGATGAACCATCTGCCAGCCACTTAAGTGTGATTTGCAGAGTATCCATGTAGATCATAGTCCCTCACTAACAGTAATGAGACACACCTGTGGACGTTTGCTGACACCAGCGTTAGCAAATTCCTTCCACCGTGGGTAGCTTCAAAAATGGGTAATTTTGTTTGTTGAAATCTAATTGTATACCATCAACATCGCTTTCGGTGAGCGTTGTGTTACCCATGAATCCAGTTATGACCTCTAAATGTGCAGCGTGCCTGCGTTGCCATAGAGCATGCACGGCAAGGTGTTCACAGTTTACTGCATACATTTATCCTAAGAAATCGAACAAGGACAGTAAAACACATTACACTGCAGTTACTCGATACTGCTTTACGGAAATATACGAATTCTTGAGGAAAAAAATTCGTGAAGAATCGCTTCTAAAAGGAAAATAAACGAGATATACAGGGTGGTCCATTGATAGTGACCGGGTCAAATATCTCACGAAATAAGCATCAAACGAAAAAACTACGAAGAACGCGGCGCTGTCATAGGTCAAACGGATATCAACTGCGTTTTTTTTAAATAGGAACCCCCATTTTTTTATTACATGTTTGTCTAGTATGTAGAGAAATATTGTTTCAGTTGGACCACTTTTTTCGCTTTGTGATAGATGGCGCTGTAATAGTCACAAACGCAAAAGTACGTGGAATCACGTAACATTCCGCCAGTGCGGACGGTATTTGCTTTGTGACACATTACCCGTGTTGAAATGGACCATTTACCAATGCGGCAAAGGTCGATATCGTGTTGATGTATGACTATTGTGATCAAAATGCCCAACGGGCGTGTGCTATGTATGCTGCTCGGTATCCTGGACGACATCATCCAAGTGTCCGGACCGTTCGCCGGATAGTTACGTTATTTAAGGAAACAGGAAGTGTTCAGCAACATGTGAAACGTCAACCACGACGTGCAACAAATGATGCCCAAGTAGGTGTTTTAGCTGCTGTCGCGGCTAATCCGCACATCAGTAGCAGACAAATTGCGCGAGAATCGGGAATCTCAAAAACGTCGGTCGGTGTTGAGAATGCTACATCAACATCGATTGCACCCGTACCATATTTCTATGCACCAGGAATTGCATGGCAACGATTTTGAACGTTGCGTACAGTTCTGCCACTGGGCACAACATAAATTACGGGACGATGACAGATTTTTTGCACGCGTTCTATTTAGCGACGAAGCGTCATTCACCAACAGCGGTATCGTAAACCGGCATAATATGCACTATTAGGCAACGGAAAATCCACGATGGCTGCGACAAGTGGAACATCAGCGACCTTGGCGGGTTAATGTATGGTGCGGCATTATGGGAGGACGGATAATTGGCCCCCATTTTATCGATGGCAATCTAAATGATGCAACGTATGCTGATTTCCTACGTAATGTTCTACCGATGTTACTACAAGATGTTTCACTGCATGACAGAATGGGGATGTACTTCCAACATGGTGGATGTCCGGCACACAGCTTGCGTGCGGTTGAAGCGGTATTGAATAGCTTGGTCGTCGAAGCCATTAGCGTAACACAATGCTGATCATATTGAAAAAAGGTTGTCTGACTCAGTGTGAAACGAAAATAGAAGACATTTTTTGTGGAGCATCGCTCAACAACAGTAAAGCACCTTCTACTACCCACAGCAATGAGCGGCAGCTCACGCTTTCGACAGGAGACGAGGAAGCGCTGCGCTGTGGGCGCAACCGCTTCCGGTTTCCTGCTTCCGGACACCGGAGAGCCGCATGCGGCGGTCACAGGCAGTCTTCCAAGGAAACAGTCACAAATGTGTTATCGGACGGAACCGTTGTTACCGGTGTGTCAGAAAGTGAAACACGTTGTAGCTGTGCCACTATTACATTGACGACTTCAGTGTTCACGCGAAAGGCTCTATGAAAATGTAGGACAGAATGTTTGCGATCACGAACGTAAATTCGTACAGCCGCTCGAGCAGAAGACAGGACTTCATTCTCCCCCTCTGTCTCTGTGCCACTCCCTTTCAGCAGAGAAAAGAGCGAATACGTTTCCAAGCCAAACTTTTTGGTTGGGGAGGAAGGCGGAATGAGGATTGAGACAGTTGGTTACTAAATTTCCTGTCAGTCTTTTAAAGATGAACATGTACTTTTTTCTTGTGCTGCGACAGGAGAATTTTTCAGCTGGTTCCCTTATGTTCCCCGTTACAGAAGGATGTGCTGCTAATATAGAACGAACACTGTGAGTCATTAAAGTTGTGACAGCTTATTTATATACTTCGACACATTTACGTACTTCAACACATACAATGAAGCGCCAAAGAAACTGGTATAGGCATGCGTATTCAAATACAGAGATATGTAAACTGGCAGAATACAGCGGAGCTGTCGGCAACGCCTGTATAAGACAAGGATCTGGGGCAGTTGTTAGGTAGGTTACTGCTGCTACAATAGCAGGTTATCAAGATTTAAGTGCGTTTGAACGTGGTGTTACAGTCGGCGCACTTGCTATGGAACACAGCGTCTCCGGGGTAACTATGAAGTGGAGATTTTCCCGTACGACCATTTCACGAGTGTATCGTGAATATCAGGAAAATGTAAGTGCAGAAACGCAAGTAACCTCTGCCCACAAATAGTTCTTCACAAATACGCAATAATTTTCCTCATGGCTAGTTCGCAAATGACATGCTCTCGAAAAAACGACGAAAAAAAGCACAAAAAACCGGTGTATAATAATGCAGTTCATTTAGCAATGTAATATTAACGTGAGAGTCTAAACAAAACAAAGAAAATTTCATATATTGTAATTCTTAGACCTACAACAATTAAATTATTATAAATTTGATGTTGTATTTTACAGAAATAAAAATTTGAACTATATATATATATATATATATATATATATATATATATATATATATATATATATATATATATATTATAAATTTGATGTTGTATTTTACAGAAATAAAAATTTGAACTATATATATATATATATATATATATAGGGTGTCCCAGCTATCTTGTCCACCCAAAATATCTCTGGAACAATAACAGCTATTGGAAAACGACTTTCACCGGTATCAATGTAGGGCTGGGACCCATGAATGTACATATTTGGAAACATTCTAAAACGAAAGCATATGTGTTTTTTAACACAAACATATGTTTTTTTTAAATGGACCCCCTATATTTTTTCTTCAGCAATCCATAGCATGACAAAGCACATACACAATGGCGTTGATTGCATCGCAATATTCCCATTACATCCCGAGATATTGAGACGCGAAGTTGACGCTTGAAACACCCGACATGCGCTGCTAGCGCACGTCCTGAGGCTCAGGGGTGAACCCCATGCTGCCCGTAATCACGATGTGATTGACATGTGTAATCACACCTCCATACTTATCAAGAGGTCCGAAACGAATAATACTGTCTGCTGCCACCAACTCTCATAAGCACATAATGGTTTCCCTCTTGCACGTTTTACGTATCTACGTACACAATATGAACCAGCACCGATCGGTGTACACCCGTCAGGTTGTCTTATTTATCCTGCACACCCAAAATAATGTTTATCTAATGCGTTATATGACCCATTGTGCTTGTCGCGCAGGGCCTGGCTCTACCTAGTCAAGTGTCCAACGTAGTTCCCACTACTGCCACAGTTACCACTTCGCCTTGTTTATGATTTGCGACCCATGCAAACTCCTGTACTCCACCACCCTCCGAGCATCCCATTTGTTGTTGCTTTGGCGTGCAGTACATCGCTTGCCAGTGTAGTCGTGCATCAGAGTAATCTAGTGACGGCACGGAGGTAGTACACATTGTGAATAAACGTTGTGTTGTGGAACTTATACTGTGCAGTATAATATACACACATGAAGATATGATAGAAATGCTGCTGATCTATGGAGAATGTACGTTGACGGGAAATACGTTATGAGTTTGCTTGTTTGTACACTCCTGGAAATTGAAATAAGAACACCGTGAATTCATTGTCCCAGGAAGGGGAAACTTTATTGACACATTCCTGGGGTCAGATACATCACATGATCACACTGTCAGAACCGCAGGCACATAGACACAGGCAACAGAGCATGCACAATGTCGGCACTAGTACAGTGTATATCCACCTTTCGCAGCAATGCAGGCTGCTATTCTCCCATGGAGACGATCGTAGAGATGCTGGATGTAGTCCTGTGGAACGGCTTGCCATGCCATTTCCACCTGGAGCCTCAGTTGGACCAGCGTTCGTGCTGGACGTGCAGACCGCGTGAGACGACGCTTCATCCAGTCCCAAACATGCTCAATGGGGGACAGATCCGGAGATCTTGCTGGCCAGGGTAGTTGACTTACACCTTCTAGAGCACGTTGGGTGGCACGGGATACATGCAGACGTGCATTGTCCTGTTGGAACAGCAAGTTCCCTTGCCGGTCTAGGAATGGTAGAACGATGGGTTCGATGACGGTTTGGATGTACCGTGCGCTATTCAGTGTCCCCTCGACGATCACCAGTGGTGTACGGCCAGTGTAGGAGATCGCTCCCCACACCATGATGCCGGGTGTTGGCCCTGTGTGCCTCGGTCGTATGCAGTCCTGATTGTGGCGCTCACCTGCACGGCGCCAAACACGCATACAACCATCATTGGCACCAAGGCAGAAGCGACTCTCATCGCTGAAGACGACACGTCTCCATTCGTCCCTCCATTCACACCTGTCGCGACACCACTGGAGGCGGGCTGCACGATGTTGGGGCGTGAGCCGAAGACGGCCTAACGGTGTGTGGGACCGTAGCCCAGCTTCATGGAGACGGTTGCGAATGGTCCTCGCCGATACCCCAGGAGCAACAGTGTCCCTAATTTGCTGGGAAGTGGCGGTGCGGTCCCCTACGGCACTGCGTAGGATCCTACGGTCTTGGCGTGCATCCGTGCGTCGCTGCGGTCCGGTCCCAGGTCGACGGGCACGTGCACCTTCCGCCGACCACTGGCGACAACATCGATGTACTGTGGAGACCTCACGCCCCACGTGTTGAGCAATTCGGCGGTACGTCCACCCGGCCTCCCGCATGCCCACTATACGCCCTCGCTCAAGTCCGTCAACTGCACATACGGTTCACGTCCACGCTGTCGCGTCATGCTACCAGTGTTAAAGACTGCGATGGAGCTCCGTATGCCACGGCAAACTGGCTGACACTGACGGCGGCGGTGCACAAATGCTGCGCAGCTAGCGCCATTCGACGGCCAACACCGCGGTTCCTGGTGTGTCCGCTGTGCCGTGCGTGTGATCATTGCTTGTACAGCCCTCTCGCAGTGTCCGGAGCAAGTATGGTGGGTCTGACACACCGGTGTCAATGTGTTCTTTTTTCCATTTCCGGGAGTGTAGATAGTACTGTTAGCGAACATTATGATTATTAAGTTCATATGTCTGTTTTCTACCCTACTCTACATACCTGTACTGTACCCTGTTGTAGGTGGACGAAATGCTGTTCAGGCAGAACGACTGTACAGAAGACGATTCCCTGACAAGCCATCGCCTTCGCGCCGGATGTTTGGTCGTCTCACATCTCGTCTACGTGAAACGGGAAGCTTAAATCCAAGACCTCGACATCGTCCTAGAACACGCACAGATGAACGTGCTGAAGTTGCTGTGCTCGCTACCATAGCTGTGAATCCTCAAATCAACACACGTCAAATCGAATGTGAAGTTGGTGTGTCGAAATCAAGTGCACAGCGTATTCTCAAACGTCATAAATTTCATCCTTACCATGTTTATTTACACCAGGATCTTCATGGAAATGACTTCCGCAATAGGGTAACATTTTGTCGGTGGGTTCAGCAAAAACTTCTGACTAACAGAGAAGGAATTGCCAATATGAGGAATATGCATTATTGGTCCGCAGACAATCCAAAATGGCTCCGTCAGGTAGAGCATCAACGTCCGTGGAAAGTTAATGTTTGGTGTGGGATTTTTGGAGATACCATTATCGGACCTTTCTTTATAAATGGCATCCAAAATGGCAGACAATACTCCAGATTTATACGACACAATCTTCCTGTTCTCTTGGGCACCGTACCTCTGAACCGAAGAATGGTCATGTGGTATCAGCATGACGGATGCCCTGCACATAACGCCTTACGATCACGACGACTTCTGAACCGTAAGTTCCGTGATAGGTGGATTGGACGAGGTGGCCCAGTTAGGTGGCCTGCCCGATCTCCGGACCTTACACCGCTGGATTATTTTCTTTGGGGAGCAGTGAAGGATGCTGTTTACCAACATGAACAAACAGCACCAGAGGACATGAATCAACGCATTATTGATGCCTGTACAGCCACCAAAGAGGAAACAGTAGCTCGAAGTCGAGCATCCTTCATCCGCAGAGTGACCCTATGTATGCAAGCCAATGGGCATCACTTTGAGCATGAGATGTGAACGCTATGTTTAGTATGTAGTGCTGGTATCACAGTGGAAGTTTCTACAAAGGGCCATTTTATCCAGTGATGTTAAGAAACATTTGTTTGCAACAATTTGTCATTTAACGCATTAGATAAACATAACATTGATAATTATGTGATAATAAAACTAATTGGTTAAACATGTTTACATTCATCTTCTATGTCCTACCTGAACTTCCCAAATAAAAACGTTTTTACCTAAACAACGGTAAAAATTTTAGTCCACTTGCTCGTTTCACTAAAACCATCAACATGAATTTTACTATTACGAGTGAATGATTAACTGTCACTTGCGCTAGATCTACAGTAAAGTAAAGTTTTAACGTTGAACGGCATAACCTTTTTAGTAACGGATTAACGATAAGCGAAGTTAACTTTGTGACTAACGTTGCGGTACACAGATATGTTACAGAACCGCATCACCCCTAACCTATGGGATAAATACCTGCTGGAATGTACGACGTTAATGCAGGATGGCAGCAGACCGTATTATTCGTTTCGGACCTCTTGATAAGTATGGAGGTGTGATTACACATGTCAATCACATCGCGATTACGGGCAGCATGGGGTTCACGCCTGAGCCTCAGGATGTGCGCTAGCAGCGCATGTCGGGTGTTTCAAGCGTCAACTTCGCGTCTCAATATCTTGGGATGTAATGGGAATATTACGATGCAATCAACGCCATTGTGTATGTGCTTTGTCATGCTATGGATTGCTGAGGAAAAAATACAGGAGGTCCATTTAAAAAAACATAAGTTTGTGTTAAAAAATACATATCCTTTCGTTTTAGAATGTTTCCAAATATGTACATTCATGGGTCCCAGCCCTACATTGATACCGGTGAAAGTCGTTTTCCGATAGCTGTTATTGTTCCAGAGATATTTTGGGTGGACAAGATAGCTGGGACACCCTATATATAAACTAATTGTGTTTGTGTAAGGCAGATTTTTAAAACAACCCTATGAGGAATCCGGTAAAACATTAAATCACCGTCATCGCTGCGGCCGGAAAAGGATCCTGCAAGAACGGGACCAACGACGACTGAAGAGAATCGATCAGTGTGACAGAAGTGCAACGCTTACGCAAACTGTTGCAGATTTCAATGCTGGACCATCAACAAGTGTCAGCGTTCGAACTATTCAACGAAACATCGAAGATATGGGCTTTAGGAGCCGAAGACCGGAAACATGTTGCCTGGTCGGATGAGTCTCGTTTCAAATTGTATCGAACGGATGGACGTGTACGAGTATGGAGACAACCTCACGAATCCGTAGACCCTGCATGTCAGTAGGGGACTGTGCAAGCTTGTGGAGGCTCTGTAATTGTGTGGGGCGTGTGCACTTGGAGTTTTATGGGACCTCTGATACGTGTAGATACGACTATGACAGGTGGCACGCACGTAAGCATCCTGTTTGATATCCATTGTGCATTCCGACGGATTGGGCAATTCCAGCAGGACAATGCGACACTCCACACGTACAGAATTGCTGCAGGGTGGCTCCAGGAACAATTTTATGAGTTGGCACAATTCTGCTGCCCTCCAAACTCCCCTGAGTTGAATATTATTGAGCATATCTGGAATGCCTTGCAACGTGCTGTACAGAAGAAATCTCCATCCCCTCGTACTCTTACGAATTTATGGGCAGCCCTGCAGGATTCATGTTGTCAGCAGTACAGATGTTAGTCGAGTCCATGCCACGTCGTGTTGCAGCACTTATGCATGCTCACGGGGGCCCTACACGATATTATGCAGCTGTACCACTTTCTTCGGCTCTTCAGTGTACAAATAAAAAATACGTAAGTACGCAAAATATAAGATAAAACAAAATCGTCTCCCACCCAATACAAGTTCACTGTACACTACACTGAATAAAAAAGCACGATATTTTTGGGGTACACCTACAGTATACAAGAAAACGCGATATTTGATTTGCAAGTACGAAGAATTTCGTATGAGAGAAGAAATTTCTGTAAGGTTCTTACGCCGCCAAGTGGCACAATCGAACAATTTCCAGGTCAAGACAGCCGTTATTGGTGTGTTATGCCCATTACACATAAACATCACGCCGTGATGTTTTGTGGTCAAAAAGTGGCGTGTAAAAACATAGCGTGGTGACCTCAGAACCGTTGCCATATGTTCGCTTCCTATTGTTTGGCTCGTTTGCTACAAGATCTGTAATTCCCAGCCTTTTCTAATTGAGATTAACGTTGAGATGGTTAGCCAACAATAGATCAAAACTAATGCTCCCCTCTGTTTTTGCTACTAGCCGATGCGCCGTGGCTTGTAGATACTTTTAATTATTTTAATAAAGCCTTTATTATATCCATATTCATAGCTACGCTTATCACCTTACAGGTGTCGATTCGTTTTGAAATTGCACACACACGCGATTACTATATGATAATCTGTGGAAATGAATTTGTTCTGAAAGGCAACTGGACATTTTTTTACAAAATATGGAAGGTTCTATCTCGGAAATACTAAGAAAATTAAAATGGCGCTCAACAATGACTTCGTTAGAATTATAACTAGGTACCGTTTATGAAAGACGGTCACAATTAAATTTTTCCAGAAAATCGTTGTACTGACGTGTAGGATATCTTTAAATCAGCAGCACGAGACTTATTTAAAAAAAAATAGTTACTATTCGAATAATATTAATCACGAAAAAGGTGACACCCACGACAATATACGAGTGTAATGAGATTCACTGAGTCACAGAGAGGCCCACATTGACAATTTATACATCAAATACGAAGATCATTTGTCGTGGTTTAGTTGCAAGTACTTTGCTTTTATGTCGTCGTTTTAGGTTTGTTAAACTGATTACTGACGTATGGTATTTATATTATAAAATATATGGGTTATATACGAAAAAGGGACGCTAGAATGCCCCCTTGAATTTTTAAATAGGATTGCTTACTTGTCCCATTCACAAAATTCAACCATAGCGACAGCATACTTCTACATAGTTCTTCAGGTTCTCATGCTTTATCAGTTCATTTTAACTCCCAAATGTTTGACACTTTTAGTTGTCTCGTTATTAAAGTTACCTGGTTATTTCATGGTACCTTCATACATAATAATTACGGGAGTGTCGTTTGTTTGACTGAAGTCTGAAATTTAGCTTGCCTTCCCATCCTGGCGTGGTCTCACGGGAAACTCAACAAAAACTGCAGGAAAGGCTTCAGTCTTTTAACTTTATTCTATATTAATGACATCTGCAAGACAGTCTTGAAATACATCGAAATATTTAAGCTTCGACAAAAATATTAACTCTTTTGCTGGTCAAATACTCACTGGTGTACACAAGTATATGTACCACTAAATTGCATTTATACACTGAAGACGCGTAAGTCCGAGTCTAGTTGGGGAAACTTTACATACTATATTTTAATATTGTTCTCAGTTTTTTTCATTCAAACTACCTTGATATAACGGTTTATATTACTGCGCGGTGTGTGATGACGTGCTGGAAGTTGGCGCTAATGAGATGAGAAGGCTCAAGATCAAAGGCGGTGTCGTGGGCTGAAGGCAGGACCTTCCGATTCGGACAAGGACCGTTGTGTGCAAGCCGGGGCGTTATCAGGTGACAGCAGGTCTCAAGATACATGAAGTTCCCTTACCAAGCAGCTCACCGTACCGGGATTGACAAGAAACCGCATCGCGAGATTTTGTATTGTCACTCGCCAAGATTTGTGCCAGTACTACAGAATATTCGGTTTTTTAATCTTGTTGGACCTAGAGAGAATATTATTAGTTCACACACATACATTCACAGATACGTAGTATTATACAGTACAATTGTTTATTGTCCATTGTGGCTGTGGGTTATTGGTTTTTATGTTTGCGTTGTTGATTTTAACAGCAATATTGAACATGATTTGCATATTAGTGAACTGGGTCTTCATTTTTCGTTATTAGTCACATAATATGTTTCCTCTGTATTGATTAACGCCTATCTAGATTTTTGTGAAGCTTAGAATGTTTAAATCGCCGCGCAGTTAGCATAGCGTGGCAACAATCAAGAAGTATGGTTGAGTATTGCCACATTGCGCTGGCACAGTCAGCTTCAGAAGGCACTGCAAGGCAATACAGTTATATGCGCGAGACACGGTTCGTCTGTATTGCGTGTCTTTCTTACGCCACCGCAGCCGGATACATCGTACCATCTCTGCAGATAAGGTAATTTAAGAGAATTGCTACTTCCATATTTTACACTAGATTCGCCGTCCATTTTGATGCACTAGCATAATGGTTTTTGGCTCTTCGCATCGCGAGATTTTGTATTGTCACTCGCCAAGATTTCTAGATAACACATATTCGCTTTGCTCTATTCCGCAGTGTCACTGTGAATAACACAAATTTTTTATTGTTATTATTGGTGTCAACCCTAGTCAATATTTTACTTTGACCCACAACGTGTGTTCTATATCGTTAAAATTGGGCAAATAAATTTGTTGTTTACAAGTGTTGTATTTTACGTAATTGTTGCTCAATTCCTTTATTGACTAGCTTTCTTCCTTTCGCCAACGTAGTGTAAGATTATGGGACCTAGACTTACATGCATGTACATGAGTGTCTATGTAGTGTTTCGTAATCTATATGAAAGCTAAAGAAATCACTTTTTCTTTCTGACTAATGAAAATCCTTGCGTGTATTAAGTGAAGTCTGCACCTTGCCTCGTCTAACACCGAACTAATTCTTTGTGTCATATTAATCAAAAAACCATGACCCACTTTAGCACTTCCGAATCTAAAGCCTAGTTTACACGACGACATTGCGTTGCGCCACTCGTTGCGTGGAATGAGTTGCACGCAAATGGTTTCATATTTGACTGTAGACACGGCGAAACCAGTATACACTTCAGGTTCGTCGTTTTGTGGGTTCCTGAGGTGTGTCTGAAACGAAAGTTTTGACAGCTGCATGTCGCACGAGTTGTGATGGAGTTAAAGCTTGTTGCGTGGAATCGCTGCATAAGAAAAAAAAAAAAAAAAAGCGTGTTTCAATTCGTGACCGGATGAAGAAAAGACGTCAGCTCGTTTGCTCAGCATCCTTGCTGAAACAGTTTATAATGGAAGACACAGTAAGTTTTTTTAATTATCTTAAAGTGTCACCAGAACTGTTCACGTTTCTTCTAAATAGAGTTAATTATGCGATAAGGAATAAAGATACTGCGATGCATGAAGCACTGCCGCCAGAACTGAAATTACTTATCACATTGCGTGCATTTCAATCGAGAACACTCGGCATGTTATAAGATGCGGATTTAGTTGTTGATGAACTTTTTTCATTAACACCAACAATTATTAACTATATAATTATTAACATTAACAGCAGTAGTTATTCGAAGCAGGCCGCATTAAGAAGAGGATGGTTTGCAAACTACTCTGTTGAAGATAGATCTGTACAGTGACAATATTTCCAGATTCAAACATATGTGAATGGGGAGCACTGCTGCGACGTTTTAAATAGATGCATAAAAAAAAAAGAGTCGGCCAACGCCGACGATTGGATTTTAGTCTTGTAGACGAGAGCATTTCCACAGATATAATTACATTTGCCTGTATTTTTCTTAATTCAGTTGTATACGTGCTCCAAATTCAATAAATTTTAGCCTGCAGCTCAGATATTGCAGGGTGTATACGAACCGGGAGAAAACCGGGAAAAAAACCGGGAATTTTTTAGAATTCCGGGAATTTTTCATTGTTTTAGTTTCCAGTTAAATCTTTGTGATTTTGAGTGGTGAGAACCAATACTCCAAAGAGGATATTACTGTATCCCGCATCTGTAGAATAATACTGCAGCAACAAAACATGAACGAGAGAAAAAAAGGAAATAAAACTTAAGTTTCAAAGGAAATGGTTCAAATGGCTCTGAGCACTATGGGACTTAACATCTGTGGTCATCAGTCCCCTAGAACTTAGAACTACTTAAACCTAACTAATCTAAGGACATCACACACATCCATGCCCGAGACAGGATTCGAACCTGCGACCGTAACAGTCGCGCGGTTCCGGACTGAGCGCCTAGAATCAAAGGAAATGCGCCATATACAAAAAAAAAAAAAAAAAAAAAAAACAACTGCTCATACGAGCGTCTGCCAACAGCAAAGTGTGTAAAAGGCTTTAGGAAGACTATGCAATGCTTGCTAACAACAAATTGCCTCCGACGAGCGTGACGTGACAGCTCTTTACATTAGATTCCTTTGAGCAATTGCGGGCGGGCTCTTGTGCATGTACGCCGGCCGAAGTGGCCGCGCGGTTCTGGCGCTGCAGTCTGGAACCGCGAGACCGCTACGGTCGCAGGTTCGAATCCTGCCTCGGGCGTGGATGTGTGTGATGTCCTTAGGTTTAACTAGTTCTAAGTTCTAGGGGACTAATGACCTCAGCAGTTGAGTCCCATAGTGCTCAGAGCCATTTGAACCATTTTCTTGTGCATGTGCAGTTGAGTCGCGTGTGAGTAGTACCTTCTCCCGCTTCTGGCTACAGATGTGTGGCTGGGCGCCTGTCTAGTATTGCCCCGGTTCGGAAATATTGTAGATCCGGAGCTTGATGCACAGAGCAGTCTTGAGTTATAGTGGGGAGGTGGGTAGACTCCACGTGACCGACCTGTGTTTAAGTATAGTGATTTTGCTGTTTCCTCTTCATTTATTGCTCTCCAATTAAATGAAAAGAAAACGGATTTCTGTGGCCGGGAGCTATCAAATGAATTAATATACGTTGGCATAATTACGCCCTAAATCGCTCCAGGTAAATGCCGGGATGGTTCCTTTGAAAGGGCACGGCCGACTTCCTTGCCCGTCCTTCCCTAAGCCGATGAGACCGATGGTCTCGCTGTTTGGTCTCTTCCCTCCAACACTCCAACTCCGATTTTTACGGAAGACTAAAATATGTTATTAGTTTCAGGTTTTATTTCAACCTTTCTGACAGTTAAGCGTTAATCGCCTTGCAAAACAATGAAGTTATTTTTGTCGTTTTGCTAAAGAGATTTAGTTTTTATTAATCTTTTCCGCTGAGGCAGTCAATTTATTTGAAACGAAGTGTTTAATTTCACACTGGTGGCTAGTTTCAACTGTTCGCTGCATTTCAAGTGCACGTTTTCCATCTTTTACCTCGTATGGCATTATGCCATAATAAAGAACCAAACATGAGATAATTCAAGAAAATTTACATCCGAATCTGGACATAACGAATGTTCACTTTAAGCCGAATTTTGCATTTCAGAATGATTCAAAAATGGCTCTGAGCACTATGGGACTTAACTTCTGTGGTCATCAGTCCCCTAGAACTTCTTAAACCTAACTAACCTAAGGACATCACACACATCCATGCCCGAGGCAGGATTCAAACCTGCGACCGTAGCGGTCGCACGGTTCCAGTCTGTAGCGCCTAGAACCGCTCGGCCACTCCGGCCGGCTCAGAATGGTTCATGAAATTCCGATGCTCTTGTAGTATCCTCTGACGTCTTTTTTTCTTTTATGAGATAATGCAAGATCTTTTAATTTTTTACACGTACGGCCATATGGGCTTCCTGTGTCATCGTAGCTGCGCAAGCGCTGTGACGCCTGTTATCTGGCGCTCTCTGGCAGAACGAACCAATTTCAAATAGGTCACGGGAAAATATTGCGAATGGTGGTTTGAAAAGCGTTACTTTCAAAGTAAATTTCCTTTTACGCAAGATGAACTACGTGCGAAAATGTAAGATGAATTTCTTAAATCACAGAGCGCTTGACTCTCATTTAAAAATCAACTCTTTGAGGACGACCGTCCAGAAGAATTTCGCGCCCAGAAGATCAGACATTTACGTCGCTATTAAAAATACTGGCACATTTGTGTGATGAATCTTTAAATGCTAGGCGCAAATTGAGACGCGTATAGCGCGTGTGGCGCGATGCCCCGCAGCGCGCGTTTTTGTAACTTCACAGGTTCAAATGGGACCGCGCAAATTGCGACGCGACGCGACTGGGACGCGACTGAGACGCGACACGCGCCTGCGCCAGGTCGCGCGGCGTTGTGGTTGAGGCACAGTTTCTCGCGTCGCACGTGCCTCGCTAGCACCGTGGGAAATTTGAGGCGGGGGAGCGGAAAAGTAGTCCGGCCATACGCTCACATCGGCACGGCGCATATGAGCAGTGGTAGTATTGCCCATACGATAAATATTGCCTTACTGTATACTAAATTTTATTGCCTTTGGGCAGTGTTTGGTTTTTCGCCAATTAAACGCTCCAGCTTTCTTCGTTAGTACATTATGCTTTTCTGTTATTTATGTCCGTATAGTTTTTTTCCTTCTGTCAAGAAAAATGCATACTTCAGTAACTGGTGAGCCATTGGCCGCTGGAATTGTATCATATGCCTCCGCGATGTTTTCAGATCGCAAGAAGGGACAGAGGGTAGTGAATAAGGAAGCAAGGAATATTATAAAATCGTGCGATTAAGAAGCAAGGCAGGAAAGTAAAACAAGGTTATCTTCTCGCTGCCCAGTATGCTGGCGTCTCTGTACGATCTGTTACAAAAATTTGGAAAGGGGTAATCTCCTGGTAAAAAGCGTCAAAGATCTGAAGTATAGAAGTCTCACTCTGATTACTTGGATATGGATGTAATAATGTAATACGACAACTGTATTACATGCATGTGGATATCACATTTCCACTACAAGCTAGACGCAGTCGAAAAGTAGTCATAAATAACAATGTTTTAATTGGTTCTCCGCGATGAGAAAAAGCATTTTAATTGTTGCATGCACATTATCAGCATTAATAAACTAATTATACAATAGGCTACACAAATGAAGAAAATGGTCGGTATTATTACGAAAGTAGGAATATCCTAAAAGAGTATCATGATTAGATATATTTAATTTGTTGAAATGTACTGCTGACAAAGGCAGATCTAACTTTCATGACAATGTTTTTCGAACTTCAGCTCACAAGGCACACATGGCTAGCTAGCTTCCACATTCTTGTCGCGCACATTTTCCTCCGCTGCTGACAATACACTGACCATTGTGTTGTGCGACAGATCAATTGTTTTTTTTTTTCTCAATAACAACTATGCCAGTATCTCGCATGTGCCTATTATTCTGCCTGAAGGAACGCACGTCATTATTTTAATACTGCTCAGATCAGGAGACGGAATAAAATCCTTCGGTAAGTTTCCATTCCAGTCGCTCAGTGTTAAAAATACGGTGGATTACGGGGATTCCACCAAAATTCCAACAGAATTGGCAATCAATTTTTGTGTTTGCTAACCTTTCCTCATTCGAAGAAGCATCACCATTTATGAGTAACGGCCACATTTCTGTTGGTACAGGTTTAATTGTACTTCCTTTGTCACAGTGTAATTTGCCAAACTCATCCCACAGCAGCTATTGCGACAGAATTCTGAAACGGAATGCCTCATTAAACAAGTAATTGGCAGTCACAGAGCTCAATAGCTTACGAAAAACCTCATAGTCTCGGTTTGCAGTAACATAAGAGAAGAAATTTTATGTTTATTTTCATACTAGGAAACTCTTGTTTCGCTAGCTGTCGGTAACTCTTAAAAAATTAGTCACTGGAGTGAAATAAATAAAAAGGTAAGTATAAGTACTGATATATCGCCATAGACAAGGAAGTTCCATTTGTTTAAGAATTGACAAAACACTTTCCTCCTTGTGTGCTATCATTCGCCAAACTTTGGTTTCGATGTCTCTAGTGTTTTAGGAGATACGAGAAATGTTGCGAGTACTTCATTCTCGCGGGCGTGAAATCGGAAGTGGGCGCGCTACATAGGATCCATTTTCTCGAGATCGGAGGCAGATAGACCTCCTTCCAAGTCTAAACAAAAATTCTACATGTTAGCTAAATTTCATACGCAGCAACATACGGTGTAATAGCACCATACGCAAAATCATAGCGACCCCTAATTTTCGTTGCAAACTTTTTGAGTTTTGCGTAGTGTCTTACTAAAATGTGTACATCACAATAAGAATGGTCATTAGCGAGATGATGGGCACTTCGCCACGAAGCTGACATATAACGCTACAAGTAAGGCAAAAATCAAATGTTTTCAGTGAATAGTTTCTGTAAAATCGTTTGAGGAAGGTAACAGGTTGCGCGCGCTTCGTTTCTGTCAGCGCAGAGCGTCGCCAGTCGGCGCGTGCGAAGTATGGTGTACGAGTCGCAATATGCGCTGGACCCGCGCGGCACGTGCGTGTCGCGCTGTAGTGTCTCAATTTGCGCCTAGCAGTGTAACACACGCAAGAAAGATCAACATTATATGTGGAAGCTTAGCTTCTCTTGCAGCTTATTCATCTTCGAGACCAATCTTATATGTGAAAGCTTTTCGTTTCTTGTAGCAACACTATGTATATTAATTCAAACCATTAACTTTTCTTTTTTTTTTTTGTTCGCGCTACTTAAGAGTGATCTTGCTATTGGCTGACTACATCACGTGTCCTATGCTGACATCAGCTGGCGAGATCACGGTTCATGAGCTATGACTGGCTTACAAAAGGGCGTCGCAATCTCGATTTCAGTGCTTCGGACACTAATATGCGGTGTTTGGTGGTATTCGAATTTATACGTTCGTAACACGAAAATATGCAGCGTACATGTTGCTGCACATCAAAGATCTTTCCAAAATGTGCTTTTTTCCTCCTGAGTTTCGTTTTCTAAAGTTCCGGGAAATTCTATGTCGGTGTTTAAAACCATAAACATTCAAAGGATTGATAAGTTTTACACCGCTCAGGAAAAATATATTGTCATTTAACACGGAAAAACTGTATTTTCACCAGGGAGAAAGTGTAAGTCCGGAAAAAAATCCGGGAATTTTTTTTCCTTGTCCATGTATACACCCTATATTGTCAAACTATTTGTGTTCTGATCGCACGTGACGGTCTCAGGAGCAGCAATATGTTTTTGTAATCAGCATCACTGAAATCCCACAAACACCTAAGCAAAGCATAGATATACAAAAAACGAATATTATTCTCCGTTCCCCGCTTCATATTTCAGTTTGTCTACAGTCTACGGACACACATAACCTCAAAACTCATGCAACTAGTGTCGCCAAAGTTGGAACACGGTAGAAGTGTTTAGTTTCACGACGAGTTGCGCAAACGCGAGGCGCGCATGCGCAGTGGCCGGTAGCTAAGTTGCCTACTACCTAGTGTCGTCGTGTAAGCTAGGCTTATGTAAGGGCTTATAAATTTACCAATACGAAAACTGACTCGTTACTGCTCTTACGCTACATTTATAAAAGAGCATATTTCATGACATGTGTCATTTGTACTCGTATATTGCTCTAAAGAATGTAATAATTTAATATTTATTCTTCGTTAAACTTTAGTTTTCATAAATTCTTCCAATTACTTTAAATTACATTAGGGAAGTACTGTACTCAGAAAAAATTCTTTGCAATATTGACTTGGTAGACTACTAATGTTTTACTACTTACAATGGAAATTAATTCCTTTCAACATCAGCCTTTGGGTAAATGATGTATCACAGTTTCTCACAAAGCACTTCCTTTGATATCACCTTAGTAACAGCACACATATAGACGTGAAACTCCACAATTACTAAACACAAAAATAAAAATGTATTTGAGAATAAGAAACATATTTTGTCAAGAATATATTTCTTTATATACCGATGACGATATAATTCTTTAATACAGTGCGACTCAGGCTGTACAACTAGATAACTAACTACATAAGGGAGTATTATAATCTTGTTGGATCCTGTAAATAGCATTTGCCATTTACGATTTGTCTTCTTCAGCAAGGTAGGTTTAGGGAGCGTTCGAAGTAGGATGCGCCGACCAGGGTGGCCGAGCGGTTTGCCGGCACGGTAGCTCAGCATGTTCGGTCAGAGGGTTAGCTGCCCTCTGTAATTAAAAAAAAAAACTGAGCTAATCAATCAACAAAGAACTGAAACGGATGTCTTGCGACGTTCGCCCCGAGCAGATACAGCGAACGAAAAAGAACAAAAAAGCGGTTCTAGGCGCTACAATCTGGAACTGCGCGACCGCTATGGTCGCAGGTTCGAATCCTGCCTCGGGCATGGATGTTTGTGATGTTCTAGGTTTAAGTAGTTCTACGTTCTAGGGGACTGATTACCGCAGAAGTTGAGTCCCATAGTGCTCAGAGCCATTTGAACCATTTGAAGTAGGATGTTTCCACCAACCTTTATGTTACCAGCTTTTTCGTTGAATACTTTAATGTAGCTATAGAGCAGATCTTTTAATTCATTTTGTTGCTCAAATATTTGGACTCTGCAGCTTTTTCTTTAATCTGATTCTTCCGAACCTGCACATCACATTTTTCTTATCCTAACTCATGTACTTGAAGTGCAAGGAAACTTGTTGTCTTTAGACATTACCTCAGTACCTACGAATCCAATCCTGACACCCTGACATAACCTACTGCATCCCGTCTTACTCTTCATAAGTGGTAAGGTTATATCTTTCCCATCTACATAAAGCAACACTTGGCACAAGGGAGAGCGATCAATACGTATCTCTCCTGCAAAAAATCCCTCCCCCATATGCACCTCACTAATAAAGTCTCATTGACGAGAAACGTACTTGTTATCGCTCCATTATCTGCATCGACTTAAACTTGAGTCTGCACAAGAACATTTTTAGACGTATTACCCAAGGTACCAACTATTTTAGGGTTTTGGACAGAAAGGGTATATGGTGCGGATGTTTCATAAATCATTTTATCTGGTTCCAAGGACATGACATTCGTGGCGGCTTCGGGTTCTGTAATGACACTAGTTGGTATGCCTTCCACTGTAGCATAAAATGCAGCTTGTATCACTTCTTCTTCTTCGCGGATTGATCACTTAGGACCACGCGTAATCAACATTTGTTGACCTTCCTTTTCGCCCAGTATTCCTTTATAAACAACGAATGGGCTAGCTTTCGCTGCGTAGACCATGTATGTCGGTTAGTTTTTCTCTCTTCTTCCTCAAAACCCCGTGTGTTTGTGATTTTTCTGATTTCATTTCTATCATGTAGATTTGGAGACCCTAATTCTCTCAGGTCTTTTTCCGTCTGTTTGTACCAGTTCGGTCTTGTAGTTTTGTTCTTTAAAAATGTATGGATTTTGTACGTTAACCTGACTGAGTCCAAACTTTCTAAGTGCCCCATGAATTGGGTTCTTCTCATGCGCATTGTGTCTGTTATTCTGGAGATATTTTTATATATTTCTGCATTGGGTTTTGGATAATGTACCCCATCTTTAGTTCTTGGTCCTAAGATTTTCCTCTTTATCTTACGTTCTTTCACTTCTAATTCCTCTTTTAGTGTTCTGTGTTGAAGGTTTAGTGTCTCAGATGCGGAGAGAGGTTCGGGTCTAATTACTGTTGTATAGTGTCGTATTTTGCAGTTCCACGAGAGACTCTTTTTGTTGTAAATGTTTTTTGTTAACTGAAACGCCGTCTCCATTTTCTGGACTCTTGATCTGACAGATTTCTTTTCATTACAATTTTCTGCAATCCATTCACCTAAATATTTAAATTCTTTTACTCGAGAGATGTAGTTATTACCAATTTTGAGATCAGAAGGTGCATCTTTGATGTCAGTCATAAATTTTGTTTTTTCAAATGATATTTGTAATCCTATTTTAGCTGCCTGTTCTTGTAATAATTCTAGCTGTTTCTGTGCATCGGTAATGTCTTGTGCGATCAGTGCCATGTCATCAGCAAATGCTAAACAGTTTAATTCCCTTATGTCTTGGTCGCAGTCTGTGTGCTGGTGCACCTGCATTTTTCCATTCTCTAACAACTTTTTCAAGAGCACAATTGAAGAGCACTGGGGACAGTACATCGCCTTGTCGTACTCCTGTGTCTGTTTCAAATTCTGTGCTCAATTCTCCCATAAATTTTACTTTGGATTTGGTCTCCGTGAGTGTTTCTTTTATGATGTTTGTTGTCTTTTGATCTAGTCCAAATTCTGCTAATACTTCAAAAAGGGATTCTCGGTCTATACTGTCATATGCTTTTTTAAAGTCGACAAACGTGATGACATAACTTTTGTTTGAAGTACTATGTAAATATTTCATTGAGTTTTTCAAGTTAAGGATTTGTTCTACGCATGATCGACCTTTTCTGAACTCATCTTGGTATTCGCCTAGTTTTGAATCTAGCTGAGATTCTGCGCGGTTTAATAGGGCTTTAGACAGAATTTTGTATGTTATTGACAGTAAAGAGATTCCACGATAGTTGTTGGGATCTGTTTTACTTCCTTTTTTGTACAGGGGATGTATGATGGCAGTCTTCCAATCTGTGGGGATTTTTTCAGTTTTCCCGATTTCATGTATAATTTCTTTGCGTTTTGCGATAAGATTTTCTCCTGCATTTTTCCATAATTCTGCGATGATTTGGTCTTCTCCTGATGCTTTGTTATTTTTCAGTGACTGAATTATCTCTTTCATCTCTTGTAAACTTGGTGGCTTTGAGTCTGTGTTTCGTTGTGTACGATGGAACTCAAATTTTTCTGCAGGCTTTTCACAATTCAGTAATTTAGAAAAGCATTGTGCAAGAATTTCACCGTTTTCGGTGTTGGTATGAGCAATTTCCCCACGGTCATTTTTGAACTGGAGTGATGGAGGAGAGTACTTTGTTAATTTTTGTCTGAATACTCTGTAGAAATTTCGGGAATTGTTTTTCTTGAAATCATTTTCTGTGTCTTGCAATTTTTTGTCTTCGTGTTGTTTACGGACTGTTCGTATTGCTTTTGTGACCGTTTTCCTGGTATCTTTGAGATCTTCCAGGGTCTTTTGATTTTTGTTGCACAACCAATTTTGCCACGCCTGTTGTCTGAGATTTATCAGTTGGTCACACTCATCTGTCCACCATGGGTGTTTACGTGTTCTTGTTTGCGGTGCTACAGTTTCAGCTGCATTTAAAAGTCCTGCTTGCAGTTGTTGCCAATTTTGTGGTTTTAAATTTTGCGTTTCTTTTGTAAATTGTTCATTGCCATTTATCTTTTGTACATCATATTTACGGTGTGGAGATTTCTTAGTGAATTTTCTTTTTTCTGGAATGACATCTAGGGAGAATTTTGTTGGGTAATGGTCGGAATCTAGGTCTAGTCCATTAAGGACTTTAAGTTTCATGATTTCTACTGTATTTACGCGGGAGATCATTACATGATCCAACTGATATTCACCTAGTAATGGATTAGGTGAGATCCAAGTTTTCGTTTTCGAGGCTCTTTTCTTGAAAATTGTTGATTTGAAAAATAGGTCATGGTTTTTGCAGATTTCAATGAGTCGCATGCCATTCCGGTTGGTCTGTGTATGCCCTGACCATTTACCTACCCAATATCGATATTTCTTTTCTTTACCGATTTGTGCCTTGAAATCGCCCATAAGGATTTTGACATGGTTATTTGGGATTTTTTGGAGAATATTATCTAATTGGTTCCAGAATTCTTCTACTTCTTCTATTTTGTTTTTGTTAGTGATGTTACTTGGTGCGTGTCCGTTGATTGGGGTGTATATCTTATTAGCTGATTTTATTGTCATCGTGGAGAGCCGACCCGAGTTAAGATTTGAAAGTTGCGACTGAATCAAGTATTGATGTATCTACTATAAATCCTGTTCCAAATTGTGGACAATTTGCCATGGCTCGTTTTCTAGGTTTTCCTTTTTTATATCCTGTATCCTTCCGAATCAAAAGGATTTTCATCTGTGTATCGTGATTCCTGAAATGCAATAATTTTGATTTTACGTTCTCTGGATTTGTCCAGGATGTTTTTTAGTTTTCCCATTTTTAAGAGAATTTACATTAAATGTCATTAGCCAAATTCTATATTTTGGTTTGATTTTGTTATTACGGGGTTTTGAGGTACTCCGATTTACCTCCATGCACACTTCTGTGGTCTCCCCAGAGTCCGAATAGACCACTTGCGGTTTTTCAACCGTGGGATTTGACCCACTGGGGTAATTTGTCTTTGAAGGTGCTGTATCCATGTTGATTTAATTGGACTGGGTTTGTGACTGAAATTGAGATTTCAGTCTGGATAAGCTCAGAGTTCCACTTCTGAGTTTTATAGATCAGCCACCACTAACATGTGGTACAGACGCTGTAGGGTTAGCGCCACTAACCTGTGGAACCGTCGTGCCCTTTGTCCAAATAACCTTGGACGATAGCTTTTATAGTATCTCAAAAAGCAAGGTTGCCTCTTCCGCCAGTTCCGCCGTACCGATGATCTTCATCTCCGCCTTCACTGCCGTTGAGGTCTTCACCGTGTCTCTGGCAAGGGGCCCTCACGAGGTGCTATCACCCGGGCCAGGTGAACCAAGGTTTTTTTATGAGGTGTTACTCTTCCCCCTCCTCCTTTTTCAACCGGGCTTGGGACCGGCTATGGCGGAGTTCTTGTATCACTTCAGTATTCGGTCTTTTGCATTGTTTAGATTCGTTACAAAATTCTTCTGTGGTATCCATTCTGTCGCTGTAGGTTGCACGCTGTGGTCGCACCTACTTTGTCGCATCGGTTGTGGATCAGTCTGACAGGTGGAGTGTCATCGCCAATTATGCTCCCCCGTATTGTTGGATGCTGGCGCGTTTTTCTGCCCATTCGCATTACCAGCTGACGTGAGTGTATTCCCAACGCATTGATGCCAGTTCTTTCGCTTACAATTTGCCAGTGGTTTTGATGATTATTTCCGTAGTGGAAATAGCCAGAATTGTATCTAGTTTCTTGTCGCCTGCCTTTACTAACAATGACAAACTTCCGCCATCTCGTACTCTGTTATTTGCTCCATTATGATGCTGTGGTGACGCGTTATTGTTCTTTCCATTACCATTACCACTGTAATTATTATATTGGTTGTTACTGTTCGTAACATGCCCACCACTGCTGTTTTCATTAGGCTATTCGTTTCTTCATGAAGTAGATCAGTTGCGTCAAGAGTTGACATAAAAGGTTTACGTCAGAGTCAGGTACCTGCATAAATTTCTCTTTAAAATGTATTCGTAATTTGGATTTTAAGGGGCAGATAACTTCTCCTTGCGACATGGACTCATACCGGGTTTTGTTAACATATTTTTCAAAGTATTTTCGGAGGGCTTCCTATTTGCTATTGTATGGTTCAGGGTTGCACACGTTCTTGAAATGTATGTGATCAATATTTACGCAGAAATGCTCTTTCGAGTTGCGCATATGTCTGCCGGATCATTTGTCCACAATGCACCATCCCCTAATATATGTGTGGACACGAATGAGTTTTTTGCATGTCGGTCCACGCTTTTGGAATCTCACTCCGAAAACTTTTTATAAAAATCACTGTGTGTGGGCCTTTTTTTGTCCAGAGTGAATGTTGGAAATTGTCTAATTTTAGAAGGCTCTCCTCGCCAAGTATAGAGGAAAGATTGTTTGCTGCCCCACGTCACAAGCTAAGTGACTGGTTGACGAACTTTCCTTTATGATTTTCTCCACTTCTTCAATTACCTGATCATGCCACTGCGATGTTTGCTATCAGCTTTGCTAGTTCCACTACGTGCTAACAAAGATTAGTTTGTAGCAAGTTAGCTCCTTCAGCTGATCTTCCTTCTGTTTCAACCAGTGGACAAAGTCAAAGGTAATCGTCTTACTTTTGTTTTTAAATTTCTCTTGTGTATGTTTGTCTTGCTCTACGGCAAGGTTTAGTAGGTGGCGAGCAAGCTGCTGATCATTGTCTTCTATTGTTCCCTGCGCAGTTTTGATTTTTTCGACCTACCGAGACATATTATGCACAGTCGCCGACAAATCTTTGTATGCTTTCTTCAGTTCGGTAAGTTCCGTCCAGATACACAGAAAGTTTTGTTTTTACTGAGAATTAATTCTTGTTTCTAATTCAGATGCTATACATTCAAAGTTCCTATTCATATCTGAATTTAGCTGTGCAGTTACTTTAGTACATAATTCAGATGCCTCACGTTCAAAATTTGTGTTCAGTTGCTTCGGTTTGGTTTAGAGCGATCTCTTTAAAAAAATTATGAAAATCAGTAAACGGTCTGGGTACCATTTGAGCGGTTTGCTGAGATTCTGCCGACATCTCTTTTCCACTTAACGACAGAATCCAGATTTTCCACTGCTGTGCCAATTATTTCTTGCTCATCAATCTCCGATTCAGCGTCGGTCTTGTCCGGCGTAGCTGTTTCTTTTAGTTTTCCTATTTTTCCCATTTATGGTTAAACAGATAGACCTTACTGATATTGAATATTTATGCTCTAACTGTCCTGCTAAAGTAAGATTTATGATCTGTCTTGATTTAATATTTATTAGCGCACAATGTATTATAAAACAATCAAGCAGCGCCGCGTTATTTGTGATACCATACGACCATATTGCCGACTTTGATTCTGGCAGATAATTCCTATCTGTTATTGGTTCAAATTTTTTTGAAAAACTGATCGTCGCAAATGTGGGTTGCGATTCTTCACTTTACACTCACTTATCTTTGCAAAGATAAGTGAAAACGGTGACTTCCTTACCTTTCATTACGGCAGTCCAGCACCGTGTGATTTATACTTTACAAAATTTTCGAAAATGTTGTTCTTTTTTTAGTTGGTTTCTGCATTTTATCTGCCTTTTCGTTCTTTATCTGTTGTTACACACTCTCTCATTGGATTGTTCTGCATAGAAAAGGAAACACCACTTTTAAGTACACAACAATATAACATCTACATCTACATGGTTACTCTGCAATTCACACTTAAGTGCCTGGCAGAGGGTTCATCGAACCATTTTCATACTACTTCTCTACCATTCCACTATCGAATGGTGCGTGGGAAAAAGGAACACCTAAATCTTTCCGTTCGAGCCCTGATTTCTCTTATTTTATTATGATGATCAATTCTCCCTGCGTAGGTTGGTGTCAACAAAATATTTCAGAATTCGGAAGAGAAAGTTGGTGATTGAAATTTCGTGAATAAATCTCGCCGCAAAGAAAACCGCCTTTGTTTCACTGACTGCCACCCCAACTCGCGTTTCCTGTCAGTGACACTCTCACCCCTATTGCGCGATAACACGAAACGGGCTGCCATTCTTTGCACTTTTTCGATGTCCTCCGTCAGTCCTGCGTGGTAAGGATCCCACAACGCGCAGTAATATTTCAGCAGAGGATGTACAAGTGTAATGTAGGCTGTCTCTTTAGTGGGTTTGTCGCATCTACTAAGTGTTCTGCGAACAAAGCGCAGTCTTTCGCCAGCCCCACAATATAACTATGTGGTCTTTCCAATTTAAGTTGCTCGCAATTGTAATTTCTAGGTATTTAGTGGCATTGACAGCCCTTAGATTTGTATGATGTATAGTATACCCGAAATTTATCGGATTTCTTTTAGTAAAATGACGTAAAATTACCTTTCACCTAAAGCTTAGTACGTCCCGTCATTTCGTAGCCATTCTGTCGTTTGGCTTGTATGTCACAAGATCTGTAGTTCTCGCCCTTTTCTAATTGATTTCTCATTAATGCAGTCAGTCAGCAATAGATACATAACATAATTTTCCCATCCGCTTTTGCTGCAACCCGATGTGCAATGGCTTGTACAAGCTTTTAATTACTTTAATAAAGTCTTTATTTACTTGATATTCTGTATCGATTCATTCTGGAATTGCGTACACAAGCTATTACTGCATGATAAGCTGTGGAAATGAATGTAATCTGAAAGACGATCGGACTTATTTTACAAAAATATGGAAGGTTCTGTTTCGTAAATACTAAGAAAATTAAAATTGAGCAAAATGGTGGTCAACAATGACTTCATTAAAATTACAAATTAATACCTTTTATGAAAGACGGCTAAATTTACATTTATTCAAGAAATCATTGTACTGACGGGGAGGATAACTTTAAATCAGTAACACGACACACATTTTTCAAAAATCAAGTGTTATTCGAATAATACTAATCACACAAAAGATGACAGCCAAGACAATACAAGAGTCTAAGTAGCCACACTGAGTGAAAGAGCTCAATATTGATAATGTTATCGGTTTTATAGAGAAAAACGGAGATCATTTGTCGTGGTTTAGTTACATGTACCTACTATGCCTTTCTATTATCTCTCTGGGTTAATTACGTTGATTACTGCGGTATATTTATATTATAAAATACATATGTTATATACGAAAGAGTCACGCTAGAACTTCAGTAGTTAAAACTGCATTTACGACTTGTCAGACAGGATACGCACGAATGGTACTTTTGAAACCCATAAATCACGGTTTTTCTGGATTTTCTCAGGAACCACCCACTGTCCAGTCACATCAATGTTGTTGTTGTTGTTGTGGCCTTCAGTCCTGTGACTGGTTTGATGCAGCTCTCCATGCTACTCTATCCTGTGCAAGCTTCTTCATCTCCCAGTACTTACTGCAACCTACATGCTTTTGAATCTGCTTAGTGTATTCATCTCTTCCTCTACGATTTTTACCCTCCACGCTGCCATCCAATGCTAAATTTGTAATCACTTGATACCTCAGAACATGTACTACCAACCGGTCCCTTCTTCTTTTCAAGTTGTGCCACGAACTCCTCTTCTCCCCAGTTCTATTCAATACCTCATCCTTTGTTATGTGATCTATCCATCTAATCTTTAGGATTCTTCTGTAGCTCCACATTTCGAAAGCTTATGTTCTCTTCTTGTCCAAACTATTTATCGTCCATGTTTCACTTCCATACATGGCTACACTCCATACAAATACTTTTAGAAACGAATTACTCATACTTAAACCTATACTCGATGTTAACAAATTTCTCTTCTTCAGAAACGCTTTCTTTGCCATTGCCAGTCTACATTTTATATCTTCTCTACTTCGACCATGATCAGTTATTTTGCTCCCCAAATAGCAAAACTCCTTTACTACTTTAAGTGTCTCATTTCCGAATCCAACTCCCGCAGCATCACGCGACTTAATCCGACTACATTCCATTATCCTCGTTTTGCTTTTGTTGATGTTCATCTTATATCCTCCTTTCAAGACACTGTCCATCCCGTTCAACTATTCATCCAAGTCCTTTGCTGCCTCTGACAGAATTACAATGTCATCGGCGAACCTCAAAGTTTTTATTTCTTCTCCATGGATTTTAATACCTACTCCGAATTTTCCTTTTGTTTCCTTTACTGCTTGCTCAATATACAGACTGAATAACACCAGGGAGAGGCTAAAACCCTGTTTCACTCCCTTCCCAACCACTGCTTCCCTTTCATGCCCCTCGACTCTTATAACTGCATTTTGGTTTCTGTACAAATTATAAATAGCCTTTCGCTCCTTGTATTTTATCCCTGGCATCTTTAGAATTTGAAAGAGTGTATTCCAGTCAACATTGTCAAAAGATTTTTCTAAGTCTACAAATGCTAGAAACGTTGCTTTGCCTTTTCTCAATGTTTCTTCTAAGATAAGTCATAAGGTCAGTATTGCCTCACGTGTTCCAACATTTCTACGGAATCCAAACTGATCTTCCCCGAGGTCGGCTTCTACCAGTTTTTCCATTCGTCTGTAAAGAATTCGCGTTAGTATTTTGCATCTGTGGCTTACTAAACTGCTAGTTTGGTAATTTTCACATCTGTCAACACCTGCTTTCTTTGGGATTGGAATTATATTCTTCTTGAAGTCTGAGGGTATTTCGCCTGTCTCATACATCTTGCTCACCAGATGGTAGAGTTTTGTCAGGACTGGCTCTCCCAAGGCCGTCAGTAGTTCTAATGGAATGTTGTGTACTCCCGGGGCCTTGTTTCGACTCAGGTCTTTCAGTGCTTTGCCAAACTCTTCACGCAGTACCGTATCTCCCATTTCATCTTCATCTACATCCTGTTCCATTTCCATAATATTGTCCTCAAGTACATCGCCCTTGTATAGACCCTCTATATACTCCTTCCACCTTTCTGCTTTCCCTTCTTTGCTTAGAACTGGGTTTACATCTGAGCTCTTGATATTCATACAAGTGGCTCTCTTTTCTCCAAAGGTCTCTTTAATTTTCCTGTAGGCAGTATCTATCTTACCCCTAGTGAGATAAGCCTCTACATCCTTACTTTTGTCCTCTAGCCATCCCTGCTTAGCCATTTTGCACTTCCTGTCGATCTCATTTTTGAGACGTTTGTATTCCTTTTTGCCTGCTTCATTTACTGCATTTTTATATTTTCTCCTTTCATCAATTAAATTCAATACTTCTTCTGTTACCCAAGGATTTCTATTAGCCCTCGTCTTTTTACCTACTTGATCGTCTGCTGCCTTCACTACTTCATCCCTCAGAGCTACCCATTCTTCTTCTACTGTACTTCTTTCCACCATTCCTGTAATTGTTCCCTTATGTTCTCCCTGAAACTCTGTACAACCTCTGGTTCTTTCAGTTTATCCAGGTCCCAGCTCCTTAAATTCCCACCTTTTTGCAGTTTCTTCAGTTTCAATCTACAGTCCATAACCAATAGATTGTGGTCAGAGTCCACATCTGCCCCTGGAAATGTCTTACAATTTAAAACCTGGTTACTAAATCTCTGTCCTACCATTATACACTCCTGGAAATTGAAATAAGAACACCGTGAATTCATTGTCCCAGGAAGGGGAAACTTTATTGACACATTCCTGGGGTCAGATACATCACATGATCACACTGACAGAACCACAGGCACATAGACACAGGCAACAGAGCATGCACAATGTCGGCACTAGTACAGTGTATATCCACCTTTCGCAGCAATGCAGGCTGCTGTTCTCCCATGGAGACGATCGTAGAGATGCTGGATGTAGTCCTGTGGAACGGCTTGCCATGCCATTTCCACCTGGCGCCTCAGTTGGACCAGCGTTCGTGCTGGACGTGCAGACCGCGTGAGACGACGCTTCATCCAGTCCCAAACATGCTCAATGGGGGACAGATCCGGAGATCTTGCTGGCCAGGGTAGTTGACTTACACCTTCTAGAGCACGTTGGGTGGCACGGGATACATGCGGACGTGCATTGTCCTGTTGGAACAGCAAGTTCCCTTGCCGGTCTAGGAATGGTAGAACGATGGGTTCGATGACGGTTTGGATGTACCGTGCACTATTCAGTGTCCCCTCGACGATCACCAGTGGTGTACGGCCAGTGTAGGAGATCGCTCCCCACACCATGATGCCGGGTGTTGGCCCTGTGTGCCTCGGTCGTATGCAGTCCTGATTGTGGCGCTCACCTGCACGGCGCCAAACACGCATACGACCATCATTGGCACCAAGGCAGAAGCGACTCTCATCGCTGAAGACGACACGTCTCCATTCGTCCCTCCATTCACGCCTGTCGCGACACCACTGGAGGCGGGCTGCACGATGTTGGGGCGTGAGCGGAAGACGGCCTAACAGTGTGCGGGACCGTAGCCCAGCTTCATGGAGACGGTTGCGAATGGTCCTCGCCGGTACCCCAGGAGCAACAGTGTCCCTAATTTGCTGGGAAGTGGCGGTGCGGTCCCCTACGGCACTGCGTAGGATCCTACGGTCTTGGCGTGCATCCGTGCGTCACTGCGGTCCGGTCCCAGGTCGACGGGCACGTGCACCTTCCGCCAACCACTGGCGACAACATCGATGTACTGTGGAGACCTCACGCCCCACGTGTTGAGCAATTCGGCGGTACGTCCACCCGGCCTCCCGCATGCCCACTATACGCCCTCGCTCAAAGTCCGTCAACTGCACATACGGTTCACGTCCACGCTGTCGCGGCATGCTACCAGTGTTAAAGACTGCGATGGAGCTCCGTATGCCACGGCAAACTGGCTGACACTGACGGCAGCGGTGCACAAATGCTGCGCAGCTAGCGCCATTCGACGGCCAACACCGCGGTTCCTGGTGTGTCCGCTGTGCCGTGCGTGTGATCATTGCTTGTACAGCCCTCTCGCAGTGTCCGGAGCAAGTATGGTGGGTCTGACACACCGGTGTCAATGTGTTCTTTTTTCCATTTCCAGGAGTGTATAATCTATCTGATGCCTTCTAGTGTCTCCAGGATCCTTCCATGTATACAACCTTCTTATGATTCTTGAACCAAGTGTTAGCTATGATTAAGTTATGCTCTGTGCAAAATTCTACCAGACGGCTTCCTCTTTCATTTCTTACCCCCAATCCATATTCAACATCAATGTTACCACCTGCCAATAGCTGAATAACCACCTTTTTGCAACACAGAACGCTGCAAGACGTGCGGGAAGACAGTCAATGATGTTCTGGAAGTTATCGACGAAGATGTGGGGCCATGCAGATTCCAGCGGCGTGGCCAGCTGCGCTGGGTTTCTCGATTGAGGATCCATGGCGTGAACAGCCTGAGCGAAGAGGTCCCGCAGAGTCTCTATTGGGCTTAAATCCGGTGTGTTTGGAGGCCAGGGTAAAACTGTAAACTCATCCTGGTGTTCTTCAAACCACGCACATATACTGCGAGTTGTGTAACATGTTGCATTGTCCTGCTGGTAGATGCCATTGTGCCGAGGAAAAGCAAACAGTATGTAGGGGCTGAAATGGTCCCCAATGATGGATGCATTCTTATATTGATCCACTGTGCCTTCCAGAATGATGAGGTAACCCAGGGAATGCCGTCCAGCTTGAACCATTCCGACGATTGTTGCAGCAGATTGTTGATTCCACATAGTACACGCCAACGGCCATCTGTCCGATGGACACTCATTGTACATCCAGTTGCGTTGCTGTCATGCAAATCCCAGCCTTCGTTTCCCCGTAGCCGTCGTTCAGCCCTGCCATCTATGACGCTAGTTTTGTGTAGCACCAAATGGTTCAAATGGATCTGAGCACTATGGGACTTAACATCTGAGGTCATCAGTCCCCTAGAACTTAGAACTACTTAAACCCAACTAACCTACGGACATCACACACATCCATGCCTGAGGCAGGATTCGAACCTGCGACCGTAGCGGTGGCGCGGTTCCAGACTGAAGCGCCTAGAACCGCTCGGCCACACTGGCCGGCTGTATGGCACGATTTTGCCATCCAGGATATACTTTAACCATGACGTCACGCGTACAGTTTACAAACTTAGCTGTCTCGGAAATGCTTCCATTCTTGGCCCTGACAGCCAGTGATCATGCCCTTTTGTCTGTGTGGTGTGCATACTATAAGACTTTCGGTACACACACCATCAGATTATTTGACTTGTCGCTCTAACGAATTAGGCGAGTGTCAGCAATATGTCTCGTGGTCTTATCGTGGCGTGTCTATCTTCTGCTGTTAGGTCAGACGATAGAAATGCCACTTGCACGCTTAGAGTAGCAGATTGACGGTGACCAACTTTAAACAGAACTTGATTAATTTTCACACACATTTATTAAAATAATAAAAAGCATAGAAATTACTTAACTTGATTCTGGATGCTGTTTACAATTGACAATCTGAAGTTCCTTTGGTCTTGGTACATTAATCTTATTCTCACATATCTCTGGTAATTGACAAAGTGTCTATACATTTCTCTTCATGGCTATGTACAAGAATATGATAATCTTATTAGGGGCAGACTGAAACTTGACTATAGACTAATGCAGACTGACTGTACACTCGTTATAATACCTCGAGCGTTCAGGTATCACTGCGCTAGTGTGATCCGCGACGAGAAAAAGTTCTACGTTAGCAGCAATCTCATTGGCTGCGTTACGTATTAATACGCGGATCGGCGGAAGCAGAATTCGGTCCGTCTCTAAGACAGCACCATCTCGCAGTGCGGAGACGGACGAGCGCTGCGCCTGCGCTGTTGTGCTTAGCGGGGCGCGCTCTAGTGGGAAAGTTGTGTACGCGCTGACTACGCGGAACTATGTACACAACATTATGTTTCCGCGTTACGACGACTGCATGGTGTTCCGCGTCCCACCGACACGCTTTATTTACCCTTCTAGTGCTGCAACTTGCCAGCTGAGAGTATTATTGCACGTTGACGTCGAACGCAGGCGGTGGTCACGTTAATCTGACTACACTGCGTTTAAACCGTCTAAGGTTCACCCTAGACCACAGCTAATGCAAAAGAATCAACCGATTTCTCAATTTGCCTGAGCTGGAAGAAGTGTGTAAAGTTTAAATTTTAGCCCTGTAGTGTAGGATAACTACATTATACCCGTTCCCGATAGTCATAAAAATAGTCGCTAGGCCAAGGGCTATCCAAAATATTTGACCCCCTTACCTGTGTGATCAACAAAGCCTAAGATATCATCCCCCGAAAAATCGTATTTCCGCGAGCGGCTTTTTGGAACATATTGGTACCGTGAACTGTCATGCAAGGATTCTATAAGACACTCGGTTGAATAAGACGAAATTTTTCGTTGCTCCATGATTAAAATAATTCTTTAAGATACACTTCATGTCCTTCGCAGAATATTCTGACTACTGTATCGCCACCATTAGAATATTATGTATTTCTTTGCCAATAATTTTGATCCTTTCGGTGATGATTTTCATTATTGTTTATGTAAATAAATTAAAAAATACGGAGAAACCATTGTCCTTTTGGGCCTTGCCTCCCGCCAACCTTTTAACTGGCTTATTTAATCAGTAACAGATGAACCTAGGACCAAAATTCAACTTTTTATTTTTCACACCAACCAACTTTATTGAGGAGAAAGGAGTTGTAGGCTGAAACATGTACGTTTGAAATATGACTGAAATTTATTCGTGTGAAATATTATTGAAATTAAGTAACTGACAATAGTCTGAAACACGACTACTAGAATGGGAGTGCCATGTGAACGTGTATTTTATCTCGTCGCATATGCGCTTTGCCGTGTATTGAACTTTTCTGACTACGAGAATGTAAACTCTCAAGAACTTTAAACCAAACCAAAACGATATGAATTTACGTAAAGCAAAATACTGAATCTGATGCAACACTATTGGTTTGAAATTGGCCCTGATAATAAAACAAAACGTGGTCAATTTGAAAATAATGGTCCCTGTGCTTAATGAGTACTATCTCTGAAATAATAAAATTTCTTGCCTTTATCTGCGCAATAATGACGCCCTTCGCACTGCTCTCTGTTAGTACTTTAAACTGCATATACTTGAAAAAAGAGACAGCATTGGTCGTATATTTTTTACTATTGCAAAATCGATTTTCTGTCACTGAGTGACCATCTTCAGTGCTAGAAGTTAAAATTTTTTTTTTACATTACGATCAGAGAGTGCAACATAGAAAATCACAATTACATCTGCATATGAACATAACACTTGTTAGAAACAAACCTATATTGTATAACTTAAATTGGGATGCACTGTTGTCACTAAGCTTACGGCAATCACAGACTGAGGTCGCTGTTTACCTGCACCTGTTCAGCAGACCTCGGTGTGACGGGGCGTGACACGCCCTCCATGTGACATGTGTCACGTGAAGACAGTATTATTGGTTTTGCGAATTATTAACACTAAATAACTCTTGTACTTTTGTGAATGGTGTAGTAATTCAAATTTAAAATGTACGTACAACACATAGCAGACGCAGGAGAATATCTAAAATACATTGGCATATTCTTTTTTATAAACTATAAAACATAAAATAGATCGATAAGTTGTTAGAGTGCAGAACATATAAAAAGCAAAAGATAATGCCAAAGAATAATAAATGAACAACATAAAAAGAGGCGCAACACATCTGGCGTGGGAAGTCAAAAGTACAACGTTCGTAATTTATGTAACAAACGTTAATACCAAGGAGTCAAATATATAAAAAATAATAACGTTAATACTAAGGAGTCAAATATATAAAAAATAATCACAGTACGAAACTGCCGTTACTTAATAATTAAAATGCCGTGCAAATATAAGGTGCGAACAAGTAGTATACATCAATCATCGAGAAACCATCGTGAGGAAGGACAAATAATAGTGTCACTTATACCAAAATGTACATCGTACATTTGAATTACTACACCATTCACAAAAGTACAAGATTTATTTAGTGTTAATAATTCGCAAAACCAATAATACTATGTCTTCACGTGACACATGTCACATGGAGGGCGTGTCACGCCCCGTCACACCGAGGTCTGCTGAACAGGTGCAGGTAAACAGCGACCTCAGTCTGTGATTGCCGTAAGCTTAGTGACAACAGTGCATCCCAATTTAAGTTATACAATATAGGTTTGTTTCTAACAAGTGTTATGTTCATATGCAGATGTAATTGTGATTTTCTATGTTGCACTCTCTGATCGTAATGTAAAAAAATTTTTAACTTCTAGCACTGAAGATGGTCACTCAGTGACAGAAAATCAATTTTGCAATAGTAAAAAATATACGACCAATGCTGTCTCTTTTGTCAAGTATACCTGTTAACTGGTCGTTGTGCACAAGACAACATGGAGTCGCCAATCAATTAAACTGCATAGTTAGCAAACAGCTATCGTGCACAGCTATTGCTTAGCATACATTTTAATTAAATCGATTATGCCTGAGGCAATAATTTCTTGAGAAAAATAGTTTATCAAAAACGACGTGGATCTGGGAGCTGGTATTGACTTGGTGTAAGCAGCAATATGGCACTAACTTTAGAACTTTCATTTTGACTATTTGAAAATTAATAATGCTCACAATTAATACACACATTAAACTGGTTGCACATTAACAATTAGCTCTACAAATTCATTGGATGTGAGTGCTATACCTTGTCTCAATTATCACTTATGAATATGCGCCTTAGATTAATAACAAAACAACTTTCTTTACCTTATTATATCCCGTGTAATATCTTGCAATTTATAGATCATTACTGCCTGTAGAGAGTAAGTATGTATCCAGCACACATCAGTTACAACACGTCTTTACACTTGAGAGTCCTTTATACATCTCTCTACCTAAAGTTACTCTAACACATTACCCATAACATCTTGAATCAGCGATCGCTGTTGAGCAGCGATGCTACTGCACAATTGATACAACATTTGACCATCTCTGGTTCAATACAAAATTATGTAATTTGAATTAGTTTACTCTATGTACATACCTTTCAAGATTGCAGCTGAAAATTTTTTGAATCCTCAGTGTGCCCACTAAGCCACTAAGGGTGCTGTATCCATATCTTCCAGGAGCAGCAGCAATGGAAGAGGGAGGGAAGAGCAGAGGGACCCTGAGGGACGATCTTGGAGCTCTGCTGTCATCCGGGGTAGCGGCTGATGTCACCATCATGGCAGACAGTGTCTGGCTGCCGGCTCACAGGGTTATAATGGCGGCCCGCAGCCCAGTTTTCGCTGCTATGTTCCGGCACGACCTGCTGGAAGCTTCTAACAACAGCGTCAGCATCACGGATATCAACCAGGAGGTGCTGCGTCAGATGCTGCGTTTCATGTACACAGACGAAGCGCCTCTGTTGGAATGTTTTGGAGCAGAACTGCTCGCTGCGGCGGACAAGTACAATGTCCCGAGGCTGAAGCAGCAGTGCGAGCAGCAACTGATTCAAGACTTATGCATGGAGAACGCAGCAGACTGCGCTGTCCTTGCAATGGTGTACTCATGTGAGAAGCTGAAGGCGGCAGCTATCAGCTTCATTAGTTCCCACTGCAAAGAAGTTATGGCTACAGACAGGTGGGCTAACGCCATGAGGCAACACACTGAAGACACTGTGAAGATCTGCCGCTTACTGGGGGAGGCAGAACGTCTCGAGTTAGAATGGTATGGTTTCCTGTGTGATTTAGTTCTCTCTCTCTCTCTCTCTCTCTCTCTCTCTCTCTCACACACACACACACACACACACACACACACGACCTATCAATGAACTCGTTTCAATTTTGGACTGTCGTGAGGAACTAATCGATTTTCATTGCAGTGGGTTTCTTTTCGCTGTTAAAATTTAGTAATTTAAAACAAATCACTTCTATTTGTGCGGCTGGCCGCCATGGCCGTGGGGTTCTAGACACGTCAGTCCGCCGGCCGCGGTGGTCTCGCGGTTCTAGGCGCTCAGTCCGGAACCGCGCGACTGCTACGGTCGCAGGTTCGAATCCTGTCTGGGGCATTGTTGTGTGTGATGTCCTTACGTTAGTTAGGTTTAAGTAGTTTCTAAATTTAGGGGTCTGATGACGTCAGATGTTATGCCCCATAGTGCTTAGAGCCATTTTGCCTTGTGCCTTGTCACGGTAATAACAGTCGGAGAATTCGGCTCGCTTTTTTTATATTTTCTCCTTTCATCATTTAAATTCAGTATCTCCTGTGATATCCAAGGATCTCATGTCGGACTCGTCTTTTTACCTACTGGATCCTCTAGTACCTTCGCTTTTTCATGTCTCAGAGTTACCCATTCATCTTTGCCTAAAGCTCCTTCTGAAACTCTCAACAACCTGTGGTTCTTTCGATTTATCCAGCTCCCATTTCCCTAATCTATCGTTTTGTAATATCTTCAGTTTTAATCTACAGTTCATAACCATAAATTAGGGTCGGTGCCCACATCTACCCATGGAAATGTCTTACAATTTAAAATCGGGTTCCGAAACCTGTTTTACCATCATACAATCAATCTGAAATCTTCCAGTGTCTCCAGGTCTCTTGATATATACAACTTCCTTTCATGTGTCTTAAACCAAATGTTAGCGATGATTAAATTATGCTCTGTGCAAAATTCTGCCAGGCTGCTTCCTCTTCTATTCCTCTCACTCACTCCACATTCACATACTATTTTTCCTTCTCTTCCTTTTCCTACCGTCGAATTCCAGTCCCCCATCACAATTAAATTTTCGTCTCCCTTAACGATCTGAACTATTTCTTTCATATCACCATACGTTTCTTCAATCTTTTCATAATCGGTGGAGCTAGTTGGCATATAAACTTGTACTACTGTGGCTGGTATGGGCTCAGTGCCTATCTTGGCTGCGGCAATGAGTTCGCTAGGCTGTTCAGAGTATCTTACTCACATTCCTATTTTATTACTGATCATTAACCATACTCCTATATTACCCCTATTTGATTCTGTATTTATAAGCCTGTGTTCACCTGACCAGAAGTCCTGTTTCTCCTGCCACCGAACTTTACTAACTCCCACTATATATGACTGCAACCTATCCATCTTTGTAACGTACCTGCCCGCTTCAGGGATCTAACATTCCACAGTCCTATGTGTAGAACGTCAGCTTTGTTTCTCCAGATGACGACACCCGCGTGAGTAGTCCCCACCTGGAGACCCGAATGGGGGATTATTTTACCTCTGAAATATGCTACCCAAGACAGTGCCATCATCATTTAACCATACAGTAGAGCTGCATACCCTGGGGAAAAATTACGGCTGTAGTTTCCCCTTGCTTTCAGCCGTTCACAGTAAAAGTACAGCAAGGCCGTTTTGTTTGGTGTTACAAGGCCACGCCAGTCGATCATCTAGACTGTTCCCCCAAAACTACTAAAAAGGCTGCTATTCTTCTTTAGGAACCACACGTTTGTCTGGCCTCTCAACAGATACCCCTACACTGTGGTTGGACCTACGGTGCCGCTATCTACAATACTGAGACACGCAAGCCACCCCACAATGGGAAGGTCCATATGGTTTCTATTTATTATTAATTTATCACATTACAGGCCACCTTCCATAAGTTCCAAAGCATAAATTTACGTGTACAGTACACATTTAAAATTCTAGAGTGAAAAAAAAATTGTAATAGAGTCTGATAAAAATCATAATCATCTCTCTCACACGTTTCCCGTAAGATTAGAAGCAGACGCCTCGCCCATGAGCAGTGATACTGATATTTTTCTTTGTGTGCCCTTAGACGTACAATAGGCAGTAAACTTTTTTTAAAGTGCTTTATCTGAAAACTACCTTGAGCAGTTAAACAGCGAACCGACTCGTGCCGATAACATGTTAGATCTTCTGCTGACAAACAGACCAGAACTATTTGAAACAGTTAACGCAGAACAGGGAATCAGCGATCATAAAGCGATTACTGCATTCAGCTGTAAATAGAAATATTAAAAAAGGTAGGAAGATTTTTCTGTTTAGCAAAAGTGACAAAAAGCAGATGTCAGAGAACTTGACAGCTTAACACAAAAGTTTTGTCTCAAGTACAGACAGTGTTGAGGATCAGTGGACAAAGTTCAAAACCATCGTACAATATGCATTAGATGAGTATGTTCCAATCAAGATAGTAAGAGAAGGGAAAGAGCCACCGTGGTACAACAGCCGAGTTACAAAACTTCTGCGGAAGCAAAGGGAACTTCACAGATAACATAAACATAGCCAAAGCCTTGCAGACAAACAAAAATTACACAAAGCGAAATGTAGTGTGAGGAGGCCTATGCGAGAGGCGTTCAATGAATTCGAAAGTAAAGTTATATGTACTGATTTGGCAGAAAATCCTAAGAAATTTTGGTGTAATTTTGGTGTAATGTCAAAGCGGTAGGTGGATCAAAACAAACTGTCAAGACACTGAGTGACCAAAATGGTACTAAAACAAAGGATGACAGACTAAAGGCCGAAATACTAAATGTCTTTTTCCAAAGCTGTTTCACAGAGGAAGACTGCACTATAGTTTCTTCTCTAGATTGTCGCACAGATGACAAAATGGTAGATATCGAAATGACAGAGGGATAGAAAAACAATTGAAATCGCTCAAAAGAGGAACGGCTGCTGGACCTGATGGGATACCAGTTCTATTTTACACAGAGTACGCGAAGGAACTTGTCCCCTTCATGCAGCGGGTGTACCGTAGGTCTCTAGAAGAGCGTAGCGTTCCAAAGGATTGGAAAAGGGCACACACAGGTCATCCCCGTTTTCAAGAAGGGACGTCGAACAGATGTTCAGAACTATAGACCTATATCTCTAACGTCAATCAGTTGTAGAATTTTGGAACACTTATTATGTTCGAGTATAATGACTTTTCTGGAGACTAGAAATCTACTCCGTAGGAATCAGCATGGGTTTCCAAAAAGACGATCGTGTGAAACCCAGCTCGCGCTATTCGTCCACGAGACTCAGAGGGCCATAGACACTGCTTCCCAGGTAGATGCCGTGTTTCTTGACTTCCGCAAGGGGTTTGATACAGTTCCCCACAGTCGTTTAATGAACAAAGTAAGAGCATATGGACTATCAGACCAATTGTGTGATTGGATTGAAGAGTTCCTCTCAATGGAGAGAAGTCTTTCGAAGTAAGAGTGATTTCAGGTGTGCCGCAGGGGAGTGTCATAGGACCGTTACTATTCACAGTATACATAAATGACCTTGTGGATAACATCGGAAGTTCACTGAGGCCTTTTGCGAATGATGCTGTAGTATATCGAGAGGTTGTAACAATGGAAAATTGTACTGAAATGCAGGAGGATCTGCAACGAATTGACGCATGGTGCAGGGAATGGCAACTGAATCTCAGTGTAGACAAGTGTAATGTGCTGCGAATACATAGAAAGAAAGATCGTTTATCATTTAGTTACAATATAGCAGGTCAGCAACTGGAATTATCTGGGAGTAGGCATTAGGAGTGATTTAAAATGGAATGACCATAGCAGGCCGGGGTGGTCGAGCGGTTCTAGGCGCTACAGTCTGGAACCTTGCCACCGCTACGGTCGCAGGTTCGAATCCTGCCTCGGGCATGGATGTGTGTGATGTCCTTAGGTTAGTTAGGTTTAAGTAGTTCTAAGTTCTAGGGGACTGATGACCTTAGAAGTTAAGTCCCATAGTGCTCAGGGCCATTTGAATGACCATATAAAATTAATCGTCGGTAAAGCAGATGCCAGACTGAGATTCATTGGAAGAATCCTAAGGAAATACAATCCGAAAACAAAGGAAGTAGGTGATAGTACACGTGTTCGCCCACTGCTTGAATACTGCTCAGCAGTGTGGGATCCTTACCAAATGGGGTTGATAGAAGAGGTAGAGCAGATCCAACAGAGCAGCGCCCTTCGTTGCAGGATCATTTAGTAATCGCGAAAGCGTTACGGAGGTGATAGATTAACTGCAGTGGAAGACTCTGCAGCAGAGACGCTCAGTAGCTCGGTATGGGCTTTTGTTGAAGTTTCGTGAACATACCTTCACCGAGGAGTCAAGCAGTATATTGGTCCCTCCTACATATATCTCGCGAAGATACCATGAGGATGAAATCAGAGAGATTAGAGCCCACACAGAGGCATACCGACAATCTTTCTTTCCACGAACAGTACGAGACTGGAATAGAAGGGAGAACCGATAGAGGTACTCAAAAGTACCCTCCGCCGCACACCGTCAGGTGGCTTACGGAGTATGGATGTAGATGTAAATGTAGATGCCGCATGGATACATCGGGAAAAACCAAGTTACTGAGGGAGGCAACGTGTGGTTACCCCGATTTTCAGTTAACCTCTTGAGTAAGCACTTTGACGTTCTACATGCTCAGTGTTACTTGATGAGCACCCCCACAGGTGATGGTGCTGTCTTGCTTTAAACTGAAGCGTGATTTCTTATATAAATGTGGGCACAATAATCGCAACCTCTATTACCTTACCTTCAAATGTTTATCAACTGCAAACAACATGTTTTTGCTTCCTGTTTTACAATATTTACACGAAAATAAACTTAAATCTATCCCTTAACGTCACTCAAGTTAGCAGACTTCAACACTGGTCACATAAAATATATGGTACGTATCTTCATTTTTATTTGTGTGCCGTCAGATGTACAATAGACAATTTTTTCTTCCCTGTAAATAGAAGTACTGAGCTGACGGGACATGGTGAGATGGAGGTGTAGAAATGATGTAATTTAATGTAATTACTTTTTATTTAGAACACAATTACGTGAAACTTGTTGCGGCGGAACTAGTTGGTACACCATATTTTTCGTAATATTTCACCTTTGTCAGGAAGTCATTTTTCCCTTTTGCGTATTTACAAAACTCCATGCAAGTCAGCTCGTAGTTAAACTGGCACTGTGAGATGGTTCCCACAGTCCCTGGAAGCAGTCTATTTCTTTGATCACCCCACCGGGCCGACTTCAGAAAAAATACTCTTTCCACTGTGGCGTTGTGTGCGTCTGTAGCAACCAAATATTCGCATAATTTTAGCAGTTGGCTTTTTCATTTAGGATTTTCGGTTTCCTTAAGAAAGTAAATCCACCTTTCTTCCATTCTTCCGAGTCACGCTTCGTTTGTAAAAAGCTCTGCAGATACATATATTCCAGAAAACAATATTCACATGAAATCTTCACGCCATTTTTACTCTGGTGTATAATAGTTTTTCAATCATCACTCATTCCCGGGTTTCAGATAGCGTCATCCAATCAAATACGTGATATTTATTAAAAGAAATAGCCCATTTCTCAAAGAAATCAAATGATATGGTGTAGAAAGACAGTCTCTCTTCCTCCGATTTCGAAATCAAATTATAATATGGTATAGAAAGACAATCGCTCTAGCTCCGATTTCGAAAACAAATTATAATTATTTCTTGGTTAGGGTTCTCATTCTTTAATTTCTCAAATTCATCTTAGTTTTCATGCCAATAAAACTGACAATTTTCCTTTCATTGAGAAATCTTTGAGTGTCTATTAATATGTTTCTTATTTCAATTATCGAAACTTTATTCTTCTCCTTGTTTTTTTATATATTTTTTCAAACAGAGCCAAGTTTGACTGCAGAAACATGAAGTAAATTTCACTGATCAGACTATGGAAAAAATATGAAATTATTTAAGGTAGCCTGTCTTCGGTGTCAAAAAATTGTTTTAATGGAGTCCAGAGCTTACGAATTCTCTCAACTGCCGTCATTAGCGACAGTCATCTTGTTTTTGAGCGAAATAGAAGAGCCTGTTGATTGACATCAAGGTATAAAAAGAATTATTTGCTTCTGTCTTTACCGTGTAAATTGACAAATAATTAAATGTTTTCATGACGATTATTTAAGTGTCGATAGTTAAGACTCCAGCAGCGCTGAATATAGCATTGTGGAGAATATGCACAGGGCGTCCAATTCCTTCTACATTTTTTCCTGGTTCTTCTTTAATTTTGTGAAACGGATTCCGCTGGCCGCGTCGATGAAGCCCTCCGAAGTTGGCATTGATATTGTCTCCGCAAAATGCGATCACTTTGTCTAATGGAATTTGCAATTGTCTCTTGAAGTGTCTAGACAGAATTTGCAATTGTCTCAGATGTTTCGTTATTCAGCGAATCATACTACGACAGCTTCTATTGGATTCCATCAGTTTCAGTAAAGTATTGAACAACTAAAGGAAACATCTTTTCAGCCTTGTGGGTCGATGGGTCGATGTCTATGCCATGAAATGAAGCTTCTTGCAATTCTTTTACGCATTCGGACACCGAGTATGGTGCGAGAATATTTTTAACAATCACTGTAACTTTGATGCTGGCTGTAGACCACTTTGCGACGACTTTGGAGTCAGGATACATTTCAGCATTCAGTTTTATGGTACAGTTAAGAGAATTGAAGGACTGATGATGCTTGACAACTTCACGAAGCTGTTGTTAGTTCTGCAGCAGAAACGAGCATTTATTCCTGGATATCTTCTTTAATCATAAAAGAAGAAGTAGGCTTTGACGTCGATGCTATCGCGAAGCTATTTGTATGATTCATCGTAGTAATTGTATTGTCTCACATCTACCTTCCTCCGTGAGTTATTGAGATGAAACAGCTACAAATTTCACACAACACTTCCTGATGCGTACACCGTTTCTTGACAAGAAACCGTTCCTTTGTATAATCATCCGAAAAGTCGTATCTTCTCTTTAAATCCTTATGCATTTTCATAAGCTATGGTAAGTTTATTAGAAGGTAAACAGTCGACAGTAACATTTTAGTCATCGAAGTACACGTCGCTATACACTTCACGCCCTGTATAACCGCAGTAAACATCTCAAACATTACTGACTTACACTCGTTGTTCATATTATGTTTAGGAAGAATCCTCTTATCAGATCGCTATTTAAGTGGGAACTGCCCTATTCTTCTGCATGGCGCTGCCTAAATTGTCCCAGTCCCTGACTACTGGAAAAATGTGGTATTTTCTCGAATGATAGCGCTATATCTAGAAGGGAAAGAAGGTCAATTGGGCTACCTCCACTAACCTAAGAAAATGGCAAGGAAATTTTGGTGGGAAAAGGACTTAGTTTGTGCTGGGATGCTGGATAGGATGGACATAAGTCTTTATTTTGCATGCAGTGTTTATTTATGCAGTTTCAGTTGTCATAGGCAGTAGCTGCAACCAGTGTGTTCACTGTGAGATCCGAAGTCCAGCTGACCTAGTACACAGTACCGCCACCAGATAGTGCTGTCGCCCCTTCCATGATGTAATCGAAGATGGTGGTCTGGGGAAAAATGGCGGGGAAAGGACTCAGTCTGTGTGCAGCTGCTGGAGAGGTTCAGTGTACTTTATTTTCAGTGCAAAGTTGGAACAGTTTACTTAGAGATGGATTTCACACAGTTTATTTATTACACTAATACAAAACACTCGCCCTAACGTGCATGGGGTCACAATAAATATCCTACAGACCTGAAAACTGCTCGTAAATTACATCTACATCTACATTTATACTCCGCAAGCCACCCAACGGTGTGTGGCGGAGGGCACTTTACGTGCCACTGTCATTACCTCCCTTTTCTGTTCCAGTCGCGTATGGTTCGCGGGAAGAACGACTGTCTGAAAGCCTCAGTGCGCGCTCGAATCTCTCTAATTTTACATTCGTGATCTCCTCGGGAGGTATAAGTAGGGGGAAGCAATATATTCGATACCTCATCCAGAAACGCACCCTCTCGAAACCTGGCGAGCAAGCTACACCGCGATGCAGAGCGCCTCTCTTGCAGAGTCTGCCACTTGAGTTTGCTAAACATCTCCGTAACGCTATCACGGTTACCAAATAACCCTGTGACGAAACGCGCCGCTCTTCTTTGGATCTTCTCTGTCTCCTCCGTCAACCCGATCTGGTACGGATCCCACAATGATGAGCAATACTCAAGTATAGGTCTACATTTGTCTATGTTAAGGGTCAGTTGCCACTCCCTGCACCAAGTGCCTATCCGTTGCAGATCTTCCTGCATTTCGCCACAATGTTCTAATGCTGCAACTTCTCTGTATACTACAGCATCATCCGCGAAAAACCGCATGGAACTTCCGACACTATCTACTAGGTCATTTATATATATTGTGAAAAGCAATGGTCGCATAACGCTCCCCTGTGGCACGCCAGAGGTTACTTTAACGTCCGTAGACGTCTCTCCATTGATAACAACATGCTGTGTTCTGTTTGCTAAAAATTCTTCAATCCAGCCACACAGCTGGTCTGATATTCCGTAGGCTCTTGCTTTGTTTATCAGGCGACAGTGCGGAACTGTATCGAACGCCTTCCGGAAGTCAAGGAAAATGGCATCTACCTGGGAGCCTGTATCTAATATTTTCTGGGTCTCATGAACAAATAATGCGAGTTGGGTCTCACACGATCACTGCTTCCGGAATCCATGTTGATTCCTACAGAGTAGATTCTGGGTTTCCAAAAACGACATGATACGCGAGCAAAAAACATGTTCTAAAATTCTACAACAGATCGACGTCAGAGATATAGGTCTATAGTTTTGCGCATCTGCTCCACGACCACTCTTCTTGAAGACTGGGACTACCTGTGCTCTTTTCCAATCATTTGGAACCTTCCGTTCCTCTAAAGACTTGCGGTACATGGCTGTTAGAAGGGGTAAGTTCTTTCGCGTACTCTGTGTAGAATCGAATTGGTATCCCGTCAGGTCCAGTGGACTTTCCTCTGTTGAGTGATTCCAGTTGTTTTTCTATTACCGAAATAATGCAGCACATTGATGTACAAACATGCAAACAACTTGTAAATTATCACAATAATACATGTAAAACGCAAAGCAAACACTCTCACTAATTGTAAATGTCGAAATATTGCATTGCACATCCTACACACATGCTCACAAAATAACGCAGTACACTGATGCAAAGACACATTCACTACGCGTGAAATTGTAAAAAATAATACGTGTGTAACACTCTGCAAACACACTCACAATGCCTTAATAGTCAAAATAATGCAATGCACAAACACTCATTGCACGTAAAAACGCTTTCGAACCATGATTAAGAAGTTCGACCCCCCCCACATATCAGCGAACTGTTCCCTACAGAGGCCAATAGTCGCGCTCGCCGGGGCGGCGCGTGCACGCCTGTCCAGGCTGCTCCACATGCGAGATGCATATGGCCGCACACACGTTTACCTGCCCAGCATGGCTGATGCATAGCTGCGAGATGTGTACCTCGCGACTCACCCTTGTAAGCACAGCGAAAAAGTTGACAGTGTGTTGTGTGCATCTAGCAGGGGAAAGATGGGTGGAAGACACATTTGATGGTTCTCTAAGCATGAGAAACACGTTAGATGACTTTGTAAATTATAAGGATGATTTGAAATCTGCTACATCACCAACATCGGTATTCGTGAGTGGAAATATCAGTTTCCTCTATTTTTTTTCGAGTTTTCATGTAAAGGTCTTCGCTGACGAGATAAGTTTCCAGTTACTCAGTGGTTTACAGCACGCTCCACCTCACTACGGTTTTGGGTTTCTAGAGAAGTAATTTCCACTCTATATTTTCGGAAGCGATCAAGCTATCCAAGCGATTTTGCTACATACTTGATATCGAGAAATATCGCGAAAATGGTATGATATTCAGGCAAACCATGTGAAAATACATATGTTCTTGTAATACAGGAGTCTAGAGATGGTTGTAGAAAGCAAGCAAGCAGGTCGCCTCTGTGCCGACAGTTCTGACCCAGCCTTTGTACATCAGTTTAGAGAGTGACCTTGGTGCGTTGAGGGTGCTTTGGTCATGCGTCAGGCCAGTGTGTGTGCGGGGGCAGATTACTTGTGACCGTCGGCTGCAGTGTATGAGCTACCGAGCTCATGGGAAATATTTGGTGCTGCGAGGGCTATATATAAGGTCCGTGTGCCTATACCGTCTATCTTCGTGGTATACGTACGAGGGTCTGATGGTCAGTAGCTACACTCCTGGAAATGGAAAAAAGAACACATTGACACCGGTGTGTCAGACCCACCATACTTACTCCGGACACTGCGAGAGGGCTGTACAAGCAATGATCACACGGCACAGCGGACACACCAGGAACCGCGGTGTTGGCCGTCGAATGGCGCTAGCTGCGCAGCATTTGTGCACCGCCGCCGTGTCAGCCAGTTTGCCGTGGCATACGGACCTCCATTGCAGTCTTTAACACTGGTAGCATGCCGCGACAGCGTGGACGTGAACCGTATGTGCAGTTGACGGACTTTGAGCGAGGGCGTATAGTGGGCATGCGGGAGGCCGGGTGGACGTACCGCCGAATTGCTCAACACGTGGGGCGTGAGGTCTCCACAGTACATCGATGTTGTCGCCAGTGGTCGGCGGAAGGTGCACGTGCCCGTCGACCTGGGACCGGACCGCAGCGACGCACGGATGCACGCCAAGACCGTAGGATCCTACGCAGTGCCGTAGGGGACCGCACCGCCACTTCCCAGCAAATTAGGGACACTGTTGCTCCTGGGGTATCGGCGAGGACCATTCGCAACCGTCTCCATGAAGCTGGGCTACGGTCCCGCACACCGTTAGGCCGTCTTCCGCTCACGCCCCAACATCGTGCAGTGGTGTCGCGACAGGCGTGAATGGAGGGACGAATGGAGACGTGTCGTCTTCAGCGATGAGAGTCGCTTCTGCCTTGGTGCCAATGATGGTCGTATGCGTGTTTGGCGCCGTGCAGGTGAGCGCCACAATCAGGACTGCATACGACCGAGGCACACAGGGCCAACACCCGGCATCATGGTGTGGGGAGCGATCTCCTGCACTGGCCGTACACCACTGGTGATCGTCGAGGGGACACTGAATAGTGCACGGTACATCCAAACCGTCATCGAACCCATTGTTCTACCATTCCTAGACTGGCAAGGGAACTTGCTGTTTCAACAGGACAATGGACGTCCGCATGTATCCCGTGCCACCCAACGTGCTCTAGAAGGTATAAGTCAACTACCCTGGCCAGCAAGATCTCCGGATCTGTCCCCCATTGAGCATGTTTGGGACTGGATGAAGCGTCGTCTCACGCGGTCTGCACGTCCAGCACGAACGCTGGTCCAACTGAGGCGCCAGGTGGAAATGGCATGGCAAGCCGTTCCACAGGACTACATCCAGCATTTCTACGATCGTCTCCATGGGAGAATAGCAGCCTGCATTGCTGCGAAAGGTGGATATACACTGTACTAGTGCCGACATTGTGCATGCTCTGTTGCCTGTGTCTATGTGCCTGTGGTTCTGTCAGTGTGATAATGTGATGTATCTGACCCCAGGAATGTGTCAATAAAGTTTCCCCTTCCTGGGACAATGAATTCACGGTGTTCTTATTTCAATTTCCAGGAGTGTTTATGTAGCATGCAGAAGTGGTGATTTTCTATGTCGCAGGATACAAATTTTGTGTTCACTATGTCGATTGAGTATTTGGTTATATATAGCCAATTTTCACGCTGAAATATTCAAGCATCCATCTTTAGTGGCCAACCAATGTAATTGAGGACGTGTCTTTCTGTATTTGACGATCTGTAGACCACTTCTGCAGGGTTTAACTGTCAGTGCAATATGGGGATCTGTAGAAAGTAGGATTGGCGCTGAAAGTCTTATCTGCAGAAAAAAAGGCGACTGTCCTCCTGCACTGGCAGCATCAGTAATTTCGTGAGTAAATTCAGTAAGAGCCAGTCAGTGCTCCATTCATTCACAAGACATCGTTTGTGCTGGGACATAGCAGCTTCTACAGACTGGTTGGAACACGATGGGGGCACGGTATCTATGGAAAGTTTTGAGGGTAATGTGATGTCTTAGTTGTTCTAGTGTTCAAAAAAAGTTGAAGTGGACCATCCATCTCTGGCGGGATGCTGTCCCTCATCCACCATTGTGGCATTAGGACATCTCCAGAAGAGTAGCTGTAGGAACCGAAACTTACAGTTTTCTCTTCTGTATGACTGCGTAAATGTTCTGATTATCCTATCTGTGGTTAGACTGTGCTCTCTTTCCAAACAACAAGAAAGGTTTTTTGATTAACGGTGTTTTCACAAGCATACACAGACAAAGGCTTTTAGCGGTGAGAACATGAACGAAACGTTTACCATTTCTGAGAAATATGGGGAAAGCAGGATGTTACAATTTCCGGGAATGGTAACATGTGATGGACAGGGTGCTTCTTTAGGACCATCAGAAGGAATGCATTCGGCGTTATTCTGGGATATTTTCGTAAACAGGTTCTGTTAGGACAAGAATATCCATGCAGACAAGCTGAGACGTAATGAAAGCTCCTACAACAACAAAAGCAACCATTAACTATTTCTGTGGCACTTATTAGGATCACTATGAAGAATGCATCCTGCGATATTCTGGGAAGCATTCCAAAAGATTTCTATAGCACATCCAGAAGGAGACTTGTATGTTATTTACATAGACATTAGATGTCAGTATAACAATGACAATCTTTTAGCTGTGCCTACAAGCGTGAGTCACGAGGTAAACATCTCGCAGCTGTTCGTCAGCCATACTGGGCAGGTAAACATGTCCACAGCCAGACGTGTCTCCCAAGTTGGGCAGCCTGGACCAGCGCGCACATGTGGCCCTGGCGTGCACACCTGGGGGCATCTGTATGGAACAATTCGCTGATATGTGGGGGTCGAATTTCTTAATGATAGTTCGAAAGCGTTTTAAATGCAATGAGTGATTGTGCACTGCATTATTTCGATTGCTGAAGCATTGTGAGTGTGTTTGCAGAGTGTTATACATGCATTATTTTTTACAATTTTAAGAGTAGTGAACATGTCTGTGCATCAGTGTACTGCGTTATTTTGTGAACATGTCTGTAGGCGTTGCAATGCGTTATTTCGACGTTTACAATTAGTGGGCATGCTTGCAGAGCGTTTTACGTGCATTATTTTGGCAATTTATGAGTTGTTTGCATGTACATCAGTGTACTGTACTGTAGCATGTCAGGGTAAGGGTTCTGTATCAGTGTAATAAATAAACAATGTGAAATCCATCCCTAAATAAACTGTTCCGACTTCCCACTGAAAATAAATAAAGTACATTGCTTCCTCTCCCGCAGCTGCACACAGATTGAGTCCTTTTCCCACTTTTTTCCCCAGAGCGCCATCTTGGATTATATCATGGGAGGGAGAACAGCGCCCTCTGGTAATGGTACTGTGTACTTGATCAGCTGGACTCCAGACATCATGGTGAACTCACTGGTTGGAGCTACTGCCTAATGACAACTGAAATTCTTTAAACACTGCAGGCAAAATAAAGACTTATGCCCATCCTCTCCAGCTGCCCAGCACAGATTGAGCGCTTTTCCCGCCAAAATTTCCCTGCCATTTTCTTAGGTTAGTGGAGATAACCCAGTTGACCTATTTTCCCGCCAAAACTTGAACTTCCTACCATGATGTCACTCAGACATTGCCGCATCTATCCCCGCCATCTTGGATCAGCCATATTGAATAAATTTGGCAACAATGCAATGTGGGGCCATCCTGTCTCTGCCCTACTACTAAGTTGTGCTATAGACAGTGATTTGAAGTAGTAAATCTCAGCTGTCATTCATGTCTGGTTCTTTGGAACTTTCGAAGCCCCTTCCCTCAGGTGCGCCTAATTACACATCAGCTTAGGGGAAAAAACGGTATAGTCATTCATAGTCAGTAGCATCCATTGCCGGAACATATCGTGTGAACAGTCATAAAAAGGATACTGTGGGCAGATACAATGTGAAAAATCATTTTGTAGGAGCAATACAGCGATGGCAAAGTTCAGTGTGGAAGAGTACTAAATTTAACCATTAATACGAGCATGAATGTGTTTACGCATTGTAAGGAAGTTTATTACTTGCAAAAATCAGTAAATGAAGTACAGTTACCCTTAAGAAGCCTGGTTTTCCACTTAAATTTGCGAAACTTTGATATTCACGATGTAAAGAGACACGGTTTCTTATTTGGTAAAAGGGTTCTATTTATTTAGCGACGAAGTGTGTTCTCTCTCTTTTAACCATCATCCAATATCCATGTCCGTCTGCTGTATACTGAAAATTTTGGGAAAGGAGCTTGCATACTTTTGGGCGCACTTCACTGTATGCTCTACTGTGTCTATGATGTAATACATGTGAAAAGTGTGTACAAGATCGCGTGCATTGTAGATGTGCAACAGCTTTACCCTTCTTACATTTATTCGTTTTTGTCCGCTGCTCGTGGTCTCGCGGTAGCATTCTCGCTTCCAGAGCACGGGGTCCCGGGTTCGATTCCCGGCGGGGCCAGGGATTTTCCCTGCCTCGAGATGACTGGGTGTTGTTGTGTCGTCTTCATCATCATCATTCATCCCCATTACGATTGGAGGAAGGCAATGGCAAACCACCTCCACTAGGACCTTGCCTAGTAAGGCGGTGCGGGTCTCCCGCATCGTTCCCCTACCCTCTGTAAAGAAGCATGGGACTTCATTTCCATTTTTTTTTTTGTTAGCTATATCAGGATTTCCTTTCTTTCGGAACCCAACTGGGGAGCACTGAATTTTGATATTGAACTTCCTATTGTTCCTCATTATGTTACGAAATTCTAACACTTGTACAGCTTGAAATGACGTGTGCTTAAATTCTAACGTCAGGTATGTCAGTTTCTTAATGTACTACAGTTAAGTGTCTTACTAGCCAGTGTATTAAGTTGTAACCCATAATGAAGCTGCTCGTGACGAGTCACAAATCTTATTTCTTGATTTATTTGAACTAAATCACTATTATATACTTCGTAAATTGTTACACCAATCTAAGGGATTTACAACGATTATATGTACAAATGACCTAGTACTTGACATTACTAGTTACCTGAGGATCTACACAGACGATTCAGTGATAAACAGAACTGAATTGTAATTTATCATCGAAGCATGTCACCTACGAAATTTGTATTAGGGTTATTCTTCAAAAGTCTTAGTCAGTGTGGAACCATTACGATGTTAGATATACAGTTGTGTTACAGATAATCCATAACGGGGATGCAGGGATGGCAGTTGGTTCATTCAGATGAGCGAGTGTGTCGTCCACATGATGTCCGTGACGTACCGTTATGCCATCATAGATCCTTCAATCACTACCAGGCGTGACCATAGGTCGTACCAGTTCTTTTACCACACCACGACACCAGCAGTGACACCGCTGTCCCTCTCCAAAAAATTGGAAGAATGAAACCTCTCCCCAGGTTGTCACTGTACTCGACGACGATGGTCATCCAGGCTTGTGCAGAATTGCGATTCATTGCTGAACATAATGCGAGACCGAGAGCGCAGTGATTAGCACACTGGATTCGCTTTCAGGAGGACGACGGTTCAAACCCGCGTTGGCCATCCTGATTTAGGTTTTCCGGGTAAGCGCCGGGATGGTTTCTTTGAAGGGGCATGGCCGATTCTTTCCCTATCCTTCCCCAGTCTGTCAGGGCCGATGATCTCGTTGTTTGGTCCCTCCCCAAATCAACCAACCAATCATAATTTGACGCCGTTCATCAGCAGTCAGCGATTCCGTGTCACGGCAACATCCCAAACGCAAGTCGTTTGTATTGTAGTCCTAATGACAGCCTACACACGAGGTAGTTCGGCTGCTAGTCTCTGGCCAACGATGTGGTGACACAGAACGTTGTAGGGAGTCCATTACTTGTTCTTAGACGGGAGATGCAGATGTAAAGGGGTTACAATGTGCTCGGTGCACAAGACAGCGATCCTTCTTGGTGGTGATCAGATATGACCGTCAGGAACCTTGACGACGAGTATGTCTGCCTTCACATTCATATGGAGTCCAACATTGAACCACTGTCACATAAAAATGCTACAAAAATCTGAATACTGCACCGTTCGACCAGCTGGCCAAATGGAAATTCACAGGCGCATTAGGTGATGATAACGGTGTCTCACATGTGAGCTCCCCATTCTCTTTGGCCTAATGAAATTAGTGTTAAAATGTGTGGTCTGATCAGTGGAGAGTCAGCTAAATCTGCAACCTAGTAGAGATTGTGGCTCGTATACCTGCCAGTGCCGATGGTTGCATATCGCTCCATTTATTACCCTTCGTCCAGCTTGGCTGTAGAATTGTTGGATTTCTTTGTGAGTTGCCTAGCGCTTGACGAAAATTGCAAAATATGGAAAGTTTTGCCAATAAAATTAATAAAATAGGATAATTAAGTAACTGACAAGTATTTTTGATTGAAACTGAACAAAGTTTTTATTAAATAAAAGTGAAATCACGTGCGAATGGTGGACACATACATGAAACCAATTCGTCAACAGGGTTTATGTCGATCGGTAAAACTAACAGGACATAAGATCTGAACATAGTGAAGTCTCATACCAAGCATCTGTCACAGTTGGGGACTCAACATTCCGAAGGTGCTCTGACTACATGAAAATCGGAAATTAAAGGTCGTTGAATGATTCTGTAGTCACTAAATGCGGTAATAAATCTGTCCAGTAATATATGTTTAGTTTGTCATTGGCGCCACTAGTTAGCGAGCAATTAATGTAAACAGGTTTTAGTTCATTGCGGCACATTGTAACACACTGTAAAACGAATATTTCAGATCGCTCCACTACCTAACACCCTTAGAAAGTTAGTTCTCGCAGCATCACCCGCGAATGTTGAATTAAGATGGAGTTCAACACATAGCGGAAAGTTTAAAGTGTTTGGCGCTCGACGCGGCCGATATGCCGCACAAAATCTTGCCGCCGAGACAGACAAAGCGACTACGACTGAGGCAGTGAAGACCTCACACATTGGCACCTCTCATTTGTGTAGCTGACGTCACGCTGCCTGGTTCGTTACAGCGAAAATATTTCTTATGACCACTGTTCAAATTTTGCAAATAAAACATTAACAATACACTTATATACTCCTTCTTGCGGTTATTTACCACCTACAAACTACATTATATGTTTATTCGTTCGCTTGTTATTGACAAAATAGATATTGAAACCTATTTGCAAAATTGGTTGACACAAAGAAAATATGTTAACCTAAGAACATAAGTAGCCAGTTATTCCGAAACCTCTTTTGAGGACGTTTTATATCGTGTACCGAAACTTTATAACACATGCAGCTTACTCACATGTCAAAATCTTTTATTAACGACTGATTCAAATAAGTATAATATTACTATTAAAACGCTGAATATCGTGGAATCACTCACGTAAGAGAGAAAACAGGTAATGGATGTGGATACGGTGCTCTGACTTCATAACTCGTACAACCGCAGCAAATTACGTATCCTGGCTTAATTTAAGTGCAAAATTGTTTGTTGCTTGTCACATTAAAACTATTTAATATGCCAGATCATGGCGCTCGACGCTATAATAGACTGTATATATAGAATGCCAGAAAGAAAATTAGTACACCTTGAAAGATGGCGTCGTAGAAAAACATTCTTAAGTCTCTATGGATTCAATCATCGACGCTCTCTGTTTGGTAGCTGTGAAGTTAATGAAGCGGTACTAGATTGTGTTGCACTAAATATGAAAGAATTTTAGGCAGAAATATTTTATTTCAGGGTACATCCTCGCCGTGACACCCTTTCCATTCTATGCCTGCAGATGCGATGTGTATTTTGGTGGCAGGCAAACCTTGCCGTTTACCTGGCAGCAAGAAGCCTTGTTTAAGCTTTTCCACTTTGTCTGAACTAACATCACCACTTCTAATGGCTGGAAAGGTTTGAAAACGAGAGCTCCTGTGTGCGTCCTTGGGATCCGTTGTACACTTACGAACATGCAGCATCTCCATGTCCTTGAGTGATCACTGAGCATCTGAACCTGTTCAAGCCCCTTATATCCCTTGCCAGGCCTGATAACAACACTAAATAGAAGCAACACTAATGTACTATTGTGGCCATTTTGTCACAGAATTGTAACTCTTCTCATTTACGTACCCACCGATGGTCTGTGTTTGTATAATGGTTCACTGCCAGCTGACCATGTCTTCTAGGTGCTTCACTTTTTTTGTCGGGCAATGTATGTGGTCTGGAGTATCTATTCCACAACAGAACAAGTGTCTGCGCTTAAGCACATGACAAGATTACAACTCTCCAGAAGCTTCTGTATCAGAAGCCCGAGGATAGATGGTCCGTGAGCTATTATCAGACAGTGACATCCTGTTTACAGTGTTACCAAAACGTGTCAGTTTAATTGGAATCCACAATGCCAGAGTTCAAATGAATGGTTGGTTGATTTGGGAGAAGGGACCAAACAGCGATGTCACTGGCCCCATTCGATTTGGGAAGGAGGGGGAAGGAAGTCGGTTGTGTCCTTTCAAAGGAACCATCCCGGCATTTGCCTGAAGCGATTTTGGGAACTCTCGGAAAACCTAAATCAGGACGGCCCGACATGGGTTTTAACCGTCGTCCTCGGGAATGCGTCCAGTGTCCAGAGTTGGGAGATGAACAAATGGATAATGTACTTCAAACATATGACTTCCACTTCAGTTTATGGGATGGTCCTTGTTGCATATTCATCTGAAGGGTAGTGAAGCAGTCGGAGGAACATCATGTGGAGAGACCAGTTTGTTAGTTCGAGCTATGTGTGCAGGTGTGAGAGGGGGGCATGGGGCCAGCCTGTGTCAGAGAAATAACTTTTATGATTTGTCTACATCGATTTTCTAAATGAATTACAAGAAGGCAAGATATACACCGCAAGACCTGGGAGGTAATAACATCAACCAGAGTACTAAGTCTGGGATGCAATGGGAAGATGATTTACTGTCTATCATAACTAGCAAAGACTCTTCCATAGCGCCACACAGTTCCTTTGCAGGAAAAGAGCTGCTGCCAATGCATCACTTGAACCACGTTGTAAGTGGCTAAGTGGCCTGTGATTCAGGTGGCTGTAATAAGATGTTAGTGTTCTAGAAGAGATTTTACTGTTTTGCAATTTTTAGTCTGGGATATATTTCTTCTATTTCAGAATTAATGATGGGTTTGGACACTGTCTGGACACTGTTGTATACCAAATATCATGTCATAATAGCTTTACTGTGCTGTGTAACCGATATAAAATCCTGTTCATGGAATTTGCTGTCAGTACATGACAATGTTTAGGATTTGCATATTAGTGCAGGCGCAGGTTATAACTACACTCATGCTCATAAATTAAGGATAATTGCAGAATGCGCTGCCACACAATGTGGCACTACACAAAACTGGTGCTAATAGCATAGGCATATAGGGAACACACACGACACAGATTGTAAGTCCACGGTATTGGTGATAAGCTGAGAAAACCGTCCCGAAACACATGTGCTACAAAACGCCACTGGTTCCTGCTCATGTACCCCGACATCAATATGGGATTTGACCACCTTGCACACATACACAAGCCGCACAACGGGTTGGCATACTCTGGATCAGGTTTTCGAGCAGCTGCTGGGGTCTAACCCCCTATTCTTGCACCAGTGCCTGTCGGAGCTACTGAAGTTTCATAGGGGTTTGAAGATGTGCAGCGATACGTCGACTGAGAGCATCCCAGACGTGCTCGATGGCGTTTAGGTCTGGAGAACAGGCAGGCCACTCCATTCGCCTGATACCTTCTACACGATGGCAGCTCAGTGGGGCTGTGTGTTATCATCCACCAGGAGCAAGGTGGGACCCACTGCACCCCTGAAAAGGCAGACATACTGGTGCAAAATGACGTGCGATACATCTTACCTGTTACAGTTCCCCTGTCAAAGACATGCAGGGGTGTACGTGCATCAATCATAATCTCACCCCACACCATCAAACCACGACCTCCATACAGGTCCCTTTCAAGGACATTAAGGCGTTGGTATCTAGTTCCTGGTTCACGCCAGATGAAAACCCGGCGAGAATCACTGTTCAGACTATACCTGGACTCGTCCGTGAACATAACCTGGGACCACTGTTCCAATGACCATGTACTGTGTTCTTGACACCACGCTTTACGGGCTATCCTGTGACCAGGGATCAGTGGAATGTACCTTGCAGGTCTCCGGACGACTAAACCAAGTCTATTCAGTCATCTGTAGACTGTGTGTCTCGAGACAACTGTTCCAATGGCTGTGGTAAGGTCCCGAGCAAGGCTATCTGCAGTATTCCGTGGCCATCTGCGGACACTGATGGTGAGATATCGGTCTTCTTGTGCTGTTGTACACTACGTCCCGTACTGTAGCGCCTGGACACGTTTCCTGTCTGCTGGAATCGTTGCCATAATCTTGAGATCGCACTTTGTGGCTCACGGAGGACTCGCGCTACGACCTGCTATGTTTGACCAGCCTCCAGTCGCTCTAGTATTCCACCCCTCATGACGTCATAAATATGTGTTCTTTGAGCCATTTTCAACACACAGTCACCATTAGCAGGTCTGAAAACGTCTGCACACTTACTCGTTGCACTGTACTCTGACATGCACCAACACACCTCTGTATGTGGGCTGCTGCCAGCGCCACCTTGCGACGACCGCAGGACAAATGCACCGCATGGTCATACCCCGAGATGATTTAAGCCCACAAACCGCCCACCAGAGCATTGTTTCACCATGTATCAGCATTATCCTTAATTTATGAGCGTAAGTGTATTTTAGAACATTTCTAATTGTGGATTTTGGACACTTTTGTATACCAAATATCATGTCATGATAGCTTTACTGTGCTGTGTAACCGATATAAAATCCTGTTCATGGAATTTGCTATAATACATGACAATGTTTAGCATTTGCATATTAGTGCAGGTGTAGGTTATAACTACTTTGTCTATTATGTTCTCAGTAGTGTTGTATTTAAGTACTGTAATTTATTTCCACAGCGAGAATGAGAGTGAAAGATCAGCAGCGGTGGAAGATGTCGAGGGCAGACTGGTCAGCGACCTGCTGGTGCTGTTGGAGTCTGGCGAGGGCAGCGACGTGACGCTCATGGTGGATGGGGCCTCACTGGCAGCTCATAGGGCAGTGCTGGCAGCGCGTAGCCCCGTCTTAGCCGAGCAGCTCAAGGGCACTCCAGGTGGCACCCTGCGGGTGGATGGGGTGCGAGAGGAGGAACTGCGTCAAATCCTGCTCTACATGTACAGCGACCAGCTGCCGCCGCCAGCTAGCATCACAGATAAGCTCCTGGTGCTGGCCGACAGCTATGCACTTTGTGGCCTGAAGGAGTACTGCGAAGAGCAGTTGGAACACAAAATTACTATTGACAGTGCAATGCTCTTGGCCGTGGTCGCCATCAAGCACTCCTGCTCCTCATTGAAGAGGACCTGTGTTGATTTCATCAGGACACACATCTTCCAGGTGATGGACACAGCTGGTTGGGATGCAGCAGTACGCGATGATGCAGAGGTTGTGCTGCAGATAACCAAGAGCATAGCAAGGGCGGTGTTCAACGATAAAATTAAAGAAATACGCACTAACATCTGTATAACTGCCAACGTACTGAAAGAACTGTCCAAATAAAAAAAATGTCAGAGTAGGTATAGGAAGAATAAACCACCTATAAGTGATTAATATTGCTAAGGATGATATACAACTAGGTGTGCCCTACAGACCTCTGTCCTACATGCATGTAACAATATGCCTCATGCCAAGCTCGTTGAGTAACAGTGAAAGTGAGTCCTGTGTTGACGGCTGACATGATATAAAACTGAGTAACCGACTACACCAGGTCACTTTCCTGACTGTTACCGAAAGCATTAAACTATTCGCCCACTGCAGGTTTAATTCACCTAGGCATCACACTAGATAATGGCGACGGTGAAGCGTGATTAAATTTAGGGATAGCATACCTCTATAGCACAAAAAATACATGTCCTATGCGAGAGTTAGCTAACAGAACAGAAATAAGTTTGCAACATTGGAAGAAGAAGTACTCCAAAACTGGGCCAAACACCATCTATACATACATCACATACAGAAAAATAGAAAACATTATTATAGAATGTGAATATATTACTCTACGTTAACAGTTTCTTTTTCAGGGATATTAGCTTAATACTCCTTTTTGAATCTTCATGTCTAATTTCGCTCATATCAGTCTGTGGTCGCTACCAATATTAAATTAGTTTGAAACCGAAACATCCTTGATTGATTTGTAAAAATAAAATCTGTTCCATTCAGAGTCTTGGGATTTGAGCTTCTCCTAGTCCACTTCTGTTACAGTTTTTGTCAACAAACCAGGAAGAGAGGAACCGTCGAAATTTGACTTTTTTTAAAATTCTGGTAAGTTATACCCCAATACTTGCTGTATCAGAATTTGTACAGATTTTGCGTATTTAGTACATATTAATGGGAAAGAAGAAAATTTTTTAAACAACGACACCCCCCCCCCCCTCCATCTGCTGTCAATTGAGATGTCTTTATCCCGGCCGCAGCAGACTTTTTATTTTTTGTCTTTACGCTGCTTATTCTTTGGCCACTGTTTTTCAAATTGGTCAGCCTGGTGCTAAGAGAGTGTAGGTAATAGCTGAATATCATTTCAGAATCCTTTTTTCGAGTTACTCATCGTCGTGTACTGAAATAGTGATTGATTTTGGGAAGTAATCTTATTCTGTTTCTAGCTGTATTTTATCCACGCAGATCGTAAATATAGGCAGAATAAGGAAATTTAGATGTAGGAACGGCGGCGAAATTTCATTCTTTCCGTCCAAAGGGCCTCGAGCCACAGTGTAAGTATTATAGGGCTAATGTAACTGGTTATGAATATAGATGTAGCCAAAAGCAGAAGTTATAAAATTCATCTATAAAGATATAGCTAACAAAAACATAGTTAAATGCAACCATGGAAGAATTCAAGATCACAGTGAAAGTGTCAACGGTTGCCTAATACAATATTTGTGGGCCTCAAACCCCTAAAAACTGGTATCATGGAAGCAGTGTTGTGTTTCAGTGATGGGTCAGACAGCAAGCAGAAAGTTTTCAGTGATATGGGCTTAGAATCTGGAGTGAACGTAAAGAATACGCTTTTGTCAATTGACTAGCCGATAGTGCGGGAGGCTGAAAAAAGTATCCTAGAAATGGACCAAAATTCAAAAGAAGGCCTCCAAAGATAATCTGGAGGAAACAGAAACCCATAACGATGGCAGCTATGGCCCTGACGAGTTTCAGCTTTGAATGTAAGTTGAAGACACTGTATTAAAATCTTTAAATGCATTTTCCCGAAAGTATGTAATTTTTAGCTTCATGTAAATTTTTTCTGAAACAAATACATCTAAATCAATGAAACTTGGCACAGGGGTTAATTACATCACTTTCATTAAAATGTACTAGAATTATGGCAAAATTTGACAAATGTTTAGATATTTTTAAATGCCAATTTTTTAAGTCACATATCTGTTTTGGGGTTTCTTCTGTGATAAGAATGCTACTATCATACATGTAAAAGAAAATAGGGTAGGTTATGCATGATTCAGATTTGGTTCGATTTAAACAAATAATATTTTAGAAAAGTGTGAAAACGTTAGTATTGTCAACAGCAGAAAATTCGCTCACGAACGGGGCCCCTTAAAAACGGTGTTCATGATGAGTAAATTATTCACTTCAGCAAGCTAACAAGTCTCCATGAAAATCTTCAGAAATTCATACCAGCTCTGTCTTCTGTCCTTTATCATGGATATACATATAAAGATAAAAAGATCGGCGTGCCACGAAGGACTTATGCAAATTGGCTACAAACTGTTATTCATAAGAGTATCCACGAAAATGTAAAACTGTAAAATTTGACCGCCGATGGATGTATATGTGATGCTGCAACGCAGTTTCACGATACGGCTGACAAAAGTAGTAAACAAGGGACATGCCGATACCAGGGCATGAAGTCTTTATGAATTTAATTTCGTGTTCTTAGTTGGCGAGCAACTATGCCGCGCAGACCGGCATGTGAAGAATATACATGCAGATGTCAGCATTTGAGAGAGAACACTTAGTTGACAAAGAAGCAGATAGAAATAACAAATCACTCGAAATTTGAATAGGAACAATACCATTACTCGACGATGTTGGCAGGAATGGGTGAACCATGGCCAAACACAGCGCCAAGAATGAAGCGGTCGATGTAAGAGGCTACAGAGTGCGAGGATCGAACAATCGTCAGAGAGGCACTCAGGGTCCCGGATTTTTCATTACTACCAGTCCTATGTGCAACTGGTGCTTCAGGACAAGAACCATCAATAGGCGGCTCACAGAAAGGCGCTGAGCTCAAAGTGGTCCTTGCACTGACAACCATTGACCTCTGAACACCAACAAGCCCGTTTGTAGTGGTGTCGGCACATTCATTGTGGTTTCTCTTTGACTAGAGTAGAACTGGCTTCAGTGATGAGTGTCGCTTCGAACTGAGCCCTGATCACCATCAAAGACGTGTCTGGTGATACCCCGGATAGCAGCGGGATATGAACCTGATTGTCGTTCATCATATGTCCTGCAACCAGGAGTGATGGTTTGGGGTGCCATTTCATTTCATGGCGAGATTCCTTTGGTTGTCACCCTTACAGCACAGCGGAACGTCGATGGTATTCGACGCTCCATTTTGTTCCCTTTCATAGCAAACCATGCTGGACTTACATTTCAGTAAGATAATGCCTGCCTGCACACGGCAAGTGGTGTTAATACTTGCCAAATCTCACTTTTGTCAGCAGGGTCGCCATATCCTTTACCAATTGAGAACGTTTGGAGCACTATGGGCAGGACCCTCGAACCAGCTCGGTATTTTAACGACCTGATTCGCCGATTTGACAGAATTCCGCACGATATCCTAAGGAGGACGTCCACCAACTCTGTCAATCAACTCTAAGCCGAATAACTGCTTGTATAAGGGCCAGAGGTGGACCAACACGTTACTGACTTAGCTATTTGACAAACTCTCTCTCTTGAATAAATCTTCAAATTTTTCTGAAGAATCACTAACGTCCATTTGCAGTAGGGTTTTGGAACATATACTGTATTCGAAAATTAAGAAGTACCTCGAAGAAAACGATTTATTGACACGTAGTCAGCACGGATTCAGACAATATCGTTCTTGCAAAACACAACTAGCTCTTTATACTCATGAAGTAATGAGTGCTATCGACAGGAGATATCAAATTGATTCCATATTTTTAGATTTCCAGAAGGCTTTCGACACCGTTCCTCACAAGCGTCTTCTAACCAAACTGTGTGCCTATGGAATATCGCCTCAGTTGTGCGACTGAATTCGTGATTTCCTGTCAGAAAGGTCACAGTTCGTAGTAATAGACGGAAAGTCATCGAGTAAAACAGAAGTAATATCTGGCGTTCCCCAAGGAAGTATTATAGGCCTTCTATTGTTCCAGATCTATATAAATGACACAGGAGACAATCTCAGTAGCCGTCTTAGATTGTTTTCAGATGCTGCTGTCATTTACCGTCTTGTAAAGTCATCAGATGACAAAAACGGATTGCAAAAAGATTTAGATAAGATATCCGTATGGTGCGAAAAGTGGAAGTTGACCCCGAATAAAGAAAAGAGTGAAGTTATTCACAATAAGTCACGCAAATCTGAAGGCTGTAAATTCAATTAAATATTTAGGGATTACAATTACAAATACCCTAAATTGGAACGATCACATAGATAATGTTGTGGGTAGAGCCAACCAAAGATTGCGATTCATTGGCAGAACACTTAGAAGGTGCAACAAGTCTACTAAAGAGACTCCTTACACCACGCTTGTCCTCCCTGTTCTGAAGTATTGCTGTGCGGTGTGGGATCCGCATGAGATGCGACTGACGGATGACACTGAAAAAGTACAACGAAGGGCAGCTCGTTTTTGTATTATCGCGAGGTAGGGGAGATAGTGCCACAGACATGAGACGTGGAGTGGCAATGATGAAAACAAAGGCGTTTTTCGTTGCGACGGGATCTTCTCATGAAATTTCAATCACCAGTTTTCACCTCCGATTGAGAAAAAATTCTGTTGGCATCCACCTACATAGGGAGAAATGATCATGATAAAATAAGAGAAATCAGGGCTCGCTCAGAAAAATGTAGTAAATGCTCGTTTTTCCCGCGCGCCGTTGGAGAGTGGAAACGTAGAAAGACAGCTTGAAGGTGGTTAATTGAACCCTCCGCCAGGCAATTTATTTTGAGCAGCAGAGCAATCACGTAGATGTTGATGTAATTATTTCTTTGTCTGTACATGGACATCACCTCTACCGATTTCCATCCCTTTTAGTTAGTTCCTTCCTGATGCGTCGTTCTTTTTTTGTGTTAGTGTATGTTACCTTCTCATGAAACACATTTAATTGATCCTGAGAAAAACACATGCACTTGCACTCTGTCTCTCTGTCTGTCTCTCTCTCTCTCTCTCTCTCTCTCTCTCTCTCTCTCTCTCTCTTTCGCAGGTGGCCATTACCCTTGCGAGACCATAAAAGCGGCAATCAAAAATCATTAAATTCGCATTAAGGGGATTGTCTAGTAGAAAAAGGAACTTTATCCATAATGAATCAGTTGGTCTCAAATTTTAAACATACAATTTCTCCAGATTGCTACATATAACTACAGAGTTACAAGTCGATCCATCCCACAATGTTTGAGAAATTATTTTATTTTGTTTTGAAGGATTTTTTGAAATTTTCTTTCGTACAGGAAATTTATTTTAATGTTCTTGAAAAACTGAAGAATGTATTTAATAATATAAGCATTTTTGTGTATCTTGATGGCAACCTTAAAATTAATTTTCGATGTTCTGAATCTTTTTATTGAAGTAAAGCATTCACATATCAATTTTTTCTTTTCTAATTTTTTAAAAAATTATACTCAGGACTGTTAGCAGTGATAGGAAGGGTTTTCTATAAAAGTTTCATCCTGTTTAGGGAATATTTACTAAATTTCCCAAATTAGAGAGAAACACAGTCAAAGTTACACAACACAATAACTCTCCGGTCCTTGCTCTAAAATACACCTGGGCTGTACGTTGCTTTTTCTGCTTTCTTCTGGGCTGAGCATGTATGGCCATCAATCTGGATGCATGTCGTCTGCGTTTTTCAAATTATAGGCACTGTCTGACCTTTTTCTTCCTTCTTCGCTCATATCCAAATTTGTTCCTTAATGTCCTTATTGCTGACAGTGGAGTGGTCTCTGTTGTTCTTGTTGCTTCTATCAGATAGAACGCTTGATTGAACTGTGAAGCAGCTTCTGTCACAGCTGGTTCTGTTTTTCTTTTGAATACAAATACATCCTTTGGGCATTTTCATCAGAGTGTACTATGTACACACTCATTTGCATTTTGAGTCTTTCCAGTAGTGCATCTGGAGAGCATTGTATTAGATGCTAGCCTCTGATAAACAGGCACCATTTTCTAACAACAACAGATGGTCTCAGAGCAGTATGGTAGCAGTTTTATGTGATTCTGCTTGTTCTCTTTTGGCAAGGGTACGATTAAAGAAACTTCAAGAATTCTCACTTTTGGACACTTGGTGTGTTGCCATTCCTCACCAGTGCTCATGCAATGGTCCGGTATTGCGTAGACTGCACTCTTTATTGCCGTAGTAGCTGGAGCACAGTCAGAAACGGTTCTGCTTTAATAATGAGTCAGCTTTAGAATTGCTTCTTCTTTCAAACTCCCATGTGGTCTCCCACTGATAGTCACGTTTTGTGCCTGACTTTCCTTCACTACATTTCTCGATCCAGTCCCAGATTCTTTCGCAATGTGATTTACACACTCTTCCTGCACAATTTATCTGCTTCCATAGACACTGGTTTGAACTAATTATATTTTTTTCTACATATTGCTTTCGAATTCCACAAAATGCTTTCACACAGTGTATATACGAATGCATATATTTAAGCAAAAAAATTTTTTTTGCAAGAATTACAATGTGGCTGAGCGGTTCTAGGCGCTCAAGTCCGGAACCGGGCGACCACTACGGTCGCAGGTTCGAATGCTGCCTAGGGCATGGATGTGTGTGATGTCCTTAGGTTAGTTAAGTTTAAGTCGTTCTAAGTTCTAGGGGACTGATGACCTCAGATGTTAAGGTCCATAGTGCTCAGAGCCATTTGGACCATTTGCAACAATTCAATATGTTTCCAGAGTGAGATTTTCACTCTGCAGCGGAGTGTGCGCTGATATGAAACTTCCTGGCAGATTAAAACTGTGTGCCCGACCGAGACTCGAACTCGGGACCTTTGCCTTTCGCGGGCAAGTGCTCTACCAACTGTGCTACCAAAGCACGACTCACACCCGATACTCACAGCTTTACTTCTGCCAGTACCTCGTCTCCTACCTTCCAAACTTTACACACTCCGCTGCAAAGTGAAAATCTCACTCTGGAGACATCCCCCAGGCTGTGGCTAAGCCATGTCTACGCAATATCCTTTCTTTCAGGAGCGCTAGTTCTGCAAGGTTCGCAGGAGAGCTTCTGTAAAGTTTGGAAGGTAGGAGACGAGGTACTGGCAGAAGTAAAGCTGTGAGTACCGGGCGTGAGTCGTGCTTCGGTAGCTCAGATGGTAGAGCACTTGCCCGCGAAAGGCAAAGGTCCCGAGTTCGAGTCTCCGTCGGGCACACAGTTTTAATCTGCCAGGAAGTTTCATTCAATATGTTCTTTCCATACTATCCGTTAAGTGTGCTATATACTTGCATATGCATATGATTAGCATTTCAGTACAACTGCACTAAGTAAGGAGGAGTAACGTCATCTACACCCTGTAAATACGGAAAAAACTGTACAGCATGTTTTCTATTCAGAAATAGCATTTGATTTTTGGTTGTTGGCAAGGCAGTTTATAAAGGCACATTTGCATGCCGAGCGTCAGTTTCCTCGGAAACGCGAGATATTAATTAAATAAATAATCAGTGACAAATAAATAAAGCCTATGGCACACAACTGCAGCGCTGTGTCGCTGATAAAACAAAAGCACAATTACGTTACTCGTATGTTTGATTAAGAAAGGGGAGCTCTGGTTGAAGTGGTGCGAGAAGCACGTATTTTAGTTTATTGTCTGGCACACCACCATATTTCATGTTATAAAAAATTACTGCGAGTTGCAACCATACTAGGCACTCGATTCTGTAAAGAATTTATATTTATAAAAGCAAGTAGGATTATGAACTGTAGGCTTATTCATTGAATATATCTGATTTAACTAACTGTGTAATTTTTTTGTTTAGTAGACAATCACCTGTGTACAACGTTTTGGCATGGCTGGCAAATTATTGTAATATTGAGATTTAGATTATGAGTCCGCACCTACCGCAGCAGTCTTTGGAAACAATTTAATTACGAAGTCCGATTATTTCAGTTTTATTTCACGGTCAACTACGAGTAACATTGCCTTTACGAAAAAGCCATTGTCAAGCGTCTGATACCGAATAATTAAAACCTGACGACTCATAGGAGAGACAATCATACAGATAAAATAATTAATATTTTATTTTATTAATTTTATATTGGCGACTGCGTGTCGGACTTGTTATTTTGTCATTTGTTACATCGTTCTCTTTGTTTCATGTGAAAAATCAACTTTCTGGACCTGGACTTGACTATATGAGAAATAACAAAAATCAGAAGATATTTGCCAATTATAAAATTTTGCGGGAAGACGCAAAGAAGCTTCCAGCAAAATAAGGTAAGACGCAGCATCTTTGCATTAGCAGGCTTGACCAGACGTATAATTCAGTGTATTAGCTTTTCAGTAAAATTCTGTAGTGTTTCTTTCGAGCATAACAGTTTTCAGTGATAAATTTCATTCTCAGTACTTTTCCCTAAACAATAACGTATGCAACAATACCAATACACGAGTGTACAATATGGCCGACTTCTGTGCGATATCATGTAACATGGCCAGCAGCCATTACCAATAATCTCAAATTCAGTTTATATTTTTAAATTAACAGACAGCCATTGTTGCTACGACCGATTCATGCTCAACTGCATTTTATTTTAAAATCAGTGTCAAATATTTTCTTGAAACATATATCACGTGTGGCATGGTAATAACTAGAAAACAGTACGCAAAAATGGAACAGCAAAGACGTACTATTCAGACGCAATCCGACTCGGACGAGAGACAAATGTTAGAAAATGACTTTACGACAGCAACCGGTAGTGACGATTCATCAAACATTGACGCAAGTGTTGACGAAAATTTTGACAATAGGCCTTCCACCACAAAAATTTCAAAGTCTCAATCAGAGCCCATGTTAATGCATGACGTCACGTCTAATGACGCGGCGGGGGCAGAGACCTTACAAACGGTAAACATTGCCGACATGTTACAAATGCTAATGAAACAAAACGCAGAAAATATGGCAACCTTACAGACGCAAAATGAACAATTAAAGACACAAAATGACGGAATCAAATCTGATCTCATAGCACTCAAGACAGCTAATGACACTTTATGTAAGCGTGTGGAACTTATAGACGCCACACTGACCAAACAGATGACTGAACTCAGTACTAAATTTTCCCAGCTTAATACGAGACAAGAAAAGACTACAACTGACGTAGCACTTTTACAGACACAAGTAAAAAACCTTAATGTCACGTGTGAAGTTCTTACTGAACAAATTCAAACATATCCTTCAGTACATGACAACCTTGAAAAACGAATTACTGACGTACAGAATAAATTTGACAATGTTGAGCAACACCTGACTGACATCTTACAATCTGATGCCACAGCTCATTTTCAAAATATTAATAAAGAATTTCATGATTGGGTAGTCAACAAAGACAAACATTTTGATAGATGCTTACGTGAAAATTTACCAACAATTGTGCACGACTCCGTAGCGCAATACATTACTAATAACAAACAGCTGATCAGTGACGCAGTACAATCCGTCACTGCACCCATGAGACAATTCACCGATCGACCACAGTCTGAATGTAACGAAAATATCAGTCAAAATGCACAGTTCAGGAACCAATATACATTCGAGTATGACACACACATACCGCACACGACAAACACACAAGAACAAAACACACCACGACTACAACACATACCACGATGTGCAAACACAAACACAAGCTATTATCATGGTAAACCACAGCAACATTATCGTAATTACTCGCCAGCTGGACATAGCAGTAATTACAGTGGGACAAATCCATATCATAATGCAAAGGAAGACGAAAGCTTAATGAAACACAGGCAATTTCAGATTTTTATCCCAGAAAAACGAACCATTCATCCGGTGATTTTTCTCAAATCTTTTAGTAACGCATTTCCACGCACTTGGAGTGACCGGAAAAAGATTTCATATATTGCCGGTTACATCCAAGGCGATGCAGCTGTCTGGGCATACAGTCAAGCTGACGTATGTACCACGTACAGTGAGTTTGAGCGTGCTTTTCTGAACAAATTCTGATCGCAACCCGTTCAGGAGCGACTCAGAAGACAAATTTTAGAACCTGAAACTTTTAACAGTAAAAATGGTAACTTACGCAGATATTTTGAAAAATACTTGAACATGGGACACTTTTTAGACGAACCAGTCGCAACGCGAGATATACTCCGTGCGTTGAAGGCCAAATTGCCTTTCAACATTAAAGAAAAACTCCTACATATCCCGGATGACGATTCAGATTATTTTTTAACAGCTTTAGATTCGGTTGACATGTTACTTGAAGATCAGCGCTTCGCGCGGCAAAACAGCAGCCACAATGTTTACACTAGTGGTATGCAAAACATGCAGGCTTGCCAACACAATTCTGGCGCGCCCACAGTTGGATACGCGGTACAACAAAAACAGCAAACTCACGTGCCGTCTCAGTACGGAAATCAAAATCAACACGCGTATTCCAATACAAACAATAGTTACAACAGTAATAACATTTCATGCGGCAATCCATACAAAAGGCACCGCGGTAATAACTACAACGGTAGCAACGGATACAAAGGTAATAACAAAAACACAAACAGAAATAGAAATAATAATAACTACGAGCCAAGACAGCATCAAGGTTGGTCTCGTAACGATCAGTACTTTCATTCAAACTCTGCTTTACCACAGCAGCCACCAGGTCAAGATTGGAGCATACCTTACGACCGACAGGTAAGTTATAATGCGCAACAGCAACAACAACCGCAAAAGTTTAGAGATCATAATAGGCAATATCCGAATGTGAATATAATAGAAATGACACCTGATGCACAACCTCAATCTGTGTCAGTACCTAGTACAAATGCTAATCCAACAAACTAGAAACAGTCACTACTTTGCCCCAGGTCGTGGCTGAAGAATCCTTGGGGGGCGGCTTCAATGTTAATCAGTTATTTGACACCACACTTGAACAACAGAATAATGATATGCCGAGTAATTCTAAACAAAAACTACCTGTTTTATTTATAAGATACAACCACAATAACAATATATCAGATGAACTTTTACAAGACAGTACACAATGTCGTTTAAACACAAATGAAATTGTTTTAGCATCCACTACTGGTGTAGTAGGTGGGATTCCAACTACTATTATCCTAGATACAGGTGCAGCTGTGAGCGTTTTATCTTTTAATTTTTATAAAAAGATGTGTGAATTGGAACCTGTGCCTGAGTTTCCTGCCCAAAACTGTAAAATAACTACTGCACTAGGTAATAAGTCATGTAGGGTTACGAAGCAAGTTTTTGTAAACGTTAAAATAGGTAATGGAACCGTACAATGGCCATTCCTGGTTGTACAAAACCTTGTGACTAATTGAATATTAGGAATAGATATTATGAGCGAGAAGGACTGCATTATAGACTTCTCCAAAGGTAAATGTATTTTAAATGATAAAAGCAGGGTAATTATTATTGATTTGGACAGGAGAACTCTAAAGCATGACAAACACTGTACAGGGTACAAGGTTCAGTTAGTACTTGACAAAGACATTCAAGACATGCAAACACACTCATCTGACACAGAGCTAATGGACTTGAAAACATTGCTTGATCATAAGATAAGTGAAGCTACAGCTCTCAGTGTACATGAACGTATAAAACTACGGGAAGTGTTATCCAAATATTTACAAGTTTTTACCAAACGATTAGGTGTTATCAACACGTATGTGTACAAGATTGAAGTTAAGCCTCACAAGATCTTCTACCATAAGACATATAACGTACCGTTATCTCAACGACCTGCTGTGTGGCAAGAATTAAAACAAATGTTAGACTGGAAGGTCATTGAACCATCCACCTCACCTTATTGTAGTCCTCTACTTGTTGTCAAAAAATCAAATGGAAGCATTAGGTTAGTGTTAGACGCACGAGCTATTAATGAAATAATTTTACCGGTTCACACAAAACCTGAAAATTTAGAAGAGCAATTACAGAAATTTCTAGATGCAAAATATTTTTCCACAATAGATCTCGCTAATTCGTTTTGGCAGGTGGGTATCACTCCTGATTCTCGGAAATATACTGCATTTATGTTCGGGGGGCGAACCTATCAGTTTTGTGTTCTACCCTTCGGACTGAATGTCAGCTCTGGGGTATTCATTACAGCCCTGGATACCGTGCTTGGCGACGATTTAGTTGAGACAGTCACACACTATGTAGATGATATACTGATAGCTACACAATCCTGGAATGAACATGTTGACACACTTCAAAGAATTTTAGAAAAATTTGCACAAGCTGGAGTCACAGCCAATCTTAGAAAATCAAAGTTTGGTTGCAGTGAGATAAAGTATTTAGGACATATCATTAATTCACAGGGCATACGTCCGGACCCCAGTAAATTAGATGCTATCAGAAACTTTCCTAGCCCTCGAACTAAAAAGCAGTTAAAATCATTCCTTGGGCTATGTTCATTTTTCAGACGTTTTTTGCCACAACCACTTTTGAACAGTAAACATCTGCTAAATCTACTCAGAAAGAATCAAGTTTGGATCTGGTCGGAACAGTGCCAGAATGACTTTAATACAATTAAACATGCTTTAGTGAATGCTAACATATTGAGCCATCCAGATTTCAATTTAGATTTTTGTATGACTTGTGACGCTTCACGTACTGGCTTGGGATGTTGCTTATTTCAAGTTGTAAAGAATAAAGAGGAGGAACAGATAAGAATTATTGGGTTTGCAAGTCGTACTCTAACTGAATGTGAGCGTACATACTCCACTACTGAGTTAGAAACACTTTCCATAGTATGGGCATTCAAGAAATTCAATTATTATTTATTTGGAAAACATACAGTAATTTACACCGATCACCAGGCCCTGACATTTTTGTTAACTTGTAAACTTGTACATCCTAGACTATCACGATGGGCAGTTACACTTCAGAACTACTCTTTTGAAATTAAGTACATAAGAGGTAAGGACAACACCATTGCAGACACTTTGTCTAGACTTCCACAAGGTATGAATGATGCCAACAGTGACTTAGAAAATATAAATGACTACAGGATTCTCTTAATGCAAGACAAGCAGTATCACCAATATTATATTGATATGTGCAGAAACATGGCTGAATTACAAAAATCTGATCCTCACTGGTATAAAATAATAACATTACTGGTAGAAAAACACAATCATCCTTTGACTAAGTATTACAAGTTACACAATGATGTGTTATTTTATCGACGACATCCAAATGCTACTAACTGGTGTGTATGCATTCCCAAAGAGTCTGAACGTAATTTAATTTGGCACACACACTTAGTTTGGGGTCATTATGGGACAAAAAAGGTGTTTAGCGAAGCTCAGTACATACTGTTATTTTAGCAATATGAGAAGAAAAATTTACAGGGAACTGAAAACATGTGTCATATGTCAAAAATCAAAACCTCAGAATTTATCCACAAAAACAGATTTACATTCTATTTTACCTAGTAAACCCCTGGAAATTCTGTGTACTGACATCAGTGGACCGCATCCAGCAAGCTCTGGAGGCGTCAAATATATCTTAGCTTTTTACGATATATTTTCTAAACATGTTAAACTTTATGCTTTAAAATCCACCACTGCAAGTGCTATAATACGAAGATTCTCAAGTGATTACCTGACGCACGTGGGAAAACCTAAAGCAATTCTATCAGATAATGCAGCATACTACTCTGGGTACAAATGGAGAAATTTCTTGAAGGACAATAACATTAAAAGTATATTTATTTCGAGGTTTAGTCCACAATGTAACGCGACTGAGAGACTTTTCCGAGAATTAAATCGATTCATGAGGACCTATATTTCATCAAAACATACTAATTGGGTGTCCTACCTAAGTCTTTTCGAAGACGTACACAATAACTTAAATATTTACGATACAAATTACACACCTAACGAGATCATGTTCAATTGCAAACAGAACGATCAGTGGATAGAACCATTACCTAAGTTGTCAGACAAGGAAATCACACCTGAACAGAAAATAAAAGAAGCATTGACTACATTGACACATCACGCACAAATACGAAGCAAACATCACAGAAACATAATAAAAAGAAAACAAAAATTCGAGGTAGGAATGCTTGTACTACTTCGTACGCATCATAAATCTGTAGCACTCAAACGACGCAACGCTAAGTGGCGTCTGCTATATGAAGGACCTTATATAATCGTTAACATACCGCATCCTGGTGCGTATCTGTTACAACATCGTAGAACTAACAAAATTATTGGGCTATACGCACACCGAGATCTTAGAGCATTTCATGCTGAATAATGTTAAAGTCATACCCATCAAAATATTGCTAAGCAACTCGAAAAACTCTGTTGCTACAACACAGATAATAAGTAGTATAGAAATTTTCATTTCAGCGTTCCAGAGTCGCAGTTGAAGACAGAAGAACTTTTCTTTCAATGCCGCGGCTCCACCGAGAAGACTGAATATTAAAGTAAAATTTATGATTACGTAGCAGTGAATGACATATTAATTTTTCACGGAACATTTGTTATTGTAGGTACCACTGACTTGGTATGACACCTGACGAACTGACAGACGTCATCTGTGAAGCGATCTTTTACTTTGAGAAATAGATTAGACGCACATCTCTCATCACGAAAAACATCTATCAGTAGTCAAGGCCACACAGACACTCTACACACACGCACAAAACGCGAGGAATCGAACATTTTCTCTCTCTTACTATTTTGAATATTTATTGAGTAGCGAAAACGCCTGGTCTTGCCTACTGATGTAATGAATGTTGTGTCTAACCTATCTTAATTTCAGATGACATCACAAAACCGATAAAGAGGACGTAAATATCTGCAATTCATGTAATCAAATGTGACACAATGTAATAACCTATAGCGATGTAATGATGATGTAAACATGTTTATGTGCAACTGTATTATGTTTATACTAAGAAAATATGTGACGTGTGTATGTATAATTACTTTTTTTTTTTAACTGATGTATCATGTAAAAATTTGAACAAAACGAGTGCCAAAAAGACATTGCATAGTGAACCTCTGTTCACGGACATTAACGAACATTACTAACTCTGCAACTACGCAGAAACCTATGTGAAGGAAACGGTTAATGCCATTCATTATGCATCGTACCTATGTAAACGCGATGAACGATTTCCTTCATTAATAACTACGAACATTTAGGTGAGCTATATTCAGCAAAAAACTGAAAATGTGAAGTGCATAATTCGTGCATCGTCTAGTGACATTACTACAGTACCCAACTTCAAGATGTTAACTGGATTAAATGGACACAAAGTGCCTGTCCAGAAAACAACACGACGGGTGGAAGAATTTTGGTTGGAACTTCAGGGAATGAAATGTTCTCGAAATGTGACGGACACTCTTACCTGGACTGTCCAAGGATCGACGCCAGCTATGTGCCGTCAGAGGTTCTGCAACCAAGCTTCCACGGAATGTAAAAAACGAACTGCACATGGACCAATTACTCGACGGGTCACGTCTGATCTGTAATAAGCAATGCTTTTACTCACAACGAACTGCATCACAACGACTATAATGGAAATAGGAAATGGACACGCTTATGTATTAATCACGTTGTTATACAACGATGTTACTCTGATCAAAAAACTTTACCACGAGGATACTAACCTGTAAAAAATTATTGTGCAGCAGATGAATATGAACTGTGACAACGACACGATGTGTATAGGTCAACGCACCTGAAACATACGGACATTTTTCTTTGAAGTATTTCAAAACAATACTATGTAACTAAGAACATTCAACAATCTAAGTTGTATTGTGTTATAACGAATATTGTAAATTTAAAACTAAGTTACCTGTCATAGAATGTAGTCTTCATATGTAATCTTGGTTCAATATTTTCTTTGTGCAACGACTGAGAAACGCGCGCACACGAACAATATGAACTGCAATACTGTGCCGCGTGATCTAACTGTACGACATAACGGCAGTCACACAGACGCTTCTGCGCATGCGCGCACTCTGTCTGCCAACATAAGAACTTTTACGGCGCACCTGCGTCATTCAAAGTTTGTATATAATGTGTATAATGTGTATAATGTAGGTCATGTAAATAGTTGTAGATAACTTAGATTTACTTGTGCCTTTAGGTGAATTGCTCGCCTGCAGGTGTGTCCTTTCGCCTCGCAATTCAGGGGGCAATATAAAGGCTCATTTGCATGCCGAGCGTCAGTTTCCTCGGAAACGCGAGATATTAATTAAATAAATAATCAGTGACAAATAAATAAAGCCTATGGCACACAACTGCAGCGCTGTGTCGCTGATAAAACAAAAGCACAATTACGTTACTCGTATGTTTGATTAAGAAAGGGGAGCTCTGGTTGAAGTGGTGCGAGAAGCACGTATTTTAGTTTATTGTCTGGCACACCGCCATATTTCATGTTATAAAAAATTACTGCGAGTTGCAACCATACTAGGCACTCGATTCTGTAAAGAATTTATATTTATAAAAGTAAGTAGGATTATGAACTGTAGGCTTATTCATTGAATATATCTGATTTAACTAACTGTGTAATTTTTTTGTTTAGTAGACAATCACCTGTGTACGACGTTTTGGCATGGCTGGCAAATTATTGTAATATTGAGATTTAGATTATGAGTCCGCACCTACCGCAGCAGTCTTTGGAAACGATTTAATTACGAAGTCCGATTATTTCAGTTTTATTTCACGGTCAACTACGAGTAACATTGCCTTTACGAAAAAGCCATTGTCAAGCGTCTGATACCGAATAATTAAAACCTGACGACTCATAGGAGAGACAATCATACAGATAAAATAATTAATATTTTATTTTATTTTATTTTATAAGTTGTGTTACGTCTCGTCTAAGGAGGAGAAACTCGTACCAGCACATGTTGAAATGTGACAACTGCAATATCATGACTTACCAAGACTGCTTTGTTTGGGCTCACATGACTGCCACGCGCTCATGGAGTCTTTAGTACAAAATAATGCTCAGCACATTTCAGTATCTCAAGATTCCACATGACTAATATAGGTCAGGTTGCACACTTTTTCGCTCAGCCTTGCTGGACTGTACAGCCTTGAGTCAAGAATCTACAGCAAGACAAATACCCACACGTGAAGTGTAATGATGTCTACAACGTCACAGAATGTCAGCATGATTATTAGTGTTGTGGCGTCCATTGATATTGTAGTGAACTGAAAATTCTTTTCTGCTCTCTGACATGAAAAGACACGTAAAGGACTAATTAGATTGCCCCGCATTAGGAGCCAATAATTGACATCAGTAATTAAATGAAACCAGACTCAAAAGATTATGAGATTAGTGGTTTAATAAACGAATGGAGGAGTTTGTTTCGATGAATATAACATGAAATGACTGTATTTATTTCAGCAACTTCACACACACACACACAAAGAAAAATCACAAATCTCAGGGCCGATTTGACTAGGTGTTAAGGGGAAGGAGGAAGCCTTCTCACTTTGAAACACGTATGTAACGTAGCAGCGATGGTGAGGCATGATAAAATCTTTGACCAGAGAGCCTTTTATCGTAGTTAGTCTGCGCTTGACCGCGCGAGAGTTGCGAGCAGCTCTCTGTCGGTAGCAGTAGCTCAGTTGCGTCCAGTAGTCGGTCGGTAGTAGTCGTGCAGTACAGTTGCGAACAGTCTGTCAGTGGGCAGTCTGTGAGCAGTGCAGTATGTCGGTAGTAGCAGCCCAGTGCAGTTGTGTGTGAGGAGTCGGCGGGCGTCGACATGGCATTCTGGTCAAGATACAGGACGAGGTATATTATTTTTAAATGTGCTCAGCTAATAATGTAAATTAACTGTAACTAATTTGTGCAATAATCGCCCCAATAATAATTTTGATTTCAAAGCAAATTTTTACAAAAGAACCTTTTAATTGAACCAACGATCTCCTTCCATTTCCTTTAAAGAAAAGTTTCAGTTAAATTTAAAAAAAAAATAGTATTTGCAATGCATTTCCTCCAAGCCGTGGCCAACAATAAGAGCAGAAACCTGACATGCAGTTATACTGAGGTAAGAAATTAATTCTGATTTTTGCACAGGGCCAAAGACCGATATTTCGGTTTAATTGAATTTTCATTGTCTCTAAAGTTTCATTAGCACTGAATTGTTTTTCATCATTTTCGTGACAGCTTATACTTTGAGTCAGATTGCGATTCTCATTTTTTATTATCATTAAATTTAATTGCAGGGAGGTTACGTTTGGCTGCCATTTCTATCAAATAATATTGTCTTTTAAATTTTTGTGGGGAGGTTACACTTGGCGACCCTGCCAGGATCGAATTTCGTTGAGAATCTTTTGAACAACAGTCAGATATCTGCTCTTATTTGCTTAGATATAATTAGGATTTGGCGCAACGCATTTACTAATCTTGTGACTTTATTTCTACAGGTCAACGGCAATTCGTTGCTGTGTTGTATTTTTGTTTGTTGCTTTTTGCATCTGTGCTTATTTGTTTTGTGCATAATTGTGACTATTGTAAAAATGCCGCTAAAGACTGTGAATAGTGTATCGCGAGGTATTGTGAACGAAATTACCGACTTAAACAGCATGACCGATAGTAATTGTGACACGCAGTGTCATGATGACAATCCTGCGTTCATTGACAATCAGTGCATTCCAACTACTAATGATGACTTTTACGTTAATAATGAACAAGCGAACTCAATTGTCTCCTGTGTTAATTTGACGACAATTGATGACGCGGGGAGCTCTATTGTAATGAGCGCTGCCCAGCTTAACACACCCGTTTTAGAAAATTCAAATAATGTACAGACAAATTTTTCTAGTGAAAATGAACAGTGTACTGAAAGTACGACGGATCTATTTAATTCCGAAATAGTGACTGACTGTGTACATCCGACTGGCGGACCTTTTTGTAAATTACAGAATGACCAAATGGTCACACAAAACGAGACAATTCCAGATCGACCATTGAATAGCACAGAGAATAGAAATGCTAATTTTGAATTGGATCCAATTATGGCATTTTTGCTGCAAAATTTCAAACAGTTTAATGAAAAATTTAATAAAATTAATGAAAAACTAGACAAACAGAGTGAAGATTTCAAACAACTTATGAAAGAACAAGACGACTATTACAAACAGCGGAAGGAAATGATGAATAATTATTTCAAACAACTTAATGAAAGTTTCGACAACCATTACAAACAACTTAGCGAAACAATTAATGAAAGTTTCAAACTGACAAGCGAAAAACAAGACGACCTTAAAGAACAGAACAAACAAGTTAGTGAGCAGATTACAGCTGTTACCGTGCAATGTCAGGACAATAAAGAACAATTACGTGAGGATATTGAGGCTTGTGCTAATAACAGTAATGAAGAAGTTGGCACTGTTGCACAAGAATTAAGTAGCACACGTGTAGACACAACAGAATCACATAAAGACGAGATTAATGCAGTCACTGAACAATGTTCAGCAAATGAAACACAGAAACACGAAATTGATGCAGTCACTGAACAATGCCCTAAAAACGCAGTACAGATACGCGACGAGTTTAATTTCGAGTCACTGGAAGTTTCACACACTATGAATACGGAAGTTGTTAATAAAAGTGAACGACACAACAACCAAATTGACGAAAGTATTACAGTAACAGAATTAACAATTATTTCAGTCACCAATACGTCACAGAACCCGCCACGTTGCGAGCATTTGTCAGAGTCACGCAGCGTGTATAATGTGAACAATTTACAGAGACTACGCGAATTAAAATCCGAAAAGCTACGCGACTTAAAATCGTACTTGAAGTACGAAATGACACAGACAAACAGATTCACATACAAACCCGAACGTGTTTTCAAATTCAATGACGAGAACGTAGATTACGAGCAATTTTTATCCACCAGAAAATGTAAGGAATTTAATAATGGGAGAACACAGATACACGATTTGCACTGTATACGACAATTTATTTTTGTGCTTTCACCGCTACTGCCTGTAATGCGGAAACTAGCTTTGAACCCGATAAGACAATTTGCTATTGTATTTTCATCAGCATTGCCTATAATGCAGAAATTAGAATTAGCATGGATACAGCAATTTATTTCTGAATTTTTACCGCCATTGCCTGTAACACAAAAACTGAAATTTATTTGCAGCGCGTAATTGACCTCAGGGGATTCATTACGCTTTAATGAATATGTGCCGTAGCGAGCATAGGGCCCCGAGCTGTAGTAGTGCTGTTTCATCTTTAGTTTTCTGCACTGCTGCCTTCTCTTCTACTATCCTTTATATCTATCAAAACAGCTCTTTAACTATTGCTCTACCTAGAATTAAGAAAAATGACAAAGAAAACCCGATGTGACAAATTTTTACCGAATGTGACAATTTTCATTAGGCACTCCAGAATCACGAGAATTTTAATTACAGATAAAATCGGAATCATCAGTATGTATAAAATTTTGAGTAATCGCAACCACATTTTAGTAACAATAGATGTTTTTCACTACAATAGCATGAAAGTCAGCCGCTTAGCATACCTAACCAACAATGCAGTCTACAAGGTCAACCAAACTTTACTGTTTCGGCGCGTGCACGTATAGTCCCAGATCCAACAAATAGTAACGCACAGCAGCAAGAAAATAACTACGTATAGAAAACACAGTATTTGAATTCTTATCGCAATGCACCGTATAGAAGTGACTATCATGACCAACGTAAAAATAATGAGCACAATTTTCAGCGTACATTTAATAACAGTCGATCTTTTCAGCAGCAAGAACATCAGCAACAACACATTATCATGAATGATCCAGACAATAGGTGTCATCCATAGCGTAATACGTCAGGAAGAGTTAACAGAACAGTTCAAATAGTCGAAATGCCACAGCATCTTCCCGTAAATAACAGCACGTACGACAGAATTTGACCAGACACAGTACAGATTGCATATTCCAGTAACGTAAGCACTACTTTAGACACGCAGAATGTTGTTCATGAAAATGTAATTACTTTTGACGACATACGAGACACTCTTTTACAGGAAAGACCATTTGTTCAGAAAACTATTTCACGTCCTGTCATCGAAATTAAAATTGGTTCATCGAAATTTTCAGCAGTAATTGATTCCGGATCACTTATATCAGTAATAAATGAAGAAACTTTTAACGAGTGTAACAAAGAGAATACGTATCCGACATTACCATTAGGCAAAACAAAAGTGAAAGGAGCAGTACCGAGTAAAGGAGTAGACGTTAAATTACAGACGCATTTATCATTTTGTATCGCAGGTCACACATTTCACTCAAATTTTTGGATTGTTCCTTTATTGACGACAGACGTAATTTTAGGCACTAATTTTCTCGTACAACACGATGCAGTGGTTGATTTTCAAAGTTCTTATTTAATGTTAAAGGATGAAAACGTACAACTTGCTTTAGAATTTCAGCACTCACTATCTGCGGAAGAACAAACAATTAACCGCACAGAGGTCATTTCCGCAACACGTAACATAGACTGTAATCCCACATTGTTCACAGATACGTATGTACACAACTATAATACTCCAGACGAAGCTGACTACGACGTAATGCAATTGATTTCTGATAAAGTTAAACAAAGCAGTGCAAATACAGACGACGAACGCACGCAACTACGCAAAATTCTTTTACAGCAAGCTACATGGACACGCATGTTACGAGCTAGAAACATTTCTCCGATTTATATATCCAAGTACCATGCTTCTTCGAACCCTTGTGAACGGTTAATGAAAGAAATTGGTAAGCTGTGCCGAATATACTGCCACAAAATACATATTGATTGGGATACACACATACTCTCATTCCAAGATGTAATTAATTCCATTCCAAATGAATCCACTATGCTATCTCCGTCTGTTATACTGAAAAACGTTGAACCACCAAACAAAATTAAAGAATTTGTAAACTTCCCTACCTGTCGTCGACTAAGACACCACGAAATAATTGACATTGCGCTGAACAACATCAAACGTGCTGCAGAGCGCCGGAGAAGACAGCAAAAACAGGTTTGTACACGCCGCGACTTTCACGTTGGACAGAAGATATTAGTGCGTACACACTATTTATCCAGCAAATTAAAAGGTAAGTGCAGTAAATTTGAACTTCTATACGCAGGTCCATATCGGATTCGCAGCATCCCTCACCCCAATGTTGTACACGTCGAAACTTTGAGAACCAGAAAATCGAAAGGCAATCACCATATCTCAAACATTAAACCCTTTATTGAATGAAACCACTTTATGATTCAACACACTATGATGCCATTTACTAATGCAGTTATATTCACCTGACTAATTACTGATGATTATCGTATTTTTTCTTGGCAAGTGCCCGACAAGGTAAGGTTAGCAGGCCGCTTTTCTTGTCGTTACACATTAGACCGTGCACATTTTCCATTTTTTTGTGTGTATGATTGTATTCCAGTTTTGTTTATATGCACTGTGAAATAGTTAAGGTATAACACACCAGTTGATTTTGACATTCTTTTTGCCCTATGACATCTCAAGATTGTGACTGTTTTATATTTTTTTTTGCTGCTGCATTGTATTATTCTGTGTACATTTTTGCATCTGAACACTGTCAATGTCTTTGACATATTACGTTTTCTGTCATGTTATGCTGTATGGTTAATTATGTCACCATAAACCAGTCATTATTTAGTGGGTATATGATTTAAATGCAAGACATTAATCTTTGTTCATCAATTTCAGAGAGAAATGATGCGTGTAAGAAATAAATTCAACAGAAATGGGAATTTCACCTACGGAATAAACGAAAGAAGATGCAATAACTTTATGAGGAGGAGTAAATGGATCAGGATTAACAAGCATTAACAAGAATATGCTATACTCATCGTAGAATAGCAGTCTTAACTAATTTTTTCTTTCGGAATACAAGGCGATTGATGCAGGCTGTCAGACAGAACTACACATCTTAGTTTTAGTGATGAAATATGCTAGAGATAAGGAATAGTTGTATAATGAGTAATGAAGTGATTTTTTTGCAGATGATACTGAATGCTGATGAATAATGATGAAGGATATGCTGTTATGAATAATGAAGTTTTCTTTATAGGTGATGATAATAATGAAGTTATGATAATATGGATAATGAAGTGATTGATAATGAAGTTTTTTCTTTACAGATGAGGATAATGTTGAAGTTATGTATTTATGCTATGTAGTTATTTAAGTATTTGTTGCAGTTTGCTTTGACAGCAGGTGTTATATTGCATAGTAGGATGATGGAAAGTTTTGGAAAGGACAGCTATGAATACATTTTTTATACACATTTCACTACCTGTTAATTCGAAGTTCACTACTTTTCAGCATAATATGTGTTTCTTCTTTCAGATCAATAATCCATTTTGTATTTTTTTCCAGGAAAAGCTTTTCATGATACTTACTAAACCTGTTACTTATTATACCTGTTCTAGTACTTGCATTTTTATTTTTTTTACCCATTTGTGTCTATCATTTATAAATGTGATCACATATACTGCCTTGTTACATAACCTTGCTACAGCTGACTCATGACGAATGACGTTACCTATCCTCATTTGCAGCAATAGGTCAAAAGCAAATAGTGTTATGCCTCAGCAATTAATTATCGATCCAAACGCAATGCATTGCTAACAAAAAAAAAGTATTACCAGTCCCACATAATGTCACTAGTTTATGATAATTCTGAATAATACTGATTAGCTCTGAATAGTATGTCACTTGAGTAATGACTTCTTAATGAGACAAAAATATATATATATATATAGAATAATGTTTTGTAACTGGCTAATAACTGCCACTGTTTATTGTAATGAGACTACTTATAATGCCCATGATTATTAATGCTATGATTGTAATTAGCTGATTTTTAATTATGACTTCTTAATGATCTGAATAATACTGAATGAGGAACAATGTTTTATACTATTCGATACTTGATGGCCACTGAGTGCCAATAATTAGTGTCACCTAATGAATTACGTTATTAATTATGCCATTAATTAGCTCCTGTTTTCAATGATGATTTTTCATGTTCTATTACTGGCCACTGAGTGCCAATAATTAATGTCACTAAATGAATTACGTTATTAATTATGCCATTAATTAGCTCCTGTTTTCAATGATGATTTTTCATGTTCTATTACTGGCCACTGAGTGCCAATAATTAATGTCACTAAATGAATTAGGTTATTAATTATGCCATTAATTAGCTCTTGTTTTCAATGTTGACTTTTCATGTTTTGGCAAATGGCCAATGAGTGCCAATAATTTGTATCACTCAATGTATTATGTTAATGCTAGGCCAATAATTGACTCTCCTTTTCAATTAAGACGTCTGATGAACATTATTCTGTCATACTAAATATGCTTTGTAACTGGCCAAGGACTGCCACTGTTTATTGTAATACGATTACCCATGATGCCAATAATTTAATTTTATGAACATTATTCTGTAATACTAAATACATGGTACAGAAATGTTCAATAACTAGGCTATGAATACAGCAAACTACTACTGTAATTCTCAATATTATGTGACTTAATGTCCTTCACCTTATGAGCTAACTACCCTGAATTACTGCAATATCCGTTTGTCCTGTCCATCCTCCTGATGATGGAGCACTATATTTGTTTTTTGCACTAATTCTACGTTGGTGTGCCTTGTAAGAGCGTGGTGTTGACACGACATGCTGTCCACCACCGTGAGCGATGAAGACGTTATTATGGTCGCACTGTTTGGTGTACCTAGTGTACTGCCAAAATGAAAACATGGAACATTACTACGACAGTTCAGTGTCTTGGCTACGCTGATAAATTCTGATGGGAAAAGAACTTCAAATTGTGTCACTTGGTGTTGTACTTCTGTGGAAAGATATGGACTTTCAGAACAGCTGTGTGCAATCTAAAGTGCTACAACCATGATGCAATCCTTCCCTTTCCTATCCTAATAGTGAAAATCATTTTTTTGCTAACATCATTTATGTTCATGGGTTATACATTTTTTTTTCGATTCGCTGAACTCCAGTGCGAGTACACTTATGGCACTTGTCGACATGATTTTTTTGCCATTCTGTTTATTTGTTGTGAAAATGCTAAAGACATTTGTCGATTTGTTCTGAAGTACAGTATATGTGCACTCTTGTCTTTTATATTGTATATACATTTTTATTTTGATGATATGTTCTGAACTACAGTGCATGTGCACTTATGTTATGTGTTAATATGTTTTCTACTGAACTTCAGTGCCTGTGCACTTTTCTCATTTTTCAATATGATTTGTACTCATTCTGTATGTTCAATTCTTCAGTGCGTATGCACTTATGTCATTTGTTACTCATTGATATGTTCTCAACTGCAGTGCATGTGCACTCATGTTACTTGTCAACATGATTTTCTGCCATTCTGTTTATTTGTTCTGAAAAATGCTAAAGAATTTTTTCAGTGCGTGTGCACTTTGTTATCTGTCAAATAATTTGTATGTACAGTTTTCTGATTTGCTACTATGTTCTGTACTCACATTTTGTCTTTGTGTGAAATGTTTTGTACTCGGTGCATGTGCACAACATTTGATTCATGTACTACATCAAAATATTCTGTAAATTGTACAAGTTGATTAATTAAAGAAAAATTTTGCCGCGCTTCGCAAGTCCAAATGACACCATCGCTGCCAAATTTTTGCCCCCCCCAGTGGAGGGTTATGAAACACGTATGTAACGTAGCAGCGATGGTGAGGCATGATAAAATCTTTGACCAGAGAGCCTTTTATCGTAGTTAGTCTGCGCTTGACCGCGCGAGAGTTGCGAGCAGCTCTCTGTCGGTAGCAGTAGCTCAGTTCAGTTGCGTCCAGTAGTCGGTCGGTAGTAGTCGTGCAGTACAGTTGCGAGCAGTCTGTCAATGGGCAGTCTGTGAGCAGTGCAGTATGTCGGTAGTAGCAGCCCAGTGCAGTTGTGTGTGAGGAGTCGGCGGGCGTCGACATGGCATTCTGGTCAAGATACAGGACGAGGTATATTATTTTTAAATGCGCTCAGCTAATAATGCAAATTAACTGTAACTAATTTGTGCAATAATCGCCCCAATAATAATTTTGATTTCAAAGCAATGTTTTACAAAAGAACCTTTTAATTGAACCAACGATCTCCTTCCATTTCCTTTAAAGAAAAGTTTCAGTTAAATTAAAAAAAAAAATAGTATTTGCAATGCATTTCCTCCAAGCCGTGGCCAACAATAAGAACAGAAACCTGACATGCAGTTATACTGAGGTAAGAAATTAATTCTGATTTTTGCACAGGGCCAAAGACCGATATTTCGGTTTAATTGAATTTTCATTGTCTCTGAAGTTTCATTAGCACTGAATTGTTTTTCATCATTTTCGTGACAGCTTATACTTTGAGTCAGATTGCGATTCTCATTTTTTATTATCATTAAATTTAATTGCAGGGAGGTTACGTTTGGCTCCCATTTCTATTAAATAATATTGTCTTTTAAATTTTTGTGGGGAGGTTACAACTTCTCACTCATTTCTCAGCTCAAGGATTTCTCGAAATTTTCCTCCCACTCGTGTACCCTGATCAAGGGTACATGTGAAGTGTAATGATGTCTACAACGTCACAGAATGCCACCCTCATCAAGAGTACACGAGTGGGCCTTCGGCTCTGAAAGCCATATCGATGGTGTTTCGCTGAATGGTTTGCACGCTGACACATGTTGATGGCCAAGCAGTGAAATCTGCAGCAATTTGAGGAAGGGTTGCACTTCTGTCACGTTGAACGATTCTCTTAAGTCGCCGTAGGTCCTGTACTAGCAGGATCTTTTTCCTGCCGCAGCGATGTCGGAGAACTGATGTTTTGTCGGATTCCTGATATTCATGGTATACTCGTGTAATGGTCGCATGGGAAAATCCCAGCTTCACTGCTACCTAGGAGATGCTGTGTCCATCGCTCGTGCGCCAACTATAACACCACGTTCAAGGTAGTTGATCCGTTGGACACGTGTAAAAATAAATGTTGTCTCTTTCAGTTGTTGTCTTCATGTACAGCTGCATAATGAAGGGACCGTGAAAACAAGGTACCAATAGAATTTGCATAAGCATGGGAAATGCATCTGGTAAAATGATCTGTGTTGTGTCATATTATTATGAACGCTCATACAGTATGTAAATCAGAATGAGCATATATAAAAGCTGGCAATATAAATACATACATGTGTAAAAAAATTGGAAATTAGCATCGTTCCTGAAAAACAGCAAGAAATTTATACAAAGCTAAAAGTCGAAAAAATAAATGAATAACAGTAGTGTAATGTCTTCAGAATGCAAGACGTCGAGATGATGAAATAATTTATGTCGACAAGATTGGTGCATATCGGTAGTGTAAATAAAGTAGCTGGTTACATAGAAATTTCGTAGAATAAATGCCATAAAATTTTCTTTTCAAACTCTTGCTGCTGAACTAATCGTGCGTATAATTTCGTTCATAATAGCAGTCGTATTCTTGGCATTAAAACTTACCTTATTGGTATTTCAGTAATTTCTCATCATTGCTATACGATGGAAATGGAAGTTCAGTGCATATCATTCAGGTGTTGCATAGCGACAAAAGACGTAAAAAAATGGACAAATTCGGTGAATCGGTGTCAAAATCGTGTGTGACGTTGCAGTCCGGGAAAGCAGAATCGTACAAAAAGTAATTTATGTGATGGCAGAACCTGCTAAGTTGTATTTACATAGCGCAGTGTAAGTGATCCAGTTCTATGTTTGGCTTTGCATAATATTTTTGAGATGAATGTAAATGTTCTTAGTTTTGGAAATCGACGTTTTCCAATAAATGTGCTTGACAGTTTGGCGCTGGTGATATTCAGCTCTGGTTATTTTATTGTGGACTGATTCGTTGTTGATGACTTTGTGATTAATTTCATAGGATCTGTACACTGCTGTTAAATCACCTTGGCTTTGCGAGTAAAAGGAAGTAACTTTGACGTCAGTGGACTTGATATATGCGGAACAGAGTTTTGTTTTTTTCGGTGTAGCGCTGCATTGCTTTGAAGTAAGCTGTGGCGTACAGCTGTGCGGCCCGATGGTATTGTTGACGGCGCCGATGCTGTTTTGAAGGACGGCATGGCATTTACTGTTGCAGATATCACACTCTGTCCACGGCCTCTCTACTTAGAAATAGGCTGTACTACCGATTGAACTTGACCTTGAATAATTTTGTGACATTGGAGGAATCTCAGTTTTATCACAGCTGTTTTCAGTTTGTATAGGATAACTGTGCGAGGTCGGTGTATCGGAATCTGTGTGTTCGTGTTTATTAAATAAACGGTGAATAGAATATAAAATATTCTCTTCTTCTTGGTAGTCTGTTGCGAAAATAATTTGGAACTGTTTTTGGCATTATGCTGACGGGCTGCCTCATTAGATAGAAATGATTGATCATAGACAATAAAATCCTGTTCACACTAAATGACATCTGCGTTTATACTGGTCTTCTGAACAAGCTTCCTACGACCACAGTCTAACATACAGTCGCGACACTCACTGCTGTAAAAGTTGTTGCCGTTTGACAGATGGAGCGACACTAGCGCTCCAAGCGCCAGGTAAGGTGAACGTCAGACGCGTTGTAAGCATAATGTTTGTTTACATCCATTTCCTACGTAATTTCCGAATTATTCGAGTTATTTTCTTGCCTCTAAGAGTTTGTTTAGTATCGGAAGGCATATATGTTTCTATCAATGATTCTAAAATAAGCGCAAGTATGGACAAAAACCATGAATAGAGTGGCATACTACAACACATTCGTGTAGAAACACTTGTGACATTGGACAGAATTGCAGATACCACGTTGGTATCAAAAGAATATAAACACACAGATTCACATGTAAGAAGCACAGACATGTACCTCTACATGCAAAAGCGATCGACAGCTCGTTTATCGTTCTGTAGGCCTACTGTGTGTGTCACTGTTGCCTGTTGCCACAAGTACGACCTTAATCTTTATATTATTCATAGTGGGTAAAGTAACTGCCAAATAGTGGCAGAAATATGCTGAATACATTATAATGAACTGATTACATTACATTTCACGAAAACCCAAATATTTGAATAATTTTCAAACAATCTGTCTGTTGGCACTTTCCTTGCCCCGTAATAGTTTCGCTCGATCTGCACATTCTGACACTTCACACGCTTTTGTAAGACATGAACAGCTACACTTAATCTAACCACTTTATCGTCAAAGCACGTCTGTGGTGACGATTCGCACGAATCTGGCACTGATACATGGAGAGCTGAACTGGCTGCTTCTGTGTCATACGACTGTTTTACAGCTTTACATTGACTGTCGAATCTTTGTGGCAGTTTCCTCTTCATCGTCAGTTGAGGTGGCTTATTTAGGATGTCAAACAGTGTGGGTACTGCATTCCACACGAGTTTGTTATTGTCTGCGTTCATGAACTGGTTTTCTTCGAAATATAGTGGACAAAACCTAATATTATTATGCGGGTAAACTGGGTCTTTCTTCATAAGGTCTTCTCGTCTGCTATTAACAAGCCATTTTCTGCTCCTAAAACGATACATTCATCATTTATACACATATAGTTTGCAAGTGAATACTGACGATACAGTTTAGTAACATGATGGTATATACGTCTCAGGATCCTTAGTAAACCTAAAAAGAGACAGCTGTGGTGTCTTCTTCCTGTTGTTGCTGCAATTTATTGCGCTACAAACGCTCCCGATGGTATAAACCATTGTATAAATCAAAATAATCGATCACTACTCGCTTTCACGATCGCGCCGAACTCACAGTTCAACCTACTAGCCGCTTGGGGCGCTGCTGGCGCTGTAGGCAACAAAATCGAGGCGAAGTGTCTTGACTGTTATGTTAGACTGTGCTACGACGTTGCTTTTGTGGCTTAGCCGCGCGGGATTAGCCGAGCGGTCTCAGGCGCTGCAGTCGTGGACTGTGCGGCTGAGCCCGGTGGAGGTTCGAGTCCTCCCTCAGGCATGGGTGTGTGTGTTTGTCCTTAGGATAATTTAGGTTAAGTAGTGTGTAAGCTTAGGGACTGATGACCTTAGCAGTTAAGTCCCATAAGATTTCACACACATTGAACATTTTTTTTTTTATGGCTTAGGCTTTTCTGTACAGGTGTTAAAAGTATTACTCTGAGTGGTTTCACAAATTTTATCCGAAATATCAGAAATGTTGCTTGACAGTGTAAGGTCAACTGTGCCAGAAGATAATTTTTATTTTGAAAGCTGCTGTCAATTGTAGTTCTCTGACGTAATCAGAGTGAATATGCTGTTCGTTGTGATTAGAAGCAGGCTGTTGAAGTAAATTCGAAATGTTGTGACCATCATTCTTACAGGCTGTGACATCAGACTGGGCTGGTATATCGTTGATAATAAAACTCTGTTTGCTCAAAATATTTGCATCTGTGCTGGAATTCTTAATGAGACGTCCACGGAGTTGCTGTGTTTTATTTTCTGTAGTAATGGACATCGTCTTCTTGTAGCTGATAATTTTGGGTTCTGACTGTAGTTTGTCATGATTATACGTATCTGGTTTGAAAGAGATAACCGGAATGGTGACGTATTGCGTGGTTTCACAGGAATCTGTATCAATAGTAGATTGAACAAAAGTGTTTGGTAGAAAAATTTTGCTTCTCAGAATGGTCTACTAAATATTACTCCTCTTGATAGGTCAGGGGTGCACTACACAAAGGATGTAGCTTCTCGGGTAGCAGAGTACTTGTTGAGTACACATGAGGGTTTTTTAGAGTAGGCGGTAATTTGAAGTGCTCTGATGAGCACTCGCCAGTCGTTTCACAGCATGGGAAATCAAACGGCGTTCAGAACAGAGACTGCCACAATTTTATCAGTAAACTGTCCAAGTATTCGTAATAAAGTTCCCGAATTTACTGGCGTCCAGGAAAATTCTCGCGCTCAAATTATTCTTCGGACTGAGAACTGGCTGAAACCCGAAGTGGAAAGCTATGAGATATTTAGCGAGTTGTGGAACGTATATCGGATAGACAGATTAGGCCATAGGAGAGAGAGACGCCATTGCAGGTGACAAAAAAAAGTCTCTATTGAGGTCGAAGTTGAGTGACAGTGAAGTCCTCTGGTCACGTATAACAGGTGTGGGTGAAACTAAGTTAATTGCTGGATGTTTTTACCGGCCACCCGATTCCACTGTGGCAGTTCTAGAGTCATTCAAAGAAAGTCTACGGTCACAAGCTCGTAAACACTCAGACCATGCAGTTCTAGTTGGAGGCAACTTTAACCTGCAGCGTATAGACTGGAGTGTCTATGGATTCATTGTGTGGAGTACAGACGGACAGTCATGCGAAATACTTTTTAACACATTTCCTGAAAATTGTCTTGAGCAGCTAGCTCACAGCCGACACACAATGGAGATATCTTAGACCTTTTAGCTACAAATAGGCTGGACCTTATCGAGAATGTCCGCATAGAAACGGGTATTAGTGATCATGATGTCATTATAGCAACTGTAATTACGAAAGTTAATAAATCAGTCAAGAAGCCTAGGAGAGTGTTTCTGCTAGGTGGAGAAGATAAGCATTTATTAACATCTTGAAACGTCACCTTTGAACAATTATACAAGACTGTGCTTAAACTGACATACAATATTTTCAGCACAACGCAATCTGACTTTCAAAAATCCCTGCAAAAGAATGACCCTGAGTAACATTAAACTATACCTCTCAGAAATCACTTACCTCACAAAAATCTTCATTACTTGAACTACTGCAGTACAGCGAGCCACTACTGCCAGCTAAATAAAAGATTCAAACTACGGAAGGCACTAACTACTGATAGGGATAGTTAGCAAATGAAAGATATTAATAGACAACAAACAATGTATTTACCTTAGTATCATCAAAAGTCATAATATATATATAGCAGTTCATGACAAATTACAAAACTCCGCCATCTCTCTCCCCACATCCACCACTGCTGGCGGCTCACCTCCAACTGCCCAACGCCACGTGCCGCTCACATCCAGCTGCCCAACACTACAATGGCGAGTATTACAACAATGCAAAGCAGCCACAGACTGCACACAGCACAGACAGCGATTTTCATACAGAGGTGGCGCCACCAATAAAAAAACCTAAACAGCCTACTTACATAGCCCCCATGCTCCCCACAAAAAATTTTGCAATTTGGTTTGGGCAGTGGCCAATACAGATTTGAAAAAAAAATTTCATAATTACAATAACAAATGCCCACACTTAATGATACAATGTTGGTCAAAAGCTAAAATTTTCTCACAGTCCATAAAGATAGTCCTGATCATTCATCATAATAGTAATTACAGTTTTTTTTCACAAAGCCTCATTAGTAAAAGAAATTGCACACAGAAGTAGTGGATTTCCATGCAGTCTTGAAGAAGTAGTGTTGTCCTTCCAACGGAAAGACAGTGCTGACTCTTAACATGCAGACAGGTAATGGGCCACAACAGAGCAAACCCACAGCAGAGTCAATCGAAGTTTTGAAGAGTATTGGTAGGTAGGTCATCACAGAGTAGACTCACTGTGGTCCTGGTAGAGATTATGGTATTGGTGGGCCACCAGAGGTGCAGACCCACTGCAGTCCTTGTAGAAATAATGGTATTGGTGAGTCATCAAAGGTGTAGACCCACTGTAGTCCTAGTAGAAATAATGGTATTGGTGGGTCATCAAAGATGCAGAACCACTGCAGTCCTTGTAGAGATGGTCAGCAGCCATCTGTTGTGACTGTGCAGGTGCACAATCACCATTGAAGAGTCTTGCGGATAATGTAGCAAGTCCATAACCACTACTTGTGCACTCACAAAGTTTTTGGAATTGTCCTTAGAACCAGCAATGCTGTTATCCAGTCCCTTGCTGAATTATTAACACACGTGCAAACACTATCAATCCCAACTTCTTACATATTGTGCATTATTATGACCAACAGAAATGTGTGCAGTGAAATGAATGCTTACAAGTTACTTAATTTGATGAACTGGTGTCAATTACAATTTTATAAATTTACAACATGAAAATACAATTACAAAGGTACAAAATACATCATTAAAGAACATAATAGTACAGATAACATTTGTAGTAATATGGGCTTTACAAAAGAATCGAAATAACATATACATCAGTGTTACAGGAATTATGACATAAGTACATACATAAAAGATCAGAATAACTTTCGAAACATCAATTTCACACATGAGCATTAAAACAAAACAGAACAAGTAATGTCTAAACATATTTACAAGGTAAATAACGTATTATTAATGCCAATTATATTTGAGGATAACAGTATTCCTCATCATAGTGAATGTAGCTTAGTATTAGAAAAATTCTACAACATAAGTCTTATCAGATAAACACATAAAGACAGGAAAAACACAAATAAACAAGGGTACACAAACATATAGAAGGATGACACAAAAGGAAAGGACAGGGTTTGTTTTACTGCAGTATTTTGCAAACAAAACTTTCTTTACTTCTTGGAGATCTCCCTTCATTCATCATTATTCCCAAAAAGTCCTATCTATACCTGCTTTCTGTAATCTATTCATATTTCTTTCAAAATAATTATTTCTCAGTGCAAAATACTCATTTTTGCCAAATCTGTCTCTTATAGCTTCTCAATGCATTTATTCCAATTCATCATAGTTAGTTTCTTATATAGTCTACCCCCTCTTAAGCTAACTTAAATCTACTGAGCTAAGATATATATACCAAGGGACGAGGCAATGCAGCAGCACATAAAACAATTAATACAAACAGCAATGAAAAAAAATGGAAATTGTCAAAGCAAGCTGCAGTAAATCTAAATTACCACGCAATACAACATTACAACTAATATGAGCCAATGTGCAGCAACAAGAAAAATAAATCAGTAGTAAAACTAGATTAACAGAGTAATACAAAGTGAAATTTAATAGCACTATGCCTTGCAAACAGCAGCAGAAAATGAGATACCTAAACATGACATAGCTCAAGCAGAAAACATAGTACACTAAAGATAACAATGCAGACAAGGGAAATGTATAAGCACATCTTAATGTCTATGTAATTAAAGTGGTGCACCACAAAACTAATTCTACAAAAGATATTACCAAGTAGTTGAAAAGAAAATTATGAATGCAGTTCCTGTGAAGGTAAATGTCTTTTTGTGCTCCCTCATTTTTTTGAAAAAAATTATTATTTACTCGATCTGTAGACAGAAAATATTTATATTAGTACATCTATAAAATTTTTTTTAACCAATGCTGCAGTGCCGCTAGAAACTAGATATTAAACAAAATGGGCAAAGCAAGGCGTCAAACGTTATTCACAAGCCATATGGCATTTCATAATGCAGTAAACAATCTTTCAACTAGCAAGACAATAGACATAAAATGTTTCTCAACATTTCATTTCAGTAAATATCATAAATTAAGAACTGTACAGTGTAATCATGTTTTCAAGTTTGAGGGTGTCGTATTTATGATGCTTTTTAGAAAGGAATGTCAATAGCGAGGTTAATGGTCTCTCTCTTTTTTTCTCCACCTAATGGCTTTTTCTCCAGGCAGGTGGCACAGCTGGGCATCCACGACACATTACGTGAAGGTCACTTAACTTTCTTACCGAAATATTTACGACACCAGTTTCCGCTACAGTGGCAGTCTCATATAAAAATATTTCACAGGTCAAGAATTTGGGTTACAAATGTGTAGAAACAAAATCCTGTAAATATAACAGCGTCCAAAAAATTTTCGCCAGCATTGTGATACATTCACGCATTTACACACATTTCATAACTCTTAAAGTACGATTCTTGGTTTCCAACATCCTTTTCCACAAATCAGAGTTCCTAAACACTGCTCATTATTCCTTACCTTACTACAAATATACATATTCGTCGACACTTCTTCAATATTTCATAATAATAAATACGTAGCATAATCAAATTCCTCATATAGCATCAGCTTACTGATCATAAACATACCGCAACAGCATAATACATATCATCATCGTAATAATATCATAAAACCTCAGCCAAATCTCCAAATCGTCGTAGCTTCCTCCAATAGTGTCAAAACCTAAAAAAAAATTCTCTGCTCATGTCAAAAGTGTCATCTGCCTCAAACATACTTTAAAAATCATGATCCCATACCAAATACATCATTCAAAGCTCTCATAGTATCACAATGGTTCCGAAAAAATATGAACAGTTTACAAAGTACAGACAAAATACAATTTCATAAGTGTGAAGTTATCCAACTGTGTAATTGCGTAAACATGTGTCACTGATGTAGTAAAAAAGTTTATCTCTCAGTTAAATGATCAGATAGCTGTGTAATTTATGTGTTAGAGAAATATGGTACCGATGTGTAAATTTGTATAAGCAAATACCATATTAGCTAGGGCTCCTTGTGCTTGCCAAACACATGGTACACAAAGTAAGCGTGTACCCCCCTGAGGATTAATGTAATTATACCCTCAGGTGTTACAGATTACAGCAATGGAATGAAATATATCACAGAAAACCCTAGTATCATTGTACTTCAAATATCTTAAAAAATGCATGTTTTAAGTGCGAAATTAATCACTCAAATACGTGTCCTGTAGCGCTAAATGTGCGTCTTGCTGTAAGATAATCTCTGTGGAAGTGTCGTAGTTATCGTCCTCCGAAAGCTAAGTTATGCAGAAGCCAATGTACTTACCTCATGATACACCAAATTTCAAGTAAACCAAAATCTTGCATTAAAATCTCATTAGCAGTACTGGTAAATGTTCTAAGTATGTGAGCCTTATAGTCGTTTCGTAAACGTGCAACTAACAAGCAAGAATGTACAAATAACAACACTGTGTCGTCTGTTCACTATAACAATGCATTTGTAATTTCTGTTTAAATAAGCTCTCTTGGTTCTTGACTGGATATTTAACTTCAAACATTGTTGCATGTTAACAGATTCTAAATCTGACAAAGTGAAAAATTTTATGGCAAAGACAAAGTTAAAAAGCAGATTATCTTTCGATAAACGGTTTTACATGTGAAATGTGGTGTAAACCTTTACTCTTCCTGGTACTCAGAGCTTCAACTTGAACGGAATTATCATGCGGTATACGTCGGTGAGGAATGCTAAAATTTCTCAAGGTTAGCGTCTGTGTTATTTTTCTCTGAGCCAGCCGGCGCAGGTGGCTGCCTGCGGTGCGAGTCATTGTCTGTTCCTTTGTTGGTGCGCGTCGTTATTGGGATTAGGAGACCTAGCTTCTACAAATTCACGTTGTCGAAAGTGCCCTGCTCTGTTTGAATCCCGCCAGTTCTGATAAAAATCAGGTCTGTCGTTATGTCGGTAGTTTACATAGTTTCTTGTTTGTCGGTCATGTGGTGGAGAATTTCTCCCGGAATCGTAACTGCGCGCTGAACTGTTGCATCTGAAGTTATTGTGTCTCCCCTGATAATAATTGTTTTGGTTCCCATATTGTCCGTTTCTAAGGTAATCTCTGTCATATTCATTACTACGGAAACGCGATCTTTCTCTGTAACTATTATTACTCTGCCAGTGGTTGTCATATGGGTGGTGTCTGTTTTGGTCACTATTTGCGTTGTGAGAATAGCCTTGTCGCGTCCAGTTATCGTTTCTGTCGTCACGGAATTGTGACGGATGTGACCTGTAGTGATTGTTTTCCTGTTTTCGCATCCCGCGACTGTCTGTGTCAATTTCTAATTCTTGTAAGAGTCCCTGAAAAGCTTCAATGTCGTCTTTGCAACGTCCTGCCAAAATAATATGTCGTAAATGTTCAGGTAATTTGATTAAGCAAATGCGGATGAGTTCTGAAAGGCTGTATGGGTTTGAAAGGTATTGATTCTTATGCAACATGTCTTCAAAATATTTGACAAGACTGGGAAATTCAGATTGTTCAAAGTGTTTCATCATCATGATGCTATGTTTTACTCGGTCTTGTGTAGCTTGAGACCAATATGCTGAGAGGAAGGCATGGTAAAATTCTCCTTCACTGTGGCAATCGTGAATGACCGATCGCATTCTTACAGCTGGTTCATTCTCTAAATAGCCACACATAAATTCTAATCTGTGTTCTAACGACCAGTTGGGAGGAAAACAATGATAGAATTGATGGAGCCACGCTTGTGGATGAATATCGTTGCCAGAATTCTTAAATGTTTTGAATTTACGTGTAGTAATGAACAGCTTATAGTCAAAGTCATCATGTCGGCGAGTCGCATATCGGTCACTGTTACGTCGTTTCGGCGGTTCCATTTCAAAATTCGGTGCACCTTGCCAATTTCTTTCATAATTTCCGAAATGCGCTGTGTTATTATTTTGTGGCTGTTCCGTATTTCTATGTCCCTCTTCCTGTATTGGGGTGCGAGTGTCCTCTGAAATACGTAATTCTTGTATTATCTGTGTCAGCTGATCTTGTACTTCCCGGATTTCTCTTTGGTGTTGCGTATTAATTTGATTCAGATTTTGTTTCAGTTTCCTAATTTGTTCGCACTCTTCTGTCTCATTAAAGACTAGCGGTTTTGTGTCACTCAGATTATCATCTACCTTCGTAGATAAATTAGTGAATTGATCCGAAAGTTCGGCTACTTTCTCCAATAGTGTACTTATTTCCTCAGTGTGTTTTTCTGAACCAAGTTTCAGAGTATCTACTGTGTCCTTTAAGTTTTCCTGAGCTTTTGCAAGTTGCGTAACCGAATCGGTAGATGCAACTGAGTCAAATTTAACTTGCAAGGTCTCATGATTTTCATGAACAATAATTTGCAGTTCTTTTATGGCTGCTTCGTGATTCTGTAATGCATTTTCATGCCGCGAAAAAATAGGTTGGAAATGCTAACAAATTTGTGTTTTTACGTCATTACAAACTTTTTGATATTTCGATTCGATGTTATGTAATTCAGTAGTTAAATCTTCACGCATTTGTTCAAGAGTTTGTTCCAATGAGCCTAACTTTTGAAGCTGTTGCTGCGTTTGTCTCTGGTGTTGTTCCATTGTGTCTAACTTTTGAAGATTTTGTTCCATTGTGTCTAACTGTTGCTGTGTTTGTCTCTGGTGTTGATCCATTGTGTCTAACTTTTGAAGATTTCGTCCCATTTGTCTCTGATTTTGTTCCATTTGTTGCATTAATTGCAATAATAATGTATTAGTGTCTGGAATCTGTTTCTCTATGCTTTTTGGCAGTGCATTTTCACCGGCAACATTCACAGTTTGACAAGCAGAAAATGTGTCTTGACTCATTTGAGAAAACGGTGAGGACCCAAAACCTGAGTCTACATATTTGCAACATTGTGTTCTGTCATTCCCGATTCCTGAGGCGAGCTGTTGCCGACCGATCGATCGATAATGCTTCCCTGTTCACTACCTGTTTCACTGTCTACACCATTATTTGACGCCCGCTCCATTTCCCTATGCACAGTTACCAAATTACTACTTTGAACATTAGTTAATTCATTACACGGTGGCGCTAACACACTGCTTTCGTCTTCGCTGTCATTTCTCAATTTTCTTTGGAGCCTAGTGTTACGTTTTTCACACGCCATTATTGTCACAATATTTCACACGACAACACAGAAAAACACAATTTGAAGAGCAAAAATAGGGGAACACATTAACATAGCACTGAAAATAATATCTAGTTAATTGCAAGCGCAGCTGCGAAATACTTGCTGCAAATCTACATGCATGCCACAACTGCTTTACTGCACAACAATGAAAAACTACAACTACAAAGGAAATTCTCTCTATAATTACTCTTTAGCAATAAACAAAAGCTACACTAACTACACAAACTACAAGAAATAAATCAGAAGATTCCAGTGAGTTATCCTCGGCTAAGGGTCGACATATGAAACGTCCCCTTTGAACAATTATACAAGACTGTGCTTAAACTGACATACAATATTTTTAGCGCAACGCAATCTGACTTTCAAAAATCCCTGCAAAAGAATGGCCCTGAGTAACATTAAACTATACCTTTCAGAAATCACTTACCTCACAAAAATCTTCATTACTCGAACTACTGCAGTACAGCGAGCCACTAAATAAATGATTCAAACTACGGAAGGCACTAACTACTGATAGGGATAGTTAGCAAATGAAAGATATTAATAGAGAACAAACAATGTATTTACCTTAGTATCATCAAAAGTCATAATATATATAGCAGTTCATGACAAACTCCACCATCTCTCTCCCCACATCCATCACTGCTGGCGGCTCACCTCCAACTGCCGAACGCCACGCGCCGCTCACATCCAGCTGCCCAACACTACAATTGCGAGTATTACAACAATGCAAAGCAGCCACAGACTGCACACAGCACAGCCAGCGATTTTCATACAGAGGTGGCGCCACCAATAAAAAAACCTAAACAGCCTACTTACAATATTACTTAGACAGTGAACTGGTTAAAACGCCTGGTTAAATCCGCAGGCCAGAACAGGTAATTGGAATTGTGGAAAGGGGCCAAAAATGATCAGCTGTCAGTTACACTCGAACACATATAACTTTATTTAGTTGCCCAAACATTACAGTGCAAATTTCCGAGCTTAACTATGGGCTGAATATGTCACACAATCTTATGTCTTAAGGGCACACCCTCTTTAATTTTTAAAGCGGCTGGAGGCCAATGATTTTAAACACAACTACAACAAATTTTCAAAAGGCAGAAAGTGCAAGGGTTTATCCTTAAATAATATTTCAAATGAGGCTGAAGGCCCAAACAATCTAAGACTTGACAGTAAGAAATTTTACTTTTAAAATTGCTGAAGGCCATGCATTCGATGGCTTAACAAGTAAGGAATTTTAATTTTAAGATGGCTGAAAGCCCATGACTGAAAACACAACTGCAATAAATTTTCAAAGGCAGAAGGCCCAAAGCTTTATCCAGAAAAAAATTCAAATGTGGCTGAAGGCCCAAACAATGCAAGATTTAACAAGTAAGAAATTTTCAATTTTAAGACGGCTGAAGGCCCATTATTTAAAACCCAACTACAAGCACACAAATTCAAACCATCGGCTATAAGCCATTAAAATACACAACCAAACACCAATAAGAAAAGGCGATACAGCCGGTGGTGCTCAGAAGTTACCAGTTTGTTACTGACTACCAATTGAATTCAGAGTTATGCCATAATTATCAGTGTGCTGAGGGATTTTTTAGAGTAAGTTTTTCAGTGACGAATAATGGTTTGCTGCGCGATTGCCAGTTGCACTAGCCACAGTAGACAACTAGGTAATTTAGGAATTAAGTTTCATAATTTCCTAAAAACAATGAGACGAAAAGAAATTAAATAAATGGTTGTAAACGTGCAGATTTGTTTTGAGTTGAAAATGCTGATGTCTGCTCAATACATTTCACTTATTCGGATTACGAAAGGGATTTTAACTTTCCACCCCCTGACGTAATCGCCTGCTGCACCTTTATGACCAATCAGTCCTGGGCAGCTACGAGGACTGACCAATCCAAAAATTTCTTTATTGACAAACCTATGTGTGTTCGTACTAGACGTATCTGTAAATTGTCAAACGATGATTCTGTATCAATATTTACAGGATAGGGGTTGTTGTTGTTGTTGTGGTCTTCAGTCCTGAGACTGGTTTGATGCAGCTCTCCATACTACTCTATCCTGTGCAAACTTCTTCATCTCCCAGTACCTACTGCAGCCTACATCTTTCTGAATCTGCTTAGTGTACTCATCTCTTGGTCTCCCTCTATGATTTTTACCCTCCATGCTACTCTCCAACACTAAATTGGTGACCCCTCGATGTCTCAGAACATGTCCTACCAACCGATCCCTTCTTCTAGTCAAGTTGTGCCACAAGCTCCTCTTCTCCGCAATTCTGTTCAATACCTCCTCATTAGTTATGTGATCTACCCATCTAATCTTCAGCATTCTTCTGTAGCACCACATTTCGAAAGCTTCTATTCTCTTCTTGTCGAAACTATTTATTGTCCACGTTTCACTTTCATACATAGCCACACTCCATACAAATACTTTCAGAAACGACTTCCTGACATTTAAATCTATACTCAATGTTAACAAATTTCTCTTCTTCAGAAACGCTTTCCTTGCCATTGCCATTTTACATTTTATATCCTCTCTACTTTGACCATCATCAGTTATTTTGCTCCCCAAATAGCAAAACTAACTTTACTACTTGTCTATGGCGATATACCCTCAACATCACCCGACTTAATTCGACTACATTCCATTATACTTGTTTTGCTTTTGTTGATGTTCATCTTATACCCTCCTTTCAAGACACTGTGCATTCCGTTCAGCTTCTCTTCCAAGTCCTTTGCTGTCTCTGACAGAATTACAATGTCATCGGCGAAACTCAAAGTTTTTATTTCTTCTCCATGGATTTTAATTCCTACTCCGAACTTTTCTTTTGTTTCCTTTACTGCTTGCTCAATATACAGATTGAATAACATCGGGGATAGGCTACAACCCTCTCTCCCTCCCTTCCCAACCACTGCTCCCCCTTTCATACCCCTCGACTCTTATAACTGCCATCTGCTTTCTGTACAAATTGTAAATAGCCTTTCGCTCCCTGTATTTTACCCCTGCCGCCTTCAGAATTTGAAAGAGAGTATTCCAATCAACATTGTCAAAAGCTTTCTCTAAGTCTACAACTGCTAGAAACGTAGGTTTACCTTTCCTTAATCCTTCTTCTAAGAAAAGTCGTAGGGTCAGTATTGCCTCACGTGTTCCAACATTTGTACGGAATCCAAACTGATCTCCCCGAGGTGGGCTTCTATCAGTTTTTCCACTCGTCTGTAAAGAATTCGCGTTAGTATTTTGCAGCTGTGACTTATTAAACTGATAGTTCGGTAATTTTCACATCTGTCAACACCTGCTTTATTTGGGATTGGAATTATTATATTCTTCTTGAAGTCTGAGGGTATTTAGCCTGTCTCATACATCTTGCTCACCAGATGGTAGAGTTTTGTCAGGACTTGCGCTCCCAAGGCTGTCAGTAGTTCTAATGGAAGGGTAGGGGTATTTCAATCAAACGTAAATTTATTGGTGATTGTACTGTTTATTATTATTATTGTTACTATACACGTAGTAGACCCTTCGTGGATCACGTGAAGCAGTTCCTCCTGCGGTTTCTCCATGAGACCTTCATTTACTGTCTCGTGGCTTTCTTTCTTTCATCCGTCCACTGGACTTCCCACTTGTCTATTTTGCATCTGTTCATGTTACGGTCTGCAGTGTCGTGAATGGTGAGTTGAGCGTCAGTAAGGTGTCTTCATACTTGCTCGGCCCATGTCATACCTTTAAAGTTTTCACTGGCTGTGAGTATCTGGCGTGTGAGTCTATACTCAGGGAGTTTGTCTATGCGTCCATAGAATTTAACGCGTCTTTTTCTAATGTCAGCAGCAACATTTGAGTTTTCCTCTGTGGTTTTGTTGGTTTGCAGTCTATATCCAGCTTCAGTCCAAGGATTTTCCTAATGATCTTTCGTTCTTCTTTTTGTAGATTTTGTAGCAGCATCTTGTTATGGAGTGATAAGGTTTTTGTTACGTATAGCACCTCGGGTTTATTGACAGTGCTGCAGTGCCTGATGTTTGCATGCATGGACATGCACTTTTTGTTGTAAAGTTGGTATGTTCGACCGTAGGCTCACTTTAGTTTATGTGCCCGAGTTTCTTGAGATTTTTTTTCTAGTCCAGTGGGTTCCAAAATTTCCGCCAGGTACTTAAAATGTAGAACTCTGTTTATCCGTCCATATTATGTGGTGAGATTCTGTATGTTTAAGTGTATACACATAAATCCCGTTTTCTCAAAAGAAATTTACAAGCCAACCTTCTCTGCGCATTCGTTGAGTACTGTATTTCTATTTGTATTTTGTACACTGTCTGTCAAAATTGCAAGGTCATCGGCAAAGTCTAGGCAGGTGACTTCAGTTTTCCTTCCAATCTTCATTGGTTTCCATAGGCCACATTTTCAAAGCTCACTCTCCCATTTCCTTATGACTTTGTCCAAAAAAACGATATTGAACAGAATTGGAGATAGTCCGTCTCATTGTCTTACGCCAGTTCTGATCTCAAAACATTCCGAGATTTCCCCCATGAATTTTACTTTAGGGGTTGTATTGGAGAGTGTCTGCTCAATGAGCTTACGTGTTCTATTAGTATGTTGACAAGGGATTTACGGTCGACTGAGTCACACGCCTTCTTGAAATCGACGAATGTACATATGGGGGCTTATGTCTAATAGCTCTGTATTTCAGCGTTGTTTTTAGATTAAAAATTTGTTCAGGGCAGGAACGTCCGGGCCGGAAACCCGCTTGATATTCCCCAATCTTGTGTTCAATTTGTTCCTGTGTTCTCTGCAATAGGCATGAAGGTGACTGGTAGAAGTGAAATGCCTCGGTAATTGTTGACATCCGTTCTGCCTTCTTTTTTATGCAGGGGATGGATAAATGCACACTTCCAATCGTCTGGTAATACTTCTGTTGTCCAAGTTTCTTTAATAATTTCCGTGAGCTCATCAAGTGATTTAGGGCCTACATTTTTCAGTAGTTCTGCTACTATGTTGTCTTCACTGGCCGCTTTGTTGTTTTTGAGATGGTGGATGTGCTTTAGGATTTCTTCTTTTGAGGGTGGTATCGAGTCTTAGTAGGTGTGTGCGGGCTCAATAAGTGGGAATCTTTCTGTTGGTTCTGGACAATTTAGTCAATTGGTGAAGTACACTGTGAGTTCTTTGCAATTTTCTTCATTGGTAATTGCTAATTTTCAATTTTGTTTTTTAAAGCAGAGATTTTGTTTTGCGTGCCCTTGTATCCTATTTGTAAATGTCCTCTTGTATTGTAATTCCGAAAGTCACTCTCCAGTTGTTCGTTTATGTATCGTCTCTTGGTTTGTCTGATGGTTCTAGCTGTTTCTTTCTGTACTTTGAAGAAATTTTGTTGTGCTTCTGGCGTTTTCTTGCTGTTGTATTTCTGGAAGGCCAATTAGCGTGTTTTGAGGACGTATTCACTGTTGTCGTTCCACCATGCATGTTTTTTCTTTTTTCTCAGCGGTAGTTCCTGTGCTTTACGCATGACCTTGTTTTTGAACTCTTCTCGTGTGTTTGCTTCTTCTTTCTCCCATTCGTCCTTTATGTTTGTTTTATGGAGACTGTTTATGTCGAATCTCTGCAGGTACGATTTCTTGGGATTGTACTTTCGTGGAGTGAATTTTACTTTGACTCGTGTAAGGTAGTGGTCTGAATCAATATTGGTACCTCTTCGGACTTGTATATCATGAATTTCTCGTTGCTGCGTGTGGGTGATTGCTATATGGTCAATCTGGAATTCTCCAAGTTCTTGAATAGGAGAGTGCCAAGTTTTTTGCTTTCTGGGGTGCTTTCGTAAAGATGTCGACATTATCTTCAGGTTGAATTGTTGGCAGAGATCAACTAGTCGCCTTCCATTTCTGTGGGTAAATTTGTGCGCAGGATATCTGCCTATAGTCTTCTCTGCTCAGTTGTGTATTAAAGTCACCAAGGAGTAAGGTGGTGTCCTTCTTGGGGATCTTCGCCATAGTCTCCTCCGGTTGGTTCCAGAAACTCTCCACTTCGGTAGGGTTTTTCTTGTTGGCTATGTTGGTTGAGGCGTGAGCGTTGACAAGTGTATAATTTCTGTTGGCGCACTGTATCAGCACCCCCTGTAAAAGAAAGCCTGTCTACGTAGTGCGTGACGTCACAAGATGGCTACACACATAGTCCTTTCTTCAACAGTTTCACGGAACAGTGCTTGTGAATAGTCGTTCGGCGAGTTTCGCGTCAGTTTACTATTATAGTGAATGGTGTTCCTGCGTTAGTGTACGTGATTTGGTTGTTTAGTTTCTGTGCACTAAACTGGTGATCTGTTTTTCTTGCCTGTGAAAATTTCGTTGCCTGCAAAATGCCGTATCGTTGTTGTGTGCCGAATTGTAGAGGAAATTACGATGGTGGACCAAAAGTAACCGTGTTTAAATTTCCGGAGGATGAAGCAATGAGAAAGAAATGGTTGTCAAGTATTCGCAGAGATAACTTCACTCCTTCTTCAAGTTCAAGAGTAAGTATTTGTTTTGTTTATTTCTTAAAAGAGGTTAAGTGTGCTAACAAAGAATAGGCACTTATGCAGTAAGGAAGGTCAGCGACATTTTGACTAATATATCAGATCTTAACTGAATAAGTGCCGAAGAAAATAGCGTTTCGTTTTCTTGCCCTGGCAATTCTACAGTTTAGCTGGTATAGGTTATATGAATTCTGTATTCTGCAAGTTCAACCAGTATAGCCTAAGCACAGTCATACTTACGTAGTTAAATATCTCAGTATATCTTTATACTTACTGTTTATGCTGCCTGTTGTTAGGAATAAAAGTCGGTTTATAATTAAGTACGTGCACTTAAGATACAGACGATTTTCGATGTATTCTGCTTCTGTATTTAGTGTTTCTTTTTGCTGTAAAAGTCTTTAGGAAGTTGCCTGTTCAAAAACAAGTAATGTGGTGTACCCAGAAATTGAAAATGAAGTAAAAACAGTGTCTCAGTCGCTTGTTTTTAATAAATTATTGGTGGGAATTTGAAGTCATTGCAAGGAATGTTACTATTAGGGAATATAGTAGGCTTTAGACTTAACAGTGAACCATAGACAGGAAAAATGAATGAGTACATGAATGGATTAACAGGCCATCACAAAATGCAAAGGGAGAAACTGTGAAAACATATAAAAAATACTTGTGGATTTTACAAATTCTTACTTTCTGGGTCTGGAATTTCAGATACATGCCAGTGGCCTACACAGCTGTCTTATAGATACACAGCTAAAGTACTTGAAAGCAATTGCGTGCTCATGTTTAGCCTAATAGGTAGCACATAAGTGGCAATGTATTAGTTCATCATACTGTCAGTTTTTATGTAAGATATGAACTGATATCAAAAGCAAAACAGTGTCTATCTGATAAAAAGCACTACCTTTAAGTATTTCATAGTTCTAAAGGTTACACAGTGTTGACAATTACTTTGTATTATTCTGTTACTGTGTCACAGTTGCTTCTTGGATTACACCTGTGTGAGTTTGGTGTCATCATGCTTTCTTGTGTCCGAGGTGTGTGTGTGGGGTGGGGGTGGGGGGTGGGGGGGAATAGAGCAAGACATTAAGCAAAAATCCCACCCCTCTTGTAAATATGAGCTTCAAGGCTAACTTATAAAAAAAATTGTCACTGTTATTGAATTATGCTACAAACATTAGTCAATGTTTGTAATTTTTGATGGGGAAAGTACTTTCTTCATTTCACCATCTCTTTAAGAGCTTGTTGCCATGACATGTAACTGCATGTGTTTTGATATTGTAGTGTTATTGTTTTATAGAGTTACTATGCCATGGCCACATTTATCACTTGAGTATTCTTCTGCATTTTAGTTGGGAGTCTATTTGTATTTTAGAACTAGCAACTAACTTTATATTCATAAATTGTTTTCACACTATTAATATTGTCATCACATTCAGTTGTAAGCACCTTTTTCATTTTTTATTCATTTTTAATTACAGGTATGTCATGTTCACTTCAACAAGGATGATGTTATTTGGGAAACACAAATTGTGGATGAAAGGACTGGTCAGTTATTAAGAGCCCCCCTTCTCAAACCACGTTTGAGACCAGATGCAGTTCCATCACTACTCCCAAACTGTCCTTCCTACCTTTCAAAGGGAGAAAGTAGACGTGAAGGGCCAGAGGAGAAAAAGCAAAGGCTTGAAAATGAGCAGTTAGCTGCAGCGTTACAATATAGTTTAGCATCACAGAAGGACTATGAAAACACTTTCAGCTTCAGTTCTTTAGAAGAGTTGATGTTGCGTACGAAGGAAGTGGATTTGCCCAACGAGTGGAGTGTGATCGAAAAACACAGTGATTTTGTTTGTTTTTTAAAGATAATAAGAAATCCAGCCCCATTAATCACACATTCTGTCGTCATAGATAGTAATTTAAATGTTTCATTGTTTAAGAAAGATGTACAAATTAAGACATTAGGAAAAAGATCTTTTCCTGTAATTGTAACCAATATCCATGAAATTGTCAGTGTACTGCAGGAGTTTTCAGACACAGATTGTGGGCACTCAGAAACTTCTATAGATAGTATTGTAGAGATAGTGAAAGACAGTCTAGGAGTGCTGAAAGACAGTTTACAGGAGAGTGAAAAGGAGATGGTAGACTTTATATATGAACAAGTTAGTCTCATAAATGTAAAGAAATTTAATCATAGGTTTAGTTCTACATTTATGATACTGTGTTGTTTGCTATTTTCAATGTCATCTCATGCTTACAATTTTTTTACGTAGCAGCTCATTAATGAAAATGCCACATCCAAGCACTCTGTATATGATCTGCAGCAAATTTAATGTGAATCCATCTCACGAAAGGCTTGGGGGAAGTAATTTCCTGTCCTATGCAAGACAGAAATTTCAATACTTCAACAGCGATGATGTCAATGTTGTTTTGAATGTAGATGAAATTCATCTAAATTCTTATTTGGAATATAAAGGAGGTAGTGTTTTGGGCATGTCATATAACTCTGAATGTGCTGCAAATTCAGCATTTGTATTAATGTTGCAGAGTGTCAAGTCTTTGTACAGGGATGTTGTTCACATTTTACCGGTGAAAACCATTTCATCTAATGCATTATACGATGTGCTACTGGCCATAATAAATGGCCTTGAACTAATAGGCTATAGGGTTTTTTGTGTGGTAACTGACAACAACAAAATAAATAGCAAAACCATGTCAATGTTTTCTCTGGATAAAGCTGTTAATATAGTTTTTAAACATCCATCTGATCCTAATCGCCCACTTTTCTTTTTAATTGATGCCATACACATTGTTAAATGCATAAGAAATGTGTGGCTGAACCAAAAAAATGATGGTAAAGATATGTTTTATCCTCAGTTTCCAGTTAGAAAAGAAGTGGAAGAAAATAAGTTTTCTGTAGCTTCTTTTAAAACACTGAAACAGATTTATGACATAGATTCCAGTTCTTTAGTAAAATATTGTCACACATTGTCTCTCAAATCACTTTGCCCTACATCATTAGAAAAACAGAGCATGAAATTAGTGCTGCAGATATTCAATCGACATGTGTCAGAGGGCCTTGAGGTAGCTAGTGATAAATTTGATTTGAGACATGCACCATCAACAGCAGAATACATTCGAATAATAACAAAATGGTTTGATGTCATGAATGTGAAATCAGTGTTTAAAGGGAAACACAAACAGAATCCTTATATGGATCCGTTGACAACTGATAGCGTTTCTATTCAATTTTTGCTAGATTTTCTAGACTGGCTTGATGTGTGGAAAGCAAAAGGTTTGTCAAGTGGGTTTCTCACAAAAGAAACATTTTCTGCTATTCAGCATACAACATATGCCGTTGTAGAGATTGCTCGATACTGTACTGAAGAGCTAGGTATGAGCTATTTACTGACAGCCAAGCTACAAACAGATGTGCTTGAGCGGCGTTTTGGAAAGTATAGACAGCTTGCAGGTTCCCAATACAATGTTTCAGTGACACAAGTCTATGAAGCAGAAAAGAAGCTTCGAATTCAAAGTGTAATGCCTTTAGTTTTATGTTCTCCTTCCTATGGCAATATCACAGTAGGGGACATAAAAAATTTTATGTTTTCTGAAGTTGAAGAAACAGACACATTAGACATAGAAGTCAGTGTAACTCAAGACGATGTTCTTTCAGTGAAAGATATTGCAACGTCTTTAACTTTCATTGCAGGCTACTGTGCTCATGCAGTGATTAAGAAGCTGAAATGTGAGAGTTGCCTTAATGAAATTGTGATTGAAAAGGAGTTGCCAATAAACGAACATTTTAGTTTGATACAGAGACTTGATCATGGAGGACTAAAATACCCATCAGACACTATTTTAAATATGATTGTCTACACTTACATTGTCATCAGCAAACTTCTCAAAGAACATGAAAGAGATTTTCTTGCCTGTACGAATCAACGTGCTATTGCCTGTGCAGTAGCACTTGCTACTCTTCACGAAAATGACTTTTTATTATTTGATGGGGTATGCTGCAATGGACATTCATCCCAGGCAATAATGAAAAGTGTTGTTTGGGTTGGTGTCAATATATTTTTAAACAACTACTGTAAAAAGGTTAATGGAAAAAAAATTTCAAAAAACACTCGGCGAAAACTGCAAACTCTTACAACATAACTTTGAAATCTTTATCTTAGATTCTTTTTAAATCATTAATACAAAACCTCTCATCAGTAATATTGCCACATCAACAAATGCCTCTTAAGCTGAACTAGTCAGGTTAATCTGAAACTAGTCAAACTTACCAAATTGTAACTTATGGCTGAGAGTTTGTATAAATATTTTAATATACAGCTGCTAACAGCTATCAACACTAATAGCCTAACGTGAAATTTTTATCAAAGAAATTAATCTTTAATATAAAGAATCTTACACTAATTTTTTCTCAGTTGAAGTTGGGGGGTGAATGATACATACAGGAGGGAGGGGAGGGGGTGTGGCAGGCAGAGAGGACCAATAGTAATCTTTTTATAGTATGTGAAACCTAAAAATCAATTCGCTTGCTTTTCCGAGTATGACTTAAACCACTTCTTTGCTGCATGCCTTATTCATAGTATTTCTAATTTGTGTAATAAAGTTATGTGGCCCAACATGGCACATGCCTTTGACAATGACAAGACAATGCCATTTTGATCACTTTCCTTTATTATTTTGAGAAAAACTTACACAAACTGTGCTATAGCAGACTCCACTTTTTTTGCAAACAAGGTTACTTTGTTTTGGTGATAAATGGGAGACAAGAGCAAAATTGCTCTATAGTTCTCTACATTCTCTGCAACACTTTTCTTTGTATACTGAAGTTATTACTTTAGCTTGTGATACATGTGAGAAATCTGCCAATTTGTAATGATTCATTAATTGTTACTGTTGAAAAAGCTACTATAGTATTTATGGATTCTTTAGGTAGACAAATTTCGATTTCACGTAGTGTTTGTGGTGTTCCTCTGTCTTCTACTACTGTCACTGTTATGAGTGCAGATGTGCATGCTGTGACAATTGCCTCTCTCTTTCTGAGTTTACTACTTTCTCTGCAGCTGTTATAACTGTTGTTTTCTCAACATTTTCTTATGTAGATCATGTTTGCATATATTTTACTACTAATACAAATGGAGAAGCCGTTAGGGGAGGGCTTTGCAGTACTTTCATGGCCTTCTTTGTGTATAATGATTGGCAGGTCTCCTCATCTAATAGTAATGTAATTGTGGAACAGCTCTCACTTCTGTTACAAGCACTATTGAGTGCCACTAATTCTCAGGTTGACTAATTACTGAGCTCTTTAAATAGATGCTTGCTCTGTGCCATAAAGTGCCTTCTTGTTAGCTCATCTTTGCTGAGGAGAAAAATATCTGAGGTGGACTCTCAGGTATGCCCTTCTGTTGGCTTTTTGAATATATTTGTTTATAAAAGAATATTAAAAAAGCTTAAGCCTGTCACAATTGCTTTTCACTCACCTAATCTAATTAATGTAACCAGATCATATTCCAACACCACTTGACACATTTTTGCCACATAACATACACTTACAGTTGGTAATTACTTGCAATTTACAGGGTGACCTAATATAATGTCTATATGCATCGCCATTTTTCTACTACAGTGCTTTCATATGCATTCTTCCTACACAAAACTTTATGGTGCAGTGTTTTATTTGCATTCTTTTAGTGTCCCACTTAAAGACCTTCCATTACTACCCTGGAGATTATAAAATAGCAATTTAATCATTAATGTTGTTCAAAATTTATCATTATTATTCCTAAAATTATGAAACTTAAGTCTCAAGAATGTGGTTATTGTTAATGTTTGGCCTTGGTGTCCATAAGTCTTAATTATTTTGTCACTACATAGTATTCATGCTGTACATCTATAATTTTCTATTGTGAACCACTATAATCTAAAATTTTTCTCATTCCATGTGTTAGTGATTATTGACAAGAGTGTATGGAAGATGAACAAAAGAAATAAATAAATTCATTCATACACAGGATTTTTTTACTTAATTTGCATTCATTCATATCAGCATGGTCAGTAGATGAAACTTGTTTTCCACTTTTAAACAATTACCAGTATATATATTTTGGAATGATGATCTGTTAAAGTATTGCAACTAAATAGAGCTGAACCATCACCCCCACCCCTTTCCCCAAACTTACGGAAGGATGAAGTATCTAAGCCACTGGTGAGTGCAGCCCAAATGTGATGCCAAATGAAGGTAAGTGTTCATTTTTCACAATTATTTCATCACAGGTCACATCACGTCATAAAACTTCTCAACAGATGAAATGAAAGTTTACTTTGTAGTTGAAATTTATTTATGTGCAATTCATGCAAACAGTTTGTTTCAAAGTATATACTTCTTAGTACAGAAACATTCTTTCTTCAAAGGTATTCAGTTTAGAGCAGCAAAATTCTAACCTGGTAATCTGTATTTTGAGACCTCTTGTAATTTCAATACATAATGGAAATTTAGTTAACTTACTGGGAAAAGAGAATTCATTGAAATTTGCATTGGCATACCAAAACTTTATGGCAATACCATTACATACTCATCTCAGGTCAGTGAGATTTTCTTAATGGAAAGAAACTTTCTTAGGGAAAGGTGCACAAACTGAGAAGAGATATCATATCATTCATTAGAACTGCATTTCACTTAAAAAATATTAACAGGAGAAATTTCTTTAAATTTTAAAAAAAAGCATGAATACAAGGTTGCTGAAATGGTGGACTAAAACATATGTAGAACATGTCTTTCAGGGCAGTGTTAGTTTTTGAAACGACTCATACAATTGCTTATTACCAGTGCCTCTCTATAGGGGGTGTTATAATTCGAACACCATTTGCCCAATTTTCGTGTTTCTTTTTTTAATTAACAGGTATATCATCCAATCAGGTTTTAAAATGGATTTTGCTACATAAGGAATAAACAGCGGCAATAACAGTGTCCGTAAAATGTTAGCTGCCAGTGTGCTACTTTGCAAAGTGCCGTCCACATTATTAGACCTGCGTCAAAGTGATGCAATATTTAACTTAAAAAACAGAACAAAACCCCTAAAAGAAAGTCCGCGAGAGCATACGAGAATCTTTCGCGGATGGCTTTCAATCAAAATTTTTGTCATTAAAAATCGTCTTACACAGGAACTGCAAAACGGAAGAATGGTGAATGGTGGTCAGCCATAAAAGATAAATGTATACCGTTGCAGACGTTTAGATTGGCCTTTTCGAGATTTACAATTTATACTACAGCACTTACAGTTTAGGAATGGTATTGGGAAAGAGCACACTGGTGGCAAACACTTGCACTTTGTGTAGCTGACGAGCTTTGAACGGCTAACCAGACTGCCATCAAACAAGTCGTGACAATCCCCATTAAAGCACCTTTAAAATAAACTACAATGAAATGGGTCCATTCATTTGGGAGTTTTGATGCCTCAGATAATGAAAGTTATTACAGCCACTTTTTACGTCGGGGCTAAAAGGTATGCAGAAATAAGTTACAGACAAAAGAACTGGGTCATTTGAGAAAGGAAATCTTGTAATTCATGAGAGAGGTACGTCAGATTTCTTTACGAATTTTCCTCGTACGGTTCCCGTAACAGTCTATTGCTGTGGCCAACCGGACTGCGAGCACCGGCACCAGACTACGTGCGTGACGTCACTGAGCGGGCGCGCAGGCTTTCCTCTATAGGAGGTGCTGACTGTATACGTGCTGTCACGAGTCTATTGTTGACGGGATTGACTTTCTTGACGGAGTTTATGATCTTCTTGTGCGCAAGTACCGCCATTCCCAGAAAGGGGGCACCTTTGTCAATTAGTCTCAGTTTTGCTTTTGAATATGCGGTAGTTACCATAATCTATGGTATCATCGTCAGTATATCCTGATTCCTGAAGTGCTACTAAAAGAATTTTTTTGTCTGTCGAGTTCTGTAGTAAGATTCAGTAGCTTTCCAGGATGTATTAATGTATTGATATTTAGTGTGCCAATGAATGTTGGTGTTTTAGTGGGTAGTTTGCCAGAGAACCGACTTTCTCTGAGTTCGTGGTTGCCCGGGTCCCCTAGAACCAGAATGCCCGGTTGCCGCCTGTCGACGGGTGGATTGATTACCACCTGGGATAATGTTGTTGTTGTTGTTCTCACGAACCATAGTGCTTGTTATTAAATTTTGTCCTGCTAGGCTGGTTGTGTAGAACTAGGGATTGTTAGTTTCTGGCTGAACAGTCTCTGACCAAGTTGCCTGTGGTTTCCACAACAGACGCCACTCGGGTTTTAAGAAGAGAATTCTTCCGCCTTCTCTGCCGCTGAGATCTTCATCTTCATTCGCCATCAAAGCCGTTGATCCTATTCACCTGTACCCTGGTAAGGGGCCCCTACAAGGTACTACCAGCCGGGCCAGATGGATCAAGGTATTTTTACGAGGTGTTACTCCTCCCCCTCCTCCTTTCTCAACCGGCTTGGGACCGGCTTTGGCAGAGTTTTGTACTGTTTATAATAGCATTTAGTACGCTAGCGTCAGCCGAGTCCAGTTCGTGTACATCGCGAGCCAGGGGCTCAAGGATGCAACAGTTTGTTCGGTAAATTATACTGATCACTTACAAAAGTCTTTTAATTTCCAGTCTTATTCACCCATTAATCCAATCCTTGACCCCTCTGTTTGTGAACTGTTGACTATTGCTTCAAAACGCAGGATGAAGATTGATGCTGTTTCAGCTCTAAATCTACCAGTCCCCAGCGCTGATTTAGGTCGCAGTAATGAGCCTAATAATGTGAGAAATATTTGGGCACAGAAACGAAGCTACCATAAAGAAGTAAAAGATATTTTACAGATATATATATTACCGATTAATGAAGAAATTACTACTAGACAAAACATTAACCGTGGAAACGTACACTGCTGTAAATGCGACAATGCGTGCTTACCCCAACAATTAGAAATTACGCAAACAGGAATTTAAGATATTAGGCAAAACAATACAGATTTACAGGATGTAGGGCTGAGATACATGAAATTAAAACATCTTCAGAAAGTGATTCAGGGCTCTTTTTCTAATTGACAACAAGAAGTAGTTATGGAAGGATGGTGTACTAACTGATCGTATGAAGATGCTGCAAAGGCAGCGACGTTACATTGCTTATCTTGTAAAGTGTTATATTTTTCAGGAATATACTGAAAGATCTTCCTAGTTAATTCACTATTAAAAAGAAGACTCAGACAATTAAGCTTTCCAAAAGTTTTTATTGATTTAAGCCTTAGAGTTTTGAAAACTCAAATATATTAAGAAAATTCTAAAAAGACGTTGTTCAGACGCTTTACACTAACGTTTCCCCAACTACAGAAAAAGTCAAACTAATACAAAGCGCAATAATAATAACAGTAAGAATGATACCCTACAACCTGGAAAATCTCGTTACATTCATGCCTGTGTGTGAGATCGGCATGAGTGCGCTCTGTGCCTTTAAGCTTCAATGCATGGCGGCGTGGCGGAGGGTTCACAGTGACGTCAAAGCTCACAGCCCGCCTGCATGTGACCCTTACCGTGTATTCCAGTACCCGTGCTCGTGTGCATTACGTGCGAGCTAATGTTGAACACGTTGTAGTAGCCATGTCCTTATTCAATCTTTACGATTGTTTTTGTGCCTCCAACTGGAACTGCCGTTGTGGTAGGCAGTATAAGGCCAGTCTTACACAGTGGGTCTCAATTATTAACGAAATTGTAATTCAATATTGCCCATAACCATTTTGAAACATAATATTAGCGCCACTTTACAAGGGTAGTCGTGCAGTTTTAATTACCAGCTCGACAAAATAAAGTAGGGCAATTATTTTTGTTTACAGTTACGTATCTTCAATAGCAACGAAACTGAACATCCCTCACCACAGTACCATAGAACACGCTTAGGGAAGCCAGTTGAAGGAAGGGCACAGAAGAACAACGACCTAGGGCCATTTTATAAAAAAAGTTTCACAAAAAACTGATTTGACAGTTTAATAACTCAGTACTAGAATCACTAGGAGAGGCAGTTAACCAAACCACAGAACTGCAGAGACTGGAAGCTAAAGCAGGCCTACAGATCTCTATCGAGAAGACGCAATGTATGACAAACATCACGACAGCTCCTAGGAGGATGACAACAGGAGGAGGGAAAATTCAAAAGGTGGAGAGATTCAAATACCTTGGAGAATGGATAGACATTGGACTGACCGAAAAAGAAGCAATGGGAGCACGAATAAACAAAATGAACTTAGAATATAAACTATCAACACCCACAATAAGAAGAATACTTCGATAAACGCAAAATTGAAACATTACCAAACAGTGATCCGCCCAGAAGCTCAATATGCTGCAGAAACTCTCAACTTAGCGCAAGAACCGGAGTGATCAACAGACTAGAACTGATAAAACAAAAGATTCTCAGGAGAATATTAGGACCTCGAAGAACATACGATGGTTAGTTTAGAAACCGAGCCAGCCGGGAACTGTATACCAAGATAGAAAAAATTTCTGACGTCATCAGGAAAAGAAGGAGCATGTTCTTCGGACACGTCCTCAGAATGGACCAGGGGAGGCCAACACAGCGATTCACACAATTTCTGAAAGTACGATGGAACCAAGAGATACAAAGAGATATGAAGAAGTGACCATACAGGAACCAGAGATATACCGGGTGGTCAAAAAGTCAGTATAAATTTGAAAACTGAATAAATCACCGAATAATGTAGATAGAGAGGTACAAATTGACACACATGCTTGGAATGACATGGGGTTTTATTAGAACCAAAAAAATAGAAACGTTCAAAAAATGTCCGGCAGATGACGCTTCATCTGATCAGAATAGCAATAATTAGCATAACAAAGTAATACAAAGCAAAGATGACGTTCTTTACAAGAAATACTCAATATTTCCACCATCATCCCTCAACAATAACTGTAATCGAGGAATAATGTTGTGAACAGCACTGTAAAGCATGTCCGGAGTTATAGTGAGGCATTGGCGTCGGATGTTGTCTTTTAGCATCCCTAGAGATGTCGGTCGCTCACGATACACTTCCGACTTCAGGTAACCCCAAAGCCAATAATCGCACGGGCTGAGGTCTGGGGACCTGGGAGGCCAAGCATGACGAAAGTGGCGGCTGAGCACAGCACATCAGCAAACGACGCGCGCAAGAGATCTTTCACGCGTCTAGCAATACTTTTTTTTGGCTCTAATAAACCCCATGCCATTCCAAGCATGTGTGTCAATTTTTACCTCTCTATCTACATTATTCCGTGGTTTATTAAGTTTTCAAATTTATAGTGACTTTTTGATCACCCACTACAACAGGGTGATTTTTAAATAAGAAAATTCAGGCCTTCAAGGCTTTAGAGGACAGAACAAAACCCAGAACAAAATCATCTTGCACAGAAGAACGAAGAAGGTTTCAAAGTATGAGAACGAAGAATATTGGGAAAGAAGAATGACCAGAAGAAACGAAGCTGAAGCAAATTAACGTGGTCCTAATATGGCCAAAATGAAAGAAGAAGAAGAAGAACTAGTACTCAGTTCTGTGTATGATGAATGAAAATTGACACAGAGGAATATAAAGAATAATTATTTCTTAGAAATTAAACGACAGTATTCGTTTTAACTGGTAGACAGCAACAATGGAAAATGCAATTCAATGAAACAATGTGTATTCGTCCAAAATAAGAACAATCAAGGTCCAAATGAATACTGTCTTGAACACCTTAATTGTAATGCAGTACCACTTCAGCCCAAAAAGTAAACTGTTTCTCGATCACCTGATACATATTTGCAACACTGTTATTTACTCGCTTTCACTAAGGCTTCTCCACTGGTAAACAGGCAATGCACTCCTGTGCTGTAGGACTGCAGAAGTGTCTCACTTCTAATAAATCATTCAGAGTTGTCCTTTTGATATATAATGGCTTCACATGTTCCTGTTGAGCGTAATCTCTGTTGTACTGTTTGTCTTCAGATTTCTTTGAAGTAACATAAAACATATAAATGACGGGGAAATTACTATTCAAGGATCCAAATGATGCATTCAGTCATGAGAAGATATTTTAACAAATAACGCAATAAACTCGCAGTGCAGCTTTCGTGGTATCTGCTGTACGACTGTCTCAGGAACGCCAGTTCAGAATTTTCCGGGATGTGGTATACGGTATTGCAATGGATCTCTGGACAAGAAGGCTTCTCTTCCTAAAGTAGCTACTCAGAAATTCTCGCAATCTATGAAATATCTCCTTCTTGCAATTAATAACATCAGCAATCTCTTGTTTCCAGTGATACACCAACACACACTGCCTTCTGATTTATCAGGCCCACATAGTTCTTACAATATAGGTACGAATGACCTCCTGCTAGAAATGTCACCTACAGGTGATCAATATCTCACTCATCTGCACCATTAAGTGGCAAAATGAGAACACAGTAAACGTTTTATTCTGTCCAGAACTGGAATCATACAACTAACTGAGTTCACCCGCAGCCAGGCAAAATTTCCGAACAAAAAGTATCACATTGAGCACACGTCATCAGGTCCTTTGTTGGAAACTGTTTCATCGTTTGTATAAAATACAGGTCACCCAGTGGAAAGCAAACGAATATTGAATGAATAAAATGATAGCTGCCTGTGATAATTTGCTTCCTTGGTTGAAATACTGGGAGACAGTAATTCTTCTGGTAATCCCTATAGATTGTTTTCTTAATCACTGGTTTTCTCCTACAAACTTAAGTCGTTCGGAGAAACGTCATTCTAAAATGAAGTACAAAAGAAGATGAAAAAAGCTCTGAGTAGAAATTCGATCTTGACTGTTCTTCCGCAGCACGGAGTGGACATTAATAGTTTTTCTCAATTAAATCAAAACTTTAACACAGATCTTCAAGCACCTTGATCGTTTTTACACAAAACAAATCTTATCACATTGTAGTAATCTAGGAATTGTAGGAATCGCCCCTATCTGAAATGACATTTCTGAATTTAGCTATGAACAATCGGCCACCGTTTGTGTTGCTGGATCATACAAAAAGTAATCTATTTACTTGATATACATTACGCAGAATAACAGTGTTCGGATTCGTTAAGATAATATTTAACAGCGTTAATCTGCTGGAATTCACGAGTTTAAAACATCGTTGGTGTGAAATAACATGCCTTTGCGCTCAGTTTTCAGACGCTTCGAATTAAAATTAGATATTGAGGTAGTTTATTGCTCATTGTATCAAAGTACTACAGATACTAAATTCCTGTTAAAGTTTATATTGCTATATACTTCAGCCCAGGCAGCAGTTAATGTTTATTAACACGATCAATCTGAGTTGTTAGAACACGAACCTGTTAACGCACATCAGGAAATATATACATTCTGTTCACTTAGTCTGTGAATGACATTTACATAAAGCGTATTTACATTACTTGTCCACACATGCACTTTCGGTAGCTAACGGTTACACATCAATAATCAATACTGCAGCACCTCTTAAAAAAGTTGTGTGTTTATATCTATGTACACACATCAAAAAAAATTCTGCATCACCTCGGTTCCAAGAATTCCGGAACCCGTACAGCAAATTGGAATAGGTATCAACATAAAATCATTTTCGCCCTTTTTATTGCTCATGAAAACCACACATTGCACGATGTACCACCATACAGTGATGAGACCATCAGAGATGGTGGTCCAGACTGCTGTACACACCGGTACCTCTAATACCCAGTAGCACGTCCTCTTGCATTGATGCATGCCTGTATTCGTCGTGGCACTGTTGGTACATATTGTCCCACTCCTCAACAGCCATTCGGCGTAGATCCCTCAGAGTGGTTGGTGGGTCACATCGCCCATAAACAGCCCTTTTCAATCTGTCCCAGGCATGTTCGATAGGGTTCATGTCTGGAGAACATGCTGGTCACTCTAGTCGAACGAAGTCGTTATCGTGAAGGAAGCCATTCACAAGATGTGCACGACAGGGGCGCGAATTGTCGTCCATGAAGACGAATGCCTCACTAATATGCTGCCGATATGGTTGCACTATCAGTCGGAGGATGGCATTTACGTATCGCACAACCGTTACGGCGCCTTCTATGACCACCAGCGGCGTACGTTGGCCCCACATAATGCCACCCCAAAACATCAGGGAACCTCCACCTTGCTGCACTCGATGGACAGTGGGCCTAAGGCGTTCAGTCAGCCTCACCGAGTTGCCTCCAAAAAAGTCTCTGACGACTGTCTGGTTGAAGGAATATGTGACAATCATCGGTGAAGAGAACGTGATGCCAATCCTGAGCGGTCCATTCGGCATGTTGTTGGGCCCATCTGTACCGCGCTGCATGGTAACGTGACCGCAAATGGACGTCGGGAGCGAAGTTGCGGATCATGCAGCCTATTGTGCACTGTTTGAGTCGTAACACGACGTCCAGTGCCTGCACGAAAAGCGTTATTCAACATGGTGGCGTTGCTGTCAGGGTTCCTTCGAGCCATAATCCGTAGGTAGCGGTCATCCACTGTAGTAGTAGCCCTTGGGCGGCCTGAGCGAGGTACGTCATCGATAGTTCCTGTCTTTCTGTATCTCCTCCATGTCCGAACAACATCGCTTTGGTTCACTCCGAGACGCCTGGACGCTTCCCTTGTTGAGAGCCCTTCCTGGCACAAAGTAACAATGCGGATGCGATCGAACCGCGGTATTGACCGTCTAGCCATGGTTGAACTATAGACAACAAGAGCCATCTACCTTCTTCCTAGTAGAATGACTGGAACTGATAGGCTGTCGGACCCCCTCCGTCCAATAGGCGCTGCTCATGCATGGATGTTTACATCTTTGGGTGGGTTTAGTGACATCTCTGAACAGTCAAAGGGACTGTGTCAGTGATACAATATCCACCGTCAACGTCTGTCTTCAGGAGTTCTGGGAAACAAGGTCATGCAAAACTTTTTTTTATGTGTGTATATATTTCATTGTAGGCATTGGTTTAAGCACCACTATGGGTGTGTCAATGTGTTTCAGTAGTCTGTTCTGTCAGGTGTAAGGAGAAAAGGAAGCTGTCAGATATTTGCATATGTTCATTTGCTCGAGTTGGAAGCTTTCTGCACTTAATTGATTTTGACAGAAAGAGCATGGCATCACAAGTAATATTTAGCCAGTCAGGTGTTGTAGTGTATATATTCTGTGTTGAACTATTACGTGATTGTGACAGTATAGTGTATTCTGGAAATCCAAGTTTATACTCAGTATTGGAAGTGCGCAGGCTACGTAGATATTCGTTGATTAGAGTGGGAAAATACTGTGAAGCACGCAACATTTTACAAGTTTCACGAAGGTTCGTCAAACTGTCCCAACCAATCAGGAAACAGGCAGCGTGACTAATCAATTTTAGAAGCAGAAAGAGATAATTAGGTCCATTTTATGTGTTGGACGTGTGGCGTACTGCTACTGTTATACACAACAGCAGCCGTTTAGACCAGTACGTTGATCTTCGGACGAAAACGTATGGAGTAGGTAACTACCTGTTTACGCTCACTCGAGTCAAGCGAGATGGAAAGCTATCAAGATAACCTTTGTGCCTGGGGAAACCAGCCCAGTCTTTGTACACCACTTTGGAGAGTGACCGTAGGCCATGGTGGATGATCGACCGACCTCGAGGTAAATACCTAGTGCTGCGAGGACTATATACTGTGCTTATGCTTATGTTTTTTGGGGACCTATGTCGTTGCGTTATATGCTCGAGAGTCTGTTGGTCGATAGCTATAAGCAGGATGGCGAAGTGACGATTTTGTATAATGCAGGATACGAATTGTGTTTACTACATCGATATGGTATTTGGTGTCGTAGCCCAGTTGGAGATCGGTTTCACACTGAAAAATTCGAGCTTTCCTCGCCAATAGCAGAGCAGTGTAATTGAGGAAGTGTCTTTGGCGGGAGTTTTCGTATTTCGTGATCTGTAGACCAGATTTGCAAGGTTTAACTGTCAGTGTAATATTGCTGCTGTATGTTTTTTTTTCGGTCTATACAAAATAGTTTTTCTACTGAAAGTCTCGTAATTGCAGAAAATCGCGGACAGTGCTCTCATACCGGCAGCAGTAGTAGTTTGACAGGTAAATTCAGTAAGCACCAATCAGATTATTCCATTCTCAAAAAGTTCCAAGACATCAGAGACTCACAAGACATAATTTGTGCGGAGCATAGGCGTCTCTACAGACTAATTCGAACAAGATGGGGATAAGGTATCTATGGAAAGTTCTGTGACGTCTGAGAGTTACGTGATGTCTTCTTTGTTGGAGTCTTCAGAGACAGAGACACTTCCTAGCAGACAGTCCTCCTATGGTTCAGTCAGATAGGATGATGTCCTTCAACCGCCGTAGCGGTTTTAGAGCAACTCCAGACCACCAGCTATAGGACATCGAAAATTCCAGCCTTTTTCTTGTCTATGGAACAGTACTTCGAATTCTGTTTGTGTAATTGGTCTGAATTTCCTGTCCGTGCTTAGACACCAGTGTGTGCTTCGAGAAGTGAGAAAAATACCGTCCCGGACTCCAGCAGCAGCAAATGCAAACTAAGCCCACTCACCATTTCAGAAAAGTGATGAACACCACAGCAGCTGTAGGACTCATAAATTTTTCTCTCTCTGGCAGTGCCTTCAACCAAGCAACTAAAACTTGGAAAGTGGTGAGCATCATGTTTAGAGTTAGAGAGATATTTATTTCGACTTCCAAATATCGTCGTTTTGTCGTGTAAAGTCAGATATTGCAGCTGATATCGTATTTTTTTTCTCAAGAATCCCTGTTCGACGGTGGTATTATACATCTCAAAATTGATGCAGAGTACTGTGTAGCGAAATTTTTGAAAGTGTATATTCAACTGGATTTAGTAGCTCCTGAAGCACCTCGTGCTCAAAGACAGGGGTATTTCTCACAAAAGCGCGCGAAATGTCTCTGGGATGGTTTCACAAGTGTGCCGTGATCTTTTTAGTGTCTGCGTTCAAGTGTTGTGGTGGTGGTATTTCTCAGAATAAAACGTGCAATTGTTTAAATATCCTTGCGTCATCCGCTAACCTTTATTTCTCTTTCTTTGTGCAGTGGTACATGTAGTCCCTGTGACATCTTCAAGCTATGTATGTGACAGTACTTGGGATCACCATATGTAATAACTCCTCTAGCAGTTCAACAACAATGGGTATCTATGTGTTGGGAATAGGAGTGAGGAAGGCTGTGGATATTTTCAATGCGACACAAAGTATGTGGCCACTCCTGCGGTTACCACTTGGTCATGCCGTAAGCTGGCGTGTGGCAGGGAGTGCTAGCATTGAAGTGGACATCTTGCCTCTTGTACTTCAGAAGAATGACTTGACTGTTATCAAATGGTCTGCAGTTACGGCACACACATTTATCAGCATGAGTTGCGAAGTGTAACTTAGCCCCATCCTGCTGCATCTTCATTATTTGCTGAAGTGTATTCGTCTTCACCAAATATCATTGCTATCGACACAGTCCTCTAATGCATGGTTAAAGCTAACATACCTGTTAAACTCCTCCATCACAGACATCTCATCCACTGATCACAGTAAACAATCATGTCTGTCCTCCTAATCCAGCAACTAGACACAGACTGTGTGCTTTTCCCGCCATTTCCCCTCCCCCCCAGACACCATCTTGGATAATGTCATGGAAGAGGAGGGGGGAGGGTTGACAGCACCCTCTGGTGACAGTGTTGTGAACTAGGTCAATTGGACTCTGGACCTCATGGTGAACACACTGGATGGAGCTACTGCCTATGAGAACTCAAATTGTTTAAATAAACAATGCATACTGATGTCTGTCCTATCCAGTTACCCAGCACAGACTATGTCCTTTTCCCACCAATTTCCAGATGGGGAGGGGAGCAATGCACACAAAATAAAGACTTACGTTTCTCCTGTATGGCAGCCCAGCACAGACTAAGTCTTTTTCCCATCAATTTTTAGATGAGGGAGGGGAGGGGAGGGAAGGAGAGGAGAGGAGGGGAGGGGGTTAGGTTAGTGAGGGTAGCCCAATTGACCTACCGTCCTGCCAAAATATGAACTTCCTGCCATGATGTCACTGCGATGTTGCTGCCATCTTGGATCCGCCATCTTGAATAAATTTAGTAACAATGTTATGTTGGGTGGTGCTTCTTTGCTCTACTACTCACAGGGGCTATAGAGTTGTTAAAGTGCTCACACCTGCGGAGCAAGGAGTAGGAACCTACTTTCATCAGAGGGCACAGAAATGATGCCTATAGGAAAGTTGAAAGAAAAAAGAATGAATCACTACACGAAAATTGAATGGAAGAAAATGTCGTGAACGACTGGGAGACTCTATGGTTGCCAAAACCAGTTTTGAGAGCGGATGATCTGGACGTGTGTCCATCAGAGACAGTAAATTTATAAGCCTGGATGTCATGAACTGATATATATATATATATATATATATATATATATATATATATATATATATATATATATATATATATATATATATATATGACTTTTGACCACTATTAAGGTAAATACATTGTTTGTTCTTTATCAAAATCTTTCATTTGCTAACTACGCCCATCAGTAGTTGGTGCCTTCAGTAGTTTGAATCTTTTATTTAGCTGGCAGTAGTGGCGCTCGCTGTATTGCAGTAGTTCGAGTAACGAGTTTTGTGAGGTAAGTGATTCATGAAAGGTATAGGTTATTGTTTTGCTGGAGCAAGAAGAAGTCCATTGGAAGCATGTGTCTAAATTACATAGGCATTAACTATCCAACCGACTACCTTCTTATCTACGAACAATTATACATTTATCATACCTCACAGTAATTATACTCGCAAAAATTTAAAGTTCATATCGTTCTTGTAAGTAAAGACACGTCCAAACAAAAGGCAATTTAACTGTAGACTATAATATACTGATCTGAGAGATCTATTCGTTCTCTACATTCTTCTCTGAACAAATGGCTGCATTGTCTCAGTACATGTCAACACTTACAGGACATTCGACGCGTCGTGACGCACGCAATGCGTCGGCGACAGTGGGGTGGCAGCTGAGGGACGTACTCAGGCGGTAGCTGCGTAGCAGCAGCATGAGCGGCGGGCTGCTGGGTACACGGCTGCTAAAATACGCGCCCCGGGCGCTGAGGCCAGGACCCTAACGCAGATGGCAGCAGGGGGCTGACCGGTGGCGAACGTGGGGCGGTACGGCGGCATATTGGCCGCGTAGCCGGTCTGCAGCAACAACAGAGCCCGCGATGCGGGCATCTCTGCCTGTAAAGCCGGTATTACACTATCAAATTTCTTTGTCAAAGATTTGATCAAAGATGTGATCAAATATTTCGCCAAATATATTTGACAAAGATCTTTGACGTAGCACTAGAAGGGATATTACACTGTCATCATATTTTTCGTCGAAGTTCAAGATGGCTGACAACAACTACTTTTTATTAACCGCAGCAGTTGCATGTGCCACAATTGCATTGTGTGCACATGCGGAAGAGAAGTGGGGGAAAAAAAGGAACCATACATACTAGGTTGACAGTCTTAAATTCCTGGGATTACAACCTGACAATAAACTCATTTGGGAGGAGCACACCACAGAACTGCAGAAACGCCTTATCAAATCTGTATTTGCAATTCGAGTGTCAGCAGACATAGGCGACATAAAAATTAAAAAATCTTGAATACTTTGCCTATTTTCTTTCCCTAATATCATATGGTATAATATTTTGGGGTAGGTCCAAGTCAAACAAAAGTTTTCAGAGTCCAAAAGCGTGTAATACGTATTATTTGTGGAGTAAATTCTCGGACGTCCTGTAGAAACCTCTTTAAAGAACTGGGTATACTAACTACTGCCGCTCAGTATATGTACTCCTTAATGAAATTTTTTCTAAATAATATATCTCTTTTTCCAAGAAACAGCGCAGTTCATACATACAATACCAGGAACAAAAATGATCTGCACAAGGACTTAAAAGCACTTACTTTAGTTCAAAAAGGGGCCCACTACTCAGGAACGCTCATCTTCAATGATTTGCCAGCAAACATAAAAAATTTAGTTACAAATAAAGATCAGTTTAAAAGGAGCCTGAAAGACTTACTAGTGGCCAACTCCTTCTACTCCATTGACGAAATTTTTAATAGAAACAAATGATGTATTGATGTATTCATACTATTAGTATTGTTATTTCAGCTTAAAATAATTAACATGTTCCACATCCACGAGGATCTCCTCAGCACGGATATGGAACGAAAAACTAATCTAATCTGAGTGAAGCCGTGGGTTTTACGACGACACGATAAAAGCATTCAACAAAACTTGTTACATGAGCTTATACTGGAGGACGTCGTACATCAATTATTTAAGTGAAATATATCCTCATATCATAAAGGACAATATTCACTTAAGAACTGCTACATCTGCAGAAGACAGGCTCACTGTAACACTCCGATTCCTTGGTACAGGAGAGGGTTACGTAATGTTAGGTTAGGTCAGGTCAGGTCAGGTCTCCAATCTTCTTAATCTATTTTGGTATTCAGGGCGCCTCATGTCGTAAAGCGCCTCATCAGCTTCATACATCTCTATTAATTTTGTAGTTGTCGGCACACACCAATTGTATTTACCGGCAATGTTTATAAAAACACTACAGACGACAGAATGCTGCAGCGATGCTAGCCTCTTGAGTAAGCACTTTGACGTTCTACATGCTCAGTGTTACTTGATGAGCACCTCCACAGGCATTGGTGCTGTCTTGCTTTAAACTTAAGCGTGGTTTCTTATATAAATGTGGGCAGAATAATCGCAACCTCTATTACCTTACCTTCAAATGTTTAGCAACTGCAAACAACATATTTTTGCTTCCTGTTTTCCAATATTTACACGAAAATAAACTTAAATCTATCCCTTAACGTCACTCACGTTAGCAGACTTCAACACTGGTCACATAAAATATATCGTTAGCCATCCTGTTTATCATTGAGGTACGTATTTTCATTTTTATTTGTGTGCCCTTAGATGTACAATAGACAGTAAACGTTTTTCTTCCCTGTGAATAGAAGTACTGAGCTGACGGGATATTGTGGGATGGAGGTGTAGAAATGAAGTAATTTAATGTAATTACTTTTTATTTAGAACATAATTACGTGAAACTTGTTACGGCGGAACTAGTTGGTGCACCATATTTTTCGTAATATTTAACCTTTGTCAGGAAGTCATTTTTCCCTTTTGCGTATTTATAAAACTCCCTGCAAGTCAGCTCGTAGTTAAACTGGCACTGTGAGATGGTTCCCACAGTCCCTGGAAGCAGTATATTTCTTTGATCACCCCACCGGGCCGACTTCAGAAGAAACACTCTTTCCACTGTGGTGTTGTGTGCGTCTGTAGCAACCAAATATTCGCATAATTTCAGCAGTTGGCTTTTGCGTTTAGGATTTTCAGTTTCCTTAAGAAAGTAAATCCACCTTTCTTCCATTCTTCCGAGTCACCCTTCGTTTGTAAAAAGCTCTTCAGATACACATATTCCAGAAAACAATTGTCACATGAAATCTTCACGCCATTTTTACTCGGGTGTATAATAGTTTTTTCAATCATCAGTCATTCCCGGGTTTCAGATAGCGTCATCCGATCAAATACGTGATATTTAATAAAAGAAATAGCCCATTTCTCAAAGAAATCAAATGATATGGTGTAGAAAGACAGTCTCTCTTCCTCCGATTTAGAAATCAAATTATAATATGGTATAGAAAGACAATCTCTCTTCCTCCGATTTCGAAAACAAATTATAATTATTTCTTGGTTAGGGTTCTCATTCTTTAATTTGTTCAAATTCGTCTTAGTTTTCATGCCAATAAAACTAACAATTTTCCTTTCATTGAGACATCTTTGAGTGTCGATTAATATGTTTCTTATTTCAATTATCGAAACTTTATTCTTCTCTTTGTTTCTTATATATTTTTTCAAACAGAGCCAAGTTTGACTGCAGAAACATGAAGTAAATTTCACTGATCGGACTATGGAAAAAATATGAAATTATTTAAGGTAGCCTGTCTTCGGTGTCAAAAAATTGTTTTGATGGAGTCCAGAGCTTACGAATTCTCTCAACTGCCGGCATTAGCGACAGTCATCTTGTTTTTGAGCGAGATATAAGAGCCTGATGATTGACATCAAGGTATAAAAAGAATTATTTGCTTCTGTAAATTGACAAATAATTAAATGTTTTAATGACGATTATTTAAATGTCGATAGTTAAGACTCCAGCAGCGCTGAATATAGCATTGTGGAGAATATGCGCAGGGCGTCCAATTCCTTCTACATTTTTTCCTGGCTCTTCTTTAATTTTGTGAAACACATTCCGCTGGCCGCGTCGATGAAGGCCTCCGAAGTTGGTATTGATATTGTCTTCGCAAATTGCGATCACTTTATCTAATGGAATTTGCAATTGTCTTGAAGTGTCTAGACAGAATTTGCAATTGTCTCAGATGTTTCGGTATTCAGCGAATCATACTGCGAAAGCTTCTGTTGGATTCCATCAGTTCCAGTAAAGTATTGAACAACTAAAGGGAACATCTGTTCAGCCTTGTGAGTCGATGCGTCGATGTCTATACCATGAAATGAAACTTCTTGTAATTCTTTTACGCATTCGGACACGGAGTATGGTGCGAGAATACTTTTAACGATCACTTTAACTTTGATGCTGGCTGTAGGCTACTTTGCGACGACTCTGGAGTCAGGACACATTTCAGCATTCAGTTTTATGGTACAGTTAAGAGAATTGAAGGACCGATGATGCTTGACAACTTCACAAAGCTGTTCATAGTTCTGCAGCAGAAACGAGCATTTCTTCCTGGATATCTTCTTTAATCATGAAAGAAGAAATAGGCTTTGATGTCGATGCTATCGCGAAGCTATTTGTATGATTCATCGTAGTAATTGTATTGTCTCACATCTACCTTCCTCCGTGAGTTATTGAGATGAAACAGCTACAAATTTCACACAACACTTCCTGATGCGTACACCTTTTCTTGACAAGAGACCGCTCCTTTGTATAATCATCCGAAAAGTCATATTTTCTTTTTAAATCCTTATGCATTTTCATAAGCTATGGTAAGTTTATTAGAAGGTAAACAGTCGACAGTAACATTTTAGTCACCGAAGTAAACATCTCAAACATTACTGACTTACACTCGTTGTTCATATTATGTTTAGGAAGAATCCTCTTATCAGATCGCTATTCAAGTGGGAACTGTCCTATCCTTCTGCATGGCGCTGCCTAAATTGTCCCAGTCCCTTACTACTGGAAAAATGTGGTATTTTCTCGAATGATAGCGCTATATCTAGAAGGGAAAGAAGGTCAATTGGGCTACCTCCACTAACCTAAGAAAATGGCAAGGAAATTTTGGTGGGAAAAGGACTTAGTTTGTGCTGGGATGCTGGATAGGATGGACATAAGTCTTTATTTTGCATGCAGTGTTTATTTATGCAGTTTCAGTTGTCATAGGCAGTAGCTGCAACCAGTGTGTTCACTGTGAGATCCGAAGTCCAGCTGACCTAGTACACAGTACCGCCACCAGATAGTGCTGTCGCCCCTTCCATGATGTGATCGAAGATGGTGGTCTGGGGAAAAATGGCGGGAAAAGGACTCAGTCTGTGTGCAGCTGCTGGAGAGGTTCAGTGTACTTTATTTTCAGTGCAAAGTTGGAACAGTTTACTTAGAGATGGATTTCACACAGTTTATTTATTACACTAATACAAAACACTCGCCCTAACGTGCATGGGGTCACAATAAACATCCTAAAGACCTGAAAACTGCTCGTAAATTACATCTACATCTACATTTATACTCCGCAAGCCACCCAACGGTGTGTGGCGGAGGGCACTTTACGTGCCACTGTCATTACCTCCCTTTTCTGTTCCAGTCGCGTATGGTTCGCGGGAAGAACGACTGTCTGAAAGCCTCAGTGCGCGCTCGAATCTCTCTAATTTTACATTCGTGATCTCCTCGGGAGGTTTAAGTAGGGGGAAGCAATATATTCGATACCTCATCCAGAAACGCACCCTCTCGAAACCTGGCGAGCAAGCTACAGCGCGATGCAGAGCGCCTCTCTTGCAGAGTCTGCCACTTGAGTTTGTTAAACATCTCCGTAACGCTATCACGGTTACCAAATAACCCTGTGACGAAACGCGCCGCTCTTCTTTGGATCTTCTCTATCTCCTCTGTCAACCCGATCTGGTACGGATCGCACACTGATGAGCAATACTCAAGTATAGGTCTACATTTGTCTATGTTAAGGGTCAGTTGCCACTCCCTGCACCAAGTGCCTATCCGTTGCAGATCTTCCTGCATTTCGCCACAATGTTCTAATGCTGCAACTTCTCTGTATACTACAGCATCATCCGCGAAAAACCGCATGGAATTTCCGACACTATCTACTAGGTCATTTATATATATTGTGAAAAGCAGTGGTCCCGTAACACTCCCCTGTGGCACGCCAGAGGTTACTTTAACGTCCGTAGACGTCTCTCCATTGATAACAACATGCTGTGTTCTGTTTGCTAAAAATTCTTCAATCCAGCCACACAGCTGGTCTGATATTCCGTAGGCTCTTACTTTGTTTATCAGGCGACAGTGCGGAACTGTATCGAACGCCTTCCGGAAGTCAAGGAAAATGGCATCTACCTGGGAGGCTGCATCTAATATTTTCTGGGTCTCATGAACAAATAAAGCGAGTTGGGTCTCACACGATCGCTGTTTCCGGAATCCATGTTGATTCCTACAGAGTAGGTTCTGGGTTTCCAAAAACGACATGATACGCGAGCAAAAAACATGTTCTAAAATTCTACAACTGATCGACGTCAGAGATATAGGTCTATAGTTTTGCGCATCTGCTCGACGACCCTTCTTGAAGACTGGGACTACCTGTGCACTTTTCGAATCATTTGGAACCTTCTGTTCCTCTAGAGACTTGCGGTACACGGCTGTTAGAAGGGGGGTAAGTTCTCGCGTACTCTGTGTAGAATCGAATTGGTATTCCGTCAGGTCCAGTGGACTTTCCTCTGTTGAGTGATTCCAGTTGCTTTTCTATTACCGAAATTGATGTAAAAACATGCAAACAACTTGTAAATTATCACAATAATACATGTAAAACGCTAAGCAAACACTCTGACTAATTGTAAATGTCGAAATATTGCATTGCACAGCCTACACACATGTTCACAAAATAACGCAGTACACTGATGCAAAGACACATTCACTACGCGTGAAATTGTAAAAAATAATACGTGTATAACACTCTGCAAACACACTCACAACGCCTTAATAGTCAAAATAATGCAATGCACACACACTCATTGCACGTAAAAACGCTTTCGAACCATGATTAAGAAATTCGACCCCCCCCCACATATCAACCAACTGTTCCCTACAGAGGCCAATAGTCGCGCTCGCTGGGGCGGCGCGTGCACGCCTGTCCAGGCTGCTCCACATGCGAGATGCATATGGCCGCACACACGTTTACCTGCCCAGCATGGCTGATGCATAGCTGCGAGATGTGTACCTCGCGACTCACCCTTGTAAGCACAGCGAAAAAGTTGACAGTGTGTTGTGTGCATCTAGCAGGGGAAAGATGGGTGGAAGACACATTTGATGGTTCTCTAAGCATGAGAAACTAACGTTAGATGACTTTGTAAATTATAAGGATGATTTGAAATCTGCTATATCACCAACATCGGTATTCGAGTTTTCATGTAAAGGTCTTCGCTGACGAGATAAGTTTCCAGTTACTCAGTGGTTTACAGCACGCTCCACCTCGCTACGGTTTTGGGTTTCTAGAGAAGTAATTTCCACTCTATATTTTCGGAAGCGATCAAGCTATCCAAGCGATTTTGCTACATACTTGATATCGAGAAATATCGCGAAAATGGTATGATATTCAGGCAAACCATGTGAAAATACATATGTTCTTGTAATACGGGAGTCTAGAGATGGTTGTAGAAAGCAAGCAAGCAGGTCGCCTCTGTGCCGACAGTTCTGACCCAGCCTTTGTACAACAGTTTAGAGAGTGACCTCGGTGCGTTGAGGGTGATTTGGTCATGCGTCAGGGCAATGTGTGTGCGGGGGCAGATTACTTGTGACCGTCGGCTGCAGTGTATGAGCTACCGAGCTCATGGGAAATATTTGGTGCTGCGAGGGCTATATATAAGGTCCGTGTGCCTATACCGTCTATCTTCGTGGTATACGTACGAGGGTCTGATGGTCAGTAGCTACACTCCTGGAAATGGAAAAAAGAACACATTGACACCGGTGTGTCAGGCCCACCATACTTGCTCCGGACACTGCGAGAGGGCTGTACAAGCAATGATCGCACGCAAGGCACAGCGGACACACCAGGAACCGCGGTATTGGCCGTCGAATGGCGCTAGCTGCGCAGCATTTGTGCACCGCCGCCGTGTCAGCCAGTTTGCCGTGGCATACGGAGCTCCATCGCAGTCTTTAACACTGGTAGCATGCCGCGACAGCGTGGACGTGAACCGTATGTGCAGTTGACGGACTTTGAGCGAGGGCGTATAGTGGGCATGCGGGAGGCCGGGTGGACGTACCGCCGAATTGCTCAACACGTGGGGCGTGAGGTCTCCACAGTACATCGATGTTGTCGCCAGTGGTCGGCGGAAGGTGCACGTGCCCGTCGACCTGGGACCGGACCGCAGCGACGCACGGATGCACGCCAAGACTGTAGGATCCTACGCAGTGCCGTAGGGGACCGCACCGCCACTTCCACAGCAAATTAGGGACACTGTTGCTCCTGGGGTATCGGCGAGGACCATTCGCAACCGTCTCCATGAAGCTGGGCTACGGTCCCGCACACCGTTAGGCCGTCTTCCGCTCACGCCCCAACATCGTGCAGCCCGCCTCCAGTGGTGTCGCGACAGGCGTGAATGGAGGGACGAATGGAGACGTGTCGTGTTCAGCGATGAGAGTCGCTTCTGCCTTGGTGCCAATGATGGTCGTATGCGTGTTTGGCGCCGTGCAGGTGAGCGCCACAATCAGGACTGCATACGACCGTGGCACACAGGGCCAACACCCGGCATCATGGTGTGGGGAGCGATCTCCTACACTGGCCGTACACCACTGGTGATCGTCGAGGGGACACTGAATAGTGCACGGTACATCCAAACCGTCATCGAACCCATCGTTCTACCATTCCTAGACTGGCAAGGGAACTTGCTGTTTCAACAGGACAATGCACGTCCGCATGTATCCCGTGCCACCCAACGTGCTCTAGAAGGTGCAAGGCAACTACCCTGGCCAGCAAGATCTCCGGATCTGTCCCCCATTGAGCATGTTTGGGACTGGATGAAGCGTCGTCTCACGCGGTCTGCACGTCCAGCACGAACGCTGGTCCAACTGAGGCGCCAGGTGGAAATGGCATGGCAAGCCGTTCCACAGGACTACATCCAGCATTTCTACGATCGTCTCCATGGGAGAATAGCAGCCTGCATTGCTGCGAAAGGTGGATATACACTGTACTAGTGCCGACATTGTGCATGCTCTGTTGCCTGTGTCTATGTGCCTGTGGTTCTGTCAGTGTGATCATGTGATGTATCTGACCCCAGGAATGTGTCAATAAAGTTTCCCCTTCCTGGGACAATGAATTCACGGTGTTCTTATTTCAATTTCCAGGAGTGTATGTGTAGGATGCAGAAGTGGTGATTTTCTATGTCGCAGGATACAAATTTTGTGTTCACTATGTCGATTGAGTATTTGGTTATATATAGCCAATTTTCACGCTGAAATATTCAAACATCCATCTTTAGTGGCCAACCAATGTAATTGAGGACGTGTCTTTCTGTATTTGACGATCTGTAGACCACTTCTGTAGGGTTTAACTGTCAGTGCAATATGGCGATCTGTAGAAAGTAGGATTGCCGCTGAAAGTCTTATCTGCAGAAAAAAAAGGCGACTGTCCTCCTGCACTGGCAGCATCAGTAATTTCGTGAGTAAATTCAGTAAGAGCCAGTCAGTGCTCCATTCATTCACAAGACATCGTTTGTGCTGGGACATAGCAGCTTCTACAGACTGGTTCGAACACGATGGGGGCACGGTATCTACGGAAAGTTTTGAGGGTAATGTGATGTCTTAGTTGTTCTAGTGTTCAAAAAAAGTTGAAGTGGACCATCCATCTCTGGCAGGATGCTGTCCCTCATCCACCATTGTGGCATTAGGACATCTCCAGAAGAGTAGCTGTAGGAACCGAAACTTACAGTTATTTTTCTCTTCTGCATGACTGCGTAAATCTTCTGATTTTCCTATCTGTGGTTAGACTGTGATCTCTTTCCAAACAACAAGAAAGGTTTATTGATTAACGGTGTTTTCACAAGCATGCACAGACAAAGACTTTTAGCGGTGAGAACATGAACGAAACGTTTACTATTTCTGAGAAATATGGGGAAAGCAGGATGTTATAATTTCCGGGAATGGTAACATGTGATGGACAGGGTGCTTCTTTAGGACCATCAGGAGGAATGCATTCGGCGTTATTCTGGGATATTTTCGTAAGCAGGTTCTGTTAGGACAAGAATATCCATGCAGACAAGCTGAGACGTAATGAAAGCTCCTACAACAACAAAAGCAACCATTAACTATTTCTGTGGCACTTATTAGGTTCACTATGAAGAATGCATCCTGCGATATTCTGGGAAGCATTCCAAAAGATTTCTATAGCACATCCAGAAGGAGACTTGTATGATATTTACATTGACATGAGATGTCAGTATAACAGTGACAACCTTATAGCTGTGCCTACAAGCATGAGTCACGAGGTAAACATCTCGCAGCTGTGCGTCAGCCATACTGGGCAGGTAAACATGTCCACAGCCAGACGTGTCTCCCAAGTGGGGCAGCCTGGACCAGCGTGCACATGCGGCCCTGGCGTGCGCACCTGGGGGCATCTGTAGGGAACAATTTGCTTATATGTGGGGGTCGAATTTCTTAATGATAGTTCGAAAGCGTTTTAAATGCAATGAGTGATTGTGCACTGCGTTATTTCGATTGTTGAAGCATTGTGAGTGTGTTTGCAGAGTGTTATACATGCATTATTTTTTACAATTTTACGAGTAGTGAACATGTCTGTGCATCAGTGTACCGCGTTATTTTGCGAACATGTCTGTAGGCAATGCAATGCGTTATTTCAACGTTTACAATTAGTGGGCATGTTTGCTGAGCGCTTTACATGCATTATTTTGACAATTTATGAGTTGTTTGCATGTCTGTACATCAGTTTACTGTACTGTAGCATGTCAGGGTAAGGGTTCTGTATCAGTGTAATAAATAAACAATGTGAAATCCATCCCTAAATAAATTGTTCCAACTTCCCACTGAAAATAAATAAAGTACACTGCTTCCTCTCCCGCAGCTGCACACAGACCGAGTCCTTTTCCCACTTTTTTCCCCCAGAGCGCCATCTTGGATTATATCATGGGAGGGAGAACAGCGCCCTCTGGTAATGGTACTGTGTACTTGATCAGGAACACACTGGTTGGAGCTACTGCCTAATGACAACTGAAATTCTTTAAACACTGCAGGCAAAATAAAGACTTATGCCCATCCTCTCCAGCTGCCCAGCTCAGACTGAGCGCTTTTCCCGCCAAAATTTCCCTGCCATTTTCTTAGGTTAGTGGAGGTAACCCAATTGACCTATTTTCCCGCCAAAACTTTAACTTCCTGCCATGACGTCACTCAGACATTGCCGCGTCTATCCCCGCCATCTTGGATCAGCCATATTGAATAAATTTGGCAACAATGCAATGTGGGGCCATCTTCTCTCTGCCCTACTACTAAGTTGTACTATAGACAGTGATTTGAAGTAGTAAATCTCAGCTGTCATTCATGTCTGGTTCTTTGGAACTTTCGAAGCCCCTTCCCTCAGGTGCGCCTAATTACACATCAGCTTAGGGGAAAAAACGACATAGTCATTCATAGTCAGTAGCATCCATTGCCGGAACATATCGTGTGAACAGTCATAAAAAGGATACTGTGGGCAGATACAGTGTGAAAAATCATTTTGTAGGAGCAATACAGCGATGGCAAAGTTCAGTGTGGAAGAGTGCTAAATTTAACCATTAATACGAGCATGAATGTGTTTACGCATTGTTAGGAAGTTTATTACTTGCAAAAATCAGTAAATGAAGTACAGTTATCCTTAAGAAGCCTGGTTTTCCACGTAAATTTGCGAAACTTTACTATTCACGATGTAAAGAGACACGGTTTCTTATTTGGTAAAAGGGTTCTATTTATTTAGCGACGAAGTGTTCTCTCTCTCTTTTAACCATCATCCAATATCCATGTCCGTCTGCTGTATACTGAAAATTTTGGGAAAGGAGCTTACATACTTTTGGTCGCACTTCACTATACTGTGTCTATGATGTAATACATGTGAAAAGCATGTACAAGATCGCGTGCATTGTAGATGTGCAACAGCTTTACCCTTCTTACATTTATTCGCTTTTGTCCGCTGCTCGTGGTCTCGCGGTAGCATTCTCGCTTCTAGAGCACGGGGTCCCGGGTTCGATTCCCGGCGGGGCCAGGGATTTTCCCTGCCTCGAGATGACTGGGTGTTGTTGTGTCGTCTTCATCATCATCATTCATCCCCATTACGATTGGAGGAAGGCAACGGCAAACCACCTCCACTAGGACCTTGCCTAGTAAGGCGGTGCGGGTCTCCCGCATCGTTCCCCTACCCTCTGTAAAGAAGCATGGGACTTCATTTCCATTTTTTTTGTTAGCTATCTCAAGATTTCCTTTCTTTCGGAACCCAACTGGGGAGCACTGAATTTTGATATCGAACTTCCTATTGTTCCTCATTATGTTATGAAATTCTAACACTTGTACAGCTTGAAATGACGTGTGCTTAAATTCTAACGTCAGGTATGTCAGTTTGTTAATGTACTACAGTTAAGTGTCTTACTAGCCAGTGCATTAATTTGTAACCCATATTGAAGCTGCTCGTGTCGAGTCACAATCTTATTTCTTGATTTTTTGAACTAAATCACTATTATATACTTCGTAAATTATTATACCAAACTAAGAAATTTACAACGATTATATGTACAAATGACCTAGTACTTGACATTACTAGTTACCTTAGGATCTACACAGACGATGCAGTGATAAACAGAACTGAATTGTAATTTATCATGGAAGCATGTCACCTACGACATTGTTATTAGGGTTATTCTTCAAAAGTCTTAGTCAGCGTGAAACCACTAAGATGTTAGATATACGGTTGTGTTACAGATAAACCATAACGGGGATGCAGGAATGGCAATTGGTTCATTCAGATGAGCGAGTGTGTCGTGCACATTCTCATTAGCGCCGTCATTGTCAACAGCTGGTAGCCATAAAGTTGACTCTTCTTGTGTTATGCAAAAGCACGAAGTCGTCGTTACTACATTTGGCAGGGTGCAGAGGGAAGATTCCTGTTTTACTGTAGCCAGAAACATCCCTTTCTATATTTGCAACCTCCTTGAAGGCTTCGTTAAAAATAGGGCAAATGTCATACGGGGCTATTTCCTATTCCTAAAATTGTTACATTCTTGATTAAATGGAGCCTTTAAATTGCTGATAAAGCCACTTATAAACGTTTTAACCTGTGGGAACAGTAATGTGGTATGCTAGTCCATTGTCCCTGCGAAACGTATAGGCTTGTAGGGAGACATGACTACTGTGAATTTATAAAATCAAAAGAATGTTATGGTCCTTGAATGCTGAGTTTAGCCACCTTGGAAAAAGATCCTCACTCATTTAGCCATTTTGCTACAGTCGTATATTGAATTTGATGGCTCCCTTCTCTGTAAAGCAAGGGTCGGTTATCCCACACAGCGAAAAAATAAACATGGAAGGCATATACGCCGTACTGACACTCGCTCACGAAACACTGTGAACATTCTTACCACGCTCCCAGTGTGTCGTAGGTGATTTGGTTCGATGATAAATTACATTTTATTTCTGGCACTCGCTACACGGAACACTGTAAACGTTTTTACCACGCTCCCAGGTTGTTGCTGAGCCTACTTGTTTACATGGCTTTTGAATTATTGATACCAGGATCTCATCAAAATAATAAACCCTAGAGGCATTCAGATTATGGATTTCAGTTACAGAGGAGAGGGTAGAGAAAAATGGTTGCGTTACTTGCATTAAAAGCTGAGATCCACTCATGACTCAGTCTCAGGTTTCCGATTGTTGACATATAGCTTTCTAATAACCAAACCCAGAGAGCCAGTCCTGCCCGACCATCTTGAATGATTTGTTAAAATTATGCTGAATATTTTTTGCCACAGCATATGCATTCAACTAAATATCTCAAATCCGCAGAAGGTAGTCCATAAAAGTCTTTGCTAGGAATAACACAATGCTTAGATATGTCTTCGTCCTGTTCTTTAGATAATGTAATCTTTCTGCCTAAGTTTCACTTTAGAACAGCCTCCACCTTCCAACCTATCTCTTAAGGCAGAAAAAGAATTCTCGTTCTTCCTTGCAGCTGACATTTGTGGCTTTCCACTTTCAAAAACATCATGGAGTGCACGATTCATATCATGTTCTGTCCACCATTTTCCCCTGTCTGTCACTCTGATTCTTTTCCTCACAATCTGTGAAGAAACGATCTTATAAGTTTTCATACATTTTCAAAAAGTAATTCATCGCGAATACTGAAATGAAATTACCGTATAGGGCAATAAAGTTCACCCCCAGACAATAATGTGCATCTTACACGGCATTGTCTCATGAAACATGAATCTACATTTCCACTCATTACGTAAAGGCGTCCGCCCCTGGTAGCTGAGTGGTCAGTGCGACAGAATGTCACTCCTAAAGGCCCGGTTTCGATTCGCGGCTGGGTTGGAGATTTTCTCCACTTAGGGACTGGGTGTTGTGTTATCATAATCATTTCATCCCCATCGACGCGCAAGTCGCCGAAGTGACGTCAAATCGAAAGACTTGCACCCGGCGAACGGTCTACCCGACGGGAGGTCCTAGTCACACGACTACCTACTACTACTAATGTTTGGTGTACAGAACAAGTTTCATAAAATTGTAATTAATTACTTTATATGGTTACAATTACAGGTTCCACTGACCTCTACACTTCATATCCACTGTTTTTATAGCAAAATCAGCTGAAATTAAATAATGAGATAGTATGAATAATCTCGTGCTGTTAGGAGCTGACCAGAACTCTGGGTGTAACTGATATTCCTTTCGCTTTGTGGCAACACTAAGCGGTGCAAGCTATTACCCTGCTGTCCCCTAATCATAACTGATAGTGCTTTATCATGGAATATACCACTGATGGTACTTTACTATTAAAGCAAAACGCGTATGGTCAATGACTCCTTTAGTTTTCAAAATGCTTAGGACGTGAAAGGTAGTATAATGCTACTTATAACAGCTGACACAAAGATGTCATCAGAAACAAACTTAATTTTGAAGTTCTTGGTGATGGTTCAGAAATTCAGGAAATGAAGGGAAGAAAAAAGTGAAGCAACCAGACAGGAAGGAGGGAATGGAAACAAAATTTCTTAGATTGAGAGGGTATGTGGTATTACACAATGTGACCAACGTATCCGCAACATTGGACCTAGGGATGTTTAGGAGCGTGGAAATCTCACGTACAGACGTATGACACAAATGACGCCCAATCACCTGAACACGTTCGAAGTCCATGAGCTGGTATGGAGTTTCTGGCAGTAGGTGACAGCACAATGCACCTAATATGAAAAACCTATGTTTTTGGGGATGTCCGGATACATTTGATCACATAGTGTATTTCAGTTATTGAAATGTAATCAGTTTAATAAAGAACTTGGCACTATGAACCCACTTACCAGTGCGACGCTGCAATTTCTCTGGTCTGGATGAATACACCGATTCGATTGGGAATGATGTCATAAAGCCATTGTATCCTCTCCTGAGGCAAGCTGGCCCACAATTGTTGTAACTGGTCCTCGATATCATAGGTACTGGCCCTGGTTCGGAATTGAACGTCCAATCTGGTCTTTTATATTCCATGAGAGACGGACGTGGAGGCCTTCCTGGCCACCGGAGCACCTCGCAGACCGCGTAGAGACACGTGGCGTGTGTGAACGAGCATTGTCCTGTTGAAAAGTGGCATCACGATATGGTCACGCGAGACGTAGGATGTCCGTGACGTACCGTTATGCCATCATAGTTCCTTCAATCACTACCAGGCGTGACCATAGGTCGTACCAGTTCTTTTACCACACCACGACACCAGCAGTGACACCGCTGTCCCTCTCCAAAAACTTGGAAGAATGAAACCTCTCCCCAGGTCGTCGCTGTACTCGACGACGATGGTCATCCAGGCTTGTGCAGAATTGTGATTCATTGCTGAACATAATGCGAGAGCGCAGTGATTAGCACACTGGATTCGCTTACAGGAGGACGACGGTTCAAACCCGCGTTGGCCATCCTGATTTAGGTTTTCCGGGCAAACGCCGGGATGGTTTCTTTGAAAGGGCATGGCCGATTTCTTTCCCTATCCTTCCCCAGTCAGATAGAGCCGATGACCTCGTTGCTTGGTCCCTCCCCAAATCAACCAACCAATCATAATGTGACGCCGTTCATCAGTAGTCAGCGATTCCGTGTCACGGCAACATCCCAAACGCAAGTCGTTTGTATTGTAGTCCTAACGACAGCCTACATATGAGGTAGTTCGGCTGCTAGTCTCTGGCCAACGGTGTGGTGACACATAACGTTGTAGGGAGTCCATTACTTGTTCTTCGATGGGAGGTGCAGATGTAAAGGGGATACAATGTGCTCGGTGCACAAGACAGCGATCCTTCTTGGTGGTGGTCAGATATGATCGTCAGGAACCTTGACGACGAGTATGCCTCCCTTCACATTCATATGGAGTCCAACATTGAGCCACTGTCACATAAAAATGCCACACAAATCTGAATACTGCACTGTTCGACCAGCTGGCCAAATGGAAATTCACAGGCGCATTAGGTGATGATAACGGTGTCTCACATGTGAGCTCCCCATTCTCTTTGGCCTAATGAAATTAGTGTTAATATGTGTGGTCTGATCAGTGGAGAGTCAGCTAAATCTGCAACCTAGTAGAGATTGTGGCTCGTATACCTGCCAGTGCCGATGGTTGCATATCGCTCCATTTATTACCCTTCGTCCAGCTTGGATGTAGAATTGTTGGATTTCTTTGTGAGTTGCCTAGCGCTTGACGAAAATTGCAAAATATGGAAAGATAAGTCAGTAAAATTAATAAAATAGGATAATTAAGTAACTGACAAGTATTTATGATTGAAACTGAACAAAGTTTTTTATGAAATAAAAGTGAATTCACTTGCGAATGGTGGACACACACAAACACACACACACACACACACACACACACACACACACACACACACACACACACACACACACAAAACTGCTTTGATAAGACCAGTTTGTCAACCGCGTTCATGTTTGTTAGTAAAGCTAACTGGACATCAGATCTGAACACAGTGAAGTCTCATACCAAGCACCTGTCAGAGGTGGGGGCTCACATTCCGAAAGTGCTCTGACTACATGAAAATCAGAAATTAAAGTTCATTAAATGATTCTGTAGTCACTAAAAAACGGTAATAATTCTGTCCAGTAAAATATGTTTAGTTTGTTATTAGCGCCACTAGTTAGCGAGCGTTGTAACACACTGTAAAACGAATATTTCAGTTCGCTTCACTACCTAACACCCATAGAAAGTCCGTTCTCGCAGTATCACCCGCGAATGTTGGATTAAAATGTTCAACACATAGCGGAAAGTTTGAAATCTTTGGCGCTCGACGCGGCCGATATGACGCACAAAATCTCTCACATCGCTGCCTATTACCGATCTCGCCGCCGAGACGGACACAGCGACTACGACTGAGGCAGTGAAGACCTCGCGCCATTGGCACCTCTCATTTGTGTAGCTGACGTCACGCTGCGCGGTTCGTTACAGCGAAATTATTTCGTATGACCACCGTTCAATTTTGCAAATAAAACATTAACAGTACACATTATACTCCTTCTTGCGATTATTTACCACCTACAAACTACGTGATATGTTTATTGTTTCGCTTGTTGTTGACAAAATTGATATTGAAACCTATTTGCAATATTGGTTTACACAAAGAAAAAAGTTAACCTAAGAACATAAGTGGCCAGTTATTCTGAAACCTCTTTTGACGACGTTTCATCTCGTGCACCGAAACCTTACAACACATGCAGCTTACTCACATGTCGCCGGCCGAAGTGGCCGTGCGGTTAAAGGCGCTGCAGTCTGGAACCGCAAGACCGCTACGGTCGCAGGTTCGAATCCTGCCTCGGGCATGGAAGTTTGTGATGTCCTTAGGTTAGTTAGGTTTAACTAGTTCTAAGTTCTAGGGGACTAATGACCTCAGCAGTTGAGTCCCATAGTGCTCAGAGCCATTTTTTTTAGAGCATCCCAGACGTGCTCGATGGCGTTTAGGTCTGGAGAACAGGCAGGCCACTCCATTCGCCTGATACCTTCTGTTTCAAGGTACTCCTACACGATGGCAGCTCAGTGGGGCTGTGCGTTATCATCCACCAGGAGCAAGGTGGGACCCACTGCACCCCTGAAAAGGCAGACATACTGGTGCAAAATGACGTGCGATACATCTTACCTGTTACAGTTCCCCTGTCAAAGACATGCAGGGGTGTACGTGCATCAATCATAATCTCACCCCACACCATCAAACCACGACCTCCATACAGGTCCCTTTCAAGGACATTAAGGCGTTGGTATCTAGTTCCTGGTTCACGCCAGATGAAAACCCGGCGAGAATCACTGTTCAGACTATACCTGGACTCGTCCGTGAACATAACCTGGGACCACTGTTCCAATGACCATGTACTGTGTTCTTGACACCACGCTTTACGGGCTCTCCTGTGACCAGGGATCAGTGGAATGTACCTTGCAGGTCTCCGGACGACTAAACCAAGTCTATTCAGTCATCTGTAGACTGTGTGTCTCGAGACAACTGTTCCAATGGCTGTGGTAAGGTCCCGAGCAAGGCTATCTGCAGTATTCCGTGGCCATCTGCGGACACTGATGGTGAGATATCGGTCTTCTTGTGCTGTTGTACACTATGGACGTCCCGTACTGTAGCGTCTGGACACGTTTCCTGTCTGCTGGAATCGTTGCCATAATTTTGAGATCGCACTTTGTGGCTCACGGAGGACTCGCGCTACGACCTGCTATGTTTGACCAGCCTCCAGTCGCTCTAGTATTCCACCCCTCATGACGTCATAAATATGTGTTCTTTGAGCCATTTTCAACACACAGTCACCATTAGCAGGTCTGAAAACGTCTGCACACTTACTCGTTGCACTGTACTCTGACATGCACCAACACACCTCTGTATGTGGGCTGCTGCCAGCGCCACCTTGCGACGACCGCAGGACAAATGCACCGCATGGTCATACCCCGAGATGATTTAAGCCCACAAACCGCCCACCAGAGCATTGTTTCACCATGCATCAGCATTATCCTTAATTTATGAGCGTACGTGTATTCTAGAACATTTCTGATTGTGGATTTTGGACACTTTTGTATACCAAATATCATGTCATGATAGCTTTACTGTGCTGTGTAACCAATATAAAATCCTGTTCATGGAATTTGCTGTACTACATGACAATGTTTAGCATTTGCATATTAGTGCAGGTGTAGGTTATAACTACTTTGTCTACTATGTTCTCAGTAGTGTTATATTTAAGTACTGTAATTTATTTCCACAGCGAGAATGAGAGTGAAAGATCAGCAGCGGTGGAAGATGTCGAGGGCAGACTGGTCAGCGACCTGCTGGTGCTGTTGGAGTCTGGCGAGGGCAGCGACGTGACGCTCATGGTGGATGGGGCCTCACTGGCAGCTCACAGAGCAGTGCTGGCAGCGCGTAGCCCCGTCTTAGCCGAGCAGCTCAAGGACAGCCCAGGTGGCACCCTGCAGGTGGATGGGGTGCGAGAGGAGGAACTGCGTCAAGTCCTGCTCTACATGTACAGCGACCAGCTGCCGCCGCCAGCTAGCATCACAGATAAGCTCCTGGTGCTGGCCGACAGCTATGCACTTTGTGGCCTGAAGGAGTACTGCGAAGAGCAGTTGGAACACAAAATTACTATTGACAGTGCAATGCTCTTCGCCGTGGTCGCCATCAAGCACTCCTGCTCCTCATTGAAGAGGACCTGTGTTGATTTCATCAGGACACACATCTTCCAGGTGATGGACACAGCTGGTTGGGATGCAGCAGTACGCGATGATGCAGAGGTTGTGCTGCAGATAACCAAGAGCATAGCAAGGGCGGTGTTCAACGATAAAATTAAAGAAATACGCACTAACATCAGTATAACTGCCAACGTACTGAAAGAACTGTCCAAATAAAATAAATGTCAGAGTAGGTATAGGAAGAATAAACCACCTATAAGTGATTAATATTGCTAAGGATGATATACAACTAGGTGTGCCCTACAGACCTCTGTCCTACATGCATGTAACAATATGCCTCATGCCAAGCTCGATGAGTAACAGTGAAAGTGAGTCCTGTGTTGACGGCTGACATGATATAAAACTGAGTAACCGACTACACCAGGTCACTTTCCTGACTGTTACCGAAAGCATTAAACTATTCGCCCACTGCAGGTTTAATTCACCTAGGCATCACACTAGATAATGGCGACGGCGAAGCGTGATTAAATTTAGGGATAGCATACCTCTATAGCACAAAAAATACATGTCCTATGCGAGAGTTAGCTAACAGAACAGAAATAGTTTGCAACATTGGAAGAAGAAGTACTCCAGAACTGGGCCAAACACCATCTATACATACATCACATACAGAAATATAGAAAACATTATTATAGAATGTGAATATATTACTCTATGTTAACAGTTTCTTTTTCAGGGATATTAGCTTAATACTCCTTTTTGAATCTTCATGTCTAATTTCGCTCATGTCAGTCTGTGGTCGCTACCAATATTAAATTAGTTTGAAACCGAAACATCCTTGATTGATTTGTAAAAATAAAATCTGTTCCATTCAGAGTCTTGGGATTTGAGCTTCTCCTAGTCCACTTCTGTTACAGTTTTTGTCAACAAACCAGGAAGAGAGGAACCGTCGAAATACGACTTTTTTAAAAATTCTGGTAAGTTATACCCCAATACTTGCTGTATCAGAATTTGTACAGATTTTGCGTATTTAGTACATACTAATGGGAAAGAAGAAAATTTTTTAAACAACGACACGCCCCCCTCCATCTGCTGTCAATTGAGATGTCTTTATCCCGGCCGCAGCAGACTTTTTATTTTTTGTCTTTACGCTACTTATTCTTTGGCCACTGTTTTTCAAATTGGTCAGCCTGGTGCTAAGAGAGTGTAGGTAATAGCTGAATATCATTTCAGAATCCTTTTTTCGAGTTACTCATCGTCGTGTACTGAAATAGTGATTGATTTTGGGTAGTAATCTTATTCTGTTTCTAGCTGTATTTTATCCACGCAGATCGTAAATATAGGCAGAATAAGGAAATTTAGATGTAGGAACGGCGGCGAAATTTCATTCTCTCCGTCCAAAGGGCCTCGAGCCACAGTGTAAGTATTATAGGGCTAGTGTAACTGGTTATGAATATAGATGTAGCCATCCCCTGCCTAAGCCAAAAGCAGAAGTTATAAAATTCATCTATAAAGATATAGCTAACAAAAACATAGTTAAATGCAACCATGGAAGAATTCAAGATCACAGTGAAAGTGTCAACGGTTGCCTAATACAATATTTGTGGGCCTCAAACCCCTAAAAACTGGTATCATGGAAGCAGTGTTGTGTTTCAGTGATGGGTCAGACAGCAAGCAGAAAGTTTTCAGTGATATGGGCTTAGAATCTGGAGTGAACGTAAAGAATACGCTTTTGTCAATTGACCAGCTGATAGTGCGGGAGGCTGAAAAAAGTATCCTAGAAATGGACCAAAATTCAAAAGAAGGCCTCCAAAGATAATCTGGAGGAAACAGAAACCCATAACGATGGTAGCTATGGCCCTTACGAGTTTCAGCTTTGAATGTAAGTTGAAGACACTGTATTAAAATCTTTAAATGCATTTTCCCGAAAGTATGTAATTTTTAGCTTCATGTAAATTTTTTCTGAAACAAAAACATCTAAATCAATGAAACTTGGCACAGGGATTAATTACATCACTTTCATTAAAATGTACTAGAATTATGGCAAAATTTGACAAATGTTTAGATATTTTTTAAATGCCAATTTTTTAAGTTACATATCTGTTTTGGGGTTTCTTCTGTGATAAGAATGCTACTATCATACATGTAAAAGAAAATAGGGTAGGTTATGCATGATTCAGATTTGGTTCGATTTAAACAAATAATATTTTAGAAAAGTGTGAAAACGTTAGTATTGTCAACAGCAGAAAATTCGCTCACGAACGGGGCCCCTTAAAAACGGTGTTCATGATGAGTAAATTATTCACTTCAGCAAGCTAACAAGTCTCCATGAAAATCTTCAGAAATTCATACCAGCTCTGTCTTCTGCCCTTTATCATGGAATACATATAAAGATAAAAAAATCGGCGTGCCACGAAGGACTTATGCAAATTGGCTACAAACCGTTATTCATAAGAGTATCCACGAAAATGTAAAACTGTAAACTTTGACCGCAGATGGATGTATATGTGATGCTGCAACGCAGTTTCACGATACGGCTGACAAAAGTAGCAAACAAGGGACATGCCGATACCAGGGCATGAAGTCTTTGCGAATTTAATTTCGTGTTCTTAGTTGGCGAGCAACTATGCCGCGCAGACCGGCACGTGAAGAATATACATGCAGATGTCAGCATTTGAGAGAGAACACTTAGTTGACAAAGAAGCAGATAGAAATAACAAATCACTCGAAATTTAAATAGGAACAATACCATTACTCGACGATGTTGGCAGGAATGGGTGAACCATGGCCAAACACAGCGCCAAGAATGAAGCGGTCGATGTAAGAGGCTACAGAGCGCGAGGATCGAACAATCGTCAGAGAGGCACTCAGGGTCCCGGATTTTTCATTACTACCAGTCCTATGTGCAACTGGTGCTTCAGGACAAGAATCATCAATAGGCGGCTCACAGAAAGGCGCTGAGCTCAAAGCGGCCCTTGCACTGACAACCATTGACCTCTGAACACCAACAAGCCTGTTTGTAGTGGTGTCGGCACATTAATTGTGGTTTCTCTTTGACTAGAGTAGAACTGGCTTCAGTGATGAGTGTCACTTCGAACTGAGCCCTGATCACCATCAAAGACGTGTCTGGTGATACCCCGGATAGCAGCGGGATATGATCCTGATTGTCGTTCATCATATGTCCTGCAACCAGGAGTGATGGTTGGGGTGCCATTTCATTTCATGGCGAGATTCCTTTGGTTGTCACCCTTACAGCACAGCGGAACGTCGATGGTATTCGACGCTCCATTTTGTTCCCTTTCATAGCAAACCATGCTGGACTTACATTTCAGTAAGATAATGCCTTCCTGCACACGGCAAGAGTTTCTACTGCTGGTGTTAATACTTGCCAAATCTCACTTTTGTCAGCAGGGTCGCCATATCCTTTACCAATTGAGAACGTTTGGAGCACTATGGGCAGGACCCTCGAACCAGCTCGGTATTTTAACGACCTGATTCGCCGATTTGACAGAATTCCGCACGATATCCTAAGGAGGACGTCAACCAACTCTGTCAATCAACTCTAAGCCGAATAACTGCTTGTATAAGGGCCAGAGGTGGACCAACGCGTTACTGACTTAGCTATTTGACAAACTCTCTCTCTTGAATAAATCTTCAAATTTTTCTGAAGAATCACTAACGTCCATTTGCAGTAGGGTTTTGGAACATATACTGTATTCGAAAATTAAGAAGTACCTCGAAGAAAACGATTTATTGACACGTAGTCAGCACGGATTCAGACAATATCGTTCATGCAAAACACAACTAGCTCTTTATACTCATGAAGTAATGAGTGCTATCGACAGGAGATATCAAATTGATCCCATATTTTTAGATTTCCAGAAGGCTTTCGACACCGTTCCTCACAAGCGTCTTCTAACCAAACTGTGTGCCTATGGAATATCGCCTCAGTTGTGCGACTGGATTCGTGATTTCCTGTCAGAAAGGTCACAGTTCGTAGTAATAGACGGAAAGTCATCGAGAAAAACAGAAGTAATATCTGACGTTCCCCAAGGAAGTGTTATAGGCCTTCTATTGTTCCAGATCTATATAAATGATACAGGAGACAATCTCAGTAGCCGTCTTAGATTGTTTTCAGATGCTGCTGTCATTTACCGTCTTGTAAAGTCATCAGATGACCAAAACGGATTGCAAAAAGATTTAGATAAGATATCCGTATGGTGCGAAAAGTGGAAGTTGACCCCGGATAAAGAAAAGAGTGAAGTTATTCACAATAAGTCACGCAAATCTGAAGGCTGTAAATTCAATTAAATATTTAGGGATTTGGAACGATGACATAGATAATGTTGTGGGTAGAGCCAACCAAAGATTGCGATTCATTGGCAGAACACTTAGAAGGTGCAACAGGTCTACTAAAGAGACTCCTTACACCACGCTTGTCCTCCCTGTTCTGAAGTATTGCTGTGCGGTGTGGGATCCGCATGAGATGCGACTGACGGATGACATTGAAAAAGTACAACGAAGTGCAGCTCGTTTTTGTATTATCGCGAGGTAGGGGAGATAGTGCCACAGACATGAGACGTGGAGTGGCAATGATGAAAACAAAGGCGTTTTTCGTTGCGACGGGATCTTCTCATGAAATTTCAATCACCAGTTTTCACCTCAGATTGAGAAAAAATTCTGTTGGCACCCACCTACATAGGGAGAAATGATCATGATAAAATAAGAGAAATCAGGGCTCGCTCAGAAAAATGTAGTAAATGCTCGTTTTTCCCGCGCGCCGTTGGAGAGTGGAAACGTAGAGAGACAGCTTGAAGGTGGTTAATTGAACCATCCGCCGGCCAATTTATTTTGAACAGCAGAGCAATCATGTAGATGTTGATGTAATTATTTCTTTGTCTGTACATGGACATCACCTCTACCGATTTCCATCCCTTTTAGTTAGTTCCTTCCTGATGCGTCGTTCTTTTTTTGTGTTAGTGTATGTTACCTTCTCATGAAACACATTTAATTGATCCTGAGAAAAAACACATGCACTTGCTCTCTGTCTGTCTGTCTCTCTCTCTCTTTTTCGCAGGTGGCCATTAACCTTGCGAGACCATAAAGGCGGCAATCAAAAATCATTAAATTCGCATTAAGGGGATTGTCTAGTAGAAAAAGGAACTTTATCCATAATGAATCAGTTGGTCTCAAATTTTAAACATACAATTTCTCCAGATTGCTACATATAACTACAGAGTTACAAGTCGATCCATCCCACAATGTTAGAGAAATTATTTTATTTTGTTTTGAAGGATTTTTGAAATTTTCTTTCGTACAGGAAATTTATTTTAATGTTCTTGAAAAACTGAAGAATGTATTTAATAATATAAACATTTTTGTGTATCTTGATGACAACCTTAAAATTAATTTTCGATGTTCTGAATCTTTTTATTGAAGTAAAGCATTCACATATCAATTTTTTCTTTTCTAATTTTTTTAAAAATTATACTCAGGACTGTTAGCAGTGATAGGAAGGGTTTTCTATAAAAGTTTCATCCAATTTAGGGAATATTTACTAAATTTCCCAAATTAGAGAGAAACACAGTCAAAGTTTCACAACACAATAACTCTCCGGTCCTTGCTCTAAAATACACCTGGGCTGTACGTTGCTTTTTCTGGTTTCTTCTGGGCTGAGCATGTATGGCCATCAATCTGGATGCATGTCGTCTGCGTTTTTCAAAATATAGGCACTGTCTGACCTTTTTCTTCCTTCTTCGCTCATATCCAAATTTGCTCCTTAATGTCCTTATTGCTGACAGTGGAGTGGTCTCTGTTGTTCTTGTTGCTTCTATCAGATAGAACGCTTGATTGAACTGTGAAGCAGCTTCTGTCACAGCTGGTTCTGTTTTTCTTTTGAATACAAATACATCCTTTGGGCATTTTGATCAGAGTGTACTATGTACACACTCATTTGCATTTTGAGTCTTTCCAGTAGTGCATCTGGAGAGCATTGTATTAGATGCTAGCCTCTGATAAACAGGCACCATTTTCTAACAACACCAGATGGTCTCAGAGCAGTATGGATAGCAGTTTTATGTGATTCTGCTTGTTCTCTTTTGGCAAGGGTACGATTAAAGAAACTTCAAGAATTCTCACTTTTGGACACTTGATGCGTTGCCATTCCTCACCAGTGCTCATGCAATGGTCCGGTATTGCGTAGACTGCACTCTTTATTGCCGTAGTAGCTGGAGCACAGTCAGAAACGGTTCTGCTTTAATAATGAGTCACCTTTAGAATTGCTTCTTCTTTCAAACTCCCATGTGGTCTCCCACTGATAGTCACGTTTTGTGCCTGACTTTCCTTCACTACATTTCTCGATCCTGTCCCAAATTCTTTCGCAATGTGATTTACACACTCTTCCTGCACAATTTATCTGCTTCCATAGACACTGGTTTGAACTAATTATATTATTTTCTACATATTGCTTTCGAATTCCACAAAATGCTTTCACACAGTGTATATACGAATGCATATATTTAAGCAAAAACATTTTTTTTTGCAAGAATTACAATGTGGCTGAGCGGTTCTAGGCGCTCCAGTCCGGAACCGGGCGACCTCTACGGTCGCAGGTTCGAATGCTGCCTAGGGCATGGATGTGTGTGATGTCCTTAGGTTAGTTAAGTTTAAGTCGTTCTAAGTTCTAGGGGACTGATGACCTCAGATGTTAAGGTCCATAGTGCTCAGAGCCATTTGGACCATTTGCAACAATTCAATATGTTTCCAGAATGAGATTTTCACTCTGCAGCGGAGTGTGCGCTGATATGAAACTTCCTGGCAGATTAAAACTGTGTGCCCGACCGAGACTCGAACTCGGGACCTTTGCTTTTCGCGGGCAAGTGCTCTACCAACTGTGCTACCGAAGCACGACTCACGCCCGGTACTCACAGCTTTACTTCTGCCAGTACCTCGTCTCATACCTTCCAAACTTTACACACTCCGCTGCAGAGTGAAAATCTCATTCTGGAAACATTCCCCAGGCTGTGGCTAAGCCATGTCTCCGCAATATCCTTTCTTTCAGGAGTGCTAGTTCTGCAAGGTTCGCACGAGAGCTTCTGTAAAGTTTGGAAGGTAGGAGACGAGGTACTGGCAGAAGTAAAGCTGTGAGTACCGGGCCTGAGTCGTGCTTCGGTAGCTCTGTTGGTAGAGCACTTGCCCGCGAAAGGCAAAGGTCCCGAGTTCGAGTCTCGGTCGGGCACACAGTTTTAATCTACCAGGAAGTTTCATTCAATATGTTATTTCCATACTATCCGTTAAGTGTGCTATATACTTGCATATGCATATGATTAGCATTTCAGTACAACTGCACTAAGTAAGTAGGAGTAACGTCATCTACACCCTGTAAATACGGAAAAAACTGTACAGCATGTTTTCTATTCAGAAATAGCATTTGATTTTTGGTTGTTGGCAAGGCAGTTGTGTTACGTCTCGTCTATGGAGGAGAAACTCGTACCAGCACATGTTGAAATGTGACAGCTGCAATATCATGACTTACCAAGACTGCTTCGTTTGGGCTGACATGACTGTCACGCGCTCGTGGAGTCTTTAGTACCAAATAATGCTCAGCATATTTCAGTATCTCAAGACTCCACGTGACTAATATAGGTCAGGATGCACACTTTTTCGCTCAGCCTTGTTGGACTGTACAGCCTTGAGTCAAGAATCTACAGCAAGACAAATACCCACACGTGAAGTGTAATGATGTCTACAACGTCACAGAATGTCAGCATGATTATTAGTGTTGTGGCGTCCATTGATATTGTAGTGAACTGAAAATTCTTTTCTGCTCTCTGACATGAAAAGACACGTAAAGGACTAATTAGATTGCCCCGCATTAGGAGCCAATAATTGACATCAGTAATCAAATGAAACCAGACTCAAAAGATTATGAGATTAGTGGTTTAATAAACGAATGGAGGAGTTTGTTTAGATGAATATAACATGAAATGACTGTATTTGTTTCAGCAACTTCACACACACACACAAACAAAGAAAAATTACAAATCTCAGGGCCGATTTGACTAGGTGTTAAGGGGAAGGAGGAAGCCTTCTCACTTCTCACTCATTTCTCAGCTCAAGGATTTCTCGAAATTTTCCTCCCACTCGTGTACCCTGATCAAGGGTACATGTGAAGTGTAATGATGTCTACAACGTCACAGAATGCCACCCTCATCAAGAGTACACGAGTGGGCCTTCGGCTCTGAAAGCCATATCGATGGTGTTTCGCTGAATGGTTTGCACGCTGACACATGTTGATGGCCAAGCAGTGAAATCTGCAGCAATTTGAGGAAGGGTTGCACTTCTGTCACGTTGAACGATTCTCTTAAGTCACCGTAGGTCCTGTACTAACAGGATCTTTTTCCTGCCGCAGCGATGTCGGAGAACTGATGTTTTGTTGGATTCCTGATATTCATGGTATACTCGTGTAATGGTCGTATGGGAAAATCCCAGCTTCACCGCTACCTAGGAGATGCTGTGTCCATCGCTCGTGCGCCAACTATAACACCACGTTCAAGGTAGTTGATCAGTTGGACACGTGTAAAAATAAATGTTGTCTCTTTCAGTTGTCTTTATGTACAGCTGCATAATGAAGGGACCGTGAAAACAAGGTACCAATAGAATTTGCATAAGCATGGGAAATGCATCTGGTAAAATGATCTGTGTTGTGTCATATTATTATGTACGCTCATACAGTATGTAAATCAGAATAAGCATATATAAAAGCTGGCAATATAAATACATACATCTGTAAAAAAATTGGAAATTAGCATCGTTCCTGAAAAACAGCAAGAAATTTATACAAAGCTAAAAGTCGAAAAAATAAATGAATAACAGTAGTGTAATGTCTTCAGAATGCAAGACGTCGAGATGATGAAATAATTTATGTCGACAAGATTGGTGCATATCGGTAGTGTAAATAAAGTAGCTGGTTACATAGAAATTTCGTAGAATAAATGCCATAAAATTTTCTTTTCAAACTCTTGCTGCTGAACTAATCGTGCGTATAATTTCGTTCATAATAGCAGTCGTATTCTTGGCATTAAAACTTACCTTATTGGTATTTCAGTAATTTCTCATCATTGCTATACGATGGAAATGGAAGTTCAGTGCATATCATTCAGGTGTTACATAGCGACAAAAGACGTAAAAAAATGGACAAATTCGGTGAATCGGTGTCAAAATCGTGTGTGACGTTGCAGTCCGGGAAAGCAGAATCGTGCAAAAAGTAATATATGTGATGGCAGAATCTGCTAAGTTGTATTTACATAGCGCAGTGTAAGTGATCCAGTTCTATGTTTGGCTTTGCATAATATTTTTGAGATGAATGTAAATGTTCTTAGTTTTGGAAATCGACGTTTTCCAATAAATGTGCTTGACAGTTTGGCGCTGGTGATATTCAGCTCTGGTTATTTTATTGTGGACTGATTCGTTGTTGATGACTTTGCAATTAATTTCATAGGATCTGTACACTGCTGTTAAATCACCTTGGATTTGCGAGTAAAAGGAAGTAACTTTGACGTCAGTGGACTTGATATATGCGGAACAGGGTTTTGTTTTTTTCGGTGTAGCGCTACATTGCTTTGAAGTAAGGTGTGGCGTACAGCTGTGCGGCCCGATGGTATTGTTGATGGCGCCGATGCTGTTTTGAAGGACGGCATGGCATTTACTGTTGCAGATATCACACTCTGTCCACGGCCTCTCTACTTCGAAATAGGCTGTACTACCGATTGAACTTGACCTTGAATAATTTTGTGACATTGGAGGAATCTCAGTTTTATCACAGCTGTTTTCAGTTTGTATAGGATAACTGTGCGGGGTCGGTGTATTGGAATCTGTGTGTTCGTGTTTATTACATAAACGGTGAATAGAATATAAAATATTCTCTTCTTCTTGGTAGTCTGTTGCGAAAATAATTTGGAACTGTTTTTGGCATTATGCTGACGGGCTGCCTCGTTAGATAGAAATGATTGATCATAGACAATAAAATCCTGTTCACACTAAATGACATCTGCATTTATACCGGTCTTCTGAACAAGCTTCCTACGACGTTGCTTTTGTGGCTTAGCCGCGCGGGATTAGCCGAGCGGTCTCAGGCGCTGCAGTCATGGACTGTGCGGCTGAGCCCGGTGGAGGTTCGAGTCCTCCCTCAGGCATGGGTGTGTGTGTTTGTCCTTAGGATAATTTAGGTTAAGTAGTGTGTAAGCTTAGGGACTGATGACCTTAGCAGTTAAGTCCCATAAGACTTCACACACATTGAGCATTTTTTTTTTTCTGTGGCTTAGGCATTTCTGTACCTGTGCTAAAAGTATTACTCTGAGTGGTTTCACAAATTTTATCCGAAATATCAGAAATGTTGCTTGACAGTGTAAGGTCAACTGTGCCAGAAGATAATTTTTCTTTTGAGAGCTGCTGTCAATTGTAGTTCTCTGACGTAATCAGAGTGAATATGCTGTTCGTTGTGATTAGAAGCAGGCTGTTGAAATAGATTCGAAATGTTGTGACCATCATTCTTACAGGCTCTGACAACAGACTGGGCTGGTTTATCGTCGATAATAAAACTCTGTTTGCTCAAAATATCTGCATCTGTGCTGGAATTCTTAATGAGACTTCCACGAAGTTGCTGTGTTTTATTTTCTGTAGTAATGGACATCGTCCTCTTGTAGCTGTTAATTTTGGGTTCTGACTGTAGGTTGTCATGATTATACGTATCTGGTTTGAAAGAGATAACCGGAATGGTGACGTATTGCGTGGTTTCACTGGAATCTGCATCAGTAGTAGATTGAACAAAAGCGTTTATTAGAAAAATTTTGCTTCTCAGAATGGTCTACTAAATATTACTCCTCTTGACAGGTCAGGGGTGCACTACACAAAGGATGTAGCTTCTCGTGTAGCAGAGTACTTGTTGAGTGCACATGAGGTTTTTTTAGAGTAGGCGGTAGTTTGAAGTGCTCTGATGAGCACTCGCCAGTCGTTTCACAGCATGGGAAATCAAACGGCGTTCAGAACAGAGACTGCCACAATTTTATCAGTAAACTGTCCAAGTATTCGTAATAAAGTTCCCGAATTTACTGGCGTCCAGGAAAATTCTCGCGCTCAAATTATTCATCGGACTGAGAACCGGCTGAAGCCCGAAGTGGAAAGCTATGAGATATTTAGCGAGTTGTGGAACGTATATCGGATAGACAGATTAAGGCCATAGGAGAGAGAGATGTCATTGCAGGTGACAAAAAAAAGTCTCTATTGAGGTCGAAGTTGAGTGACAGTGAAGTCCTCTGGTCACGTATAACAGGTGTGGGTGAAACTAAGTTAATTGCTGGATGTTTTTACCGGCCACCCGATTCCACTGTGGCAGTTCTAGAGTCATTCAAAGAAAGTCTACGGTCATTAGCTCGTAAATACTCAGACCATGCAGTTCTAGTTGGAGGCAACTTTAACCTGCAGCGTATAGACTGGAGTGTCTATGGATTCATTGTGTGGAGTACAGACGGACAGTCATGCGAAATACTTTTGAACACATTTCCTGAAAATTGTCTTGAGCAGCTAGCTCACAGCCGACACACAATGGAGATATCTTAGACCTTTTAGCTACAAATAGGCTGGACCTTATCGACAATGTCCGCATAGAAACGGGTATTAGTGATCATGATGTCATTATAGCAACTATAATTACGAAAGTTAATAAATCAGTCAAGAAGCCTAGGAGAGTGTTTCTGCTAGGTGGAGAAGATAAGCAGTTATTAACATCTTACTTAGACAGTGAACTGGTTAAAACGCCTGGTTAAATCCGCAGGCCAGAACAGGTAATTGGAATTGTGGAAAGGGGCCAAAAATGATCGGCTGTCAGTTACACTCGAACACATATAACTTTATTTAGTTGCCCAAACATTACAGCGCTAATTTCCGAGCTTAACTATGGACTGAATATGTCACACAATCTTATGACTTAAGGGCACAACCTTTTCAATTTTTAAAGCGGCTGGAGGCCCATGATTTTAAACACAACTACAACAAATTTTCAAAAGGCGGAAAGTGCAAGGTTTTATCCTTAAATAATATTTCAAATGAGGCTGAAGGCCCAAATAATCTAAGCCCGTGACTGAAAACACAACTGCAATAAATTTTCAAAGGCAGAAGGCCCAAAGCTTTATCCAGAAAAAATTCAAATGTGGTTGAAGGCCCAAACAATGCATGATATAACAAGTAAGAAATTTTCAATTTTAAAACGGCTGAAGGCCCATTATTAAAAACCCAACTACAAGCATACAAATTCAAACCATCGGCTATAAGCCATTAAAATACACAACCAAACACCAATAAGAAAAGGCAATGCAGCCGGCGGCGCTCAGAAGTTAACGGTTTGTTACTGACTGCCAATTGAATTCAGAGTTATGCCATAACTATCAGTGTGCTCAGGGATTTTTTAGAGTAAGTTTTTCAGTGACGAATAATGGTTTGCTGCGCGGTTGCCAGTTGCACTAGCCACAGTAGACAACTAGGTAATTTAGGAATTAAGTTTCATAATTTCCTAAAAACAATGAGACGAAACGAAAATAAATAAATGGTTGTGAACGTGTAGATTTGTTTTGAGTTGAAAATGCTCATGTCTGCTCAATACATTTCGCTTATTCGGATTACGAAAGGGATTTTAACTTTCCACGCCATGACGTAATCGCCTACCGCACCTTTATGACCAACCAGTCCTGGGCAGCTACGAGGATTGACCAATCCACAAATTTCTTTATTGACAAACCTATGTGTGTTCGTACTAGACGTATCTGTAAATTGTCAAACGATGATTCTGTGTCAATATTTACAGGATGGGGGTTGTTGTTGTTGTTGTGGTCTTCAGTCCTGAGACTGATTTGATGCAGCTCTCCATGCTACTCTATCTTGTGCAAGCTTCTTCATCTCCCAGTACCTACTGCAGCCTCCATCTTTCTGAATCTGTTTAGTGTATTCATCTCTTGGTCTCCCTCTATCATTTTTACCCTCCACGCTGCCCTCCAACACTAAATTGGTGATCCTTCGATGTCTCAGAACATGTCCTACCAACCGATCCCTTCTTCTAGTCAAGTTGTGCCACAAGCTCCTCTTCTCCCCAATTCTGTTCAATACCTCCTCATTAGTTATGTGATCTACCCATCTAATCTTCAGCATTCTTCTGTAGCACCACATTTCGAAAGCTTCTATTCTCTTCTTGTCGAAACTATTTATCGTCCACGTTTCACTTCCATACATAGCCACACTCCATACAAATACTTTCAGAAACGACTTCCTGACATTTAAATCTATACTCGATGTTAACAAATTTCTCTTCTTCAGAAACGCTTTCCTTGCCATTGCCATTCTACATTTTATATCCTCTCTACTTCGACCATCATCAGTTATTTCGCTCCCCAAATAGCAAATCTCCGTTACTACTTTAAGTGCCTCATTTCCTAATCTAATTCCCTCAGCATCACCCGACTTAATTCGACTACATTCCATTATCCTCGTTTTGCTTTTGTTGATGTTCATCTTATATCCTCCTTTCAAGACACTGTCCATTCCGTTCAGCTGCTCTTCCAAGTCCTTTGCTGTCTCTGACAGAATTACAATGTCATTGGCGAACCTCAAAGTTTTTATTTTTTCTCCATGGATTTTAATCCCTACTCCGAACTTTTCTTTTGTTTCCTTTACTGCTTGCTCAATATACAGATTGAGTAACATCGGGGATAGGCTACAACCCTGTCTCACTCCCTTCCCAACCACTGCTTCCCTTTCATACCCCTCGACTCTTATAACTGCCATCTGCTTTCTGTACAAATTGTAAATAGCCTTTCGCTCCCTGTATTTTACCCCTGCCACCTTCAGAATTTGAAAGAGAGTATTCCAATCAACATAGTCAAAAGCTTTCTCTAAGTCTACAAATGCTAGAAACGTAGGTTTACCTTTCCCTAATCCTTCTTCTAAGAAAAGTCGTAGGGTCAGTATTGCCTCACGTGTTCCAACATTTCTACGGAATCCAAACTGATCTCCCCGAGGTCGGCTTCTATCAGTTTTTCCACTCGTCTGTAAAGAATTCGCGTTAGTATTTTGCAGCTGTGGCTTATTAAACTGATAGTTCGGTAATTTTCACATCTGTCAACACCTGCTTTCTTTGGGATTGGAATTATTATATTCTTCTTGAAGTTTGAGGGTATTTCGCCTGTCTCATACATCTTGCTCACCAGATGGTAGAGTTTTGTCAGGACTTGCTCTCCCAAGGCTGCCAGTAGTTCTAATGGAAGGGTAGGGGTATTTCAATCAAACGTAAATTTATTGGTGATTGTACTGTTTATTATTATTATTGTTACTATACACGTAGTAGACCCTTCGTGGATCACGTGAAGCTTCTACAGTTCCTCCTGCGGTTTCTCCATGAGACCTTCATTTACTCTCTCAAGGCTTTCTTTCTTTCATCCGTCCATTGGACTTCCCACTTGTCTATTTTGCATCTGTTCATGTTACGGTCTTCAGTGTTGTGAATGGTGAGTTGAGCGTCAGTAAGGTCTCTTCGTACTTGCTCGACCCATGTCATACCTTTAAAGTTTTCACTGGCTGTGAGTATCTGGCGTGTGAGTCTATACTCTGAGAGTCTGTCTATGCGTCCATAGAATTTAACGCGTCTTTTTCTAATGTCAGCAGCAACATTTGAGATTTCCTCTGTGGTTTTGTTGGTTTGCAGTCTATATCCAGCTTCAGTCCAAGGATTTTCCTAATGATCTTTCGTTCTTCTTTTTGTAGATTTTGTAGCAGCATCTTGTTATGAGGTGATAAGGTTTTTGTTGCGTATAGCACCTCGGGTTTATTGACAGTGCTGTAGTGCCCGACTTTTGCATGCATGGACATGAACTTTTTGTTGTAAAGTTGGTGTGTTCGACCGTAGGCTCACTTAAGTTTCTGTGCTCGAGTTTCTTGAGATTTTTTTTCTAGTCCAGTGGGTTCCAAAATTTCCCCCAGGTACTTAAAATGTGGAACTCTGTTTATCCGTCCATATTATGTGGTGAGATTCTGTACGTGTATACACATAAATCCCGTTTTCTCAAAAGAAATTTACAAGTCAACCTTCTCTGCGCATTCCTTGAGTACTGTATTTCTATTTGTATTTTGTACACTGTCTGTCAAAATTGCAAGGTCATCGGCAAAGTCTAGGCAGGTGACTTCAGTTTTCCTTCCAATCTTCATTGGTTTCCATAGGCCACATTTTCTAAGCTCACTCTTCCATTCCCTTATGACTTTGTCCAAAACGATATTGAACAGAATTGGAGATAGTCCGTCTCATTGTCTTACGCCAGTTCTGATCTCAAAACATTCCGAGATTTCCCCCATGAATTTTACTTTAGGGGTTGTATTGGAGAGTGTCTGCTCAATGAGCTTACGTGTTCTATTAGTATGTTGACAAGGGATTTACGGTCGACTGAGTCACACGCCTTCTTGAAATCGACGAATGTGCATATGGGGGCTTATGTCTAATAGCTCTGTATTTCAATGTTGTTTTTAGATTAAAAATTTGTTCAGGGCCAGAAACCCGCTTGATATTCCCCAATCTTGTGTTCAATTTGCTCCTGTGTTCTCTGCAATAGGCATGAAGGTGACTGGTAGAAGTGAAATGCCTCGGTAATTGTTGACATCCGTTCTGTCTCCTTTTTTATGGAGGGGATGGATAAGTGCACACTTCCAATCGTCTGGTAATACTTCTGTTGTCCAAGTTTCTTTAATAATTTCCGTGAGCTCATCAAGTGATTTAGGGCCTACATTTTTCAGTAGTTCTGCTACTATGTTGTCTTCACTGGCCGCTTTGTTGTTTTTGAGATGGTGGATGTGCCTCAGGATTTCTACTTTTGAGGGTGGTATTGAGTCTTAGTTGGTGTGTGCGGGTTCAATAAGTGGGAATCTTTCTGTTGGTTCTGGACAATTTAGTCAATTGGAGAAGTACACTGCTAGTTCTTTGCAATTTTCTTCATTGGTAATTGCTAATTTTCAATTTTGTTTTTTAAGGCAGAGATTTTGTTTCGTGTGCCCCTGTATCCTATTTGTAAATGTCCTCTTGTATTGTAATTCCGAAAGTCACTCTCCAGTTGTTCGTTTATGTATCGTCTCTTGGTTTGTCTGATGGTTCTAGCTGTTTCTTTCTGTACTTTGAAGAAATTTTGTTGTGGTTCTGGCATTTTCTTGCTGCTGTATTTCTGGAAGGCCAATTAGCGTGTTTTAAGGACGTCACTGTTGGCGTTCCACCATGCATGTTTTTTCTTTTTTCTCAGCGGTAGTTCCTGTGCTTTACTCATGATCTTGTTTTTGAACTCTTCCCATGTGTTTGATTCTTCTTTCTCCCATTCGCCCTTTATGTTTGTTTTGTGGAGACTGTTTATGTCGAATCTCTGCAGGTGCGATTTCTTTGGATTGTACTTTCGTGGAGTGAATTTTACTTTGACTCGTGTAAGGTAGTGGTCTGAATCAATATTGGTACCTCTTCGGACTTGTACATCATGAATTTCTCGTTGCTGCGTGTGGGTGATTGCTATATGGTCAATCTGGAATTCTCCAAGTTCTTGAATAGGAGAGTGCCAAGTTTTTTGCTTTCGTAAAGATATCGACATTATCTTCAGGTTGAATTGTTAGCAGAGATCAACTAGTCGCCTTCCATTTCTGTTGGTAAATTTGTGCGCAGGATGTCTGCCTATAGTCTTCTCTGCCCAGTTGTGTATTAAAGTCACCAAGGAGTAAGGTGGTGTCCTTCTTGGGGATCTTCGCCATAGTCTCCTCCAGTTGGTTCCAGAAATTCGGTAGGGTTTTTCTTGTTGGCTATGTTGGTTGAGGCGTGAGCGTTGACATGTGTATAATTTCTGTTGGCGCACTGTATACGTGCTGTCACGAGTCTATTGTTGACGGGATTGACTTTCTTGACGGAGTTTATGATCTTCTTGTGCGCAAGTATCGCCATTCTCAGAAAGGGGGCACCTTTGCCAATTAGTCTCAGTTTTGCTCTTGAATATGCGGTAGTTACCATAATCTATGGTATCATCGTCAGTATATCCTGATTCCTGAAGTGCTACTAAAAGGATTTTTTGTCTGTCGAGTTCTGTAGTAAGATTCAGTAGCTTTCCAGGTTGTATTAGTGTATTGATATTTAGTGTGCCAATGAATGTTGGTGTTTTAGTGGGTAGTTTGCCAGAGAACTCCGACTTTCTCAGAGTTCGTGGTTGCCCGGGTCCCCTAGAACCAGAATGCCCGGTTGCCGCCTGTCGACGGGTGGATTGATTACCACCTGGGGTAATGTTGTTGTTGTTGTTGTTCTCACGAACCATAGTGCTTGTTATTAAATTTTGTCCTGCTAGGCTGGTTGTGTAGAACTAGGGATTGTTCGTTTCTGGATGAACAGTCGCTGACCAAGTTGCCTGTGGTTTCCACAACAGACGCCTCTTGGGTTTTAAGAAGAGAATTCTTCCGCCTTCTCTGCCGCTGAGATCTTCATCTTCATTCGCCATGAAAGCCGTTGATCCTCTTCACCTGTACCCTGGTAAGGGGCCTCTACAAGGTACTACCAGCCGGACCAGCTGGATCAAGGTATTTTTACGAGGTGTTACTCCTCCCCCTCCTCCTTTCTCAACCGGCTTGGGACCGGCTTTGGCGGAGTTTTGTACTGTTTATAATAGTATTTAGTACGCTAGCGTCAGCCGAGTCCAGTTCGTGTACATCGGAGCCAGGGGCTCAAGGATGCAACAGTTTGTTCGGTAAATTATACTGATCACTTACAAAAGTCTTTTAATTTCAGTCTTATTCACCCATTAATCCAATCTTTGACCCCTTTGTTTGTGAACTGTTGACTATTGCTTCAAAACGCAGGATGAAGATTGATGCTGTTTCAGCTCTAAATCTACCATTCCCTAGCGCTGATTTAGGTCGCAGTAATGAGCCTAATAATGTGAGAAATATTTGGGCACAGAAACGAAGCTACCATAAAGAAGTAAAAGATATTTTACAGATATCTATATTACCGATTAATGAAGAAATTACTACTAGACAAAACATTAACGGTGGAAACGTACACTGCTGTAAATGCGACAATGCGTGCTTACCCCAACTATTAGAAAATACGCAAACAGAAATTTAAGATATTAGGCAAAACAATACAGATTTACAGGATGTAGGGCCGAGATACATGAAATTAAAACATCTTCAGAAAGTGATTCAGGGCTCTTTTTCTAATTGACAACAAGAAGTAGTTATGGAAGGATGGTGTACTAACTGATCGTCTGAAGATGCTGCAAAGGCAGCGACGTTACATTGCTTATCTTATAAAGTGTTATATTTTTTCAGGAACATACTGGAAGATCTTCCTAGTTAATTCACTATTAAAAAGAAGACTCAGACAATTAAGCATTCCAAAAGTTTTTATTGATTTAAGCCTCAGAGTTTTGAAAACTCAAATATATTAAGAAAATTCTAAAAAGATGTTGTTCAGACGTTTTACACTAACATTTCCCCAACTACAGAAAAAGTCAAACTAATATAAAGCGCAATAATAATAACAGTAAGAATGATACACTACAACCTGGAAAATCTCGTTACATTCATGCCTGTGTGTGAGATCGGCATGAGTGCGCTCTGTGCTTTTAAGCTTCAATGCATGGCGGCGTGGCGGAGGGTTCACAGTGACGTCAAAGCTCACAGCCCGCCTGCATGTGACCTTTACCGTGTATTCCAGTACCCGTGCTCGTGTGCATTACGTGCGAGCTAATGTTGAACACGTTGTAGTAGCCATGTCCTTATTTAATCTTTACGATTGTTTTTGTGCCTCCAACTGGAACTGCCGTTGTGGTAGGCAGTATAAGGCCAGTCTTACACGGTGGGTCTCAATTATTAACGAAATTATAATTCACTATTGCCCATAACCATTTTGAAACATAATATTAGCGCCACTTTACAAGGATAGTCGTGCAGTTTTAATTACCAGGTCGACAAAATAAAGTAGGGCAATTATTTTTGTTTACAGTTACGTATCTTCAAGCAACGAAACTGAACATCCCTCACCACAGTACCATAGAACACGCTTAGGGAAGCCAGTTGAAGGAAGGGCACAGAAGAACAACGACCAAGGGCCATTTTATAAAAAAAGTTTCACAAAAAACTGATTTGACAGTTTAATAACTCAGTACTAGAATCACTAGGAGAGGCAGTTAACCAAACCACAGAACTGCAGAGACTGGAAGCTAAAGCAGGCCTACAGATCTCTATCGAGAAGACGGAATATATGACAAACATCACGACAGCTCCTAGGAGGATGACAACAGGAGGAGGGAAAATTCAAAAGGTGGCGAGATTCAAATACCTTGGAGAATGGATAGACATTGGACTGACCGAAAAGGAAGCAATGGGAGCACGAATAAACAAAATGAACTTAGAATATAAACTATCAACACCCACAATATGAAGAATACTTCGATAAACGCAAAATTGAAACATTACCAAACAGTAATCCGCCCAGAATCTCAATATGCTGCAGAAACTCTCAACTTAGCGCAAGAACCGGAGTGATCAAGAGACTAGAACTGATAAAACGAAAGATTCTCAGGAGAATATTAGGACCTCGAAGAACATACGATGGTTAGTTTAGAAACCGAGCCAGCCGGGAACTGTATACCAAGATGGAAAAAATTTCTGACGTCATCAGGAAAAGAAGGAGCATGTTCTTCGGACACATCCTCAGAATGGACCAGGGGAGGCCAACACAGCGATTCACACAATTTCTGAAAGTACGATGGAACCAAGAGATACAAAGAGATATGAAGAAGTGACAATACAGGAACCAGAGATATACCGGGTGATCAAAAAGTCGGTATAAATTTGAAAACTGAATAAATCACCGAATAATGTAGATAGAGAGGTACAAATTGACACACATGCTTGGAATGACATGGGGTTTTATTAGAACCAAAAAAATACAAACGTTCAAAAAATGTCCGGCAGGTGGCGCTTCATCTGATCAGAATAGCAATAATTAGCATAACAAAGTAATACAAAGCAAAGATGACGTTCTTTACAGGAAATACTCAATATTTCCACCATCATCCCTCAACAATAGCTGTAATCGAGGAATAATGTTGTGAACAGCACTGTAAAGCATGTCCGGAGTTATAGTGAGGCATTGGCGTCGGATGTTGTCTTTTAGCATCCCTAGAGATGTCGGTCGCTCACGATACACTTTCGACTTCAGGTAACCCCAAAGCCAATAATCGCTCCGACTGAGGTCTGGCGGCTGAGCACACGATCATCAGCAAACGACGCGCGCAAGAGATCTTTCACGCGTCTAGCAATACCTTTTTTTTGGTTCTAATAAACCCCATGCCATTCCAAGCATGTGTGTCAATTTTTACCTCTCTATCTACATTATTCCGTGGTTTATTAAGTTTTCAAATTTATAGTGACTTTTTGATCACCCACTACAACAGGGTGATTTTTAAATAAGAAAATTCAGGCCTTCAAGGCTTTAGAGGACAGAACAAAACCCAGAACAAAATCATCTTGCACAGAAGAACGAAGAAGGTTTCAAAGTATGAGAACGAAGAATATTGGGAAAGAAGAATGACCAGAAGAAACGAAGCTGAAGCAAATTAACGTGGTCCTAATATGGCCAAAATGAAAGAAGAAGAAGAAGAAGAACTAGTACTCAGTTCTGTGTATGATGAATGAAAATTGACACAGAGGAATATAAAGAATAATTATTTCTTAGAAATTAAACGACAGTATTCGTTTTAACTGGTAGACAGCAACAATGGAAAATGCAATTCAATGAAACAATGTGTATTCGTCCAAAATAAGAACAATCAAGGTCCAAATGAATACTGTCTTGAACACCTTAATTGTAATGCAGTACCACTTCAGCCCAAAAAGTAAACTGTTTCTCGATCACCTGATACATATTTGCAACACTGTTATTTACTCGCTTGCACTAAGGCTTCTCCACTGGTAAACAGGCAATGTACTCCTGTGCTGTAGGACTGCAGAAGTGTTTCACTTCTAATAAATCATTCAGAGTTGTCCTTTTGGTATATAATGGCTTCACATGCTCCTGTTGAGCGTAATCTCTGTTGTACTGTTTGTCTTCAGACTTCTTTGAAGTAACATAAAACAAATAAATGACGGGGAAATTACTATTCAAGGATCCAAATGATGCATTCAGTCATGAGAAGATATTTTAACAAATAACGCAATAAACTCGCAGTGCAGCTTTCGTGGTATCTGCTGTACGACTGTCTCAGGAACGCCAGTTCAGAATTTTCCGGGATGTGGTATACGGTATTGCAATGGATCTCTGGACAAGAAGGCTTCTCGTCCTACAGTAGCTACTCAGAAATTCTCGCAATCTATGAAATATCTCCTTCTTGCAATTAATAACATCAGCAATCTCTTGTTTCCAGTGATACACCAACACACACTGCCTTCTGATTTATCAGGCCCACATAGTTCTTACAATATAGGTACGAATGACCTCCTGCTAGAAATGTCACCTACAGGTGATCAATATCTCACTCATCTGCACCATTAAATGGCAAAATTAGAACACAGTAAACTTTTTATTCTGTCCAGAACTGGAATCATACAACAAACTGAGTTCACCCGCAGCCAGGCAAAATTTCCGAACAAAAAGTATCACATTGAGCACACGTCATCAGGTCCTTTGTTGGAAACTGTTTCATCGTTTGTATAAAATACAGGTCACCCAGAGGAAAGCAAACGAATATTGAATGAATAAAATGATAGCTGCCTGTGATAATTTGCTTCCTTGGTTGAAATACTGGGAGACAGTAATTCTTCTGGTAATCCCTATAGATTGTTTTCTTAATCACTGGTTTTCTCCTACAAACTTAAGTCTTTCGGAGAAACGTCATTCTAAAATGAAGTACAAAAGAAGATGAAAAAAGCTCTGAGTAGAAATTCGATCTTGACTGTTCTTCCGCAGCACGGAGTGGACATTAATAGTTTTTCTCAATTAAATCAAAACTTTAACACAGATCTTCAAGCACCTTGATCGTTTTTACACAAAACAAATCTTATCACATTGTAGTAATGTAGGAATTGTAGGAATCGCCCCTATCTGAAATGACATTTCTGAATTTAGCTATGAACAATCGGCCACCGTTTGTGTTGCTGGATCATACAAAAAGTAATCTATTTACTTGATATACATTATGCAGAATAACAGTGTTCGGATTCGTTAAGATAATATTTAACAGCGTTAATCTGCTGGAATTCACGAGTTTAAAACATCGTTGGTGTGAAATAACATGCCTTTGCGCTCAGTTCTCAGACGCTTCGAATTAAAATTAGATATTGAGGTAGTTTATTGCTCATTGTATCAAAGTACTACAGATACTGAATTCCTGTTAAAGTTTATATTGCTATATACTTCCAGCCCAGGCAGCAGTTAATGTTTATTAACACGATCAATCTGAGTTGTTAGAACACGAACCTGTTAACGCACATCAGGAAATATATACATTCTGTTCACTTAGTCTGTGAATGACATTTACATAAAGCGTATTTACATTACTTGTCCACACATGCACTTTCGGTAGCTAACGGTTACACATCAATAATCAATACTGCAGCACCTCTTAAAAAAGTTGTGTGTTTATATCTATGTACACACATCAAAAAAAATTCTTCATCACCTCGGTTCCAAGAATTCCGGAACCCGTACAGCAAATTGGAATAGGTATCAACATAAAATCATTTTCGCCCTTTTTATTGCTCATGAAAACCACACATTGCACGATGTACCACCATACAGTGATGAGACCATCAGAGATGGTGGTCCAGACTGCTGTACACACCGGTACCTCTAATACCCAGTAGCACGTCCTCTTGCATTGATGCATGCCTGTATTCGTCGTGGCACTGTTGGTACATATTGTCCCACTCCTCAACAGCCATTCGGCGTAGATCCCTCAGAGTGGTTGGTGGGTCACATCGCCCATAAACAGCCCTTTTCAATCTGTCCCAGGCATGTTCGATAGGGTTCATGTCTGAAGAACATGCTGGCCACTCTAGTCGAACGAAGTCGTTATCGTGAAGGAAGCCATTCACAAGATGTGCACGATGGGGGCGCGAATTGTCGTCCATGAAGACGAATGCCTCACTAATATGCTGCCGATATGGTTGTACTATCAGTCGGAGGATGGCATTTACGTATCGCACAATCGTTACGGCGCCTTCTATGACCACCAGCGGCGTACGTTGGCCCCACATAATGCCACCCCAAAACATCAGGGAACCTCCACCTTGCTGCACTCGATGGACAGTGGGTCTAAGGCGTTCAGTCAGCCTCACCGAGTTGCCTCCAAAAAAGTCTCTGACGACTGTCTGGTTGAAGGAATATGTGACAATCATCGGTGAAGAGAACGTGATGCCAATCCTGAGCGGTCCATTCGGCATGTTGTTGGGCCCATCTGTACCGCGCTGCATAGTGTCGTGACCGCAAATGGACGTCGGGAGCGAAGTTGCGGATCATGCAGCCTATTGCGCACTGTTTGAGTCGTAACACGACGTCCTGTGGCTGCACGAAAAGCGTTATTCAACATGGTGGCGTTGCTGTCAGGGTTCCTTCGAGCCATAATCCGTAGGTAGCGGTCATCCACTGTAGTAGTAGCCCTTGGGCGGCCTGAGCGAGGTACGTCATCGATAGTTCCTGTCTTTCTGTATCTCCTCCATGTCCGAACAACATCGCTTTGGTTCACTCCGAGACGCCTGGACGCTTCCCTTGTTGAGAGCCCTTCCTGGCACAAAGTAACAATGCGGATGCGATCGAACCGTGGTATTGACCGTCTAGCCATGGTTGAACTATAGACAACAAGAGCCATGTACCTTCTTCCTAGTAGAATGACTGGAACTGATAGGCTGTCGGACCCCCTCCGTCCAATAGGCGCTGCTCATGCATGGTTGTTTACATCTTTGGGTGGGTTTAGTGACATCTCTGAACAGTCAAAGGGACTGTGTCAGTGATACAATATCCACCGTCAACGTCTGTCTTCAGGAGTTCTGGGAAACAAGGTCATGCAAAACTTTTTTTTATGTGTGTATATATTTCATTGTAGGCATTGGTTTAAGCACCACTATGGGTGTGTCAATGTGTTTCAGTAGTCTGTTCTGTCAGGTGTAAGGAGAAAAGAAAGCTGTCAGATTTTTGCATATGTTCATTTGCTCGAGTTGGAAGCTTTCTGCACTTAATTGATTTTGACAGAAAGAGCATGGCATCACAAGTAATATTTAGCCAGTCAGGTGTTGTAGTGTATATATTCTGTGTTGAACTATTACGTGATTGTGACAGTATCGTGTATTCTGGAAATCCAAGTCTATACTCAGTATTGGAAGTGCGCAGGCTACGTAGATATTCGTTGATTAGAGTGGGAAAATACTGTGAAGCACGCAACATTTTACAAGTTTCACGAAGGTTCGTCAAACTGTCCCAACCAATCAGGAAACAGGCAGCGTGACTAATCAGTTTTAGAAGCAGAAAGAGATAATTAGGTCCATTTTATGTGTTGGACGTGTGGCGTACTGCTACTGTTATACACAGCAGCAGCCGTTTAGACCAGTACGTTGATCTTCGGACGAAAACGTATGGAGTCAAGCGAGATGGAAAGCTATCAAGATAACCTTTGTGCCTGGGGAAACCAGCCCAGCCTTTGTACACCACTTTGGAGAGTGACTGTAGGCCATGGTGGATGATCGACCGACCTCGAGGTAAATACCTAGTGCTGCTAGGACTATATACTGTGCTTTGCTTATGTTTTTTGGGGACCTATGTCGTTGCGTTATATGCTCGAGAGTCTGTTGGTCGATAGCTATAAGCAGGATGGCGAAGTGACGATTTTGTATAATGCATGATACGAATTGTGTTTACTACATCAATATGGTATTTGGTGTCGTAGCCCAGTTGGAGATCGGTTTTACACTGAAAAATTCGAGCTTTCCTCGCCAATAGCAGAGCAGTGTAATTGAGGAAGTGTCTTTGGCGGGAGTTTTCGTATTTCGTGATCTGTAGACCAGATTTGCAAGGTTTAACTGTCAGTGCAATATTGCTGCCGTATGTTTTTTTTTCGATCTATACAAAATAGTTTTTCTACTGAAAGTCTCGTAATTGCAGGAAGTCGCGAACAGTGCTCTCATACCGGCAGCAGTAGTAGTTTGACAGGTAAATTCAGTAAGCACCAATCAGATTATTCCATTCTCAAAAAGTTCCAAGACATCAGAGACTCACAAGACATAATTTGTGCGGAGCATAGGCGTCTCTACAGACTAATTCGAACAAGATGGGGATAAGGTATCTATGGAAAGTTCTGTGACGTCTGAGAGTTACGTGATGTCTTCTTTGTTGGAGTCTTCAAAGACAGAGACACTTCCTAGCAGACAGTCCTCCTATGGTTCAGTCAGATAGGATGATGTCCTTCAACCGCCGTAGCGGTTTTAGAGCAACTCCAGACCACCAGCTATAGGACATCGAAAATTCCAGCCTTTTTCTTGTCTATAGAACAGTACTTCGAATTCTGTTTGTGTAATTGGTCTGAATTTCCTGTCTGTGCTTAGACACCAGTGTGTGCTTCGAGAAGTGAGAAAAATACCGTCCCGGACTCCAGCAGCAGCAAATGCAAACTAAGCCCACTCACCATTTCAGAAAAGTGATGAACACCACAGCAGCTGTAGGACTCATAAATTTTTCTCTCTCTGGCAGTGCCTTCAACCAAGCAACTAAAACTTGGAAAGTGGTGAGCATCATGTTTAGAGTTAGAGAGATATTTATTTCGACTTCCAAATATCGTCGTTTTGTCGTGTAAAGTCAGATATTGCAGGTGATATCGTTTTTTTTTTCCCCTCAAGAATCCCTGTTCGACTGTGGTATTATACATCTCAAAATTGATGCAAAGTGCTGTGTAGCGATATTTTTGAAAGTGTATATTCAACTGGATTTAGTAGCTCCTGAAGCACCTCGTGCTCAAAAGACGGGGATATTTCTCACAAAAGCGCGCGAAATGTCTCTGGGATGGTTTCACGAGTGTGCCGTGATCTTTTTAGTGTCTGTGTTCAAGTGTTGTGGTGGTGGTATTTCTCAGAATAAAACGTGCAATTGTTTAAATATTCTTGCGTCATCCGCTAACCTTTATTTGTCTTTCTTTGTGCAGTGGTACATGTAGTCCCTGTGACATCTTCAAGCTATGTATGTGACAGTACTTGGGATCACCATATATAATAACTCCTCTAGCAGTTCAACAACAATGGGTATCTATGTGTTGGGGATAGGAATGAGGAAGGCTGTGGATATTTTCAATGCAACACAAAGTATGTGGCCACTCCTGCGGTTACCACTTGGTCATGCCGTAAGCTGGCGTGTGGCAGGGAGTGCAAGCATTGAAGTGGACATCTTGCCTCTTGTACTTCAGAAGAATGACATGACTGTTATCAAATGATCTGCAGTTACGGCACACACATTTATCAGCATGAGTTGCGAAGTGTAAATTAGCCCCATCCTGCTGCATCTTCATTATTTGCTGAAGTGTATTCGTCTTCACCAAATATCATTACTATCGACACAGTCCTCTAATGCATGGTTAAAGCTAACATACCTGTTAAACTCCTCCTCCTCCATCACAGACATCTCTTCCACTGATCACAGTAAACTGATCCTCCTAGTCCAGCAACTAGACATAGACTGCGTGCTTTTCCCGCCATTTCCCCTCCCCCCCAGACACCATCTTGGATAATGTCATGGAAGAGGAGGGGGGAGGGTTGACAGCACCCTCTGGTGACAGTGTTGTGAACTAGGTCAATTGGACTCTGGACCTCATGGTGAACACACTGGATGGAGCTACTGCCTATGAGAACTCAAGTTGTTTAAATAAACAATGCATACTGATGTCTGTCCTATCCAGTTACCCAGCACAGACTAAGTCCTTTTCCCATCAATTTCCAGATGGGGAGGGGAGCAATGCACACAAAATAAAGACTTACGTTTCTCCTGTATGGCAGCCAAGCACAGACTAAGTCTATCAATTTTTAGATGAGGGAGGGGAGGGGAGGGAAGGAGAGGAGAGGAGAGGAGGGGAGGGGGTTAGGTTAGTGAGGGTAGCTCAATTGACCTACCGTCCTGCCAAAATATGAACTTCCTGCCATGATGTCACTGCGATGTTGCTGCCATCTTGGATCCGCCATCTTGAATAAATTTGGTAACAATGTTATGTCGGGTGGTGCTATCTTTGCTCTACTACTCGCAGGGGCTATAGAGTTGTTAAAGTGCTCACACCTGCGGAGCAAGGAGTAGGAACCTACTTTCATCAGAGGGCACAGAAATGATGCCTATAGGAAAGTTGAAAGAAAAAAGAATGAATCATTACACGAAAATTGAATGGAAGAAAATGTCGTGAACGGCTGGGAGACTCTATGGTTGCCAAAACCATTTTACAAGCAGCAAATCCCTGGAGATTAATCGAAAACTCTCAGAGATATACCTTAAGAAACTTCTCATCTCAACAACTAAGCATCAAATAGTTTGACAACAGCGTTTAAAAGAAGTATAAGAAATTTACTGCAGTACACAGGTCCATTGGTGTGTGTGTGTGTGTGTGTGTGTGTGTGTGTGTATGCTGGTGCTTAAGGGCGCTCAACACCGAGGTTATCAGAACCGTTACACACATGAAGAGGAAACGAATGCGACAAAATTAGTGAAATGGGGTCATACACACAAAGACAGCAGGAAAAGACTGAATATGCTATACAAGAGACTAAAACATAAATAACGAGAAAGGAACTAAAAGGACGCCACAAGAAACTGTCACTGGCTGGCCATTTACGTAAAATATGGGCGAATCAGTCACCCTGTGAACGAATTAGAATCCTCTCCCTGAAATCTTGGTAACAACATTCGACAGTGCACAAAACTTTAAAACTCTATACACATTCGTTTGATTATTACGTAAAAGATATTGCAGATCCGTCAGGAAATCAGCCGCCTTCCGCTGGTCAGAAAATAAAACGCAGTCCTAGATGTAAGTAGGCTGTTTAGGTTTTTTATATTGGTAACGCCATGTAGCGGTCTGTATGAAAATCACTGGCTGTGCTGTGTGCAGTCTGTGGCTGGGTGGCATTGTTGGAATTGGCTATTGTAATGTTGGGCAGTTGGTTGTTAACAGCGCGTAGCGTTGCGCAGTTGGAGGTGAGCCGCAAGCAGTGGTGGATGTGGGGAGAGAGATGGCGGAGTTTTGAGAGCGGATGATCTGGACGTGTGTCCATCAGAGACAGTAAATTTATAAGCCTGGATGTCATGAACTGATATATATATATATATATATATATATATATATATATATATATATATATATATATATACAGGGTTATTACAAATGATTGAAGCGATTTCACAGCTCTACAATAACTTTATTATTTGAGATATTTTCACAATGCTTTGCACACACATACAAAAACTCAAAAAGTTTTTTTCGGCATTCACAAATATTCGATATGTGCCCCTTTAATGATTCGGCAGACATCAAGCCGATAATCAAGTTCCTCCTACACTCGGCGCAGCATGTCCTCATCAATGAGTTCGAAAGCATCGTTGATGCGAGCTCACAGTTCTGGCACGTTTCTTGGTAGAGGAGGTTTAAACACTGAATCTTTCACATAACCCCACAGAAAGAAATCGCATGGGGTTAAGTCGGGAGAGCGTGGAGGCCACGCTGATCATGATCTCCACCGCGCCGAAAATTCAAAGAGTTTGACTTTTCTCATCGGGTGTCAGGGCTTGTAGCAATTGTAAACGGTAAGGCTTCTGCTTTAGCCTTTTCCGTAAGATGTTCCAAACAGTCGGCTGTGGTACGTTTAGCTCCCTGCTTGCTTTTTTTTTTTTATTCGTCGACTTCCGCGGGCTACGCTTGAAACTTGCCCGCACGCGTTCAACCTTTTCTCACTGCAGGCCGACCCGTTGATTTCCCCTTACAGAGGCATCCAGAAGCTTTAAACTGCGCATACCATCGCCGAATGGAGTTAGCAGTTGGTGGATCTTTGTTGAACTTCGTCCTGAAGTGTCGTTGTACTGTTATGACTGACTGATGTGAGTGCATTTCAAGCACGACATACGCTTTCTCGGCCCCTGTCGCCATTTTGTCTCACTGCGCTCTCGAGCGCTCTGGCGGCAGAAACCTGAAGTGCGGCTTCAGCCGAACAAAACTTTATGAGTTTTTCTACATATCTGTAGTGTGTCGTGACCATATGTCAATGAATGGAGCTACAGTGAATTTATGAAATCGCTTCAATCATTTGTAATAGCCCTGTATATATATATATATATATATATATATATATATATATATATATATATGACTTTTGAACACTGTTAAGGTAGATACATTGTTCTTTATCAAAATCTTTGATTTGCTAACTACGCCTATCAGTAGTTAGTGCCTTCAGTAGTTTGAATCTTTTATTTAGCTGGCAGTAGTGGCGCTCGCTGTATTGCAGTAGTTCGAGTAACGAGTTTTGTGAGGGAAGTGATTCATGAAAGGTATAGGTTATTGTTTTGCTGGAGCAAGAAGAAGTCCATTGGAAGCATGTGTCTAAATTACATAGGCATTAACTATCCAACCGACTACCTTCTTATCTACGAACAATTACACATTTATCATACCTCACAGTAATTATACTCACAAAAATTTGAAGTTCATATCGTTCTTCTAAGTAAAGACACATCCAAACAAGACTATAATTTACTGATCTGAGAGATCTATTCGTTCTCTACATTCTTCTCTGAACAAATGGCTGCACTGTCTCAGTACATGTCAACACTTACAGGACATTCGACGCGTCGTGACGCGCGCAATGCGTCGGCGACAGTGGGGTGGCAGCTGAGGGACGTACTCACGCGGTAGCTGCGTAGCAGCAGCATGAGCGGCGGGCTGCTGGGTACACGGCTGCTAAAGTACGCGCCCCGGGCGCTGAGGCCAGGACCCTAACGCAGATGGCAGCAGGGGGCTGACCGGTGGCGAACGTGGGGCGGTACGGCGGCAGATTGGCCGCGTAGCCGGTCTGCAGCAACAACAGAGCCCGCGATGCGGGCATCTCTGCCTGTAAAGCCGGTATTACACTATCAAATTTCTTTGTCAAAGATTTGATCAAAGATGTGATCAAATATTTCGTCAAATATATTTGACAAAGATCTTTGACGTAGCACTAGAAGGGATATTACACAGTCATCATATTTTTCGTCGAAGTTCAAGATGGCTGACAACAACTACTTTTTATTAACCGCAGCAGTTGCATGTGCCACAATTGCATTGTGTGCACATGCGGAAGAGAAGTGGGGGAAAAAAAGGAACCATACATACTAGGTTGACAGTCTTAAATTCCTGGGATTACAACCTGACAATAAACTCAGTTGGGAGGAGCACACCACAGAACTGCAGAAACGCCTTATCAAATCTGTATTTGCAATTCGAGTGTCAGCAGACATAGGCGACATAAAAATTAAAAAATCTTGAATACTTTGCCTATTTTCTTTCCATAATACCATATGGTATAATATTTTGGGGTAACTCCAAGTCAAACAAACATTTTCAGAGTCCAAAAGCGTGTAATACGTATTATTTGTGGAGTAAATTCACGGACGTCCTGTAGAAACCTCTTTAAAGAACTGGGTATACTAACTACTGCCGCTCAGTATATGTACTCCTTAATGAAATTTTTTCTAAATAATATATCTCTTTTTCCAAGAAACAGCGCAGTTCATACATACAATACCAGGAACAAAAATGATCTGCACAAGGACTTAAAAGCACTTACTTTAGTTCAAAAAGGGGCCCACTACTCAGGAACGCTCATCTTCAATGATTTGCCAGCAAACATAAAAAATTTAGTTACAAATAAAGATCAGTTTAAAAGGAGCCTGAAAGACTTACTAGTGGCCAACTCCTTCTACTCCATTGACGAAATTTTTAATAGAAACAAATGATGTATTGATGTATTCATACTATTAGTATTGTTATTTCAGCTTAAAATAATTAACATGTTCCACATCCACGAGGATCTCCTCAGCACGGATATGGAACGAAAAACTAATCTAATCTGAGTGAAGCCGTGGGTTTTACGACGACACGATAAAAGCATTCAACAAAACTTGTTACATGAGCTTATACTGGAGGATGTCGTACATCAATTATTTAAGAATGGATGAGCGTACATTTCTGTGTGTGCTCAGTGAAATATATCCTCATATCATAAAGCACAATATTCACTTAAGAACTGCTACATCTGCAGAAGACAGGCTCACTGTAACACTCCGATTCCTCGGTACAGGAGAAGGTTACGTAATGTTAGGTTAGGTCAGGTCAGGTCAGGTCTCCAATCTTCTTAATCTATTTTGGTATTCAGGGCGCCTCATGTCGTAAAGCGCCTCATCAGCTTCATACATCTCTATTAATTTTGTAGTTGTCGGCACACACCAATTGTATTTACCGGCAATGTTTATAAAAACACTACAGACGACAGAATGCTGCAGCGATGCTAGCGCTCCATGCGGTAACATGTCACATTGCAGTGAACAGAAGACAAGCGACTTCTTTGATCAAATCTACAGCGAGACCCTAGATTTGATCAAATATTGGACGACATTTGACAAAGTTCCCTATTACACCATAAAATATCTTTGACAAAGATATTGGACAAAGATATTTGACAAAGAAATTTGGTAGTGTAATACCGGCCTAAGCAGCGTGGCGGTGGGGCGTGGCGGTGGTGGGAGGGGGGGGGGGCAGCAGCCTCGTGGCGCTCAGTGGGCGTCACCAGGTGGTGGGCGGTGACAGCGACAGGGAAACGGTGCCCACGATGCGTAGCGCGCACGTGCGCTTCGTGAGACAAGGCAGCGGTACGGACGCATTGCGGGTTTTCTACATGTCTCGGCGGTCACAGTGGCACCGATATCTGTGGGTTCGGACGACGACCGACATCGTCTGAAGACAACCAATCTTTTTAAATCAGTACGTCACTACGTGCGCTACCATAATGTAGCCGATCTCATTGCCAGAAGGTACAGATTTCGGACGACAATCAGTGAAATTCAAATCAGTTTGTTTTTTTCGCTCACAATGGCCGACACAGCACGAAACATGGATTGCGACAAACTGTCAAGCTTCGTCAAAGAAGTACTTAGTGGCATCCTGAGAATGAAAAATATCATAATCAGGATATATTTCGGAACCTATGGACTGAAATCGCACGTTTATTGGAAGCCACAAGTTGGCAAAATCTTTATCAGAAATTTTAGGTGTGGATTATAAACTCGAAAAATAATTCATTCAAGTGACAGGGATGGTTTATCTTGTAATTAAAGATAGTGTAGTTTATCTTTATGGGTCGTAATAGGTCGACGTAACCTGTCTACAAATTATTATTACTCTTTACCAGCGTTTTTATGTGAGTAGCCTGGTTATTCTGTTAGGTGAAATGGTTTGTGAAAGTGGTGCACGTATGTGTTTCCCCTTTACAGTGCTTTAGGTGTCAAAGTATCTTAATCCAGACTTTGTGTTTGTCTTTCACACATATTCTGATGGTAGTCTTTGGAGGTTAGCTGACGTATGTCAGCACAGCTTCAAATAAATTCAGCAGAACAGATTTAGAGTGCTTGACCAGAGGCGTGATTTGAGCTCTACTCAGAAATCCTATACTCATATTAAAGATGCAATTCTGCCTCAAGTCACTAGCAGTGACACTTTGACATTTGGCATCTGGTGATACACCTTTCCAATGATGAGGCCTATACCGCGTTCTAAGAAGTACAGTTTCAAAGTTTTTGTTTGATGTGTTACAAGTTATTTACAATGCCCTAAATACTAATTTAAAAGCTTGAAAAATATGTAAAAAAATCAGGCAACCGTTTGGCTGATTTTTTTACATATTTTTCAAATTTGTGTATACGGGTTGCTGCAAACGTCAGCCATGTTCAAAGTTGTAATTTAAAAGCTAATATTTCCACTCTTGGAGGTTCGAATCCTGCCTCGGGCATGGATGTGTGTGATGTCCTTAGGTTAGTTAGGTTTAAGTAGGTCTAAGTTCTAGGGGACTGATGACCACAGCAGTTAAGTCCCATAGTGCTCAGGGCCATTTGAACCATCTTTTGCACTCTTGCACCCCAAGTAATACGAAATTTATAATATATTCCATACCGACTATTTGAGGTACGCTTCGTGCAAGTGCCCTAAAGGACACTGTAATATAGTTGATTTTCTTTACTAAAAGCTACATTAAATCTGAAATAATACTACCCCCACTTGTTTGTCCTTTTTTCAGATCCATTGGGCAAATGTTCAAAGAGCAATGAAATTGATAGTATTAGAATCTGATCATACCAACTGCCAGTTATGCATTAATATACACCGTTTTTAGAATAAAGTGAGCTGCTGTGAAGCCACAAATCTACCTTTCATTAATTAAATAATACACACATAAAAAAATTATCATCACACCGGTTCCCAGAAATCCTTAAGACAGACGTTGACTGTGGATACTGTATCACTGACACAGTCCCTTTGACTGTTCAGAGATGTCACTAAACCCGCTCCAAGATGTAAACAACCATGCATGAGCAGCGCCTATCAGACGGAGGGAGGACCGACAGACGATCAGTTCCAGGCATTGCACCATGAAGGAGGTACACGGGTCGTGTTGTCTGTAGTTCAACCATGCCTAGACGGCAATACCGCGATTCGATCGCGCCCGCACTGTTACTTTGTGTCAGGAAGGGCTCTCAACAAGGGAAGTGTCCAGGCGTTTCGGAGTGAAGCACAGCGATGTTGTTCGGACATGGAGGAGATACAAAGACACAGGAACTTGTCGTTGACACCCCTCACTCAGGCCGCCCAAGGGCTACTACTGCAGTGGATCACCGCTACCTACGGATTATGGCTCGGATGAACCCTGACAGCAACGCCATCATGTCGAATAATGCTTTTAGTGCAGCCACAGGATGTCGTGTTACGACTCAAACTGTGCGCAATAGGCTGCACGATGCACAACTTCACTCCCGACGTCCATGGCGAGGTCCATCTTTACAACCACGACACCATGCAGCGCGGTACAGATGGGCCCCAGCAACATGCCGAATGGACCGCTCAGGATTGGCATCACGTTCTCTGCACCGATGAGTGTCGAATACGCCTTCAACCAGACAATTGTCGGAGACATGTTTGGAGGCAACCCAGTCAGACTGAACACTTTAGACACACTGTCCAGCTAGGGCAGGGCCGACATACGCCGCTGGTGGACTTGGAAGGCGCCGTAACGGCTGTACGATACGTGGATGCCATTCTCCGACCGATAGTGCAACCATACGGGCAGCATATTGGCGAGGCCTTAGTCTTCATGGACAACAATTCGCGCTCCCATCTTGCATATCTTGTGAACGACATCCTTCAGGATAATGATATCGCTCGACTAGAGTGGCCAGCATGTTCTCCAGACAGGAACTCTATCGCACATGCCTGGGATAGATTGAAAAGGGCTGTTCATGGATGACGTAACCCACCAACCACTCTGAGGGACCTACTCCGAATTGCCATTGAGGAGTGGGACAATCTGGACCAAGAGTACATTGATGAACTTGTGAATAGTATCCTATGACAAATACAAGGATGCATCAATGCAAGAGGATGTGCTACTGGGTATTAGAGGTACCGATGTGTACAACAATCTGGACCACCAACTGTGAAGGACTAGCTGTATGGTGGTATAACGTGCAATGTGTGGTTTTCAAGAGCAATAAAAAGGGCGGAAATGATGTTTATGTTGATCTCTATTCCAATTTTCTGTACAGGTCCCAGAACTCTCGGAGCCATGGTGATACAGCATGTTTTTTGATGTGTGTGCTTGCTTACTCAAGCAAATTTTATCCATCCTTTCTATAATAGAAACATTTGTTTTCACCACATAAATTGTAAGTAGTCTGTTTAGGTTTTTATGTTGGTAACGCCACGTAGCACTCTGTATGAAAATCACTGACTGTGCTGTGTGCAGTCTGTGGCTGATTTGCATTGTTGGAATATTCGCTATTGTAGTGTTGGGCAGTTGGATGTGAACAGCGTGCAGCGTTATACAGTTGGCGGTGAGCAGCCAGCAGTGGTGGATGTGGGAAGAGAGATGGCAGAGTTTTGAGAGCGGACGATCTGGATGTGTGTCTGTCAAAAAAAGGAAATTTGTAAGACTGGATGTCATGAACTGCTATATATATTATGCCCTTTTGAACACTATTAAGGTAAATACATTGTTTGTTCTCTATCAGAATCTTTCATTTGCTAACTATGCCTATCAGTAGTTAGTGCCTTCAGTAGTTAGAATCTTTTATTTAGCTGGCAGTATTGGCGCTTGCTGTGTTGCAATAGTTCGAGTAACGAAGATTTTTGTGAGGTAATTGATTCATGAAAGGTATAGGTTATTGTTAGTCAGGGCCATTGTTTTGTAGGGATTATTGAAAGTCAGACTGTGTTGCACTAAAAATACTGTGTGTCATTTTAGTGTTGATCAGAATAAGTAAAGAGAGTAATGTCTGAGTGCGTTCAGTTTTGCTCAGCTGTTTGAAAAGCAAATAATGTAGAGGTTTACTAGCACAGAAATTCATAAATTTTTCTAAGCAAACGTTTCAAATGGCGACCCTGCCAGGATACCTCACTGGAATCTTCTGATTTTTTCTTGTAGTTTGTGGAATTAGTGTACCTATTGTTTACTGCTAGCATGTAATTTTAGAGAGAATTTCCTCTGTAGTTGTAGTTTTTCATTGTTGTACAGTAAAACAGTTGTGGCATGCATGTAGATTTGCACCAGGTATTTCGCAGCTGTGCTTGCAATTAACTAGATATTGTTTTGAGTGCTATGTTAATGTGTTTTCTTGTTTTTGCTCTTCAAGTTGTGGTTTTCTTGTTATCGTGTGAAATACGTGATAAGTATGGTGTGTGAAAAACGTAACACTAGGCTCCAAAGTAAATTGAGAAATGATAGTGACAGCGAGCGTAGCTTGTCAGCATGACCGTGTAATGAATTAACAGACATTCATCGTAGTAATTTGGTAATTGTGCATAGGGAAATGGGGTGGGTGGCAAATAATGGTGTAGACAGTGAAACAATGACTGAACAAGGAAGCATTATCGATCGATCGGTTGGCAACAGCTCGCTTCAGGAATCCAAAATGACAGGACATAATCAATCTTGCAAATACTGTAGATTCAGGTTTTGTGTCCTCACCATTTTCTCAAATAAGTCAAGACACATTTTATGCTTTTCAAAATGCGCACATTCCAGGTGCAAATGCACAGCCGAAAAGTATAGAGCAACAGATTCCAGACACTAATACATTATTATTACAATTAATGCAACAAATGGGACAACAGCTTGAAAAGTTTGACACAATGGAACAAAATCTTCAAAAGTTAGACACAATGGAACAAAATCTTCAAAAGTTAGACACCACACTTGAAAAAACACGTGATGGTTTAACTGCTGAGTTACTTAAAACGAATCGAAATGTCAAAAAGTCTGTAATCACGTAAAACCACAAATTTGTGAGGATTTTCAACCAATTCTTTCTCGTCATGAAAATGCATTATAGGATCACGAAGCACCCATAAAAAAATTGCAAACTATTGTTCATGAAAATCACTGACTGTTTGCAGTATGTGGCTGGTTTGCATTGTTGGAATATTTGCCATTGTAGTGTTGGGCAGTTGGATGTGAACAGTGCATAGCGTTGTGCAGTTGGAGGTGAGACGTCAGCAGTGGTGGGTGTGGGGAGAGAGATGGCAGAATTTTGAGAGCGGACGATCTGGACGTGTGTGCGTCAGAAATAGGAAATTTGTAAGACTGGATCTCATGAACTGATATATATATATATATATATATATATATATATATATATATATATATATATATAATGAGTTTTGAACACTATTAAGATTAATATATTGTTTGTTCTCTATCAAAATCTTTCATTTGCTAACTATGCCTATCAGTAGTTAGTGCCTTCAGTAGTTAGAATCTTTTATTTAGCTGGCAGTATTGGCGCTTGCTGTAGTGCAGTAGTTTGAGTAACGAAGATTTTTGTGAGGTAAGTGATTCAAGAAAGGTATAGGTTATTGTTAGTCAGGGCCATTCTTTTGTAGGGATTATTGAAAGTCAGATTGCGTTGCGCTAAAATACTGTGTGTCAGTTTAGTGTTGATCGGAATAAGTAAAGAGAGTATGTCTGAGTACGTTCAGTTTTGCTCAGCTGTTTGAAAAACAAATAACGCAGAGGTTTACCAGCACAGTAATTCTTAAATTTTTCTAGGGGGACGTTTCAAATATAACCATATGTGCTCATAACCTCATTGAAAAAACCTTTATACAGCGAAGCCGCCACTGTAGCGTAATAAACCACACTCTGAACAATGTGTTTTGTAGAGATCCTTGGTGCGGTGTATCATTGAAACTTCATGGTTTCTAAATACACGGCTATTTCGTAAAATTCGTCCGGTAATTCAGACAGAGAGTACAGCACTCGGTAAGTTCTTTTCGAGACACATATAGCTCATTCGGCAGTTTTTTAAATGCAAACGCCGCATTGCCGCACTCGTCTCCACGCACAGAGGCGTCGTGCTGTCCATCCCACCCTTGGATGTTAAAATATAACCTACTTCACACATAGGATAGACTGTAACGTACCCTGCTCGAGCCCTTCCGAAAACTGACGAATGAGATCGGATGCGCCGTGACCAAGCTGTTGCCAGAAGCCGTCGGGCAACCTCTGGCAGTGGGCGTCTGACGACCGTGCCACTGTGAACGAAGCCTCAGCTGGCAGCGACTGACAAGGGAATGGTCAGACTTGTCATGCCGAAACATGTATTGATTTTTTTTGGCACTGTTATTTAACTGTGCAAAAGGCCCGTATGCAAAATTGTAGCTGCTGACATGAACTGGAAGTCACCTAAAATAAATCACGAACATGGCTGTGTTTCCTGCTTGGCGCTTGCAGTGACGGCTGGCTACCCCTGGAAATGGCGCCGGCCGCGGTGGTCTTGCGGTTAAGGCGCTCAGTCCGGAACCGCGCGACTGCTACGGTCGCAGGTTCGAATCCTGCCTCGGGCATGGATGTGTGTGCTGTCCTTAGGTTAGTTAGGTTTAAGTAGTTCTAAGTTCTAGGGGACTGATGACCACAGAAGTTAAGTCCCATAGTGCTCAGAGCCATTTGAACCATTTTTGAACCTGGAAATGGCGAGTCGAGAGCGTTGTGCGCATGGTCGGGAAGTGCGGCCGTCTTATCGCGGCGTTCACTAAAGAGGAATATCGCTGCACGGTTCTGGTGGAAAGGGGAAACGGATATTCGTTTCTGTGGCATGCACGTCCTTTTAATTTCTGGTACGTATTTCGAAACATACCGTCCTGAAACTGGTTAGATATGTGAAAGATGTTCTGAACATGTTCATCAATACTCCGCAAGCCACTTTACTGTGAACATTCAATCTCTCCTCACAGGTGATGGTGAACCCTGTAAATCTTTTGCTGCTTGCCATGGAGATATACCACAGACGCCAAATGAAGCAATCAACAGAAAACACGCGTGAAGACTATGTGTTGTGCGACATGGTTGTTAAACTTCTAGACGAGCATGTAAATGGCGCAGACATGTGGCTAGAAACAACTGAAACATTCGATATTGCAGACTGTGAATCTACAGACGGTGAAGACACCGACGAAAGTTGCAATCATGAAGACTCTTCAAGTGATAGTGCCAGGTATCATCATCAATTATCTCCGAAAGTAACAAAATCAAATGACTCTGAGTACTATGGGACTTAACATCTGTGGTCATCAGTCACCTAGAACTTAGAATTAGTTAAACCTAACTAACCTAAGGACATCACACACATCCATGCCCGAGGCAGGATTCGAACCTGCGACCGTAGCGCCGAAAGTAACAGCAGCAACTATAATTACCTTATCAGACAAAGAAAAAGCGGTGACGTATTGGTTGAACGAAAGTGGTAAGAAACGCCTACGTGTCATTACTGTTCAAAATAAATATCGCTTTGTCCGTTCTGAACGTGAATTGTATAGATGGAAAAAGGAAGTCGCTGGATGACGTAAGAGTCGACAGGAAATTGCGACGGAGATAAATGCGCGACTTTTTGAGCTATTTACGGATGCCAGATTCAAATGGTTCAAATGGCTCTGAGCACTATGGAACTCAACTTCTGAGGTCATTAGTCCCCTAGAACTTAGAACTACTTAAACCTAACTAACCTAAGGACATCACACACATCCATGCCCGAGGCAGGATTCGAACCTGCGACCGTAGCGGTCGCGCGGTTCCAAACTGTAGCGCCTAGAATCGCTCGGCCACCCCGGCCGGCCACGGATGCGAGGCAACAGTCATTTAGTGTCAACGATACAACTTTGCGTGATTGGGCGTTAGAGATTGCCAACGCGATAGGCGCTAAAGAATTTACAGCTTCTCGAAGTTGGATTAGTCGCTTCAAAAGATCACATAAAACCGTGGGAAAAAAATAACAAAATTTGTATCGATAAAACAGGTCGGAAAATGAAGTGACACAAATCGAAATGATAGAAGCTTTTCTTATGAATGCATAAAATAAGATCGCTAGTTTTAGTGAATCGTACATGTACACTGCAGATCAGTCAGGTTTTCAGAAAGAAATGCGTGCGAAAAGAACACTATCATTCACAGGGGAAAAACATATTGAGGCGATTGCGCAGTCCACGACTGCACTCACCCATTCATACAGTATAATGCCCATAATTCGTCTGGATGGTTCATTGCTGCCTAAACTATATGTGTGTCTTCAAGAACCAACTGGACGTTTTGGACCACGTGTCAAAAGAACAATGTTCTACGCAAACAATCTTGTGGTAGACGCATAGAAGTCTGGAAAAATGGGAAATGAAAACGTTATACATTTCATGCGTCATGCTTTTCTTCCGTTCTGCGGGAACAAATCTCTTCTCCTTCTAGATTCGTGGTTAGGTCATAAAAGGTCTGATTCATTAAAAGCTGTATTTCGAGCCCACCCTGACAAAGAAGTAGAGATACTTCAGATTCCACCCGGCACGACGAGCGTAATTCAACCTTTAGACAGAGAATTTTTCCTTCGGTGGAAGTCATTTTACAGAAAACTAACAGAGAGATTATTGGTGCAGATCACTGCAATTTCCTGTCTATCTCTGTGACAATATTCTCAAGCTGCAATCCGTAGTACATTATCAATTTTCCTCCCCACGGTTTCAGAATTTGATTAAATATGCGTGGCACTCCTCGAAATATACGGATACTAGGCCTGATACATTCATAACACCAGCCCAGTTTGGTCTACGGACATTTAACAACGTCTGTGATTCGCAGGGCTGTCATATGTCGTCTTTGCTTGTACGTTCTTGGTGCACAAAGAACCTGTGTTTTGAACATTGTATCAATGTTTCGCATTTTTGCGGTAATTACAAGAAATAAAATTTGGACGTGTTCTAAACTGTATATTTATTTGTATCTATTTCATAGCTATTTGGAAAGAATGTTGTAGATAACATATCAGCCATATTTGTCAACGAATGTTTAATTATCATACGATCGCTTTCACTGGGGGATCAGCTCTCTCACTGCTGTGGCAAGAGAGCGGCGCGCAGCTAACGCCACCTTGTCCCTAGATGGCGTTGGTATAACGAAGCGAGAGAGGTCAGGGTTGTACAACAGGCAGTTATAAGCACGGAAACCATGCGACAATCATGTCTTACTTCATAAAATTGTTTACAGACTTCCAGATCATGTCAGCAGCTAAAATTCTGCATACAGACTTCTTGCAATGTTAACTCACAGTGGTAAAAAAAGCAACACAGGTTTCGACATGACAAGTCTGACCATTCCCTTGTGAGAAGCTGGACCGGCTGCTGTGGCCCATATCGGTGTACTCAGCGCCCACGTGCTGTTGCGGCGAGCTGCGACAGGCAGGCATTAGACTTTGCCCCGGTCGCTGATACGTGCGGACTCAGCGTCTGGCGCGCATCTAGCCGATGCGATGCAGCATCCAGGCTCGGCTCGGAGCGGAATACCAGCGGCGAATACTGGCCGACCACACAACATTAAAGATGAACCAAAAGTAAACGACCGCCGTATGCACCGAACGGTGGGAACGAATCGCGATGCTGACACCAATGTACATGTGCAGGGAGAAGAAATAAGGTTGTTGCATCCGGCTTATGACGACAATGGGTGTGTTCAAATGGGTGTGAAATCTTATGGGACTTAACTGCTAAGGTCATCAGTCCCTAAGTTGATACACTACTTAACCTAAATTATACTAAAGACAAACACACACACCCCTGCCCGAGGGAGGACTCGAACCTCCGCCTGGACCAGCCGTACAGTCCATGACTGCAGCGCCTTAGACCGCTCGGCTGACGACAATGTACAGGAGGTCGAGCGTTCAGGACTTGTGGTTGGGCATCCAGGGCGGACGTTAAATGGCAGAACATGAAATTAAGTCAAAGCAAGGAAATATATTTCAGTGTATGGAATTCAAAGGGCGCGCCTAGGAAGGAAGTCACCAGTGTAGGCCAGCCTAGGAGGACGAAAAATTAAATAGGTGGGTAACGGAGAGGGAGGCGATTCGTGTTAAGTTATGTTGATGGTCGGTCATGGGACGCAGAGCCGGAGGCTCTGACTCCCAAGAAAGACGTCTGTTCTGCTCGAGGTCAGGATCACAAGAGAGAGAAGCAACTTTGTTCTGCACTGCTGAATCCTCCGGCGTCCACACACGTGACCTGTATTACACGCAAACAATTGGCTAAAAGCGACTGCGTGCATTCGCTAGCGACTTCAGCAGAGGGCTCAAGGCGTCTCTTGTCAGCAGCTTTAACTGGACAGAACTGCCTCGGTTCTGAAAGGCGGGGCAGGCAACTTGTGTCACGTAGGCACAACCGAAGTTGGTCTGGGAGGAAACTTGTAAAGATTTATCTGAGGCCTTTTAAATAAATTTTGTAAACCGGTTCCCTAAATACACATTGACTGGCTGCCACCCTGCAGAATACCACAGCGAACATGTGTGGTCAGATCTGTTGTACGAGGCGTAACATTAGGCCACACATAACCCCTAGTAAGACCATGCTTCCCATGTCATACGGTCATCTTAGTAACCCATATCAGTCAAAGGCTTGATGCAATAAATGTGGAGGTAACCATGAGGCAGCACAGTGTACAAACCAAATAACATGCTGCGCGCACTATAATTGGAATCATACATCGAGGGATAAGGCTTGCCCATCGTAACTCAAACAACAAGAGATTAAGAAAGCGTCAGCTATGTAGAATGTACCATTTAAGTAAGCCAAAGCATATGTAAATCGAAGACTTTATGCTGCTATGCCGAGCAACATTAGTAGGCGTACATCAGATTGGGAGAAGGATTGTCCTCCCCCAAAAAATATACAGCACAGATTCACGACAAATGTAAACCGCAAAACAAAACCAATAAATACTACGCCGACTCCAAGTCCTCACTTTACAAATGTGTTCAAATGGTTCAAATGGCTCTGAGCACTATGGGACTTAACACCTGAGGTCATCAGTCCCCTAGAACCTAGAACTACTTAAACCTAATTAACCTAAGGACGTCACACACATCCATGCCCGAGGCAGGATTCGAACCTGCGACCGTAGCAGTCTCGCGGTTCCAGACTGAAGCACCTAGAACCGCTTGGCCACACCGGCCGGCCTACAAATGTGTGTTATAACTTCCTTTGCAAGCTGTGTGACTCTTTAGTGCATACAGGAGCGAGGAAAAAATGCTGTCCTAGAACAGAGAATTCAGATATTAATTTATTCTACGTCTAATACCAAACAGTAAAAATAATACATAACTTTGTTGCAGCATCGGTTGCTAACAGTTAGTTTGAATGTAGAAATACACAGGGTGGTCCATTGATAGTGACTGGGCCAAATATCTCACGAAATAAGCGTCAAACGAAAAAACTACAAAAAACGCAACTTGTCTAGCTTGAAGGGGGAAACCAGATGGCGCTATGGTTGGCCCACTAGATGGCGCTGCCATAGGTCAAACTGATATCAACTGCGTTTTTTTTTAAATAGGAACCCCTATTTTTTATTACATGTTCGTGTAGTACGTAAAGAAATATGAATGTTTTAGTTGGACCACTTTTTTCGCTTTGTTGTAGACGGCGCTGTAATAGTCACAAAGCCGGCCGCTGTGGCCGTGCAGTTCTAGGCGCTTCAGTCTGGAACCGCGTGACCGCTACGGTCGCAGGTTCGAATCCTGCCTCGGGCATGGCTGTGTGTGATGTCCTTAGGTTAGTTAGGTTTAAGTAGTTCTAAGTTTTAGGGGACTGATGACCACAGATGTTAAGTCCCATAGTGCTCAGAGCCAATAGTCACAAACATATGGCTCACAATTTTAGACGAACAGTTGGTAACAGGTGGCTTTTTTTAAATTAAAATACAGAACGTAGGTACGTTTGAACATTTTATTTCGATTGTTCCAATGTGATACATGTACCTTTGTGAACTTATCATTTCTGAGAACGCATGCTGTTACTGGGTGATTACCTGTAAATACCACATTAATGCAATAAATGCTCAAAATGATGTCCGTCAACCCCAATGCATTTGGCAATACGTGTAACGACATTCCTCTCAACAGCGAGTAGTTCGCCTTCCGTAATGTTCGCACATGAATTGACAATGCGTTGACGCATGTTGTCAGGCGTTGTTGGTGGATCACGATAGCAAATATCCTTCAGCTATCCCCACAGAAAGAAATCCGGGGACGTCAGGTCCGGTGAACGTGCGGGCCATGGTATGGTGCTTCGACGACCAATCCACAGGTCATGAAATGCTTCAACCGCACGGCACGCGACCTATGTGCCGGACATCCATCATGTTGGAAGTACACCGCCATTCCGTCATGCAGTGAAACATCTTGTAGTAACATCGGTTGAACATTACCTATGAAATCAGCATACATTGCACCATTTAGATTGCTATCGATAAAATGGGGACCAATTATCCTTCCTCCCATAATGCCGCGCCATACATTAACCCGCCAAGGTCGCTGATGTTCCACTTGTCGCAGTCATCGTGGATTTTCCGTTGCTCAGTAGTGTATATTATGACGGTTTACGTTACCGCTGTCGGTGAATGACGCTTCGTCGCTAAATAGAACGCGTGCAAAAAATTTGTCATCGTCCCATAATTTCTCTTGTACCCAGTGACAGTACTGTACACGACGTTCAAAGTCGTCGCCATGCAATTCCTGGTGCATAGAAATATGGTACGGGTGCAATCGATGTTGATGTGGCATTCTCAACACCAACGTCTTTGAGATTCCCGATTCTCGCGCAGTTTGTCTACTATTGATTAGTCGCGACGGCAGCTAAAACACCTACTTGGGCATCATCATTTGTTGTAGGTCGTGGTTGACGTTTCATATGAGGCTGAACACTTCCTGTTTCCTTAAATAACGTACCTATCCGGCAAACGGTCCGGATACTTCGATGATGTCGTCCAGGATACCGAGCAGCATACATAGCACACGCCCGTTGGGCATTTTGATCACAATAGCCATACATCAACACGATATCGACCTTTTCCGCAATTGGTAAACGGTCCATTTTAACATGGGTAATGAATCACGAAGCAAATACCGTCCGCACTGGCGGAATGTTATGTGATACCAGGTACTTAAACGTTTGTGTCTATTACAGCGCCATCTATCACAAAGCGAAAAAAGTGGTCCAACTAAAACATTCATATTTCTTTGCGTACTACACGAATATGTAATAAAAAATGGGGGTTCCTATTTTAAAAAAAACGCAGTTGATATCAGTTTGACCTATGGCAGCGCCATCTAGCGGGCCAACCATAGCGCCATCTGGTTTCCCCCTTCAAGCTAGACGAGTTCCGTTGTTTGTAGTTTTTTCGTTTGACGCTTATTTCGTGAGATATTTGGCCCGGTCACTCTCAATGGACCACCCTGTATATAGATACAAAAGATTTATAAATCTGTCACTCTTCAATATAATGTCTGTTCAGAAGATCACGAGCCTTGGACTCTATTAAAGTCTGCAAATGTTATTCAACTTGCAAACACACAAAATGGGCTCGGTGTGTGAATGTTCGAAGTCAAGTACACTTGCCGCTAGAGTTCCGGAAAGTGGATGCTTGCATCTCATTGACAGCGGCGTAATCGTTGGTAGCAGCGCCCGTGTGCCGCGGTGGCGGCTGTTGGAAATGCGGCGGTGTCACTGACGATGCGAATATTTGAAAGTGCGGTCGACCGGGTAGCGGCTGAAATCGCAATATAAATTATCTCGAATTAAAGAGAATCCCTATGCAACGCGACCATGTACAGCTGAGCTCCAACAGTCGGCTGCATGAGGAGGAGCGGTAAGAATACAGTAATGATCAAACAGCTGCTGGCTGGAATAACGAATCTAATAACACAGCTTACCTCGTCCAACAAAAACAGTTTGGATCAGGCAGGTACACACAACATGGATACTTCAGTTGTACCTAAAAAGTAAATATAGATCAGCACAGAAATAGTCTATATTTCCTTCCTACACATAGAAACAAAATAATGGAGATAAAAATTCTTCAGTAGAATGCGTTATCATTACATGTCAATAGAGAGTCGTTCATGCACGAACTTTATTACAATGACGACTCTGTCGCTGTAGTAACTGTGACCAGGACTAAACCAAACATGGCTGTTAGACGTCAGTGATATGAAACAGGAAAATTATGCTGGGAGGACGGTAAAGGTGGAATAGCCGTACTGTTTAGCATGAAAGTCACTCATGAGCCAGTTACAACTCCACTGCCTAACCATGACTATCAAGCTATAACGGCAGAAGTAATAACTAACAACTGACGATTCTCCATTCCATCTGTATATCTTTCCACAACATGTCGTAATTCTGGAAAACACATGCACACATTGTTGCAGTGCATACCAGAACCATTCTCAGTTTGCAGTGAATTCAATGCCCACCACCCGGTATGTGGGTGCCATATGAATAAAAAGGCAGAGGAGAGTGTCGTCTTCTACTGATGACTAGCCGGTCGGGGTGGCCGAGCGGTTCTAGGCGCTACAGTCTGGAACCGCGCAACCGCTACGGTCGCAGGTTCGAATCCTGCCTCGGGCATGGATGTGTGTGATGTCCTTAGGTTAGTTAGGTTTAAGTAGTTCTAAGTTCTAGGGGACTGATGACCTCAGAAGTTGACTAGAATATGATCATGTGTAACGATGGATCTCTTTGACCCAAGGACTGTGGATGAGGTCAACCGCAGAGGATATAACATTAGTTGCTCCCTGTATGAACCAAAAGGCAGTATGGTCTGTTCAACCGGATACCATGAGATGAAATCGTTTCCCTATAACTTTGAAAACACAATCTGGGAAAAATGTACAACCAAATTTTTCCAGTAAATAGACTTGGAACATGGACAAAGTGGGTTGGTATAAATATCGCCAAATCCTTGAATTAGAGTTAAAGTCAATAGAAAAGAAACAACCTCCGTGCAGAGAATATAAGCAGATGCCGACCAATATTTACCATACGGCAAATGAACCCCTCCAAAAAGACCTTTAACAACAAATGCAAGAGGACTGGGGAATCCATGACGGAATGACTGCGCTAACTCACTACAAGACAGAAGAAAAGTGTTATGTGAATATGTTAAGCAACGTAACATGAACATCTTCTTGATCTGCAAACAAGCAGCAGCTAGAAGCAAGAAGATTTTGAAATCAGTCAAGAAGAACAGCTGGGTGAAACATTGTAACAGTCTAACGAAGATACCAACACGTCAGAGATATTGAACAAGATTAAAAGATTCAGGAATATGGGGGCTACATCCAATCGCTCACAATCATATGAGCGTACAGAAGAATTCTGCAGCCTTATTGCTCCACCAAGTGTTCGCAACAAGCCATCCAGGAGGCAAAGGTAAACACCAGCAACTCAACACGTACCAACTGCACTGTTCAGTATCGACGAGCTGAGATTCATCATCAGTGACAGCCCCAACACAGCCTCAGGAATCGATCGGATCACTTATCGCGTGAGACAAAATATGTCTGGGAATGCCTTCTCCAAATATGTAATGGAACCTGAATACTCAAGAATTAGTCCAAGAATGGAAGACGCAGATCATAGCCCGTATATACAAAAAGGGAAGACCCATTGTTAGCCACATCTTAACGAACGATTACTCTGTCATCATTATTAACTGTTGTGTTGGCTGAAGAGCCAACACCGTGTTACTAGAGGAGGCTGAAATGCACGCGTTTTAGCTCACGAAGGCTGGCGTGAGGAGGGAAGAACTATACTGACGTGAGGTCTGGAACATGACAAGGAATGAGAATTCAGAAAGCGGACATAGCTAGTTTGATACCTAACTTTAATGCATTAATGATGCTCTTGACGGTACATGAGTCACAATACTGTCTGTTCAGATTATAGTAACTGAATATGGCGCCTTGCTAGGTCGTAGCAAATGACGTAGCTGAAGGCTATGCTAAATTGTCGTCTCTGCAAATGAAAGCGTGTGTAGACAGTGAACCATCGCTAGCAAAGTCGGCTGTACAACTGGGGCGAGTGCTAGGGAGTCTCTCTAGACCTGTCGTGTGGCGGCGCTCGGTCTGCAATCACTGATAGTGGCGACACGCGGGTTCGACGTATACTAACGGACCGCGGCCGATTAAAAGGCTACCACCTAGCAAGTGTGGTGTCTGGCGGTGACACCACAATTACTAAATCAATGAAGAGGCGCTTGGAAGGATGGTTAGAATCTTCGTCCTTGCTAGCTGGCTCGCAATTCGGATTTCGTAGAGGCAGCACGATTCATTTCTATATTAATCTCCTCTGTGATAACTGGTATACAGCAGTCCTATTTTCGGATATTTCAAAAGCTTATGAAAATGTTCAGATAAACATCCTATTAGGTGAGTTACTACAGTTAGGAGCACTATCTCAGTTCGTAGAAGGAATTTCGACATTAATGGCTCTGAGCACTATGCGACTTAACTTCTGAGGTCATCAGTCGCCTAGAACTTAGAACTACTTAAACCTAACTAACCTAAGGACATCACACACATCCATGCCCGAGGCAGGATTCGAACCTGCGATCGTCGCGGTCGCTCGGCTCCAGACTGTAGCGGCCAGAATCGCACGGCCACTCCGGCCGGCTGTCGACATTAATCATTGAACTAATTTTATACAGGGTGTTTCCGTAAGAGCGTGGAAAGATTTAACAGGACACAGAGGATGCTCCACTGAACAATTTGAGACAGGGAACCTGCGGTCGGAGAAGCCAGCTTAAGGAGATAACAGGAATAAAATGCATTACTGTGTACTTTTTTATTTACGTTAGTTACAGCTAATTGCAAATGCCATCACTGATATAATGAACGTAACATCTGTACTGCATCTTACAAAATGTGCTGAAACTGATGGCCATCAACCGCAATGCAAGCATGACATCGGCGAACAGGATCCTGACACACCCTGACGAATATCCCTGGTGTGTTTCCAATCACAGGCACAATTCTGGCAATTACTTGTTTCCTTGCAGGAAATAAAGAATGCACATGTAAATAAACATGTGTAAACTTGCACGCGTGTTAATTGTAGATAAGCTGGAAAACTTAATGCTAGACAAAGCGGCAGACAAGTTTACTTCCATATCGTCTTAAGCTGGCTTCTCCGACTCCAGGTTCTCTGCCTCAAATTGTTCAGCGGAGCTTCCTCTATGCCCTGTTAAACTTTTGCAAAATGGTTCAAATGGTTCTGAGCACTATGGGACTCAACTGCTGTGGTCATCAGTCCCCTAGAACTTAGAACTACTTAAACCTAACTAACCTAAGGACATCACACACATCCATGCCCGAGGCAGGATTCGAACCTGCGACCGTAGCAGTCGCACGATTCTGGACTGCGCGCCTAGAACCGAAAACTTTTGCACACTCTTGCGGAAACACCCTGTGTATTAGAAAGGATAATGGACTCAAGGGTCCGGTACAGTGAACAATGGCATACCGCAAGAAACGGTACTCAGCCCACTATTATATGCAAACATATACCTAACGACATGGAAAGAGTATTAACCTAACCAGTTAGTATTATTCAGTTTGCTGATGACATCTGTGTGTTCACTTCCCACTATATACTGCAGGAGGTGATATACAAACTTACCTCGTCGGTAAAGGACTTAAGTAGATGGGTCTGTGCAAATGGTCTCATGACTGGTTAATATATGTGGATGATATTAAAGGTGAAGGCGTATATTCGATTTTTAGGAATTACACGGGACAGCAACCGTACTTGAGCTGTGCGTATTAATAAACACATTGAAAAGAGTGAGCAAATGCTTAGTGTTATTAGATGCCGTGCTACAACGTGGTGGGGGGTACGTACTTCAGTACCGTTACTCCTGTACCGCTCTCTCATTAGATCCAGACTACATTCAGGATATGTACACCACAAATACACAACCAGCAGTCAGTTAGAAAATTAGCTAGATTTCAGTACCGTCGCATACTCACTTTCTTAAGGGTGATGAAATTCACACCAAAAAATGCAATACTGGTTGAGGCACAAGAAACAGCCTGCGACCTCCCCATCTCTCTTTCCTCCGTTTCTTTCGCTGATCTTTCCTCTTCTTTCTTCCTTCTTCGTTTTTACCGCGGCTGTATCTCAGGGTTTTCGATGCAGAAATGTAGTGAGAAGGGGCCACGTGTGTGTGGTGGTTCACGATACCGTAGTGCTGTGAGGGAGCGTCACTCGTGCCTCTGGTTTGAGAAGACCGATGACTGAAGTATGAACATTTCTCAAAAGAAAAACAATTATGTGCTCTCTTTTCTTTTAAAACTATAAATAGTAGCGTAGCTAGTACTATCTATCGTTCTTCTAAACTGAATGAGCGCGACACCATTGATGAAGTTTCAACCTCGAAGGAAGTTTATTAATACCAATTATCTGAAACAAAAAAAAAAAAAAAGAAGAGCTCATACAATCCAGAAGTCACTCACAGTTGGGTGTGAAGTGGTCATTGATACTTGAAAGAATGTTTCAATAATTGTATCACTGTCCGTTTATGAGTTGCTAAGCAACGTATCAACAAGTTGACGTGCCGGTCACCGCGGTTCTGGGCGCGTCAGTCCGGAACCGCGCTGCTGCTACGGTCGCAGGTTCGAATCCTGCCTCGGGCATGGATGTGTGTGATGTCCTTAGATTAGTTAGGTTTAAGTAGCTCTAAGTCTAGGGGATTGATGACCTCAGATGTTAAGTCCCATAGTGCTCAGAGCCATTTGAACCATTTGAACAAGCTGACTATACAATGACTAATATTTGTCGTATCCCGACAGTAAATCGCTTCTCGCTTGCTTTAAGCATCAAGACGATTACTATGCCGTTCTTATAAGTCTTTCATAGTTATTATCAAGCTAATGTCCGTAAATTTCTATTATTGCTACTGAATCACACACGCGATGATAACACCCGATATCCAGCCGCGTATTTTAAACTCCACGCTGATATTTGAGAATTCACGCGCGATTTGTTCGCACCAAAGTCGGGCCGTGGTTCCCTAGAATAATTTTTAAATCAGCTCCGGGTTGTAAATTAACAATTCTGTGCCCATTCATGAAAGTTACAGAAGATCCGCACTCGACGACTATTTGATCGCGCTCTCGAGCAACACGGAAGTTTTTGTTCTTACAAAGAGAAAACATATCATGCATAATGTAACAAGGTGATTTGCTATGTCAAAACATATTTGTATCTATATCATTAAAATTCATTACCTATTAAATGTTGTACATAATTAAATTCTTTACTCTGTAAATAATCAATAAAATTTAGAAGTTAATTACATGTATAAAAAGATCTCAAGCTGATATGACGTCATGGGTCGCTACTTGTTTCGACTCCCCTACACTCACTTGACGCAACGTAGATCCGACTATATTGGATATACTCATGTAATGTTACAAGCCCTTCGTATAAGGAGGAAAATGCTCATGGAATGATGCACAGTAGACAAAATATCATGTTCACAACATCCGAGACATCAGGTTCTATGATCGTCCCGTCAACCCCCAGGAAATCGGGGCAAAAAGTCATGTGATTCCATTTCTGTACATAATGATTCGGTGTTACATGTAAAGATATTGCCTCGAACATACAGTGGCCGGTCTGCCAGTATGAGCCGGCCGCGGTGGCCGAGCGGTTCTAGGCCCTTCAGTCCGGAAACATCCGAGACATCAGGTTCTATGATCGTCCCGTCAACCCCCAGGAAATCGGGGCAAAAAGTCATGTGATTCCATTTCTGTACATAATGATTCGGTGTTACATGTAAAGATATTGCCTCGAACATACAGTGGCCGGTCTGCCAGTATGAGCCGGCCGCGGTGGCCGAGCGGTTCTAGGCCCTTCAGTCCGGAAACGCGCGACTGTTACGGTCGCAGGTTCGAATCCTGCCTCGGGTATGGATGTGTGTGGTGTCCTAAGGTTAGTTAGGTTTAATTAGTTCTAAGTTCTTCGGGACTGACGACCTCAGATGTTAAGTCCCATATTGTTCAGAGCCATTTTTTTCTGCCAGTAAGACTATTTCATCCTCAGGGATCACTTCTTATTCGAAACGATAGACGGAAAAATGGAGGAAACAGGAAACTGGGTAATCCACAGATACACAGATTGTTCAAAGACGAAGGTATGCGCTGTATTCATTTCACAACTGAAGATAACGCAAAAATTTAAGTTGCTGACAAATAGCTTAATCTATCTGGCTGAGATCATCGCTGTCTCAAAGCCGTTACACTGCTGAATGTCTCAGAAATACTCATCTTTTGCAATATTATCAGACTGTGAGATTGTATTAAAAGCGATATTAAATACAAAAGTATCAAAAGTCACCAGTGAATAAATACCTGCTCCAAGTTCATTTTTACGGTTCCGTGCCTCATTCGGTAAAAACAAAAGCTTTATAAGCTCGCTTTGTTGCCCGTTCGTCTATCGATCCGTCTGTGTTAAAAACTGTTTTTTTCTCAGGCACGGGTAGACCTATAAATTTGAAATTTATGTCACACAAACTCCTACGGTCTGTTGGCGGTGTAAAAGAAGTGAAGCTTCTAACTTTTGCAGTCAAAAGTTACGGCCATTTATGTTACATATTTTGATCCTCGGAAACTCACTCATCAAAACCTATTGTACTCTCGGTTGGCCTAAAATTATGAAACTGAGCAAGAAGCAAGGTTTCACAGCACAACCAAAGGAAAAAATACGAGAACTTTGAATTTGTAATTACATCACACCAAAGAAATTTGTCATTTCTTATCAGAGTGATGGTTCGTTCGTCCGTCTGTTAAGACCAGTTATTCTCGGGAACGGGTGGACGTATCGCGTTGGACGTTATGTCACATACTAAGAGGTCTATGGTCTCTTGTCGGTACCTGTATAATAAACATTAGCTTCTAAGTCGATGCAGTCAAAAGGTACGGCCTTTTAAGTCACATATTTTGATACTCGCAATTTCACTCATCAAAACCTATAGGGTACTTCCTGCTGGTCTACAAAGATAAAATTTGGCAATAGGTAAAGTTTCACAGTACAAATAAAGGAAAGAAAATCCGAAAAGTGTTGATTTGTAATTATATCACACGAAAAAATATTTCTTTTTGTCGTTTGTTATCAAACTTCAAACTTGAAATTACGAGGTGCGACAATAAAGTAATGAGACTGATGTGAAAAAAAAAATGTTGCATACCTTTTTAGTCACGTTTAGTGTTGCCTCCTTCAAAGTAGTTCCCTTCTGATTGCACACACTTTTCCAGCGCTTCTGCCATTGATGGTAACATTTCTGGAACTCATCTTCTGTAATATCCTCCAAGACCCTCGTCACAGCTTTTTGGACATCTCGTGTTGTTTGAAAATGGTGTCCCTTGACTGCCGTTTTGACTCTTGGAAATAGAAAAAAAGTCGCATGGAGCGATATCTGTGAATAAGGTGGCTGTGGTAGTACTGATATTTGTTTTGAGGTTAAAAATTACTGTACTGATAGAGCAGTATGGGATGGCGCATTATCGTGATGCAGAATCCAATTATCAGTAATGTTGGCAGGGACACGAAGAACTCTTTACGAAGTCTTTCTAAAATTTATTTGTAGTAATATTGGTTAACTGTTTGTCCAGGAGGCACCCACTCCTTATTCCCTTGGAATCAAAGAAGCACACAAGCATGCGTTTCACTTTTGACTTTGACATGCGAGCTTATTTTGGACTGGGTGATCTCTTTGAGCACCATTGCGAACTTTGGCGTTTTGTCTCTGGATCGTAGTGAAAAAACCAACTTTTATAACCAGTGATAATACGGCTCAACAGTTCTGAAATAATTTCCGTTTGCTCTAACAGATCGGCTACCAAATTTTTCCGTGTTTCTCGCTATTGTGGTGTCAGATTTTTGGGGACCATTTTTGCACAAATCTTTGTCATACCAAGATCTTCTGTTATTATTAGACGAACCGTTTCTCCATTGATGTTCAGTTCTTCTGCAATCATTTTCACGGATAATCTTCGATCAGATTGTACGAGTTCACGCACCCTGGCGAAGTTGACATTCGTCCATGAGGTTGATCTTCAACATTCGTTCTGCCTTCACTAAACATTTTATGCCAACGAAAAACTTGCGCTCTTGACATAACTTCCTCTCCAAAAGCCTTCTGAAGCTTACCATAAGTTGTCATCGCGTTTTCACTCAATTTAACGAAATATGAAATGGCATATCGTTGCGCAATATTATGCGGTTCCATTTCCGTGACGAGAGACACAAACATGTGTTAACTTATTACAGTACAACTCACAACTGAGCTGTTGCATTGATGTGCCACTTGGACTAGAAGCTGCTTGTAGACCAAGGTCAGAGATATTGTGCCTACGCAAGCCTGCAGGGTTGCCACATCTTGCAAAGAAAAACAGTCTCATTACTTTATTGTCACACCCTGTAAAACAATCAAATAGTTCTGCATTCAGGCTGACTGTGCTGTAATGCTAAAAGTCAAGCATAAGGCAAGAAACGAATTTCTTGCTCATATGACGCATTTCATGATTCATCCATCATCAGAAATCCAGGAGCGATTACTGCATGTAGGTATGGTGTTTTAAGTTGTATGTCAAACAAACATTCACAGACTGCTCCTGGATATCTGATGATGGGTGATGTGAAACAAACATTCTCACACTAGTCTGCGAATGTTTCTTTCACTTGTTACACTTACAGCTTGAAACGCCGCATTTATGTGCACTAATCGCTCTTAGATGTCTGATGATGGATAAATTCCGAAACGCGTCATATGATGTCATTCCTTGCATGATACTTGACTTTTACCAATGCGACCGAGTCAGTCTGAATGGAGAACTACTGATTAATATAATAACAGTCGCCTACCTCGTACATGACTTTGGTCATATTTACATGATAGAAATTAAAACATTCTCGAAAATCTTGGAATGCCTGTGACCAATATCTAGCAAGTATCAATGTCCATGACAGAAAAAAGTGGTCGATAGTCTCGAATGAATGAAGAGTTTATATATATATATATATATATATATATATATATATATATATATATATATATATATATATATAAAGTTCGTACTAATTCTACTCGCACCTTACCACTTCTTATTGGTACCATGAATACCTGAGAATGTAGAAACAAATCACGTTTATGTGAGTGGAAGTTCGCTGTGGAATCTCAGTCAGTGAAAAAACGTATGAAATGGCAAAGCAGACTGCAAGCAACGGGACACCTCTACACATAAAGCTTCCCTATACGGATGATGGACAACTCATTCGCAAAAGAGCGTTGACTCCTGGCGGTATGAATGGACGCAGAGCTTATGTACAAAAATTCCGAAAGGACTTCCTTTTGAGACTGTTTATGGATTTCGACCTGCGGCATCTACTTAAATAACATTCACCTTCCGGACATTCCCAAATCACATATACTGATTCCGTATAAAACAAACACCTGCCTGTGAGTGTGATGGTACTACTCGTGGAGATACGAATTACATATTATTTCATTGTTGGAAATATCGAGAAGCGAGGAATAGGTTTTTATCGTCTGTCAAAAATGGTTCAAATGGCTCTGAGCACTATGGGACTCAACTGCTGAGGTCATTAGTCCCCTAGAATTAGTTAAACCTAACTAACCTAAGGACATCACAAACATCCATGCCCGAGGCAGGATTCGAACCTGCGACCGTAGCGGTCTTGCGGTTCCAGACTGCAGCGCCTTTAACCGCACGGCCACTTCGGCCGGCTATCGTCTGTCACCAAGAATAATGTACCACAACCAATGTCAATCAAGTTTTTGTTATACGAATCCAACATAATGACATACAACAGAAAAATGGAATTTATGTGTAATTGTCATATCAAGATACAAAGGTCAGTAATAAACTATAATTGACATTAAAAGTTAATCTGTACCAAAAGAACGGAATATTGAGTGTACAAAGTATTTATTATTACATATCAATGACGGTGGTGTGTAACCAAAAATACCAAAAAAAAAAAAAAAAAAAGAAAAAGAGGTCACGTCTTGTAATTCACCTATCAACAGCCCACATCCATTTATATTGCTGGGTCATACAAAAACAAATCTGATTGCCTGACATCAGTCTAAGGAGTACCGTACGGTAAAACAGTTTAAATATTACTTAAGGTGGTAACAATGATGTTAATTTACAGAAATTCCTGAATTTAAAGCATATTTGTTTTGAAACATAACATAATTTTGCGTCCAGCTGTCAGCTACTTCAAATTAAAATTGCGTACTGATGTAGTTTATTCTTTATGTTATGCAAGTACTACTCAGTTCTACAGTTCATTTAATTCTTGTTGCTGTTTATATTACTAATACTTTCAGTCCAAGCAGCAATTAACGTTTATTAGTACAATCGGTCTAAGCTCTTACGACACGAATCTGTTAACGCACGTCAGAAAATATGTACATTCTGTCCACTTAATCTATGAATAACATTTTCATATTTACATATTTGTGTTACTTGTCCACACATGGACTTTCGGTAGTTAACAGCTACACACGAATAACCACCACTACGTCAGCACTTACAGAAGTTGTGTATTTGTGTCTATTTATATATTTCATTGCATGCATTGGTTGTAAGCGTGACTGTGGGAGTATCACTGTGTCGCATGGATGAGTTAAGGGGGGTGTAAGAATAAAAGCAAGCTTCCAGATGTCTGCATACGTAAATTTGCCCAGGTTTCTGCACTCAGCTGATTTTAACAAAAGTGGTGTGGCATCTCAAATAATATTTAACCAGTCAGGTGTTGTGGTATGTAGCTTCTACGCTGAGATATTGCATGTTTATGACAGTACAGCGTATTCTGGGAATTCAAGCTCATATTCAGTGTGGGAAGAAAACAAGCTACATCCATATTCGTTGATTATATGTGGGAGAATATTTTATAAACTTGTGCGTGATCCAACGTGCTGCAACAGAGATAAGAATTGCAGAGGGCAAAGAACAAGGGAGAAAGTGGTTGTTACCCATTCACAGAAATTCGCGATGCTGATAAACTTGAAACTTACACTCCTGGAAATGGAAAAAAGAACACACTGACACCGGTGTGTCAGACCCACCATACTTGCTCCGGACACTGCGAGAGGGCTGTACAAGCAATGATCACACGCACGGCACAGCGGACACACCAGGAACCGCGGTGTTGGCCGTCGAATGGAGCTAGCTGCGCAGCATTTGTGCACCGCCGCCGTCAGTGTCAGCCAGTTTGCCGTGGCATACGGAGCTCCATCGCAGTCTTTAACACTGGTAGCATGCCGCGACAGCGTGGACGTGAACCGTATGTGCAGTTGACGGACTTTGAGCGAGGGCGTATAGTGGGCATGCGGGAGGCCGGGTGGACGCACCGCCGAATTGCTCAACACGTGGGGCGTGAGGTCTCCACAGTACATCGATGTTGTCGCCAGTGGTCGGCGGAAGGTGCACGTGCCCGTCGACCTGGGACCGGACCGCAGCGACGCACGGATGCACGCCAAGACCGTAGGATCCTACGCAGTGCCGTAGGGGACCGCACCGCCACTTCCCAGCAAATTAGGGACACTGTTGCTCCTGGGGTATCGGCGAGGACCATTCGCAACCGTCTCCATGAAGCTGGGCTACGGTCCTGCACACCGTTAGGCCGCGTTCCGCTCACGCCCCAACATCGTGCAGCCCGCCTCCAGTGGTGTCGCGACAGGTGTGAATGGAGGGACGAATGGAGACGTGTCGTCTTCAGCGATGAGAGTCGCTTCTGCCTTGGTGCCAATGATGGTCGTATGCGTGTTTGGCGCCGTGCAGGTGAGCGCCACAATCAGGACTGCATACGACCGAGGCACACAGGGCCAACACCCGGCATCATGGTGTGGGGAGCGATCTCCTACACTGGCCGTACACCACTGGTGATCGTCGAGGGGACACTGAATAGTGCACGGTACATCCAAACCGTCATCGAACCCATCGTTCTACCATTCCTAGACCGGCAAGGGAACTTGCTGTTCCAACAGGACAATGCACGTCCGCATGTATCCCGTACCACCCAACGTGCTCTAGAAGGTGTAAGTCAACTACCCTGGCCAGCAAGATCTCCGGATCTGTCCCCCATTGAGCATGTTTGGGACTGGATGAAGCGTCGTCTCACGCGGTCTGCGCGTCCAGCACGAACGCTGGTCCAACTGAGGCGCCAGGTGGAAATGGCATGGCAAGCCGTTCCACAGGACTACATCCAGCATCTCTACGATCGTCTCCATGGGAGAATAGCAGCCTGCATTGCTGCGAAAGGTGGATATACACTGTACTAGTGCCGACATTGTGCATGCTCTGTTGCCTGTGTCTATGTGCCTGTGGTTCTGTCAGTGTGATCATGTGATGTATCTGACCCCAGGAATGTGTCAATAAAGTTTCCCCTTCCTGGGACAATGAATTCACGGTGTTCTTATTTCAATTTCCAGGAGTGTATTTCTCTGCCTCGTGATGACTGGGTGTTGTGTGCTGTCCTTAGGTTAGTTAGGTTTAAGTAGTTCTAAGTTCTAGGGGACTGATGACCATAGCTGTTAAGTCCCATAGCGCTCAGAGCCAGCCAAACTTGGTTAACGGATTTGCAATAGACAAGAGCACAGCGAGAGAAAAGTTGGTGCTAGTTACAGTCATTGAAACAAGAGGACGAGCTTAAAAATGGTTAAAATGGCTCTGAGCACTATGGGACTTAAGATCTGAGGTCATCAGTCCCCTAGACTTGGGCCTACTTAAACCTAACTAACATAAGGATATCACACACATCCATGCCCGAGGCAGGATTCGAACCTGCGACCGTAGCAGCAACGCGGTTCCGGACTGAAGCGCCTAGAACCGCTCGGCCACCTTGGCCGCCTAGGACGAGCACACTGCTCAATCTGAAACAGGGTGGTGTAAGGAATTTTGCTTACGACACCCGTCGCAAGGACTTCAGCAATCCGGAAAGAGTTTGATACAGAAAAATTGTGACTACTTACAAGCTGTGATCGCAACAAGCATTGCGTCTCACCACCATTGCTTTGTGGTACAGCTGCACAGTGTGTCTCATAGGCCTACAGCATTTCCAACGCTTCCAACCTTAGCATGCATGGCCAGTCTCGACCAGTCTTTAACCGCCCATGTTAGCTCCGCTACACACGTGAGAGGACCCACTTCTAGGTGCACTTACAGGCCAAAATATGCGAATGGTCGACCTCGTTTTATGAGGAGACTTTTGGGAAAGTACAGCTCATCTACAAATGAGAAGGCTTATAGAACACTAGTGCGATCCCTTCTTGAGTACTGCTCGAGTGTTTGGGATCCCCGCCAGTGCACATTAAAGGAAGACATCGGATCGATTCAGAGGCGTGGTGCTGCACTTGTTAACTGTAGGTTCCATCTGCACGCAGGTATTATGGTGATGATTCGTGAATCATTGTAGGGAAGACGACGTTCTTTTCTCGGGGGACTAATGACGAAATTTAGAGAACGGGAATTTAAGGCTGACTGCAGAAAGATCCCACTGCCGCCATGGTGCATTTGGCATACGAAGCACAAAGACAAAGCGACTGAGACTACGGCCCGTACGGAGGCTAGTGGATAGTCACATTTCCTTCGCTCTATTTGGGAGTGAAACAGCAAAGGAAATGACTAGGAGTGGTACAGGCTATCCTCCGCCATGCACCATACGGTGGCTTGCGAAACCTGTATGTAGATGTACAACGTAGATCGCTCCTTCTGTAATTTGTGCACCAACCGTTCTCTGCACGTTCCGTTATCTTTTCCGTCAGCACTCTTTCTCCTGCCTCCTTATCATCGTCCATAAATTTAATGAAGTTAACAGCAATTCGTTGTAGCTGCCAAAAAAGCCATCTCACGCCGTAATCTTGCAGGCAAAGAGTGCGAGATAACAAATAAGCTATAACTACAGCGAAATGTAGGAAGAGCTGGAGGGGTTGGCAGCTGACCCTCAAGATAAGTAAATCCAATCTACTGTTCATAAATGGGGGGAAAGAGCGATTGCTGTATGATTACACGGGTTTGAGGTAATCACAAGAAGCAGTCACTTCCAATGGGGCGCGTGCGCATGGAACAATTTGAGATGGAACTACCACGTAAAACTAATGGTGAGTCAGATGCCAGGCTGGGAGCCACCGGAAGAATCTTTAGACAGTATAGTCCACCTGAGAAGGGAGTAGCGAAGGAAATCATTGTCCGATCGACACTTTGTTATTGCACGACAGTCTAGAACATGTATTAGAAAAGAGTGATTGAAGAAATAGACAAGATCCAAAGAAGAGCAGCGCGCTACTTGGTAGGTCCATTTAATAAGCACGAAAGCGTGACGAACTCCAGTGGCAGACTCTGCAGGGGAGAGGTACATTCCTAGAAGAGTCAATCAACAGAGTGCTTCCCGTTACGTATAACTCGCGATGAGACCATGAAGTTTAATGGAGAGATTCGGTTCCGCTCAGAGCAAACTTTCCTTCCACACACCATTCCCGGCTGGCACAGGGAAGTGCTTTACAAAATATCCTCCACCACACACCGTAAGGCTGGCTGTAGATCCAGATGTAGAACACAGAGATCTTTGAACTGGAACGTAGCTGTGCCTAATTACTGAGCCCAGTTAATTATTGCTACGGCTGCGTCTACTTTTTGCTTTGTGGAGTAATTTATTTTATTTTATTTATTTATTTATTTTTTTTTTGAGTCATCAGTCTTCTGACTGGTTTGATGCGGCCCGCCACGAATTCTTCTCCTGCGCCAACTTCTTCATCTTAGAGTAGCACTTGCATCCTACGTCCACAATTATTTGCTGGATGTATTCCAACTTCTGTCTTCCTCTTCAGTTTTTGCGCTCTACAGCTCCCTCTAGTACCATGACAATCATTTCGTGATGCCTTAACAGAAGTCGTATGATCCTGTCCCTTCAACGTATTCCTTTCCTCTCCGATTCTGTGCAGAACCTCTTCAGTCCCTGCCTTACCAGACTACCTAGTTTTCGACATTCGTCTGTAGCACCACATCTCAAATGCTTCGATTATCTTCTGTTCCAATTTTCCTACAGTCCATGTTTCACTACCACACAATGCTGTGCTCCAAACGTAAATTCTCACGAATTTCTTCCTCAAATCAAGGCTTAAGTTTGATACTAGCAGACTTCTCTTGACCAGGAATGTCGTTTTTGCCATTCCTAGTCTGCTTTTGATGTCCTCTTTGCTCCATCCATCATTGGTTATTTTGCTGCCTAGCTAGCAGAATTCCTAAATTTAATCTATTTCGTGACATCAATCCTGATATTACGTTTCCAGCTGTGCTCACTTCTGCTACTTCTCATTACTTCCGTCTTTCTTCACTTTATTCTCAAACCATATTTTATACGTACTACACTGCTCATTCCATGTTGCAGATCATGTACTACTTCTTCATTTTCACTCAGGATAGCAATGCCATCAGCGAATCACATCATTGATTAATTCCGCTCCTGAACCTTTCTTTTATTTCCATCATTACTTCATCGATGAACAGAATGAACAGTAGGGGCTAAAGGCTACATCCCTGTCTTACATTCTTTTTAACCCGAGCACTTCGTTTTTGGTCGTCCACTCTTATTATTCCCTCTTGGCTCTTGTGCATTTTGTATATTACCCGTATCTCCCTACAGGTTACCACTATTTTTCTCAGAATTTCGAACATCTTTGCACCATTTTACATTGTCGAACACTTTTTCCAGGTCGACAAATCCTATGAACGTGTCTTGGTTCTTCTTTAGTCTTGCCCATTATCTGCCGCAACGTGAGAATTACCCTTCTGGTGCCTTTACCTTTCGTAAAGCCAAACTGATCGTCATCTAACACATCCTCAGTTTTCTTATCCATTCTTCTGTGTAAGTTATAACTGTTTCTACACATCAACGTGAATAGTCGTTTGTTGCCACTTCCCCAAATGATTTTAGAACTTGTGATGTAGTGCTATCTATCCCTTCTGCCTTATTTAATCTTGAGTCCTCCAAAGCTCTGTGAAATTCTGATTGTAATTCTGGATCCCCTATCTCTACTAAATCGACCCCTGTTTCTTCTTCTATCACATTAGACAAATCTTGCCCCTCGTAAAGATTTTCAAGGTACTCTTTCCAGCTATCTACTCTCGCCTCTGTATTTAAGTGGACCACACCCTGCCTATCTAACCCATGTTAATTTAGGCAAGTATTTGACCCATTTCTGAAAAAACTATTGGATGGAGGACCTTAATATTTTTACTGTATGTTACATGATGCTATTAGAGTCAACTGTACTAAAATCTACTCTATTCATTTTATAGTTTTTATGAAATACTATTTTAAATTTATTAACAAAAAGTATTAAATTTTTTCTGCAGAAAATATTTTTTGTGAACTTCCTAATTGGGGGAATATTAATGAATGTAGTACCAGAGGTGGCTTTTTATGTTATGCAGTCTCTGAAAATTTCATTCATTAATCTATGATAACTTCTGATATAATGGGGCATATGTACTGAAAATTTTAGTTTGGGGAAATTGACTTTAAAGAAAAAATTTTTGAAATTTGTTACTTACAGTTAATTAAAACTGTCCTGCTGCATATGATGGCCCTTCTTTGGTCTCTAGCAGGTCTTCCAGCTTCTTTTTCACCTTCCTGGTTGTTTGTCTTGCTTTCTTGCCCATATTAGATGCAGTCCTGTCTGCATCGGCTATCCTTATTTTATCGCAATGTTGCAGTCCAGTGATCATATTTTCACCAGGATTAATTCCCAGCTTTTTCAGTACCCAACACTTTCCAATATTACCACAATTGAATGTAATAACAGTATCATGAACTCATAGTTTCATTGTATGCATGGCTGCAGATACAGTTTTAGGAAGGTGGTTTCAAATTATGCTGTTGAAACATTCATTTGGGTTCTGTGTCTGCCCATGCAGACATTACCTTAGAAGGTCAGAATGAGGTTTAATTGCTGTAATAACAGCAGCAGGAAGAGAATGCTGGTGAGAATAAGATTCTCCAGTTGGCTGAGCCCTATTGTATTTGCACCAGGAATTTTCTCCTGATGGACACAATCCATGACATGGCTTATCATCAGTAGAGGACTTATGGAAGAATATGGCCCAAACATCTCTCTTCATTGCCTCTAGATTTTCTTTATTTCTCCTAATTGTCTGCCCATAGTATACCTGCAAGTTTTCTATTTCACTTTTAATTAACCAACCCTGTCTGGTCAACAATTTTCCATCTAATTTTTTCCTCTCATGTCAACAGTTAGTTTTCTCAGCCTTGTTCCCAAACGTTATTGAACATGGCCTACACATTCTATTTTGCTAATAATGGCATATCCGTATGGCTTAGAGTTCACCACATTGTTGTATGTCTTACTGTCACCATCGCCCAAATATTTGGTGTACCATACGCCTCTTGTTTCTACGGAGCGATGAAATACAAGGTTATTACAAATGATTGAAGCGATTTCACAGCTCGACAATAACTTTATTATTTGAGATATTTTCACAATGCTTTGCACACACATACAAAAACTCAAAAAGTTTTTTTAGGCGTTCACAAATGTTCGATATGTGCCCCTTTAGTGATTCGGCAGACATCAAGCCGATAATCAAGTTCCTCCCACACTCGGCGCAGCATGTCCCCATCAATGAGTTGGAAAGCGTCGTTGATGCGAGCTCGCAGTTCTGGCACGTTTCTTGGTAGAGGAGGTTTAAACACTGAATCTTTCACATAACCCCACAGAAAGAAATCGCATGGGGTTAAGTCGGGAGAGCGTGGAGGCCATGACATGAACTGCTGATCATGATCTCCACCGCGCCGAAAATTCAAAGTGTTTGACTTTGTCATCGGGTGTCAGGACTTGTAGCAATTGTAAACGGTAAGGCTTCTGCTTTAGCCTTTTCCGTAAGATTTTCCAAACCGTCGGCTGTGGTACGTTTAGCTCTCTGCTTGCTTTATTCGTCGGCTTCCGCGGGCTACGCGTGAAACTTGCCCGCACGCGTTCAACCGTTTCTTCGCTCACTGGAGGCCAACCCGTTGATTTCCCCTTACAGAGGCTTCCAGAAGCTTTAAACTGCGCATACCATCGCCGAATGGAGTTAGCAGTTAGTGGATCTTTGTTGAACTTCGTCCTGAAGTGTCGTTGCACTGTTATGACTGACTGATGTGAGTGCATTTCAAGCACGACATACGCTTTCTCGGCTTCTGTTCCCATTTTGTCTCACTGCGCTCTCGAGCGCTCTGGCGGCAGAAACCTGAAGTGTGGCTTCAGCCGAACAAAACTTTATGAGTTTTTCTACGTATCTGTAGTGTGTCGTGACCATATGTCAATGAACAGAGCTACAGTGAATTTATGAAATCGCTTCAATCATTTGTAATAGCCCTGTATTTGTTGTACTCCATGAACTTGCATACCACAACTTGTGCCTCTAAAATTAGCCAAACAGTTGTGTTCTTTATGTTCATTGACTTTACAACATTTGCAATATTTAGAAATTATCCACATCTAACACTTTACCGGTGTCTACTTTTGTGGCAGTCACTATTCCATTCAGAGAAGTATGTCCTCTTTTCTGCCAACTTCCATCAAGTGCAACTGCAATATCCGAACATTCATCATTTTCTTCCACTGTTTCCCTAGAAGCCAGTTTCATGCTTTCCTCGCTGACCTCACATACAGCTTTCTCTAAATGGTTCAAATGGCTCTGAGCACTATGGGACTTAACTTCTGAGGTCATCAGTCCCCTAGAACTTAGAACTACTTAAACCTAACTAACCTAATGACATCACACACATCCATGCCCGAGGCAGGATTTGAACCTACGACCGTAGCGGTCGCGCAGTTCCAGACTGTAGCGCCTAGAACCGCTCGGCCACCCCGGCCGGCCAGCTTTCTCTACTATTGCAGTCAGGTTTTCAAATTTACTTGGTGGTTGATGTAAGTTCATAACTGAACAAAATGTTCTCCCTGCAGCCATGCCCTTGCCAATGGATCGTAAGGCATAAACTAACCTAGTATTGATTTCATAAGGGTCACTTGCATCTTGTTTTGAAGAACTCATAAATGAAATCACAGCCGGGCATTTAGCGCAAATTAAATCCAAAGCAATTGCTAGGCCTTTTCTCCCACTGGCTCTCACAAATTTTCACACTCTGTGACTCACCACACTGTCTACATTGTACAAATTTAGAAACTACATCTGATAATATTCTCAAATTTATAATAATGTTACTGCCCCCTTGTCACTTACAGTAAATTCGTTGTAACTCTCGAGAAATGGTGAAAACTTCTTTGATGATGCACTTGTTGAAGAATTACAATTAGAAACATCGTTGCCAGGCGACATAACTTCTTGTACAGAAAGCTTTCTAAACTTGTTTCCTCTAAATTGTCGTTTCTTGGAAATGCCTTTACGTTTCGTCATCTTCAATAAACACAACAAAACACACGTAAACAAGCACTGCAAACGTAAGTGTAACAACTACTCGCAATCACACTTGAACAAAACTGACCGCGTGTTTGAAAGCGTGTTGTTTACAAACAGCAGAAACAAAAAAATACCGGCTGTTGCATTCCATGGATAGCCAACACACTCGGGAGGAAAAAACAATCCCTAACGTGCAATGTAGGGGATCTAAAATATATGCAGAAAAGTGGGTGACAGAAAAGTGGGCGTGGCACATAAATACATGTGGTAGGAAAACGCTCTTTAAATGCTCGAAAAAAATTTTTTTCAGTAAAATCCTTTTCAGGGTACTAAATTAAAACATTAATCTATCGAAATATGATGAAAACCGAAAATCAATTTTTTTCGATCTCAACCCCTTAACAATGGAATTTTCGTTACACTCTTAATGTTGCCACCTTTGTTTTTAGTTTCACCTAAGGTTGTTTTGGCTTTCCTGTATGCTGAGTCAGTCCTTCCTTTGTTTTTCGATTTCTTCACATTTTTCATGACGCCGTTTCGGTTTATCTTCCCTGCACTTGCTATTTATTTCATGCACCATGGTTTCTCTGATTAGTAATCAAAACGTCCTCGGTCCCGGATTCCAATTCCGCAACCACTGAAATTTTGTTTGTCGAGTAACACGGTTGTGGAAATCAGTATAAAGTCACAGTTCCAATGAAAGTTATTGTCAATGTCTGAAGCATACATGTATTGAATTTATTATGAAAATGTAGATACATATAAGATATAAACAATCATGATGGAAATACATAGTTTCTTCTATAACACGAGTAACAAAACGTGGCGTCTGCTTTTCCTGGATGGAGATTGGCGTAAAGGCATGTTATTGCATTGTTAGTACTTTTTCAGTCTCTGTTCTTCCCAATTACCTCAAAGGTTTTCTCGGGCGTTGATTCTTTTAGGGTTTGTAGTTCTTGCACTGACATTGTCGCCCACTCCTCTTCCATCGCTTTTGAGCCGTTATATGTCCTCAACTCGACTACATTGTGATAAATGCGTCTTGCAAGTATTTCCCAAAGGATTTCCACGGAGGACAAATCCGGGCTACTTGCAGGCCAGGGTAATACTCAATATCCTTATCTTCAAACCACTTTTTGGTTACGGCAGAAGCATGCACAGATGAACTATCTTACTGAAACCAGTACTCTTTTTCTGGGGGAACGCTGGGGGATGCGTACCCCTAAACTTTTTCGTCGACAAAGTAATTTTTTTACGATGTTGAGAACTTGGAAGAGTACCAAAGATTTATTTTATGGACTTAAATTTTTTATTTCATTTTTTCGTGTTGGTGATTGCAATACGAACGATACCAGTGAAGTTTTTGGTGGGAAAAGCGATGTCATTGACTGTTTCAAGCATTTCGAAGTTGTAGCAACCGTTCTCGACAACTGAATCGCTGGCAGCCAGTTCGGGAGTATTTGATGGAGAAGAAAATTCCAGTATCCCTCCTTCCTCTTCAGAATGTACTGAAATGTGTTCCTATATCAACGAGTGAATGTGAACGTGGGTTTTCCCAAATGAATATGATCGTCTCGCCAACAAGAGCTTCATTTCATCTTTCCAGTCAGAAATCTGATGTTCATAAAGTTGGTTGGTCCTCCACTGATGTTGTTCCAGCACATGGGCTATGTACTCTCTTGGTTCATGAAAGGCAGACATCTTGCTACTGATAGCAAGAGTAAAGTAAGAAGGGGTGATGACTACAGCAGCCATGAACTAAAGTCAGTTTGGAAACTATTGTAATGCTATTAATGTAAGTTAAACTGTAGTTTTATAGTTAAATAAATTTTCAGCTGTATTAAAAATTGGGTCAGTTGAAGATCGGGATACCACCTATCATCTATGCCATTTCAGGAGCCAAACAAGGTTACAAATGATTTTTGTAGTGTAGTTTCTATTGTTGTTCATGATAGGTGTGGATGGATGGTTTTTGTTGTATTGTGTCTTTTAGTGGTGTTTTATCGGTTGAAATAGATATATATATATATATATATATATATATATATATATATATATATATATATATATATAATTTTTCCTTGTATTGTTTTGTATGTCGGAGGGTTGATTGGTCTCACCTGTTTCATTTGAGGTGTGTCATAGGTCAATTGAAGTGTATAATACCATTTTCTTTTATTGTTCATGGGTTGGTGGGAACCGGATGCTTCATTTGAGCTGTAAAGTCAACTGGAGAGTCCGATACCATTTTTCTGTAGTTCGAAATGTTGATGACGTCATGGCTAAAAGCAGACGGGTGGTATCCAATGCTTCAGTTACGAGTAATTTTCGCTGCATTATATCCAATGTCGGAGTACCCTCAAACTTTTTTTTGAAAAAAAGCACTGACTGAAGCATTAGACTTTCGTCCACTACTCCCTGTAAAGTTACGAGTATGTAGATGAGCTAACTGGCACGCTATAACTGGTATGAGGTACGATGAAGTTGTGGTACAGCTGAATGCTAGTGGGCTCGGGTCCCAGGGCACGCCACAGCATTTCCGGCTAGGTGACGGGTGCGACGTAGTCCAGGTGCAGAGACAAGGAGCGCGTCGCTGGAAACGGGAAAAATCCCTAAGCTTGGAGTGTGGACGGCTGTTACTCGGATGGCCTTCGTGCAGGAGATGCTCCAAGTAATGGTGCAGTGTCAGACAATCTTAAAGATGGCTAACTTACAGCTGTCTGAAAGTTTATAATAATTTACATTATGTACTAAAGCAAATCTAGCTACGCCGGAGACCGCAGATAAATGAGGTGCATCCAATGACAAAACAATGTTTCGATATTTTTAAAACTACAGAAGTCAATATTTCACAACTAAAAAAACAATTTCACAATTACCTTCTGAATTAACAACTTTCGTCCCGGCGGGGTCAGGGATTTTCACCTGCCTCGAGATGACTGGGTGTTTGTGTTGCCCTCATCATTTCATCATCATTACTGAAAGTGGCGAGATTGGACTGAGCAAAGGTTGTGAATTTCCACGGGCGCTGATAACCGCGCAGTTGGGCGCCCCACAAACCAAACATCATCGTCATCATCATCAAGAACTTTTAATCACTTCATGGAATTTCAACAAACATTATCTCAGATGCGCTATAGTTATCTCATTGCATTATAGTGGTCATCCTTGAAAACTAGTATCTGTATCTACTTTTATATCTGTTTCAGTATGCAGAAGTTTGTCAGAGCATCGTATCTTCTACAATTACAGAGTAAATGAAACCAACATGAATACCTCATATTTTGTCATATTTGTGTGTTTATTCAATGAACAGTTTACTATTTTGCCAATAACTTTATATAAATATTCATTGCATCTGCTATTAAAAACTGTGATAATTTAAAAGTGGTCTGTCGCATTTGTTAGTGGACACCGCAACTGAACAGAGAACCAATAGATGCTTCTGTCAAGTAGGCCTACATAAATTTTTAAACAATATATAAGGACAATTTGTTGTCATTTAGCCCGCATCTCGTGGTCGTGCGGTAGCGTTCTCGCTTCCCACGCCCGGGTTCCCGGGTTCGATTCCCGGCGGGGTCAGGGATTTTCTCTGCCTCGTGATGGCTGGGTGTTGTGTGATGTCCTTAGGCTAGTTAGGTTTAAGTAGTTCTAAGTTCTAGGAGACTGATGACCATGGATGTTAAGTCCCATAGTGCTCAGAGCCATTTTTTTGTTGTCATTTATCATTAATGCACTTCCACAAGAATACTGGCCTATTTATGTTTGGGCAAATCTTTATTTATAATAATTGTAAGTTATCTGTGTGTGACAGAACATTTACAACATTTCTTTATTTAAATATTGTTGTAATATATTAGTTTAGTCTGGGAAGTGGTCAGGTTGAATCAAATAATACCTGTGGAGCTTAAGGACGATGTGTTTTTGGTGAGGATGGCCTTCAGCCAATGGAGAAGTAGACAACAGTAGAACACTATGGGAGTGAAATGGAGGCTGGGAATTTTCGAGTGCAGAACTCAGAAAACGATTCTGGACACTTTATGTCGAGTGTTGGAAGGAGGCAGAGCTGCCTGTAGTTATGAGGAATATCTGATTGTGGAGGTGTTTTATTCTGAACAGTGAGCAAACGTACATTAACTTCTGACGGGAGTTTAGGCTATATTTCTAGAGGTCTGAATGTGCTCCATTGTAGGACTCTCAACTTTTGCCGCTTGATTTACGGAACTGAGAATATACAGAGTATGAGTTGTAATTCGTTGTATTGACTGTGTTAATTTGTGAACCGTCATGTTGAACTCTGAACCGTTTTGAGCCGGTGAATATTTCGCGCATTGTCATCATGAAATGGTCTTGTTTTTACGTATCTTTGATGACCATTTGTGTTGGGGATTTTGCTGTCATTCTCATATGCTCTGAACGTAACTTTACTGCGTTTGATAAGGGTATTTTCTATCCGTATTTCTATTGAATATCGTAGGGGCACTTCCCATTTATCTGAGATGTCCTTTCTTGAATAAACATTATTCAACTTAACTCTGTGTTGTCCACATTACTTACAGACGTTAGAATAGAAACCTTGTTATTAAATTACTCATTTAACTGTTATTTTGTATTTATGTGTATTTTATCAATTCGCAATTCTAGCTAACGCGTAGATTATTTGACAGCAGGATCACAGCTACAAGTTATTATTTGCAAAGAATTAGCTGTGAGGAATGAAAGAAGACGTGTGTGGCTCGATCCTATGACTATACCGAGCGATTTTTTTTAAAACAGAGCCGTGTGTAGCCCAAGTACCTAAAGTACGAGTGATCATAGGTAAAGGCGCAACTGTTTGCTCGTATGGGATGTCGTTGGTTAGGTACCGTCATAGTCTTCATACATTCTAATCATTTCTGTCTCTAGCACCTCAGTGTACAATTAGAGTTCATTCTAGTCTTCAGCCAAGCAATGAGTGATTAACTTTTAGTGTAGAAGGCTGCCCAAATCATAACACTTCAAATGAATGTTCAAAGTTCAAATGTGTGCGAAATCTTATGAGACTTAACTGCCAAGGTCATCAGTCCCTAAGCGTACACACTACTTAACCTAAATTATCCTAAGGACAAACACACACACCCATGCCCGAGGGAGGACTCGAACCTCCGCCGGGACCAGCTGCACAGTCCATGACTGCAGTGCCTGATACCGCTCGGCTAATCCCGCGCGGTCATAACACTTCGACCGCCAAAATTTCTGCTCATCATTACCCGCTGTTCAGTTTTCAGATCATGCCAATCATGTTGAAAACTATGCGGCCCATTACTGAAGATCTATTTAGCCCATTCTGTAGTTCATGACACATGTTTTTCAGCAAATACCAATTTAGCCTGTTTATGTTTGGGTGTTAGAGCAGGTTTCTGCAGCCGTTCCTTGAGCGCAAGGTGTTTGTCGTTTGACAAAACTTGACATCCACGTTCGGCAGTCATTAGCAACTGTAACTCAGCAACACGTTGAGAAGAATAACAGTTTATGGTATTTGCTTTGTCCGAAAGTAACCGTTATGTTGCCGCAGGTAACATTCTGCTTTGCCCATCTTTTCCGTTGTGCCATATCTGCGAACAGTCTAACGATCACTGTGCCCGAAGTATTCGACATCTTGGCGATTTGATGATTCGAGAGTCCCATTTTCTTGTAATCGTCGATTTTTGTTTTGTCATCAGGTGGTAAATGTGTTCCGCGGGGCATTGTCACAATTGTGGTTTGTGTACACTACACGCACTATCATTAATGGCGTTTGTTTCCTATCTGCAGTAAGGGCACGTAGGCACATACTAGGACCGCACGTAGCCGACTGCCTTTATGGGGACTTCTACCCTGTAACTCCTAAATCGTTGATGTCTTGTTATATACTGTAATACTGACATCAAATGCGATACCATTTGACTGCATTTGTCAGTATATTAGATGTCATATTGTTGCGTGTACACTGTGCACAACTATTCCAACAGATTTAATTTTCCTACAAATATCCATGTCTACTGTACTAGGCTGTAACGTAGGGCAAATGAGACGGTGAACTGATACGATAACACCCATCCTGTTACAGGAGTGGAGAGCAGCAGGAGTGATTGCGAAACTGACCGCTGCGACTATCAGCTGCGGCAGTACGGGCGCGGTGCTGCAGTGGAATGCTGCCTACATTGATAACACAAGTCACTGCCGCTAAAATTACTCTTCCGGCACGCTCGACCGTCCTCGGTTCCCGGATCCAAGTGGCTGTGCATGTCGCATCTGTTTCTCTTTAAGGAAATGCTCTGTTCATTCTTCACTGGATTCGTAGCTGACTCCACAGCGTGAGGGGCATTTAGATTCATCAGTTGGCAGTCCTGCGCTATCCCCACCGAAGTCCCCACAGCGTCTGAAGCCGAAGGCGTCCGCAGGCGCAGTTAGTTCTCAAGGGCAAACACGTAAGTACGAATGTAATACTTCGTTTGTAGTTGTATTGTCTACTATTTTAATTGCAGATTAGATGCATTCTAAAATGTAGCTACCACTTTACTAAGTTTATGAGGCGGTACGACGGAGAAGCAAACTAATATTTTGATGTGCATCAACGCTGATAGAGCTGCAATTACATCGATTTTCTTTTTACGTCCGTTATGTTCTTCGATGGTCAAGCCAACATAATCAGATGAATCTCATTCTGCTTTGCGTAACGTACTGCAGCTGTGGAACGCACGTGTGATGCATTTTCGGAAGTCAGCGGTAAGACGATAGGATTACGCGTCGTCTTGCACTAGTGGTTAACAGCAAATTATAGCAACGTAATAAGTGATGTGCGTCTCTAGATGCATCTAGAAATTGTGCTTACTGCGTAATAGATGTATGCTGTCAAAGTACTCCATACGCATTTGACATAAACATTTGAAAACAACAACATTTTGTGCATATCGCAAAATGCCCCATGCCGAAAATCTGATAACGATGTCATGACCTCTGAGACGCGATGCAACGCAAAGGAAGAATGGCTAGAGCACATAATCGTGACGTGATCACATTGAAGAATACAGAGACCCAATGTTTAAGAACTTTTGGAATCCGAAAAACACGTTTATCGAAAATTTAGCAATTAGTTTCGGTCAGTTGGGTCATCATCAGATTCGTCTGACTCCTTAAACTAGTAAACAAAACAAATCAACTGATTAACTTCACATTTTGTCTTTTTTTTTAAAAAAAGCTTGTACCCGCGACTGAGACCGTCACAAGATACAGAAACATGATAGTTCTGCGATAAACATACGTGTCAGAGAGGGCAGTGTCATGTTCTTGCCGACGATTACTTTACATTACGTGTCATTTTATGAGGTTCGGGCTATGTTTTTATATGTCATAGTGTAGAGTGATCTGATGTTAAACTCGTGATCTTAATCTGTGATTTTAGTTAAGAATAGGCAAAAACGGGAAAGAATTTTTTTACCCTGACGCAACGGAACCAAGCAGCACGGTGTGGTCTTACGGAGAACAAACAAAGTTGAGCAGTACCTCACATAATTCTTGGTCTATTGCCTGATGCACCTGAAAATGACCTAGAAGGCTAGAAGTAAAAGATTTGAATTAAATCTTGGAATTGTTGGATGTGAGGTCCGCCAGTTATGCAAACATGTTTCGACACCACTGTGCCATCATCAGTGGGTTTACGTTTTTATTCATTCTGCAATGTGAATATTTTTCTTAAATGATTATAAAATTATGTGCATCTTTAGTTCAGACACTAGATCATTTCCTTTTGTAAATACCTTTACATTTGGTGTGCATGAATTTTCTGGATAATTTGTGTGTTAATTACTACAGGTAGCTTTTCATCTGCAACCAAACGATGTTGATGAGAAATTTTTTTGTTGGGAGTTAACCTATCTTCTAGAATGTAATTTAATTTGTTGCGATGTTTTTGCGCCTATATTCGTTTTTACTTGCGTTTTCGTGTGGTAAGCACTTCCATTCTCCGCATCATGCTCAGGAGTTGTTCAAAAATGGTTCAAATGGCTCTGAGCACTATGGGACTTAACTTGTAAGGTCATCAGTCCCCTAGAACTTAGAACTACTTAAACCTAACTAACCTAAGGACATCACACACATCCATGCCCGAGGCAGGATTCGAACCTGCGACCGTAGCGGTCACGCGGTTCCAGACTGTAGCGTCTTTAACCGCTTGGCCACACCGGCCGGCTCAGGAGTTGTGATGCACACGTAACTATAACAAGTGCGTTCCACAAATAACGTAGTAAAACACTTTTCACTTCACCAAAACACAGTGTGATTGTGGTTTGTTGTGTGTCCCAGCCCAGTCAGCGTTCATTTATTCACCAGAGAGTTCGGCGCCAAATTTGAATTTTTTTTTGCATTTTATCTTTGTGTGTGCGTGCGCGCGCGTGTGTTTTCTGTGTGCTTCTTAGTTGTGTGTGTTGTCTTTTATATGGTATTCCTTTTGTGTATCAATGGTGCGTCTTTGCAGATTTTAGTGTATCTATTTTTCGTGTGTGTGTGTGTGTGTGTGTGTGTGTGTGTGTGTAGACTGTATATGTTTGTGCTGTTTTTATTTGTAAATTTCCTTTAATGTCTTAAATAGTGTGCCCTTCCAGAGTGTAGTGTATTCGTTTAATAACGAATAGGTACACGTTTGCCCAGCAGCCCATGGAATCTCTATCACGTTTAGACTGCAGCGTGCGCAGACCTCAACTGTCCGTTGGCTCCTCAACACCCGTGAGAGAACCCACTTTTTGGCGCACCTTCCCGCTAATCACAGCTCTAGCTTCCGGACACAACACAATGGCCCAATCGGCTTGCGTCCGAAGCACGACCTACGGATTCCTTGTTCGCCCGTTTTAACGGAAAGACTCTCTCGAAAGATCTCGGAACTTCTGACACGATCTACCAGCAACCAATGGAAATATATATCCACGAATTAGGCGGCAAGGATTGTTTCACATTTGTTTCCCAACTCATGTACGGTAAGACAGAGAGGGCTGGTGTCATCTGCCATCACTACTCTACTTGTTCTTCGATCCCTCCTTCTGCTAGCGTCCCGTGCATTATAACGGTTCAGTTCTCCGTTTTAAGCTTGGAGAAACCAGACAATTCGCCTTACCCCATAGCCAGACTAAGAGAATGGATTTCATGTAAGACAGGGAGTTTTCAATGGAATAGAGGATGCTGATCATAAAGGAAAAGTCAGCATTAAATTAAAACGCATATCCTAGAGATCACTTCGTGTAGAAATGGGTCCTATTAGAAAATGTTGAAGATGGCACATTTAAATGAAAAAATACCCTATCTAGTTGATAGGCTAGACTCTAATGAAAGAGGTGCTCAAATAAACGGACGTCTTTCACTGTATATTTGTTGTTGTAGTTTGATTCAACTGTCCACGTTGAAGTCTATCCTGTGCTAGGTTCTTCATCTCTGAGTAACTACTGCAATCTACGTCCATATGAACCTGCTTACTGTAGTCAGGTAAGTGGTCTCCCTAAAAAAATCCATCCCCCCTCTCCCCACTCTTTTCTCCCCATAACACTCCCCATCCGTCTCTTCCCCTCTCATACGTACTTACTTCTGTTACGAGATTAGTGGTCTCTTGATGCCTCGATGTCTCAGGATATGTCCTGTTAACCGTTACCTTCTTTTAGCCAGGCCATAAATTTCTTTTCTCTCCTGCCCGCATCTCGTGGTCGTGCGGTAGCGTTTTCGCTTCCCACGCCCGGGTTCCCGGGTTCGATTCCCGGCGGGGTCAGGGATTTTCTCTGCCTCGTGATGGCTGGGTGTTGTGTGATGTCCTTAGGTTAGTTAGGTTTAAGTAGTTCTAAGTTCTAGGGGACTGATGACCATAGATGTTAAGTCCCATAGTGCTCAGAGCCATTTGACCCATTTCTTTTCTCTCCAATTTGATCCAACACTTCCTCATTTACTCGATCTACCCATGTTATCTTCAATATTTTTCAGCAGCACCACATTTTAAAAGCTTATAATCTTTTCTCCTCTGAACTGCTTATCGATCACGTTTCACTTCGGTACAAGGCTACACTCCATATCTGAGAAGACTTCCTAAAAATTTATACTTAATATTAACAAATTTTTCTTTTCCAGGAGCTCGTTTTTCTTGCATTTTTCGTTCTACATTTTATACCCTGTGTACTTTGCCAATCGCCAGTAATTTTGCCGCGCGGGGCAGCCGCGCGGTTTCAGGCGCCTTGTCACGGTCCGCGCGGCTGCCCCCGTCGGAGGTTCGAGTCCTCCTTCGGGCCTGGGTGTGTGTGTTGTCCTTAGCGTAAGTTAGTTTAAGTTAGATTAAGTAGTGGGTAAGCTTAGGGACCTATGACCTCAGCAGTTTGATCCCATAAGACCTTACCACAAATTTCCAAAAAAATCTAATCTACGAGTATTTTCCTCAGTATCGCCTGATTTAGTTCGGCTATACTCCATTACCCTTGTTTCGTTTTGTTGCTGTTCATCTTAACAACTGTTTTCAACACTCTATCCATTCCCTTAAACTGCTCATCCAAGTCGTTTTCCGACTAATAAGACAGAATTACAATAACATCGGAAAACCATGTTTGCCTTTCTTCAATCTATCTTCTAAGATAAGTCGTAGGATCCGCATTGCCTCGTTAGTTCCATCGTTTCTCCGAAACCCAAACCGATCTTCCCCCAGCTCGGCGGCCGGCAGAGGTGAGCGAGCGGTTCTAGGCACTTGAGTCCGGAACCGCGTGACCACTACGGTCGCAGGTTTGAATCCTGCCTCGGGCATGGATGTGTGTGATGTCCTTAGGTTAGTTAGGTTTAAGTAGTTCTAAGTTCTAGTGGACTGATGACCTCAGATGTTAAGTCCCATGGTGCTCAGAGCCATTTTGAACCCAGTTCGGCTTACATCAATATTCCCTTTCTCTGTGAATAATTGGCGTCAATATTTTGCAAATATGACTTATTAAAGTATTGATAATATTCAGACCTGTCAGTACGTACCTTCTTTGGAACAGGTATTATTACATTTTACTTCAAGTCTAAGGGAACTTCTGATGCTTCATTTTTCTTGCGTATCGGGTGAAATAGTTTTGTCATGGCTGGCTATCCCGAGGATGTCAAGAATTCTATGGGAATGTCATTCTTTCCAGAGGATTTGTTTAGAATTAGCTCTTTCAATGTTCGGTCAGCTTCTTCTACCAGTATCAATCCTCCATCTTACCTTCATCTACTTCCTCTTCCCATTATGTAATGTTATCTTCAAGTTTGTTTCCCTTATTATATACTCTATATAGAGGAAGTAAACGATAAGCGTTTACAACGTACCATAGCGGTGTAGTGGAAGTTGAGAAGAACAATTTCATACATGATACTTGTGATCGAGCAAGCAGGGAATCAACATCAAACTGGTCAACGAAAGCGCATGCACCCCGTGCGAAATTTTTAGTATTCTGTCGCCCTCTTGAGACACCAGCTTTCTTTAACACTAGTAGTTAACTTTTCCTGTGAAGGTACTGAATGGAAAAGACTTTTGTTCGCGTTACACGAAAACAAATTACGCATACAATTCAATGTAAAGTGAAGCCTTTCAAACACAGTAGTCTGGTCCTAATAAGGCCAGAGAAATAAAACCATTTAATTGGTAATTTTAGCCGGCCGCTGTGACAGAGCGGTTCTAGGCGCTTCAGTCCGGAACCGCGCTGCTGCTACGGTCGCAGGTTCGAATCCTGCCTCGGGCATGGGTGTGTGTGATGTCCTTGGTTGGTTAACCTTAAGTAGTTCTAAGTCTAGGGGACTGCTGACCTCAGATGCTAAGTCTCATAGTGCTTAAAGCCATTTTTGTTAATTTTATGCTGCCAAAAATCATCAAACTGTGAGGTAAGATTTACACAAACGTCCATTTTACAACGTGTAAAGTGCACGACTAAGCCGATGTCGTAGAAAGGCGATAGAAAATTGAAAATATCGCGCGGCTCGGATGTTCTGCTATTTAGGTGAATTATCTGTACTAATTTGAGGTTGTTTCCTGGCTTGATAGACCGTAAGTGTCTTGTATCAAACTGTTCTTCTGAACTTCCCCTATACCGCTATGGTACACTGTAAACAGTTTCGTCACAAAGATTTAATACATCGTCTGGTAACCTAGGGTATCTACTGGACCTCGTTTTTTGCCTATTTGATCGTCTGCTGCCTTCTCTTTCAATTTTTAAAGCTACGTATTCGTCGCCTACTGTATTCGTCTCCCTCGTTTGATTCAATTATTGCAGAATGCTCCGTTGATCATTCTCAACGACCTCCGGGCTTTTCACTTTATCCAGATCTCCTCTCCTTAATCTCCTCCTTCCTGCAAGATCTTCAGTCTTAAACTGCAGCTCATAACCAATAAATTATGGTCAGAGTCAACATCCACATCTGAAAATGTCACACGGTTTGAATATTGCTTCGAAGTATCTGTCTTAACGTTATTCTCCAGCTCTCTTCCATTTATGCAATCTTCTTTCGTGGTTCTTAAACCGGGTATTTACGATCATTAAATTATGATTTACGCAAAATTGTGCTAGGCGGCTTTCCTTTTCATTCTACTCCCCACAGTCCATGATCTCCTATTTCCCTCTCAACCTTTCTCCACTGTCCAATGCCAGTGCCCTACAACAATTACCTTATTTTTTCGTCCCCATTAACTACACTACTGGCCATTAAAATTCCTACACCAAGAAGGAATGCAGATGATAAACGGGCATTCATTGGACAAATATATTATACTAGAACTGACATGTGATTACATTTTCACGCAATTAGGGTGCATAGATCCTGAGAAATCAGTTCCCATAACAATCACCTCTGGCCGTAATAACGGCCTTTATACGCCTGGGCATTGAGTCAAACAGAGCTTGGATGGCATGTACAGGTGCAGCTGCCCATGCAGCTTCAACACGATACCACAGTTCATCAAGAGTAGTGACTGGCGTATTGTGACGAGCCAGTTGCTCGGCCACCATTGACCAGACGTTTTGAATTGGTGAGAGATCTGGAGAATGTGCTGGCCAGGGCAGCAGTCGAACATTTTCTGTAACCAGAAAGGCCTGTACAGGACCCGCAACATGCAGTCGTGCATTATCCTGCTGAAATGTAGGGTTTCGCTGGGATCGAATGAAGAGTAGAGCCACGGGTCGTAACACATCTGAAATGTAACGTCCACTGTTCAAAGGGCCGTCAATGCGAACAAGAGGTAGGTGACAGAGACGTGTAACCAATGGCACCCCATACCATCACGCCGGGTGATACGCCAGTATGGCGATGACGTATAGTCTCTTCCAATGTGCGTTCACCGCGATGTCGCCAAACACGGATGCCACCGTCATGATGCTGTAAAAAAAAAAACCTGGATTCATCCGAAAAAATGACGTTTTGCCATTCGTGCACCCAGGTTCGTCGTTGAGTACACCATCGCAGGCGCTCCTGTCTGTAATGCAGCGTCAAGGGTAACCGCAGCCATGGTCTCAGAGCTGATAGTCCATGCTGCTGCAAACGTCGTCCAACTGTTCGTGCAGATGGTTGTTGTCTTGCAAGCGTCCCCATCTGTTGACTCAAGGATCGAGACGTGGCTACACGATCCGTTACAGCCATGCGGATAAGATGCCTGTCATCTCAACTGCTAGTGATACGAGGCCGTTGGGATCCAGTACGGCGTTCCGTATTACCCTCTTGAACCCGCCGATTCCATATTCTACTAACAGTCATTGGATCTTGACGAACGCGAGCAGCAACGTCGCGATACGATAAACCGCAATCGCGATAGGCTACAATCCGACCTGTATCAAAATCGGAAACGTGATGTTACGCATTTCTCCTCCTTACACGAGGCATCACAACAACGTTTCACCAGGCAACGCTGGTCAACTGATGTTTGTGTATGAGAAATCGGTTGGAAACTTTCCTCATGTCAGCACGTTGTATGTGTCGCCACCGGCGCCAACCTTGTGTGAATGCTCTGAAAAGCTAATCATTTGCACATCACAGCATCTTCTTCCTGTCGGTTAAATTTCGCGTCTGTAGCACGTCATCATCGTTGTGTAGCAATTTTAATGGCCAGTAGTGTATCTGTTTAATTTATTTTATCTCATCATGCTTTCTTTCAGTCTCTTCGTCGTCTGCGGAGCTAGCTGTAATATAAACTTGTGTTATTGTAGAGGGTTTCAGCTTGGTACGGTAATGCGTTCACTGTGCTGATCGTAGCAGGTTAACCGCATTCCTGTTTTCTTATTTGTTATCTGTCCTACTCCTGCATTATCTTGTTTGATTTTGTGCTGATATCTCTGTAATCACCTGGCCAGAAATACCGCACACCAATAATTCTCACTGTATCAAACCTCTACTCTCCTTATAAATTCTCTCACCTGTGTACCTGGTTGCATGATATAACATTCCACGTTCCAATCCTTAGGACGCTAGTTTTGTTTCCCCTGATGACAACATCCTCCTGAGTAGTCTCCGACCAGATGGGGGGCTCCTACACCTCCCGGATATTTTTCCCGGGAGGATGTCATCATCATTGATCAATACAATAGAGCCGCATGTCCTCGGAGGATATAATGACACTCTGCGACGTTTAAAATTTTCCAGGCGAATTAAACATTCGAAGAGAGTTTTTGGGACTGCAGCTAGTTGTCGTAAAATTCACGATATTTTGACTGGGCACCTGACAGTCACCTTCATATGGGCCATCCATTTTTGGAAAGACGTAGATAATACTTTCATAGTGTGGCCCTACGGAGAAGATCCTAGCGTTTTTATATCACCTAAACTGCATTCATGAGAACATTCGGTTTGCTATGACATTAGAGAAAGATGGTTGTCTCCCATTCCCGGATGGTTTGGTTAGACGAAAGAGTAACGGCTCTCTGGGACGTTCGGTTTGTCGTAAGGCCGCTCAGACTGATCTGTACTTAGCTCTTCAAGCTGCCATCATCCATCTCAATAAACTATGAATATGCTTAAAATTCTCGTACACAGAACCAATACAGTGTTGGATGCAGACAATTTGCCTAAAGAGCTTGAACATTTAAAGACTGTGTTCAAAGACAATGCATACTCTACCCGGCAAACTAACAGGGCATTCTCAGCTAAAACCGGGAACCGGGAAGTGGTTCAAATGGTTCAAATGGCTCTGAGCACTATGGGACTCAACTGCTGAGGTCATTAGTCCCCTAGAACTTAGAACTACTTAAACCTAACTAACCCAAGGACATCACAAACATCCATGCCCGAGGCAGGATTCGAACCTGCGACCGTAGCGGTCTTGCGGTTCCAGACTGCAGCGCCTTTAACCGCACGGCCACTTCGACCGGCAAACCGGGAAGTGGATAAATAGGAGAACGCGTCAGTAATTTTCAGGTGAAAGTGATTTTTCGCACACCATCTACGATTTCGGACGCGCTGGGATCAGTGGAAGATAGTTTGTTTTTGCGGAAGCAGAGAATTTATAAAATACATTGCCAGTGTTGTGTGGCGTATATAGAATAAACAAAACGCACAGTGGAAGAACGCTGCAGAGAACATAAACGTTGCACTCGCCTTTCGCAATCCAGCAAGTCTGCAATTGCGGAATATTCTATCTCTAACGGACATTCAATGGAGTACGACAAAACAGTAATTTTGAGCACAGCAAAATCTTTTCGGGACTCTATTATAAAATAGTACGTTGAAATACGCATCGTGGAAAATCTAATGAACTGTGACACCGGTTACTAGCTGGATAATGCGCGGAATCCCGTCATCTCTGAGATTTTCTCCAGACGAAGACTCCAGAGTCCCCCGATGAGTGCGGCGAGCGGCGAGCGGCAACGCCGAAGACACCTGATCTTTGTCGTTCCACCAGCGAGGGAGCTGCCGCTGGGCGGTGTGGTCTAGAGCTGTTGATAAAATGTCGATATATATATTCAAACAATATCGATACATATTGACTATATCTGTCCCCCTACAAATCGATATCAAAAAGGCAATATCCAGTGCCGATATTTTTATTTTATTTTAAGTTTTTTCGCAATTTTCGGTGAATGTATGAAATTGTTCTTTTGAAATTGTAGAAGAACATAATTTTACTTTCACTGTGTGAAGGAGTCTTACTACTTTTTGAGCTCCCACCACGTCCAGTCTTTCTCTCTGACTGTGTCAAGCAAGTATAGGTGGCACAAAGAAGTAGTCCAACTCCACTGGGGGATGGCGGTGTGAATGGAACAACAAGATTTCCGATGTGGAAAAACAGCAAGATCAATTTTCAACGCAACTATAGTGCTGTTTCGTCACAGCGACAGTCTTCAAAAACAGTTGCAGAAAAAATGACCACAAGCTAAATCACTAGACTGGTTTTTGGCGGTGAGGGGATGTGCTGATGTAATCGACGCCCGGCGTTACCAACGGAAGCTACAATCTTTAGCTTCAGCACGCAGTTTTTTTACCGAGCGAGGTGGCACAGTAGTTAGCACACTGGACTCGCATTCGGGAGGTCGACGGTTCAGACGCACGTCTGTCCATCCTAATATTGGTTTTCCGTGATTTCCCTAAACCGGTTCAGACAAATGTTGGGATGGTTCCTTCCAAAGGGCACGGCCGACTTGCTTTCCCATCGTTCCCTAATCCGATGGGACCGAAGACCTCGATGTTTGGTCCCTTCCCCCAAACAACCTTATTCTCTAACCAAGCAACCACGCCGTTTTGACACTGCAACTGCTAGGTCGCTAGCGTTTGCAAAAACGAAAAATACAGCGAGTCGGCATCAAGTGCTCCAGAAAAGTCCGCTATGTGACGAAAACGAACGGCGGATCCATCGGATACCTTTTATTGTGCCACTTACATGCAGTTACCATTGTTAGCGAAGTGGTTATCGCGAAGTGTGAACGTGCATCGTTTTCCTTTCAATTTTTGCTCTAGGGGGGATAAGCAGGCAGTTAGCTTGTTGATGTACAGAATAATAATAGTGTGGTCCTTCTGTCACCGTGACTGACGCATACTCGGCGGAGCGGAGAACGTCTTGGTCAGTCATCGATGGCTTACCTGAAGATGAAATGAAATGATCGTGTTGCCCATTCGGGGGAAGATGACTGGCATGTGTCCAGTCGAAATATCGTGGACTGAAGTTTACGAGGGCTGCTGTCCTGAAATGTCTTCGAACATAATGGCTCTAGTTTCCCCTTGCTTTCAGCCGTTCCCAGCGATAATATAGCAAGGCCATGATTGTTGTAATGTTACAAGGCTAGATCAGTCAGTCACCCAGACTGTTGCCCCTGCATCTGCTGAAAAGGCTATTGGCTCTGTTCAGTAGCCATACTTTAATATCGTTCCTCTACAGCTACTCGTCCGATAAGGTTGCAATTACGGTAAGGTAGAGACATAAATGACATCCCCCGTCAGCGGGGTCCAAGGTTCGTGGGCGGCATGTGTTTTTATCACAATACAGGGTGGTCGATTGATAGTGACCGGGCCAAATATCTCACGAAATAAGCATCAAAGAAAAACTACAAAGAACGAAACTCGTCTAGCTTGAAGGGGGAAACCAGATGACGCTATGGTTGGCCCACTAGATGGCGCTGCCATACGTCAAACGGATATCAACTGCGTTTTTTTAAATGGGGACCCCCATTTTTTATTACATATTCGTGTAGTACGTAAAGAAATATGAATGTTTTGGTTGGTCCACTTTTTTCGCTTTGTGATAGATGGCGCTACAATAGTCACAAACGTATAAGTACGTTGTATCAGGTGACATTCCGCCATTGCGGACGGTATTTGCTTCGTGATACATTACCCGTGTTAAAATGGACCGTATACCAATTGCGGAAAAGGTCGATATCGTGTTGATGTACGGCTATTGTGATCAAAATACCCACCGCGAGTGTATCCTGGACGACATCATCCAAGTGTCCGCACCGTTCGCCGGATAGTTACATTATTTAAGGAAATAGGAAGTGTTCAGCCACATGTGAAACGTCAACCACGACCTGCAACAAATGATGATGCCCAAGTAGGTGTTTAAGCTGCTGTCGCGGCTAATCCGCACATCAGTAGCAAACGAATTGCGCGAGAATCGGGAATCTCAAAAACGTCGTTTTTGAGAATGCTACATCAACATCGATTGCACCTGTACCATATTTCAATGCACCAGGAATTTCATGGCGACGACTTTGAACGTCGTGTACAGTTCTGCCACTGGGCATAAGAGAAATTACGGGACGATGACAGATTTTTTGGACGCGTTCTATTTAGGGACGAAGCGTCATTCACCAGCAGCGGTAACGTAAACCCGCATAATATGCACTAATGGGCAACGGAAAATCCACGATGGCTGCGACAAGTGGAACATCAGCGACCTTGGCGGGTTAATGCATGGTGCGGCATTATGGGAGGAAGGATAATTGGCCCCCATTTTATCAGTGGAAATCTAAATGGTGCAATGTATGTTGATTTCCTAGGTAATGTTCTACCGATGTTACTACAAGATGTTTCACTGCATGAGAGAATGGCGATATACTTCCAACATGATGGATGTCCGGCACATAGCTCGCGTTCAGTTGAATCGGTATTAAATAGCATATTTCATGACCTGTGGATTGGTCGTCGAAGCACGTTCACCGGATGTGACGTCCCACGCTGTTGGAGCATGCGTTCTCAGAAATGATAAGTTCACAAAGGTACATGCATCACATAGGGAAATAAAATGTTCAAACGTACCTACGTTCTGTATTTTAATTTAAAAAACCTACCTGTTACCAACTGTTCGTCTAAAATTGTGAGCCATATGTTTGTGCCTATTACAGCGCCATCTATCACAACGCGAAAAAAGTGGTCCAACTAAAACATTCATATTTCTTTACGTACTACACGAATATGTAATTAAAAAAATTGGGGTTCCTATTTAAAAAAACGTGGTTGATACCCGTTTGACCTATGGCAGCGCCATCTAGCGGGCCAACCATAGCGCCATCTGGTTTCCCCCTTCAAGCTAGACAAGTTTTGTTCTTTGTAGTTTTTTCGTTTGATGCTTATTTCGTGAGATATTTGGCCCGGTCACGATCATTGGACCACCCTGTGTAATCATGTTTTTATACCTCGTGATGATGCCAACCTTGGCTAAAGTGTTTATTTGTTCTGTTTACTAGTTTAAAGTGACAGACGAATCTCATGATACAGTGACTGAACGAAAACGGTCATTTAATGAAGTAAAAATTCTGTTTTGGATTCCTCAAATTCGAACATACAGTCGGTGTTCCTTGTGCCCTGCCTAATCACTTACGGGTCCCCAAAAACAATCCATTATGAACGAAGTATCCGACAGTTTCTAACAGTAACAAATCAGTCGGCATTGCAGATCTCTGCGACGGAATAGTTTCGCAGTTTTTCTCTGTCTACAAATAGTAAAAGCAGTTCTCTTTCGTTTGAGCAGTAGTTGGGACACGCTGTTCCAAAAGTTTATACCGGAGCTGCCACAGTGCGACTTTTAAATCACGAGCAACACATCATGAGCAGACTGCTGTATAGGGATTCAATTTTCCCCGGTCTCTCAAGAATTTCATTATTAATTTATGATGTTGGAGTTTTGCAGCGCTCGTCTTTTTAGTAAAATAGTTTTGGGTGCCGAATTAAGAAATAATTTTATGGAAAGTCAACTGGACAAAATTTCTGTTGCACATCCCTTTATGCAGGGTGTCTCACTATTCCTGTTACACAATTCTAGATGTTGTAGAGGAGACATAGAAGATCAAGTTTTACATAGAAACCCATATGCGGAAACGTCATACAACGATGCTACAGAGCGTCAAAGCTATAGGCGCCGACGCCTGTAAATTTATGTATATACAGCGTGATTCGATGATGATGTTACAAACTTTCAAGGGTGGTGGAGAAGGATAAATGTATCAATTTGTAGTAAGGATCCCTGTACCAGAAAAGAACGACTGGAAAGTTATAAGCGAAAAGTGTTTTGATATTTCTGACAGTGAAATTCATGTACATGTACTGTTGTTGCTACGAATGTACGGTATACAACATCCAGAGGCGATAATACGGACCAAAACCAAGAAAAGAAGAAAAAATGTCTAGTAAACATGGCTTCTAAAACGCATATCTTAAGAACTACGAGCACTTGGTTAATAGAGGAGATGTATTTCACACAAGTGACCCTAGCAAAGATGAAGAAGTGCTTATATCTTCTCAGGTGTGAATTTTAGAGCCCATGTTTACTGGAAATCTTTTCTTGTCTTGGTCCATACCTGTGAAAATTGCATACCCTACATTCCTAGCAACAACAGAACCGTTACATGTGTTCCACTGTCAGAAGCATTAGACTGATTTTCTCTTGTAACTTCGACTCGTTCGTTTCCTCAAATTGATATATCGTTTCCTCAAATTGATATATTTATCCGACTCCATCACCCCTGAAAGTCTGTAACGTCATCACGGAATCGCCTTGTATATAAATACACTTACAGGCACTGGCCTATAACTTTGACGTTCTGTAGTGCCGTTGGATGACGTTTCCGGACATGGGTTCCTACGTAACACTTGTTGAACTACTAAGTCTCCTCTACAACCTCTAGAAGTGTGTAACATGAATTGTGAAACACTCTGAATAGTTTATGAGACTATAGTCTGTCCAAAATCACTCTCGCAAAGATCTATACAGTTCTTAGAGAATTTCTTCTACTCTAGAATCTTGTTCTTACTTGATTCTTTCAGGGCTCTGTCAAATTTTTCTCGAAGTATTATAACTCCTGTCTTATCTTTTTCACTTCGTATTCCCTTTCTACAACATTGTCTTTAAGATTGTTCCCTTGGTAAGTTTGTCTACAGTATATATTTCTTGCACCTTTCAGTCTTTCCCTCTTTGGTTAGTAAGGGGTTTCCATTTGAGCTCGTTATATTCATACAGGTTCTTCTATTTTTTCCACTGATCTTTTTAATTTTCCTATTCGCGGCATCTATTTTTTCCATAGTCACGCATTATTCTACAGCTTTGCGGTACTCTGGCTATTCCCGCTTAGACGTTTTGCACTATCACTCTCATTTTTCAGATGTCTGTGTTCCCTTTTGCCTTTCTCATTTGCTATATTCTCATACTTTCTCCTTTCGTCAGTTACATTCAATATCTCTTGTAATTTCCAATTATTTCCACTGAGACTTTTCAGCATGGCTATTTAATCTTCTGCTGATTTCACTAATTCATCTCTCAAAGCTATTCAATCCTTCTCTGTTGTATTCATTTTTCCTGTTTCTGTCAGTCGTTGCCTACTGCTCGCTTGAAAGTCTCACCAACTTTTGTTTTTTATTCAGTTTATCTACATCCTATCTCTTGATTTCCCGACTTTCAACAATTTCTTCAGGTTTAATCTGTAGTCCCTAACTAATACACTATAGCCACAGTCCATGCCTGTTCTTGAAACATATTTGTAAGTTTCCTTATTTTTATTCATTCGTCATGTTTGAATTTAAAATAATTCTGTTACTTGATTAACACTAGTAATTTTAGTGATTCTTCTGTGTGTTTCCTATGGAAGTATCTATATCTTTTGACTTACTGAAATGCAACTGTACATGACTTCACGTACAACAGTAGAAAACAATCCTACTCTGCATGGGATTTTCATGAGGGTTAATTACTTACTTACTTACTTTTGCGTTTTCTCTGAATTGTGTTTCTTCCTGTTAGATCATTTTTAGTTCATAGTTGTGGATGTTCATTGACTGTTGTTGTTTCGGCAGGAGGCATCCGAGTGGTGGGCTGTAATTCAGTAATGACGTGATGGGATTGTCACCCTCATGAATATCTGGCATTTCATGCTTAATGTTTTAGGTCTGTTTCAAATAAATCAGTATTAGTCTCAGCATAAAACTGTGTGCTGCATATTTTTACATGCATTTGTAACGCATGAAATAAATCTTTTAGTAGGCTGCAGTTGCTGCATTGAGTTCCAGCTAATACATACCAAACAACATTTTATGTTGTTTATTCGTTTCTATGAGTTTCGTTGTATCCATGAACCACACTATGCTATTATTTGTTGGCTGTTGTTCTTATAATATTGTCTGCTTGTAGTTTTGACTTGGGTTCCAATTTTTTATTCCTTACTGTTATTTTATAGTATGTTGTTCTGTTTCTTGATTCGTATTGTGATTTATTAAATGGCTTACTGAGGTATCTTGTACAGAATTATTTCTTTCATGGAAACTAGCATGTATTCCGGAAACATCATTCATCTGAAACCCGACTTGTCCTCACGTGACTTCGCGAAAGCCGTGGATCATAGAACTCACATAGGTACAGTAATTTCTTCACTTCCAATAAGCATTTGACCCGGTACAACGTCAGTGCGGTCGCGTGGAACATAAAAGAATTTGCGTGACTGGTTTGAGATTTTGTTGTTAGCAAGGATGCAAACTATTATTTTGCGTGGAGAGTCACCGACAGCTGAAGTAATTTTAGCTGTGCCCCAGGAAATGTGTTGGAACCCTTGTTTTTTTCCCTTGGTATGCTGCTCGTCAGCCTACAGAATTTTTAAAACATAAGCAGATAAGAAACAATAAAAGCAGGCGATAAAACGGTGAAAACGGTGACGTAAATTGTAAAACGGCGGAAAATTGTGGAAAGTTAAAACATAAAATAAAGGGTGGGCGATTCTAATAAAATACACAGGATGCAACCAGGTAGATTAGTAGACAGACAATTAAAAAACACGGCGACAATCTGGTTTCTGTTCGCAAGAGAAATAAAAATCACACCCAGCGAAAGTATGATGACCATTTGCAACACTTCGGAAAAGACACACAACACTTAACAATCACTGGAAACACTGCATTAAAAAGTCGGCACGAGGATGACACCCCACAGCCAAGGGGCGATGGGGGGCGGGGGTGGACAGATGAGGGGGAAACAAGGGGGGAGGAGTGGAAAACGAAAGGGGGATGGAACCGACGCTGGAACCCTTGCTGCTTATGTTGTATTTCAATGATCTGAGGGGCGTTGTAAACACTAACCCCTGACTTTTACAGATGGTGCAGTTACCTACATCGACGTACTGTCAGCAACAAAGTTAAACATACACACACGCTTTAAAAAGATTTCGAACTGCTCTAAAGATCGAAAACTTGCTTTTCATTTTGAGAAACGTAAAATTGTGCACCTCACAAAAGCGGAAATAACTATTATCCTGCACTTGAGGTGACAGAACTCATGAGAAAGCGATATGCACACACACACACAGATGGCAGTAGTATCGCGTACACAGGGTGTAACAGGGCAGCGCGTTGGCAGAGCTGTCATTGGTACTCGGGTGATTCATGTGAAAAGGTTTTCGATGTGATTGTGGACGCACGACGGGAATTAACAGAGTTCGAACGCGAAATGGTAGGTGAGATAGATGCATTGGACATTACATTTCGGAAATCGTTAGGGAATTCAATATTCCGACATCCACGGTGTCAAGAGTGCGCCGAAAATGCCAAATTTCAGGCGTTACCTCTCACCACAGGCAACGCACCGGTCGACAGCCTTCACTTAACGACCGAGAGCAGCAGCGTTTGCGTAGAGTTATCAGTGCTAACAGACAAGAAGCACTGCGTGAAATGCCCGCAGAAATCAATGTGGGACGTACGACGAACGTATCCGTTAGGACGTTAATGGGCTATGGCAGCAGACGACCGACGTGAGTGGCTTTACTAACAGCACGTCATCACCTGCAGCGCCTTTCCTGAGTTCGTAATCTTATCGGTTGGACCCAAGACTACTGGAAAACCGTGACCTGGTCAGATGAGTCCAGATTTCAGTTGGTAACACCTGATGATAGAGTTCGAGTGTGACACAGAACCCGCGAAGTCATGGACCCAAATTGTCAACAAGGCACTGTGCAAGCTGGTAGTGATCAAATAATTGTGTGGGTTACGTTTATATTGCCTGGACTGGATCATCTGGTCCAACTGAGCCGATCATTGACTGGAAATGGTTATGTTCGCCTGTTTGGAGACCATTTGCAGCCATTCATGGACTTCATGTTCCCAAACAACGATGAAATTTGTATGGATGGCAATGCGTCATCCACCGGGCCACATTTGTTCGCGATTGGTGTGAGAAAATTCTGGACAGTCTGAGCGAATGATTTGGCCAGCCAGATCGCCCGACATGAATCCCATCGAACATTTGTGGGACATAATAGTTCGTGCACAAAGTCCAACATCGGCAATACTTTCGCTTTATGGACGGCTGTAGAGGGAGCGTGGCCCAGTATTTCTCCAGGGGACTTCCAACGACTTGTTGATCTCATGGCGCGTCGAGTTAGTGCAGCACGCCAGGCAAAAGGAGGTCCGACACGATATCTGGGGGAAGCCCATAACTTTTGTGACCTCAGTGTATATTAAGATAGAATAAATCGAGATGAGAGCACTGATTAAATACTTCATAAAAAGGTACGATAGCTAAGAAAATTCATGTCGATTTTCAAAACACATTGGGGAACCCTGCTCTTTCATATTCAGCTGTTGCTAGATGGCCAAACGAGGTTAAATGTGGTCGGGAGAGCTTACATGATTAGCCAAGATCTGTCATTAACCAGAAATTTTTGTACAAGTGCGTAATGTGGCCATGAAGGATCACCGGCTAATAGTACGAGGATTTGATGAAGCTGTAGGAATGACATGTGAATTGGCACATCGCATTTAACAATGGAACTGTCTATGAGAAAATTATCTGTTAGATGGGTGCCACAACTCTTAACGCAGGATCAGATACTCATCAGAATGGAGATGTCCGAACAATGTTTGATATGTTTTCAGAGCGACCAACAAGATTTTTTTTTTGCGCTGGTTTGCGACCACAGAGCAAACGTCGGTCCACAACTGTACCTCAGAGACGAAACAGCAGTCAAAGCAGTGCAAACATTTTCATTTACCACCACCAAAAAAAGGAAAGGCAATACGATCAGCCGGAACAGTCATGGCGTCAGTTTTCTGGGATGCAAAAAGTATTGTGCTGATACATTCACTCCCCATTCGTCAAACAGTTACGAGAAAATACTACGCCAACCTCCCGTACCAACTACAGCAAATATACTGCAATGGAGGCCAGGTTTGGCAAGAAAGAAGGCCATCTTTCAACAAGACAATGTGCACCTACACACAAGTATCGTTGCCATTGCAAAAATACATGAACCAAGAAACGAATTGTTGGCAAACCGATCGTATTCGCCTGATTTGGATCCATCGGACTTCCGTCTCTTCCCCAAGCTCAAACGTTTTCGTCGGTGGATGGGGAGTCTCTTCAAACAAAGAATGACAGCCGAATTTGACGGGTATTTTGCAGACCTGGAGCAACGTAGTTTTCGAGATGGGTTCAAGGGGGTTGTAACATCGATGCTGGCCAAAGTGTGTTGTTGTACAGCGAGACTATACTGAGAAATAAAAAAAGGTTCACTGAGGTAAGTCGTTTCTTTCCGTTCTAGTCCGAGATATTTTCAAACTGCCCTCGTAGTGTAATGAGAAGTGTCCTCTGTCATGTACCTCATAGTGATTTGCCGATTATAAATGAAGATGTAGATGTTATCACTTGAAGTTTTTTTTCCAGAAATTTTACGCTTTCTGTGTCATTTAAATTTGCTGATCCCGGATCATATTGTAGTATGAAATTATGGATTATAATGAAGTAGCCTATTCGGCTCATGATTCGATCAAAGAGATGTGTAGCAGAAGTGTGTTTACAGGGTTGCCCGTATGGATTAATCTACACAGGGTATCTTATCCGTTAAATGGTTTTTGGTGTTCTGACGTACTATGGACGTTCTATTGACTTTCGTTTTAGGGCTGAAACTGTTTCTTCGCAGTTTTTCACGTATAACAAAATTGTGTTATGGAACGGAGCACGTCTTTTTCGTTCCATGTCGAAGTGTTGGCGGAATTAATGCTATGTAACAACGGAATAATCGGCTGTTTTAAAATAAATGATTTTACAACAAATGCACGTTGCTTACTCGACCACAGATGCATAGCCACTGAAACGGCATGGCATAGGTCGCTATGCAACAATGAAAAGGTTGTGTAATGTGCGAGTTCTTATGAATTAAATACCTTAAAATAGTTTTGCTGCATCCATAATTACAAAGTTTTCTCATTAATAAACTAAAAACTAATTTAACTTAGCAAATACTTCATTACATACGACATACTTTCAAACACAACATCAGGCAAATGTAGCGATTACGTGTATACCTTCTCAGTGTCCTTATCAGCTGTGAGTTTGCTTCTTGACGTTAATAACTAATCTCACTGACGATAAGATAAAATTTTGTTGATATAAAATCCATCGTATATTTGTAAAGTTTGTTTTATTGTAACTGTCTTGCACATCACAGTAAAATCACTGTGCTCAACCTTTTCTTTTAGGGAGCAATGTTATTTCCTGGGGAAAGTTTGATTGATTATTTTCTCACAGTGCAATTTCCTGTAGTTATCTGCTTTTGTATTTGAGATCGCAAATGCCTGCTTATGCTGTGGTGCTCAGCTCGCAGGTAATCAGTCCGAACACTGGCAGTAGAATAAATTTTCTTCGCTATTGTTTGGCCTTTAAGCGATGGCAAGATGGTGCAGTACAGTTTGTGATCCCAAAAGTTGGTGCCATTGTGTTGGGTTAAAATCCAAACCCCATCATAATGCCCCCAAGAAAGAAAGAATGCAAATGAAAAAAGCATTGCAAAAAGGTTGCATGAAAAGCATTAAGAGTACATTATGAGTGTAAAGGAATATACTGAACAGGTACAGTACATAACAGTAGTAAAACTCTTAACTGGAAGCCGACGACTTGAAGCTTATGCATAAACCGTAAAACATAATGGATTTTAAACGATGACTAACTGAAACCCTCAGCTAACGACAGGTGTTGCTGATATACCTCGATGTGGACAGCTGAAAATGTGTGCCCCGACCGGGACCCGAACCCGGGATCTCCTGCTTACATGGCAGACGCTCTATCCATCTGAGCCACCGACGACACAGATGAATAGCGCGACTGCAGGGACTTATCCCTTGCACGCTTCCCGTGAGACTCACATTCCCAACTGTCCACAATTCTACATATGTAATGTACCTTATAGACATTTGCCCATCCACTCATTACTCGCGCACGCTTTGGAGATTCCCGTAAGAGTTCTGGACAACCTGTGCGCATTCGCACAGACGAAGGTCAATGGCTGGGTAGTCTTTAACTATATACATGAAGGCAGTAACTGTTCTCGAAAGAACAGAATACTGTTGATGACCGTGCAAATGTCTATAAGGTACATTACATATGTAGAATTGTGGACAGTTGGGAATGCGAGTCTCACGGGAAGCGTGCAAGGGATAAGTCCCTGCAGTCGCGCTATTCATCTGTGTCCTCGGTGGCTCAGATGGATAGAGCGTCTGCCATGTAAGCAGGAGATGCCGGATTCGGGTCGCGTTCGGGGCACATATTTTCAGCTGTCCACATCGAGGTATATCAACAACACCTGTCGGCAGCTGAGGGTTTCAGTCATCATTTATTCCAGGGAAAAGCTGCACGGTCATCAACAGTATTCTGTCTTCATATAATGGATTTTTTTCCTTTCCCTTAATGGCATGCAAATTTTAATTTAGTGAGGACGAATATGGCGACGTGGAATAACGCGCCATAGCCATGAGCTGAAAGAACTTACACTCCTATTAAAAAGCATCTTGCTGCTAAGCAAAATGGAAGAAAGCTAGACTTTTGAAGTCCGCACTGTCAAAAACCTGTATACAGTTTGATGATGATGATGATGATGATGATGGTGGTGAGTCCCATACTCCTTTACAGAGCGTAGGGGAGCGACGCGGGAGACCGGCTCCGCCTTACTAGGCAAGGATAGCTACCAGCAATTGCAATAAAGGGATCCCCAACTCTACTGGTCACCCACTAGCCTGGAAGACTTGCTCACTTCACTTCTCTTGCTTTCTGTGCGGCACTTCCTGCAACCCCCAGAGCCAGTTGGATCAAAAAGATGAAAAAGATGAAAATATTCTTCGATAACATTTCAGCTCCCACATACTGCATATGCAAGGATAAACCAATCAGAAGCGCTCCCACGATTAGAGAAAGCACGCCCAAATTTGATCCCACACTCTGCGCTCAGGTGTGCTGGCTTTCGCAGTAAATGTGTACTGGTGTGGTGGTGGCCCTCATTTGCGCACCCACAGAGTCAGTGTTCAAATATTAAAAGTTTTGACTGGTTTCATTGACTAGGGGCTGGGATACGTAGTTGCCGCATTACAGGCCAAATACTGCTGAATCTACGGTATACGATAAGAATTCACACATGAATCGAACGGTCGAAGGTTTCTATCAATCGGCAGTTGCGGACTATGAAAGTAACATATAAATTTGTAAATGAAAGATTGCAATTAAATAAAATCTGCTGGTACTATCTTAACGACTTTAAATGATGAGTACGGTAGTAGAAGTGGTTCAAATGGCTCTGAGCACTATGGAACTCAACTGCTGAGGTCATTAGTCCCCTAGAACTTAGAACTAGTTAAACCTAACTAACCTAAGGACATCACAAACATCCATGCCCGAGGCAGGATTCGAACCTGCGACCGTAGCGGTCTTGCGGTTCCAGACTGCAGCGCCTTTAACCGCACGGCCACTTCGGCCGGCAGGTAGTAGAAGTACTTTTGAGGATGCGGTATATTTCTGCAAAATACTTATGGGTGTCGATGGTCCAGCAGTTAAATGAAATATAAGTTGAATAACAGGGAAACAATAGATTCCTACTGCACGTAATTAGCTATGAAGAACAGCATAGCTCGCGAGGGATTCACTTCTAAACGCTCACTACGTCTTCACTGTAGAAGCCACGGAAACCTCACTAGTGCACAAGTCGGCACTCCGAAGTATCGGGTGATCAAAAAGTCAGCATAAATTTGAAAACTGAATAAATCACGGAATAATGTAGACAGAGAAGTACAAATTGACACACATGGTTGGAATGACATGGCGTTTTATTAGAACCAAAAAATACGAACATTCAAAAAAATGTCCGACAAATGGCGCTTCATCTGATCAGAAAAGCAATAATTAGCATAACAAAGTAAGACAAAGGAAAGATGATGTTCTTTACAGGAAATGCTCAATTTGGTCACCATCATTCCTCAACAATAGCTGTAGTCGAGGAATAATGTTGTGAACAGCACTGTAAAGCATGTCCGGAGTTACGGTGAGGCATTGGGGTCGGATGTTGTCTTTCAGCATCCCTAGAGATGTCGGTCGATCACGATACACTTGTGACTGCAGGTAACCCCAAAGCCAATAATCGCACGGACTGAGGTCTGGGAACCTGGGACGCCAAGCATGACGAAAGTGGTGGCTGAGCACACGATGATCACCAAACGATGCGCGCAAGAGATCTTTCACGCATCTAGCAATATGGGGTGGAGCGCCATCCTGCATAAACATCGTACGTTCCAGCAGGTGTTTATGAACCAGGCTGGGGATGATGCGATTCTGTAACATATCGGCGTACCTCTCACGCGTCACGGTAGCAGTTTTGCTGTCCAGCGCCATCCGTCGGACATTTTGTGAACTTTTGTTTTTTGTTCTAATAAAACCCCATGTCATTCCAAGCATGTGCGTCAATTTTTGCCCCTCTATCTACATTATTCCGTGGTTTATTAAGTTTTCAAATTTATACTGACTTTTTGGTCACCCGGTATTTCTATCTACCGCGACCACGCGCAAACCGCTCCACTCTCCAAGTCTTTCCCGCGACTGTCGCGCTGTACTGTCCGCGTCCAGCACTCACTCACGTGTCCAGTCAGAGCGCTACCTCCATGTCTCCAAGCTCACAAACGTATTGAAACACGTACGAAATGCTGGATTTACATTCAAACATCTTGAAATTAAATAAATATTCCTACGGCTGGACCATATACACGCTCTAACACACATTATTAGATACATAAACAAATTAAATAAACATATATCAAAGGAATAGAAAAAAAGGTAGGGCAGCAGCCTACACAGTAAATTTTTAACTAATTTCTTCATGAATAATATATATCGCATATAAACAAAGACATAGATGAATAAATATATTTATAAGCATGCTGCTACCGTTTTATCGTGTAACTGTGGAGTACTTATGGCCTGACACGATCGATAGTAATCGGCCACTTTGAGCTCCGATAACTCATGTACTATTCAAGTTACATGCCTATAATTCATACCAATTTAGGTCTACACTAATAGCTTTCTAAAGACACGGGGATCGACAAAATCGGATGAAGCGTTTATATTTTGGAAATTCGTTGCTGGGTGTTACTTGTATAATTTACTTTCAGATACTAAACTTTAGACTGATAAAGATATTGAAAATCTGATTACACCATCAGAATCGTCGTGCAAATAATAGTAATGAACATGTTTCTTTTTGAGGTACAGTAGAGTCTCGATAGTTCGAGGTGAACGGGACCGGAACCACCTCGAACTATCGAAAACTCGGACTATTGAAATTTAAATGGGAAAAAGAAATATTATGATATTGCAAGTAATACAGGTCAAAATATGAACCTTGTTAAAATAACAGTATTTAAACATGCATTTTCATTGGCAGAATAACAATAGTTATTTATTTAGACAATTAATAGCAAAGTGTCTTTTGTTTGACGAAGCAGCAACGTTTCCTCGCGGCAATGTCACGCCACCGTCTCAGGAGCAGTAGGTCAGTTGGTGTCGCCTCCAGCTGTTGTTCCACGTAGCATATGGCGGCCTCGAGAGCAGCGTAGCCATCGGTGTGACTCACCATCGATGCAGCCTCTGCCTCGTCATCCTCGTCACTCTCACACTGCGATGGAATGTTAACCATGCCAATTATAGAAGAGTCTGTCACTTCCAACTGTTCGTCCGAATTTAACCAATCGCCTACTTCCACCTCGTCTGCCTCTTCACACCCTGGCAATCTTCTGATTGAATTACAAATGGTTGATCGTCCTCATCTGCTAAATCGTCAGTTTCTGTGTCTGGACTACTTTCCTGTAGAATTCTCTTCCATGACTTAGAAATTGTGTCTGACTTTATTTCGCTCCAAGATTCGCTAATCCAGTACACGACGTCCTTCAAAGTCACTTTCTTGAAAGCTCCTACAATGCTTTCGTTGTCTTCGGAATGCAGGATTGACTGTAGCAATCACCGACGATACTTTTGTTTTAGACATTCCAGAACGCCTTGATCCATGGGCTGAATGAGACAGGTAACGTTTGATGGGAAAAACAAGGCGCGGATACCGTCGCACTACAGTTCTCCTCCACTTGGATGTGAGGACGCATTATCCATGAGCAAAATTGTTTTGCATAGCAGTTCCCTTTCTTTTAAGAAATTCTTGCAGTCAGATACAAATGACTAAAAAAACCAGTTCTTGAAGATTTTCTGATTCATCCAAGCATTACTCTCATCAGTATAGACAGCCGGAAGAGCTGAGATGGATACATACTTGAATGCTCTTGGCTTGGCAGACTTCTCAATCACAACTAGTTTTAGCTTGTGGTTTCCAGTTGCATTTTAAGCTACCGTAATTGTGAGCCGCTCTTTGCTTTTTTGTGCCCAGGAGCTCTTTTTTCTTCACAAGAAGCAAGTGTTCTCGCTGGTAACATTTTAAAATTTAGCCCAGTTTCGCCACAGTTATATATTTGTTCCTTAGACAAATTTTCGTCATTTATGATTTTTTTAAACTCGACGATAAATTTTGAAACGGCCTGATCGTCACCAGAGAGTTTTTCTCCACATACGTCTAGTTGATGCACTCCATACCTCTTTCTTCCACTTGTCGAGCCAGCCCACACTAGCGGCGAAATTGTCATCTCCTTCCTGCAGCTGGTTTCTGAAAAACAAAGCTTTTTCTTGCAAGATTGGGCCAGAAATCGGAGCACCTTTCTGTCTCTGTTGGGTAAACCACATGAACAATGGCTCACTTGTTTTTTCGAAGTCTTGACTTCTTTATACTTCTTCGACTGAGAGATTCGTGTGAGCATTTCTGTGAAGAAAACTGTTCCAATTTAAGTCGGTTTCTTCGCCAGTCACCTACAGTAACTTCACCGACACCATATTCGAGAGCAAGTTTTTTTATTGTTTCTCCTTTGTCAAGTCGTCTTAGTGCTTCTAATTTTAGATGCAAAGGCACAAATTTCCTCTTTTTTGTTACAGCACTCATCTTTGTAAGGTGTACAACGGAACACACATTCAACAAACAAAACGACACACAACACTGTACAGTACAGTTACTGGGAATTACAGCAGCGTATGAACTCCCCAGTTTTGATCGGTAGCAGCCGGCAGAAGTCGGGGTATTTCGTGCCATACTGACAACAGATGTTCGTGCAACAGTACAGCGAGCTAATCGTCGGTGTTGATTGCATTGTTGTCTGCTTTGTCACTGAGCTGTACTCTCCCAATCTATCTTTTGCAATGATGTTTTCATTATTTATCATGTCAGTAAAAAAAGTATATCGTTGCAACATCTTTTTTTTTTTTTTTTTTTTTTTTTAAGAGGCTCTGATTATTGGAAACTCGAACTATCGAGACTCTACTGTATCATGATTCATCTGGCTACTATACGAACTGTGAAATGTCTGCCATTATGGTTTCACAAGTCCACCATCTTTGGCCCTCCCGGCGCACAGCGTCACCAAGGAATTCCCAGCCACATGCACGATGGACCACGTGGTCCGGCCGTTGTGCGGCATCAAGCGCTTCCTAACGAGCCGCTTCTTGCCGAGCGGTGGCCGCCAACTCTGAACTTAAAATATTTTCAGGGCACCAAGGCTCACCCGTTACCTCACAGGTGATCCTGTTCCACTCTCACAAGCTGAGAGAAAACATGTAGCCCTAAGTGCTATTTGCTTTCACGAAACATAGGAAAGATGTTATCTGTTCAAAACAGTCCTTTATTCACAAATCAGAGAGTTGCATTTTTTAGGAACGGGGTGCTGTTTGTGTTCGCTCTCGTCGTAGGTTGTCCTATGAAAAGACATTATATTGCCTGGCTGAGATCTCGTATTGTTGGCGGACATGCCGCCGCCGTCACCCCCCGTCCACCTTCTCCAGTTTGCCGATGACACCGCCTTCCTTGCCCTTGCCCCCACCCTGCAGTTCTCCCAACACCTTCTCCAATCCCATCTTGACCGGTTCACCGCTTGGTGCAATCAGTGGTTGCTCAAGGTCAATCCCTCCAAAACCCAGGCGATCATTGTAGGCAAAATCACCCCTTCCTTCCGCCTCCTTGATTTCTATCTCACCATCTATGGCCATCCTATCGCCCTCACTCCCACCCTTAAGTACCTTGGCGTCACCCTCGACCGTTGCCTCTCCTGGACTCCCCATCTCCGGACAATCCAAGCCAAGGCACGCTCCCAACTCCGCCTCCTCAAGCTCCTTTCCGGCCATACGTGGGGTCTGGACCCCTCCACCATCCTCCACACCTATAAATCCCTCATCCGCCCTATCCTTTGTTACGCCCATACGGCTTGGATCTCTGCCCCCCCTACCTTTTATAAATCCCTCCAAATCCTTGAACACCATGCTCTCCACCTCGCCTATCGCATCCGTCTCCCCTCCCCTACGCGGATCCTGTATGATCTCATCCCCTTCCCCCACCTCCTCCTTTTACTGAAAGGATACGGATCCTGTAGACCTCCTGCAAACTCGATCCTCCTCACCCACTAGTCTCCCCCATCCTCTCCCACCCCTGCCCGCTGCCGTGCCTGTATTCCCACGTCCCACTCGGTCTCCATCTCTCCACCCTCCTTACGCTCTCCCAAGGTGGCTTCCGCCAGCTCCCTGATGATGCCCTCCTCCCCTCCATCTACCCCTCCTACCAACTTTGATCCTCCCACCCTCCTCCTGTGTTTGCTCCTCTGGGCACCCTCCCTCCCTTCTCTCCCTCTTCCCTCCCTCCTCCATTTCTCCCCACTCCTCCCCTGGGCTTCCCCTCCCCTGTCCATCTCCTCCTCCCCCCATCTCCTTAGCCATTGGCATCTTTGTTCTCCCCTCTCACCCACCTCACCCTTATTCCCCTCTTGGCAGGTTCCCGGACTCGCACATGCTAAGTGGACATTCGCGCGCCAGAGATCATCGCCATCAGTGTCTCGTGTGTGCCGTCGTGTTTAGTGTTCAGTGTTCACCGTCACACTCCATCGTTCACCAGTGCCATAGTCATCTTTAGTGTTTGTGCTTCGTGTCAACAGTTTGTAGTGTGGATTGTCATCGAGTGTGACGGGCTTCATGTTTTTTTATGTTCATGTGTCTACTGTTTTTTCCCGCCGTTTTTCCAAGTGGTGTATCTTCTCTGTTTATATTATTGTACTATCTTCGGCTGAAGAGTGGCGTATTGTGCTGCTGCCAGCCTACCTGTTCTACAGGTTTTAAAATCACAATAAAGAAAAAAAAATATCTCGTATTGTCTGCAATGCGTCGTGGAATCTGCAGCTCTTTTGTTTGGCTAGCAGCTTCCCTATAGACCCCGACGTCCTGGCACTCTAACTTCAGAGTTCGCCCCCTTCTTACTCTTTGGCTGTGTCCTACCCGTGGCTTCTTGTGGAGCGACAGGTAGGCTACAGCTACAAATGCCTCTCTATTCGACTAACACTGAGACCCACACAGATATTCCCAGAAAACAAGCACCCTGTATTGCCATAGTCGTGGTCTTAGGTCTAACGTATTTAAGATGAAACGAAATAAACAGAGAAAATAACTACAGATGAACCTAACAGTTGCTTGTTATGAAATCAAATTCGTGGTAATTAAAGTGATCCAAATTCAAAACAGTATTAATCAAATAAATAAATAAATGAGAAACATGAGAGGACGAAGCACAGTCAGACTGAAGCCATTAAGGATCTGTTGTCAGCCACTTAACCACTGAGCCACAGAGGCTGCAACTTAAGGATGGCATATCTGTGTCTTGCAGGTGAAACTGCGATGGAAAAGAACAGAAGATGGACCCTGTCGGCTGACCTGGGGGCGCTGCTGTCGTCTGGAAAAGCTGCTGACATCACCATCATGGCGGACGGCGTCTGGCTGCCGGCGCACAGAGCAGTGTTGGCGGCGCGCAGCCCTGTCTTCGCCGCCATGTTCCGGCACGATGTGCTGGAAGCTTCTGAGGGCAGTGTGAACATTGCAGACATCAACCAGGAGGTGCTGCAGCAGCTGCTGCAGTTCATGTACACTGACGAAGCGCCTCTGCTGGAATGCGTCGCACCGGAGCTGCTCGCGGCAGCGGAGAAGTACGGTGTGACCAGACTGAAGCAACAGTGTGAGCAACAGGTCATTGTGGACCTGTGTGTGGAAAATGCTGCAGCCAGCGCCGTCCTTGCAATGGTCTACTCGTGTGCGAAGCTGAAGGCGGCAGCTATCAGCTTTATCAATTCCCACTACCAAGAAGTTATGGCTACAGATGGTTGGGCTAGTGCCATGAGGGAACACACGGAAGACACTGTGGAGATCTGCCGTCTGCTGAGGGATGCAACACGCCTTGAGTCAGAATGGTATGACTGCCTGTGTGCTTGTTTTCTATCCCTTACTGTCTTCAGTTTTTTATTTGTTGTTGCTGTTGTGGTCTTCAGTCCAGAGACTGGTTTAATGCAGCTCTCCATGCTACTCTATCCTGTGCAAGCTTCTTCATCTCCCAGTACCTACTGCAACCTACATCCTTCTGAATCTGCGTAGTGTATTCGTCTCTTGGTCTCCCTCTACGATTTTTACCCTCCACACTGCCCTCCAATACTAAATTGGTGATCCCTTGATGCCTCAGAACATGTCCCACCAACCGATCCCTTCTTCTAGTCAAGTTGTTCCACGAACTCCTCCTCTCCCCAGTTCTGTTCAATACCTTCTCATCAGTTATGTGATCTACCCATCTAATCTTCAGCATTCTTCTGTAGCACCACATTTCGAAAGCTTCTATTCTCTTTTCGTCCAAACTATTTATCGTCCATGTTTAACTTCCATAGATGGCTAAACTCCATACAAATACTTTCAGAAACGACTTCCTGACACTTAAATCTATATTCGATGTTAACAAATTTCTCTTCTTCAGAAACGCTTTCCTTGCAATTGCCAGTCTACATTTTATATCGTCTCTACTTTGACCATCATCAGTTATTTTGCTCCCCAAATAGCAAAACTCCTTTACTACTTTAACTGTCTCATTTCTTATTTATGAGCTCCATAATCATGTTATCTTAAGGGTGATATATGAGGTGTTCAAAAAGTCTCTCTGCAGTGCCGTGCCGGCCGCGGTGGCCGAGCGCCTCTAGGCGCTTCAGTCCGGAATCGCGCGACTGCTACGGTCGCAGGTTCGAATCCTGCCACGGGCATGGATGTGTGTGATGTCCTTAGGTTAGTTAGGTTTAAGTAGTTCTAAGTCCTAGGGGACTGATGACCTCAGATGTTAAGTCCCATAGTGCTCAGAGCCATTTGAACCACTTTTTGCCGTGCCGTATGATTGTTAGCTTCGCGTGCCGTATGCCGCAGTGGATATAACTGAAACTCAGTGAAATACAAGTTATTAATTTATTGAATATTCATTTTTACTTCCAAATTTTCACATTGAATGTTGAAAGTGTCCCCCCTGTTGTTGAATACACAGTTCAATTCGTCTAATCATGTTTGCAAACACAAGCTGTAACATTTCTTCTGTAATAGAAGCAGTGAAAGTGGATATTGCAGTTTTTAATTCATCGATGGATTTTTGGACGGTTTTTATAGACAGTTGCTTTCGCTGCACCCCAGAAGAAAAAGTCAGGTGGTGTTAGGTCAGGCGATCGTGGAGGCCAAAGTCCCTGCGAAATTATGCGATCACCAAAAACATCAGCAAGCAGTGACATTGAATCGCGAGCTGTATGCACGGTTGCACTATCTTGTTGAAAATAACCGTTCAGTATATCACTTAACGCAAGTTCTCCTATGAATGGGTACAGAATATCACTGCAGTATCATTGTGCGTCTATTGTTTCGTTGAAAAGTATGGGACCCACAATCCGACGTCTAGAAATTGCAATCCAAACTTCTATTTTCACAGAATGAAGTGGTTCCTCATGAATACAGAATGGATTTGCAGTACTCCATATACGATAATTTTGCGAGTTCATGTACCTGGATACATGAAACCACGCCTCATCAGTGAAAAACGTTTCATTAAGAATATCCCTTCCATTTTGTTCGACGAAATTTTTGAACCATTGACAATAATGCAGTCTCTTGCCATGATCAGTATTTTTCAGTTCTTGCACGACTGTCACTTTGTATGGCAAAAGTTGTAATTTTTTCCTTACAGCTGTATGTGCCGTTCCGACGCTAACATCGATTTCCTGGGCGAGTTTTCTTACTGACATATTCGGTCTCATGGACGTTTTATCGGAAATATCGAGTAGTTTATCCTTAGACAAAACGCTAGGACGACCACTTCTCAGGGCATCTTTCACTGAACCCGTACTTCGAAATTTGTTAATCACATCTCGCACAGTATGGCGATGTGGGAGTATTGTCTCAGGGAAAACTGAATTTAATATTTGACGAACTGAAACTGTGTATTTACCTCCAGCTTTGAACACTTGTTCGACTTAAAAACACACGTTCTTCAATGGTTAGCATTTTAACAGAGACGAAAGCGAAACAAACGAACAAAGGAACTAAACTTAAACGTTCACGTCAACATGTAACGACACCCACCAACGATACTACTGACGCTGGCTGAGATAAACGAAACGGTGGAATGTTGGGAGAATCCACTTCTATGGAAGTAATACAGGCAGGCGAACGATCATACGACACGCACGGCTAGCAATCATACGGCACTGCGGAGAGACTTTTTGAAGACCCCGTATAATCCATAATATTATAAAACTGTGTATGTATGTGTCACATCTCCTCCTAAACCACTGGACCGATTTCTAACAAGCTTGGTGCACATATCTCTTACTGTCGGTTAACAATCACTGTGGGATAAGAGCCACGTACCTGTCAAAGGGGTGGGGAGTGAAAAAGTGTAGACTGTGACACGTGAGTTCCCACACTTCATTCATTCAATATTTGTGAATGAGAGCACTTAGCGACTTGCAACAAACTTCACAGACAACATCAAATCCTTACAAAAATTTTCTCACTGACTCCGGTACAAAGTTATGAAAGGAAAAATGTTTATTGCTTGCTACTTTTTCCGCTGACCATGCATCGAAGATACTGCACGAGACATGACGTTATAAATTATTGCTTCGTTACTAGCAACTGTATTCGAGACAAATTTACAGACAGTATGCACATATACCCCTGAATGTTCAAATGGCTCTGAGCACCATGGGACTTAACTGCTGAAGTCATCAGGCCCCTAGAACTTAGAACTACTTAAATCTAAGTAACACCGTTTAAAAATGTACCTCTGTGCAGACGTCGACAGCCATTCAGCTAGGTGGCTTTCCGCTGCTACTCTGACACCTGGTTGCAGGCATGCAGAAGCTAACAAGGAACCCCTTCAGCGCGCGGTTGCAAGTTCAATCTTTAGCAAGGCTCATCTGAAAGAGTGGTGTTAACGCTTATGACAGCAAAAATACTAGCTGCTAATGATTCAACATGTGCATCAGGAGGGCGACAGGAAACGAACGTCCGGGAGGTACAGAGATCAAGTATCTATGGGATCTATGTATTACAAGTCACAAAATGGACATCCTCGTCATTCAAGAAATGTAAAAAAAAAAAAAAAAAAACCATTAACTTGCACCGTGAACACCGAATGAAAAATGCCGCGCCACAGTGATAACAAAGGTTCACACCATCAATATCGAAGGCGAGCTCCTTGGGAGTTACAAACCGTGTAGCACGTTGAGCTAGGTACCCATTCTTCAAGAATGCATATACAGTCAGGCTGGTGTAACGGGGTGATAAGAACTGATGGAATGTGATGACATGCAACCGACAGTGAAACAGTCTGTCTTGGAGCTTATCGTGAAACTGGCTATTCTTTAAGGCGAACCTCCAGATAGTGCGATATCTTTTATAGGCAAGGATAAAAACAAACATCCGGACGCTGAATATGTCCAGTGGTTCTGGGTGGTATGAACTGCAAATGCCACACGCTTTTCAGGAGGAATAGTTTTCTCTAATGGAGAATGATTTTTATACACAGACCAGAAATCAAGCAAAAGCAAATTATTTTGACCACGTATTGGCCAAAAGCAATGCTTACACCACATTTGTAGTTCCCTTACGCCCATTTTCCCACTCTTAATTCAAAAAATGGTTCAAATGGCTCTTAGCACTATGGGACTCAACTGCTGAGGTCATTAGGCCCCTAGAACTTAGAACTAGTTAAACCTAACTAACCTAAGGACATCACAAACATCCATGCCCGAGGCAGGATTCGAACCCGCGACCGTAGCGGTCTTGCGGTTCCAGACTGCAGCGCCTTTAACCGCACGGCCACTTCGGCCGGCCCACTCTTAATTGCTGTGACGTAAATATTCCCTACTCCCTTGTAAGATCACGCACACACAAATGAATGGTAGGGGGCAGAGCACCTCCAACTTCTCGCAGCACAATAAATGACTTTCCAGCCATTTTACCATCCAGATTGACAGTCGAAATAATTGTATACGAAAGCGTTAAGACATCGATGTTGGTTGATCTTGATGCAAATCTCTTGGTACTTCTAATTTCCAGGGTTCCTTAATGCATTTCTTTTTCAAATTCCGATTGGTCGGAGCTGAAAACAGTTTCCTCACGCAACGTTAGGATTAGTTTGTTTATCTCATCTACATATTTTCGGGCCGTTTCCGCAGCTTGCTGTGCATTGTCAAGTTGACAGTTTGTTTGAAATTTCGTTACCTTACGTCTTCCGTTTCTGTTGCACTGTTTGAAGTTATGCAACCATCCACTGCTTCCTATGAAATTACTGTAATCTATGACGCGCACAATATGATGTGCAAAGGTATTAGGTCACTATAAAGCCTAGTTTACACGACGACACTAGGTTGCAGGCTACAGGCCGCTGCGCATGCGCGCCCCGCGTTGCGCAACTCGTTGGTGAAACTAAACACTTTCGGCGTGTTCCAACTTTGGCGACACTAGTTGCATGAGTTTTGAGGTTATGTGTGTTCGTAGAGTGTAGACAAATTGAAATATGAAGTGGGGAACGGAGAATAATGTTCGCCTTTTGGATATCTATGGTTTGCACAGGTGTTTGTGGGATTTCAGTGAGGCTCAAAAAATGGTTCAAATGGCTCTAAGCACTATGGGACTTAACATCTGAGGTCATCAGTCCTCTATACTTAGGACTACTTAAACCTAACTAACCTAAGGACATCACACACATCCATGCCCGAGGCAGGATTCGAACCTGCGACCGTAGCAGCAGCGCGGTTCCGGACTGAAGCGCCTAGAACCGCTCGACCACCCGGCCGGCTAAATGTTTTCACTCGTTCACCTACAAAGTCCATCCACACTGCTGTCAGACAGTTGAAACTACCACGTTCAACTGTGCGTAAGGTCCTCCACGAGAACTTATGGATGTACACTTGCAAAGCGCAACTGTTACAGGCACTCGAGTCAAATGACAAGCCAAAACGGACAGAGTTTGCACTCAACATGCAGGAACGCCTTTCGGAGGATGAAGCATTCCTTTAGCGATTACAAAAATAAGCAACATATTGCTGCCGCTGAGACCGTCATATGCGATCACAACATAGATGGTGTGACAATATCGGAGCTGCAGGGCAAAATTTGAGTTAGGAGCGCATACTTCTATACAACTGAATTAAGAAAGATAAAAGCAAGTGTAATTCTAGCTGTGCAGTGCTATTGTCTACAAGACTAAAATCCCATCGTTCGAGTTGTCCATCTCTTTGTTAAGGAATATTGTTGACAGGAGGAAAGGCTATACAATTCAAGAAGCTGCATTCTTTATTCCATATTCATCTATTTAAAACGTCGCTGCAGTGCTGCCCATTCACATATGTTTGAATTTTGAAATATTGCCACTGTAAAGATCTATCTTCAAGAGAGTAGTTTGCAAACTATTCTCTTCCTAATGCGGCCTACTTCGAGTAATTATTGTTGCTAATGTTAATAATTATGACTGTTAATGTTAATAATTATGACTGTTAATGTTAATAATTATTGGTGTTAATGAAATAGCGTCATCACCAACTAAAACCGTGTCTTATAACATGCCGAGTGTTCTCGATTGTATTGCACGCAATATGATATGTAACTTCAGTTCTGGTGACAGTGCTTCATCCATTGCAGTACCTTTATTCCTTATCACATAATTAACTCTATTTAGAAGAAACGTGAACGGTTCTGGTGACATTCTAAGATAATTAAAAGAACTTCTTGGATCTTCAGTTATAAATTATTTCAGCAAGGTTACTGAGGAACCGAGCTGACGTCTTTTCTTCATCCAGTCACGAATCGAAACACGTTTCTTAGTTTTTTCTTATGCAGCGATTCCACGAAACAAGCTTTAACTCCATCACAACTCGTGCGACGTGCAGCTGCCAAAACTTTCATTTCAGACACGACTCAGGGACCCACAAAACGACGAAACTGAAGTGTATACTGGTGTCGCCGTGTCTACAGTCATATATGAAACCACTTGCGTGCAACTCATTCCACTCAACGAGTGGCGCAACCCAATGTCGTCGTGTAAACTAGACTCAATGCACATCCTGTTAATTGTATTAAGAATTCTTGAAACGCGCAAGCACCAGTTTTTGTAACAAGTGCGCTTTGTCCTCCCTTGGCTATCCGTAGTTTTTCTCATGCACTACAAGATCATATTGCTGTAGCCTTATTCTAAATCTTTTCATAATACTGTGGATGCTCTTCCATGTTAGTAATTATGCTTAGTACCCGCTCCTTGGACAACGACTGGCGTTTATTACGTTCTACTGTAGACAGGATTTGTGGCTCCCTGTCCGACAAGGATGATGAACTACATAGCTCGACGTGTTTCAACATCACTTTCACTTTTTAAGCACGTATTGTCATAATTATACGCCTCATGTACGTTGTCCGCACATTCGAGTATATACGACACCACACAAGCCACTGACTCATCTTGCAGAAACGCTAACATTCCATCTGCCACTTCTTTCTCACTCTGTAAAATTCCGTGGGTTCCTTTTTGACGAAATGTCAACTTCGGCAACTGTTGTTGTAGACAAAGTGCAATGTTTGCTTGAGTATCGTTGCCATTACTCTGCTTTGTATCAGCACCACTAGCGCATTAGCAATGCTGTGAGTTACTCGGAGGCCGGCCGCTGTGGTCGAGCGGTTCTAGGCGCTTCAGTCCAAAGCCACGTGGCTGCTACAGTCGCAGTTTCGAATCCTGCCTCGGGCATGGATGTGTGTGATGTCTTTAGGTTACTTAGGTTTAAGTAGTTCTAAGTCTAGGGGACTGATGACCTCAGATGTTAAGTCCCATAGTGCTTAGAGTCATTTGAACCATTTTAGTTACTCGGCGACTAAACAGTTCAGCTACGCTGTAGACTCATGCTATGCCCACCATTGGATACCTCCAGTACCGGCCCCTGTACGATAAGCAGCCAATATTGCGGGTGAATGGTAGACAATATTCTAGGCGCCGAATATTGTACACGTAATTAGCCATTTCGACCACGCACTTAAGGGGTGCCTTGTTAGGGGTATCGTATGATTGGTTGAATGATTCCTACTCAGTGATGTTTTAGTCAAAAGAAAAACCTTTTCTGGTGCACAATTTTACATTTGTTAATATTTAAAAAAAGGTTGACTATATTTGTTGCGCTTTGAAATCTGACTATATACAGGGTGAATTACCTAAAACCGGCACTGCAAATGCTGCGAAAATGGTAAGTGCTACCGATGTGCTGGTTTCACAAAATGGATTGGTTGTCAGGGGCTCGTATTGTTAGCCAATCCACAGATTTTAATAATACGTAGAAAGTGAATTTTTGTGCAGACATAGTTCGCCTCCGTAGCGTAGCGGTAGCGGTTCCGCTTATTACGGAGGGGCCAGGGTTCGATTCCCGACAGGGGACTGGGTGTTGTGTGTCTATCACCATCATTTTCATCATCATTGACCCGCAAGTCGGCGAAGTGGCGTCAACTAAAAAGGACTTGCAATACGGCGGCCGAACTCCCCCTCATGGGGCCTTCAGGCCAACAATGCCATACGCTCATTTCCATTTTGTGCAGACACACACTTTTTTTAATGGAACAATGTCTATTGAGATTAACAGACTAAAATAAGGATAACTTAAAATGTCAGTGACGTTTGTTGCAAGATTCTAGTGCGAATCGTTTAGGAGATATCGTATTTTGAAAAGTTTTTACACCGAAACTCGTGTGTGCCATGAAACGTGCATAATTGCTGGGTACGATGTTGTTGTGTTTACTTACACTGTACTTGTGTGTGCCTTGAATGCATTGCGACTTGCGAGTCAGTTAGCGTGTGGCAGTCCAAGTTTAGATCGTGAGTAGATGATGGAATTTACGAATACAGAAAAAGCGGACAAGCTGATGGTGTGTAGGAAGGACGCAGTTCTGGCATGTGCCGCAAGGTACCCCAATAAACGTTAACCATCTCTGCAATTATTTATAAACCTCTTCAGCCAGTTATGTGAAAGTGGTAGACCAACACCTGTACTTTATTTATCTAATCGCATCGCTAGCCCCCCCCCGTCGGGCAGACCGTTCAATTTGTCGCCACTTCGGCGACCTGCAATCGGTGAGGATGATAGGATGATGAAGATGACAGCACAACACCCAGTCCCTGGGCGGAGAAAATCCCCCGACCCAGCCAGGAATCTAACCCGGGCCCAGAGGACTGACAATTCGTCACCCTGTCCATTCAGCTACCAGGGTCGGACAACACCTACACAATGTAACAGAATGAAACAAGTAAAGACAGAACAGTGAGAAACTAATGTTCTTGCTGCCGTTCTTGCTGCGCGTTAGCTCCCATGCAATCACACAAGGAAGTTGTATGAGTCAGGCAAGTGTCCTATGCATTTTCCATCGACAAAGGTTCTGTCCGTATCACATCTCTCTCCATCATGATCTGTATGGAAACGATTATGAGAATCGTGATAACTTCTGTATAAGGGCATTAAGACATGACACTCCAGATGTATCATGTGTCTTGTTTAATGACGAAGCCAAATGTAACAATCGGGGCCATGTAAACCCCCGAAACATGCACTATTGATCTCCCGACAGTTCCCGTCAGGTGGAACGTCAACATCCATGGAGTGAAACGGATGCGAAAAGAAGTTCCTCTGCAGACTAGGTGGAACTTGTGGCACCACCATGATGGCTGCCCACCGCACAGTGCACGAAGTACTACCGCACGTCTTCACGAATTGTTTCCAAATCGTTGGTTTGGTCACAGAGCACCTGTACCTTGGCCGGCCCATTCCCTGGATTCAACGCTTTTAGTCTTCTTTCTGTGGGAAAAGTTGAGAGACGTCGCCTACAAGAACATAGCAACTTCACCTGATGATATGCAACGACATATTACTGCCCCCCACTCGGACATATCTGCTAAAATGCCAGCATGTGTGCAAGAGTCGTTCCTTACTAGACAGGAAGCGTGTATTGCCGATGTCGGTGGTCATTCTGAACACAACCGGTGATGGTCAGTTGTCTCGTTACCGGCCAGAATCCACGTAACTAGTACATGCAGCTGTGTTGTTCTTTGGTGTGTGCTACCACAGGTATAGCAGAAGTGTCAGTGTGGAACACTTCCAAAATACGATGTCTTCTAAACGACTCGCACTAAAATCTTGCAATAAACGCCACTGACCTCCTAATTTACCCTACTTTTAGTTTGTTAGTGTCAACAGGCATTGTTCCATTAAAAATGTACATTTGTATAAAAATATACTTTCTAAGTATTATTACAAAGCTGTAGATTGACTAACAACACGAGCGCCCGGCTACCAATTCATTCTGTGAAAAAAGCACCTCAATAGACATTCCTTTTAGTTCTAGGCGTTTCACCCTGTATTTGTGCAGTTCTTTTCAGACAGTACCTCGCTACAATTAACTGCCTCATCTGTAAAATATTTAAGAACACTATTAATATTATTTGTCAGGTGCTTAATATATGATATGAATCCCACAACACTTCCCTGGGGCAAACCTAAAGATATTTCCACTTCTCCATCGAATGTAAAATACTATGTCCTTTAAGCTTACAGCTGTTCTCAGCTACACATAAACTTCATTTCTAATTGTGAATTAGTATAAAAAGACTTTATTGTGATAAAACTGAGTTCTATATCAGCAAAATGACAAAATAAATTTATTTACACTAATCGCTAAAACTAAAGAAGAGGCTGATAACCAATGTAACAAACTCCTATACCACTTAAACATTTTTACAGTGCCCCCAGAATGCCACAGTTACAATGTTATGGGTATGATACTGTAACATGTTGATGCTACAGCCCTATTTGTACTAATAAATTTACTTATCGTAAAGACTTAATTCAAATGAGGAAGTGAGATACAAAATAAATATTTATAATTTTTATGTTTTCTTAGATTACAAGAAGACAATTCATGATTTTTACTGTTGATGCTGTTACATATTGTATGACAGTCCATCATTCACTAATGCAGATAACTGCTTGATTCACACCTTTCGATTCTTAACTCGTCTTCATTTTCATGTAATTGTAAGTCCCTGGAACAGTTCAGTACCATATCAGAACCAGTGACAGGTGGCAGGTTACCAGGTCTAGAAAATATAATCCCTAAGTAGAGGGTTGGCAGAACTGAAAGTTAGAATTTGGCAAATAGGTAATACGCAAAATGATATCAATCAACATATTCATAAAAACAATTATGCAATTGTTCATAAGAGTATAAATAGTGATTTGAGTACTTAGTGCTTTTGCAGGAATGAATCAATTTACAATATGGCAGATGAGCCACATTTCACGAGGCTTCAGAGGCTGTGATAGGCAAGTTCTATGAAGATGCACTTGGAATTCTGTTTTGATTTGATAAGCAATATTCAAATCTTGCTATTTGTTTCCTATTCGATATATTTCTTCGATTGAAGAAAGTTGTTAACTATGAATTCTGGACAGTGTTGCGTGCTGAACCTTATCTCATAGCATAACCCTACTGAAGTCATGTTAATTGAATATTACCTCACAAGGAACCTAAATTTAGTAGAGTACTAAGAACAATAACAACGAAAAAATTGCCTTTGGAGATTAGAAGATTTCCAATTGCTGTTAAGTATAAAACATTTCAGGTACATTAGTTTTGTTACTTGTAGCTCTCTGCATGGCTTAGTAGTCTCATAATCACAGTCATTTGTTCAAATGTTACTAGTAGCAACGTTTTTCATTTTTATTTAAATTACAAATGTATCGTCGAATGCAACTGGTAACTAACAATAAGAACATTATTTTTCTAAATTATTTACTCAACATATGAAAGTGCTATCAGTTAATTCTTTAAAAAAAATTTGAAACATCAAATAGAAAATAAAATACCTCCTTATTTCTAGGTATTCAACAGTATTACTGATATATGTATATAATTTCTTTATTTAATGATAAGGCATTTCGAACGTCTGTGCTCAATTTTAATTTATTTTTATATGATCATTAATTAAAAGTAGAAAATTATTATGTTCATCGAAAATTTTTATTCCATTCCCTTGCCAGTTCATTAGTGTTTAATTTTTTGTGCAGATGTTAGCTATAGCTGCTGTGGTTGCTGCAAACTTAATAGCTGTTCTTTTAAATACCACAATTCTCCTTTTCAGCAAGAATGAAACACCAGAAAAGACGGAAGAGAGTAGGGGTGACCTGGCAGGCGACCTGGTGGCACTGCTGGAGTCTGCTGACAGCAGTGACGTGACACTCATGGTGGGTGGGATGCCACTGGCGGCCCATAGGGCACTGCTGGCAGCACGCAGCCCTGTCTTGGCTGAGAAGCTCAAAGACACCCCAAATGGTACCCTGCAGATGGACGGAGCACCACATAAGGAGTTGGGCGAAGCCCTGCTCTACATGTACAGTGACCAACTGCCACACCCAGAAAGCGTCAGTGACAAGCTCCTGGTGCTGGCTGACAACTATGAGCTTTGTGTTCTAAAGAAATACTGTGAAGAGCAGTTAGCAGACCAAATCTTTGTTGACAATGCAGTGTCCCTGGTTGTGGTCGCAACAAAACACTCCTGCACCGCGCTCAAGAGAGCTTGTGTTGATTTCATCAGGAGGGAAATCTTCGATGTGATGGACACGGCTGGTTGGGAAATGGCATTACGCAATGACCTGGAAATCATGGTGGAGATATGCAAATGTGTGGCTTCAGCAGAAAGGTATAGGTAGTTTTGTTTGTGTGGATAATACTGTAACTATTTCTATATTTTTGTACTTATACACAGGGATTGATCGAAATAACGTATTGACTGCTGCAAAAATTGAAACACATGGAAAAAATAATGTGACAGAATCCAAGCAGAGAGGGAGTGTAAAACAGTGTACCAACGATAAGTCATTAAAATTACTGAGAAAGTATAGGAGTGCCACGTCCTCCACATCAGTACACCTTTTAAAACACAGAAGTCTAAATTTTTGTGCTTCAGGGAAAAAATAACATCTTTGAACAAGAGAGTGGGGGAAATGAAACTCATTGTCGATGTATTGGACAACAATAAATCTATACACATAGCGTTGAATGTGTGCTGAGAGGCAAACACTCTACTGGCGTACTTAGAAGGAATTAAAGAACAATCTGCTCAGAAGAGTTTGCCGAAGATGCTAGCTTTGCAATACTCAATGAGTAAACAACTGTACCAGGAATAATTAATTCTGCAATAAAGCTATCATAACTAAACAAAGCTAATGGGTTTGCAATTAAGTAATTTTAACTGATAATGGTTAAAGTGTGGACAGGTTTGCTAACCAAATGTAGTTGAACTAGAAAAATCTAATTTAGGATCAAATTAACTTTAGAGTGATCATCAAATTTCATCTAGCTTAGACCACTGATAGAGTATCTGTTGCTAATGTTTTTATAGGTGACAAAATTTAATCACTCTGTGGTGGTACATTAGTGACAGTAGATAATGATTAATTTGATTGATTTCAGTACAGAGACTGTTATCATTGTGTTTTGAACAAAAATAAATTTTTATACAGGGTAACTTACACTTATCGAGTTTTGTTTCAGTAACATATTCCTGTTAGTTATGTTGAAGCTAAGCAACAATACGAACATGTTCTATAGGATGAAACCACAAGGAGTTTAGTTAGTTATGAACTATGGTCCCACTTCTCTGAATTTAATCCAAAGTGTCTTAGGCAGAAACTCAGTCAAAATCTTAAATAAATCTGATTAATAATGGCTTGCAAGATGGAAAGCGTGTAAATATGGTTCTGCCCTGTGTGAACTCTAAAACCAAGTCTTAAGCCAAGATGGCTGAGTAAAGACGTGTCAAACGAAATGTAAATGTGAGATCAGCTGCCAGTACACTCACGAGTAAATGAATTAGAAGTTCCTGCCTAGTAACGTGTAGTACCCAATTTCGTTTTGATGACATAAAATAGATGGGACATCAGGATGAACTAAAAGGGTTGGGAATCCAAGTTAATTCATGATCTGTTGACAAGCACCTACGCATAATAAAGAATGGCCATAAAGACAAACACATCTCGGTCAGTGACATTCCACAATTGCTCATTAGGACAGAAATCAGGTAACCTAATCTACTACATAGCGTGTTGCTACAACGACCTGGTTTGGAAGCAATTGAGCTATACATTTTCCTGTTCAAACTGCAAGACACCAACAGTGTCTGCATATGAGTAAAGTCAACATTCATAAATGGGGAGAAACTTGTTGAATTGTTCACTAGGATGAGACGATGTCAGACATGTTTTAAGTATCAGTTCATCACCAAACAAGGATACCATTTTCTCCCGCCTGACTAGTGCCCCGTTGGCAAATGCAATAGATTGTGTCTTTGGTGTGCTTGCGTTCTATCAATGATACTGTAATGGAACAGATACCTTTAAACAAACCTGGACAAGTTTTCTGGGTATATACTAATATATTCTTGGACTCATCAGTCCAGACTACTATTTCTGTGCTCCAGATGATCAATGGCCACGAGGTTACACCCAGTTTAATTTCTGTGCTCTGTGACATGTTGTGAGGAAAGGTACACATAAGCAGCACTTTGATCTGTATCACATGACATAGGTATCGTCTGAGAGCTATGAATGGCACATTCTTTAAAAACTCAAGAACTGAATAGGGGCTTGATTTGGTGCATTGTATCCTATCCACTTATAAAATTCCTGATAGTCTACAGCCACACCTGTCAACAACACCTGGCCATGGAAACTGGCAGCGTCAGTCTTTTGCAAATCGATGTTCTAAAGCAGCATGCTTGACATGATGGCAAGTGAAGTACAGTGTGACTGCACCGCCGTGTGAGGCGAAATGACACGTACTATGAGCACCTAACAAACTCATCTGCCTTTTCTGTTTCAGTCGCCATTACACCCTCATTCTCCACAGCTCCATCACTGCCACCAACACTCTTTCCATTACATAACCTAACAACAGCAACAGCTATGCCCACACCATCCATCACCACGCCAGCTTCATCTGTATCCACATCAGCTTCCTCTGTGACAACATTTTCTCATCAACCAGATCACAGTCTGAGTAAGGCAGCATGCTGTTGCTAATGTCTTTTTACCTCGCCTATAAAGTTCTTCGAAAATATTTGAAATTAAAAACTATCTGCGAAGCCACTCATAAATAAATAAAGTAAAGTTGTTCTTAACACAACAGCTTGTTTGAGTGCTGCAGTATGTTACTATAAATACTCAGATTAGAGGGAGCCCTTACCATTCTCTGACCGTTGACCTGATTTACTTAGCCAGTTACAAGGGAAAATGATTTAACTGGATTTCAAAGCATGGTTGATCTTGGAATTTTTCACGTTGTCAGAATATAACTAGAGATGAAATAAGGGATGAATGACCAGTTGAACATTGGAACTCGAACTTTTGGATTTATTGTGGTACATTTATACATTAGGCTATCAAAAGACACAGCACTGACTGATACCTAACTCATACCTTTCAAAAACTCTGTTATCATAAAGACTTCAGTACCCAGATTCAACACTACCCTGATATCATCATAATCCTTACTCATCCTGCAGCCCTGCTTCCTCATAGTCCTCCACCTCCTAAACAACTTCTTCACCTGTAGTGTCTGAATATCCTTATGGAGGTTGACAGGGCTGTTGATACCAAAGACACTGTAGAGAATGTTGAGTGGGAGCTCCAGTCCTGAATTCCACTTGCAGAAACTCATCAGCAACTAGCTAGGACTCCAGCTCTACTTTCTTTAACGACATTTTCTCAAAGTCTGCATTACAAGTGGTATATCTTGTAATGTGCAGTGCCATTGCCCACTGTAGGCACCATGTATAACATTCATTATCAACAGCCCAAAGACAATATTGTCAACAATGTCTTGTATGGAATAATCATCTAATCCAAGACTATAAGAACTAGCGAACTCGCCCAATTAATCCCAGTTCAAATGTAGTACCTTTATAAAACTGTTTCCGAACCTGAAATCCCCTCCCTACACACCACTTGTAACCTATCCCACCAGATATACAATGATCAGGTGAAAAACTACGACCGCTGCACACTGTCAGACTGAATGTCAGCTAGTGGTGTTTTGGACTCATGATATGGACAGGAAAGTATCCAAGCAAAGTAGAGATGAATGGGGAACCATTCTTCCAACGATAAGGGGCTGCAAATGGGAAAATTCAATGAGACTGTGGCAAACAGCAGATTGTTATAATCCAGCTCATGGGAGCGAGCATCTCGGAAATGGCGAAGCTATTCGGGTGTTCATGCGCCAACATTGAACAATGTTTGGCAAGCACAATTGTCTTTAGGGTACACCATTCAGAGCCCGTTGTTAACATACAGCTTCTCAGCAAACGAACATTATGTCTTCACATGCTTGATCTAACGACTTCGTCAGTCACGATCACAGTGGGCATGGGACCACCAAAATTCGACAGTGGATCACTGAAAATTTGTCGCCTGGTTGGATGATTGGTGACCTGATATTCGGACATCCAGGCGAATGGCTGTTTGAAGCATGCATTCCGCCATGGCCGCTAGTCTATGAAGATGCTGTGGGAAATAGTCACATGGGCTTCTATGGGACTTGTGGTGTCACAAGAGCAGAGTCGTGTTACAGTGGTCTAAAGATCGTGATAGAGAAATCATGCTGATATATTGGAAACGAAGTTGGTCTGAACGTGATGGAACATATGTGGGACATAACTGGGTGCCAGCTCCGTTCTCACAAATTGCTGCTTGTAATCAATGGCAACTATGGGAGCTGAGCATAGACGTCTGGTACTTAGAGGAAATGTACCAAGGACGTAAAGAATCTATGCCGCCTAGAAGTGCAGTTGTACTGCATGCCAAGTGTGGAACAATGTGCTGTTAAGCAGATCGTTATAATATTTCGGTCCGTCAGTGTATAAATGTAAGGAAAATGCCTCTTCCAAAAATTCTGACCTGGTCATACTCATCCACACCACTGACATACCATTTCAGTCTGACAATTCCCTGGAGCCAACTGTTATCGCTAAAGACATTTCTGCTGTGTTATCATTGTCTTTAAAAAAAGGTGCATCCCTGTGAGTGACCACATTCTGTATTTCAGCTAAACTCTCCTGCCACATAAGCCAAAGTTCTCTCCCAAGGTGCTTTCATGCATCCTCGTAGATACCATTGTTCATTTCCACTGCCGCCATATCTTGGATCAATGGACTTTGTTCTACTGCACCCTACATTCACCACAAATACGACCATATACTATTTCATTACTCCATAGTTTCCAATGCTCCTCTGGCACTCTATTTTCTCCAACACTCACCACTGACAAATCAACTTCTGCATCCCATTTTTCTCATGATGATTTCATTCCATCTAGTTGTTTATACATAGCTAATCAGCAAATCTCTGAAGGTATTATGTAAAAAATCTCAAATGCCCTTGCTTTGAATCTAAACCCCCCTCCACTATTTAAAACAATTAAATTTAGAAATGACAAAAATTAAACTATTCTAATGTTTGAACTTCAAAAATCTCACATTAATTCCAGGTTTCTTGTGATAAATTTAAGATAAAATCAAATAAATCTTCAGAGGAAATATACTAAAATAAAAATGTAAATTTAATGTAAAATAAACTAAATCTTTCGAAGAACCTACTAGAATAAAAATGTAAATTCAATGAATTTTAAAACTAAAATTTAAATTTCTAAAAATAAAATTAATATATTAAGGAAATTCAATTTCATAATCTTTTTACAATTCTGTATTAAAAATGGCTTTATAACTTACCTGTTAGTACTTTTAACACAACTGAATCAATCTTTTTAACACGTCAGGCAAGAAATTTTAAATCTGTTATCTGCAATTATTTCTCTTACCACAATTTATGTCATCAATTTAAAATAAGAAGCTTTATATTTATTATTAATTTTAAGCTCAGATGGTTTTCTAAACTGAAATGTATTATTCTACTTTGTGAGAAATTGATCCACTTATACAAGGAAAAAGAACAAACAGATCTTAGATGTTAGTAGTCAGCATTTTGTCTTGTGAATGTTTTGGTGTCTGCCCATTACATAACCCACAAACATTTTAATGTAGTTTATCATTAAATAAAGCACCCATTTTCATAGTTGTGAGTTACTTACATGGTCTTTACAGCAGTCAAATGTATGATATAAATAAGGTGATTTATAACAAAATTATATGGATACACTCAACATCTCATTTGAAATGTGAATCTGGTGATAAAATTATTTACTAGTGGAAGCCATGGAGAGGAAAAGATTGTCTTTATTTCGTTCAGACTTACTAAAAGGTTCCTAAATAACTTGTGAGCTATAATCCTACATTATCAAATATATTTTGAGAGGATGATATAAATTTGTGTCATGTTTATTATGAGTTTGAAGGCTGGGATTTTAAATTTGGTTAGTTTAAAGAAATGTGCAGTAGGAATACTGGATTTGGGTTCATTACAGCAAATTCGGCAAGGAAATTTAATGATGTAAAATACTGAAATAAGGGATAAAGATTTCATAAGTTCAAGCATTAATCATAATCAAAAAATGTAACTCAGTTATATTACTAATTGTGTGTATTAAACCTTTCTCATTATTTTTTCTTAAAAAAATGTTATCAAAATACGACCCAGAGGAAAAGCACGAAATTAGAAAAAAACAGAAGATTGATCTTTACAAATGTGGAAGAAACAACCAAAGACATAATATGAGAATTAGAAAAGAGTATCACTGTGTTATTGGTCCAATCAAACAAGTTACATGAAGGTTCGAAGGAGTTGTTGAAAATGTGCTAAAACAGTTGAAGAAAACAGAAAGAAGAAAAGAATATGGTTTCTTATTATCATTTAGGGGATATCAGAGAATTATTAGTGAAACAGAATGAGAATACATTCAGTGGAACAGAAGTACAGAATGTTTTGAGCAAGAAAGAAGAAGTAGCTACAAATAAAAAAATGCCATATAAACAAAGGTATAAATGTGAAAAAATTGTAAATATAAGTAAATGAAAGTTAAAATTTATTGTTGCTGTTGTGGTCTTCAGTCTGAAGACTCGTTTGATGTGGCTCTCCACATCGCCAAATAACAAGAGCAACCTGCATCCTTCTGGATCTGCTCACAGTATTCCTTGGTCTGCCTCTAAGATTTTCACCCCTCCCACACACTTCCCTCCAATACTAAACTGGTGATGCCTTAACATCTCAGAATGTGTCGTACCAACTGATCCTTTCTTCTGGTTGCACCACAAATTTATTTTCTCCCCACTTCTGTTCAGAACATCCTCATTAGTTGTTTCACTTTCACACATGGTTACACTCCATACAAATACTTTTAGAAAAGACTCCCTAATACTTAAATCTATATTTCAAATGAAGAAATATTTCTTCTTGAGAAATGCTTTTCTTGTCATTGACAGTTTACATTTTATATCATCACTACTTCGATCCCCATCATTTATTTTGCTGTCCAAATAATAAAAGTCATCTACTACTGTAATTGTCTCATTTCCTAATGTAATTCCCTCAATATCACATTTAATATGAGTACATTCCATAGTTTTGTTTTGATTTTGTTGACGTTCATCTTATTTCCTCCTTGCAAGTCACTGTCCATTCCATTCAACTGCTATTCCATCTCCTTTGTTAGCTTTGAAACAATTACAATGTCATCAGCAATTGTCAAACATTTTATTTCTTCTTCCTGTAATAAATTCCTACTTCAGATTTTTCTTTGATTTCCTTTACTGCTTGCTCAATTTACAGCTAGAATAACACTGGAGATAGGCTACAACCCTGCCTCACTCCGTTCTAAACCACTGTTTTTGATTCGTGCCCCTCAACTCTTATAAGTCATCTGTTTTCTGTACAATTTGTAAATTGCCTTTTGCTCCCTGTATTTTACCCCTGCTGCCTTCAGTATTTGAAAGAAAGTACTCCAGTCAACATTGTCAAAAGTTTTCCCAATGACTACAAATGCCACAAATGTGGGTTTTCCTTTCCTTAAGCTATCTTCTAATATGAGAAGTCGTAGGGTCAGTACTGTTTTATGTGTTCCTACATTTCTTCACCGAGGTTGGGTGCTACCAGCTCTTCCATCCTTCTGTAAAGAATTCTTGTTAATATTTTGCAACCATGACTTCTTAAACTGATAGTTCGGTAATATTCACATGAGTCAACACCTACATTGTTTGGAATTGGAATTATTCGCTTGTCCTGTCTCATATGTATTGCACACCAGATGGACGAGTTTTGTCATGGCTGCCTCTCCCATGGATGTAAATAGTTCTGTCAGAATGTTGCCTGGTTATACATGTTTCTAAACTATTACGGTTGCCCACTAGAAATTCAAGCTTAACCGTTTTGCACTTCCTATAAATCTAATTTTTTAGAAATTGTATTCGCCTTTCGCCCTTATCATTTGCTGTATTTTGATATTTTCTCCTTTCATGAGTTAAATTCAATGTCTCTTGTGTCATCCAAGGATTTCAACCAGACTTTGTCTTTCTACCTATTTGATCCTCTGCTGCCTTCACTGTTTCATCTCTCAAAGCTTCCCACTCGCCTTCCCACTCGTCTTCTAGTGTATTCCTTTCTCCTGTCTAATCAATTGCTGCCTAATGCTCCCTCTAAAACACTCGAAAGCTTACGGTTCTTTCAGCTTATCCAGGCTCTGTCTCTTTCATTTTCTATCTTTTTGCAATTTTTTCAATGTTAGTCTACAGTTCATAATCTATAAATTGAGGTCACAGTCAACATCTTTCCCTGAAAACATCTTACAGTTTAAAATGTGGTTCTGACATCTCTCCTCCATTACATAGTCAATATGAAACCTTCTAGTGTCTATATGCCTCTTCCATGCATACAACCTTCTTTCATGATTCTTAAACGAAGTGTTAGCGATGATTACATTATATTAGACAGCTTCCTCTTTCATTCCCGTACCCATTCCATATTAAACTACTATTTCTCATTTTCTTCCTTGTCCTGCCGTTGAATTCCAGTCTCCAGTTAGAATTAAATTTTGTTTTCCCATAACTATCTGGATAATTTCTTTTAACACGTCATACAGATCTTCAGTCTCTTTGTCACCAGTGGAGCTAGTTGGCATACGAACTTGCACTATTGTGGTGGGTGTGGACTTTGTGTCTGTCTTCATTATGATAATGTGTTCTCTATGCTGTTCATAACACATTGCCTGCATTCCGTTTTCTTATTCATTATTAAATATACTCCTGCATTACCTGTATTTGGTTTCATATTCACAACACTGTATTCACTTGGCTAGAAGTCATGTTCTTCCTACCACCGAATTTCACTGATTACCACTAGGTCTTATTTCAAACTATCTGTTTCCCTTCTTCAGTTTTCTAATCTACATGCCTTCTTAAGGGATGTAACATTCCCCAGTCCAATCTCTAGTACGCCTGTTTTGTTTCTGCTGAAGATGATATACTCTTGAGTAGTCCCCACCCAGAGATCCGAATGGGGGACTATTTAACTGCAAAACATTTTATCCAAGAAGCTGCCATCATCATTTAATCATAAATAGATCTGTGTGCTCTTGGGAAGAATTGTATCTGTTGTTTCCCCTTGCTCTTAGCCACTTCCAGCACAAGCACAGCAAGCCTATTTTGCTTAATGTTACAAAGACAGATGATCAATCATCCAGACTTGTGTCTCTGTAACTGCTGAAAAGGCTGCTGTCCCTCTTCAGGAACCAAACATTTGTCTGGCCTGTCAGCAGGTACTCCTCCATTGTGGTTGTACCTACGGTACAGCTATCTGTATCACTGAGGCATGCAAGCCATCCCATCAATGGCAAGGGGGTGGGTAAAGTATATTAACATAAGCAAATATAAAGTCTATGGTTTAAGACTTAATGGAATACTAAACTATATTTTTAATTTACGACCAGAATTGAGTGGAGATGATTAAGAAATTCGTGGAGTAGCTTATGAAGCTACAGATAGATTAATGAAGTTATTAACCAGAAAACAAATTGTTATAGATGCAGTGGGTATTAAATTTGATGCTGATAATTTGTCAAAATATGCAAATGTATTAATAACTTCACTTGTATTATATGGGCCTAAAAGCCCAAATAATCTAAAATCCATTAAGAGTAATAAGTCAAAACACATAGTAAAACCAAAAACTGAAAATTAAATTCAAATAATAGTATACCTACAGGGGATTGATGAAAGGAAAATTAATAAAGTAAATCAAGAGGAGATGAATTAAATAAATCAAGGAAGATGAATAATCTGTTGCATCACATTATGCATCAGAGAAAGTAATGAGGTAGAATAGAAATAAGTGAATATATTACGAATTATCATGATGTGGAAAACTATTCCACAGTGGCACTGGATCAGTGACTGAAATGGCATGGCAAGCTAAGTTCCAGAAATGCTAGCCAATGGTGACAGTCACTGGTGAGTGAGGACTGGAAAGCTGGCAGTGATGTAGAGGTGAGGTGGTATGGTGCACCAAACCCAGGACCTCAGTAAACAATGCAGTGTCAGTAGTGTGCGGATGCGAGTCTGTGGTGGTAGGGTGCTTGTATACTGAATAGGTGACGGCTGAGTAGTGCGCAAATGCTTGGTCCACTAGTCTGAGATCTGAGATCTCTGCTGGAGACACCCAGAGGCTGGTTGGTGTGATACTGAGGTGGACCCAGTTGCAGGGCTCTAGCTCATGTTCTGACACCATAATTTCTAGAAGTAGCACATAGGCCAGCAGCTAGTGAAAGGCAGTGGCTGAATGTATATGACACCGAGTGACACATATCAGTCTGTTGGCTGGCATGGAATATTTTTTGACAGCAGTAGGGCAGTAGACAACATACTGCTAGGTCTTGACTGTGAGCATTTCTGGTAGATATGCCCAGTTTAAATATAAACAGGCTACCATCTCTACTGGTGTAGAGGCTGAAGTGGTGTGGTGTGAGGTTAAGGTATGAGGTAATTCAGGTTGCTACTGTGGCAGACTGAGGCCTTGCACCATGACATCTCTGCAAAATTATGGCCCTTTCAGTGAAATTTTGCAGTTGGCTAGGTGGCCCAACTGACTACAGGTTGTGAAGTCAGTTCAGAGACATGTTGGTTCAAATGGCTCTGAGCGCTATGGGACTCAACATCTATGGTCATTAGTCCCCTGAACTTAGAACTACTTAAACCTAACTAACCTAAGGACAGCACGCAGCACCCAGTCATCACGAGGCAGAGAAAATCCCTGACCCCGCCAGGGATCCCAGGCGTGGGAAGCGAGAACGCTACCGCACGACCACGAGCTGCGGACAGAGACATGTTGGCACAATGGTATTGAAGAGTATGATAATGGTTTCAGGTGTTATAAGTTTTAAATTGATGAATGAAGTAATTTTCTCCTGATTATATTACTCCAAGTCCAAAACATAAAGTAAAGACTATAATGAAAGAATGAGCAAAAGATGAATTATAGAAATGCAATTTCGATAGTTACTTAAAGTATGCTTAGAGAAAAGCTATAAGAAATCAGTCTATAAATGATGGTAATTTGCTTATAGCACAATCTGTTCCAGTTAGTAGAAATATTCTAGAATATTTTACAAAGAAGAAAGAAAAACTTCATGAAGGTGGACTTCTTCCAATGATGTTTGCAGCATTTGGAGCTTTAGCATCTCTGGTTGATGGCGGTACAGCTATTACAACTGCAGTTCATCAGAAGCAAAAAGATTATGCTGAATTACTTGTTGAAAGTAGCACAATTTGGTAATGAAGAATAAGAAAAATTAAGGTATTTGGCAAAATAATTAGAAAATTATACACAACCTCTAGCAAATAGAGAAAAATTATTAAAGAAATTAAAAGCTGAGAATGTAAAGATTTTTAAGATTAATGAACTTCTAGGAAAAGCAAGTAAAACTGAATACAGGATAGGTAATTTGGATGCTTCACATCATTTTGAAGCATGCTGGTTTTGTTCTTATAAAACGGTAATAAGAAATTTGTTTGGTTTGGACAATACATATCAAGAGTTTTAATTAATTATTTCTGATCAGAGGAATAATATTATAATGACACACAATTCAGAACATTGATGAATATTTTTGTAAACATTTGAGTACATAAGTTTTAAAATTATTTTCTGGTGGTTTCAGATTAAATTAAGTTTTCAAATTAAAGAAGGAATAAAACTTGCTGGCAGACTAAGACTGATTTGGACATTGGGTCAAAACTGAGACCTTTGTCTTTCATAGACAAATGCTCTAATGACTGAGCCACCTGAATGTTAGTCACAACCTGCCATCACAGCTTCACTTCTGCCACTACCTCTTCTCCTGCCTTTCAAACTTCACAGAAATTGTCTTGCAAAGCTTATATGTTTAGCACTCATGGAAGAAAACATGTTACAGAGAAAATAGTGTAGCCACAGCTAAGTGATTATTTCCAGAATGAATTTTTTCTCTGCAGCTGAGTGTGCACTCATTTGAAACTTCTTGGCAGACTACTACTGTGAGCTGCACTGAGACTCAGAGGAGGAATGGCTCTGAGCACTATGGGACTTTACATCTGAGGCCATGAGTCCCCTAGATCTTAGAACTACTTAAACCTAACTAACCTAAGGACATCACACACATCCATGCCCGAGGCAGGACTTGAACCTGCGACCGTAGCAGTCGTGCGGTTCCGTACTGAAGTGCCTAGAACTGCTCGGCCACCATGGCCGGCAGAGGAGGAATATATTTGTATATAAACTGAGCTAGAATTATACTTCATCCTCAATATTTTTCAGAATTTTTATATATGTTTTTAAGTAATTATAATGATATTTCAAGCTTTCTTCTTTGACATCTAATAACATAGATAATTGTAAAATAAAAACCATGTTTATTAAGTCACATTTTAAACTGCCAGAGTAATATCAGACATTATTTCACTTTTTTCATTTTTCTCATGAAGTATACGAACTGCATCAGCAAGTGTATCTCTGAATTTTCCTGTTTGTTTATCTTTAATTTTTTCATATTTAAACTTTTCTTCAGTTTGACTCACATACTTCACACAAACAAAAACGATTGTATGAATTGTTATATATTACTTCCTTGCCTGTTTTCATTATTTTATATCAAAAGTTATTACTGATTTCCTGGAACTATTACCTATTATTTCATTTGAACCAAATTGTTAGGTGTTTTCATTTAATTTCATATATACTGACACTATCATTTCTGGATTGTCATATTTTAGTGCAATTTAATCAACTTCATACTTTTTCAAAATTACACGATATTTCTTAAATGGTCTCAGTTTTTCAGAGGAGGAGTTCATTTACCCCCTAAAGTGTTATATAACAAACACAATACACCATTAATTGTCAAAACACTGTTTAGGTTAAAGAAATTGTGGTGTCACCGCCAGACACCACACTTGTTAGGTGGTAGCCTTTAAATCGGCCGCGGTCCGTTAGTATACGTCGGACCCGCGTGTCGCCACTATCAGTGATTGCAGACCGAGCGCCGTCACACAGCAGGTCTAGAGAGTCTTCCTAGCACTCGCCCCAGTTGTACAGCCAACTTTGCTAGCGATGGTTCACTGACAAATTACGCTCTCATTTGCCGAGACGATAGTTAGCATAGCCTTCAGCTACGTCATTTGCTACAACCTAGCAAGGCGCCATTACCAGTTACTATTGATGCTGTAAAACATGTACCGTCAAGAGCGATGTTCACCAATTATGAATTAAAGTTAAGTATTCCAGTAGTTACGTACGTTCTTTGCTACTATAAATTCCTTGTCCTGTTCCAGACCTCACGCCAGCCTGCGTGAGCTTAAACACGTGCCTTTCGGCTTCCTGTCATAGTGGATTGGCTGTCTTGCTAATCCACAACAGAAATAATGGAAACTGCAAAATGTAACAACAAATTTTATGCACTATCAGATTAAAATGGAAACAACAAACCCAAAAATAACTACAATTTGGCACAAATAACAATTATATTTTAAGTATTTAGTTATTCTTGTTTTTAAAAGTTCTAGAACAGAAATACTGCTCATTCCTTTACTTTTGTAAATAATCACTAGATAGCACCAACTGTAATGATTGTTATTATTTTTATGTCTGTGCTCTTTGTTACAACCATAAGTTGTTGTTGTTGTTGTTGTGGTCTTCAGTCCTGAGACTGGTTTGATGCAGCTCTCCATGCTACTCTATCCTGTGCAAGCTTCTTCATCTCCCAGTACCTACTGCAACCTACATCCTTCTGAATCTGCTTAGTGTATTCATCTCTTGGTCTCTCTCTACGATTTTTACCCTCCACGGTGCCCTCCAATACTAAATTGATGATCCCTTGATGCCTCAGAACATGTCCTACCAACCGATCCCTTCTCCTGGTCAAGTTGTGCCACAAACTTCTCTTCTCCCCAATCCTATTCAATAGTTCCTCATTAGTTATGTGATCTACCCATCTAATCTTCTGCATTCTTCTGTAGCACCACATTTCGAAAGCTTCTATTCTCTTCTTGTCCAAACTATTTATCGTCCATGTTTCACTTCCATACATGGCTACACTCCATACAAATACTTTCAGAAATGACTTCCTGACACTTAAATCAATACTCGATGTTAAAAAATTTCTCTTCTTCAGAAACGCTTTCCTTGCCATTGACAGTCTACATTTTATACCCTCTCTACTTCGACCATCATCAGTTATTTTGCTCCCCAAATAGCAAAACTCCTTTACTACTTTAAGTGTCTCATTTCCTAATCTAATTCCCTCAGCATCACCCAACTTAATTCGACTACATTCCATTGTCCTCGTTTTGCTTTTGTTGATGTTCATCTTATATCCTCCTTTCAAGACACTGTCCATTCCATTCAACTGCTCTTTGAAGTCCTTTGCTGTCTCTGACAGAATTACAATGTCATCGGTGAACCTCAAAGTTTTTATTTCTTCTCCATGGATTTTAATGCCTACTCTGAACTTTTCTTTTGTTTCCTTTACTGCTTGCTCAATATACAGATTGAATAGCATGTGGGAGAGGCTACAACCCTGTCTCACTCCCTTCCCAGCCACTGTTTCCCTTTCATGTCCCTCGACTCTTATAACTGGCATCTGGTTTCTGTACAAATTGTAAATAGCCTTTCGCTCCCTGTATTTTACCCCTGCCACCTCTTGGAATTTGAAAGAGAGTATTGCAGTCAACATTGTCAAAAGCTTTCTCTAAGTCTACAAATGCTAGAAACGTAGGTTTGCCTTTCCTTAATCTTTCTTCTAAGATAAGTCGTAAGGTCAGTATTGCCTCACATGTTCCAGTATTTCTGCGGAATCCAAACTGATCTTCCCCGAGGTCGGCTTCTACTAGTTTTTCCATTCGTCTGTAAAGAATTCGTGTTAGTATTTTGCAGTTGTGGCTTATTAAACTGATTGTTCGGTAATTTTCACTTCTGTCAACACCTGCTTTCTTTGGGATTGGAATTATTATATCCTTCTTGAAGTCTGAAGGTATTTCGCCTGTTTCATACACCTTGCTTACCAGATGGTAGAGTTTTTTCAGGACTGGCTTCCCCCAAGGCTGTCAGTAGTTCCAATGGAATGTTGTCTACTCTGGGGGCCTTGTTTCGACTCAGGTCTTTCAGTGCTCCGTCAAACTCTTCACGCAGTATCGTATCTCCCATTTCATCTTCATCTACATCCTCTTCCATTTCCATAATATTGTCCTCAAGTACATCAACCTTGTATAGACCCTCTATATACTCCTTCCACCTTTCTGCCTTCCCTTCTTTGCTTAGAACTGGGTTTCCATCTGAGCTCTTGATGTTCATACAAGTGGTTCTCTTATCTCCAAAGGTTTCTTTAATTTTCCTGTAGGCAGTATCTATCTTACCCCTAGTGAGATGAGCCTCTACATCCTTACATTTGTCCTCTAGCAATCCCTGCTTAGCCATTTTTCACTTCCTGTCGATCTCATTTTTGAGACGTTTGTATTCCTTTTTGCCTGCTTCATTTACTGCATTTTTATATTTTCTCCTTTCATCAATTAAATTCAATATTTCTTCTATTACCCAAGGATTTCTACTAGCCCTCTTCTTTTTACCTACTTGATCCTCTGCTGCCTTCACTACTTCATCCCTCAGAGCTACCCATTCTTCTTCTACTGTAGTTCTTTCCCCCATTCCTGTCAATTGTTCCCTTATGCTCTCCCTGAAACTCTGTACAATCTCTAGTTCTTTCAATTTATGCAGGTCCCATATCGTTAAATTCCCACCTTTTTGCAGTTTCTTCAGTTTTAATCTACAGTTCATAACCAATAGATTGTGGTCAGAGTCCACATCTGCCCCTGGAAATGTCTTACAATTTAAAACCTGGTTCCTAAATCTCTGTCTTACCATTATATAACCTATCTGATACCTATTAGTATCTCCAGGGTTCTTCCATGTATACAACCTTCTTTCATGATTCTTAAATTAAGGGCCGCAGCCGCACTGAGGCTGCAGGGGAGAAGACGACGACGACGACGACGACAATGGCGGGCTAATACGAGCCCAGTACAGTAGAGGGAGAGCACGGAGACAGCTCTCCCCCCTAACAACGGGGACAACCAACCACAGGCAGACGGTCGGGATGCAGCTTCCATCCCTGAGAATAGGAGCAGTGGGGAACTTTGTGCCATAGTGGAGGAAGCCACAACGCCCCTGAAAGCCGTCATGGTGACAGAGAGGGCTGCCTTCGCTACCGCTCTGGCTGAGGAGGAGGAGGAGGGGGAGGCCTTGAGGCAACTGCGTGCAGTCCTCACCCAAGGTCTACGATCAGCAGCAGGGGCGCAAACTCCAGCGAAGCTCCTGTACCCACGCGGAACAGCATAAGGGTGCCTGCCCTTGTAACTGCCCGTGGAGCTCTTCAGGAGAAGGGCATCAGAAAGACATCCATCTTCACAACAGCAACGGCAGCAACTCTGAAAGCCAAGGGGATGACTAGCGCCAAGCCAGAAGAAAACAAGGCAGCATACATCGTTCAAGCGCAAGGTAATGGCCTGCATCTCTCCGACGAATTAGCAGCAGGCTCATTAAGCAAGCAGAACTGCTCGAGCAGCAACTGCAGAAAAACTGCGCCACACAGTAAACAAGAGTCGCCGCCCAACAGCGAGCTGCCGCCGTTCTACTCAGCCAGATGCTGCACCAAGTCTTCAACGACACAGCGCAGCAGAGGGTTCAAGCAGTACACTGGGCTGCCGTACTGGACTTCTCTCACTACAATGACCTATGGTGCTGATATGGTATCGATGCATGATACCCACTACTAACAAAACCTACCCTTGCATGACATGTCGCAGGCAGTAAGAAATCTGCTACTGCTCTTGCTATTCGACCAAACTATCGCAGAGGCTTTCTTCCCTTGGCTCTTGTCTTGGCACATTTTTTTCCTCTGCCCTTCAAACAGCTACATTTCGTTCAATTTTTTACCCAATTTATCTGTAGAGGAGCGTTGGTTAGTGGTTAATCTTAACCAAATGTAAGCAAACATTGCAGTACCCACATCCTGTAAGACCTCACTTAGTGAATACAAACCCTTACGCAGACCTTTTGTGGTGGCCATCATGCCGGTATGTTAGTCAGAATTTGGGAGGTTTGAGTTAAGAACGTGGAACATGTTGAACATTTTCTCCCAGATATGTGGTCTACTGAAAAAAATACCATCGAAGGTTTAAAACTTTATACATGGCTGGAGAAGGAACCATGGGATGAAATAGTGACAACATTAACAGATTAACAGTGAATATATATATATATATATATATATATATATATATATATATATATATATATATATATATATATATATATATATATATATATATATATATATATATAGCCCCCCCCACACATATATATATATAAACAATAATCAAACTTAGTGGGTTACTTGTAATGGAAGTATCTTAAAATATAGTTGAAATGCATCAGTAAAATATAAATTTTCACCTCTGTAGTATTAAAAATATATACATCATGCTGGTCATCATTGAGTACTGCCTCACCAATGTACAGTTAATGCATTAGCATAGCGTATGTAATGATGGGCTAAGGAAACCTTCTAGTGAGAGAGGGCACTAGCAGTATATCCAAGGAGGGTGCACAATAGTGAATGATAATTATTGTGCTACACTTGCTTAAAAGATAAAAATTAAAATTATAACATAAGAACTAGATCAAACTTAGCTAAATGCATAAGTAAAATTAACCCTATGACAGCAAATAATTATTTATCGTAAAGTAAAGGTTATAGTGGTGAAATCAAATTATGTAAACTATGAGATGGTCTAAATAATAAACAATTTAGTCGGACTGGGGTGAAGGGCAGGAGGTGACGGGGGGAAAGGAGAGGGTGGAGTAAGCGGAAGAAAAGGAGGGTGTAAAGAGGGAGCAAGATGGCAAAAACGTGTGTAATTAAAAAATACAACATATCTGAGATATTGCGAATATCAAAACCTCAATAAATGCAATAACATCATACTACATAAGAAACAGAGTACCATCAACATTATCATGTGAGGGAAATGACATATCCAAGGGACACCTGGAAGATTCAGCCACTTCTCTGTTATGATGACGAATGAAGGGGTCTGAAACTAACTAAAAAATTATATTTTTTTGTTGCACCCATTCATTTAAAACTGATCCATCTTTGAGAACGTAATGTTCACTAAGTTCTAATTCTTCTAACAGGTTAGGCATGTAACCTTTACTTTCCTTACACAAAAGTTCTAAGTCTTCGTGTCTGTGCAATGTGTGTTGGAGAAGAAGCAGGTGTTCAGCAGAAGTAAGAGCTCTTAGCATCTTAATTTGAAGACACACACCATAGAGACTAGAAGACTTTGAACTTTTGCTTAAAGAAAGATTACAGGTTTGACCTGTCAGAAGAATTAGAAATTTTAAAACATGTTGTTCATAGAGATGGATCCATTTGAAATGAGGAAGTGCAACTCAAAAACAGAAATTTTATAGGTGGTTTCAGCCCCTACTTTCATTAAAATAGAAGAGGAGTGGCCCTGTCTTACAGATGACTATTGGATGTCAATTTCCTCATCTCTTAATATTGGTGGTACTCTGTTTCTTCTCTGTTATAATGTTTTGATATTCACAATTTGTCAGATAAATTGTATTTTTTAATTACACATGTTTTGCCATCTTATCCTCTCTCCACCCCCTTTTCCTCCCCTACCTTCCTTCATTTTCTCCTTATCTCACCCTTCCTTCAGATACCATACCTTATTGTATTGTTTATTATTTACACCATCTCACAGTTTATGTAATTCAATTTGACCTCAATAACCTTTTCTTGGTAGCAGCTTACTGTTCGTTTCTATTTTGTTAATTTTACATTTGTACACAGCTGGATATGATCTGATTTTCAATTTCTCAATTTTTATTTATCACCCTTTAACCAAGTTTAGCCTAATAATGTTCATTCAATATTGTACAGTCTCCTTGTGTGTACTACTATTGCCTGTTCTCATCAGAAGCTTTCCTTAGCCCACATATGTGACGCTATAGTTCAATTCTTTTATCTTGGCGGCTCGCGCATGCCCGCCCAGACGCTGGAGATTGCTGCGTTGCCAGTTGCACACGACGCACGCGCCAATAGAAGCAGCGCCATAGTATAGCATAGTTCGCAAGCTTACGTTTAGGGGGAGCGCGCAGTTCATGAAGTAAAGCCACCACGGCCGCATTAACCCTTTCGCTGCTACAAAGACGTGCTCCCTGCATTCCGCGCTGTGGGCGATTTTGTCACTGCACTGCTCGCCTGTGCAGACACATTGTGTTCCGACTGCTTTGACACTCTTTATCATTCGATTCCACAAAAACTATTTGTCTCAAAAATTAGATTTTTACCTATCTTCTTGACTGATACCTTCCCCCCATAAATGACTTAATTTTGTTTCGATGTTCAACGCAGTTATTATGCAGCATTAAATATAGTAAACCTTTGCACGAAATTTTGAAGAGTTTGCAGAGGTAAAAGTCCATAGAGTATACTTTCCGTATGGTCGATTTTAGTTGCCACAATGTTGAGAATGAAATGTGGACAAGATACCTATATATTTCATTTAATTTAAGTACCACATAAGTGTCGTATGTAATATTGAGAAATATTCCACCTTTCGCGACTGTAACAAAAGTTTTACTTACACTGTGCACGTTTGGCTTTATTTTAAAGCACTTCAACCAATCAAAAGGAAGTAGACAAAATACATTAAACAAAACTGTGGACTTACAAAAACATTAGGACTTGAATATACCGTCTGTCAGTGAAGTGTTCAGAGCTATGTCAAATATAATTTTGTGTGTGGCACACACAAACAGCATTTATTTGTTAAAACACTGATGAGCCAACACAAACGTTGAATATTGTGCTACCGCAGCACAAAACTACGAAAGGTTACTTGGCAATGGAGGACACAAAATACAGTCCTCTTATGATGCTTCAAAAGAGAGAAACGCGTCTGTTCTAAATAAGTCGCTTATTACAGTTGCAGAAGAGGGATATATTTCAATACCATTGGTAAAACTGTGACTGTGGAACAAAAACAAGAAATAGAACATGAATACTATTGTGTATGTGCCATACCTTTCACCAATGGAAGTGCTTTAAAATAAAGCCAAACGCGCCGTGTATATATAAAACTTTTATTCCAGTTGCGAAAGACGGAATATTTCTCAATATTACATACAACACCTATGTGGTACTTAAATTAAATGAGATATTCCTATACAGTAAATATTATATGAAATTTAGGTATCTTGTCCACATTTCATTCTCAACATTGTGGCAACTAAAATCGACCATACGGAAAGTATACGCTATGGACTTTTACCTCTGCAAACTCTTCAAAATTTCGTGCAATGGTTTACTACATTTAATGCTGCACATAAAAAAAAAATTAAGTCATTTATGGGGGGAAGGTATCAGGCAAGAAGACGTGTAAAAATCAAATTTTTTGGCCAAATAGTTTTTGTGAAATCGAATGATAAGTGTGTCAAAGCAGTGGGAACACCATGTGTCTACACGGGCGAGAAGTGCAGTGATGACAAAATCGCGCACAGCGCGGAATACGGGGAGCACGTGTCTGCAGCAGCGAAAAAGTTAATGAAGAGGCAAAGCACTAGAAATTTCATTCAAACGAATAAAATTCGTGAAGTAAGGCACTCCAATATTGTTTTTAAATAAAGAAAATATTAAGTCCCACACAAGGTTTGAACTCATAACCTTTCACTTAGCAGCCCAACACCTTAATCGTTCCGCTACCTCAGCTCATAGAACATTGTAACTCCATAAGGACTCTAACACCTCACGCAACTACTTATAAACACTGTTGGTATGACTATGAATTACTCACGCTTCGTCGAAGTACAATAGGAAATAAACAATTACCGCTGTTCTTTATTGCGAAAAAGCAGTTCGTGAGATTGAAACAAACACCTTTCCTTGCTATCGCCTGAATTAGGAGTCTTATTGCTTGTTTGGTTTAATTAATTAATAGAATATGAAGCAATTGGTATAAATAATGCTTTTTCCAAACTTTCTGTAAAAGAAAGTCTGCTATCAAGACATTGCTTTAGTTCTATTACTTAATTTATGACTGAATGTTTCTAAACCTGAAGACACTCGTCCGTGCTCTGCACTGCTGTCGAGATCTGGCAACGTCGTTCTCTGTTCATTGGCTGACTGTGTTTTGTGACGTCAGATGCGCAGAACGAACCTAAACTCGGCCGCCAAGATATATGACGCGCACTTTAGTGCCTTAACTCTACATTAGTAAGGCACTATGCAATGATGTCCAAAATGTGTTGAATATTTTTAATATTTTGGAGGTGGAAATTTACATTTTACAGACACCTTTCAACTGCACTTCAATGTACCTCCACTACACTAAATAATCCAGGAAATCTGAGTAATTTTTGTATTTGTAATGAGTTATTAGTGTTCCTGTATATGTATAGCTTAAGAAATATGCGCTGATAACCTGTTAGTTTGTCACTAGTTGCCTTCTGAAGAAGATGGTTTTATTAATGTAGAAGCCATCATAAAGGGATGTAAATAAACCTTCCATTTTGGAACTGATTTGCTGTTTATTAATTTCTTTACATACACCAATAGAAGTATGTGGGGGATGTATTTGGGTTTAGTGCATGGAGTGGAGAGAGTGCCACACTAACAAAGTAGCCATTGATGTGCTCATTTTTTATTTAAATCCTCTCCAAACTAAATAGTAACCTTTTATATATGTCTGTTTATATAATTTGAAATGTTGTGCTTACAAATATTAATTTTTAAGGCCTTTTCTTGTTATTGAACATAATATTTCATCATGTTAGTGTCTGTAAAAGTGAATATTTTAAAATTACGACTAAAACATTGAAATTAAAGAAAAAAATAGTTTTATAATCTTCCTCACGATGGCACAGACATTTGTAAACAACAAAAAATTAAGAGAAAAATGAGCTCATTTAAATTTTGTTACCTTGACTTATCCTTATACCAAGAACCTAAATTAATATAAGAAGACTTTTGATATATGAATTCAAAGATACTCATCAGTGATTTGCTTTAATTAACTCCCTTTACATAGAAAAACTTATTTATATTTTACTGCATTTTATTTAAATAAAGTCATATACTTAGCTATTTACATACTTCTCCTTAAGCATAATTGTACTAAATTCATATTAAAAAGCTAATGAACTATTTTATTTTTTGGTAGAATTTATTAGTTTTCGCTAAATTGCTTATTTAAATTTACTTCATACTCAGTGTGTTTTTATTAAGACTTTGAAGGATTTAAATAAAAAAAATTGATTTTGGTAGGTCTGTTTTGATTGCTTAACAGAAATACCCAGATGAATATTTTAAACATCTGCAGTTACAGCTATAAAGTTTGTATATGGGACACAAACCTAATCACTAACTTTACTACCAGAAACAGAGAAGAAACTTTAAATTTCCTTATGCCACCATCAAAAAACATTCTTAACACTTCAATTGTTTATTTAAATATCTCATTCCGCATTTTGTGTAGTCATATGTCTTTTTAACACTATTTCAAGTGTAACATCTATATTACTAAGATTTACAGAATTGTCTCACTTTGTTACAATATTAATTTCATTTACGTCTTCTCCATTGCCATGTTCCTTCTTCCAAATCACCATATTTATGTATTGGACCTTCAATGTCTGAAAAGAACAAATTTATAGTTTTGAATAAATATTTCTCTTAAATTTGCATAATATACCTCTAAACACATAGCAGTGTAGCTAACAGTTTTGAAAATTCCTTTCATTTAATTTCTTTACACACACCACAAGTTAAAAAACCATTTTCCATTTTTTCCCTTGCATAAGCATTTTTATATTTCTAACAAGCAGCTGTTGCTTTCCCTAATTTTCTTCTAAAATTTTTTACACTTTGTATTAGTTTACAGTTCCTAAAAACTGGAAATCGTTTTACATTCTTCATCTTCTATATGTAACTTTTGTGCACTACAATAATATTTATTATATACATTTGCACAGTTCCTAATTTTCTTCCAAATTCCTCTACTTTCTTTTTTTTTTTGTTTATTACGTGTTTTTCAGTTGTTACTTTTTATTTCATTTGGTACAAGTTACCTTTTCAGTTTATATCTTTCCTTGCATCACCGTTTATACATTTTTAAAACAATTTTCAACTTCTTTCATAAAGCTCCTTTTGAATTTTCAGTGCATTTGTACAGGTATTGATTTTGTATATTTGTACAAAAATTATTTCTGTATTTATGTAACTTGTAAAACACAGTTTTTAAAATTAAAATTAATTAAGTTCATCGAAAAATATTAACATAAGTCCTTAACAAATTTTTATCAGTGAAGATTTTGTCATTGTGTATATACAAATTCATATGTAGTTTCTTGATTTATAACCGAATAATTTCTTTTTAAAATAGTAATGTTTTTGCTTAATTATATTTTATCGATAAAATATTGTCACACTCTCAGAATAAATTCACATGTAATTTTAACTTTAATTTTATTACTTTATATTGAATAAACTATATATAAATAAAAGAGTAATCTTTGTACAGTCTTTCATCCTAATGAACAGGTGAAGAACAACTTATGACACCTATATCAAGTATAATGAACGTCAATACTTTGGTAATAAATAAGCCAACACAATTCGCTGAAGAGAAGGAAAGAAAATTTTCTAGCAAAATGAAAAGGGTGATTCAATTATAAATGTAGAGAAGTCAGTAAGCCTCACCCTGACACTTTAAGGAATCAAACTGCCATGTGTAAAGCAGCTGCCAATGTCTGAGTGGAAATAAAATATTGTAGCAGGAAGAGGAAAGGTGATTTAATTAGAAATGTTGAGACATCACAGGTTGGAAATATTGTGTAAAGTTGGTTGTAAATTGCTAAAGACTCTCATTCTCAACCACTGGATGTAAATCATCTGGGAAATTTTCGAGTAATGAATTATGCTGCCTCAACACATTTCCACAGTTTCTAACTTTAACACAAGTCTTTTACTATTAAACTTTTAATAGACGTTTATACCTCTTAATGAGTAGATGATAGCATTATAATTGAGACTTCCTGGCAGATTAAAACTGTGTGCTGGACCGAGACTCGAAATCAGGACCTTTGCCTTTCGCGTGCAAGTGCTCTACCACTGAGCTACACAAGCATGACTGACGTCCTGTCCTCACAGCTCTACTTCTGCCAGTATTTAAATTAAGTCAGTAATTATGTATAATACCGAAAATCACCTTGTTCATTTTGAAAGATGTGAGACATTCAACCTGCAACTGGGATCATACACTGTATTCCATTTTAGCGATTTTATAACATGGATTGAGAGAATGAAAGAGAATGAAGGAAAAGGAATAAATATTTATGAAGGAGAATAATAGAGAATGTTGAAGTATTACGATTTCTTACTGTAGATATATGAGGAGGGCATAAACCTGAAGAAAAAGAACCAAGGAACATATTTCTGTTCAAAGGGGTAATTTTTGAACAACCTGAAGAAAGAGTGATGAACACTCAGAAAGTTGGAGAGTGCTTTTCAGAACAGGCTTCAAAGCATTAATACACAAAATCTAGAGATCCAATAGGTTCTCTAATTTTCATAAAACTTATTGTATGTAGAATAATTAGGGTCAATTTTGAGACTCACAATAATTGACAAGTTGAAATAAACTTATACTGCAACTTAAGGTTGCCTAAGAATAATCACATGCAAGAAATGAACTGAAAATCATCTAATGATAGAGTTTAGTACTCACAAAAGCTGTATATCCAAAGTTCCTATAAGAATTCTAAAAGAGAAGTACCAAGTAGATTTACAGAATGTCATACAAGATTGATGAAAATCTAAACTCATTTCATTGTGCAATTAAAACATATATTCAAGTGATATTTCAATAACTGAATAAAAAGTTGGATTGTGAATTATTGTATACTGATTTGATAAAAGATTTTATGTTTACACTTTAAAAATTGCTAATAAAAAGAAATAGAAAGACATTTTTTATACTTAAAAATTATCAAATTTCACGACAAAAATCGTAATGGTAGGAAATACCCTGTAATATGCATTAATTTATGTTGTATTATGAAGGAAAACTACAAAATTGCAGATTGTTCTAAGAATAAACCAGGTATAACAGATAACATTTGAAAATTATTAGTAATAAATAAAGGTACCTTTCACAATGTAATTGTGAAAGGTTGCAGGTTGGGGCAGGTGGAGAAATCGGCCGTGACAGAGCACGCACTGAATGAGACCGACCACGTAATAAAATTCGCTGACACGGAAGTTCTGGCTGTAGAGAAGCACTATCACACGCGCTTGTTCAGAGAAGCTGTTGAAATCCAAAAACACGCGAACAGTTTCAACGAGAAAGAGGAAAGCCTTAAGGTAAACGGATCCTGGCTTCCCGTGCTGCAGTGAACGACCGTCGGAGATAGCAAGAGGAGAACCGCACCGGAAATGACCGCGGAGAAGCCCTCGGATGTTGGCACGCCAGGTACATATAGTCTGTGGCCGCGAGCTCGGCTCCAGTTCACCACCGGCAATGGAGGGTGAAGCTTTGACAATGCCAGCCACTCGTGCTGGCGGAACATAAGAAAAATCATTAGACGAACATCAGCCAAAGAACCCAAGACAGAAGCCAATAGGCAGTTTGCGAATAATTCAATGTTTGAAAAATGTGGATAGTAGTATAAAAACGTGTTTCAAATGATAATAAATTTGTTAAAGTATCACCTAAACCAAATTTAAAGATTAAAATGATCTTTAAAGAAAACCAGTAGCAATAAAAATGCAGGAAAACTAAATTAAATTTAACAGAGCAATTTATGAAGCAATGAGTATTTTAGATCTATAAATTCCACTTTAATTTCAATATAATATCCTGAAATGAATTATACAAATCATAATTGTGTTACCACAATAAGATTGATACATTTACTATAAAAAACCATTTACTATAAAAAACTGAAGATTTATGCAATGATAAGGATCTTATGACAGATGAAATTGATAGCAACAATTATCTAAAAGTCATATGCCATAAGTAAACATGAATTATAGGAAAGATGAATGCAATGATATAATTATGGTATAACGTGTAATTTTAAGAGCAAAGATGTGTGTATATAAAATTAAGGAAGAAGCAAACAAGAAAATAAAATCTGGAGAAATGTGATATAACAATACAATATTATTATATGATTATATATATCATTTATCCCAAAATAAAGATCAGTGTAGAACTACAAACATTTAAAAAGTGAAAAACTTCAATATATGCTGTAGAAGTAAAAGTAGCTCATATTTTGCATGATTATAAATGAGTTTTAAAACTTCCATTTTTAGAAAAAATACACCCATTACCGTGCTCTTACTAAAATTAACCCCTTAGGTTTTTAGACATAGATAGTAACAACTCATAAAGCTCTAAAAATATTTTAGATTTGATATCAATCTTTCTCATAATCATCTTAAAATTTTCTTTACCTTTATGCAAATTAGATATTTTTGTATATAATCTTATTAGTTAATTGATGTTGTATGTAAGCAGTTTTCCATTTATGATAGAAAAAAATTAAAATGATCTTAAAATTATTATAAGACTTAAATATTATTTTCTACAAGTGAAACTAAGGAATAATTTTAGCAAACCTGGACAGTTTAACAAAAAGTTTCATTTATATTGCTTATGTAAAATGAGATAATCTTAGATTCAGCTTAAAGAATCTATACTCATAATGAAAATATATTGTGTCTTGTTTGAGAATCAGTTACACATGTAAAGATTTTTATAGGTGGAAACTGTCTTCTACCGTAGATAACCTTATTTTGGATATTTATTTCAATAATAAAAATCAATGTATAAAGATTTAGTTGCTCAAGTTTTTTTTATTTTTTTTATATCAATTGATCAATTGACCACAAAACTGGATAATCTATGACACTTTATTTAAGTCTCTGAGCTTAAGATTAATGAGAAATATAATGTTTATGAGAATCAAATCATTGATAAAATTTGGTGGAGAAGTAATAATATTTTATGTAATAATTTTCAAGTTTGCTTACAACAGAGGTATATTAAAAAGACTGACAAAGATACTTTAACATCACAAAATCATATTCCTATTTTCTTAACAAACAAAGGCAGAATGAATGTGAGGATTAAAACATCTACATATGAAATCGAATTTTCTTAGTGTGTTAGTTTTCATTTTTGAAGTTTACATTTTTCTCTACAAGCTAATTTTCCTTTTGAGACTTCTTTAAACTTGCATTTTTTGTTTTAGTGTATTTCCTCTAAAGATTTATTTCATTTTACCTTAAATAAACATGACAATACTGAAATTCACCATGAAAATGTGAAAAACGAAATTTTCTTCATCTGTAAATTTAATTTGGTACAAAAGGATGATATTTAGATACAAAATAAGGGAGTTAGACCCTTCTCACAAGTTATATATCAGTATATGAACGGTAAAACATTTTAGAGGTATACTTTCATTTTACAAGAGAGGTGAAGTCATTACTGACGAAGGCAAGCAAAAGGAATACTGGGATGAACAGTACCTCAAGCAGTATGCTGCTGAGAATAAAGTTAGCAGGGATGTCCTGATGTCATCAAACAAATGCCACTTATGGAAGGAGTCAATGTAATGCCTACTATCGGAGAACTCTTTAGAACAATACATCCCCTGGACTAATAGAAAGGCTCCAAGTGAGGATAGGAACCCTGCAGAGGTTATTAAGCATAATAAGTAAGTGCTTCTGAGACATCTACACCCACTTCTCACAAGCAGCACAGAAGAAGGTTACATCCCACTGAGTATGTGTAATTCAAAGATTGTTACTTCGAATTAAGAGAAATGGGACTAAAGTGACAACAACAATTACTGCTAAGTGTAGCTGGGGAAGCATATGCAAAAGTCATCCTAATGTGATTATAAATCCTAGCTTCGAGGATCTACCCATAATCTCAATGGGTTTTAGACCTGGCCCATCAACCATAGATATGATCTTCTCTCTATGACAATTGCAAGAGTAGTGCCATGAGCAACAGAGACCACTTTATATTGCTCTTACTGAAGTTGTTAAACCTTCTGGTTTAGTTCACAGAAATGGGCTCTTCAAATTCCTACAGAAGATTGGATGCCCACCTAATCTACTATAAATAACTGCCTCTTTACATTAAAAAACACAAGCAACAGGCTTTTTCAACGATAAAACATCAGAAGCATTCCCTATTGATAGCAGTGTAAGGCTGGGGTGTGTGTTGGCTTCTACTCTATTTGGGATTTTGTTTTCCATTCTGGTTCCAAGATGGCCGCCGAGTAAGTGACGCCAGAAACCATTTCCAGAAAGTTAAGTGATTTAGACAGGAATATAATTTAGTTTAACGCCGACAACAAATTAAATACGTGCATTAGTGTATTGTTTAGTCTTGCCGTTAAAGGTTTGACTTTTCTTTGCGTATTTTTTCAGAAAACACGAAAAGATCGTAACTTCGCGAAGTCGCGCTTAGGCTTAAATTTTGTAAACGTGTTTGTTTCGTGTTTCACGGTAATTTAACTAGTTTCTCGGTAAAAAATAAGTAAACTACCGTAAATAGCGTATAACTTCATTATTTTAATACAGATTTCAGAAAAACAGCGTAACTTTATATTAGAAACTTGCCTATATACATTTGTTTATAGGCCTAATTCTCGTAACGTTTTTGGAGAATCAAAGTTAAAGTATCTCGTTTAATCGCCCTTTTTTTTCATTCCATCGAGTGAAATATATAATAAATAGCGTATACCTTCATTGTTTTAATACAGATCTCAGAAAAACAGCGTAATTTTAAATCAGAAACTTGCTTATATACATTTGTGAATAGGCTTAATTCTTGTAACGTCTTTTTTGATTTTCGGTAATTTAATTGATTAATTCTAGCTAAAGTATTATTTTTGCGATGAGTGAGAAGTGCCTAACTTGCCGTAGAATTGTTAGTTCCGGGGTCTGGTGTGATGGATGTAGTAGTTTTTTTTCACTGGGGGGACTGCAGTGGCGTGGGTGTTGGGAAAGTGGATCAGGCTCATCAGTGGTTATGTTGGATTTGCAGCAGAGATAGGAAGATAGTGGAACAGGAGGGGAAAATTGCTGCCCTTCAGGCTGAGCTAGATCAGGCTAGGGAAGATCTGGACAGGTTAACGAGGGAGAAGGGCAAAGAGAGGTGGGAAGTGGCAACAGGTAGCAGAAGGAACAGGCCTAGAACTAAGTCTGACAGTTTTGTGGTTAATGTCAAAAATAAGTTTGACCTGTTGCTTCAGTTAGAAACTGATGAGCCTCAAGCAGAGGTAGGTGTAGACAGGACACAACAAACTTTCAATAGGAAATTGAAAAAGAATGTAGGAAAGTCATCGAAAAGGAAGAACGTTTTGTTGTTAGGCAGTTCTCATGCCAGAGGTGTAGGCCAACTTCTGCAGGAGAAATTAGGACCAGAATACCAGGTCACAAATTTTTTCAAACCAAGTGCTAGTCTGGATCAGGTGATGGAGGATTTAGGTTCACTCTGTAAAGGATTTACCAGGGAAGACACCGTGGTTATTGTGGGAGGGCCAGGGAACAGCATCGACAGAGATCCTGGGTACAGTATAGAGTGTGACCTGGTAAAGATTGCGTCGGCATCGAGACACACCAATGTTGAATTTGTATCTGTCATGAGACGCCATGACCGGCCTCATTTGGACTCTTCTGTTGGGAGAGTTAATTTGGAGTTGGAACAGCTGCTTGGGTCGGGTGCAGGGGCTCATATTGGTGTGGTTCCTGTTGATTATCTCAGTAGGTGGGACTATACCAGGCACGGCCTACATCTCAACAGGAAAGAGAAGGGGAAACTGGCTGGGGTAATAGCAGGAAATTTAAGGGGGGGAGGCACTGCCATGAATGGTAAAATACCAGTGGTTACAGGTGTTGGAGCAGCACCTTTTTTAGGATAGGTAAGACAGAAAGATGTCAAGTTCTACGAGAGGTCAGGATTGAAAGAAATCTTCAGTTTAGGAAAGAATTTAAACAGCACAATTCTAGCACATTGGATCACCAATCACAGCTATCAATTATAAATTTTCACCAATCACCAGAAATTTTACCTCCACCAAGTTGTATCTCAGTCCTAGGTAATTGCATTGATGAATTAAAGTCACCCAACCCAGTTGACATAATCTGCCTCTCTGAACACCATGTGACCACTGGTATAGGAACTAGACCTAAGCACCATGAGAAACTCAGACAGGAGGGTACTGAAAATGTTAGAATAAGGAAAGGTTCTCATAAAAGTATAATTAAAAATAATGTAAGTATATTTCATCAAAATATTGGGAGTTTAAAGAATAAAGTAGATGAGCTTCTGGTTTGTTTAGAAGATTTAGAAGCTGAGCTTGAAATAGATATACTATGCCTGTCTGAGCATCACATTGTTACTGACATGGATAAGGTAAATGTAAGTGGATATAAGCTCTCTGCACATGTAATGAGAGAAAATATGGAGAAAGGAGGAGTTGCCATATGTGTCAAAAGTTATCATTGTGCAAAAAGTATAGATACAAAAAAGTTTTGTGTAGAGAAACATATAGAAGCATGCGCCTGTGAGCTTAAATTAAATAAAGGCACATTTATAATTGTAACAGTATATAGGTCCCCATCAGGAAATTTTCATCTGTTTCTGAAAAATTTGGACTCCTTGTTGTGCTATCTGTCAGACAGGGGGAAGCAAATTATTATTTGTGGGGATTCTCTGAAAGAGGGTAATAGGAAAAATGACCTTGAAGTATTACTTGGTTCTTTCAATTTGACACCCGTTATTGATTTTCCTACTCGGATGGTAAAGGATAGCAGCTCACTGATAGATAACTTCTTTATAGACCAAGATAAGTTTAACCAGATAAATGCTCAGCCTGTTGAGAATGGTCTTTCTGATCATGGTGCACAGCTAGTTACAATATATGACATAGCTCCATTCAGCAACACTAAACAGTCCTCCAAAGTAGTACGTTCAGTCAACGATTTAACAATTGCAAATTTCAGGGAAAGCCTACAGCAGTTAGACTGGGATGAGGTGTACCGTGAACCTGATGCCAATTTAAAATATAATTTATTTCATGACATTTTTGTAAATGCATTTGGAAACTGCTTCCCCAAGAAAATAGTTAAATATGCTCGTAAGAAACCTTGTAACAAACCATGGCTTACTAAGGGTATAAAAATATCTTGTAACCGGAAAAGGGAAATGTATCTGACAGCAAGAAAGAGTAGTGACCCAGAAACTATCAAAAATTATAAAAACTACTGTGTTATATTAAGAAAAGTTATTAAAAAATCCAGGAGTATGTGTATCATGTCTGAAATCAGCAACTCTGATAACAAAATTAAAACAATTTGGAATATTATTAAAAGAGAAACAGGTCAACCAAGAGCAGAGGAAGATAGTATTACCATCAAATTGAATGAAAACTCTACGAACAAAAAGTCAGAAGTTGAAAATATTTTTAATAATCATTTTCTAAATGTTGTGGATATAGTAGGATCCAGGTGTTCATTAGAAGATGCTAGGCTGTTAATGGAAGAGGCCATACCTATGCAATTTGATACAATTGAAATCTCACCCACTTCTCCCTCTGAAATTAGGAAAATAATAAACTTGCTTAAAAGCAAAAACTCACATGGAATTGATGGCATTTCCAGCAAAATACTAAAAGCTTGTTCTCAACAGATAAGTAAGATTCTCAGCCACCTGTGTAATAGCTCTCTGGAACAGGGCATTTTCCCTGATAGACTGAAATATGCTATTGTTATACCTTTGCATAAAAAGGGGGATAGATCTGATGTCAACAATTACTGTCCAATCTCCCTTCTAACAGCTTTATCCAAATTTTTTGAGAAAGTAATGTATTCAAGAGTAGCTTCACATATCTGTAAAAATGAAGTACTAACAAAATGTCAGTTTGGTTTCCAGAAAGGTTTTTCAACAGAAAATGCCATATATACTTTCACCAGTCAAATTTTGAATGATCTGAATAACCGAACACCACCCATTGGGATTTTTTGTGATCTCTCAAAAGCTTTTGATTGTGTAAATCATGATATTCTGCTAGACAAGCTCAAGTATTGTGGCATGAGTGGGACAGTGCACAAATGGTTTAATTCGTGCCTAACTGGAAGAGTGCAGAAATTTGAAATAAGTAGTTCTTGTAACATGCAAAGATCAGCACATTCCTCAAACTGGGGAACTATCAAGAATGGGGTTCCACAAGGGTCAGTCTTGGGTCCTTTGTTGTTCTTATTATATATTAATGACTTGCCATTCTATATTCATGAAGAGGCAAAGTTAGTTCTCTTTGCTGATGATACAAGTATAGTAATCACACCTGGCAAACAAGAATTAACTGATGAAATTGTCAATACTGTCTTTCAGAAAATTACTAAGTGGTTCCTTGTAAATGGACTCTCACTGAATTTTGATAAGACACAGTACATACAGTTCCGTACAGTGAATGGTATGACGCCATTAATAAATATAGACCTTAATCAGAAGCATATAGCTAAGGTAGAATATTCCAAATTTTTAGGTGTGTCCATTGATGAGAGATTAAATTGGAAGAAAGACATTGATGATCTGCTGAAACGTTTGAGTTCAGCTACTTATGCAATAAGGGTCATTGCAAATTTTGGTGATAAACATCTTAGTAAATTAGCTTACTACGCCTATTTTCACTCATTGCTTTCATATGGCATCATATTTTGGGGTAATTCATCACTGAGGAATAAAGTATTTATTGCACAAAAGCGTGTAATCAGAATAATAGCTGGAGTCCACCCAAGATCATCCTGCAGACATTTATTTAAGGATCTAGGGATATTCACAGTAGCTTCTCAGTATATATACTCTCATATGAAATTTGTTATTAACAACCAAACCCAATTCAAAAGTAATAGCAGTGTGCATAACTACAATACTAGAAGAAAGGATGATCTTTACTATTCAAGATTAAATCTAACTTTGGCACAGAAAGGGGTGAATTATACTGGCACTAAAGTTTTTGGCCACTTACCAAGTAGTATCAAAAGTCTGACAGATAACCGACAAGTATTTAAGAAGAAAGTAAAAGAATTTCTGAATGACAACTCCTTCTACTCCATAGAGGAATTTTTAGATATAAATTAAGAAAAAAACAGAAAAAAATATTTTAAAAAATAAATAAAAAAATAAAGAAAAACAAAAAACACAAAAAAATAAAGTTGTTATATTAACTTAAGTATGTTGTTAAATTAACCCAATTATGTCATGTATTGGAAAATTCGACTCGTTCCACATCATTACGAAATATCGTATTCATGATCCAAGGAACTAGTATTAATCTAATCTAATCATGGCAGTAAACGACTGTAGCCACGAAAAGTTCTATTGAAAGCATGTTACTTGCACACTGTCAAAAAAGCCTTCATGCCTAACAGATTAGCATCTACCGGATACAATGATATCACAGTCCACATGCGCCCACTGTAAGAGGTATCTTCAACCAATCCTTAACCACCAGTGTTTCCTCTGGGGCCTGGAAACAGGGACCAATAACTCCATTACCTAAAAGGACATTGCCACAGCACCCTATGATTACCGACCTATTTTCCTTCTTCCTTCACTGTCCAAAGCCTTAGAACTTGTAGTCTACGACCAGTTAACAAACCACCTAACTACAAACATCCTACTAGAAGAATACAATCAGGCTTCTGTAAATATAACAGCCCAACATATGCCTTTATAAAGGTAACAGATGACATGAAGCTTTCTGTGGATGTACAGAGGCAACTATCATGCGCGTCTCAGACTTCAGGAAAGACTTTGAAAGTGTCAACTATGACATTTTACTCGCCAAACTTAGCAGCCTACATTTCTCACCAAGTGCAGTGCAATGATTTTACTCATTCCTGACGTCTCACCAGCAGTGCGTCATGTCCGATACGGTAAAATCACAATGGAGGTGGGTGGTAACAGGTTTCTGTATTTTATCCTATATTCTTTTCATTGTGTGTAAATGATGTGTAATCAGTTTCATCTCATTGCAAATACCACATGTACACTGATGATCTCTGGTTGTATCAATGTACAAAACCAATAAATCTGAAGAAAGCTATCGATAATCTTAATACCTTTGTGCACTATAAAAATGGACGCAGGATACAAGGTTATAGTTCAACCCATCCAAACTCCAAGCGGTATTGTTTGGGCATTATAGGTTCATTAGCCTAAAATGTCGGGAATCCCTACTATCTTTAACCCTAAATTGGACGAATATCAACTTCTCTCCATCACCAAAGACTCTAGGAGTGATAATAGATGAAAATCTAAATTGGAATGAGCACATAACTTCAGTGTGCATCAGCATCCTCATATATCCTATAAAAATTTAGAAAACTCTTCCTCTTGACCTCAAAAAGAAATTCGTACAAACACTTGTTATTGTTGTGGTCTTCAGTCCGGAGACTTGTTTGATGCACCCCTCCTTGCTACCTTATCCTGTGCAAGCTGCTTCATCTCCAAGTACCTACTGCAGCTTACATCCTCCTGAATCTGCTTAGTATATTCTTCTCTTGGTCTCCCTCATCTATTTTTACCTTCCACACTGCCCTCCAATACTAAATTGGTGATCCCTTGATGCTTCAGAACATGTATTATCAACCGATCCCTTCTTCTAGTCAAGTTGTGCCACAAATTCCTCTTCTCCCCAATTCTATTCAGTACCTCCTCATGAGTTACGTGATCTACCCATCTGATCTTCAGCATTCTTCTGTAACACCACGTTTCGAAAGATTCTAATCTCTTCTTGTCTAAACTATTTATCGCCAATGTTTCACTTCCATACATGGCTACACTCCCTTACATGCATTTCCATTTATTGAGGTGATCTTATCATGCGAGGTCCTTCTCAAGAAAGCTCATGGTGTCAGGAACTGGTTATGTGTGTTACTTGTTTATGTGAAGCTCAATTGTTTGATCACCTTTGATAATCGTATGTACAGTTATCCTGGTTTCGTGCAGACATGCTCAGAGATTTCTGTACCCTCTGTCTTCTCTACTGTCTTATCAAGCAACAATAAGGATCACTATTGTCCCTATGTGCACACGTTACGCTTATATGTCCCTTCTTCCAACGTGATCTTCGTTTTCCAGTAGTCTTAACTGATACTGTCTCCTTAAATTTCTTTTCCTCAGAACTTGCTATATCAGAAAACATCTATTTTCTACACTGAAACTCTTATTATATCTGTCACAATCTTTTGTGTTATTACTGTCATTATTATTATTGTTATTATTATTATTATTATCACTATTGTCACTATTAATGGCAGCAGCTGCAGAGATACAAGTACTGCCAGCATCAACTTTATTAATTCATAGTCAGTATAATTTACTCACACTGCCATTTCAGACACTCAAATCATTTTAATACTAGTCGTCATATTAAAATTGTTATTTCTTAGATGACTTTGAGCTAAAAAGGTACTGTATGTGTGAAACCTGGTCTGATGTGAGAGAGGGCCTGATGGACCTGATCAGGTCAGGTTAGGTACATAAATAAAAATGGATTAACATGACATACATAAACTTTATCACCAGTTGGGTACAGGAAAGTATAAAAGGTTTTTGTATTGCAGAAGTCACTCTCAGAATTCACTGCAATGTGAAGCCTTCCTGTGCCGCTGTCAGAACCTCGTAGCATGGAGTCAAAGGAAGACCTTTGTACGTCCCAAGGAAATGACTGGCCTCGCAGTTAGTGTGTTGAGTTCACCAACTGTCAGCAATGTTTGCTTTGGAACTTTGAAGAGGATATCCCACTCATGTTTTGAGGAGTAGGTTAGAACGTACAGACCAGAGGCATTGTGGCATCTATCAGTCGCCTGAGAAGGTCTGCACGTGGTGGGTATTGTCATGTTGAAATATGGCATGAGGAGATTCCAGACAGAGGAGCGTCACTTTGAGCTTTGAAAGTTCCTGATGTATCAATTGCTACTCAGAATGTCGTCAATATTTAGGAACGAAGACGAGATGTTATAATCAATGGTGTTTTTCTCCTATGCCACACAGCACTATATGATATTAGACTTGACAGAAAAACACCATAGTGGCAGGATAAGTGGGATTGATATGAAGAATGTTCAGGAATAATTAATATGAGGTGACTGTTTATATCCGATCATGACTGGAATAGAGGTGGGTGTAGACGTCAGTGTTTGTTACAGCTGTGGGAAGATACATAGCTGATTACGTCACAACCTGCAGTGAGAAGACGACAGAAGGGACACACAGTGACACAAAAGAAGATGCAGATGACTGGGATGACAAAAGTCGAGAGGGCAGACTACGCTAACATGTGACAATGTTAGAGTTGTAAAACTACCATAGGCTACTGTAGACTTTCATAAGTAAGCATGGACTTCGGTAGTCTTCCTAGTAGCCTTAGTCAGTTAAGATCGTAAGAGTGTTACCTGTGCATTAGGTGTATTGCATACCTATCGGGCGTTACCTCATTTGGAGCGCTTTTTGCATGTGATCTGTGTCTAGCTAATTCTCCTAGAAACCCGAAGTGATGGACCATCTAGAAACTGAATGAAGATTTACGCAAGTAAACGGCCACATAATTTACCAAACACTTTTGTTCTGCGTAGTTGTCTTCGTGTCTGTTACTTAAAACTAAATACTATGTATAGCAAAATTGAAACTGTCACATGTTAATTCATGTTTTATTCGATAACTGTTGATTACTAATGTGGAACAGAGGAATGTTGTAGTAAAAATAAAAGAAACAACACCGATTTATCATAAGATACGTTTGTGTGATCCATAAACAACTTTCTCACTTATCAGTAGTAACAGAAAACGCTTGCCATTGATTATGATGAAAGTACTATTGAGTACAAAATAACGACAGCTATGTAGATTTATTATGCCTGTCTGCTTTATTTTTGGGCCATCAGTCGATTGACTTGTTTGATCTGACATGCCACTACTTTCCATTGGTTACTCAGTCTTTTTCTCATGGTCATCTTTTCCTTGGCAGTCCCCTCTCACAGATGCGAATGAGGGACTAATACTTACCAATGGAGAGATCAGATACTGGTTCTCTAAATTTCCGTACTAGTGTCTTGCCAGAAGAACGTCGTATTCCCCCCAGAGATTCCAGTCTGAGTTCACGAAGCTTCTCTATAATACTAGTGTGCTGATCAAACCTACGATGAAAAATCTAGTGACACGCATCTGAATTGCTTCGATGTCTTCCCTTAATCCGACCTCGTGGGGATCCCAAACATTCGAACAGTGCTCAAGAATATGTCGCACTAGCTTCCTATACGCCGTTGTGGGGAAGGCTAACCAAAGGCTGCGTTCTATTGGCAGGATACTTAGAAAATGCAACAGACCTACTAAGGAGACTGCCTACACTACGTTGTCCGTCCTCTTTTAGAATACTGCTGTGCGGTGTGGGATCCTTACCAGGTAGGACTGACGGAGTACATCGAAAAAGTTCAAAGAAAGGCAACACGTTTTGTATTATCTTGAAATATGGGAGAGAGTGTCACGGAAATGATACAGGATTTGTGCTGGAAATCATTAAAAGAAAGGCATTTTTCGTTGCGACGGAATCTTCTCACGAAATTCCAATCACCAACTTTCTCCTCTGAATGCGACAATATTTTGTTGACTCCGACCTACATAGGGCGGAACGATTACCACGATAAAATAAGGGAAATAAGAGCTCGTACGGAAAGATATAGGTGGTCATTCTTTTCGCGCGCTATACGATATTGGAATAATAGAGAATTGTGAAGGTGGTTCGATGAACCCTCTGCCAGGCACTTAAATGTGATTAGCTGAGTATCCATGTAGATGTAGATGTAGAAAAACTGTTCGAGCGACTAACGTATCAGGGAATCTCAACCTTATGCTCGGACCTTCGTCAATGAACTGTATTGGGACACCACGCCAAACGCTTTCCGAAAATGCAGGAGTGCAGAAGCCAGCGATTGCTCTCCATCCATAGCTCGTATAATAACATTTGAGGAAAGGGCAAGCTGAGTTTCGCATGAGTGATACTTTCTAAATCCCTGCTGACTTGTGGAGAAGATTTTTTGTCTCAAGGAAATTGATTATATCCGATTCAGAATGTATTCAGGAATTCTGCAACAAGCTGATGTCACGGATATTGGTCTGTCATTGTGCGTGTGAGTGCTTTTACCTTTCTCATATGCAAGAGTCATTTGCACTTTTTTGCAATCGTTTGAGGCTTTTCGATGGGTGAGACGTTCACGATAAATGCAGGTTAAATAAGGGGACAGTGCCCCAGAGTACTCCCTGTAAAACCGAATTGGGATTCCATCTGGACATGGAGACTTATTTGTCTTCAACTCTTCGAGATGCTTCTCTACATTTACATCTCTGCGTTTAGACCAAGCTGCCTTTCATCACACCCACAAGAAAATTTTCTAAGTCATCTTGTACACTCCTGCACTCACTCAACGGCGACCCCTTACCGTGCACCACACCATCATAAGCAAACAGCTGCCCACCGTATCCGTCAGGTGACTGAGGAGTATGTTACATAGAGAAAGGAAGGGAGGATAGAGGGAAGGAGGACTTGATATTAACGCCCTGTCGACGACGAGATATTCAGAGAGCAAATTTGTCATGGCCTTTTTAAATTATCCATTCCAGTAGTCTGATTGAGTAATTTGGACAATCAAGGTAAATAAAATCCTGGATAAGTGATCGGGCATTTGAACGACTGTCGTCCAGAGTCCAGAGTCTTAACACTGGTATCTTGAATTTGTAATGCTGTCCCATGAGTCTACCTTCAAAATGTTCGTTTCCTGTGGGCGTATTTTCATATGACGAACACCAGCGGAAGCACACCACTCAGATTGACTTTTTGGGGCTGCGAAACAGTGTACAAGTCCTGCAGTCATCGTGGCTGGTTTCCATCAGGTCATTCTGCCAGGTGCCCGACGAGAGGCATGAAGTTATTTTGGATTGCTACACTATTACAAAGACATTGCAATGTCGAGACAACATGTAATTACACCTTTTACGCAACGACACAAACTCAGCACAACAGCCTATAGGGCGGTAGGACTGGACCAAAGCAACACATCAGGCAATCACCATCGACAGTTGCAGCTAACGTTTATTTGGTACCTTTAAACAAAAGAACTTGATAAATAAAATCATCACTTGTCTAAAACTACAACACATCTTTAAAATTTACCATTCATGTGAAAATAAATTAGTTCAATTTTAAACATTCATAAAAACGCGGCACTATGGCCTGTTACACATTTACTGAAAAGAGTTAAATTTTATAACTAATGTACTCTTTCATTACGACAGCGATTGTTATTACCAAAATAATTCAGTTAATTTAGCATATAACATATAAAATTTCGTGTGAGCAAACAAGCTCATGAGATTCAACAACTACACTCCGAAAACGGACGCTCGCCCGTTCAGCTATTTCCATTACAGGCTCGACATGGACCCCCAGACTGGAACAGCAACGGTCACGAATGGGCACGACGAAGTTCCAGAACTAGTGGGTATCTACAACAGACTGACATCTGCCTTAAATAACTAGAAACACAATAACTCATTACAACACATCAGTAAAATTAATACATGATTATTAATTACTGTCATTGAAGGAATTCTAGTACCACCATAAATAGAATCCGTTTCAGGGCATTAAACACACAACAACAACCGGCCTCTCAATAACTAGTAAGAATGTAGGAAACTACCGATTTCAAAATTATACACGTGTCGCTCAGACACGCTATTAGCTCAAACAGAAACGTAACAGTAATGTTATTACAATTCAGAGACATATATATAGCGACTAGCCGTATTAACTCTGTGGTGTGATATAAATACAATAACCAGGTGGCACTTAAACGAGGACCAGTAAACTGTTTTCAATGGCGGTTAAACCTTGACAGTAGGGATCTACAACGGAATGTGTCAGCACTCCAGCCCTCGTAAATGTTAATGATCACACCACATACACCTTAAAACACTACGTATTAAACCAATTAAAAGCAACACATTGAAGGCCGGACTCAGTTTGTTAGTTTGCATTTTTGAGGTGACGAACACACTGAAGTCGTTTCCTCGATTTCCTGAGGCTAGTGCAGTACACCGCAGACTTGAGGTTGCACCATGAGGGAGGACACCAAACCGAATAAGTCCTTCAGAAAACTGTCAGCATGATTGTAGCAGCTGAGAGTGCAGCTTTGAACATGGTCGGATGGGAAATGATACGACGCCACTTCATGAATTGCCATTTTTTTTCCAGTTCGAAGTGATGAACCCACGTTTCAACGTCATTGACGATGTTCGACAAAAAATTGCCACGATCAGCCTTGTAGCACGCAAACAATTACGTACAGCTGGTCCTTTGTTGTTACGCGCCGATGGACGCAGCGGGCATACTCCTTTGAGTGCCGATTGGTGGATGAATGTGTCAGCACTACCAATGAAGACGTCCAGTTGTGCAGCGAGGTTTTTGACTGTGATCCATCGCTTACCTCGAATGGGAGCGTCCGCACATTCCAACATTACCGGCACGCAAGAAATCGGACGGGCTTGCGTGACCTTGCGCTGATGACAGACGCCTCACCCAACGACTCACCGTGCTTTTGTTAAATGCCAGGTCTTCATAGACATTCTACAAGCGCTTCTGCGTATCTGCAATGCTCTGGCTTTCCGCCAAAACAAACACAAAATCAACAAAATCAGCTCTCTCCTTGGAACACACCTGCACTACAGACGCCTCTTTGTGGTTACGTGTAGCGCAGCTGCCTATTGGAACTTAATGAAACTATACATCTACATCTACATCTACACACACACTGCAATCCACCATACGGTGCTTAGCGGAGAGTGCCTTGTACTACAACTACCATCTTCTCTCCCTGTTCCACTCCCAAACAGAAAGAGGGAAGAATGACTGCCTATATACCTCTGTACGTGCCCTAATCTCTCTTATCTTATCTTTGTGGTCTTTCCGCGAAATGTAAGTTGGCCGCAGTAAAACTGTACTGCAGTCAGCCTCAAATGCTGGTTCTCTAAATTTCCTCAGTAGCGATTCACGAAAAGAACGCCTCCTTTCCTCTAGAAACTCCCACCCGAGTTCCTGAAGCATTTCCGTAACACTCGCGTGATGATCAAACCTACCAGTAACAAATCTAGCAGCCCGCTTCTGAATTGCTTCTGTGTCCTCCCTCAATCCGACCTGATAGCGATCCCAAACGCTCGAGCAGTACTCAAGAATAGGTCGTATTAGTGTTTTATAAGCGGTCTCCTTTACAGATGAACCACATCTTCCCAAAATTCTACCAATGAACGGAAGAGGACTATCCGCCTTCCCCACAACTGCCATTACATGCTTGTCCCACTTCATATCGCTCTGCAATGTTACGCCCAAATATTAAATCGACGTGACTGTGTCAAGCGCTACACTATTAATGGAGTATTCAAACATTACGGCATTCTTTTTCCTATTCATTTGCATTAATTTACATTTATCTATATTTAGAGTTAGCTGCCATTTTTTACACCAATCACAAATCCTGTCCAAGTCATCTTGTATACTCCTACAGTCACTCAGCGACGACACCTTCCCGTACACCATAGCATCATCAGCAAACAGCCGCACATTGCTATCCACCCTATACAAAAGATCATTTTTGTAGATAGAAATCAACAGCGGACCTACCACACTTCCCTGGGGCACTCCAGATGATACCCTCACCTCCAATGAACACTCACCATCGAGCACAACGTACTGGGTTCTATTACTTAAGAAGTCTTAGAGCCACTCACATACTTGGGAAGCAATCCCATACACTCGTACCTTAGGAGTCTGCAGTGGGGCACAGTGGGGCACCGAGTCAAACGCTTTCCGGAAGTCAAGGAATATGGGATCCGTCTGATACCCTTCATCCATGATTCGCAAGATATCATGTGAAAAAAGGGCGAGTTGCGTTTAGCAGGAGCGATGCTTTCTAAAGCCGTGCTGATGCATGGACAGCAACTTCTCTGTCTCAAGGAAATTCATTATATTCGAAATGCGAATATGTTCGAGAATCTTGCAACAAACCGATGTTAAGAATATTGGTCTGTATTTTGAGGATCCGTGCTTCTACCCTTCTTATACACAGGCATCACCTGCGCTTTTTTCCAGTCGCTCGGGACTTTACGTTGGGCAAGAGATTCGCGATAAATGCAAGCTAAGTAAGGAGCCAATGCAGTAGAGTACTCTCTGTAAAACCGAATTGAAATCCCATCAGGACCTGATGATTTATCTATTTTCAACTCATTCAGCTGAAGTGGGATATTCCATGATGTCTCGCAACAAATGCCGCATTTTATCCACGGAAACTGGCCGTGTTTAACATGAGATGTAACGGAGCTCTGTATATCTATAACCTTATACTGCCCTTTGTGTCTATGTTTCTTTCCTACGTATTGGGCAAGATTGCTTGTTAACTTACGCCCCATGTTTCGCTATTCTGTCATTCATATTACTATACATAATCTTTAACGACTATTATATTCACTACTATATTTTCTATTTATTTTTGTCATGCCACATCGATAGAGAACGCCGTCTTTAAGGTAACCCTTAACGTCTACATAGATCGTTTTGCTGTCGTTACAGCACTCTGTGCCAGCTTTTCAGAATGTCGCATCGATAGAGAACGCCGTTTCTACGGCAACCCTCAACGTCTATGTAGATTATCTTTGTTAGTAGCTTCTCTTTATCGCTATAGCAATCTTTGACAGCTATTTCATAGATCTTTGCCAACAGCACGTATTTTACAGAACGGATAATAGAGGGCAGTCTAGACTAGTTTATTTTAAGCTAATTATTTACTACAGATTATATTTTTTGACGAATATCAACTTCATAGCGACTTTACGATGTATTTTTACTATAATTCTTCTTCAAATCTTAGTAATATAGACTATTGTAATACATTTTATTCTAATAGTACTCACTATACTTCTGACTGGTTAGCACTGATGTCATACACAGAACGGCCAGCGGGACTAGTGCTACTTAAGACCACTCCCTGCCTATCCATTTTGCAGTCAGTTCAGCGCCATGTGTCGACGTAGCTTGCTCCATGGAAGTCCACCTGCCGTTCTTGGTATATGTGGTTTGCAATTGTATTTCAGTGTACATACGATACTGTAAGGATCCGTCTATCTGTAAGTATGTTATTTCAGAGTATGAAGATGATCATCCTTAAGGATTGAAACCGGTCACTATGATTAAAAGAAATTTGAGATAAGACTGTTTTTTAATTATAAATATTGCAAGTGTCGAAACCTTCCAGCTGTGAAGCTCTAATCGTTATCATCATCTTGAAAATTTTCCAGCCCCTGGCTGGGTGTCTTTTGAACATAAGCCTCACCATCTAGTCCTGTTTTCCCACCATCTTTTGTGTTCACTCTAGTCCAGTCCTCACCTACTTTTTCAAGACAATCCTCCACACCTTTGAGCAATCTGTCCCTTTTACTTCCTTTTGGTGGTTTCCATCTCGTGTCTATTTCATGCGACTTCTGGGGAATCCTCTTGTGTTCATCCTATCTCTCCTTGATACTCCTATCCTACTTCTGAGGAACCTCATTTCACACGCCTGTAACCTGATTACATCTCTTTTCTTCATTACCCATGTTTTAGATTAATAGATCGGTACTGGGATGTAAAACTTCTGTATGTTACTTTTCTTTTTTGTGGAATGTCTTTATTCCAAACTAGGCTCCTAACACTTTGTAGGAATGCTTCTGCTAGTCTACCACGTTTACTGACCTCTTTCTCGTTTCTTCCATTTTCCTGTATCATATTTCCCAAGTAACTAACACCTTCCATCTGCATCAATTGTGCACCTCCAATCTTTTCGCTAGCTTAGTTTCTAGTACTGTCTCACAGTTTTTTCCCAAAGCATCCAGGTGTTCCTGAATGTCCTCCTCCTCTTTGCCCAGATCATCAAGTCATCCGCAAACACCAATGCTTTTATTTTGTCTTCCCCAGTTTTTTCTGTCACTTAGTTGTTGTCTCATCCAAGACCAAAATGAAGGAGAGGCGACAATGTACTGCCCTGTTTCACAACCTATGCGATTTTCTAAGTAGGAATGCCATATGGCATTGACGGTTTTATTTTTTATTTTTTTGCGATTTCTACATCACGACGTGCCTGTAAAAATGTCAGGATTTCAGTGCTCTTTGCAGATTAACACATGGAGAAGAGGCAACAGAAATGCAGAAGAGGGTGCTCGAAGGGGCGAAGAGTGGCACCACGAGGGAGCTACAGGCGCTGCTGGACGGCGGGGCTGGAGTTAGTGCGCAGGATGAGGACGGGGCTACCGCTCTGCACTGGGCGGCCTGGAGGGGCCACAAGGGCGCTGTGAGGTGCCTACTGAAGGCCGGGGCGGCGGTGGATGCCAAGACTAAGCTGCAGCTGACGCCACTGCACCTGGCCGCCAGCAAGGGGCACGCAGCCGTGGTGCGTCAGCTGGTGGCCGCCTCGGCCGACGTTAACGCGAGGAATGTGGACGGGATGACGCCGCTGCACAGGGCGGTGTTGGCAGGCCACACAGAGGCTGCCGAGGCGTTGTTGCGGGCGCGTTCGAAAAAGGGCACCCGGGACCATCGTGGAAGGACGCCGCTGGAGCTCGCTGTGCAGTGCAACTACCACCAACTGGTGGACATTCTGCAGTAACAGTAGCATTGTTGTGGCAGATTCTCCACTGTGGTAGCGAGAAAAATAAGGGTGAGATTTCCCTCCTATGTCCCGGAGATGACAACAACTGTCACTGAATATACAGTTTACTTTTTGAAGCTACAGTTATGGCACATTCCAGCTACTCAGACAAACCCGTGTTACTGAGAGTGTCACTAAGTAACTTACTTGACATAGAATTCCTCTGGCACAGCAGGTGAATGCCATGTAATATCCTTCCATGTCCTTTATGCTATTGGCATACATAAAAGATACGGTAGTCAGTACTACACAAGGATGTGAGAGAACCACAATAAGAAACCGTTATGTTTCGCTCATGCTTTAATTGTAATTTTAGTAAATAATCACATGAAACATATATTTGTTTGGTGAGTGAGCAGAGAATATTTTGTAGTTTGTGTTGGGTCTTCAAGACATACGAATTTTATATGAAGTGCTATTATTTTGGCTGCAGGATCAGCAACTAATAGCTGATGGTACGCTACTAGATAGTGCTTCTGACGCTACACCAATTTGCACAACACCTTAGAGTGAAGACTGCCAAGTAGGACTTCGTAGATGCAACTTCATGTGGGGAGTCACACGTTCTCAAGCGAGAAATCTTCTATATTATAATAACCATTAGAGGTACTGTCTTTAGTTGCCTACTAAAGCTTTTTTTTACTGATATATATTGATTTACTTTCTTTACTTATGTCTGTTGTGTCTTCTATTTGTTCTATTTGTGTATGTTGTGATCAATTCAACACAACAAAATAATTTATTCTAGTAATACCCAAACTGTTGTAAAATAGCCTCTTAATGATACATGAATACATATGACACAATTGATTCAAAACGTCCAAGCCACCATCCATTGTATTGTAAATTTTATTTCTTTGGAATGTTTTCCTCGGATGCACAGAGGAGAATTGTAGTACAGTCATCTGTCACTTTTTGAAGATCAAATGGTAAAAGCAGAAAAAACTCTGTATGTGAACATTGCTGTGTACTGTCATTCTGGTTGGAAATCCTATTTTTACTTGTACAGTCAAGGAACATTTAAAAACACTAATGATAGCAGTAATCCTTAAAAACCAACTAATAAGAATGTCAAGGAGCAGACCCTGAAGAAAGAAACTTGTCTTCCACAGTCACTATATGGGTGTACCACAAATTGTTCTTTATAAGAAATGCTTATGTTATGTGACTCTCTCACAGACATAATCACGCCCTTGCAGAATGTGGCACATGTATGAGCACTTCCTATAAACGGGACTATATACAAATTACCAAAACCTTACTACAAATGCTAGTCATTGGGAGGACTTAATGGAAGTTATTTTTCACATTGTTTGCTATTTCAGAGTATTATACAATGTTTACACCAAATGGTTGTGCTTTGTATTCTATTGCATTTCTTTTATGTTTTGTCTGATACATCTTGCAAAATATGTTAATCAGGATCATATGTTTAAAGATAATTTCCTTTGTGACCATTATGTAATCAGCTCTTGCTATGCATATATGTTGTTATTAAAATCCATGTTATTTGCACACGTAAATTCTGCTCTTGAAATAGACGGAAAAGAGTTCTTTATTAGTAGTGCCATACAGGACGGAAAATATATATTGGTTTTAGGTGTTGATAATGAAGTATTACTGTTATTCATAATATTATACTCTACATATATTCTGACATTCATTATGGTCACTATGAAAACTAAGTATTAGCTACCTCTGATGAATAGAACAAGATAGACCACATTATGAGCCATCATTACTATTGGCACTGTAGAAAACAGTAATATATTGAAATTTTCAAACTGTAACCTGTAGAAACACCTACCAAAATTTTGCTCTTGAGCACAGTTTTACAGGGAAGAAGAAACAATGAGGCAGAGCGTCCTGTCGCTGATAATGTCAGTAGAAATGGACAGAAGCTTAGATTGGGAAACAATAACAATGGGAATCATCTGTTTCCTTTTCCAAGGAGCCATACTAATATTTAGTAATATCTGGAATTACTAGGAATGGAGAAATCCATCTTCATGTAGTTTGTTAAAATTTCAAAAAAAAAAAAATTCCGTTATCTATTAATGCCTAGATCGCATTTACGTAAGACAAAATATGACCATGAGCTAGTTTCGGTTATAAGCGACAACCATCCTCAGACCCGTAAACAATCAAAATACACAAAATCACCTTAGAAAAATCTCTTTACAACATAATATTCAAGATTAAAATGTTTGAAGAAAGCAAAAAATCGAAGGTATATATATTCTCGAATCAGAAACGTACAAATTTACAATAGCCATACACATCAATAAATATGTAAATATATATAAACAAATTGTATTTATATTACATGTGCCCAGTACTTTGCAACCTCCAAGGCGCTTGGAGTGGCTTGCAGGACATCAATCTTCGTGCAGGTTGTAGGGCACAAAAGGCACTGGAGCATGTGGCTTTACCATACGAAGGTGAAACGTAGACTCTAGTAAAATGGAGCGGTATATACGAGAGGCGTTTTTTGTGAAAGCGCCTTGGTAGAAAACATTATTTTTCAATATAACCTCTGTGCAGTGCGACGCCCTTACTCCACGTTTCTGGGTGGGCCTGTCCCCCAGCGTGGTACCACTCTGATGTTCGACGTCGGAGCCAACCAATTGCTGCATCTATAAAATGCCCATCATCAGGGTACTGCTTCCCGTGGAGTACATCCTTCATTGGGCCAAAGAGATCGAAATTGGAATGTGCGAGAACCGTGCTGTAGGGTGGATGAGAAAAACAGTACAATTAAGTCTTGTGAGCTCCTCTAGTGAGCGCAGACTTGCGTGAGGAATTATGTTGTCATGCAGAAGGAGAAGTTCGTTTGCATTTTTGTGGTGACCAATATACTGAAGTCGTTTCTTCAAATTTCGTAGCGTAGCGCAATATACTATCCTGCAGAGGCGATCGTTGCAGTGTGAGGGAGAACATCAGACAAAATAACCTCTCCAGAGTTCCAGAAAACCGTCGCCATCATTTTACCGGATGAGGATGCAGCTTTGAACTTCTTTCTTCGGAGGAGAGGTGGTGTGGCGACACTCCATGGATTGCTCTTTTGTTTCCGGTTTGAAGTGCTGAACCCATGTTTCATCGCCCGTGACAATGCTCGTCCAAAAATTGTCACGATCAGCGACATAGCGCGAGAGCAATTCCGTACATCTGGCCCTTCGTTGCTCTTTATGGTCTTCTGTTAGGCGGCGTGAAACACAGTAGGCGCACACCTTTGAGTACACCTGGTGGTGGACGAGTGTGTCGGCACTACCAACAAAGACGTTCAGTTGTGATCAGTCGATCACATCGAAAGAGAGTGTCCGCACGTTCAGACATCGCAGGAATCACATCTGTGTGCGGCTGCCCAGCAGGCGGGAGGTGGGACAGGTTTGTGAGACCTTGTTGCGCTGATGACAGATGCCTCACCCAACGACTCACCTTGTTTTTGTTCGCTGCCAGGTCAGCGTAGACAGTCTGCAAGCGCTAGTGAATATGTGTGATGCTTTGGCTTTCCGCCAAAAGAAACTCAGTGACAGCTCTTTGTTTGGAACCCACCTCCGTTGCAGACCCATTTTCAAGACTACGTATAGCGGCGCCATCAAACGGAACTTCATGGAATTATAAGGGCTGAAACAGCAATATTACACGTCGGCCCAAAAAAATTACGATGTTTTTCAATCGAAATTGGCTGAGAAGAAAATGTGTTGCATTACTTATTGAATGTCCCTCTAACATCGTACTACGCTTGTCCGTCCTCTTTTGGAATGCTGCTGCATGGTGTGAGATCCTTAGCAGATTGGATTAACGGAGTACATCGAGAAAGTTAATAGAAGGGCAGCACGTTTTGTACTATCAGAAATAGGGGAGAGGAAGTCACCAACATTATACAGAATTTGGAGTGGAAATAATTAAAACAAAGGCGTTTTTCGTTGTGGTGGGACCTTCTCACGTAATTTCAAACTTTCTCCTCCGAATGTGAAAATGTTTTGTTAAACCTGACAAACGTGGGGACGAAAGATCATCATAATAAAATGAGGGAAATCAGAGCTCGCACGGAAAGATATGCGTGTTAGTTTTTTCTGAGCGCTTTTCGAGAGTGGAATAACAGAGAATTAGTTTGAAGACGCTTCCATGAACCCTCTGCCAGGCACTTAAGTGTGATTTTCAGAGCAGCCATGTGGATGTAGCTGTAGATGTGAAGAATATACGTTGGTGATAAAAACTTAGCCGACCATGCAATATAAAATGGCCATCGTTACATCACGTAACTCATCGACAACGAAATAAAATGCTTGTATGTCCAACTGGACTGCCTTGACTTGCCCATTCACTGTCAAGTGTGAAGTATACACGTACTCGCACTGGCTTGACAGAAATGAAAAGAAGGAACAGAAAGAGGTGCACTGGTATGTGCACATTCATAGAAAGACATAGTAATAAAAGTTAACATAGACACAATTGTGTATCTAGAGGACCGTGTGACGCTTAATAACAAGAGATTCGATTTTAATTGAAAGTAACAAAAAGAAATAATTATAAAAACATTATATGTAAACTGAAGGTGGAGGGGGAGTGGGAGGTAAGTTGAAGGTAGAGAGGGGGGGGGGGGGAAGAAAGGAAAAGAAAGGGATTACAGATATCAGCAGCATCGGGACATTGCGCAGAATCAGCGACGACGAGTGAATATGTGTACCAGACTGAGATTCGAAACCGAGATCTTCTGTTTGGTACGCAGGTGTGTTATCCACTGCGCCATCCGCACGCCTCCCAGCCGTCACACATCACTGAGCACCACTTATACGCAGTCCACTCCACTTTCTCCAGTTCACTACTCTGAGATTCCCATTGGAGGTCGGACATACTTGTGCATCCGCAGTGAAGAAGGTGGATACATTGTCCATCTAGGGGAATCAATTGTATGAATGCGCATTCATATAAATAAAAGAATTAACCAGAAATAACATCAGTATTACATAAAGGACAAATTACACATAGAAAATAAGACACCAACTGGGTCTGTTGCAACACACACAGCTGATGACGATGGGCTGCCACCTCTTGTGATGTAGAAGCGATCTGGCTAGCGGACTTTTGTGATGTCACAGCTACACTGAAGCGCCAGAAAACTGGTATTTATTTATTTAACCTGATGAGATTAGGACCATCAGGCCCTCTCTTACATCAGACCAGTGTTTCACACATGCAGCATTTCACGCATTAGAGTTACATCATGACAATAGTTTAAATAAGAAAATTAGATTACTGTAGTCACAATATGAATAAAGAGTAATGACTAAGACCTAATAAAGTAAGTGCTGGCAGTATTTTTACAACAGGTGCTATACATACAAAATTATGATAAAAGCAATAATAGTAACAGTAAAAAAATCAAATAATAATGATAAACATAAGAAAAATTGGCAGTAGTAATGAAGATTCGTGCAGATGTACATTAATATCTTGGTGTGTAAAGTAGATGTTTACTAGTATAGCGAGTTTTGGGGAAGGCAGATTTAAGGAGGGGGAAAGAGGGAAGTAATGAGATGAAGTGCATTCATGTACAGAGGAAGGCATTACTGTTGCTTAAGTAGATACGTCATTAACTGTTTTTTGAATGCGGACATGTTTTTAAGTTATCTAATATAACGAGGGAGGTTATTCCAGAGTCGGATCCCGCTACTATAAGGGACTTGGAGAAGGTGACTGAGAGATGCAGTGGAACAGAGAGGATTTTATTATGATGGGAACGTGTGTTTCTGTCATGTTGTTACGACATAAGCGTTAAGGACGAGGAGAGATATGAGAGACAGTGTACATTTATAAGGCAGTAGATGAGACAGAGTGTATGGAAATCTCTGCGTTTGTCTGCACGCAGCCAGGACAATTTTGCATATGCTGGTGAAATGTGATCAAAAAGTTGAACGTCACAGATATATCGGACGCAGGCATTCGTGACCAGTTCCAGACGTATTGCTGTAGTCAATGATTGGGAGTATAAACGTTTGTACTAATTTCTTTTTCAGATCGAAAGGGAAGAGTTTTTTACATTTTTGTAGGACATGAAGGGATGCTGATGCTTTTTGCACACTGCAGTTACGTGCTCTGTCCAATTTAGATTTTCGTCTATTATTACTCCCAAACTCTTTGCTGAGGGAGAGAAGTTAATATTTGTTTCATTTAGGATAAGAGATGGTACGGATTCCCGATGTTTTGGGCTAATGAGCTTAGAGTGACCAACAAGTACTGCTTGGGTTTTAGATGGGTTTAGTTTTAGTCCTATGTCCTGTGCCCATTTTGATAGTGCATCGAGATCAGTATTGAAATTTTCAATAGCTTTCTTAAGATTGCTTGGTTTCGCACTTAGATACAACTGAAGGTCATCAGCATACATATGATATTTGCAATAGGTCAGAACCGATGACACTTCATTGACATACAGAGAGAAGAGTATGGGGCCTAGTATTGAGCCTTGGGGAACGCCTGACACTACATGCCGCCATTGTGATTTTATATTCCCAGACAGGACGCATTGCTGACGAGACGTCATGTATGAGCGAAACTATAGCACTGCACTTGGTGAGAAATTTAGACCCCTAAGTTTGGCTAGTAAGATGTCGAAGTCGACAGTATCAAATGCTTTGCTGAAATCTAAGAAGCAAATGATAGTCACTTCTTGTCTGTCCGTGGCAAGTTTCAGGTCATCTGTCACCTTTATCAGTGCGAATGTTGTGCTTCGATGTCTACAGAAACTTGATTGGTATTCGTCTAGTAGGTTGTTAGTAGTTAGGTTGTTGGTGAGCTGGTCGTGGACTAAATATTCTAAGGCCTTTGATAGTGCAAGAAGAAGGCGGATGGGGCGGTAGTCAGAGGGCGCTGTGGCGATGTCCTTTTTAGGCAGTGGCTTAATTTGTCCCAGTTTCCAGGCCTCAGGGAAAACACTTGTGATTAATGAAAATGTCTGTCATAGAGGACAGTAGTTGGTCAATAATAAGTTTTACCATCTGGATAGTGATGCCATCATGTCCAGTAGATGCTGATCTAATCCGCATTATGGCTTTCTTTATTGCAAGTGACATGCTGTAGATAGACTTTTTCTTTGCTACAGTCGTTCATCCCAATGAAGTAATCAATGATTCTCTGTTTTTTTTGCGGTTGAATTGTGGTTGCAGGTAATGTGAAGAATCGGTCTGGTTCTTCAGCTGGGACCATGGGATTTTCTGCAACTTTTATTTTGCCTAAACCGAGACTACGGAGATTTTTCCACAGGATAGCTGGTCTACATCTATTGTCAGCTAATGTACGGGCATGCCTGAGCTTAGCGTTTCTCACCGCTTGACTGACTTTGTTTCGTTTCTGCTTGTATACAGCGTGATTTTCAGGTGTAGGGTGTATCTTGTATGCTCGATGTGCAGCGTCTCTGAGATTCATGAGCTGTTTTAGTTCATCAGTCAGCCAAGGTGCAGGTTTCCTTTTACCTTTTCTGGTCTTTATTGGAGCGTATTTGTCATATAGTTGAGTAATTTTGTTAGTGAAATCTTGGAGTTTGTCGTTTATGTCCATGAGGGGAGTAGAGGTCATCCCCCAAACTATTTTTTGTGCCTCAGTTTCGAGTTCAGGCAAATTTATGCGTTTGAAGTCTCGGTATGTGGACAGTTTTTGTTTCTTTCTAGGACATTCTAGTGAATACGTCATGAAAATTATGTCATGGACAGACATGCCAGGCGCAGATATTTGAGAGGTGCGGATTATTCTGTTCGGGGATTTCGTTGCGAATATATCTATGAAAGTGTGACTGGTAGTCGTGTGATGAGTAGGTGCCAGCTGAAGTAGCGTCATATTTGAGGAAGAAAGCATCCTCTTAAATTTCCCAGTGGAAGGACTATTGTGCAGAAAATTAATGTTAGTGTCACCTGCTATAATTACATTTTCATATGACGATTCGCGACTAGAGAGGGCAGTTTCGAAGCGGGTGAACCTACCTACTTTGGGATGTTTGTAAAGGACACATATTAAGCACTTTCGGGTAAGGAATTTGATCTCTATGAACATATATTCCTCTTGTTTATCTACATTGTTGTCGGATGTATGTAGTACGGTAGGTGACAAATCAGAGCGTATGTTCTCCCCTACTCCGCCCCCTCGTCTGTTGCATCTGTCGTGCCTGAGAAAGATATAGTGGTCTAGGTTTACGGAAGTTGTAGGAATACTTGGTTTCAGCCAAGTCTCTGACAAAAGTATTACGTGTATATCAGTAGTCTGAAATATATATTTGAACTCGTCGAAGTGAGCTGGCAGAGATTGGACATTTGCATGTGCAATATGCAGCTTGGTGCGTTCGGGTGTTGATTTCCCGAAGAGACTGCCAACAGATTTTGCGAGTCGTGGCAAGAGGAATGCGGAAGGCGTGTGGATGAGAGGGGGTGAGGGAGTGTCCTCCCAGTTCTGAGTGGTATAGGCATGATTTTTCAAATACAGAGGCAGAATATGGCGCTGCGGTCGGCAACGCTAGTATTAGACAACAAGTGTCTGGCGCAGTTGTTAGATCGGTTACTGCTGCTACAATGGCAGGTTATCAAGATTTAAGTGAATTTGAACGTGGTGTTATAGTCGGCGCATGAGCGATGGGACACAGCATCTCCGAGATAGAGATCAAGTGGAGTTTTTCCATACGACCATTTCACTAGAGTACCATATCAGGAATCCGGCAAAACATCAAATCTTTGACATTTCTGCGGCCGGAAAAAGATTCTGCAAGAACGGGATCAGCAACGACTGAAGAGAATCGGTCAACGAGACAGAAATGCAACCATTCCACAAAATACTGCAGATTTCAATGCTGGGCCATCAACAAGTGACAGCGTGCGAACCATTCGACGAAACATTATTGATATAGGTTTTAGGAGCCAATGGCCCACTCGTGTACCCTTTATGATAACACGGCACAAAGCTTTACGCCTCGCCTGGACCCATCAATACCGACCTTGGACTGTTGATGACTGGAAACATGTTGCTTGGTCAGACGAGTCTCGCTTCAAATTGTATGAAGCAGCTGGATGTGTGTGGGTATGGAGACAACCTCATGAACCCATGGACTCTGCATCTCAGCAAGGGACTATTCAGGCTGGTGGAGGCTCTGTAGTGGTGTGAGGCGTGCGCAGTTGGAGTGATATGGGACCCCCGATACATCTAGATACACGACTGACAGATGACATGTACGTAAGTATCCTGTCTAATCCCCTGCATCCATTCATGTCTATTGCGCATTCCGATGGACTTGGGCAATTCCAGCAGGACAATGTGACACCCCACACGTCCAGAATTGCTACAAAGTAGCTATAGGAACACTCTTCTGAGTTTAAATATTTCTGATGACTACTAAACTCTCCAGACATCAACATTATTGAGAATATGTGGGATGCCTTGCAGTGTGCTGTTCAGAAGAGATCTCCACCTCCTCATACTCTTACGGATTTATGGACAGCCCTGCAAGATTTATGGTGTCAGTTCCCTGCTGCACTAGTACAGACATTAGTCGAGTCCATGCCACGTCGTGTTGTGGCACTTCTGTGTGCTCACGGGGGCAATACACAATATTAGGCAGATGTACCAGGTTTTTTTGGCTTTTCAGTGACTTAAATTTCTTAGAAAATACTGCACAGTTACAGGAACATAATTCTAGAAACTTACATGAGTTTCAGTTTAAAAGTATTAATGGATAATTTTCCACAGTAAAAATGTTCAGTGTATTGTGAATGACAGCATGCAGCCTGTATCATGTGCTACATGTGCTGTATAGTTATACTGCCTCTCAGCATCTTAATATGCCCCTAAGAACAACAAAAACGTTGAAGCAAAACATCCCATGTCTTTCACACGTATAGTACTGTACTCAATGTGCCAAGTCACTCACAACGAAATATTCTACAGATGCAACACATTTTTCCTACTTTTCTGTATGTCTTTGTCTGTGCAAGAATTGCGGATGGTTCCAATAAACGTGACCACATCGTCCCGCTGGGGGATCCGCAATGCAGTATGTACGGGATAGGGTTCAAAGGTGCATCCACCAGTGGGAGTACTGGGTGACGTTTATGGCAGCCATCTGCAACACATGCACAATCATAGATGTATAGAAATACAGAACAAACGCATTGCATCTGTAGAATATTTGGCTGTGAGTGACTAGGTGCAGTCGAATATAATGCTATACTATCCAACTAATGCGTCGTTCTGTACCGTACATGACAATAATACCCAGGAAAGATTGTCACCCTCCATCCGATGGACATCTAGCATACAACATAGCGGAATGGGGATGGTTATGTTTAGTCATCGTGGATCTTTATTATAGTAGGAGTAATAGGCACAGCAAGATGTTACGGTTTGTTGTTATTACTGGCATATCTCGACAATATTGCTATGATATATCGGAAATACGACATGCATCAAAGATGTTATTCTCTTTAGCAGGATGTTTGAATGTGCTAACATCCCTTACAGAATCGCTTTGCGAAGAGATTTGCGGGGCTGTAGCACTATCGAAAATAGTGTACAAGCGGTTGAAATCGAGACATCGCGATTGTTAATATACATGCATAGTCTCTATATGTATGTGTGTAGTGCTATCAGCGGCGGACGGTTGTGGTTCGAATACATAACTTGCTCACTGTTCGTCTATAAATAATGCTGCCAGGGGTGTGCACTCTGTAGGCAGGGGAAGGGAAGATCTAATAGTGCTGGACTCTATGTGCAGTCGCTACACAAATACCGTATAACTTATTACTAGGATAAAAAAATCACCTGAAATCTACAGTTTGCAGATGTTCTGACGTGGTTGTGGAGGGCTGTCAGAGTTGAGTGATGTAAACAAAAGTAGCGAATCTCACATGACAAGCGATAAGAGCAGATACTTATGGGGAAAAAGAATATCAGAGCAGCGGCAGAAATCAGTTCTGTACACATATCAACTCTCTGTTGCAGGTCCCTGCACGGTAGGGTGGAAGTCAGATGAATGTGTAGAACTGTGTCAGACTTTGAGTTTCCATCAAGTGCGTGGCTATATGAGTCTCTGATGAGCCATAGCAGTACACAGATTTGTTTCCTGACTACGAGTTTCTAATCTGCGCCACTGGCTGAGTCTCATCAAGATGAGGCGAGTGTTACTATACTTTTCATGACCTTCCTATGCAAAATGAGTGTATGTGGATCATCAGGAGAGGGGAAGTCTTATGGTTTTTTAGAAGGCATGTGTTCAGGACAGGCAAACATCCTTGTATAAAATCAAATAACACATGGGCATGCCTGCAATACGACCATATATCTAAGGAAAAATATCTAAATAGATATGAAAAAAGACATAAAATCCATAAAAACCGGCGAAAACTTGGTACAATTACGACTAAGCCATGGGAAATATGTAAAATTGAGGGAAATACGACGAAATATGCAAAACTGCGAAAAAAACTTGAAAAATTACTTAAATTGAGTGAGAATACACAGAATTAGAGGAAAAGTACCACGAAATGCGGGGAATTGAGGAGGGTTGGGGGCTACCCGGTCACTCAAGATCGAGGAAAGCTTAAATTCATGCCCTGGCTGCATTCACTTTTAACTCCCCCCCCCCCCCCCCCCCGCCTCCCCATGTAAACTACGTGGGTAAACACACACTCCAACAAAGGCGACAAACTTATTACACAGAGGCGTCATATTAAACCAGCTAAGGGATATGCATCCTGATCCATAACTGCATTCTCACACATGTAGTCGTATATATTTCCGAATTCCGGCAGTTCTCACAAACAATGTTATTCCTTAAGCATCAAAGAGAAGAATCATTGTGTTTATCATACTTAAACCATTCCCTTGAGAGTTCTGTAGGAGAGTGGATATCACCTTTATTAGTGTGAGGGGGGTGTACTCGAGAAATGTGGTGTTAGGATGAAATTTCTATATTGTCCCACACATGATCAAAGCTATCTAACATGGGACAAGGACTTCCTTGTGCATGAGGAATGCTACCAGAGCTGCGGTGATGCTAGTGTAAACAGCAATACGAGTTACATCTCCTTTGTCTATTGATTGTGGTGCTTACTCCCTCATATGAAGTTGCTGCTTCTTCATGTGCATTTTCCTGTAGCAGTCTGTGAGTGTGTGGTATCTCAATGTATCAGCTATCGAAAATATTCAGGTGAGTTTGTCTTCGCCCTGTTTCCTAGGGAGACAGAGCTGCATCCATCAGAACCGATACTACTGCTCTTACTAATGATATGCACGACTGACGTGGGAAGTGTTCTGAGCTGTGGGGTTGATCTGTTATACTGTTATTCTGCGCATTGGTTTAATCTGAGATGTACTCTTTACCCTGTGGCTCCTGCAAAATGCAATTTCCACCCCCCCCCCCCCACACTACTGCAGAAATAAGAGAGACGCTCCTATCGTTCTAAAGAGAAATGCCTGAAAAACTTTCAGCAATAAATACCTTCTGGATTCGTCCGCTGTAAGGAAATGACACAAAAATTCACAAAATTTCTTATGTAACTAGTGGTATACTTGGGTACTGGAGTAGTGCTAGTTAGTGTAAGAAAGATATGAAACTAACGAAAGTTATTATTTATTTTGCAAAATTCTGAGAAATCACAATGGCACTTTTAGTTGTGAATTGAACAAGTTATATCCTGGTTATTTTCGGAATGTGAAGTTACCTTTCAAGGATAGGATTCCCTAATGAAATTTCTACACAAAGTTTAAGATGCTTGTTGCCTTGGCAGAATGACTGAGAGGTGCACCTACACAACTTGAATAATTATCCTTTAGAATGTTGCTAGGTACGGTCAAGGCTGTCGCATGTGAAATGCAGTGAAGTGTACTGTGTGAAGGAAATATGGGGCTCGCAATAGCTGTAGCGCACAATACCACAAGCTGCGATGACTGCTGTCTGCGCCGCTTGCTGCTGACAAATAACATAACTCTCGTTCTATCTGGATTGACCTTCGCCAATCAAACTCTCCCTATGCCTTGATGAAGTCAAGGATTCCTATTTGCCCCTAGTCTAACTATTGGCGTGGTACACCGGTCAGATAACCAGTCCACCACGGTGCTACTCAAAATTCGCTCGCAGGCGTTTAACTATAACTCTGTCCGTTCACACCGCGCAATAAGTGTGTCGGCCAACACAGTGAACATCGCTTAATTGCAAGGACTCAATATAGAGTCGCACTTCGATTCGCTCTCGACAGAGGTGCTCTCCCAGTGAAGTACTGAGGAGAGACTTGATCCTTGCTCTTCGAGTACACGTATCAGCGCGCACGCTCTCGTTATGTGTTCGCACTCCAAGAGCGATAACGGAACCGCGCCTCTCCACGCCAGACGTGAAGGGATATATCTTTCGGTGTCTTCCATTATTCTTTCAGCTCAAGGCGTCAGAAATATCGTCTGCCAATCAGCATTGCTCTTCTAAAACGGGAGAATGACGTTTCGTTCAACGCGACCAATCCGGAAACCTATAGCTTTGGCGTTTGGCGTTTGCTGCCTCCCTGTGAAAATCTCTGAAACTGCGTGCTGTGTGTAAAAAATGCGTAGGCTGGCCGCTCCCACACAATGTAGCGGAATTTGCTTTTAAGCCAAACACGGGGTCGTTCCCCCTTTTCACTTGGGCCCACGCTGTCCGCTATGGGCGGTCACCGGCCGACATGGACTGGGTAGTCATCTGAAGGGGCTGGCGTCCCGTTGTTCTGCCTCTCTCCTGAACTAAAAGCCTCTGTGACCATCGTGTCTGGAATGTATGTGTGCATGCCAGCCTCGAGTATTTCAACCACGGTGCGCTCACTTGTCAATTGCATATCGTTTACATGAATTCATACAACATTGACTTTATCTAATCAAGTTTTGGTTCGAATGAAGCGTCTTGATGTGCGGAACATGATTGTGAGTTTGGAATATGTAAGCAATGAAGGTCAGGAGACCACGATGTCTTACAATGTGACTGAGAGTACGTACGTTTCAGACTTAAAAAGATGTATAAAACCATTAATTTCTTAAGAGACAGAACAACAGTCTCCAGACTTCATTCTAGTTGGTTTATAAGCAGCTCGAGCAGTGGATACACACTAACGATGCCTTCCTAGGATACCAGAACAGTGTAGAAGGAAGTAGTTTTATCAGTTTAAAATTTTGTCACTGTAGTGACTTGCGGGGTGGTTGTATGTCTGATGTTGGTCAAATATATCCTCCATTAGAATAATAAGAACGTTGCATTCTGCACAACTAATACTTCGGGAACCATGTGGCTTTAACAGTATAGCATTTTTAGGTGCAGAACCGTGTAATCCTTGGAGTGTGCGTTTATGCTCTATGATCATTTCTCTCATGATGGTACCTACCTGGTACTGACTCCAGACAGTGGAATAATGCTTCAGAATTGATTGTACGGTTGATTTATGTGAAATGCTTCAAACTCCATATGTATGGGCCTCCATCATGTATAAACCATCTATTACAGCATCTTAACACTTTCATGTCTACTATAATCGATATAAGGTACGTCCCTCTTCGACACTCACGCACCTGGGGAGATCTTGTGCTCTGGATGGGTGCCGTGGGTAAGATTAGTGTTGCAGGAAGGATTGATCAAGGACAATGCGGGAGGGATCTGTCAGTATCCTAGGAATGCGACAATGCCCATTCACACAAGGAAAGATGGCCAGTCGCAGTCGTAAATTCTGCATTATGATGGATGTGCTGGAAATATGTAGACAACCTTCTTGGGTCGGTATAGCATGCTGTCTGGTATGCTTTGGTGTTTGTGGTCGACTGGATGTATTACACAGTTATCTAGCTGCATTCGAAATCTAGTATATGGTACTTGCAAAGTAGTGTAGGGTTGATCTAGCGATGATGTAGAAATTGGGAAGCATTCTACCATGTCACTGACTGGCGTTGAAATTACAGAACAACAGGTAAAATTGCTAAAATTGATCTCGCTATCAACTGCGGTGTGCATTACAGTTCATTGTCCCATATCAATGATGTCTTTCCCATCCCATCTGTCCACTAGATACGCTGTTGGTTACCACATACTGATTGACTGACACCACTCGGTTGAGATGGAGGGAACATTGGCGGAGCACTGGATATCTGCTACTTGTTGCTATGGAGCAGGGGATTAGACGTTGTATGGAAGCGTACCTTAATGCTACAGACTCGTTCTATTTCCATATGCTTTAATGCCCTCCACATGTTTTTACTTTTTTAATTTTGTCCCACCAATAAGATAACAGTACCTCTTTTTATTTGTACTACCTGGTGCATGTTGTGATCAACACCTTCAGGCGATGGGCGACAGTGGAACAGTAATCATGTACATGACTGCAAAATGAAGGAACAATGTTTTTCGAAGTTGAATACCGAGACATCCGCTACCTTGTCAGTGGGGAAGATGAGACTGGCTGCACATTTCATCGCCTTCGAATAGCTGTTGGAAGTGCTATACAATACTACAAACTCTTCCAGTTTCCGTATGTTCCGATGTCTTCCACATTTTTGTCAATGAGAAACATTGCCTCTGTGTTTTATTTCTACCAGCCTGTATTGTGGTAGCTGTATAGTTTATGCCATGCGATGTTCAGCTTTCTGTGTGAGCTAGAGGATCGAAACGTGTTAATGTCGGTTTAGCAGCAGCTGACACGGATATCTAAGCAATGGTAGAAAAAAAGTGTATGGCAGGGTACACTGATTATTGGGTGTGTTACAATAAAAATATAAAATAAAATAAACCAATGTATTAAACTGCTTATGAAGGCACAATACAGGAACCCTCTCGTGTGACTGATAGTCTCTTGGATACGATCCTCCTACAGTACAGGTGATGAAACTTGTGGAAGCGACTTCGATCACAAGCCACCTGCTCCAATAACCAATACCTGTATATTTAATAGGATCGCCATATATGGTCAGCGCCAGAAAGCAGACTGTATTTGTTTCAGATATATCAGAAGACAGGGAGGTGGTAATATCGAGTTCTCTAAAGGATGATGTTAGCAGAGTTTTTATAGTTTGTGGGTTTTCTCTTTTGGATGGTACAAAATACCAAGGTGGGAGATAATGTTTGGATGATAGACATGAATGCACCCTGAGAGACACAGATCTACATCAGATTGCAATACCTATATGTAGTTTGGAGGTGTATTCCAATGCAGTAGCAAAATCCTCTTCCTTCTTCCCTGCCGTGTGTGTTGTTGAATTTTCAGAATTTTCCCAACAAGAAACACCACCGTAACTGCTCATACTATCTTTCTACTACCTTGTATTGGAGGAGAAAGCTTTGTTTGGCTCTGGCCTTATGCACTGTACATGGTTGGCTGAGCTACGACAACATGTTTCAGTTTCCACCAACGGGTCAAAACGCGGTCCTGTCGCATTAACTCAGCTTTACCTGTTTCTCCACAGGGTGCAGAATGTCTTAGATATATCGCTCTCTGCCTTCTGTTCAGGTCTGACTTAAATTGGGATGATCACATGGACGAAGCTGCAGCAAAGGTGGGGTAGAGACTGAGGAGCAGTTACAAGATGCAGAGGGACTGTCTAAAAACCAGAACTGGAGTTTTTGCTGTGTGGGATCCTTAGCAGATAGGTTCGAAAAAGGTAACTCATTTCGAGATAGTGGCATGAATATGATTCACCCACGCTGTAATCGTTAAAAGACGTCTCTACAGGATGCAGTGCAAGTGTGTGGTTGAACGGATAGACTTGATTCCAAACCGCAGACAGCATTTCTACCAGAAATCATAATGCTATCAGCGACCCGTGTGTGCCTGTAGATTCAAGACAGCTTTTTATGCAGGGTGACGGTAACACAGCCGCTATGATCATATTTTTAGTAGCGCTTTCCTTACGTGAAATGTATGTTGTCGGCTGTAGAATCGCTCAGTGGACAGCTTCAAATGTTGTTTCTCAATAGTGTTCCTCAAAAAATCATCGTGTTCCGTCCATGGATTCCCATATGACTTATCTGGCGAGTGTGATCCGACTGCTGAAAAAAAATTACTCGCCATGCGAAGTGACTCTCATGATCAATTTCATTAATTAGCCTGTCAATTTGGTAACAATGACGTGCCACCGGGTGGCTCGAAGAGATGGCTAGGGCACCATGGAATTATTCTTGATTGGCGTTTCTTTTTTTTCGTTGTGGCGATATCCTTCTACGTATTTCAATCTCCCACCAACACAAGACGAGAAAGACTCTGACGATTTGTTTCGTAAATGCATAAAACGGCATCGCAGTGGTAAAAGGGGACCTGCTATAGTGTACAAAACAGCTACATCCTCTTGAATTATAGCTTGTTGTTTTCGAACGTAAAATGATTGTGTTCTTTCCGACATGTGAGCCAATGGTATGAAAGATTGTATTCTCTAATGTTATTTCACGTGTCTGAAATGTTTGTAATAAACGTGCATGACAGTTTATTTACAGACACTGAACGTGAGAGACGGTCTCAGGCCGTGTAATTTGTTCATCAAGCTGAAAGAAATTGCTTAGTATAGAAGTTTTTTCTTTGGATTTTAAATTCTCGCTTTTTCTGATGACGGTTTCGAATAAAGAGGACAATCGCAGTGACCGGTAATTTTCGCAGCAAAATAGTCAAAGTTTTTTCTCCTGATTTTATGCAGGGTGGACATGTCTCTGCTGATCATCTGTAATCAGCGATGGTACACTTCGCTGGATGTCGCAAAATAATGAGATGCGAATGGTATCCTCCAGTTGAACATAAAAACTATACTGATTTGGGTCAGGAAACTAAAAGAAAATGGACTGTGCCTGTTTTCGTGGAAAGAGGACATTTATTATCATTGCATTTGTGTTTTCCTTTTTTAATAGATGCTTCATTATAGGAGATGCGTTGACCTCAAATACCATTGTTCTCCATCGCAGAACGGCAGGCTCGGGAGGGCAACTCCACTGCCTGTGGCCACTGGACACAGCCACGCTTCAACGAGAAGCGGGACGGTGCTGCGAAATTTCCCTTTTGTATTGACGGAGTGTCGTTGCCTCAAGGCAGGCCACATACCACAAGTGACCACGGAGGATATCAGAAGGCCTGGCGAGGCCAGTGACCATAGAATAGTGGCAATGGGCCGCAGGAAAAGCGCTGGGCAGAGCAGCTAGCCATTTGAAAAAGCGATCTGCAACGTTCTCTGCAGTTGTTGTTCCACAGGGGTCCAGTCTTTCCGAGAAATACTTTTAACAGATAGCAAGAAAGAGTTGTGTTGACGATAAATACAATTGTTCTCCATCACAGAATGACAGGCTGCTGAGGGTGAAGGGGTTGCATGTCTACTGTGGGTGGTCGCTGGACACAGCAGTGCTCTGACCAGGGGATGGAGTGTGGGGGCTGTGTCCCTATATTTTAGACGAACAAGTTGCACTTGGGGTGGCCGTCCTCTTATCTCCTATTGTTTAGTTGATTGTACATGCTATTGTGATGGTGAAGAAGTGTCGCATCAATGCGGTTAGCGATTACGTTGAAGGCGGAAGTGCCGTTGAGCGCAAAACATGGAGGAGCAGCTGGCCATTTGAAAAAGCCTGTGTTCTCCCCATAGGAGGATGGATGGAAGGAGGGAGGGAGGGGAGCGATGAGGGGGCTAAGAGGGCCTCGATTTTCGGTAGTTTGTAGATGCCTCTAGAAGACAGCTCACATTCAAATACCACCCCGTCTGCAGTCTTTTGGGACGACGGTTTTCCCCAGTACATGTATTGCATTATGACATGTTCATTACAAGTGGTGGTTTTTTCGCGACAATTTTAAAATGCATTTTTCCCATCAGTTGTGGTAGCGGTATTGGCTTCGATTACCTGGGCTGCAGGGTGGTTTTCGTGCAGGCGTCTGTAGCGAATTCTGATGTCAAACAACGATACCCACTGCCCTCAACTGTATGTTGACAGGTAATACACTTCTTAAACTTCTCTCTGTCCAACACCAGCATCTCATCAGCTGAAGATATTTCCAGCCAAAAAGAATAAAGATAGTATCTTACACCCCTGCCTTTTTCCCACCAGCTTGTAGGTGAAGGGTAAAGTCTGAGTGTGCCTGTCACTAGTTTCGAGTGGTCTTGCGAAACTTTTTCCGAGTAGGATAACACCAGTTACATGGTATCATCAGTTTTTGAGCTATATTGAGATTTTAGGACGTCCTTGCGTAGCGCTATGCGTATTGCTGCATAATTAGGCCCAATTTTTATGATTAATTACGTAATTAGGACCTGTCTTTACTTCATTTTCCTGACCAGAACAAATAAAGTACAGTAACCTTACCTTCCTCTCCTGCATCTGGATGGTTTCCATGTGTTGGGGGATGCACTTGAGGTTTCTATCCAGTAGAACCAGGGTTCGAGAATTGAAAAGGACACTGCCAGTTTTAATTTCCCGTCAATTTGAAGCACTTCTGGTGGTATAATTGTGTTAGGATGGTGCACGTGGGCTTTCCGTCCAGAAGGACCAGCGTTTCAGTGCCAGAAAGGGCACAGCCAATTTAAAATCCCACCATGGGAGGTGGGGTGGGATGTCAGCACAACCCTGGAACAAAGACATTCGCACCAAAATTCGAAGTTCTCGCCAAAATTCGAAATTCCTGCCAAAACTAGAAATTCTCGCCAATGAGGTACGTGGGGGAGGGGAGGAGGGAAGGAGTTGGAGCCCACATGCAGGCTGAGAAAAACATATGACGTCATCTGGTGGTGGGGGTGGGCGTGGTAATGGAGGTGAATGTGGTTGGGGAGATTAATTGATCAATTTAATTAATTTGCATATCAGTTTGATATCAAAATTTCTTTGATGTCACCACTATCCTATAACTCTAGGCTAAAAACTAAGTGCTTTCAGAATTCATTTCGGAGATGATATTTTTTAATAGCTAACAACTTATTAATGTAAAACAATCGTACAAAATCAAACATCTGTATTCAGCAGCTATTTTTTTTAAAGTTCCTGTACAGGAATGATGTCTTTCCTGTCTCATTGCATTAATAAATACGCAGGGAAACCCCCTGAACTGTAAAAAAAGAAAAAGAATGATTACTCATAAAAGTAGTAAATAATATGAATGAAAATTCACCCTAAATAAATAATAGTGCATACCAGAATCTCTGGAACCCATATTACTTTTTACCACACTTTGTAACACGCCCGGTAGTACGAATGGGTGGGGTGATACCTTAAACTGACTTTTCGTTTCGTGACCGTGCGCCCTGTCCACACCTCGTACCTGGTAATCCCGCGGCGGTCGTACTGTTCTGCTCCACACTGCTGTTGGCTTGCCTGAAATTATCTATCGAAATATGCAAGCGGGTTTAGGGGAGCCACTCAACGTTAGAACACAGCACTGTCCTACTTCTGGTATGAACATCTATATTCTGAGACGATATGGAAACCACAAGTTGCACTGTTTACACCCTAAATCGTAAATGTTTATCCCAATTAACAGTCTTGATATTAACAGTCCAAAGATCATTCGGACGAGCGTACGCGTAACCGACACGACGCAGGTGATTGTTGATTATGCGGAAGCTGAATGATCGAACGAAAGTTCTTCCACACATACAGATATCTGGTAATAGTCGTCCTTGTCACTAGTAATGATATAACACTGTTCGTAAAGTTAATTTTTCAGTTCTCAGTTCTCACTTGTACGAGCGTGCGCGTAACCGTCGCGGCGCGGCTGATTGTTGATAATGCGGAAACGCGATGATCTAACGCACGTCCTCACGCTCGCTACAAGACACTGGCACTTGACTGCACTCTTTTATGGTAACTAATTTCTATTGATTCACATCAGTTCATTCTGGGAGACCAATCACGGCGCGGATGATTGATACTGTGCGACACGCAACGAGAGCATACACAAATACGTTATCGGCGGCACTGCTCATCTTTTAATTACATCTTGACGCACTTTCCTCTGATTACTTCCATATTTCATCACTTTACTGTTATAGCACTTGTAACAATACTTCAACCTGAATACTAACAATGCTTCTTACATGCAGAGCTACACACTACACAACTTAGCAGTCTGCCCGCAAAGATACTCCACAACTAAGCCAGCGATATGACAATACGCTTACAACTTCAAGTGAAAACACACTTCAACGCATTCACAAACGCAGAGTGATTTCAAACCAGTAGAGAAGCTTTAGATACACTGCAATCGAGAGTAAATATAACCTAGCTCTACCGTACGTCAGTTTACAATCAGAAAATAACACACTGCCGCAGCAATGCCCCATCTATCGGACTATAGCAGGACGTTATGCATTCCAGGAAGTACTCGCATTTGAAAAGTGGATTTCTAGCCACCCTTAGGACGAAATACCCCTATATTCCGCGTTCAACCCATCTTTGTGACATACATTTCATCCGAAATTTAAAATTTCATTGCTATCTACTTCTGGTTTTAGCGACCTTTCTATCCGTAGCAATGTGTGGGTATTATTACCATTTACAAGGGCCATTAGTTCTGGAACTTTTCCGCAGACGCTCCTGCGGCTAATACTACTCTATGTTAATATTTTCTTACTCTGATCTCCTGTAACAAATGCTACTTTGTCTGAACTCAAAGGGGAACCTTATCGAGCCTGTGGAGAGATTTCCCTATCCCAGAAAACCACCATGTGCATGCAACACCTACTCCACTACCCTGGTAGCCACTTCCTGTGTATAGTGCAAGCCTGATCTAATAAGAGGAGACCTGCAATTCTCCACCTGGTTGCGTATGTCGAATATTTTCGTCCGACACAGTCGCAGATAGTCTGGTTTAGACCTTCCACTCTTCTCCACGATCGGTTCTGGGAGCGATGCTGTAAAGTGATAGCTCTACTTACACCAAATCAGCCAGCTGCCTGTACATATCGAGGGCGGCCTCTGAGCTCAGGTGGTGAACGTCATTCATGCTGACATGAGCCGCAGTTGACAACCAGGTGCACCCACTCATTTGCTGCCGGCGATTCCTCCACATCTCGGACGGGGCCCCCGGCAGACAAACGGTGTGGAGCCTGGCGTCTTCTTCCGACCTGTCCGCTATTTGCTAAGGGGCTCCATCAGCTGCTTAACAATGGAGCTCCCAATGACAAGCAATGCCACCGTCTGTGCTAGTCCAGACCTCTCAGGAATATCGGGCACAGTGCCAACAGTATGGAGTCCTGTGCTGGCTCAGACATATTCGTACTTTCGGCAGCAGGCAATACCTCAAACGCGTTTTTAAGATGTAATGGGACAGTCGTTTCACCAGAGCTTCGCGACTCTGCCACTGTTTGCCAATCACTCAGGTAAGGGTCAACCAACCAGGTCGTGCGAATCGGAAGACGCAGTGGTATCAGGGTTTCCAGGAGGCGCTATGGGATCCAGAGATGCCAAAGCATTCGCCTCTGATGTCCCAGTTCCACCCAGCCAAGAACAGGAGCCAGAAGCCTGTCGACCGTGGCCAACAGAGCTTCCAGCTGTGGCCAATTCCCCTGCACCCGTACACACATAATGAGTTATTGTCTCAAACACAGGTAATGTAACGTAACACAGGAAATTGAACTCACTGGACACAAATATTCGAAAAATGGGCAAACTCTTCCAACAAAAATAAACAGCACTACTAAAAACAACTAAGTAGCCACTTACTGTTCACTTGCAATCAGAAGTAAGTCAGAACAGCACTAAACTAAACTATGTAAACAATCCGTGTGCAGTGGATAAGCTGTGGCTGATCTCTGCTCTGCTCTGAGGCTGTAGGTCTACTGGATATTTCAAACATCTGAGATTTGCAAATTTAACAGAATCATACTATATTCATGATTTTGCCAGTATGTTCACGAATGTGTTGGCCACATCTATCACAAAATAAAGTCATGTCTGTATCCACATACAAATGTCAGACACCAAAAAAGTATTAAATAGACATCGATCTATAAAAGTGTGTATTAGAATCGATTACACAAACCAAATAGCTGCTTTGCTAGAGAAGAAAAATGGAGCTAAGAAAAGAATTGTGGGTAGGGAAGGTCTATCAAAAAAGTTTTATTATTTGTAAAAAAATTCATAATCAAATAGACAATAAGAAACTTTTATTAGAAACCTGTGTATGTCTTGGGATCGCCAAATATATTAATTTGCTTTCATTAGACTTGTAGATAACATTTTAACGTTCCTATTTTAAAAGTTAACTACAGTACATTCTCTTTAAATTTTCTGGAAAATGATGCTGTGTTGAAGAAAGTTCATTAGTTCATGAATTTATACATAAATTGCACGAATTACACATATGTATGTATATTTATTTATATGTGTAATTCATGAACACACAACACACTATCTTATTCAAAATTTACAGAAAGCTGAAATAAAAAATATGTTGCAGTTGATTTTTAGATCAATACCAGATAATTACAAGTAATAATAGCTAGAAATTACAACTCATAAACATCTGCATAATAATGTTACCAAGGTGTGCTTATTAGACTTGTTACTCAACAAAGAGAAACACAATACTTTTTAAGCTGAGCAACTGTAGGGTAAGAATATATTTGTAAATTTCTTTCTATGACTGAAGGTTAACATTGACTTGGAGTTGAGCAACGAGTTTTAAATTTTTGTTTGCATTTGTATTCTATGAGGCCTAACTGCAAATATTGTCACTGCACTTAAAAGTTATCAAAATTCTGTCACCTTTCTTTTTCTAATAAATTTTCCAAAAATAATATAACATGATACAAAGTATTAAGGGTTCATATTGATATTTTCAATAGGTTCATTAATTTTTTTGAAGTCACTAGTAGGATCAGAATGTTTTAAGAAACTTTATGGACTGTCCATGTCTCTCATATTTTTTCTTTCTGAACTTCTGAAGCATGACTTAAGTACTTTTCAACTGTTTTTTTTTTAAATAAAAGGGCCAAAAGTAATGTATACAGAAGTATACTGATCTGCAGTTGTAAGTTATAATCACTGCTAAGCTCACAACTGCATCCATTTGTAAGTCATAAATTGAAGGTAAAACTTCGGCATTCTTAGGTCTGTCACTTCACCTCCAAGCCATAATCACAGTCACATTTGAGAACTGAACTTTAAATTTTACCATTTGACTCGTTAACTTTGTGTTTGAAGTAAGTTTTCTAATTGACACATCTATTGGTTGTTATTTACCCATGACATACTCCTTTAAATCAAATAAAACATTATGTTGGATAAATGTGTCATATAATTTCATTGCAATTTTTGAGAAAACTTTCTGACATTTTAGTAGATGTACAATATCATTTCTTTATTCTTAAAAATCATGTTTTTTTGCATAATCTGCATTACTGTTTCTTTTTGCAGTACAAAAATCATATAAAACCAAGCTCATGGTGATATGTTCGTGGGAATACTTTTCTCATAGTTTTGAAGCCTAAAAATTTGGCAAGCAAGTGTTTTATGTAACTTCCTTATCATACATCATTTCCGTATTTAAGAAGAATTTCCCAAAGATGCAACCTATCATTAGTAATAACATTAGTCTTTCATGTCCCTACTAGTTAGCAGCAATTAATTTTCTAAATTTATGTATTGTTATTGAATTATATCTTCATGTTTTGATCCTGGGATTTAAATAATTTAGTGAACGTAAAAGTCAAATGTGCTGCATGATACAAGAAAATCCCAATAAGTATTAAAGACTTTGCAGGTTGTATAACATTCCCGAAAATGATACAGCTTAATGCATGAGCCACACTACAGTGGAAGATGTTGCAGAACATCACTTGACTGTTGCAAAATTGACTGTGTCACCGCCGGCCGAAGTGGCCGTGCGGTTAAAGGTGCTGCAGTCTGGAACCGCAAGACCGCTACGGTCGCAGGTTCGAATCCTGCCTCGGGCATGGATGTTTGTGGTGTCCTTAGGTTAGTTAGGTTTAACTAGTTCTAAGTTCTAGGGGACTAATGACCTGAGCAGTTGAGTCCCATAGTGCTCAGAGCCATTTGAACTTTGACTGTGTCACCTGATAAATAGTTTCCTCACAAACAACAATTGTTACTTGCTTTGGACAGCAAGCCATACACAGAAAGACAGTTAGTTAAATACGTGTGAATATACTGTAACATTTCATAGTTAATTAGTCTGTACTGTGATCTGACCGAAACAAGAATGGAAAAATAAAAATAAATGTTCACTTGATAAAAAGTACACAACACAGACTGAAATGAAATAAGCAGGTTTTAGAAAAGTCAAATTCTTTGAGTGATACAAAAACGTTTCCCAACAATAATTTGTGAATAAACTCTGCTGATGGTTACCATATGGTACTAAATGGTGACAATTATGTTCTCATATGAGACCTTAACTTTTCCCGGCGAGTCGAATGCTCAAATAACTTACGGGTTTGCTGCCGGGTGACGTCGTCGAACACCGCCGATATTTCGACAGGGGCACACCCTGCCATTCTCAAGGCACAAATGCAAGGAAAAAGAAATGTGCAAGCAAATTTAATACCTCGGTTCACAGAGGAGAAACAAGGAAGACACCACACACAGAACAAGTGTCAACACAACCAAAGGTAACCAACATCAGAAAATCGATAGTTACTATTAGTCAACAGGTGAGGTAGCACTAATTCTGTCACTCTGTTTTTTGATGAGAGACAGAGCCAGATTCCAAGCAGTATTTAAACAAAATCCACCATCTCTGTTAATAAGGTTGCTTGATAGTCTGATTTCAACAGCTTCCTTAATAACACTATCCCAATAGCTGGACATGCAAGCCAGAATCTCCGTGTTGCGGTGTTCGACGACGTCACCCGGCAGCAAACCCGTAAGTTATTTGAAATTATGTTCTCATACTAGAAATTAAAAACTGTGTTTAGTGCTGTGTGATCACAAAAGCTTTGAACATCCTTGTGCTATTTTCCCTCTCTAATTAGTTAAAGTGAAGCATGACGTCCATCCAACAGAACTTTCTATTTTGCTTTCTTCATGCATTTTCTTATTTGTTTCTCTTACAAACTTTCCATCATAATCTCACATTGTGTCAAAGGAAATTACAAATACTGTTTTATCAGTTCAACATATAATTTGATGTCTCTAATATCGCATGGTTGAAACTCATGACTTAATATCGGCCTTATTTCATTCTAGTTTTTATTTCTTTGTATCTAATTTAAGTTTTGTTGCTTGCCTAAGAAATTTTGTTAAATATATAACCACTTTATCGTACCATACTTGGGGACTGAGTGTAGGGTAGAGGATGCAAGTAACCTGCATCGCTGTTCTAGGCAAGGTTATAGTTAAGATGGGTTACCGTTGGCTTCCTCTGACATCTTTTGAAGTATCAAGTGCGTATCTGTGCCCTGTGGATGACGGTAACGACTACTTGTGCAGTGTAGTGTCGGGTTTCTGTGGTTATGGATTAAGGGAAAGGAGAGGTTGAAACATAGTACCGGCACACAACCTACTGCTCTCGATTAGGATCAAGGGGGGTCTGGGGCCCCGAGCTCGACGTCCCCATCCAACAAACGAATCATGGTCAGAAGTGCCACATGTCCTCACTTCATGAGACACTGCAGAGAGGTTCGGAATATAATCCAGAGGTCTGAGGTGAAGACTGCTGATCAGGTGCTTAACATCATCATTTCTCCTCATCTTCTTGTCGATATACTGGCAATGAAGATTTTTCCTCACCATGTTTCGAACCAGCGTACCTCCAACTTTACCGCGACTGCGCAAGTGTCCGTTTTGCGACCTTGGGTGCGGAGAAAGGTTTAGTTCCCTGTACCAAAACAATATGCTGTGGCAGAACGTCTATTCATATACATTGCTATAAACACTTTATTGCATTACTTTTAATATTATTTTTACATTAGGAGTAATTATCTGAGAGTTATACATTAAAAATCTCCGTTGCAAAATGTGAATAATTCCACTGTATCTTACACCACTGCTGGAGATAAACGGAAATGCAGCGATGTCAGAGATCATTGCCATCACTGATTTAGTACGCTCCATCACACAAGTGACGGTAACTTCGCCACGTGACCGTGGTCACCCGAGTCGGCTACCTGGGGAACTACGAAAAACATCATGTAACTGGCTACTGAGCAGGATGAAATAAGTTTTGCTATGGGCAGCCACTTCAAGCACATAACACTAAGTTATGCTAAGCGACCGTCTTTTCACCACCACCGTCAGACCGTTCTACGAACATCGCTGCGCTCTGTTGGACTCTGCAGAATTTCTCGTACCTCTCTGCATTACCGCCACAGGGCTTTCTCATTAGTGTTCGACTATTGGTAACAAAACCCGGAAAATTTCCTCTTGATATCTGTACTGTGATAGATGCCAGTTCCTTTATTTCGGTTATTTTGTTGAGTACTTAAATTCTCTTCGAGTATTAGGAGCCAGCGATCTATGTTACATTGAACACAGTTTTCCCAAATTCCATCACCAACGAAGACGAGGTAGCACCTGATGAAGGCAACGAGTTACGTGACCGAAATATTGTGCCAGAGTGACGCGGCAGTAGACGCGATTATTCCACATGTCAAGATCTCGCCGGGAAAGCCTGAAGAGTTCCATACTTAGTAGTCATATACAACAGCTCGCTCGTCGAAAGATCCGTACCTAAAGGCTAGAAAGTTGTACAACTTACACCAATACCCAATAAAGGAAATTCAAGTTATCCACTTAATTACAAACCCATACCGCTAACGTCGACTTGTAGCAGGATTTTGAAGTATATTCTGTGTTCGAACATTACGATGTGCCTCGAAGAAAACGATTTATTGACAAACAGCCAAATGGATTCAGAAAATATCGTTCTTGTGAAACACAACTACCTTCGAATCCTCGTGAAGTAGCGTGTGCTATTAAAAGGGGATGTCAAATAGGTTCCATATTTTTAGATTTGAAGAAGGCTTTTGACACTGCTCCTCACAAGCGGCTTTAGATAAAACTGTGTGCCTATGGAGTATCGTGCCAGTTGTGCAACTGGATCTGTAATTTTCTCCCTCCCGCCGGAGGTTCGAGTCCTTCCTCGGGCATGGGTGTGAGTGTTGTCCTTAGCGTTAAGTAAGTTTAAGTAGTGTTTACGTCTAGGGGCCGATGACCTCAGCAGTTTGGTCCCTTAGTAATTCACACACATTTGAACATTTGTAATTACCTGCCAGAAAGGTCACAGATAGTAATAGCTGACGGAAAGTCATCGAGTAAAACAGAAGTAATATTTCGTATTCCCGAAGGAAGTGTTACAGGTCCCCTGCTGGTCCTGATCTGCACAAACGATTTAGGATGCTATCCCAGCAAGCCACATAGATTGTCTGCAGAAAATACTATCATTTACCAACTTGCAAAGTCATCTGATGATCAAAACATATTGCAAAATGATTTAGACAAGATATCTTTATGGTACGAAAATCGGCAGTCGACTCTAAATAAAGAAATGTGTGAAGTCATCCACATGAGTACTAAAAGGAATCCGCTAAATTTCGGTTACACATTAAGGTTGTCTGTTCAACTACTACTTAGGGATAACAATTACGTATGACGTAAATTGGAACGATCACGTAGACAATGCTGTGGGAAAAAGAAACCAAAGATTGCTATTTATTGGCAAAACACTTAAAAATTCATCAGGTCTACTAAAGAGACTGCTTACACTACGCTTGTCCGCCCTCTTCTGGAGTATTGCTGTGCGGTGTGGAATCCGCATCAGTTAGCATTGACGAGGACATCGAAAAAGTCCAGATAAGAGGAACTTGTTTTGTGCTAACGCGAAATAAGGGTGAGATTGCCCCATACATGATACGCGAATTGGGGTGGCAATCCAAACATAGGCGTTTTTCCTTGCGGCAGGATCTTTTCATGAAGTTTCAGTTACCATCTTCCTCCTCAGAATGTGAAAATATTTTGCTGATGCCTACATACAAAGGGAAAAAATTATCTTCATTATAATATAAATCAGAGCTGGCACGGAAACATTTAAGTGTTCGTTTTTCCTGTTCGCTGGTCGAGGGTGGAACGGTAGAGAAATAGCTCGAAGGTGATTCGTTCAACCCCCTGCGAGGCAGTTAATTTTGAATTGCAGAGTAATGATGCAGATGTAGAATATGTGGTCGCTATTAAACACTATATCTGCAAAAGTTTTCATTTATTGCGCTAGGCTACGCCAAACGGCGACGAGTCATTAGTCTCATGTGTACAAGACTGCTACGTTACAAGTGACCACAAACATTATATGTGTAGAGCAATGTCCACAGGATGAGCCTAATAAATCTACCCTGGACAACACATTTATGAATCACGGCCATGAAGAGGTGTGCTCTCCATCACAGAAAATGCTGGTAACCGTGACTCAGTTGCTGTCAAAGGTCTGTAGAGTGCGCAGCTCCTGCATGCTCTGTCCCAAGTACTTTGCTGTGGCGTTACGTTTGAGAGGAGCAGAGTTTAGCGCCCAGTTGAATAACACAAAATGGTGCTCACATTAAAACAGTGCGTGTTCGAAGCGTTGTGGAAGCAACAATTCGTTGGAAATGAGTGGGGAACTGTTTGCAATAGAGTTCAACCCTTTCGGGGGCTCATTTTCTGTAGCAACTCAGTGGAGATAATTTTTTTGCTATCGTATTAGAAATGTGATCAAATGACTATGATTGTTTTTTGATAATTTTATTTTCGTGATTTGGGACCAAAAATTATTGTGGTACATGAACACCACTGCACGTTTGTGTGGCATTAAAACTGGCGGTAAATGGATTTCTCACTTCCCTTTTGTGTGCTGTTATGTGTTGCCATTACACGCAAAAAATAATGAACAGTGTTTTCTATTTTTATTTTATGTTTTCTTTTACTTTATTTAAAAAATATTTGTTACCGATATTAAAGTTTACTTACCATAAGGTGAAAACAATCCTTGAAACTTGATCACGCAATAAAGGTATGAGCTGATACAGGTCACAATAATGTATAGTGCAGAACCCAAGCAATGTCTTCCGACTTCCGTAGTGATCCCACGATAAACAGAAACTGACTGTTGTAGCAGTTTTCATATATCTGGTGCAGTGTACTACCACAAACATAGACAGAGGTGGTAAAACATATTCACAAAAGCTTTGGGATACCCCTAAGTTGGTGGTAAGTATGTTTCCCAAGGACCACCAACGACAGACGAATTTTGTGGGAAGTATACTTCCCATGCCCCTTCCAGAAACTATATTGGTGGTAACCATACTTCCCAACAATTATTAAAACACCGTTGGTTGGTGGGATATATGCTTCCCACAGTCCTAAAGGCTATATTTCACTACAAATAGAAACTACAGCTGGTGCAGCGGACTGCCACTAGATGCCAGGAGCATACATAAGTGGTAACACATATTCCCTTAAACGTTGTTAAGAAATATGTTTAAAGGGAGGTATATCCCCCAGAGCATAGCTAACACTTGGTTCAAGAATCATAAAAGAAGGTTGTATACATGGAAGAACCTTGGAGATACTGGAAGGTGTCAGATAGATTATATAATGCTACACAGAGATTTAGGAACCAGGTTTTAAATTGTAAGACATTTCCAGGGGCAGATGTGGACTCTGACCACAATCTATTGGTTATGAACTGTAGCTTAAAACTGAAGAAAGTGCAAAAAAGTGGGAAATTGAGGAGATGGGACCTGGATAAACTGAAAGAACCAGAGGTTGTAGAGAGCTTTTGGGAGAGCATTAGAGAACGATTGACAAGAATGGGGGAAAGAAATACAGTAGAATTAGAATGGGTAGCTTTGAGAGACGAAATAGTGAATATAGCAGAGGCTAAAGTAGGTAAAAAGACGAGGGCTAATAGAAATCCCTGAGTAGCAGAAGAGATATTGAATTTAATTGATAAAAGGAGAAAATATAAAAATCCAGTAAATGAAGCAGGCAAAAACGAATACCAACGTCTCAAAAATGAGATCGACAGGAATTGCAAAATGGCTAAGCAAGGATGGCTAGAGGACAAATGTAAGGATGTGGAGGCTTATCTCACTAGGGGTAAGATAGATACTGCCTACAGGAAAATTAAAGAGACCTTTGGAGAAAAGAGGACCACTTGCATGAATATCAAGCGCTCAGATGGAAACCCAATTCTAAGCAAAGAAGGGAAAGCAGAAAGATGGAAGGAGTATATAGAGGGTCTATACAAGGGCGATGTTCTTGAGGAAAATATTATAGAAATGGAAGAGAATGTAGATGAAGATGAAATAGGAGATAACGATACTACGTGAATGCTTTAAAAATATTTAAAAAAATATTCAACAGCATGTAATGATGAAAGAATTTTTCATTAGTGTGTCATGAATGTTTTTGAACTCTAGTAGTAGTTAAACTTATGAAATTCAATATTATAGTGTATATGTTATTCCATGTATTTATGTCTACACCGATCCTGAAATACACTCCTGGAAATTGAAATAAGAACACCGTGAATTCATTGTCCCAAGAAGGGGAAACTTTATTGACACATTCCTGGGATCAGATACATCACATGATCACACTGACAGAACCACAGGCACATAGACACAGGCAACAGAGCATGCACAATGTCGGCACTAGTACAGTGTATATCCACCTTTCGCAGCAATGCAGGCTGCTATTCTCCCATGGAGACGATCGTAGAGATGCTGGATGTAGTCCTGTAGAACGGCTTGCCATGCCATTTCCACCTGGCGCCTCAGTTGGACCAGCGTTCGTGCTGGACGTGCAGACCGCGTGAGACGACGCTTCATCCAGTCCCAAACATGCTCAATGGGGGACAGATCCGGAGATCTTGCTGGCCAGGGTAGTTGACTTACACCTTCTAGAGCACGTTGGGTGGCACGGGATACATGCGGACGTGCATTGTCCTGTTGGAACAGCAAATTCCCTTGCCGGTCTAGGAATGGTAGAACGATGGGTTCGATGACGGTTTGGATGTACCGTGCACTATTCAGTGTCCCCTCGACGATCACCAGTGGTGTACGGCCAGTGTAGGAGATCGCTCCCCACACCATGATGCCGGGTGTTGGCCCTGTGTGCCTCGGTCGTATGCAGTCCTGATTGTGGCGCTCACCTGCACGGCGCCAAACACGCATACGACCATCATTGGCACCAAGGCAGAAGCGACTCTCATCGCTGAAGACGACACGTCTCCATTCGTCCCTCCATTCACGCCTGTCGCGACACCACTGGAGGCGGGCTGCACGATGTTGGGGCGTGAGCGGAAGACGGCCTAACGGTGTGCGGGACCGTAGCCCAGCTTCATGGAGACGGTTGCGAATGGTCCTCGCCGATACCCCAGGAGCAACAGTGTCCCTAATTTGCTGGGAAGTGGCGGTGCGGTCCCCTACGGCACTGCGTAGGATCCTACGGTCTTGGCGTGCATCCGTGCGTCGCTGCGGTCCGGTCCCAGGTCGACGGGCACGTGCACCTTCCGCCGACCACTGGCGACAACATCGATGTACTGTGGAGACCTCACGCCCCACGTGTTGAGCAATTCGGCGGTACGTCCACCCGGCCTCCCGCATGCCAACTATACGCCCTCGCTCAAAGTCCGTCAACTGCACATACGGCTCACGTCCACGCTGTCGCGGCATGCTACCAGTGTTAAAGACTGCGATGGAGCTCCGTATGCCACGGCAAACTGGCTGACACTGACGGCGGCGGTGCACAAATGCTGCGCAGCTAGCGCCATTCGACGGCCAACACCGCGGTTCCTGGTGTGTCCGCTGTGCCGTGCGTGTGATCATTGCTTGTACAGCCCTCTCGCAGTGTCCGGAGCAAGTATGGTGGGTCTGACACACCGGTGTCAATGTGTTCTTTTTTCCATTTCCAGGAGTGTATGATCAATCATAATTTACTACACAACTTCAGTGCAGGGTGTACATCGCCCAAGGTACCTCATGTGTTGTGGACAAGGTACAAAGCAAATTAGTAAACGCTACTAACGCTAAGCACTGTTAAAATATACTGCCATCTGCTACGGCAGAGATTTGCACGAATTTATCGTGTAAACAAAAGTCACAAATCTGACACTAATCAAGGAACCTAGATTACAAAACGTGTAAAATAATACGAGAGGCAAAGTTTTGTAAAGTCGAGCCTGGCTCTGGAGGGCAAGTACGCAATGAATAGGCAGACATGACATGGGGACTTACCTCAGATGAGACGGAAATACAATTGTATAGTCAAAAGTCTGAAGGCAAGTACGACTCTGTAAGTGGAAAATAGAACGAGGTAATTAGTGCGAGAGACTGGTAAAATCCAGCACGAGCCAAAATCCAGTTCAGACTGAATGAAATACATTAGTGTTTGTGAACTATTCGAAACAGTTACTTTAAGCAGTGTGAAAAACTGTGAAGGTGAAACTGTGATACGGACAGTGAAGTGCTAGTATTGAACGTTCAACAGCGGTGAAGTCGCCAAACGCCAATATTACGCAAGAAAAACTGTGAATTTGCTTATAAATGTGAACTGTTAACGTGAACACACAGTCAATATTTTTGGGACAGGCTGTAATTTCAGTGAGTACAATAATGCGAGATTTGAATGCGATGCGTGGACTGTTGCAAAACAGCGACCGCAGAAACGGCGAATGTTTGTGCTAAGCTCGTATTGAGACACTCACCAGTACCTGCGAGTGCGGCGAAAACATAAATAATTTTATCAAGACAAAAACTGACGTGTAATGGAAACAGTATCGCATCAAAACTGCATTCACGGGAGAAGATCCATGTCAAATACTCTGCCTGACACTCGGTAACTGGCGAAAACTTAACAACTGCCGTACTAATAAATGCTTCTTTCCCACTAGCGTAACCATCTGCAACGGGAGGGAAATATTACGTTGGTTGCGTGTATGTTTATGTACTACGTCGGAGATGCGTAGCAGAGCTGACTCCTGCCAACAAGCGCGGGGGGCGGATATCATCCCACTCCGTCACGTCCGGCCGAGACAGAAGCGCATCGCCAACCGGGCAGCCGATCAGCTGATTCTGACGTTCCGCGACGGCGAGAGACACGCTGGCGTCGAGAGGGCGTTGACCTCTCCGCAGCCGCCACGAACGCCGAGCACCGAACACACCAAACGTCGCCGTCGCGAGCTAAACGTCGCGGCGTAGATCATCATCGACACCGCAGTCAATAACGACGATATATTAATTGTTATAATCACCTCGTTTCTTTGCATAGGGCAACGAAAAATTGTTCGTAACGTATGCACATCCTGTACTCCAATTACATGCCAGAAAGAATTAAGTGAAAGTAACCAAAGCAGTTAGTCTGTCGCTCCGCCGGGGTTTTCCACAGGGTTTCCCTACGGCCGCGCCAAATGGGGAGCGAACAGTTGACACCCCTGGGACTTCAAGAATTACGGACTAACTCGTAATTGTATACCTTTGAATACTGCATAAGCTGCAACCCAAAGTAAAAGAAGCACCCAAAATGAATGTACCAATGTGAAGGGTCATAACGTAACTGTCAAACTAATTGTATTCTATGTCCTTTTCTTTTGTACATGACTACATTCGTAACCAATTGTATATTATATTGTTACGTAAATAACTTCATCTGTATTACACTTTGTGTGCAACAAACATTATTAAGTACAATGACTAAAACATACGATGTGACATATGTAGATTGCGAAAGAAAAAAATCTGCGTGTGGACACTGTGGACATGAAGTAGGAAATATTTATGTCAAAAAACACAAACATTTTTTATGACATAAACATTTCGGGGGGCAATATAGCGTCCCCAGTGAAATAATACGAAAGGACTTAAAAACAGTATTTATAAAGAAGAGACGTTTAAAAATTGAATAATATACATTTTATCATGTACCCGTATTATAATAATTTCTCTGTGTAAGTTTCGAGGGCAAAGAAATATAACAAAATGATCTAAAGAGACGACAAGATACGCTCTTTTGTTAATTTTTTTAGTCGTCCTCACTTCTTCTCTTGTCTTGGTTGCGTGCAGACGGACATCTTGCGAGTTCTGGCAGATATAAGCATATTTGTACTAATTAAGCAGATAATATATTGATTTAATATTATTGTTCACTTTTAATTTGTAAGAGGTGATCCCGATTTCATGTCCGCCTTCCTTGAATTAACCTGCGTTCGAGTAATTTACAGTGCAACAATCGCAGCGGCCGATGCAGCCAACGACGCCATTACATGACGATATTAACTTACAAAATTTAACGGAAGCGAAAAACTCGCCCGCTATTAACACAATATACATTTTTCTCCACAGCCGCCCGACGCTGCAGAAAATACATAGCTTTAAGATTCTTATTTTCAGTACAACAGCCGAGAGCTAGAGCCAGGACTCCGACCACAATGCAATGGTTAAGGAGGTAAGAAGAAATACTCTCGCGCGTGTGTGGGCCGCAATTGTAATTAATAACTAAAGATGTTTTTCTTTAAAGTGAACTGACTAGCCGAGGAAATTAATATGAAAAGTTTATTCCATTGTTCAACTTATATGCTCATGTTTAAAAGGTTCAGCGAGTCTAACATTCATTAACGTAACAAATAATTTAAGATTAATATTGTTAAAAAGGAGAACTTCATAAAAGCATTTAATTGTAAATCAAAATTAAAATGAAATATCATTTTTATTAAGGCCCACCACGTAAGTCGGCAACAATCAACATAACAATAATAAATTAAATTGCGACGGCCGACGGACGCGAGATAGACTTAGAGAAAGCTTCTGACAATGTTGACTGGAATACTCTGTCAAATTCTGAAGGTGGCAGGGGTAAAATACAGGGAGCGAAAGGCTATTTACAATTTGTACAGAAACCAGATGGCAGTAGAGGGGCATGAAAGGGAAGCAGTTATAGGGAAGGAAGTGAGACCGGGTTGTAGCCTCTCCCCGATGTTATTCGATCTGTATATTGAGCAAGCAGTAAAGGAAACAAAAGAAAAATGTGGAGTAGGAATTAAAATCCATGGAAAAGAAATAAAAATTTTTAGGTTCGCCAGTGACATTGTAATTCTGTCAGAGAAGGCAAGGGACTTGGAAGAGCAGTTGAACGGAATGGATAGTGTCTTGAAAGAGGGTATAAGTTGAACATCAACAAAAGCAAAACGAGGATAATGGAATGTAATCGAATTAAGTCGGGTTATGCTGAAGGAATTAGATTAGGAAATGAGACACTTAAAGTAGTAAAGGAGTTTTGCTATTTGGGGAGCAAAATAACTGATGATGGTCGAAGTAGAGAGGGTTTTAAGTATAGACTGACAATGGCAAGGAAAGCATTTCTGAAGAAGAGAAATTTGTTAACATTGAGAATAGATTTAAGTGTCAGGAAGTCGCTTCTGAAAGTATTTGTATAGAGTATAGCCATGTATGGAAGTGAAACATGGACGATAAATAGTTTGTACAAGAAGAGAATAGAAGCTTTCGAAAAGTGGTGCTACAGAAGAATGCTGAAGATTAGATGGGTAGATCACATAACTAATGAGGAGGTATTGAATAGAATTGGAGAAAAGAGAAATTTGTGGCACAACTTGACTAGGAGAAGGGATCGGTTTGTGGGGCACATTCTGACACATCAAGGGATCACCAATTTAGTATTGGAGGGCAGCGTAAAGGGTAAAAATCGTAGGGGGAGACCAAGAGATGAATACACTAAACAGATTCAGAAGGATGTAGGTTGCAGTAGGTACTGGGAGATGAAGAATCTTGCACAGGATAGAGTAGCACGGAGAGCTGCATCAAACCAGTCTCTTGACTGAAGACCACAACAACAACATCCCCAACGGCCCCCGGGAAGGTTAAGACTAGAAGTAATTTGGCAAAACCTCCAACAATGTCTGCACTGCAAATTTACTGGTTAGTAGGGGCGAAACGGTCTCCGTAGCGAGAAAAAACGTAATTATTCGAATGAAGCTGGAACAGTATTGTAAATTTTTTTTTGGACAGTTGTACATTGAGGTGACAAGAAATCATGAGAAAGCGATATGCTGATGGCGATAGTATCGCGTACACAAAGTAGAAAAGGGCAGTGCATTGGCAGAGCTGTCATTTGTACTCTAGTGATTCGTGTGAAAGGGAGTCGGACGTGATTATAGCCACACGACGGAAATTATCAGACTTTGAATACGCTATGGCAGTTGGAGCTGGACGCAATGGACATTTCAGTTCGGAAATCGTTAGACATTTCAGTATTTCGAGATCCACAGTGTCAAGAGTGTACCAAGAATACCAAATTTCAGGCATTACCTCTCACCACGGACAACGCACTGGCTGACGGCCGAGAGCAGTGGCGTTTGCGTAGAGTGGTCAGTGTCAACTTACAAGGAACGCTGTGTGAAATAATCGCAGAAATCAATGTGGGATGTACGACAAACGTATTCGCTAGAACAGCGCGGCGAAATTTGACGTTAATGGGCTAGGCCAGCAGACGAACGACGCCAGTGCCTTTGCTCACAGCACGACAGTGTCCACAGCGCCTCTCTTGGGCTGATGACCATATCTGTTGGTCCCTGGAAAACGGTGGCCTGCTCAGATGAGGCTCGATTTCAGTTGGTAAGAGCAGATGGCAGGGTTCTAGTGTGCCACAGACCCCACGTAGCCGTGGATGCAAGTTGTGAACAAAGCACCGTGCAAGCTTGTGGTGGCTGCTGTGTTTACGTGGAATGAACTAAGTCCTCCGGTCAAGCTGAACCTATCGTTGACGGGCAAGATGGTGACCAATGCAGACATTTATAGATTTCATTTTCCCAAAGACTGATGCTTTTGTGGATTGGCAAGACAGCCAACCCACTATGAGAGGAAGCCGAAAGGCACGCGTTTTAGCTCACGCAGGCTGGCGTGAGATCTGGAACAGGTCAAGGAAATGAGACTAACAAAAAACGTACGTAGCTGCCTGATTACTTAACTTTAATCCATAAATGGTGAACATCGCTCTTGACGGTACATGTTTTACAGCATCAATAGTAACTGGTAATGGCGCCTTGCTAGGTCGTAGCAAATGACGGAGCTGAAGGCTATGCTAACTATCGTCTCGGCAAATGAGAGCGTATTTTGTCAGTGAACCATCGCTAGCAAAGTCGGCTGTACAACTGGGGCGAGTGCTAGGAAGTCTCTCTAGACCTGCCGTGTGGCGGCGCTCGGTTTGCAATCACTGATAGTGGCGACACGCGGGTCCGACGTATACTAACGGACCGCGGCCGATTTAAAGGCTACCACGTAGCAAGTGTGGTGTCTGGCGGTGACACCACAGATGCAATTTTTATGGTTGGCAACGCGCCAAGTCGCTGGGCCACATTTGTCCACCATTGTTTGAAGAACATTCTGGACAGTTCGTACACAAAATCCTGTACTGACAACACTTTGGCTGGCTATAGTGACAGCATGGTTTAGTGTTTCTGCAGGCGACAGCCAAGTCTGCTGGTCTCATTGTGCAGACACTTTGGGGTGATGTCAGTCTGTCGGCGGCCGCATCCAGGAACGCTGACTAGGGCCGATGGCCAACAATAAAGCAGAGTATGGGCTCTTGTTAGGTAGAGAGTGGATGAGATGGTGTAACACCCCACCCGTCACTTATCTGGTTTTGGCGTGTGTTCACCCCAGATAATTGACTAACAGATCAACAGAGAGTGCAAAACTGCCGCAATATCGGATAACGGAAAAAAGTAATAAGGCCCTGTGACTCCTGATTGAACTGCGGTGGCAGTGTTGACATTAATTGATTCAGAAGTGATCACTATTAATTAAAAAGGGGTGCACATTGATGTTATATTCAGCTATTGAACACCAGATGCAAATGTTGAACATAAAATTAATTAAGAAAGTGACTTGGGATTTCAATTACTTGATTGAAAACAGATGCAGTCGATTAGCACAAATTTATTTTAACTCCTGACCTTCAATCATCACATTACAAGACTCTCCTATCAGGCAGTGGTAATAAATTGCGTCTGCGTGGAGTAAAGCGCGATAACTCAAAAGTAATTCCTATCGACTGACCCAGGCGTAATGCGAAGTGCGAAAAGAATTCTACAATACACGGCCCATGAAACCCTCGTGGAAACTTTGCCAACATGATCCAACAAATTAATCAGTGGCCGGAGCAGGCGCAGTATCACCAAAGTGGCGGAGTGGCGTCGTTGTGCGGACGTCGGCCGACCTCGTGGTGCTGCAAGGCTGCGCTCGTCTATTCACTCCTAGCTATCTTGTTCAGTACATAGCTAAACCAAAACTTCCTATCTCCAAGCTCAATCGTTCCATTTGCTAAGTCCTAAACTGCAGAGATGCTCACTCTTTCTGAGGCAAGCTGAGTAAAGAGCGCCACGTCCGCACTGTAGGCAAGCTGGGAACGGAAGACCTCTACGGAGACTTCTCCCAGTCTGCTCTTCGCCTCGGTTTCCCCTCCAGCAAAATCACTTACGCCAATTGCAGCGCAAGTCGCGTTAATTATGCGCCGCTTCCCAGCGCCGACCAATGCCTGCTCTGGGAAGTGAACAACTTCCCATAAAATTTCCCTTCCTCTCAACTTCTGTTATTTAGCTCCTCCCAGGCCACCCATCAAGGTTAGCGTCTGCACAAAACACCAATTTTTCCGGAATTCTGACTCCCACGAGAGTACTTCAGATTCCTTGGTCCTATGTTCCCATTGGAGGCCGGCGTATTTCATTCTGTCGCTCTTCACCCGATTTACTTCAGACTCTGCTGACTGTGAATTCAGCGTGAAGTTGCTATGGTCACAAACACGTATATTTTGGCCTCTGTTGACCGCTTCACCGTAGCTTAGCGCGGCTTTCTCACATGTTTCACTGAAAACGGGACGACAGACATTTATCAACAGGGGTACAAGTTCTCCGTCTGCTTCCCGGTACACCAGCATGCGGTCAACCACCCACTCACTGTCACTCATCCTGATGCAGCTGGAGGTCGTGCCCCGTTACCGCTTTCTCAGAGCTTGAGCCGCCCTAAGCTGCCTATTGTCGCTTCCCTTCGCCGCTCCCCAGCTGGCCACGGTCAACTCGAATACTTCCCTGGGGTAAACTAGCCTCCAGTAAATCGACGCCTTTCCACAAAGTTTTCATGTCGTGTGAATTACTTTAAAACCATGACCTGACATGAATTATTCAAATACATCCATACTATACCCTCTACAAGATGCATTGTGCATTGTCAGTCATTTTTGTTCAGCCCTACTGTTCGCTCAACGTCAGTTAGGTGATCTTTAATGACTTCACATAGTTCTTGCCATCTTACAATGGCTGTGAGCTTCTGTGAATTTCCGTGGGACAAGGCAGCGGCACCCAGGCGTCCAGACTGCTACAAAACATATTTGTGAAGACATGACGCTTTTAGCGAGTTTATGGCCGTTCTTTGGAAAGTTTGAAATGGATGCAACAGGAGAGATAAAGATCTTTTTATGGAAGCTTTTAGCAAACACACAGCGTAAACGTGTGGGAAAGTGGACGCGAAGCTGAAACTTTTTTCCTTTTCTCCCAATTAATTTTTAAAGTTTCTGGTTGGTCAAATTTTTGTATGCAGAGCACTGGGGCGGTCTCCTGGTTTCGAATGCCGCACTCCGGCTCGTGATTGGCTTGTCCTGAATTGGGAGTGGTCTAAGCTTGTTAATGTGCTATGCTACTGAGCTGGTAAGGAAAGCTGAAAGAAAGAGAAGAACACACTCTTGTACTGTCGCTTCACTAGTAAAGAAGAGCAGTTCTCTACGTAGATGGTGAGACTTGTGTCCTTTGCTAGTGTGACACTTAGAGCCTGTGCCAGTCACTGTCTGAACCATCAGAGGTACTCCTACTTGCATCACGCACACAACGAGTATTTGTTTTGAGTCGGCCGTCTAAACATTTGGCATATTCTGTCATACGCAGTCCTGTCACGGAGTCAAATTGGTTTGGCAGACCAGCAAACGGTTTCACCTACACACTGGAATCTACCAGGGTTTCAGAGTATCATAGGGTAGTATCTGCCTTCCGAGTCAGCCGAATGCGAGACCGCATACCAGCAATTTCCGGTCGCGCGCCGTTAATAACAGATTGTCGCTGACCATGACTGCAGTCGGCGAGGTGTTCGTGCTGTACCGCCCTCACCTGCAGAAGGGTAAAGTATTCACCGCTATGGCTTATGGCTCCAACATATGCTTCTCAACACCCTGTTCTTTGGAACTATATTTTTCTTTATGGAATAGTAGAGTATAGATCCTTGATAGTAGCGTATAATTTTTGGGGCATACCACGGATTCATATTTATGAAGTTAGATAAAGTGATTAGTTCTGGTTAGTGTGGTGTGTTGATCCCCAGCTGATCACTTTATTCACCATAGACCGCATATTACTGAAAGCATTCGTCAGATAGAAATGTTTGTGTGGCGTTTCTTTAGCCATCTTTTGTCATGTGAAGTTAAGAATGAATAAATCAGTTGTTATTTAGACCACACCTCCCCCAACTGTTCTGATTAACATTACCTTTGAAATTTTATTTAAGTCTTGGATACAACTGAAAGAGCAGAAGCTTGCAAAGTAACAACCTGATTAATAGAGACACGGGGTTTCAACTCAGCAAGGCATGGGAAACATCATTAGTGATACTAAGAATCACTGGCCGCAGATGAATGAATCCAAGTCAACCTAGTGGAGAATCGGAGGCCGCACGCTTAAACTGGGCGCCAACACTCTGCTCGCGCATGCGCTGGACCGTGATTTGCGGCCACGTTTTTCTCGCATCGGGCATGCGCAGACCGTGGCCCGTTTCTCCGGCAGGGGGCACTGGATGTCACTGTTTTCTGTGAATCGTCTCCGATGACGTTACAGCCACACCCCTTAGTGCCTGCGATTTTCTAGTGAGTCAGCTTATATATTGCCCAGTCACTACAGCAATACGTCAGTGAACATCTGAAGATAAGGTGAAGCTGTGTCGTTGAAATACTGCGTAGCTTCCACAACATTATCCGACGGGAAGCCCGTGAACCAACGAAGCAGTTACTATGTCGGGAAAGTCTCAAACAGCACATCTACACTGAAGCGCCAAAGAAGCTGGTATAGGCATGTGTATTCAAATACAGAAATATGTAAACAGGCAGTGCAGTTGTTAGATCGGTTACTGCTGCTACACTGGCAAGATTTAAGAGAGTCTGAACGTGGTGTTATAGTTGGCGCACGAACAATGGGACACAGCATTTCCAAGGTAGCGATGAAATGGGGATTTTATCGTACGACAATTTCACGAGTGTACCGTGAATATCAGGAATCCATTAAAACATCAAATCTCCAATATCGCTGCGGGCGGAAAAAGATCCTGCAAGAACGGGACCAACGAAGACTGAAGAGAATCGTTCAACGTTACAGAAGTGCAACCCTTCCGAAAATTGCTCCAAATTTCAGTGTTGAACCATCAACAAGTGTCAGCGTGCAAAGCATTCAAAATGTTCAAATGTGTGCGAAATCTTATGGGACTGAACTGCTAAGGTCATCAGTCCCTAAACTTACACACTACTTAACCTAAATTATTCTAAGGACAAACACACACACCCATGCCCGAGGGAGGATTCGAACCTCCGACGGGATCAGCCACACAGTCCATGGCTGCAGCGCCTTAGACCGGCAAAGCATTCAACGAAACATCATAGGTATGGGCTTTCGGAGCCGAAGGCGCACTCCTGTACCCTTGATGGCTGCACGACACAAAGCTTTACGCCACACCTCGGCCCGTTAACACCGACATTGGACTGTTGATGACTGGAAACATGTTGCCTGGTCTGACGAGTGCGTTTCAAATTGTATCGAGCTGATGGATGTGTACGGATATGGAGACAACCTCACGAATCCATGGACCCCAAACGTCAGCAGGGGACTGTTCAGTCTGCTGAAGGCTCTGTAGTGTGGGGCGTGTGCAGTTTGGGTGATATGGGACCCCTGATACATCCAGATACGACTCTGACAGGTGACATGTTTCATAAGCATCCTGTCTGATCACCTGCATCCATTCATATTTATTGCGCATTCCACCGTACTTGGGCAATTCCAGCAGGAAAATGTGACACCCCAAACGTCCAAATTGCTACAGAGGGCTGCAGGAACAGTTTTCTGAGTTTAAACACGTCCGCTGGTCACCAAACTCCCCAGACATGAACATTAATGAGCGTATCTGAGATGCCTTGCAACGTGCTGTTCAGAAGAGATCTCCTCACCCGCGTACTGTTATGGATTTAAGCACAGCCCCACAGGATTCACGGTGTCCTTTTCCTTGAGCACTACTTCAGAACATTAGTCGAGTCCATGCCACGTCGTGTTGCGGCAGTTGTGTGTGCTCACGGGGCCCTATACGGCATTAGGTAGGTCTACCAGTTTCTTTGGCTCTTTAGTGTATTTCACTAATCTTTGAAGTAGGCCGGAAAGTGGAGCTTATACTGAAGGGTTTTCCTTTGTAAAGGAATATTTGAAAACGCGTTAAGCATTTCTGCTTTTGCTTTGCCATCCTCACTTTCACTTCCTCTCTCGTCAAAAATTGTTGGTCACTAACTTCGGTGCCACTAACAACCTTTACATACGACCAGAATTTCTTCTGGTTTTGTAAAAGATCTTTCTATAATATTCTCCTGCGTTAGTCACTGAACGCTTCACGCATTACTCTCTTGATAGTTACACTCGTTTCATTCAGCATCTATCTAAAGCTTGCATGTATTGCACCTTGCTTGTTTTGCATCTATTATGCACTAGTCTCTGTTTTTTATAAGTTTTTTTACAGTGTCCGTATACCCTGGAGCGTCCATTCAATTACGAACTGTTCTGCTAGACAGATATTTATCCAATACACAGTCAACTATGTTTCAGAACAAGTAGTCACAATCAAGCTACAGTAGCCCATTACAAACATATTGTGAGGTGCTTAAAATGTTGTGAGGAAGGCAAAGAGTATGTGCTATGCAAATAGAATAGCTAATTCACAGGATAAAATTAAAACCATATGGTCAGTTGCGGAGGAAGTGTCTGGTCAGCAGCACAAGGTCGACGATATAAAGTCAGTTCGCGGTGAAAATATTTCTGTTACTGATAAATCAGATATATGTACAGCATTTAACGTTCATTTTCTGATCATTACTGGTGAATTAAATAAAAATTTAGTTTATACAGGGAATCATATAACTTTCTTGGCAAATGTCTTTCCGAGATTGATGTCTGAAATAGTCCTCTGTGATACAGACAAGAGGGAGATTGAGTCAATAATTAAGTCACTGAAGACTAAGGACTCTCGTGGCTATGGTGGAGTGCCCAGCAGAATATTAAAGTACTGTGCTGCACATGTTAGCCCTGTATTTAGCCATATTTTTAATTTTTCCTTTAGGAATGGTCAGTTTCCTGAGCGATTAAAGTACTCAGTAGTAAAGCCGCTTTATAAGAAGGGAGAAAGGGATAATGATGGGGCCACTCGTGTTCCTTCTTTACATAAATGATATGCCCTCTAGTATTAGGGTTAACTCTAAAATATTTCTGTTTGCTGATGATACTACCTTGGTCGTAAAGAATGTTGTGGCAACTTTGGCTCGGTTTCAAATAGTGCAGTTCATGATTTAATTTCATGGCTTGTAAAAAATAAACTAACGATAAATCACAGCAAGAATCAGTTTTTAGAGTTTCTAACACAATATTCAACAAAGCCTGACGTTTCAATTTCACAAAATGGGCGTATGATAATGAAACTGAACAGTTCAAGTTTGTAGGTGTTCAGATAGATAGTAAGCTGCCGTGGAAAGCCCACGTTCAGGAGCTTGTTCTAAGACTCAACGCTGCCATTTTTACTATTCGAACGGTATCTGACGTGAGCGATCGCTCGACACGAAAATTAATATACTTTGCTTATTTTCATTCGCTTATGTCGTATGGTGTTACATTTTGAGGTAACTCTTTCCCATTCTAAAAGGATATTTTTGGCTCAGAAACGGTCGGTTCGGGCAATAAGTGGTGTAAGTTCACGAACCTCTTGTTGACCTCTCTTCACGAGTCTGGGTGTTTTGACATTGGCTTCTCAATATATATATTCCTTACCGTCATTTCTTGTTAACAATATTAGCTTAGTCCCACGAAAAAGCAGCTTTCACTCAGTTAATACTCGGCAGAATTCAAACCTGCATATGGATTGGACTTTCTTCAGTCTTGTTCAGAAAGGTGTGAAGTACATGCTGCACCCATTTTCAGTAAGCTACTACTCGAATTCAAAAATCTTAGCAGTGATCCGCGCGCTTTCAAGTCGAAACTGAAGAGTTTCCTTGTGGGCCACTCCTTCTATTCTGTCGAGGAGTTCCTTGAAAAATTAAGATGACTCTTGTTGCATTGTTGATTGCATTTACTTAAACTTATGGACTGACTTTTTTCGGATTCATAAGCTTTTTTTATCTGTTATTACTTTTATGTTGTAATTTTATATGCTGCCACTTTCCATGACCTTGGAGATTTGTTCCTAAATTTGGTCCTATGGAGCTTGACGTGTAAATAAAATTAAAAAAAATGGTTCAAATGGCTCTAAGCACTACGGGACTTAACATCTGAGGTGATCAGTCCCCTAGACTTAGAACTACTTAAATCTAACTAACCTAAGGACATCACACACGTCCATGCCCGAGGCAGAATTCGAACCTGCTACCGCAGCAGCAGCGCGGTTCCGGACTGAATAAAATAAAATAAAATAAAACTTGAGCCATAGTTCCTGCAAGTGCTCTTGTTCTGAGTTCGAAGCTGACAGTGGTTCATTGAGATAAGTCACTACTGCCTCTTAATCTAGCTTCCTCAATGTATAAATATTTCCACATGTTTTCTCTGTCCTTTGTGCTTAAGTAATCATTGCTGCTACAACAGTTTCTCGGTCTCCGACACCAGTTTCAGTGTGGACACCCTCAAAGAGGTCATGCCTATTTGACGCCTGTACACCTAATATACTGTATATCCATTACGAGTAGGATTCAGAACTGTCTGTTTTAGGTAGTTTTCAGAGAAGGCACTTAATAATTGTCCGCAGCATCTCTTGCCACGCCCACCACTAACAAACGTCTAATTATCCCAACTGTCCGTAAGACGATTAAAGTCTCCTCCGACCACTATTTTATGATTGGGGAATTCGTGCACTCTGGTGCACGACTCTCGGAAGATCTCCCAACTCACTAACTCGCAACAGAGCTCAAAGCGATTTCCAGCTGCCCAGGAACAGCAACTAACTCATTTCGTGTATACAGAGTGGGGCTGCATTGTGCCTGGTGCAGTATTTTACAGGAGGGTGAACAAAGAACTTTAAACTATTCTTTCCAATCCTTTATGGGCCAGATATGCTACAAATATTACCAGTGCCCGTTTAGAACTGATCCATTTCCATAACATTAAAACGTTTTTGGGACTGAGGTCACTAACAAGTTCAACAATACCGTTGACATATATTCTGACAATATACACTCCTGTTAAAACAGAAAACTAATGTGACATCATATGTTATTTACAGTAACTGCAAGTTACAAACATTGATTTACGACAAAATAAGTTACGTACTCAGAACTTAGAAATTCTCAAATAAAAAGTTTGCAAACGTCCGAAAATTCTCAAAAATACACATTTTTCATGCAAACATACAACGAAATTATGGAACGGTCGTTTCGTGAACGAGGTGATTGTAAGGTATCTAAAAAACTATAAATTATGCCTGCAAATTACGATATAGTACGAGTTTATAGTACAGTTATTCGCAGCACTTCCAAATGTTCGAAAATAAAGAATATATCTGTTGTGTACATAGTTCCGTGTAGTCAGCGCGTACACAACTTTCCCACTAGAGCGCGCCCCGCTAAGCACAACAGCGCAGGCGCAGCGCTCGTCCGTCTTTGCACTACGAGGTGGCGCTGCCCTAGAGACGGACCAAATTCTGCTTCCGCCGATCCGCGTGTTAATATGTAACGCAGTCAATGAGATTGCTGCTAACGTAGAACCTTTTCTCCTCGGGGATCACACTCACACAGTGATACGTGAACGCACGAGGTATTAAAATGAGTGTACAGACCTCCAATTAGTCAGTCTGCATTTGTCTGTACCAGTCTGCATTTGTCTGCACCAGTCAAGTCTGCATTTGTCTGCACCAGTCTGTACCAGTCTGCATTAGTCTGTACCAGTCTATAGTCAAGTTTCCGTCTGCACCTAAGAAGATTATCATATTCCTGTACATAGCCATGAAGATAAATGTATAGACACTTTGTCAAGTATCAGAGATATGTGAGAATAAGATTAATGTACCAAGACCAAAGGAACTTCAGATTGTCAATTGTAAACAGCATCCAGAATCAAGTTACGTAATGTCTATGCTTTTTATTATTTTAATAAATGTGTGTGAAAATTACTCAAGTTCTGTTTAAAGTTGGTCACCGTCAATCTGCTACTCTAAGCGAGCAAGTGGCATTTCTATCGTCTGACCTAACGGCAGAATATAAACACGCCACGATAAGACCACGAGACATATTGCTGACACTCGCCTACTTCGTTAGAGCGACAAGTCAAATAATTTGATGGTGTGTGTACTGAAGGTCTTACAGTACGCACACCACAATATCACGAAATGTACAAGTATTGTCACCATCAATGAAAGATAGTGCGAAAAATACAAGAACTGTAAAATATTAGGCTACAGAATTCGAATCGGATCCATTTGTCATGCGGTCTCATACAAAGGAAAATTTGGCTTATATACGAGTGCGTGCTGAAAAGTAATGCCACCGCATTTTCATTGTTTTCTCAAGATTGGTTGAGAAATTATGTGACATGCATATTACTCGGTCCACATTCCCTCTTCGCTGACGAGTTTCAACGCTCTCCTGATAGGGGGCTCCTAATTGTGGTGTGTAACTTGGTGGTGTGTAACGTAAGTATGTCGGCGTACTGCGAGGCCCTCGAAAAACTGAAAGCACGAATTCGGAGTTGGTCCACATGTGGCACACCCACTTCTTCAGCGTGACAGTTCCAGACCACATACGAGAGCTGCGACATCCGCAGCAATCCGTCGCCTTGGGTTCACTGTCATCTACACTGAAGAGCTAAAGAAAATGGTACACTTAGCTAATATCGTGTAGGGCCCCCGCAAGCACTCAGAAGTGCCACAACACGGCATGGCACGGACTCGACTAATGTCAGAAGTAGTGCTGGAGGGAAAAGACACCATGAATCCTGCAGGGCTGTCTATAAATCCGTAAGGGTAAGAGGGGGTGGAGATCTCTTCTGAACAGCACGTTGGAAGGAATCCCAGATATGCTCAATAATGCTCATGTATGGGGAGTTCGATGGGCAGCAGAACTGTTTAAACTTAGAAGTGTTCCTGGAGCCACTCTGTAGCAATTCTGGGCGTGTGGGGTGTCGCATTGTCCTGCTGGAATTACCGAAATTCGTCGGAGTGCACAATGGACGTGAATGGAAGCAGGTGATCAGACACGATTCTTACGTACGTGCCACCTATCAGAGTCGTATCTAGACGTATCAGGGGTCCCATATCTCTGCAACTGCACATGCCTCACAACGGAGCTTCCACCAGCCTGAATAGTTCCTTGTTGACATGCAGGGTCCATTGGTTCATAAGGTTGTCTCCATACTCGCGCACGCCCATCTGCTTGATAGAATTTGAAGCGAGACTCGTCCGACCAGGCAACATGTTTCCAGTCACGAACAGTCCAAATTCGGTGTCGGCGGGCCCAGGCGAGGCGTAAAGCTTTGTGTCGTGCAATCGTCAAGGGTACACGATAGGGCCATTGGCTCCTAAAGCCAAAGACGTTTCGTAGACTGTTTCGCACGCTGACACTTGTTGATGGCCCGGCACTAAAATCTGCCGCAATTTGTGGTAGGGTTGAACTTCTGTAACGGTGAACGATTCTCTTCACTCGTCGTTGGTCCCGTTCTTTCAGGATCTTTTTCCGGCCGGGGCGATGTCGGAGATGTGATGTTTTACCGGATTCCTGAAGTTCACGGTACACTCATGGAATGGTCGTACGGGAAAATCTCCACTTCATCGCTACTTCGGAGATGCTCCCTCGTGCACCGACTATAACACCACGTTCAGACTCACTTAAATTTGATAACCTGCCTGAGCCATGCACGGCTCGTGCTCATGCGATTTATTGTTTTTTACCTTCTATTATTGTACTGCCGCCTCGTTTTGTTATTCCATTTAGTGGCGTCACTAACTTCCTGCCTTACTTGCCCGTGAGCGGCAGCAGCAGCGCATATCAATAACCGCACTGTCGTACCATCTCTGGAGCGACCGATAGTATTTCCGGGTCGTCATGTGTCTGACTAGTCAGTCAGTTCAGGACGGACCAGCAGTGAAGTCGGGACGCAGCAGCAGTGAACTCGGGGGATGGATAGCCGATGAGGTACCGACAGTCAGTGCTCGCCGACCGCTGGCGACACACATGAACTGTCCCACGGATGGAGATTGGAGCGGGACGACTGTTGGTTGGTCGTTCGGTTGGTCGTCTTATCGGCCGACGTATACTTGGTCCTTTCACCGTTTCCGGGCCTGGGAGTCGGTCGGTTGACGTGGAGCGGCAGGGAATCCTCCGCGGGACGTAGTTGACCGGGGCCGCTGGTGGTCTCCACGCGTGTCGGAGTGTGTGGGGTTGTTCCCATTGCTACGAGGTCCGTATCTCACCAACCCTGGACACAAACGTTGAGTTTTGATTTAATCTACCAGCAAGTCAAGACTGTTCACATTGTGTCGTTTGGAGTTCGTTGTCCGCTGCTGGGATATTCCCACGAGCAACAACGTGGTTTTCAAGTTAGAAAATTCTAGCCACCCTCCTGTGGAGTTTGTATTTGGTTATTTAAATTGAAGTGCACCAGCGGAATATTCTGCCTTTTGGCCATTAACGTTCCGGTTACGTTACCTGCCCTGGCCGCTGACGCAAATTTCAGGCAGTGTCGCTTCCTCATCGTGTTGTTGCTGTCCAGCACGGTGTGTAGTTTGACGGCTCCATGTATAATTGGTTGTGGGTGCCAATATCTTCTATGTTGTTCCTTTGAACTCCCTGTTGTGACCTGGTCGGGTGAGGTGGAATTTATCCTGTCGGTTGGTCCGTTGACTGTCGGTTGGTTGGGCTGTGGTTGGATCGTGAATGGTTGGCCCGACTGCCTGTCTCACCTAAGCGAGCGGTAGTGTTGGAATTCCAGGTCGACCCTCGAACATCTGAGCGCTCTTGGGTGTACTGACTTTTTTTATTTGTTCTTGTTGTTTATACTTGTATGACTTCTAGCCCATTTTTTAAAAATTAAGGTTGTTTCGCCCTTAAGGCGTAAGATTCTTTAGGTCTTCAGCCTATTTAAAAAAAACTGTTTCACGTAAGACGTTTGGCATTTTAAAAAATGTAATGTCGTTTAATTTTAAGTGTTGGGCCTTCAGCCGATTTTGAGTTCGAGCTGTTTTGTTCTTAAGGCCTTCAGCCTAGTTCAAAGAACTGTTTCACTTAAGGCCTTCGGTATTTAAAAAAATTAATGTTATGGAGTTTAAAGTGTTAGGCCTTCAGCCGATTTGAATTTAATTTGTTTGCTCTTGAAGTGTCTGATTCTTTGGGCCTTCAGCCTAACTAAAGAACTGTTGTAAGATAAGGCTTGCCTTTTAAATTTCTGATTACGCTTGCGTTTTAAGTTGTTGGCCTTCAACGGTTTTTTAATTAAAGTGGCTTTCAGCTGCTAATTAAGTCCCAAAGATTAAAGCTGTGTGTTTAAAAAAAATTTTTTTTGGGGCTCTTGTAATGTGTGATCAAATAATAAAGTTGTATGTTCGAGTGTAACTGACAGCCCCTTATTTTGGCCTCTTTCCACAATTTAAAGTACCTGTCCTGTCCTGCGGGTTAAGCGGGGCGCCTCACTGCCATTGTAGAAACTTGTTTTATATAGGCGTTGCCGACCGCAGCGCCGTACTCTGCCTGTTTACATATCTCTGTATTTGAATACACATGTCTTTACCAGTATCTTTGGCGCTTCAGTGTATCATCCTCCATACAGTCCCGACTTGACCCCATTCGACTGTCATCTGTTTCGAAAAATTAAAGATTACCTCCGAGCAATTCACTTCGACAATGATGAGGCGATGCAAGCAGTGGAGGGGTTGTAGCTCCGTCAACCAAGTCAAACATTCTACAGTGACAGTATCAACAAAATCGTCTTTCGTTGGGAGAAATATGTTCATCGCCGCGGTGACTAATAAATACGCAGACATGAAGAATAAAGAAGTAGAACGTCAATAAAGTTTGTTTTATTTAAAAAGTTGTAAGAGTTTTCACACAAAAATTTCGGGGGCATTACTTTTCAGTACTGCCACGTATGTGAATAAAAGTGCCATTTGAAAGGATTTTTTAGTTAGCTGAATTTGTGACACCTCCGACAGTAATATGCCAAAGATGAACACTGAAGCGTCAGTCTAACACAGAATTGCGAAAAATTATGAAGCAGCAACAAAGCATGTCGTCTGCTTTCGCCGGATAACATTGTAGGGGGTTTTTAGCGGCTCAGTCAACAAGTGGTGGTAACTGCGTCACAAGACCTCCTTACACGCAAGGGGATCTACGATAATGACCATATGACTGTTCACACTGCTTTTGGCAGCCACCTCAAGCATATCATCGCCAGCTACGCTGAGCTACAGTCTTCGTCATCGCCGCTATTACTGGACTTTCCGAATGTGTCGCCGCTCCTGTGAACTTCCACTCTGCCAGCAGCGCTTTATCTCGCCCGATCAGATAAATCTCGCCCACTTTCATACTGTCATCAGCAGTGCGATAAGATTACCCTTATCTAATGAGACCAGTTCCGGAGAATATCACGTTGTAGTGGAATGAATTATACAAGAGAAAGGTTGGAATGAAGACAGATGAACAGGCAATACACAGTACATAGCAGTGTATTACAAACAAGGTAAAAAACCGAAGTTTGAAAATTTGTAACATTTAGGTAGAATCTGAGAAAATACAGGACAGTCAGGTTACCTTCCATTCGGAAAGTGGGTGCACTCAGCGTCTGCTATGTGGCTTATAAATTGTAGAGTGCAGAAATCAGTCGTCCTTTTTTAGATTTTATTACGCAAATCTAGATTTCGGCTAGTGGCTAGCCAATCTCAATGCACTCAATCACACATTCAAAGAAATGTGACTGACGCCCGAACAACAGAGACTCACATGCATCGAGAATAGAAAACAGTGCATTGAAAATGGATAGCCACTATCCGAAATCTGGATTTGCGTAATAAAATCTAAAAAAGGACGACTGATTGCTGCACTCCATAGTTTATGACAGGACAGTGTTATAAAAGAAGCAATGTGAAAATAGTTTTCCAGACAAATAATGCACGGAAAAGTAAGATATCATGAAGACAAGAAGTATACAGGGTGGTCTATTGATGGTGACCGAGCCAAATATCCCACGAAATAAGCGTCAAGCGAAAAAACTACAAAGAACGTCTAGCTTGAAGAGGGAAATCAGATGGGGCTAGGGTTGGCCCGCTAGATGGCGGTGCCATAGGTCAAACGGATATCAACTGCGTTTTTTTAAAATAGGAACCCCCATTTTTTTATTACATATTCGTGTAGTGTGTAAAGAAATATTAATGTTTTAGTTGGACTTTTTCGATTTTGTGATAGATGGCGCTGTAATAGTCACAAACATGTGGCTCACAATTTTAGACGAACAGTTGGTAACAGGTAGGTTTTTTAAATTAAAATACAGAACGTAGATACGTTTGAACATTTTATTTCGGTTGTTCCAATGTGATACATGTACCTTTGTGAAATTATCATCTCTGAGATCGCATGCTGTTACAGTGTGATTACCTGTAAATACCACATTAATGCAATAAGTGCTCAAAACGATGTCCGTCAACCTCAATGCATTTGGCAATACGTGTAACGACATTCCTCTCAACAGCGAGTAGTTCGCCTTCAGTAATGTTATCACATGCATTGACAATGCACTGACGCATGTTGTCAGGCGTTGTCGGTGGATAACGATAGCAAATATCCTTCAATTTTCCACACAGAAAGAAGTCCAGGGACATCAGATCCGGTGAACGTGCGGGCCATGGTATGGTGCTTCGACGACCAATCCACCTGTCATGAAATATGCTATTCAATACCGCTTCAACCGCACGAGAGCTATGTGCCGGACATCCATCATGTTAGAAGTACATCGCCATTCTGTCATGCAGTAAAACTTATTGTAGTAACATCGGTAGAACATTACGTAGGAAATCAGCATATATTGCACCATTTAGATTGCCATCTATAAAATGGGGGCCAATTGTCCGTCTTCCCATAATGCAGCATCATACATTAACTCGCCTAGGTCGCTGATGTTCCACCTGTCGCAGCCGCCGTGGATTTTCCGTTGCCCAATGGTGCATATTATCCCGGTTTACGTTAGTGCTGTCGGTGAATGATACTTCGTCGCGCCGCGCGGGATTAGCCGAGCAGTCATGAACTGCGCAGCCGATCCCGGCGGACGTTCGAGGGTTGGGTTGTTTGTGGGAAGAGACCAAACTGCGAGGTCATCGGTCTCGTCGGATCAGGGAAGGACTGGGAAGGAAGTCGGCCGTGCCCTTTCAGAGGAACCATCCCGGCATTTGCCTGGAGCGATTTAGGGAGCGGACTTTCGAATCCTGCTTAGGGCATGGTGTGTGTGTTTGTCCTTAGGATATTTTAGGTTAAGTAGTGTGTAAGCTTAGGGACTGATGACCTTAGCAGTTAAGTCCCATAACATTTCATACACTTTTGATCATTTGTGGACACTTCGTCGCTAAACAGAACGCGTGCGAAACGTCTGTCATCGTCCCGTAATTTCTCTTGTGCCCAGTGGAAGAACTGTACACGACGTTCAAAGTCGTCGGCATGCAATTCCCGGTGCGTAGAAATATGGTACGGGTCCAGTCGATGTTGATGTAGCATTCGCAACACCAACGTTTTTGAGATTCCCGATTCTCGCGCAATATGTTTGCTACTGATGTGCGGATTAGCCGCGACAGCAACTAAAACACCTACTTGGGCATCATCATATGTTGCAGGTCGTGGTTGACGTTTCACATGTGGCTGAACACTTCCTGTTTCCTTAAATAATGTAAGTCTCCGGCGAACGGTCCGGACACTTCGATGATGTCGTCCAGGATACCGAGCAGCATACATAGCACATTTCAGTTGGGCATTTTGATCAGAATAGCCATACAGCAACACGATATCGACCTTTTCCGCAATCGGTAAACGGTCCACTATAACACGGGTAGTGTATGACGAAGCAAATTCCGTCCGCACTGGCGGAGTGTTACGTGATACCACGTACTTATACGTTTGTGACTATTACAGCGCCATCTATCACAAATCGAGAAAACTGGTCCAACTAAAACATTCGTATTTCTTTACGTACTACACGAATATGTTGAAAGGTCTCTGTTGGATTCCTTTCATATTAATTTCTTAAATCTGTTGTCATTTACGGCATAAATTCCTCCTCTAAATTTACTGTGGTGTTTCTGACTATCTAGGAAGAGACTGAGCAGTGAAACGTGTTACTTTTACACATAAACAATAACGATCTGTCACACTACTACACTTTAAAACACAGTTTATATGTAATTCATGTCACACAGTCTCATACGGAACCTACGTCCGCTTTCTTTTATATACTGTATATGATAAGATACTGTCATCCCCCTTCCCTTCTGTGTGAAAGAATGAATGAGCAAATGTATTTCTAGTTGCATGCTGGATGGTAGCAGACAAGCCTGTCTGCTAGAGAACAGTAGGACCAACGTCAGAACAGGTAGCTACGCTTTCTAAAAGCAAAGAGGTTTCTATCCTTAGTATGGTCCTGTCCGTCCCTTGTCATGTTGGTATAGGAAGCTGCCTCTCTGGTCACTTCCGTTTTGTATACGGAAGCACCCTTTGTAGGAGCCCAGGTCAGTCTGTCCGCGGCGAGCGTCTGAAGTGGTAAGATCTCCGGCTAAGCGCGTGTCTGCTAAGTCCGTAGGACAATAGATTTCTTAAGTTCAGCGTAACTGAAAATTTAATCATCTTTATTTCAGGTTTAGCTCTAAAATATCTAATGTTATCTTAAATTGCATCGCAGTGTATTTCGAGTGAGAAGTTCAGAATATCTTCCAGTAGTTGCTTTGTCACTACTTTGTGTGTAAAGTGGAACCACGTGTTGATCAGTAACTCGAACTAAGATCTTCAATCTTAAATGCGAATGTGCGTGAGATTATAACGTCTCGTATTGACAATATTTTTCAATATAGCAACTTTTCTTTGTGTTCAACCCACGTGGGGTGTACTTTGTGAGACCAGTACCACGTGCTTATACAATTGTTTGACCCATCAGGTTAATAGTAAGACGATAGTAACCAGTTCGAGGTTTTTCTTTTGTAAATTGCTTTTCGATCTAATTTATTTTAATTATCAAAATTATTGTGGAGTACACGCTTTGTGAAAACCAAGTTGACCACGTGAAGCATGTGGTGTAATCATCAAAGCAGCCCTCAGCTATTCTTTTTGGGAAGATTTCACAGGGAGTTAGTATGAATTTAGTATACCAGTGTGTGGTAATTACATGACGGACAGGATTGCGCTACGGACGTAACTTCTTTGAGTGAAAATTGAATCGGTTGGTTGTGGTTAATTTCCTCTTGCATATGTTTCAACGTTCTTCGTGTGTTATTTTATGAATGCAGTGTTGTATGCAGTCTCCCAATCTTAGCTCCATATTTGATGTGTTCCGTAAGATTACAAACTCACATTTTCACAATCCTAAATAAGGCACCAGTTTAGTTATGAATCAAGTTTAATATGCTGAAATTTCAATGATCAATGTTAAAATAAATTTCCAAATATCAACTGATTTATTTCTTTTTATTTAAATTCTCTTATATATATATATATATCACCGGTTGTTGTATGACTATTAAAAGATTATAATTAATGTTAGTCTGGTTGGGAATTTGGTAAGCTAGACTGGAAACCTGGTGAAACAGTTGCTCAGTAATGCAAGGTTAACTTCCCCAGACAGCTCACAGCTTTTAACCCACTTTTATGGTCTTGAATAGCAGCACCGCTTGCAGAATAAATTAGTGCAACAACATTACAATGTAATAAAAAATGGGGGTTCCTATTTAAAGAAACGCAGTTGATATCAGTTTGACCTATGAGAGCGCCATCTAGCAGGCCAATCATAGCGCCATCTGGTTTCCCCCTTCAAGCTAGACGAGTTTCGTTCTTTGTAGTTTTTTCTTTTAATGCTTATTTCGTGAGATATTTGGCCCTGTCACTATGTGAAGAGGCAGTCTTATATAAAATTAATTGTGGTAAATGTGTACAACTTTATATGGGATAAACATGAAGAAAACTAAATTAGATTCAATGAGTGTATTGACTTCAGTCCTAATTCTGCTTTGAGTGTCCACCTTAAACAAAACCGCTAACACACAATATGGGATATAGAAGAAATAGAAAATCTTGAAGGGGTAAGAAAACTTCAGAAAACCAAATATCTGGACAACACTTAGGGCGAAAAGTTAGATAAAATGAAGTGTGAAAGTTTGCTGGTGCTTGAGCCAGTGTTTCACAAAGGAGTTTGACCTCATGTTAGTTTAACATGTTGTTTCATGGATTGGCTAAATAGTATACAGTGAGGTAATGTTTTTTATAACGTACCTTTGTATTACAATACGCACAATTAATATACAATGCATAGTGCCTTAGCAGCAAGGTTGTCACTTAGTAAAATTTTTACATATTTTCGTGGAATATAGTATTTATATAGGGTGATTCAAAAGTAACGGTATACATTCCTTGGGTACAATGTTTGGATCAAAATAAGAATAAAACGATAAATAAAGTTCTGTCTGAAATTGCTTTATTTCAGAGTTATGCAGTAGAGTAGGAACCATAAGTGCAATACAAACAACAGTAAGTTAATTTTTCTCAGAAAGCAACGACACGATGGGGCTCGAAATTCTACTCAACTACGTTCTGTACGTTTACCCCAGGACGTGTTCAAAATTATGTCCATGTAGACGAAGACAGTGAAGTGTTCGACTTCTTACGCACTCGGAATGCTGCAGGCTCCCTTAATCTCATTCTGCACAGTCCCACAACTATTTTCAGTTCGCTGCTGTAATTGTGCTATATTCTCAATTGGAACACCATACACGATCTTCTTGAGACGGGCCGATAGTACAAGTCCAGGAGTTAAGATCCGGATATCTGGCGGGCCAAGCAACTGGTCCTGCTGGACCTGCCCACTTACCGGGATAAGCAGCTTTGAGATACTTTCTTGCCTTCCTACTGAAATGAGCTGGAGCACCATCGACAAATTAATACCAATCGATATACAGGCGAATACGTCTCGCAAAAAGCCTGTATTGTCCAATGATGTAATGCATACCACAAATGGCACTAAGCAACATATGTCGGAAAGAAAGCAGTTTCAGACAAAACTTTATTTAACATTTTAGCCCTATTTTGATACATACATTACACCCACGAAGTATATACAGTTACTTTTGAATCAACCTATAGAATGAACAGTGCATAAAAATTTTCGTTACACGCAATTTAAAACTGGATTTATCTATAACACTGTTCAATGCTTCATTTAATTGTATAATTGGTTTCTGCTTTTGTATATTTTCGGGTGGTCCTGAGCACATAATCCAAAGCAGGTAAGTGAAACTCCTACAGTCTGACACAAAATAGAAGCTTTCGTGGTATGCACAGTTCTTTTGTTTGAATCTGAAAGATTTGTAAGCGCACTAAGCCCTGGTTCTAGTACTAAAAAATATTTCCTAATTAAAAAAACATCTGATAACAGGTCTATATTTATACACTATTTTTGTCTTTGAAATTACATTGGCAGAAAAAATATCTCCCTTATAAACGAGAGTTCGTAGGAGTGATTGTGCATCGGATAGACAATGCATGTTCAGATTTCGCACCAGTTGCATAACAGCGGCATTACGAGGTGCATTCAAGTTCTAAGGCCTCCGATTTTTTTTCTCCGGACTGGAAAGAGATAGAAACATGCGCATTATTTTAAAATGAGGCCGCGTTCATTGTCAATACGTCCCAGAGATGGCAGCACCGTACGGCAGATGGAATTTTACCGACAGCGGCGAGAATGAGAACTGTTTTAAATACTTAAAATGGCGACGTTTTCCTTACTTGAACAGCGTGCAATCATTCGTTTTCTGAATTTGCGTGGTGTGAAACCAATTGAAATTCATCGACAGTTGAAGGAGACATGTGGTGATGGAGTTATGGATGTGTCGAAAGTGCGTTCGTGGGTGCGACAGTTTAATGAAGGCAGAACATCATGTGACAACAAACTGAAACAACCTCGGGCCCGCACAAGCCGGTCTGACGACATGATCGAGAAAGTGGAGAGAATTGTTTTGGGGGATCGCCGAATGACTGTTGAACAGATCGCCTCCAGAGTTGGCATTTCTGTGGGTTCTGTGCACACAATCCTGCATGACGACCTGAAAATGCAAAAAGTGTCATCCAGGTGGGTGCCACGAACGCTGACGGACGACCACATGGCTGCCCGTGTGGCATGTTGCCAAGCAATGTTGAAGCGCAACGACAGGATGAATGGGAATTTCTTTTCGTCGGTTGTGACAATGGATGAGACGTGGATGCCATTTTTCAATCCAGAAACAAAGCGCCAGTCAGCTCAATGGAAGCACACAGATTCACTGCCACCAAAAAAATTTCGGGTAACCGCCAGTGCTGGAAAAATGATGGTGTCCATGTTCTGGGACAGCGAGGGCGTAATCCTTACCCATTGCGTTCCAAAGGGCACTATGGTAACAGGTGCATCCTACGAAAATGTTTTGAAGAACAAATTCCTTCCTGCACTGCAACAAAAACGTCCGGGAAGGACTGCGCGTGTGCTGTTTCACCAAGACAACGCACCCGCACATCGAGCTAACGTTACGCAACAGTTTCTTCGTGATAACAACTTTGAAGTGATTCCTCATGCTCCCTACTCACCTTACCTGGCTCCTAGTGACTTTTGGCTTTTTCCAACAATGAAAGACACTCTCTGTGGCCGCACATTCACCAGCCGTGCTGCCATTGCCTCAGCGATTTTCCAGTGGTCAAAACAGACTTCTAAAGAAGCCATCGCCGCTGCCATGGAATCATGGCGTCAGCGTTGCGAAAAATGTGTACGTCTGCAGGGCGATTACGTCGAGAAGTAACGCCAGTTTCATCGATTTCGGGTGAGTAGTTAATTAGAAAAAAAATCGGAGGCCTTAGAACTTGAATGCACCTCGTAGTAGGACTACTACTGTGAGGATGCACATCAGGTTTGCTTTACCTACGCGCTGAAATGGCTCTACTTCGCTGCCAGCGATGGCCATTTGTTGGTTTGAACGATGCCAGGTGAGAGCCTGCAACTAACCTGTCAGCGTTCTAGACACACTGGACCTACACCGAGAGTTATGGCCTAGGGAGCGATGACAGCGTGAATATTCTCGTGGTTATCCCACGCACCCTGCCTGAAAATTAGGACTTCGTTCTTGTAATTCGACATGGTATGCAAGTTCGAGACCAGCAACAATGACAGCATGAGAATGGCGATTCAATTTGAAATGATTTGAAATGCTCATATTCCTAACGCCTTTTCCAAAATTAATACTTTCTGTGATACAGCTCCACAAATTTAAATAGCTAGAAATAAACATTCCTGGTTGGGATGGGTAATTGGGGCGATGGTTTGAGACGGTTGGGGGAAAATCCCTTCTCCTCATCCTTCCCCCTGCAAATCGCACATTGTTATATAGGCTCTAGACAGTGACCTAAGCCATGTTTCTGGGCCTAAAGTTTCGTGTCCTAATGCTGGAGATACCCGCAGAGTCTATAAAGACCTAGACCGTAGCTTAGAACTAGAAGAAATCCACAAGACACTGGATTGAGACAATGTTTAAGAAGTTGAAAATGGTTCGTGGATATAAGAATTCTGCAAACGATGTATACCCGCCGCTTACCACAGCACAAGTGTACAAAATCACTTGCGCAAGCGGTCTTGCGCTCAGAGGAACTCTAGAAGAAGCATTAACGCCTGGCTTAGAGAACACAAGAGTAAGCTTAGAGAATACAAGAGTAGTTTTCGTCTCATCAGTGGGGCTAAATTTGCAGTAGCAGATCATACTCTGGGGCCTAGGACCCACACAATTAGTTTCTCCGATACATTGGCTTTATCGAGATCCAATCGTTACAATGCCACGATGCACAGATATGCCTTATAAACTAAAAAGCACAGGAACAGCTTCGCGAGAAAGGAAGAAAGATTGAAATTAACATGCTGTCGGCTGTAGGGCTAAATAAAGCAAATAGCTCCAACTCTTCTGTACAACAAACTCCTTGACATGACAACATTCTCCGATCTCACGAAACACTTTGATGTCGCAACCCAACTGTTGCGACGACTGTTGTGACGATACATGCAACCAGTTAGGCTTGCTGAGCTCGTTTCAGCTTTAGGCTACTCTCTGAGCCTTTCTAGCGAGGCCCACGAGAAATACAGGCCGCGGCGCGTACGTCACGATGGTAGGCCTGAACTCGCTCACTCGTTCAGCTCAGTAGACAAAATGCGTTTCTAAACCTGTTAACTCGCAGCTCGGTGTGTACTTAGTAACGAGTATTTGCATCTGAAGTCTTTATTATTACTATTACGAAGTCTTACTGATTACCAGTACTACAACAAAATTTAATTTAAGATCAATACTCGATATACACTTATCAAAAAAACATTTGCATCACCTCCGTTCCGAGAGGTCCAGAACCTGTACAGAAAATTGGAATAGACATCAACATAAACATCATTTCCGCCCTTTTTATTGATCATGGAAACCACACATTGCGTGTTGTACCACTATATAGCCAGACCTTCAGAGGTGGTGGTCCAGGTTGCTGTACACACTGGTACCTCTACTACCCAGTAGCACGTCCTGTAACATTGATGCATGTCTGTATTCGTCGTGGCATACTATCCACAAGTTCATCAAGGACTGTTGGTCCTTATTGTCCCACTCCTCAACGGCGATTCGGCGTAGATCCCTTAGAGTGGTTGGTGGGTCACGTCGTCCAGAAACAGCCCTTTTCAGTCTATCCCAGGCATGCTCGATAGGGTTCATGTCTCGAGAACATGCTGGGCACTCTAGTCGAGCGATGTCGTTATCCTGAAGGAAGTCATCCACAAGATGTGCACGATGGGGGGGCGAACTGTCGTCCGTGAAGACCAATGCCTCGCCAATATGCTGCCGATATGGTTGCACTATAGATCGGAGGATGGCATTCACGTATCGTACAGCCGTTGCGGCGCCTTTCGTGACCACCTGCGGCGTATGTTGGCCCCGCATAATGCCACCCTAAAACAGCAGGGAACCTCCACCTTGCTGGACTCACTGGACAGTGTGAACGCCTGGACAGTGTGTCTGAACACCTGACCTGGTTGCCTCCAAATACGCCTCCGACGATTGTCTGGTTGAAGGCATATGCGACACTCATCGGTGAAGAGAACACGATGCCAATTCTGAGCGGTCCATTCAGCATGTTGTTGGACCCATCTGTACCGCGATGCATGATGTCATGGTTGCAAAGATGGACCTCGCCATGGACGTCGGGAGTGAAGTTGCGCATCATGCAACCTATTGCGCACAATCTGAGTCGTAACACGACGTCCTGTAGCTGCACGAAAAGCATTCAACATGGTGGCGTTGCTGTCAGGGTTCCCCCGAGCCATAATACGCAGGTAGCGGTCATCCACTGCAGTAGTAGCCCTTGGGCGGCCTGAGCGAGGCACGTCATCGACAGTTTCTGTGTATCTCCTCCATGTCAGAGCAACATCGCTTTGGTTCACTGCGAGACGCCTGGACACTTTCCTTGTTGAGAGCCCTTCCTGGCACAAAGTAAAAATGCGGACGTGATCGAACCGCGGTACTGACCGTCTAGGCATGGTTGAACTACAGACAACTCGAGCCGTGTACCTCTTTCCTGGTGGAATGACTGGAATTGATCAGCTGTGGGACCCCCTCCGTCTAATAGGCGCTGGCTCAAAAAAAAAATGGCTCTGAGCACTATGGGACTCAACATCTTAGGTCATAAGTCCCCTAGAACTTAGAACTACTTAAACCTAACTAACCTAAGGACATCACACACACCCATGCCCGAGGCAGGATTCGAACCTGCGACCGTAGCAGTCCCGCGGTTCCGGACTGCAGCGCCAGAACCGCTAGACCACCGCGGCCGGCAATAGGCGCTGCTCATGCATGGTTGTTTACATCTTTGGGCGTGTTAGTGCCATCTCTGAACAGTCCAAGGGACTGTGTCTATGATATAATATCCACTGTCAACGTCTATCTTCGGGAGTTCTGAGAACCGGGGTGATGCAAAACTTTTTTTGATGTGGTATATGGTATAAAGGCTTGTGTATAGCGATTAGTCTCTTCTGCTTAACAGTTATCATTTCGTACAAGAAGTGGTGACTTCCGCAACTGGTAATCATTTTGCAATGATTTCAATTTTCTTATACCTCAGTACAGCCGTAACAAATTATACGTCGGCCTATGGACTTCGATCATTGTAGGGCTAATAACAGTAAGACTCCACAGCAGCAGATTCCAGTAGAAGATGCAATTCTAGTTTGTACGTACACACCCAGTTACGAGTTAATAGGTGCAGAAAAGGCAGAAATGCCAAGCTCACTTATTCTCTAGGGACAGCAGCGGTGGTGCAGCCTCCTTTGCCCTCAGCGAGGATGGCTGTTGGTTCTGCTCGCAAAAGCACAGAGCAAGCCAGAACCTCGCTTCCGCGATAACTGCCAATCTCCATGGAGAGGCTCAGTCTCCCAATGAGATTCACTGATTACCTTCAGCCAACATACAGAAACATGACACTATTCAGGACCATCAAACCAACTTATCTTGCAATCTGAATTTGCATACATGCATATTAATGTCATTTCACCACCGTATTACACTGTAATGCAAAGTAGGTAATCGAATGCTATGTACCAACATGTACATGATCGGGAGTAGGATGCGTGTATTTCGTAATTCTGCCCATTTGACGCAGGAGACGGGCAAGAACTTTTGGACTGTGAAGAGGCTAGCCGCTCACAATAGCAGGAGGTGGGGGGGGACACCCAGTCACTGAGAATTGCGGACAGATTCCCGACCCTTGACTTGGGGCTTTCTTTTTTGATGTCTGGTCTCAGGGGCCAGAGCAACGGACGCTTACTACTTTCACAAGGGCTGGGGGCAATCTTCTCACGAAGGCATCATGTTTTGCGCAGGAACGCGTCAGTTCGGCACCACGGCTGTGCTATTGTTTGGGACGTTTCGGAGAAATCGTCGCCGAGCTCCACAGAATAGCCCAAATTATCATTTCCGTTGGCGCCCGTCGCCAGAAAACTTCCAGCGCAAAGCCCTGGCAAAAGATGTGATAGGCTGCTTTTGCAGTCACCGTCGGGAGTTGGCAGGATGGATTGGTATTGGCACCTAGGTTTGTGGAGTACGGTAGTGGGAGTCTAGACGCAATTGTAAGGCCATGATTGGTGACAGCTCTATTTATCGGCTAGAATAGCCCGAGTTCTGGCATAAGCAGAGCGGTCGCTCTCTGGGCGCGAAAGAGAATTTACAGATTTGGTCGCATTCTTTGCCGCTCTTCTAGCAGAGTAGTTTCATTCGCTGTTTCCCTTGTCCAGCCACCCGGACAAACACTTCGCTTTTTTTCGCGCTCGTGCTTCGATCGGTCTCCATGCAGTGGAGCCGACCACTGCAGTAGCAGCCTTCATGAGCACGACGCCACGCGCCGCACTGTCCGATAATATACACAGCCCCAGCCACTAGGATATCAGTTGATTCTTTTCAGCCGCCAAAAATTCGAATAGAGGTTTCTCAGCGGAAGTATCCGTAGAACCACTTTGCCTCCTTAGGTGATATCGCTGTACTGCATCCGATCACCCACTTGTTTATCGATATTGTACATTTCTCTTGTTCTCTTTGCTCTCCCTTCTCATAGTACAGAAGCACATTAGATTTCATGTAGTGACGTTTGTACTTGGTTCTTGCCAATACCTCTATACAAGTGAGGACTATTTATATGTTTGGTTTACGTTAATACCCATGAGTGTTCCTTGCACAAATTCATGATCGATTTTGTGGTGGTGGTGCTGAGGTCATCGCTCCCTAGGCTTAAGTTACTTAATCTAACTTAAACTAACTTACGCTAAGGACAACACACACACCCATGCCCGAAGGAGGACTCGAACCTCCGGCGGGGGGAGCGGCGCGAACTGTGGCAAGACGTCCAGACCGCGCTGTTAGCCGGCCGCGGTGGTCTAGCGGTTCTGGCGCTGCAGTCCGGAACCGCGGGACTGCTACGGTCGCAGGTTCGAATCCTGCCTCGGGCATGGGTGTGTGTGATGTCCTTAGGTTAGTTAGGTTTAAGTAGTTCTAAGTTCTAGGGGACTTATGACCTAAGATGTTGAGTCCCATAGTGCTCAGAGCCATTTGAACCATTTTGAACCGCGCTGTTACCCCTCGCGGCTGAACGATTCTGTTTCCGTTTAAAGAAAATAAATGTAATCGTAAATTTTTAGGATGGAAATCACACTTGCCAGAATCCTTTCCCATCACCAGCTTTTTTTTGGAAGGGCGAGTTTGATCAATTAATTTAATGAATAAATCATATGAGATGGCAGCCGCCACACCTAGGATTTGTATCAGGGCCATTATAAGATCGCGTTACACACCTTGTGCAGATTCAGTATTAACTCCCTTTGGCGTAATTTGCATAAAATCGCGTTTCTGTCTCCTAACTTGCATATCAGTTAAGAGTCCCATGATATCAAGCACGTGGCCATTTTCCAGGATAACTCTGGGCATGCACCTTACCAGTGAGAAAAAAGTAAAACTTTCCTACCTAAAAAATAGGCCCAGTACTCACAAAAAAATAATGACTAAATAGTGAAAAAAATAAAACAATATCGCTTAGCGATATGTGACGATAATGTTACGATATCAAAGAGGAACTCATTCAGTCTTACTGGTGCCTAAGACTGCGAGGACGAGCACAACAGCTCGCGCGCTTAATTTGAACTGTAGATCAGTTGACTGTCGCTCTGCTTCACCTACATGTTCGACTAGCAGTGCTAGGGTACCCTTAAGGTTCACTTCCTTTTAGCGTAACACAACCAGAAGAATTCCATAGGGCGAGGATGGGTTCGAGTTGTTTTACCTCTCAAGTTACTCTGACACTGTTATAGAGAATTTTTTTTTATATTAGGTCTTAGTATTAATGTATTGACAAGTCTTGCTCTACATTATGCTTGCCGCCAGAAACCATAGGAGCCAACAATAACATTTAGATGGGTACATTTGTATGCGACACCATCGTAGCTATAGAACATATCAGAATGAGTTTGGAATCATCAAGCTCAATCAATTTTTAAAATATCCCTGATTTTGTGCTGTTGCTGCTGCCACACGAGGCCTATATAGATGCAATATCAAAGTGCTGCTTGGACATTTCCTCATTTATAAAAAAAATGGTTCAAATGGCTCTGAGCACTATGGGACTTAACTGCTGAGGTCATCACTCCCATAGAACTTAGAACTACTTAAACCTAACTAACCTAAGGACATCACACACATCCATGCCCGAGGCAGGATTCGAACCTGCGACCGTAGCGGTTGAGCGGTTACAGACTGTAGCGCCTAGAACCGCTCGGCCTTCCGGCCGGCCCTCATTTATAAATTACACCCACTAGACTCACTGATGGTAGCTAGTAGTTTGCTGCCGTGATCTTCTTCAGCTGACCGGAGTAGTTAGGGGCAATTATTCGATAGCTGCGGCTTACTTGAATGCACAGCAGGATCGACATTGAATTCAAGGACGTCTGCACAGCGACTGCAGCTTGACGTGGGGCGACGCTCAGTGCGTAGCTGTAGCTATACGGGCACTAACTTACAGCAAGTCTAGGGGCAGGGAGACACTCCTACTTTAGGAATGTGGATACTGCTTACTTAGTGACATTACAGCCTGCTACGTAGACAGTGTCGAAATCAATGACATTAGATTACTGTTACGATGATTCACGTGACGTTAAGTCAAGTGACAACTTGAGCTGACGAGTAGTTACGATCAGACGGCTTTTTAGAGTACTCACCCTGAGTTTGTTCTGCAGAATGGACAAATGAAATACCGTCGAGTCTTACAGTACTTCGTTTGTTACGGTTTTTCACGAATGTTACTGAAACCACACTAATCATAACTTCACGTAGAAGGCAAATCTCACAGAAGCTGTCGTGCATCGGTATATTGCGTACTGTCATGGACATGGAAGAGAGGTGAATATTGCCGAACAATCAGATTAACAAGTCATGGTTGCAAAATTCTAACACCTGTTATGTACGGAAGAAGAGCAATGAAGGCACAAGTGAAGCAATACTGAGCCTATGACCTACATGAAAACGTTTATGGAAGAAAAGGAAACCTACATTTATAGCGTTTCTAGAGTCAGAAAAACCTTTGACAATGTTGACTGGAATACACTATTTACAATTCTGAAGTCAATAGGTACAAAATATAGGAAACGAAAAACTTGTACAGGGGCCAAACTGAGTTGTAACAGTCGAAGGAGGCAGTACGCGCGAACGGAGAAGACAGGGGTGTAGCATATCCCCCACGTTATTCCATCCATACACAAAGATAGTACTAAAATAAGCGAAAGGCAAATTTGGAAAAGGTATTAAAGTTCAGGGAGAATCAATAGAAACTTCAAGATATTGGTATTCTGATACACGCAACGAAGAAGCTGGATGATCAGTTGAACGGAATGGATAGTGTCATGAAATGAGGTTATAGCTTGAGAAATAAAATTAAAACAACAGGAATGGTAAGTATCTGAATCAAATCAGACATAAAAAGCAGACTTACAGTAGCAAGAAAAGCTTTTCTGAGTAAGACAGATATTTTGCCATTAAATGTAAACTGATGAGTTAGGAATTTTTTTTCTGAATGTATCTGAAGTGTAGCCTGTACGGAAGTGAAACGTGGACGATAAACAGTTCAGACAAGAGAAAAAGATAGTTTTCAATGTGTGTTGCTATGTCAGAATTCTGAAGACTGTATGTCTGGACTGATTAACTAACGAAGAGGTTCTCAATGGTATCGGAGAGGAGAATTTATGCCAAAACGTGACTAAAAGAAGGGGTATTTTGATAGGAACCATTCTGGGTCATCAAGGAAGAGCAGGTTTTGGTAATGAAGAGAGACATGGAGGCAAATAGGAAGGGGTAAAAACTGTGGAGGATAGCCAGGCTTGATTACAATAAGTACTTTCGAGTGGACTTACACCACAATACTCAGCCAGAGACGAAGAGGATTGCACAAGATACACTAGCATGATAAGCTGCATCAGACCATCTTCTAACTGAAGATCACAACGACATTATGGCTGTATGCTGGGCAACGGTTGCACCTTAAAGCCATATGGAGGTTGGACATGTTTTTATTTTGGTTCAGCTCTGGACACAAGTCATAGACGACAGGATAAACGCCAATATAAAGCAATTAGAGTGGAGTGATGATGCCTACTCTGGCTACCGCTCCTTTAGTGAGCTGGGGAACGGATGCACATAGTGGACTAAGACCATACAGGGATAGTAAATGCCTTTCTTTTGGCTCAACTCGAAGATGATTGGGTAAACACCAGTATAAAGCACTTAGAGTGTATCTGAAGTAATGACGTCTATTCTGGCTACAGCTCTCTTGGTCGAAGCAATTGACTGTCACATGTACTATGTTGCAAATACTTAAGAGCGAATTTTTTTAACAAAAATGTCGCAGTTAGTACAAAATCAGACAGCGTAAGACTGCGTACCTTTAACAGTATTGTGTTCCACGTCCAGATTAAGACTGTTAGAAAAGGAAATAAATCTTCCTCCACATACCATGCAGTATACGAGAACTAGCCTCCACATACTGCTTAATATACGAGAACTAGTCCATTAGCTCATCTGCACAAACAATAATCTACTGTGATACAGATTTGCGGATGAGAACATTTGGACCACAAGTTATATCTGTACTAGGCTTTGTCTACAGATACACGAACGATCACGTTCTGAATTATTCCTTCAACCATGGGAAAGCATGACTCATCTACATTGACGCCTCGAAGAATGAAAAGAGATGTGTTTGTGCATCCAGGGACAGCAGCTACCCCAAGGGTAAGTAACTGATGCTGCCTAAAGAAATAACGATTATGAAAGCTGAACTTACGGATATACAGAACGCGCTTCTCCAAGCCGAGGATCATTAGATGATCAGATCGTTGACCTGTATGATTCCAGATCAGCTCTTGAACTATGAAGGTACCTCATCCACTGGCATATGACGACATGAACGTGATATTAAAAGCTGACAACTAGAAATAAAAATATTGACATGTGTTGGATAAAAACTCACTGCAGCATTTATGGGACTGAAATAGCATATTGATTACCAGATGAATGACTTTTAAACATCTTCAGACTACGAATCTGAAATGTAATGCAGAATGCAAAGACTCGTTCAAATAAAAACTCAGATGTTATGCCAAAATTAACCCGGAACTGGCGGTTACGTTCTGGCGCAAAAAAATACAAGACTCTAGGAAGTTCAAGAAGAGTATAATACACCTCACGTCAAACACATGTGCTACAGTAGACACATACACCGCATTGCCTTCATATCATCCCCATTACGCGATTGCAGTGAAGCAGAGGCATACAAACAGAATTCTCGTTAGCTGTCCGAACATAAACGATACTACAAATCAACTACTACAGTGTATGGTTAATATGGGCTGCCACCTGCAGACTTTCTAACGCAGAAGACAGTAATATGAATGTTCGAAATGTCGTCTGCCCCAATATGGACAGGGGGATGCACAATGATGCTACGGGTGATATACCTATGAAAGTCCAGTGCGTCTGCTTCCCACTTTTCATAACAGAAATGCAGCCAACGCGTCTTGTAGACGTTGCCCCAATTGGTGTCTTCTCCGCAGGTCACGAACTCTAACGCCTGTGCAATAAACAGTGCATAATAATGTGGCGAATGGGTGGGTTCAAATGCTTAAGCATAACGAGAACCGTGCAATGTTCGGATGCCAACTAATTTTGTTTTATTTTTCCACTGCAAAATTAGTAAAATGATTTCTGGACTCAGTCTATCGTTAATATTCATAACAAGACTCACGGTAATCAATCATTAGTTCCTGAGCACCGAGGAGGTCACAAAATGCTTCACACGATCTTAGAATCACATAAGATCGCACAAATATGTTTTTCGAGGTAACTTTAACAACTAATTCTGTCTTTAACCGAGCTGAACTTCACACACTAGTTTCGTCTGCTGCCACCACCTCGTATACCGATCGTAGACTATCTTGGATTAACATAACATCGCGCAAGTACGTCATCCGAGGAAACTTTTCAACAAAATGTTCCGTTTCTACATGAGATCAGATTTTATATGCGGATTCATATACTAACTCCTCGGAAACCGATCGTAGACTAGTAAGTTGTCTTAGCAGTCTGGCGCCTGTCCTCTCAAGGTGCACTCGTGGTTGGTCCATCCTCTCCATCAATAAGCACTGACAGTAACTAAAATTTGTAATTAGTATTTCCTTGAGGATTCACTGGTATTGAAATTATTATTACGCTACTGGCCATTAAAATTGCTACATCAAGAAGAAATGCAGATGATAAACGGGTATTCATTGGACAAATATATTATACTAGAACTGACATGTGATTACATTTTCACGCAATTTGGGTGCGTAGATCCTCAGAAATCAGTACCCAGAACAACCACCTCTAGCCGTAGTAACGGTCTTGATATGCCTGGGCATTGAGACAAACAGAGCTTGGATGGCGTGTACAGGTACAGTTGCCCATGCAGCTTCAACACAATACCACAGTTCATCAAGAGTAGTGCCGGTGTATTGTGACGAGCCAGTTGCTGGGCCACCATTGACCAGACGTTTTCAGATGGTGAGAGATCTGGAGAATGTGCTGGCCAGGGCAGCAGTCGAATATTTTCTGTATCCAGAAAGGCCCGTACAGGACCTGCAACATGCGGTCGTGCATTATCCTGCTGAAATGTAAGGTTTCGCAGGGATCGAAAGAAGCGTAGTGCCACGGGTCGTAACACATCTGAAATGTAACGTCCACTGTTCAAAGTGCCGTCAATGCGAACAAGAAGTGACCGATACGTGTAACCAAAGGCAGCCCATACCATCACGCCGGGTGATACGACAGTATTGCGATGACGAATACACGCTTCCAATGTGCGTTCACCGCGATGGCACCAAACACGGATGCCACCGTCATGATGATGTAAACAGAACCTGGATTCATCCGAAAAAATGACGTTTTACCATTCGTGCACCCAGGTTCGTCGTTGAGTACATCACCGCAGGCGCTCCTGTCTGTGCTGCAGCGTCAAGGGTAACCGCAGCCATGGTCTCCGAGCTGATAGTCCACGTTGCTGCAAACGTCGTCGAACTGTTCGTGCAGATGGTTGTTGACTTGCAAACGTCCCCATCTGTTGACTCAGGGATCGAGACGTGGCTGCACGATCCGTTACAGCCATGCGGATAAGATGCCTGTCATCTCAACTGCTATTGATACGAGGACGTTCGGATCCAGCATGGCGTTCCGTATTACCCTCCTGAAACCACCGATTCCATATTCTGCTAACAGTCTTGGATCTTGACGAACGCGAACAGCAATGTCGCGATACGATAAACCGCAATCGCGATAGGCTACAATCCGACCTTTGTCAAAGTCGGAAACGTGATGGTACGCATTTCTCCTCCTTACACGAGGCATCACAACAACGTTTCACCAGGAAGCGCCGGTCAACCGCTGTTTGTGTATGAGTAATCGGTTGGAAACTTTCCTCATGTCAGCACGATGTAGGTGTCCCCAATGGCGCCAACCCTGTGTGAATGCTCTGAAAAGCTAATCATTTTCATATCACAGCATCTTCTTTCTGTCGGTTAAATTTCGCGTCTGTAGCACGTCATCTTCGTGGTGTAGCAATTTTAATGGCCAGTAGTGTAGGAAGTTATCAGTACAAGTAAAATGATCAGCATGGCTGGAGCTGTATATTAATGTTTAAAGAGAAAATATAATTAATAAAAGATTTGCTTCTTGGCGCCCAGCGTTGTAGGTGAGTCCCCATTGTCTCTCTTCCAGTACGATACGCTCTTGCTCGCCCGGCCGTTGTCACGCTATGTGACCGCTTGGCGCATCGTTCGATGATTCTGCCTTGTGTTCCTTCCTACTCGCTAGCCTTCCGCAACAATATCTTCCTGTATTGTGCATTAAATCATAGCAACAAAAATATAATAAACATGGGTGGGGATTTACGCCACAACTTCCTATATTCTCTTCACCTAAAGAAATTATTTGAGTCCAGTGAAGGTGTTGTTACAGCCTTAGTTGCGTAATTTGAAGATTTTATGAAGCCTGGTTATCATGTGACGTCATGTCGTCAGTCTCGTATGTCCATGTAGGACTGACGACAAGACTGACACCAATGGCGCAGCTAAGTCGTTCCTAAATAATCATGGAGTAAGAAAAGTTAGTGACGAATGTTGCACTATGTGCTCTTAAACTGAAGAAGAAATCAAAGTCTACACGTCCCTCGCGATGGTACCGGGATCGGATGCTGAAGAAACGGACGTTCTCCCATGTGAGTTTTCTCCGAGATCTAGAGCAAGAACTTGAAGACTGGTGCAGTTACTTACGTAGGGACACAGAAACCTGCTGTAAACAGCTGTCAGTCCCCACGATAGACTCACCGCAGCGTTAAGGTTACTAGCGAGATGCAGGAGCTACAAGGACCTTGACTTGCCTAATTTTGTATAACTGACTCAATAAATATTAGTTATTGGCTACGAAAATTAAAAGTGATTTTTATTACTTATTTCATTTTCAGAATATACTTAGTCCGACCGTGATCTCAGTCATTCAAGAAGGAACGTAAATCAAAACACCACAAAAAAGGTTGATAAATTTCTTCCGCTTCAGCTCCACATCTTATAGATGCTTTTATTTTCGGCCGGCTGCTGTGGCCGGGCGCATCTAGGCACTTCAGTCCGGAGTCGCTCTGCTGCTGCGGTCGCAGGTTCGAATCCCGCCTCGAGCATGGCTGTGTATGATGTCCTTAGGTTGGTTATGTTTAAGTAGTTCTAATTATAGGGGACTGATGGCCTCAGATGTTAAGTTCCGTAGTGCTTAGAGCCATTTGAACCATTTTTTTATTTTTATTTTCGCACTCTCTTTGCTGTAAACTGTTCGAAATGGGTTGATCTTTTTGGTAACCAACTCTTATGTTGCTTTACGATCCATCTCTTTGTACTCATTAATGAAAGTGACATATGCCTGGTTTTTCTTGTCTCGTTTGCTGTAATGGTTCAAATAGTTCTGAGCACTATGGGACAGTTTGAACGTCCTAACGCAAACCGTTTAGAAGTTATGACGATTTTATTTCAGAGAGTTCAATAATTGTCACCCTGTATAACCGTTGTTAGAACGGATGATTGAACTATAGTTAAAACATTAGGTGGCACGAGATTCGGATAAACTTTCAACTTTCATGAATGGATTGATCTTGGATGAGATCCCCTGTTCGTGAATTACGGTTCAGTATTCTGGTAACACATCGTCTAACAAGCGACCGCAAAATTCATTATACTACTCGGCTACTGTTAGAATGCTTTCTCCGACAGGCTTTTCGTTACAGACCGCATCTGCAATCCCCCTTTTAACGACTCACGCGCTGGCGAGCGTTCAAAACGAGCAGCCGCAGAACTCGCAGTTGAGTCCACACCTCAGAGAGGTTGTATCTGCCCTAATAGTGATCGATATGTAGCAACGGTGACCTCACAACTGCGACTGTGGCGAAAAATATCTGATTTTGTATCTAGTCTAGCAGTGACAGCGCTTTTCAACTTGCCATTGCTTATATCCTGCACCACACATCCGGCGGTACATTGCGCAGTACAGATACAAAAGTAGTTGCCGTAGAACAAGGGGAAATTCTTCATGGCAGCACAAGTTGTTCTCTACATGTCTCTGGCATTAAGACACAGTTACTTTGTAGAGGTTTTTGTAATTTAACCGGTCTACATCAGGGGTGTACAGACTTCTTAGCACCGGGGGCTGAAAACCTCTCATTGTGATTACGTAAGGGGTGCAGAAAGAAAACATAACATAAACGTAAGCAGTTTACATAATTTGTTTCACAAATATTAATTTCTTATTTAGAATTTTATACACTGACGGAAAAAATCCCAACCAAGAAAGAGCTGTGCGAGATAAACGGAAGCTGCCAGGCGTTTTTCTACGTCGGAAAGATGTCTTAGTGACGCCAATCTCTGAAGCCCAAAATTCCCAACTGGGTACTCAAAATGTCCCTTTTCTGTGTAAAGTGTCCTCCCTTTTCTGTGTAAAATGTCTCACGGAAAAAAACTAGCCCGAGGACCGAGAGAGAGAGAGACAGACAGTAAGTATAACAAAAGAAATAAAGGTCTACGATTCCACATGCAGGACGATAAACTGCTAGTAACGTTTAATGTGCCCAACTACAATATTTTTAAAAAAATTTCAAATGTGTGTGAAATCTTATGGGACTCAACTTCTAAGGTTATCAGTCCCTAAGCTTACACACTACCTTACCTAAATTATCCTAAGGACAAACACACACACCCATGCCCGAGGGAGGACTTGAACCTCCGCCGGGAACAGCCGCACAGTCCATAACTGCAGCGCTTTAGATCGCTCGGCTAATCCCTACAACATTTACTAGCGCCCTTGCAATACTACATAATATAATATAAAATCAGGACTTACGTTACTGGAGTGCTTGTTTCTCCTTTCAGTAGATGCAGCTTCTATTTTGTATAAATATTACTCCCCAAACACATACTCCTCCCTCCTTTAGTCCTTATCGCACACTTAAACCTTCACTTGACACAAGTTTTTCTTCATGTAAAGACTTAGATGTTTTTGTTCCGCTCCGTAAGTTGTGCAGTCTGTTCTGTTTGCTTGAAACTATTGTTCCATTCTGTAAGTTGTGCAGTCTATTCTGTTTGCTTAAAACTAAGATCTCACAGCACACATGGAATTTATGTTCTCACCTCCAGTTCTGTTCCGTTTCCTTGTTTTTTCATTACTTGCAATAGAAAATATTCTTTCAGCTTCAACATTAGAATGTGGAAGTGAAAGAATGTGCTTAGCAAGTTTTCTGGCATTTTGAAAACAAAGGTGATCCTGGTAGTCTTTCAGCTTTGAAAGTTCACTCTACGTACAATCCACGTCCATTTCTGACTCCACGTACAATCCAAGGTCATTTCTGAAAGTTCCTTATCCCTATCCTTAGGCACAAGTGGAAGATTTCTCCATTCAACTGCTAAGGTATTTAGATCAAATCTTCCATCTTTGATGCAACACACGATATATTCTTTATCTGCGACCTTTTGTCGGCTATTATGCAATATTTGGCTCTTCAATTTTAAGTTTCCAAAAAATTCATCCTGTATAGATAGGCGTTTCTTCGTTTCTTCGGTTGCTGTGCGATATAGAAATAAAGGGATTTAAGTATTAGTTGATGAATTTGATTTTCACACTCTCTAGGGGGAGTATGCAATATCTGTTGACTTTCGGGGCAAAGATACACTGATTCTGATGGGAGATATGGCATAGATGAAGTGTATTAATCTTGTGCATTTCAGTGAGGACTCTAGGGTTTAGAAAGTTCTGACCAAAGAATCGAAACAGATGCAAGGAATCTTCTGAAAACTTCTGAATTAATATTTTCCTCTACTGGAAAAGGGCGTTAAAACTGTTGAAGTAAACCAAAATATACCTTAGAAACAACATGTAAGCTTTAGCTAAAAATCACTTCTGCCGACTTTAATTGATCTTAAACAGTTGCTAACTGAAAGTATTGCAAAAATACATCCCAGTTTTCCAGCAGACGAACAACACATGCATGTAAAAGAAGCCATCGTGCACCTTTTTACGTTCGACTCCAAAAACTTATTGAAATTCTAGTAAAATACCGCAGTGCTTTGCACAGCCAGATATGTAGCACGGCACGGAACTTACAAACGCGTCACAGGATCTAAGAATCTTTTCACATGCCTTGCTTGCAACTAAAGCGGATGAATGGTATATACAGTTCAGAACAATCAGATTTGGTACAACATATCTAAATGTTGTTATGACAGACTTACAGCTTCTCACCATTACAGATGCATTGTCACAAGCCATGCCAGTTACATCTGTAAGTGAAATATCCTTCTCTTTCAACATAATCTCCAGACCTGCAAATAGGTTTTCTGCCGAGTAGTCTGTTGCATCGAAAGGGATCAGTTCCAAAAGTTGTATTTTCACACGCACGTCACTTGACGACACATATTTCACTAAAACCCACATACGTTTGCTATGTGATACATCCGTCCTCTCGTCCACTAGAACAGAAAATTTAATGTCCCTTAGTAACTGAATCGTTTTATCAGTTTCCTCCTTTGCAATAACATTTTGTACGACCTAAGGTCACCTCTGAAACAATTACGGAATCAGGGAATACTTCTCTTAACGCAGGAACGGGTTGGTCCATGATTGAAAACTCAACAATATGCTCCGCGAAAAAAGTTGCTTGTCGTATTTCAGCTGCCTTCACTTTCCGCGCATCCTTGCATTCAGCACACACTAAAAAAAAAAAAAATCAACAACCCGTTCTGTTACTTGTGAAATGTGATCCACGGTCTATGCATCCCTGGTCTAGATCGCTAAATAAATATCTTTATTTATATGTTTTACATTTACATATTTTATACAGGGTGACATTGAATTATATGAAAAACGCGTAAATTAGTTACAAACTATGGCGTGCACACACTTTATTCAACATGTAAACGTCACTACAGATATTCGGATTTAGGTTACGACGTGTTCGATGTGCCTGCCATCATTGGCGAGTGGCGCAGACGAATAGCGAAATTCTGCATGACCTCCTGAAGTGTCGGAACATCGGTGCTGTCGATGACTTTTGAATAGCTGTTATCAGCTCAGCAGTGGTTTTGAGATTATTGCTGTACACCATGTCTTCAATGTAGCCGCATAAAAAGGAGTCGCATGATTTCAGATCCGGAGAATATGGCGCCCAGTCGAGGCCCCTGCCAGTGGCCTCTGGGTACCGCATCTTGTCGAAATCAGTGTCACTTAGGATCATGGGGATGAAATCATGTTCCAAAACCTTCACGTACCGTTCGGTCGTCACCGTGCCATCAAGGAACATCGCACCGATTATTCCGTGACTGGACATTGCACACCACACAGTGACCTGTTGAGGGTGAAGAGACTTCTCGATCGCGAAATGCAGATTCTCAGTCCCCCAAATGCGCTAATTTTGCTTATTGAGTAACCCATCCAAATGAAAGTGGGCTTCGTCGTTAAACCAAACGATGCAGCGGTTATTATCCTGCCCCGTGGTCAGCCGAGCAGTTTGAAAGCCATAACGCGAACTGTTCGGAAGTTATGGCGATTTTATTTCATATAGTTCAATAATTATCACCCTGTATTTGTATATTTGATTTATTTATAATTAAAGAACTTTGTTTAGCGACTTCGACATTTTTGTAAACAGAGGAATTTACGAGGTGTGGCTAGAAAAAAACCGGACTAGTACTGGTGAAACAATAAAACGAATGCAATAAGGCTGAAAGTCGCGTGGCCTGTCACGTGACTCTCGCTCCGCCTACTGCTCGAGTTTCATCTGCCTCCTGCACTCAGTCTGCCCGTGGCATCTGTTTTAAGTAGTTGACGTTTTGTCTGTTCGTCGGAAAATGTTGAGTGTACAGAGAGAACAGCGTGTTAACATCAAATTTTGTTTCAAACTAGGAAAATCTGCAAGTGAAACGTTTGTAATGTTACAACAAGTGTACGGCGAAGATTGTTTATCGCGAACACAAGTGTTTGAGTGGTTTAAACGATTTAAAGATGGCCGCGAAGACACCAGTGATGACACTCGCACTGGCAGACCATTGTCAGCAAAAACTGATGCAAACATTGAAAAAATCGGTAAACTTGTTCGACAAGATCGCCGTTTAACAATCAGAGCAGTGTCTGAATTAACAGGAGTTGACAAGGAAAGTGTTAGGCAGATTCTTCATGAAAGTTTCAACATGAACAAAGTGTGTTCAAAAATGGTTCCAAAGTGTCTCACAATTGAACAGAAGGAACGCCGAAGAATGATTTATTCTGACATCCTGGAAAACATTGAAAGTGATCCCACCTTCTTACAAAATCGATGCATTGGAAAACTCCTGGTTCTCCACGACAAAAAAAAAAAGCACGAATGTCAAAATCGAAATTCAACGCAATGATGATTGTTTTTTTTTTGACATCAAAGGGATTGTGCACATTGATTGGGTACCAGAGGTACAAACAGTGAATCAGCATTACTACATTAGCGTCCTGGCTACCCTACGTGAGCGAGTACGGAGAAAACGGAACGATTTGTGGAGAAAAAAGTCATGGATCCTTCACCAAGACAATGCCCCAGCTCACAGTGCGTTGTCAGTGAAGACGTTTTTGGCAAAACACAACATTCCCATCTTAGATCATCCACCCTACTCACCTGATTTGGCCCCCTGTGACTTTTTTCTTTTCCCTAAAGTCAAGTCAGCTTTGAAAGGAACTAGATTTGAGACTGTTGAAGCAGTAAAAGAAAAAGCGACGGAAGTAATGTATGGACTTACCGAAAATGATCTGCAGCATTGCTATGAACAGTGGAAAATTCGTATGGAGCGGTGTAGAGACCGAGGAGGAGAGTATATTGAAGGAGATAACATGAAATTGTAAATAATTGTAAATAAATGTTTTTTCCAGCATCAGTCCGGTTTTTTTCTAGCCGCACCTCGTATTTAGCGATCAAGACAGCTCGGTTGACAAGACAAGTCACAATGATCGCAGACTCAGGGAGGAAAATTTTTTTCCCTTTTAATAAACTTTGTAGTGGTGTACGGTACGGTAATGAGACTATTGTCCGCACTATGGGAGCCACGTAGATATTAGAGTGCGAGAACCGCCGATACTGTAGAGGCGTACTTCAGGAAATATCGTTATGTACCAGCTTCTTCACTGCGTGATAACTTTATCAGGAGCGATGGATGGTATCTACAGATATGCAAGAGGTCGCACTCCGCCGACGTCGTTAGGTTAGTGTACAGTGCCTGTCGCGGATGTTATTGTCTCCAGGTCGACGACGAGCAGAGTTAATGGACGTTTGTATGCAGTTCTTCCCGTCGAGACACACATAAAAGGTGAGCTGTAATTTCTGAAGTGGTCTTGAAGAGATGTGAACACGGTTAGCGGCAGTAACATGAACGAATTACTCTGCTTACCATGTCAGGTAAGAAAGGTGTGTTAGGTTAACTGGCGTTAAGGAATCTTTGTTTCATCGTTTCTGTTGAGCCGTTGGCTTGATGTTCACGAAGATCTGACTTTTAAAGCAGTGCGCAGCTAATCGCACGGATGGCGGGGAGATACGCAGTATAAAAGGGCCACATGACACTGCAGCCCATGACAGTCTTCCGCCATTTAAATTTATTCCGTGCGCTTCAGGATACATGTTGAACATTTAGAGTTTATTTTCACCACAGTGCACCTATGGTGATTATTTCGCCATTTTAATGTTATCCTAGGGTCTCATTAATGGAAAAAGCTGCCCAAAACGTATAGCTTTCCATAAGCACGAATTTAACGAGAGAACTTCGGAAAGAAAGGTAGTGTTTACTTGTTAACATGTACTGAAGGGCCATGAGAAGAGAACTATTGATGCAAGTAGTTTGGGTCAGAGATTTGTCGATTCCGCGATGTGTTTCCGCCCGAAATGCATCACTCAGCCACCCTCTTACAAGGAACCCCTTAAGTGGTGGTGGTTAGTGTTTAACGTCCCGTCGACAACGAGGTCATTAGAGACGGAGCGCAAGCTCGGGTTAGGGAAGGATTGGGAAGGAAATCGGCCGTGCCCTTTCAAAGGAACCATCTCGGCATTCGCCTGAAAAGATTTAGGGAAATCACGGAAAACCTAAATCAGGATTGCCGGAGACGGGATTGAACCGTCGTCCTCCCGAATGCGAGTCCAGTGTGCTAACCACTGCGCCACCTCGCTCGGTAACCCCTTAAGTGCGAGGTCGCAAAAGGCCAATGATATTTACGGCATTCGAAGCCCCACATAGTCTATCATGCAACCACAATATTGGCTGATAACAGCAACAGGAGGCGGGACTGGATGAATCCAATGGTGAGCACAGCATGAAGCTACGGAGCGTAGTCAAGCTGTCTAGACGACGAGCAACGCACAACAGTGCTGGAGCGCTAGTGGTGTTGATACAAAGCAGAGCCATGGCAACGATAAACACAGCATTATCTCCCATCTACAGGAGCAGTTGCGGAAGTTGACATTTCGTCAGAAAGGAACATAAGAAATTTCACAGACTGAGAAAGAAGCGGCAAATGAAGTATTAGCATTTCTGCAAGACGAGTCAGTGGAATGTGTGATGTGTATGCTAGACTGTGCGAACAATTTATATGAAGAGTACAACGATGACGGTTCGTGCTTGACAAGTGAAAGTGGTATTGAACATGCGTCGAGCCATATAGTTCATCATCGTTGTCGGACAGTGAGTCACACAGTAAAAAAACGATTATTAACAGATTTAGAATAAGACCGCAGCAATATGACCGTGTAGCGTATAAGAATAACTACGGATATTCCGTGGAAGACAAGACGCAATTTTTACAAAAACTGGTGTTTGCGTGTTTCAAGAATGCTTGATACAACTTGCAGGATGTGCATGATAGTGACCTTCTACGTTATACACATAAAATTGCACGCGACATAGGATTACAGTAATTTCAGGGCAAGCAGTGGATGGCTGCTTACCTTCAAACAGTGCTGCAGAATTAGAAGAGGTAAGATAACGAAATATCAAAGAAAGCGTCGACTTGATGGTTCACAGCAGACTAGAAAATCGTCGCGGAAATTTGTAGATGTGATAAACAAGCTCATCCCATTGTTCATCTAGGGATTTGTTTTCAACTCCAATCAATGAGGATTTGAAGAGGAAATTCGTTATGAAAGGAACCCTTGAAATTATAGGTACCAAGAAAGTTGTTTCAAGACCGACTAACATCGATGCCTTAACGCATTCGTATACAATCATACCGACTGTTAACATGGGTGATAAATAGGTTGGGAAGTTATTTATTGTGCTGCAAGGAGTTGGAGGTGCTCTGCCCCCCTGCGATTCTTTCTCGTGTGCGTGACCTTGCAAGCACAGTAGGGAATATTTACGTCACAGCAAGCAAGAGGGGGAAAATGGGCGTTAAGAGAACAACTATGTTATGAGCGCTGTTTTTGGTCCGAATATCTTACTTTTGCTTGATTTCTGGCCTGGCTGTAAACACCATACCATTTCTGAGCAACTTCAAAGCAAACTATCCCTCCTGAAAAGAGTGTGACATTGCAGTTAGTACCACCTGGAAGTACTGGACAAATTCAGCCTCTGGATTTGTTTTTTTACTGGTCTATAAAACATATTATAGCAATATCTGCAGCTATGTCTTAAAGGATAGTCACTTTCACTATAAACTCCACGCCAAACTGCTTCGCTATTCGCTTGTATGCCATCACATTCCATCAGTTCTCAACGCCCCGTTACACCGAAATGATTCCATATGCATTCTTTAAGAGTAGAAACCTAGCTGAATGTGCTGCACGGATTGTAGCTCCCAGGAAGTTCGCCCTCGATCTTGATGGTGCGAATCTTTGTGATCACTGTGGCACGCTATTTTTCAATCGGTGTAAACAGTGCAAGTTAATGGTTTGTTTTGAACGTTTCTTGAAGATCAACGATGTCGATTTTATGAAGTTTATCCCTGCACCTTCTGGACACTTAATATCTGTCGCCCTCCTGATGCAATGGTGAGTCATTAGCAGCTAATATTTGTCTTGTCATAACTGTTAACAAACTACTTCCAAATGAGCCTTACTAAACATTGAACATGCGACCTCGCACTCAAGGGATTCCTTGTTAGTGAAACTACTCTAGTCGAGATGCGCATCGCGTTTCATTATTACGCACGATACGTCCAAGGAAGGACGCAAGTAGAGCGTGTTGAGCAACTGACTCTCGCGAGGCAAATGAAATACGTGGTTTGGAAACTGTGAGTCGCCATACAGACTGAAGACTTTGGAATGCATTCTAATACTGTTACGGACTTGTTGGTCATGAGAGAGCGGAGTCGAAAAAAAGTATTAGTAGATGAGGTGAGGCCGTATTCTAGATGACAAAATACCATCAAATGATTGCAGTTTGCTCGTAGAAATGCAGCCCTTCGTATTTTATTTTGCGTGTCTGGAATATTATTACGGTACCGTCTGTACAGCTAATAAAACACGACTATCAGGAACACTTCACTTCACTCATCAAAAACATCGTCAGTGTTCGTCAAATTTAACCGTTTCGAATTAGCTAGGACCATTTGTTAAGCTGCTGAACTGACATTATTTTGTTTATTGCGTTTCTCTCGTCTATTTCTCACTTACGTCCACAGCGCAGTATGCTCATAAGTTCCACGCGCATCATCTTTCTAAGCATATTCCCGTCTGTTTTCTGTTTGTGGCACTACGCATTACTTGATTATTATGCATTCCCACAAAAATCTGCATGTATTAGGATTTTCGCTGTTCCATTCGCGTATGGAGCGCGGCCAGAATGGTTGCTCAAACACCTCTTCGTTAACGTAATTTATCTTTGCGTTCCCGGCGCCTAGGGGACGAAACCCTAGGCTTTATTGTATTTCAATAATCCTCACTAAATTTGGGTTCGGGAAACTCTGTAAGCAGGCTTTTGTAGTCAAGTTGCCGTCTATCTGCGAAGGCGTCGAATAAATAACTCAGCACATTTTTTTCCCCGGCCAGTTTAGTTTGAAACAGGGGAATTTGTGCGAGACATCGTGTAGTATTCCCGCCTCAGTCCCTATAGTTTGAATTTCCGATAGCTAGCGGTGCTATACGTTGCTTTCAAGATGGCGTCTGTGGCGGAGGTGCGCTCCAAGCAGAAAGCGGAAAACCAGAGAATCGCATATATTTGTAAGTACTTGCAGAATGTCTATGGAGACCTGGCAGTGAACAAAAGCATAGTGAGCCATTGAGTGAGGAGTCTATCATCATCGCAACAGGGATTACTGTGAATAAAACGGAGAATATGCTTTATACTTGGAATTCCGGAGAACATTCTTAGTTTCGTGTGAATAAAGGGAGTCTGACAATACACTTCACCCGAGAAAAATGGTAAAAGGGTGAGAAAGTTGCTCAAAACATTCTCCGATTTCGTATGAATAAAACTAGAGGAGCTTCTTACAAGCGGAGAACGCTCTCCGTTTTCGGAAGCGAGCTTCGTTAGCATACTTCGAGACGGGTAAGTCCTATTGAGGTCATGTTTTACTGTGTTTTTTTTAGTAAAAATGGGAGAATCTGTGTTGCTTGGAAACAAAAAAAAAAATACACTACTGGCCATTAAACTTGCTACACCAAGAACAAATGCAGATGACGGGTATTCATTGGACAAATATATTATACTAGAACTCACGTGTGATTACATTTTCACGCAGTTTGGGTCCATAGATCCTGAGAAATCAGTACCCAGAACAACCACCTCTGGCCGTAATAACAGCCTTGATACGCCTGGGCATTGAGTCTAACAGAGCTTGGATGGCGTGTACAGGTACAGCTGCCCATGCAGCTTCAACATGATGCCACAGTTCGTCAAGAGTAGTGACTGGCGTATTGTGGTGAGCCAGTTGTTCGGCCACCATTGACCAGACGTTTTCAATTGGTGAGAGATCTGAAGAATGTGCTGACCAGGGCAGCAGTCGAACATTTTCTGTATCCAGAAAGGCCCGTACAGGACGTGCAACATGCGGTCGTGCATTATACTGCTGAAATGTACGGTTTCGCAGGGATCGAATGAAGAGTAGAGCCACGGGTCGTAACACATCTGAAATGTAACGTCCATTGTTCAAAGTGCCGTCAGTGCGAACAAGAGGTGACAGGCGTGTAACCAATGGCACCCCATACCGTCACGCCGGGTGATACGCCAGTATGGCGATGACGAATACACGCTTCCAATGTGCGTTCACCGCGATGTCGCCAAACACGGATGCGACCATCATGATGCTGTATACAGAACCTGGATTCATCCGAGAAAATGACGTTTTGCCATTCGTGCACCCAGGTTCGTTGTTGAGCACAACATCGCAGGCGCTCCTGTCTGTGATGCAGCGTCAAGGGTAACCGCAGCCACGGTCTCCGAGCTGATAGTCCATGATGCTGCGAACGTCATCGAACTGTTCGTGCAGATGGTTGTTATCTTGCAAACGTCCCCATCTGTTGACTCAGGGATCGAAACGTGGCTGTACGATCCCTTAAAGCCATGTGGATAAGATGCCTGCCATCTCGACTGCTAGTGATACGAGGCCGTTGCGATGCAGCACGGCGTTCCGTATTACCCTCCTGAATCCATCGATTCCATATTCTGGTAACAGTCATTTGATCTCGACCAACGCGAGCAGCAATGTCACGATACGATAAACCGCAATCGCGATAGGCTACAATCCGATCTTTATCAGAATCGGAAATGTGATGGTACGCATTTCTCTTCCTTACACGAGGCATCACAACAACGTTTCACCAGGCAACGCCGGTCAACTGCTGTTTGTGTATGAGAAATCGGTTGGAAACTTTCCTCATGTCAGCACGTTGTAGGTGTTGCCACCGGCGCCTACCTTGTGTGAATGCTCTGAAAAGCTTATTATTTGCATATCAGAGCATTTCTTCCCGTCGGTTAAATTTCGCGTCCGTAGCACGTCATCTTCGTGGTGTAGCAATTTTAATGCCCAGTAGTGTACGTAGCCCGAAGAAATAATGAAGATCCAAACTGTACAAGTTTATATGGGTTTAACAGTAACAACAATATTTGCCTGGTGAACTTCCCGAAAATCATGAAAGAAAGGGGCGACCTTTCGGACGAATGGAAAACCAAAACTTAGCAGACCCAAGTTTTCAAAATAATGTACGAGAAGGTTTAGGTGTACTCCAGACACCAGTGTCAGTGAAATTTTCAAATGTCCACCATCATAAAGCGTAAGTCATAAATTTTGTTACGCTAGAAAAAAGTAGGCAGATAAGTAAAACTAATAACTGGTTTATTACAAACCTAGGGATCTGTCCCTCGTAACGAATCGCAAGCGCGATTACGAACTTGACACGCAAGCGGACTATTATGCATCATATTTAACGAAAATTGTTCGTGTTAGAAAACTGCGAGAGAGTTCCCGTTTGAAGTAAATGAAACTGTCATGTAATCTTAAAATATTCGCGTACTGTGTTCACCTAACTTCAAAAACAAAAACAGTTTCCCGCATGGCGAAAATTAGGTAACATCGCAAGAAAATGCCCTTTCATTACCTGTCCATAATCGTCGTAATATACATCTACATCTACATGGATGCTCTGCAAATCACATTTAAGTGCCTGGCAGAGGGTTCACCGAACCCCCTTCACAATTCTCTATTATTCCAATCTCGTATATTGCGCGGAAAGAATGAACACCTATATCTTTCCGTACGAGCTCTGATTTCCCTTATTTTATCGTGGTGATGGTTCCTATGTAAATCGGTGTCAACAAAATATTTTCCCATTCGGAGGAGAAAGTTGGTGATTGGAATTTCGCGAGAAGATTCCGTCGCAACGAACAACGTGCTTGACGAGGTTCTAACCTTCGACCTTCTACAAAGCAAGTTTGGTGGGTTGGTTAATTTGTGGGAGGAGACAAAACAGAGAGGTCATCGGTCCCATCGGATTAGGGAAGGATGGGGAAGGTGGTCGGCCGTGCCCTTTCAAAGGAACCATCCCGGCACCTGCCTGAAGCAGATTTAGGAATATCACGGAACTAAATCAGGACGGCCGGACGCGAGTTTGACCGGTCGTCCTCCCGAAAGCGAGTCTAGTGTGCTAACCAGGGCGGCAACTGGTTCGTTACAGCAGGTTTGTGCACTAACAACTATGCACTATCGAAGTACACTGCAAAGGTTTATTGTATTTGTGACTGGTGTGCCAGGAGCAACGAATAATTGGCAACCTTCAAAAATTCGGCTTCACGCAATGTCGTCCAAAGCTTATCTAACGTAAGCCGATCTCTGTGATTATAATAACGCTGAATCGCATCTTTTGCGGAAGGATACAGTAGTGTTTCATTAGTACTGTGTATGAAACTTGTGTATTTCGTTAGCTGGTTAGCATCGTTTTGTGCATGCGCGCGCGCGTGTGTGTGTGTGTGAGATGAAATACGAAATAAAAGTGCCAGAACCAGGATTCAAGATCCAAACACAGCAAGAAAGAAAGCCGGACAAGGAACTAGAAGTGAACTGACCAATTGTGGTAGCAGTTCGACAGCGGCGAGCGATTCGAGCGTGACCTTGACCGCTCTGATTGGAGGAAACCAGCTCCAGCCCGTGAAATGTCAACTACCAAGTCAGTTTAATCGGACTATAAATAAAGTTATACCGTCATTCTACCCAATGCCCCTCCTCCATCGAGAAGACAAGTCCAGCCATGGACAATTGGTATCAAAATCGTGAAGAAATGATTTACTCTTTTTAATTACGGCTAGACGCCCAACATGGCAGTCCACCGCGCTTGTGGCGTGTTATCTTAGCGGCGCGAGGCGCGTGTTGTTTGTTTCGTCGCCCAGACTTCCGTAGCTGGCGCTGTAGTCGCTTCAGAGTCCGCGTGGCCTTCGCAGCATACTTTCTCTGCAGTTCCGGCTGAGATGCCGTTCGCGACGTGTTGTGCATTCCGCTGCTGTCACGTGCTGGCCGAGGTTTTCGTTGCAGCCGTGGTGGTGATTCTGCCGCCGTGACGCCACATCATGATGGCGTAACTGTCGCCTGTTCCGCCTGCGGCGCAGTCTTCGATGCCACCCCTCGGCATTGTCCCACCACGTGGACACAGCCGTTGTCGCACGCCTTATCTTAAGTAAGTGGCCGACCATTTGTAACGGTGTCGACGGCGCGTTCGCAGACTTCAGCTGTGGGCGAAATGAGCTCGGGTGAACTCGTCATGACTCTGATCGAGGAAGTTACAAAATTAACCGAAAAAAATGACTGATGGTTTTAATGAACGGTGTGACCGAAACTAACGTTATGCTAACTTTCACAGGTCAGCTACACGAAAAGACACTGGGCCGGTGCATAAGTTCGTACCGCTTTTCCGTGAGTTTAATAAATACAAGAGATGTACATAACAGGTGTACATAACGGAGACCTTAGTAATCAATAATATATTCTCCTTTACTATCTACAACAGTGCGCCAAAGAAAGGGCAACTTTTCGATTCCCCAACTGTAGAAATCACGTGGCTTTGAGGCGAAGAACTTGAGCCATCTCCGAAACGCATTTTCATCTGGAAAGGAAATTTCGAGAAGCTTGTTCGATAGAGAGCGGAAAACGTGAAAATCTGACGGCGCAAGATCAGGTCAATAACGTGGGTGCAGAATGACTTCTCAACCCAACTCCCGTTTACTTTTGTGTCAGTCTAGCAGAATGCGGGCGGGAGTTATCGTGGAGTAACATCACTTCACGCACACTTCCTGGTCGTTGTTCTTGGATAACGTCTGCAAGACGTCTCAGTTGTTGACAGTAAGGGCCTCAATGCGTAACATTGTTTTGTGGATGTGCAGACGTCTTTGTACAGCTAGTTGCTGCGTTGTTTGGATTGAATCATTCCTTTCTTTTCGTTATGTTAGCCTAAAGACACAGTTTCTGATCACCAGTAACGATACAGGATAGTAAGGATCGGTGTTGTTCACGAGCCAATTGATGACGAGCACGTAGAGATGCACAGTCACCCATTGATCTTTGTGATTTTGGCTTCGGGTATGCGGTACCGATGCACCCCGTTTTTTCGCCATTGCATGCAAAGTCGCACGTTGGTGGAATTATCATAGCTCATCACATTTGCCAGTTCTCGAGTACACTGGCCGGGATCATTGTGAACGAATGCTATTAAACGATCTTTCTCAAATCCCGAAGGTTTCTTTTCTTGCCGTGCTTTGTCCAATGGCATTATCCCCGTACACGGCACAAATTAACGTCCACAGCTCCTCTCACTATCTCCAAATGACAAAATATGTAGATCAAATAGCAACAGAGAACTACAAATAAAAAAAAGGACAGTCGATAAATAAACCCATAACAACGGGGATAGCAAAACAGAAATGCTACGAACTTATGCACTGACCGAATACAAACATTCCCGCAGTCTGAGAGATTCGTGAGACGATTGTGTACGTGGTCATACGAATTATTAATAAATGTTGTACGACTGAAGTTGACTGGCGACTTGCGCATCTACTTGGAATAAGTAGTTGCGTTCGAAAGTACCACTGAGTTCGAATACTCTGCAAACAGACTAGTGGAACGTAACTCCGATATTGCAGCGATCAGTTATGTTCTCTCCAGCAGCAAATGTGTGAAGATCTGTGATAGATGTATTCATACATGGGGTAGAACTCAAGATAGGAAGTGAAACAAAAGTAGCAACGCCATCTACATCTACATTTATACTCCGCAAGCCACCCAACGGTGTGTGGCGGAGGGCACTTTACGTGCCACTGTCATTACCTCCCTTTTCTGTTCCAGTCGCGTATGGTTCGCGGGAAGAACGACTGTGTGAAAGCCTCCGTGCGCGCTCTAATCTCTCTAATTTTACATTCGTGATCTCCTCGGGAGGTATAAGTAGGGGGAAACAATATATTCGATACATCCAGAAACGCACCCTCTCGAAACCTGGCGAGCAAGCTACACCGCGATGCAGAGCGCCTCTCTTGCAGAGTCTGCCACTTGAGTTTATTAAACATCTCCGTAACGCTATCACGGTTACCAAATAATCCTGTGACGAAACGCGCCGCTCTTCTTTGGATCTTCTATATCTCCTCCGTCAACCCGATCTGGTACGGATCCCACACTGATGAGCAATACTCAAGTATAGGTCGAACGAGTGTTTTGTAAGCCACCTCCTTTGTTGATGGACTACATTTTCTAAGCACTCTCCCAATGAATCTCAACCTGGTACCCGCCTTACCAACAATTAATTTTATATGATCATTCCACTTCAAATCGTTCCGCACGCATACTCCCAGATATTTTACAGAAGTAACTGCTACCAGTGTTTGTTCCGCTATCATATAATCATACAATAAAGGATCCTTCTTTCTATGTATTCGCAATTCATTACATTTGTCAATGTTAAGGGACAGTTGCCACTCCCTGCACCAAGTGCCTATCCGCTGCAGATCTTCCTGCATTTCGCTACAATTTTCTAATGCTGCAACTTCTCTGTATACTACAGCATCATCCGCGAAAAGCCGCATGGAACTTCCGACACTATCTACTAGGTCATTTATATATATTGTGAAAAGCAATGGTCCCATAACACTCCCCTGTGGCACGCCAGACGTTACTTTAACGTCTGTAGACGTCTCTCCATTGATAACATGCTGTGATCTGTTTGCTAAAAACTCTTCAATCCAGCCACACGGCTGGTCTGATATTCCGTAGGCTCTTACTTTGTTTATCAGGCGACAGTGCGGAACTGTATCGAACACCTTCCGGAAGTCAAGAAAAATAGCATCTACCTGGGAGCCTGTATCTAATATTTTCTGGGCCTCATGAACAAATAAAGCAAGTTGGGTCTCACACGATCGCTGTTTCCGGAATCCATGTTGATTCCTACATAGTAGATTATGGGTTTCCAAAAACGACATGATACTCGAGCAAAAAACATGTTCTAAAATTCTACAACGGATCGACGTCAGAGATATAGGTCTATAGTTTTGCGCATCTGCTCGACGACCCTTCTTGAAGACTGGGACTACCTGTGCTCTTTTCCAATCATTTGGAGCCTTCTGTTCCTCTAGAGACTTGCGGTACACGGCTGTTAGAAGGGGGGCAAGTTCTTTCGCGTACTCTGTGTAGAATCGAATTGGTATCCCGTCAGGTCCAGTGGACTTTCCTCTGTTGAGTGATACCAGCTGCTTTTCTATTCCTTGGACACTTATTTCGCTGTCAGTCATTTTTTCATTTGTGCGAGGATTTAGAGAAGGAACTGCAGTGCGGTCTTCCTCTGTGAAACAGCTTTGGAAAAAGGTGTTTAGTATTTCAGCTTTACGCGTTTGCCATCCTCTTTAGACGAAGCAGGGAGGCTTGTTCTTCTCCGGCAAGAAGCGAAAATGGTTCAAATGGCTCTAAGCACTATGGGACTTAACATCTGAGATCATCAGTCCCCCAGATTTAGAACTGCTTAAACCTAACTAACCTAAGGACATCACACACTTCCATGCCTGAGGCAGGAATCGAACCTGCGACCGTAGAGGCAGCGCAGTTCCGGACTGAAGCGGCTGGAACCGCTCGGTCACAGCGGTCGGCGCAAGAAGCGAGGGGGTCGTGGCTAGTGGAGCGCTAAACCACGAACCAAGGAGTGCTTTGCGTAACGCAGGGTATTGCGGACGTGGACGAGCAGGGGCGCATACGTACACTGAGCTGACAAAAGTCTTCGGAGGCCTCCTGATACCGTGTCGGATGTCCTTCGCCCCGGCATATTGCAGCAGCTCGACGTTGCATGCAGAAATACTGAGCCATGCCGCCTCTGATCTCTCGATTATGTCTCATAAATATTCAGTGGAATTCATGTCGAGCCATCTGAGTGGCCAAATGTTTCGCTCGAGTTGTCCAGAATGTTGTTCAAATCAACCACAAACAGTTGTGGCCGGGTGACATGGCGCATTGTCATCCATAAAAATTCCGTTTTTTCTTTGTTTTGGAAACATGGAGTCCATGAATGGCTTCTGATAGTCTCCAAGTAACCCAACATAACCGTTTTCAGTCCATGAACAGGTCAATTGGACCAGGGGACCCAGTCAGTTCCACATAAACGCAACCCACATCATTTTTTTTAGTCATCAGTCTACTGACTGGTTTGATGCGGCCCGCCACGAATTCCTTTCCTGTGCTAACCTCTTCATCTCAGAGTAGCACTTGCAACCTACGTCCTCAGTTATTTGCTTGACGTATTCCAATCTCTGTCTTCCTCTACAGTTTTTGCCCTCTACAGCTCCCTCTAGTATCATGGAAGTCATTCCCTCATGTCTTAGCAGATGTCCTATCATCCTGTCCTTTCTCCTTATCAGTGTTTTCCACATATTCCTTTCCTCTCCGATTCTGCGTAGAACCTCCACATTCCTTACCTTATCAGTCCACCTAATTTTCAACATTCGTCTATAGCACCACATCTCAAATGCTTCGATTCTCTTCTGTTCCGGTTTTCCCACAGTCCATGTTTCACTACCATACAATGCTGTACTCCAGACGTACATCCTCAGAAATTTCTTCCTCAAATTAAGGCCGGTATTTGATATTAGTAGACTTCTCTTAGCCAGAAATGCCTTTTTTGCCATAGCGAGTCTGCTTTTGATGTCCTCCTTGCTCCATCCGTCATTGGTTATTTTACTGCCTAGGTAGCAGAATTCCTTAACTTCATTGACGTCGTGACCATCAATCCTGATGTTAAGTTTCTCGCTGTTCTCATTTCTACTACTTCTCATTACCTTCGACTTTCTCCGATTTACTCTCAAACCATACTGTGTACTCATTAGACTGTTCATTCCGTTCAGCAGATCATTTAATTCTTCTTCACTTTCACTCAGGATAGCAATGTCATCAGCGAATCGTATCATTGATATCCTTTCACCTTGTATTTTAATTCCACTCCTGAACGTTTCTTTTATTTCCATCATTGCTTCCTCGATGTACAGATTGAAGAGTAGGGGTGAAAGGCTACAGCCTTGTCTTACACCCTTCTTAATACGAGCACTTCGTTCTTGATCGTCCACTCTTATTATTCCCTCTTGGTTGTTGTACATATTGTATATGACCCGTCTCTCCCTATAGCTTACCCCTACTTTTTTCAGAATCTCGAACAGCTTGCACCATTTTATATTGTCGAACGTTTTTTCCAGGTCGACAAATACTATGAAAGTGTCTTGATTTTTCTTTAGCCTTGCTTCCATTATTAGCCGTAACGTCAGAATTGCCTCTCTCGTCCCTATACTTTTCCTAAAGCCAAACTGATCTTCACCTAGCGCATTTTCAATTTTCTTTTCCATTCTTCTGTATATTATTCTTGTAAGCAGCTTCGATGCTGTTAAGCTGATTGTGCGATAATTCTCGCACTTGTCAGCTCTTGCCGTCTTCGGAATTGTGTGGATGATGCTTTTCCGAAAGTCAGATGGTATGTCGCCAGACTCATATATTCTACACACCAAGGTGAATAGTTGTTTTGTTGCCACTTCCCCTCAATGATTCATTATGGAGCTGCAAAAAGCTTGCACAGTGCCTTTTTGACAAATTGTGTCCGGGGCTCCGTGGAGTTTTCGCCACACTCTAACCCTACCATCAGCTTTTAGCAACTGAAATCATCTGATCAGGCAACGGTTTTCCAGTCGTCTAGTGTCCGACCAGTATGGTCACGAGCCGGGGAGAGGTGCTGCAGGCTATGTCGTGCCGCTACAGCCCTTTAACGCCAGATTTCACCGCACGTTCGTCGTACGTCCCACATTGATTTCTGCGGTTGTTTCACGCACTATTGCTTGTCTGTCAGCACTGACAACTCGACGCAAGTGCCGGTCCTCTCGGTCGCCAAGTGAAGGCGGTCGACTATTGTGTTGTCCGTGGTGAGAGGTAGTGCCTGAAACTTGGTATTCTCGGCACTGTCTTAACACTGTGGATCTCGATATATCGAATTCCCTAACGATTTTCGAAATGGAATGTCTTATGCATCTAGCTCCAACTACCATTCCACATTCAACGTCTGTCTATTCCAGTCTTGCGGCCATGATCACGTCGGAAATCTTTTCGCATGAAGCACCTAGTACAAATGACAGCTCAGCCAATGCACTGCCCTATTATACCTTGGAATATATGATGACTAACTGAAACCCTCAGCTGCCGACAGGTGTTGTTGATATACCTCGATGTGGACAGCTGAAAATGTGTGCCCCGACCGGGACTCGAACCCGGAATCTTCTGCTTACATGGCAGACGCTCTATCCATCTGAGCCACCGAGGACATAGATGAATAGCGCGACTGCAGGGACTTATCCCTTGCACGCTTCCAGTGAGACTCACATTCCCAACTGTCCACATCGAGGTATAACAACAACACCTGTCGGCAGCTGAGGTTGTCAGTTAGTCATCATTTATTCCAGGGAAAAGCTGCACGGTCGTCAACAGTAACTGTTTTTTCGAGAACTAGTTACTGTATTCGTATATATAGTTAAAGGCTACCCAGCCATTGACCTTCGTCTGTGCGAATGCGCACAGGTTGCCCAAACTCTTACGGGAATCGCCAAAGCGTGCGCGAGTAATGAGTGGATGGGCAAATGTCTATAAGGTACAATATATATGTAGATTTGTGGACAGTTTGAGTCTCACGGGAAGCGTGCAAGGGATAAGTCCCAGCAGTCGCGCTATTCATCTGTGTCCTCGGTGGCTCAGATGGATAGAGCGTCTGCCATGTAAGCAGGAGATCCCGGGTTCGAGTTCCGGTCGGGGCACACATTTTCAGCTGTCCACATCGAGGTATATCAACAACACCTGTCGGCAGCTGAGGGTTTCAGTTAGTCATCATATATTCCAGGGAAAAGCTGCACGGTCATCAAGAGTATTCTGTTCTTTCGAGAACAGTTACTGTCTTCATATATACTTTTATACCTTGTCTACGCGATACTACTGCCATCTGTATACGTGCATATCAGTGGCGTATGCTGAAAATGCTGCTAAGGCATGCAACATGAAATTTATGGTTGTACGTGTACGTGAGACTGCCCACTCACCATGGGTTTATCTGTAGCGGAAATCCGATGTGCGGTTCTTCTTGCAAAACTCAGTAATGTCTTCGAAAAGTGAGTTTCGAGCTTTCAACTACGCCAACAGATACTTTTCTATGGCTGTGATTGAGAGTATAGACAGACTTTACAGAGTTCTGGACGCCCAGTGTGAAGTAAATTTTGTTGCAGGAAGCCTTGTATTTCTTTCACAGACTTGGCTCTAAGATGCTGTGACGCCAACATAGCTTACATTTCACATTTAACCTAACTGGGTTAACTTCCCATGTATTATCCATAATTTTTCATATGACTCCACACAAAACACACCTGTAAAACCTGAGAACTTCTTTGAGTTAAATATTTCAGTAAAGTCAGGCAGCGAATCAAATCTGGCGTTTAACTGAATGGTTATAGTATCTAACATCTTGAGGAACATCCTCCAGTAGCCATCCTTTGCATGTTTTTCTGTGCAGTTTTCCTTTCTTCGCTTCCCTGGAGTATCACAAATGCTTTCACCCTTGCACCATATTTTCGCAAAGGCATTATATCTCTTAATGCACAGCTTCAAGTCTTACACTTCGTTCAAAAATGCTCAAATGTGTGTGAAATCTTATGGGACTTAACTGCTAAAGTCATCAGTCCGTAAGCTTACACACTACTTAAGCTAAATCATCCTAAGGACAAATACACACACACACCCATGCCCGAGGGAGGACTCGAACCTCCGCCGGGACTAGCCGTCTACTTCGTTACTGCAAAAATTAATTCTAAGGATTTTGACTGCATAATGCAATGCCAATGAAATCAGATTTTCGAACACACACGACGGAAGTTGAAATGAAAATCTCGTAACATAATGAAAAGTCAGTGTGCTTAATTGATAGCAACTGTGTCACAATTTTGTGAATTTTCCAAAGTAATTGCCTCGATTGCTGTAGTCGCAGTTTTCCCTGTAGCTTCGAAATGATCATTTTAGGTGGCTACTTTCAATCTGCCTTAGTAATCCCCGGTTCTGTTTCGCTGGTTCAATGTGATTTTAACATGCTTGCACATATCTCCTCATCTAATATCATATCAACCCAACTTTTGCCAAATGTGCATATGCATGGATACGAGATTCTGATTTTTCACACAGAGAAATTGCAGTGTGCAGATTATGAAGGTCTGAATAACGACGACATTCACTGTTGCAAGATTTGTCCTTTCAGAGAGACAAACATGGCCAATGAAAAAGTTTACACAATATCTCACTCCGCATAACCAAATCGTTTTATTGTAATTATCACGAATATATGCTAATAATGAATTTCTGACTTGCTATCTGTTTTCAGGTTACTGAGACAGGCAGCTAGTCGAACATTCGTAACAAGTTCTAACATTTCACTGAATAGCTGTAATTGAAAAAAATTCGTTAAAAGCACTTATAATGACATCATTACCGGTTAGAATCACTCGCTTTGCGAAACTGCTGGCTAAAATATCATTCAGGCACGATACATTCATCCGTCAGTGAACTCACTAATGCACGCTCCATTCAGGGTAGCAGAGAAGAAAACGTGCGGAATGCAGTCTTCCTGTTGCACCTGTCTACCCATGTTTCAAGCCAGCTTGGTGTGGCATCACGAAACGGTCAAATGGGAGCCGAGACTACCCCAGCTCCTTGCTTTTATCTTTCGAGAAGTGTTACTAGGAAGCACCCTTGCAGGTGCGCCATCGCTTGTGCAGCACAGGAACCAGCGGTCGGTTGAAAAGAAAGAAAATACGGACTGTTAAATAGGTACTATATTACGATTTAGTAACGAATATTTGTGACCCAAACGACGACGTAGATGGTGGCTGTCAACGGAGTAGGCGCTACACATCCACAAAAGCTAACTTTATATAAATAAAGGAAGTTTATTGCGGTTGTGGCTGTTTATATTCAGTTTTAAATACTGAATAAAACGCTGTACTCCAGAGACACATGTTCTCAAAAATTACTGAATATCTGTGACTTCACGACGCATATATTTAACGAAGCACGCAATGCATGCATTGGACTCGTGGAGAACACGCCCCTGTTGCGTATCACTATCTCATGACTGTTATCATCTTAGCGTAGCTGATGAGTTCCGTGCCTATTGCTACTGGATTCGTGATTCAGAATGATCACAGTTCGTATGAGGGTGAGTCAAGAGAAAACCTTAAATATTTTTTAAAAATATTATTTATTGTGCAGAAGGGGTATAAAGCTGTATCACTCTTCAACATAATCTCTCCCACGCTCAATGCAAGTCCTCCAGCGCTTACAAAGTGCATAAATTCCTTTAGAAAGAATTCTGTTGGTAGACCGCGCTACCACTCATACACGGCGTGGCGTACCTCTTCATCAGAGCGGAACTTATTTCCTCCCATTGTGTCTTTGAGTGGTCCAGACATATTGAAATCACTTGGGACAAGGTCTTGAAGGGGAAGACACTTAAAATGCAGGTCTGCGATTGTTGCAACTGTTGTACGGGCAGTGTGGGGCCTTGCATTCTCATGTTGCAAAAGGACACCTGCTGACAGCAATCTACGTCGCATTGATTTGATTGCAGGCCGCAGATGATTTTTTAGGAGACCTGTTTATGATGCACTGGTGACAGTGGTCCCTCTAGGCATGTAATGCTCCAAAATGACTTTTCGTCCCAAAATAGTCAGCATAACCTTCCCTGCTGATGGCTCTGTTCGAAACTTCTTCGGTTTTGGTGGTGAAGAATGGCGCCATTCCTTGCTCGCTCTCTTTGTTTCCGGTTGGTGGAAGTGAACCCAGGTTTCGTCCCCAGTAACGATTCTTGCAAGGAAGCCATCACCTTGTCGTTCAAAGCGCCGAAGAAGTTCTTCACAAGCATCAACACGTCGTTCTCTCATTTCAGGAGTCAGCTTACTGTGGCACCCATCTTACAGACACTTTGTGGAACTGGAGCACATCATTCACATTGTGGTATGCTGACCCATGACTAATCTGTAAACATGCTGCAATGTCATTCAGTGTCACTCGGCGGTTTTCCTTCACTATGGCTTCAACTGCTGCAATGTTCTGTGGAGTCACAACTCGTTGTGCCTTACCTGGACGAGGAGCATCTTCCACTGAAGTCACACCATTTGCGAACTTCCTACTCCATTCATCAACTTGTTGCTGTGAGAAACATGCATCACCGTACTGGACCATCATTCGTCGATGAATTTCAATAGGTTTCACACCTTCACTACGCAAAAACCGAATAACAGAACGCTGTTCTTCCCTGGTGCAAGTCGCAAGTTGGGCAGCCATCTTTATACTGATACTGCGACGGTATGTGTGTATCTGCACTATGCTGACACCTACAGGCCATTCTGCACGCTGTTTGTAGCGCGCTTACCAACTTACAGGATAACGTCGCGAAATTTCGATTTGTTATTACAAATTTAAGGTTTTCATTTGACTCAGACTCGTAGTAATAAATGGAAAGTCATCGAGTAGAACAGAAGTAAATCCAGCGTTCCCCAAGGAAGTGTTATAGGCCCTCTATTGTTTCTGATCTAAATAACGACGTAGAAGACAATCTGAGTAGCCCTCTTAGTTTGCAGATGATGCTGTCATTTACCGTTTTGTAAAGTCATCACATGACCAAACCGAACTGCAAAATGATTTAAAAAAGATATCTGTATGGTGCGAAAAGTGGCAGTTCACCATGAGTAAAGAAAAGTGTGGAGTTATTCACATGAGTGCTAAAAGAACTCCGCTAAATTTCGGTTACGCGGTAAGTCACGCAAAAAAATACTTAGGCCTTACAATTACAAACAAACTAAACTGGAACGATCACATAGATAATGTTGTGGGTAGAGCAAGCCAAAGACAGCGATTCATTGGCAGATCACTTAGGAGGTGCAACAGGTGTACTAGAGACTGCTTACACCACGCTTGTCCGCCGTATTCTGGAGTATTGCTGTGCGGTGTGGGATCCGCATCAAGTGCGACTGATGGATGACATCGAAAAAGTTGAAAGAAGAGCTGCTCGTTTTGTAATATCGCGAAATAGGGGAGATAGTGCCACAGGCATGATACGTGAATTGGAGTGGCAGTCATTAACACAAACGCGTTTTTTCGTTGCGACGGGACCTTCTCATGAAATTTCAATCATCAGTTTTCTCCTCAGATTGCGAAAACCTTCTGTTGGCACCCACCTACTTTGGGAAAAATGATCATCACGATAAAATGGGAGAAATCGGGGCTCGCACAGAAAAATTTAAGTGCTCGTTTCTCTCGCGCGCCGTTCGAGAGTGGAACGGTAGAGAGACAGTTTGAAGGTGGTTCATTGAACCCTCTGCCAGGCACTTTATTGTGAATAGCAGAGTAATCACGTAGGTGTAGATGAAGTGTGGTTAGGTAGGACATACACGACTCCAAAGCAGGATGGTACGGCCAGAAACCACAAAATAAAGAGTAATAAACGAGGAAGACGCGCAGTTAGCCCTGCCGTAATTCTAAAATGCTGCGCCAGGAAAAAAAGAGAAGCAGTCAAAAAACCGCCTCCTCGCCCCCCCCCCCCCCACCTGCTTTACCAACAATAAGATGTTTAACTGCTTTCTGGGAACCGTCTTACATGAGTAATTATGTAATTTTATGCTTCTAACATGCTTTTTTTCCTCTTGAGTTTCAGTATTCTTTTATAAAAACGGAAATGAAAATCATATAATTTGAAAGCCTGCTAAAAGGGTCCATTTAAGTCATGTGATGCCTGTGACGTCAGTGGCTAGTTCGCTGCCATAATACTAATTCGGCCGGCCGCTGTGGGCAAGCGGTTCTACGCGCTTCAGTCCGGAACCGCGCAGCTGCTACGGTCGCAGGTTCGAATCCTGCCTCGGACATGGATGTGTGTGATATCCTTAGGTTAGTTAGGTTTAAGTAGTTCTAAGTCTAGGGGACTGATGACCTCGGATGTTTAGTCCCATAGTGCTTAGAACCATTTGAACCAATACTAATTCACAGCGATGTCTTGTTTTGGATTTTACTGTAGAAATACATCTATAAAAACTGCTGAAATGTTCTTTTTAAATGTTCCAGAGAATGAGAAATGCGTAATATGTGGTTGCACTCTACTGGCAGATTGCCACTTCCAGTTAACATTACTTTACCTGCGTGACAAGCTCTCCCCCTCTTGCAAGGAAGGATAGCGTTATTCTTCAGAATTTAACTCATAGCAAAAATTGTCGTTTTACCCAACTATAAATAAATTCTACGGTAGTTCAGTTGTTAAAGCCGTAGACCGTTTAATTTTAGATGATGATGTCCATAATACATCGCTGGTTCCCCAATGCGAAAGAATATTTCAACTTACTTGTAATACGGCCCTTCAGCCCTTTCAAACGAAAACCAAATCACAGTTACAAAATTTCACCACACTGATCAGAAACAGAATATTATTGTTTTTTCCCTTGGCGTTTATACGTGCTTACTTTTTCAGTAGCTTTTCACTCACGTGACGTTCAAACAAATATTTTTTACATCTACATCTACATCTACATGGATACTCTGCAAATCACATTTAATTGCCTGGCAGGGGGTTCATCGAACCACCTTCACAATTCTCTATTATTCCAATCTCGTATAGCGCGCGGAAAGAATGAACTCCTATATCTTTCCGTACGAGCTCTGATTTCCATTATTTTATCGTTGTGATCGCTCCTCTCTATGTAGGTCGGTGTCAACAAAATATTTTCTCATTCGGAGGAGAAAGTTGGTGATTGGAATTTCTTGACAAGATTCCGTCGTAAAGAAAAAACATTTCTTTTAATGATGTCCAGCCCAAATCCTGTATCATTCCTGTGACACTCTCTCCCATATTTCGCTATAATACAAAACGTGCTGCCTTTCTTTGAACTTTTTCGATGTACTCCGTCAGTCCTATCTGGTAAGTATCCTACACCGCGCAGCAGTATTCTACATCTGCGTGATTACTCTGCTATTCCCAATAAAGTGCCTGGCAGAGGGTTCAATGAACCACCTTCATGCTGTCTCTACCGTTCCACTCTCGAACGGCACACGGGAAAAACGAGAACTTAAATTTTTCTGTGCGAGCCCTGATTTCTCTTATTTTATCGTGATGATGAAATGAAATGTCGTGTGACTAGGGCCTCCCGTCGGGTAGACCGTTCGCCTGGTGCAAGTCTTTCGATTTGACGCCACTTCGGCGACTTGCGCGTCGATGGGGATGAAACGATGATGATTAGGACAACACAACACCCAGTCCCTGAGCGGAGAAAATCTCCGACCCAGCCGGGAATCGAACCCGGGCCCTTTGGATTGACAGCCTGTCGCGCTGACCACTCAGCTACCGGGGGCGGACACCGTGATGATCATTTCTAGTTAATGTGACAACATTTATAGTTAATGTGACCACATTTCTAGTTACTGTGACCACATAGATTTTATATTATAAGAAACAATGTTTTCTTTTTTATCTCCGTACTGCCCAGCTAGGATCCTTACTGTTTAAGCTTTTTCAAGTTTCATCGTCTTACACAAGATGAAGTTAAGTCTGCTTCAGACACTGACGTTAGTTTCCACTCACAAACAACTCAGCCCTTACGTTTGTGTTAACTGCATGTTGTACATGCTTTGTATCTCACCGCATACAAAACCTCTTCGTCCTACATCTCATTATGCTGAGGCAGTATGGTGATATCTTCAATAGTAGCAATGCTTTCCAAAAAAAACGGTAATTGTCTGTAAGCAAAGTAGATGCATTATTCTCATTTATCCATTTCTCAGACTAAGATTAATGTGAAGCTATATACAATGCATCCCACTATCGAAGCAACTGCTACTGTGAGTTCTTGCTTACGCTATTTTCGCATTTCGTGTAAAACTTTCAAAAATTCGAACCTGTGTTGTTCTTATCTGTAGTTAGATGCGCTATCCGTTACGCCACAGAACCCGTGCTTCTTCATGGACCTCTGCTAAGTATTGTGTATAGTGGAAATCAGCACAAAGATTTCCCAAGAATAATTTTATTGTGCTTTGGGTCGTTTCGTGACTGATAGTCGAAAATCTAGATATAAGATGCGAACCCATTTACTTAAGTTCCAGAGTTCCTCAGTTATGAGCGGGTTTAATGGTATTGCAGGGAGCAGAGAAAAGAATTCCCGTCCTTGCACATATCGCCGTCCTAAGTGAGTAGAGTATAAACGCATCAATTTGCGTGAGGTTTCCACTATCAGCTTTCACGAAAATCTTACTTAAAGGTTGTAAATGCGTTTTCCATCACTAAATAGCTAAATTATTTGCAGAAAAAGCTTCGCCTTGGTGATGACACCAGAGCGTTTTCAATCACGTCACCAACTCTTGATACTTAATGATTTTTAAGCTTTAATTACATCAAAATAAGAGATATATTGAGAGAATATTGACCGTAAAAGCAGTTTGAGTATTATAATCACCACGAAGAACAACAATCCGTACCATATTTCCAGCATAAGGAAATATCCTAATCGCGTGGCTTAGGTGTAGCCTAGCAGTCCCCGACAGCCCCAGCACGGGCAGAAAAATGTAGCTTGTCCACCACGCAGTGACTATGGGGCCACAGAAATAATAAACGAAGGTGGTGAACACTCTGTGCTGTTCTTTAACTTTGCTTCGGCCCAGTATTCCATCCCCAGTCAGAGACACTGGAGGCGACGGCGTTCACACGCCAGAATGCCAAATAGGTCACGGAGAGAATAAATGGACCAAATTTTTACGCCTGCTAAAGAGCACATTTTCTGCGTCACTTTTGGGATATGTTGATTCTGGTTCGGTACCGTTCCGTTCAGTTTAGCCGGTTATCGTTCCTTATTTACTGCATCTACACGGGGAGTGGGGACCGGGCAATGTTTCCCTACACCGCGTGTCATAGTGTTAGACCAACATCAACAAAACAAACATGGAGGACTGAAGTTCTCCGGCTTACATTAAGAACTGGAGAGAGTTTTAGCTACGTACAATGTTGCAGTGTTGATGTTGATGTATTGTAGTATGTGTCTTTTTGGTTTGTGTCCTGAGGTTCAGCAGAATAAATTATCAAGTGATTTTTCGTGGTTAGCACCATTGTGGACGATTTTTCTGTGGCTTTTGGTTACTGTTGTTCTCCATCTTTCAGTGCAAAAGTTCTTGACCCACGTTTTATATGAATTTGCATTTGAACTGCCAGTAACTAGCTGTCGATGTTCCTTCTGTATGGCAAGGTTAAGAACGGTTTTTCAGCATCTTGCCTTTCCATTTCTGGGTGATATAGTTGAAACTATGTTGGATGTTCCACTGACATCACCTATGTTTGTAATGCTGTGTCTGTTTGCCGCGCTATGGTCTGCAATGGCTTCAAAGGGTTCAAATGGCTCTGAGCACTGTGGGACTTAACATCTATGGTCATCAGTCCCCTAGGACTTAGAACTACTTAAACCTAACTAACCTAAGGACATCACACAACACCCAGTCATCACGAGGCAGAGAAAATCCCTGACCCCGCCGGGAATAGAACCCGAGAACCCGGGCGCGGGAAGCGAGAACGCTACCGCACGACCACGAGCTGCGGACTATGCTCTGCTTTATTTAGTGCAATTGGAACAGAGACCACTACTGCCAATATAAGCCACATTGTCAACAAACACGTCGAATTTAGTATTATGGAGAGAATAATTAAAGAGAAGCACCAAGAGTGCACTCGCATTTTGTTAACTGTTTTAAGGATAGAATATCGTGCAGAACACATGGATTTCTGTGCGCCAGAATACATCCAGGTACATTGTCACGCTATGGAGATGCTTATAAACGACTATGCACCCCATTCCGTCGCATAGATCATAGTTTTGCTCAGTGTTATGATCCTTGGGGACAGGATATACATTGAGTCGAGATTTAAGATTAGTGTTTACTGAGGTTATTGAGTAAATGTTGTTGGTGGAATTATATTTTGTAGCACTACGTAGAGTTGTTGGTGCTTTATTATGAACGGAGAGTTTTCTTGTCATGTCTCGAACTTGAACCCAATAAAATATACTGTTGAAGACTTAGTTAAGCAATATTGGTACACACACTGTGATGTCTTATTCCGCCAGGTAATGGAAACGTAATTTTTCGCAATGGATTTTTCCACCAGAGGCCTAAACCTTACGCATGATTTACAGTGTTACAGGTGTCTCCAAGAAAGGTATTCAAACGAGGAAGTTGAAGCTTTCAGAAAATGTGACAATATCATTATACCAATACACTGTTATTCTCAGTATACACCATCATGTGAGTGAATTTAGACTTGTAATGAATTTTGTCGTGTATGAATCATAAATTTACTACGTGGTAAGTACTAAAGCTGTTTTATTTTATGTTCGTTGATGCCATATTATCTGAAGATAATAGGAAGAGTATCAGTTTTTGAGAAGTATTTAGAAGAGCAATATATTTTTCGCTAGTACCAGAGCATCGTGTTTCATAAAAATGAAGAGGGAAAATTCATAGTGAAAAGTGTTGTTTACGTTGGAAGCCACCAGACGATTACTTAACGATATAAGAAGTACAAAGAAATCCTTGACAATGCAATGTTTCAAATTTGTTGTTATACACCGAGCGAAAGAGTATTGCCGCAAAATTTATGGGGAAGTTTGGGCTAGACGCCAATCAAACACAGTTATTACGAAACTTAGCTCAGGGCTCCGCACCGCGGCCATTACTGTCCGCTTGCCCACCAGGAAAAACACGCCGGTTTCCGCACGAACACCAGCTCTTGCAACAGCACATCACGTGAGAGGAAACTGACAGATACATACGCCTCTTACTTAGGCCATCTTAGCAGGCCAGCTGACACCCCACGATCGCTGGAGCCTTTAGTTCATTCACAGTATTTCCAAAAATGTTCATATGTGTGTGAATTACTAAAGTACCGAACTGCTAAGGTCATCGGTCCCTAGACTTACACACTACTTACGCTAACTTACGTTATAACAACATACACTCTGTGTTTCTAGTAAAACCATGCCTGTTGCAGTAATGTTTCAGAGTTAATTCACCCTGTATTTTGCTATCGTATTTTTGGTATGTTCCGTAATCCAGGCATATCACAAGTATTGTAACTTCATTCCATATTGTTGTATCGTGAACGCTTATCTCACCTCACGCAGTGGGCTATAATCTTCTGCGATGATATTTTAACTATATATCTTCACACCAATTCTACACTGACCTTGTTTATCGGCTTTGATCTAATCCCTAAAAAATGGCTCTGAGCACTATGGGACTTAACACCTGAGGTCATCAGTCCCCTAGAACTTAAAACTACTTAAACCTAACTAACCTAAGGACATCACACACATCCATGCCCGAGGCAGGATTCGAACCAGCGACCGTAGCAGTCGCGCGGCTCCGGACTGAAGCGCCTAGAACCGCTGGGCCACCGCGGCCGGCTGATCTAATCCCTGTGCTGAAACACACACACAAGAGATCTGATATTCATTGATACTGCCGATGCTGTACAAGTAATTGCGGATTCTGTTCATTAAATGATCATGTTGAGTACAAGTGTGTCCACAGGGTCACTTCGCTAATTAACTTCGTTGCACATACGCTCTTACCGGAAGTCTTGATCAGATTTTGTGAGTAGCCCAGCTTTATTTTGGCGTAAGGCGATACAGTCTGCGCGATTTTGTATGCGAAACAGAACGATTATACAGCAAATTACGATTACCTACTTTGAAAGCACTTTAGCCACAGTTTATAGTCTCTTTCTTTGTACCAGTAGCGGTTTGTGGTTTATCAAGTAGTGCTTTGTGAAGAAACACGTTAGAGTATACTGAACCCCGAGCCGAGTTACTGAAAGCGTAATCATGCGCGAACTAGTGAGAGAGCCATTCCGTCTGGCCGCGCGTACGATGTCACCTCGCTGCACAGTTACGGCAAACAGCTGCGGTGGAACCCGAGTGGCAACACTGCCTTGACCTCGCCCACTGCTCCTACATCAGCGCTGCGGCCGCTGTTTCTATCTCCGGCCGCATCCGCTGTACGGTTGCAACGTTCTCAATAGCCAGCAAACGCCCCAACGACACCTACGCCGAATAAAAACTAATACATTTTCTGCTTTAATAACATTACGTTGGAAGTCATTAATATTTCTATTCTACAACAACTTTAACTTACAACAAGTTTGTTTGCATGGCCATCCTCCGCAGCAAGCATAGAAATACGTTTTATCTACAAAACAAGTACTTTAACTTATTTTCCACTTATCTAAAAACCGCTATTACCTTACATTACGAAAAGTTATTACTTCTAATACTTCAAGAATAAACCACTAGGCATGACTTACTACTATCACACTGACGCCTAACGATTTCTGTGAGAGAATTTTCGATTCTATTCCCGTTCAAGACGTTGTCTGTTACGTCAATACTTCATAAATCTAGACTGGTACATCGTGCAGCTGTAGCTACAGCATCGAAATATCTGAGATACGAAACTGAACATGAATATCTTGCTGCCAGCGAGATCCAGATACAGTGACTCACGTGATTATTCGGACAGACATGATATCTGCCTTCGTATTAGTGATTTCAGTAATAATAAAGCGCTAGTATAAAGTAAATACTAGTTCCTGTAAGAAATGTAAAAACAAAATGTCCATCGTACTTCGAAAGAACACTGCAAATACAAACATAGGAATTAAAAACACGATCAAAAACAAAACCAATATTACACAAAATTATTCGGACACCTTTCAGGAAGGTATAATGAACTGTGTAGAAAAAGTAAAATAGAAACAGTGAATAGTCCAAGAACAAAAAATGCGATAAAGAGCAAGCTTTAACAGCAGCAGTGTCGTGGGTAAGTTGTCATGGTGTTGGACTGCTAAACAAGCGAGCCGTGTTCAAAACTGCTTTATGCCTTTTTTTCATATCATTATGAACTGTCCGTCTAGGCATTGAAATTTTTGTTCTCTTTCTGTAGTCTTGGCAGCTGTCATACTATACATTAGTTGCATATGATAAGAATATGTTGCCGTCGCAAGTAAATGTCCTGAGTAGTGACAGATACCACATAGACGTCTCACGGAATTGAAAACAACAAGTAAACGGGTGTGAACCATGTTATAACAAAGGAATTCGAAAGTCAACACTTCCAAAACGAAACGCAACTTCACAAACTTATCTTTCGATAGAGTACAAAGACTCTGCATGTTTGTAAAACTGTTGCATTGATTTGCTGCGCAGCTTATGTAACAAACTATTATGTTTTCACGATTTCCTTTGGAATGATCACATTCACATTCATGCGAACACCTATATCGTGCAAGGAGGCATATCTCACTTACCAGCCATACAAAACAGATGCGTTGATAAGAGATTCCTATCACACGACACGTACTGTCACCAATGCCACGTATGACACACCAGACGTGTTTTCCGGTGGAGGATTCGGTTTAACAGTCGCCTTGCAGGGGGCTCTTCTAGAAGTCGGTCAACTGTTAATTCTTTATCTCTTTTTAATCTGTATTTTAATGTTTAACATCTTCTGTTGTTGATTCTGCACTTGTCAGCCTATTTTTATGCTGCTGCATTTGTTACTTTATGTTGTGGTCACGATACATTCTGTTTCAATAGCGGTGTTATTAATTAATTGATGAGTGTAAATAGTGTTTCATATATTTTGCGAAGAACTGTTTCTCATTGTTGTGCGTTGTAACGTTTGTTACATAGAAACTCTTTGGTTGGAATTTTCTGCTGTGCTTCATTAGAATTTTTTCCTACTATCCTAGTTCGCAGTCTGTAGTATCTTCTGTGCGTCAGCACATCTGTTCTGCTAATATAAACATAAATATCGTAATCACGCTAACAATAATCTGTCATAAGCATCTTGACAAACTGTCATTAGTCTCAAGTCTTGGTGGCACACCTGTGACTATTATACTATTGCTCATTTTTAACACCCAAACCTCCAGATGTCAGACACTCAGATGGGTACCAAACATTGTATGGCAATAGAGTATCAACCAAAACTCCAATTTAGTTCGCACTATGTGCTGTCGTCCAGCGAAACGGGCCTAAAGTTCAGTAAAAATAACACCATAACTACGGAGCACATCAAAAGCAAAACTATGAAACACTCATACCAACAGCTTCCGTGGGGAAGTTGGTACAGCTTTAGATCTTCGTACCAAGGATCATGGGTTCAAACCCCAAATGATGACTTTTTTTTACAGTGTTATAAGTGAAAGTGTTATATCTCCTTCATCACGCGTGGTGTCTGTTCCGTAGCACATGTTTCGACAGAACACCACTCCTATCTAAACAAACGTACTCTATAGGTTTACTACTTTCAAGTAACGAAACGAAAACAGGCTGCCAAAAGAACATTGCTGCGAACTCCGAAAAGTCCTTTTACATGTCAGGAAAATGTTCTTCCATATAACAGTTTCACACGTAAACAGTTAAATTGTTATCAAAGGGGTTTGAACGCAGGGCCTTTGGTACACCGACCTCAAGCTCCTCCAACTTTTTTTTGTTGCATTTGTTCGGGCGTACGTCCCATGACACTCGTTCAAGTTCATCAGTGATCCATTCTCTTTTTTTTTTACTGTAGAGGGCAGCTAACCCTCTGACCGAACACGCTGAGGTACCGTGCAGGAACCAATTCAACATCACGAGATCTGCTAATCAAACATTCACAGATACGCTTTTCCTGTCCTTCGTCGTTCTGGTGTTACTTTTAATTACCGTTTACGCACCTTCTACTGAACGATAGCACATATCACGAACTAAGTCGGTGTTTTGCTTGATACTATGACGACGTACTATGTTTGGTACGGATCTGAGTATGACTTTTGGAGGTTTGGATGTAAGTAAAAAGCTTAGCTCTCTTAATCAGTTTTTCAGTGTACGTGACTTTGTTTTAACAGGCTTTCGCGCTCCTGGTGGCGGTAAGATGTTTACCTGCGTTGTGTCATTGTTGAGATACGGATCGAATTCGTGACATACCAAAAAATTTCCTTCCTCATGATATCTGTCGTATGATAAGATAAATTAACTTCAGTTGAAGTAAAATCCATTTCCTGCAGGCTACACTATTGTAACTTACTCGCACGCCAGAGCTAATGCTCTATAATCTGATTTTGGGTTTGTGAAGGAGAAATACTTTCAAGAACACTAACATATGCACCGATTTACTGCAAAGTCTGCTTCGCAGTTTCAGGGTGCATGTCCTACTCACACTTCAAAATCTTAAAAGTTATAATAATAGTGATAACCAGTTTTCTCATGGGGCAGTTTTTGAATAATGATGTATACAAAGTAGACATTATGTTGTGGAGAAACCAGGAACGGAATTTTCCGGTAATGCAACTGAGAATAATGTTGCTACGAAACAGAGCAATGGTTGCAAACTGTATATACTCTAATCAAAATATCCACGGGTGTACTGCCGCTCTACAGTGTCCAATGGACACAATATTTCGGCGATCATACATGTCGCCATCATCAGGTGAACTGACGGACTCAGCTCCTGGCGGCGGCCGATTTAAATACCCTCCGCCCGCGGCGCGCTCCCTCCGCCGTCCGCGCCCCGCGCCACGGTCGCGCGGTGGAACAGATTCCGACGGCGTCTGAGATGACGTCGGAGTGATGGCTCTGTCCGCCGTGGTCGTCACAACTATACGTTTGCTCGATTTACTCTTGATTAACAAGATCGCTGGTTCCCAAGCCTTGCTAAGATTATAACCACAGTCACGGTTTATGAGGTCGTCATTGCTGCGAATTTCGATGGCCTCTCTAACAACGCTGTCCCAGTATCTCGGCGTCTGTACCAGAATCCTCGTGCGTTCATACTACATAGCATGATTTTCCGACAAACAATGTTCAGCGGCCGCCGACTTGCTCGTATACATCAGTCGAGTGTGCCTCTGGTGTTCACGGCATTACGCATCGTCTGACTAAAATAGGACTTGCCACATTGACACGGAATCAGGTACACGCCGGCCTTCCTCAAACCGAGGTCGTCTTTGGCGCTCCCCACCACCGCACGAGTTTTATTCGGAGGACAAAACACAGTTCCGACCCGGTGTTTCTTCAAAATGCGGGCGATTTTCCCCGAGAGTGCGCCTGTATATGGAATAAACGCAGTGCCTACCTCCTCCCTCGTGATTTCATCCACCTCCACAGGCTGTGCTGTAGCGGTTGGGCGGAGAGCACGTTGAATCTGCCACTCTGAGTACCCATTTTTTCGAAATACAGGTCTCAGATGTTCCAATTCCTGGGGTAGACTCTCAGCGTCATTGATAGTGCGCGCCCTATGTACTAGACTAGGAAGGCCGGCGTGTACCAGATTCCGTGTCAATGTGGCAAGTTGTATATTGGTCAGACGATGCGTACCGTCGAGGATCGATGCCGTGAGCACCAGAGGCACACTCGACTGATGTATCCGAGCAAGTCGGCGATCGCTGAACATTGTCGGAAAATCACGCTATGGAGTATGAACGCACGAGGATTCTGGTACAGACGTCGAGATACTGGGACAGCGTTGTTAGAGAGGCCATCGAAATTCGCACCAATGACGACCTCATAAACCGTGACTGTGGCTATAATCTTAGCAAGGCTTGGGAACCAGCGATTGGGTTAATCAAGAGTAAATCGAGCAAACGTATAGTTGTGACGACCACGGCGGACAGAGCCATCACACCGACGTCATCTCAGACGCCGTCGCAATCTGTTCCAGCGCGCGACCTTGGCGCGGGGCGCGGACAGCGGAGTGAGCGCGCCGCGGGCGGAGGGTATTTAAATCGGCCGCCGCCGCTACCGAACCCAGTTCCCTCTGAGCAGCCATAGCGTACGGATTTCCGTGCCGTAACGTTCACAGGAGCTCAGTCCGTCAGTTCACCTGATGATGGTGAACATGTATGATTGCCGAAATATTGTGCCCGTTGGACACTGTGTACCGGCAGTACACCCGTGGATATTTTGATTATAAAATACGCCGGGAGAAACTCAGGAATTGTATATACTCTACTCTTTTTATTCGATATAGCGGAGGCAGGTTTGGATTAAGCTTCCCTTCGAGTTTGGTGTCATATGTTCGGATTGGCGAAATATTGGGAAGGAAATCGGCGATGTCCAATTAAAAAGAACCATCCCAGAGTTCGCTTACAGCAATGTGAGGAACTGCAGAAGACATTTATCTGCTTGACAGATCTAAGTGGTGCTGGAGCTACAATTGCTCTGGCACACCAGGCTGCTAATATCTGCTATTCCTTCGTGTCCCTCGTTAGTTACCCTCATCACAATGTTTGCTACGCCCAGTCCAAAGTCTTTTCCAGTATAGGGGCCCGAACCCAGTTACTGGACGGACTCACTTAGTGGTAGTCTTCGGAGGCAGATGAATACGAGTATACAGGGTGTTACAAAAAGGTACGGCCAAACTTTCAGGAAACATTCCTCACACACAAATAAAGAAAAGATGTTATGTGGACATGTGTCCAGAAACGCTTAATTTCCATGTTAGAGCTCATTTTAGTTTCGTCAGTATGTACTGTACTTCCTCGAGTCACCGCCAGTTGGCCCAATTGAAGGAAGGTAATGTTGACTTCGGTGCTTGTGTTGACATGCGACTCATTGCTCTGCAGTACTAGCATCAAGCACATCAGTACGTAGCATCAACAGGTTAGTGTTCATCACGAACGTGGTTTTGCAGTCAGTGCAATGTTTACAAATGCGGAGTTGGCTGATGCCCATTTGATGTATGGATTAGCACGGGGCAATAGCCGTGGCGCGGTACGTTTGTATCGAGACAGATTTCCAGAACGAAAGTGTCCCGGCAGGATGACGTTCGAAGCAATCGATCGGCGTCTTAGGGAGCACGGAACATTCCAGCCTATGACTCGCGACTGGGGAAGACCTAGAACGACGAGGACACCTGCAATGGACGAGGCAATTATTCGTGCGGTTGACGATAACCCTAATGTCAGCGTCAGAGAAGTTGCTGCTGTACAAGGTAACGTTGAACACCTCACTGTATGGAGAGTGCTACGGGAGAACCAGTTGTTTCCGTACCATGTACAGCGTGTGGAGGCACTATCAGCAGCTGATTGGCCTCCACGGGTACACTTCTGCGAATGGTTCATCCAACAATGTATCAATCCTCATTTCAGTGCAAATATTCTCTTTACGGATGAGGCTTCATTCCAACGTGATCAAATTGTAAATTTTCACAATCAACATGTGTGGGCTGACGAGAATCCGTACGCAATTGTGCAATGACGTCATCAACACAGATTTTCTGTGAACGTTTGGGCTGGCATTGTTGGTGATGTCTTGATTGGGCCCCATGTTCTTCCACCTACGCTCAATGGAGCACGTTATCATGATTTCACACGGGATACTCTAACTGTGCTGCTAGAACATGTGCCTTTACAAGTACGACACAACATGTGGTTCACGCACGATGGAGCTCTTGCACATTTCAGTCAAAGTGTTCATACGCTTCTCAACAACAGATTCGGTGACCGATGGATTGGTAGAGGCGGACAAATTCCATGGGCTCCACGCTCTCCTGACCTCAACCATCTTGACTTTCATTTATGGGGGCATTTGAAAGCTATTGTCTACGCAACCCCGGTACCAAATGTAGAGACTCTTCGTGCTCGTATTGTGGACGGCTGTGATACAAAATGCCATTCTCCAGGGCTGCATCAGCGCATCAGGGATTCCATGCGACGGAGGGTGGATGCATGTATCCTTGCTAACGGAGGACATTTTGAACATTTCCTGTAACAAAGTGTTTGAAGTCACGCTGGTACGTTCTGTTGCTGTGTGTTTCCATTCCATGATTAATGTGATTTGAAGAGAAGTAATAAAATGAGCTCTAACACGGAAAGTAAGCGTTTCCTTGGCTTGACTCTGAGCACTATGGGACTTAACAGCTGTGGTCATCAGTCCCCTAGAACTTAGAACTACTTAAACCTAACTAACCTAAGGACATCACACACATCCATGCCCGAGGCAGGAATCGAACCTGCGACCGTAGCAGTCGCGCGATTCCGGACTGCGCGCCTAGAACCGCGAGACCACCACGGCCGGCTAAGCGTTTCCGGACATATGTCCACATAACATATTTTCGTTCTTTGTGTGTGAGGAATGTTTCCTGAAAGTTTGGCCATACCTTTTTGTAACACCCTGTATATGGAACATCAGAATTACAATGCACAACAGAATTAATGGATGACTTTTTCGTAACACCGTAATCGACTGCGACGCATTGGCTCAAAGGTGCCTACAACCCTCCTCTGTAGTGGTGCAAAAGTGTCGCACCCTGCGACGTTTGCCGGCCGGAGTGGCCGAGCGGTTCTAGGCGCTTCACTCTGGAACCGCGCGACCGCTACGGTCGCAGGTTCGAATCCTGCCGCGGGCATGGATGTGTGTGATGTCCTTAGGTTATTTAGGTTTAAGCAGTTCTAAGTTCTGGGGGACTGATGACCTTAGAAGTTAAGTCCCATAGTGCTCAGAGCCATTTTGAACCTGCGACGTTTCAGACAGAAATGTGTTGATATATGTGAAAAAGGCCTTGTGAGCTGCAATTAGGGTAATGATGCCACACTGGGACCAAATATCAACGCAATTCTACCAAACGCCACCGTGGACGTGTCACACGATGAGAAGTTCGTCATAACCCCTCTCACCAAAGTTTCACACCTCCTTTCGCCGTCTCTGTAATGGACGTCACAACTGCGACACAGCGTTGAAAAAGCGTTCTTTTATTACGGGTGACCGAAGAAAACGTTTCAGACACAACACCGCTCAGAATCGACACAGAAAGGCATACAGGGCGTCAATGAAACTGCACCTTTTCCACACATCTCGCGATCGAAAACGACAGTTCGGAGTGCAATGAGCAGCAGCAAGATGTTTTCGACATGTTTTGACACTGCCGACAGTCACGGTCATTTCACCTCTTCTCTATGGTCAATGTGGGGCTTCATCCTCATTGAACCTGATGACACCCGTTTGGATCAGAACGCGACCGCAGTTTTTGCTCTCGTATACAGGTTGGAACCACTAGGGACCATTCAAACACATTCGACGAAATTTGAATGTGATACAAAGCAGCAAAGCGTATTTTTGCTTTTCCAACACTCCAGTTTCTTGCCCTTCTGTGACGTGATCTCGTGGGAGTACAACGTTATCACGTGCGTGAATAAAACTGCAAAGGGTCCGTTTAAGAGGCTTCAGTTTGGCAGCGCCCTCCGTGCCACTCGCTCATCTTTGTTGAGCGCGTTAGAAATGTGCTTTCAGAAGGTTGGACACCAAATCAGCCCCACACCTGCTCTAGCGCCTATGGAATGGGCAACCATTTCGACACACTTTTTCTGGGGTTTGCCTACCCTCTGGCGCTAGGGCAGCCGTCAGGCTGAACTGGTCAGTTTCTGACAGGCACTTTTGTAACGTACCCAACGAAGTTGCGTGGGTGGCACCGCGTTGTTGCTGAACTTGGAGGTGGGGGGTGGGGGAGGCGGTCTTACCCCTTTTCCGTTTTATTCGCACACATGTTAATGTTGCAGTCCCTCGGGATCACGCCATAGCAGGGCGGAAAACAGGATGGATAAAAGAGCGTAAGTACCCTTTGCTGCTTCGGTTGCCGCTCAAATGTGAACGGTTTTGAAAGGTGCCTAGTGGTTCCAGCCTGTACACAGGAGCAAAAATTGCGGTCGCGCTGCAATCCAATGGGATGACAACGCCTTCAGCGAGGATGCAGCCCTACAGTGTCCTTACAGAAAGGCTGAAACGTCCGAGGGTGTTAGCAGTGTCAAAAGACGTTCGAAGTCCGTGGTTCCGCGTAGCGCCCCAGTCTCTCATGATGTCTACTGAGGTCGCTGATATGGAGTACCTGGCAGTAGGTGGCAGCACAGTGCACCTAATATGAAAAACGTATGTTTTGGGGGTGTCCGAATACTTTTCATCACATAGTGTATATGGGATGCCTTGCAACGTTCTGTTCAGAAGAGATCTGCATCCCTCGAACTTTTACGGATTTATGGACAGCCCTGCAGGGTTCATGGTGTCAGTTGCCTCCAGCACTACCTTAGACACTAGTCGAGTCCGTGCCATGTCGTTTTGCGGCACTTCTGCGTGCTCGCGGGGGTCCTACTCTATATTAGGCAGGTGTACCAGTTTTTTTTCTTTCTTAAGTGTATATTATCGTACTGATTAATTTGAGCCCGGATCGTTGTGCCGTGTGTATGTGTGTGTGTGTGTGTGTGTGTGTGTGTGTGTGTGTGTGTGTGTGTACGTGAGCGGGGTGGGGTAGTGGACGGTTGAGGTTTGGCGCCGGATATCAGCCAATTACTCCAAAAGCATGTTTATGTTGTTATAAATGTAACCTTCGAAGATGTACACAATATGTGGCTTCGTGGTGGGCTACGTCAAACTATAGTCCAAAAATATGGATACCCTTTGTCCGTGCGTAGCGTACACCTGTACCGGCTTACTGAGATCATCTTGAGTTATACAAGACGTAGCGACTGTACTACACGCTGAAAGACATGGTCATTAATACGATGGTGTTGCTTTTCAATCTTTCTTCTATGTAACAAGATCTGTCAATCGACAATAGAACATCCCACAGCGGAGGCTAGAAGTGAGTAAAAAAAAAAAAAAACGTAAATTTCGTCAACTTCGTAACAGTGTTATCTCCACCATTTGACAGCATCTCTAAAGTTTCGGGCACTCTGACACGGCAACTCGGCAACATGTGAAACTGAACGCACGTGGGCTGTTGTTGCTCGATTCTAGGGTTTTTTTGCTTGTCAACGGTGTCTGTTATCCAGTCCTTTTAGTTTGTATTTGTCAGAAGAGAACCATCCCGGCTCCAGAGAGTTTCTCTCTGGCTTCAAAGTATGGGGTATCTCTGATGGAAAATATACAAGTTAATATATCTAAGGAAATATTAAATATTGAAAAATATTGACACCAGTGTCATAGCCCCTACTAAACTATCAACAGCGTCCGCATATGTCATTATTACAAGAAAAATAAACGTCTTTTCGAGACTTTTTTCAGCTCTTGCACTCTAATATGCGGATCGTCTCAGTGTCCAGCGCACAGAATGTGGCATACAGCAGTCAGTCATTTCGAGGTGGTCAGAGTCCTTTGTTACCAAAAGTGTAAACGTATGGTCTTTCCTTTCTTCACGCTCTGCATTTAGGATCCCTGGACATGTCACACGAGTGTACGAGTCCTCGTCGCAGCCAATCAGAAGCACCTGGACCCAAGAAGTCCTCTCGGAGCATCCTCTTCGTGTTGGTGTTCCTTTATTATTGCATCAGCTCCGTCGTTTATTCTTCCATAACGGCGCGGTGGGCAGTGGTCATAATGTTTTGACTTATCAGTGTCTGTGTATTTACTAGAATGGTGACTTTGTCACACCTTTATTAAATAATTGTCATGTTTGGTTTGTTTTTAGGTTCAGCCAGTGTCTGCTGTCCTGATACACGCTGAAATCGCCGCACCACAGTATCGTAGCGCGCCGCCACAAAAGTCAAAAGAGCGCTGCCCATCTCCACTTTTTGCATTCTGGCCTTAGAAGGGCCAGTCGGGCCCCCACCGACCACCAAGTCTACCTATGCTAATGGCGTCGTTGGATGCGGTATAGGGGGGGCGGGGCATGAGGTCAGCAGACAGCTGTCTCCGTCATTGGCGGGGTTCCTGACCTTGGCCTTACAAGCCAGGTGCACCCGTCACAGTCCCCCCATTATGGAAGAACCCTGGTTGGTAGAGTGCGCCCGCATCTCGTGGTCGTGCGGTAGCGTTCTCGCTTCCCACGCCCGGGTTCCCGGGTTCGATTCCCGGCGGGGTCGGGGATTTTCTCTGCCTCGTGATGGCTGGGTGTTGTGTGATGTCCTTAGGTTAGTTAGGTTTAAGTAGTTCTAAGTTCTAGGGGACTGATGACCATAGATGTTAAGTCCCATAGTGCTCAGAGCCATTTTTGGTAGAGTGCACGCTGAATAACGTGACCAGTAGATGTGCAGTCGGCAGGGCACGCTTGGTGAGAACGGTAGTTGTGGATGTTGCGGGCATACGCTGTAGGGGCAATGCCAAACGTTGGAGGGTAAGTGCCGTTCTAAGATGAAGCGTACGATCACATTTTTTGTAATTATTAAGTGGAGCACCTCCACGCTCACATCTGCACAGTGACCAATCAAAAAAATCTAGTGTCACCTGTGATTTGGGTCGAATCTACGAAAAATTCCGCTGAAAACGCAACAAAAACAGCGATTTAATTTCATCTAGCTTTTTAACCATTTGTAACTTTCAGAGAAGCGTCATGAGTGGCGAATTTCGAGTAAAACCTACATTTCTGATGTTGCCTAGTTTAAATTTGCTTCTTTTGCCGGAACACAACAGAGTTTATACATGTCCGAAAGAACAGATACCATCTTCATATAGAAAAGGCATACCGGCCAGTGATCTCCTTCAGTGCGGATGCACCCACATTGCCCGAACACCTACGGGAATCGGTAGATTGACTGCCGCGAGTAGTGAGTATAGTGGGCAGGGACACTATAAATGTAGTGTGTGGACTGTAAGTTGGAAGTGTGGGTCTCACGGGGAGCGTGCCACAGATAAGTCCTCTGTGTCCTCGGTGGCTCAGTCGGATAGAGCGTCTGCAATCTAAGCAGGAGGTCGTTGGTTCGAGTCCCGGTCGTGGTACACAGTTTCAAATGTCCCCGTTGACACTTATCAACGCCTGTAAGCAGCAAAAGTTCATGATTTCATTGCAGTTGCATTCACTAACAAATTGTGCAGTCGTAGTTGTGGGAGAATTCTGAAACTGGTTTATTAAGTCAGGAACTATGGAAAAGTAAGGTAAATACCAAGTGAAAAAGCACGTTCTCGGTACAAAAATAAACCTGTAATGTTTCTATTTATGCTGTTGCAAAACTCATAGCACTTCTCGTTTCGCAAACTAGCTATGATCCTTAAAAATTACATTATTTCATTGCAAACGTCTGTAGTTAATGGAATGCATGGTAGATAATGAAATTTTGCATAATAACTTTATGGCAAAATATTCTCTTATAATATGCCAAAGTTTCATTTCAGTATCTCAAATGAAATATGAAAAGTGTTGTGGTTATTTCGTTCTGGCTTTGTTGCTGACCCGCGCAATCGCAAATGAGTGTGCTACGTCAGATCAGTTTTCTCGAGACTAGTAATAGATAGAGACCTCTACCCAAGTCTCAATATCTTCGCTGTAATTCCTACACAGCGACATATTATGTAATATGGACCAAAGACAAAATCATAGACACCTGTTTTTCATTGCAAACTTTTTCGAATTCCATGCAGTGTCTTACTTAACTGCAAACATCACAGTAACTATGACCATTAACGAAATAATGGGCATATCATCATGAAGTTCACATATAAAGCTATAAGCTACACAAAAATGAGTTTTTACCGAGTAATTTCTGTAAAATTGTTTAAGAATGATTGCAGGGTGTGAACCTTGATTCTGTCATCACAGCGCGTCGCCGACTGCCCGATAGGGAGCAAACTATGTTGGCCTCCCATTCCTTACAAACAAATTATCTCCCCCAGCGAACTGGACGAAAACTGGTAACTGCACAGCGGCCACCGTATCCTGCGCGGACTCTACTGGGAATCGAACCCTGGTCCTTCGCATAGAAGTCACTGCTCTGACCACTCTGCTGTGGAGGGCGACTTAATTTATGAATGAACTGTGCTCTTTTGTTTGGTCTCATCTAGGGTTGTGCTACAGTACTGCGGATTGGTGATATCAATGTGTACCAGTATTGTGAACGTATACTATCAAAGGGACAATCTAAGACAAAGACAGCCCACAAGAAAATTGGCAACACTGTACCCTTTTCTTGCAGGTGGAGGAGCCATAAGAAAATTGGCAACACTGTACCCTTTTCTTGCAGGTGGAGGAGCCATGGAAGAGGGAGAAGAGCGCAGAGGGTCTCTGGTAGACGACATGGTGGCGCTAATGTCGTCCGGGCATGCTGCTGACGTCACCATCATGGTGGACGGCTTCTGGCTGCCCGCACACAGAGCTGTGCTGACGGCGCGCAGCTCTGTGTTCGCCGCCATTTTCCGAGAGCAGGTGCTGGAAGTTACTGGCGGCAGCATCACTGCCATCGACATGAGCCACGAGGTGCTGGGGCAGCTCCTGCAGTTCATGTACAGCGACGAAGCGCCCCTGCTGGAGTGTGTCGCCGCAGAGCTGCTCGCAGTTGCCGACAAATACTGCGTGTCCCTGCTGAAGCAGCAGTGCGAGGAGCAGATGATTTTTGGACTGACCGTGGATAATGCTGCAGACAGCGCCGTCCTCGCCTTTGAACATATGTGCCCAAAGCTGAAGGCGGCGGCCATCAACTTCATCAGTTCGCACTACAAAGAAGTTATGGCTACAGAGGGATGGACGAACGCACTGCGGCACCACACTGAAGTCAGTGTGGAGATCTGTCGTCTGCTGGGGGATGCTAAAACTCTAGAGGCAGAATGGTATGACTTTCTGTGTGGTTTCTTTCCTGTGAGCTATTCCTACTTTTTCACTTTTTTTATCGCAATAGCACAGTTATGTCACGTATCCTTATGCAGCAGCGGCCAAGATGCAGAAATGTTTAAATTCCCGATAGAGCAACTCTCTAGGGTGGGGCCTGATGATACAGCACACCCAGAACAAGTCCTTGCTACACAGGTGTCTGCGCCGGTCGTGGTGGCCGAGCGGTTCTAGGCGCTTCAGTCTGGAACCGCGTGACTGCTACGGTCGCAGGTTCGAATCCTGCCTCGGGCATGGATGTGTGTGATGCCCTTAGGTTAGTTAGGTTTAAGTAGTTTTAAGTTCTAGGGGACTGATGACCTCAGATGTTAAGTCCCATAGTGCTCAGAGCCTTTTAACCATCTGAACAGGTGTCTGCATTGGATTTAGAAATTCTCTTGACGTTTGACCAGAGAGTTGCATCACAGTAGTCGTTGGAATGAAGTACGCAAATATGCTTTTTACAGTAAAGTAACACTTAAGAAAATCATTCAGCATCTCACACTGGAAAATATTATCAACATTTTTAGTTAAATACTTCAACTGTAGTTTTTACTATGACATTTTACTTCAGTATATCCACATATCCTGTTGCTCTATAGTGGTATTCAGGCTCGCCTCGATAGCTGAGTTGTCAGCGTGACGGATTGCCGTCCGACGGGCCAGGGCTCGATTCCCGGCTGGGTTGGGGATTTTCTCTACTCAGAGACTGGATGTTGTCTTCATCATCATTTCATCCCCATCCGGCGCGCAGGTGCCCAATGTGGCGTCGAATGTACGAAGCGCGTTTTTTTAAGTAAGTAACGTTTTGAAATTAAAAAAAGACGTGCTATGATATGTCAATAATTTTATTTTTACATGAAAGCCTGTACCTTAATCTACTTTTCTACATAATTTCCGTCAATATTGAGGCACTTGCCATAACGTTGTACCAGTTTTTGAATACCCCTCTCACAGAAGTCTGCCGCTTGACTTGTTAACCACTGCATCACCACTGTTTCGACTTTGTCGACGCTGACCGCCCAGGTGTCTCTTCAAGTGCAGGAACGGATGGTAGTCACTGGGCGCAAGATCGGGACTGGACGGAGGATGATCTGGAGTTTCCCATCGAAAAGATGTGATGAGATCTTTGGTCTGATTCGCCACATGCGGACGGGCATTGTCTTGCAGCAAAATGATGCCCTTGCTCAACTTCCATGGACTGTTGTTTGATTCTGGTGTGACATAGGCCACCCATGTTTCATCGCCCGTAGCAATTTGGCTTAAGAAATCATCACCGTAGTTGTGGTACCGCTCAAGGAAAGTCAATGCACTGTATAAACGTTTGGTTTTCTGCACATCCGTCAACATTTTCGGTACCCAACATGCGCACAATTTTCGGTAATTCAAGTGCTCGGTCACAATGCCATACAAAACACTACAAGAAACATAAGGAAAATCGTCCCGCAAGGATGACTTTATTGTCCACTTCCTGCACCAAACTTCCATTAACGACCGAAGGACGCACACTCCGTTGTTCGTCATGCACATTTGTGCGGCCATCTTTAAATGCTCTCACCCACTTTCTTACCATTCCACCACTCATAATGTTTTCTCCGTAAACTGCACAGATCTCACGACGAATATCGATCGTTTTTAGGCCTTTAGCACAAAGAAATCTTATGACAGCCCGTACTTCACAGTCGGAGGGACTCACTATTATCGGAGGCATCTTAAACAGTCAGTACACAACGTCAACAGGGAAGAGTCAGACTGTAATGGCATCAGTGCGTAGATTAAGGTACAGGCTTTCATGTAAAAATAAAATTATTGAGATATCTTAGCACGTCTTTTTTAAATTTCAAAACGGTACTTACTTAAAAAACACCCCGCGTAATAAGACCCGCACCAAGGCGGCCGGACCTGCCCCGTAGGGGGCCTCCCGGCCAATGACGCCAAACGCTCATTTACAGTGGTATTCAGGGTTATCAGCAATGTCCCATCTTGCTCGCCATTTACAACCTCCACTGTAAGGGGCCTCCCGGCCAATGACGCCAAACGCTCATTTACAGTGGTATTCAGGGGTATCAGCAATGTCCCATCTTGCTCGCCATTTACAACCTCCACTGTAAGGGGCCTCCCGGCCAATGACGCCAAACGCTCATTTACAGTGGTAAATGGAAATGTCGTGTGGCTAGGGCCTCCCGTCGGGTAGACCGTTCGCCTGGTGCAGGTCTTTCGATTTGACGCCACTTCGGCGACCTGCGCGTCGATGAGGATGAAATGATGATGATTAGGACAACACAACACCCAGTCCCTGAGCGGAGAAAATTTATTCAGGGGTATCAGCAATGTCCCATCTTGCTCGCCATTTACAATCTTGCACAAACTGGACTTGTGATCACAGTGAAACTCCTGCCACTGGTCAATCTCGTAATGTTCTACACAGTGATGTCCCTTGTGATATACAGTTAATGAGTTGTTTCGAGTGATTATATCGTATGTCTCCCGAATGTAACTATGGAGAACGTTAGTGGTACCAAGCCCAATTCGTGTTATTTATAACATGATATCCTATTGAAACTTCCTGGCAGATTAAAACTGTGTGCCCGACCGAGAGTCGAACTCGGGACATTTGCCTTTCGCGGGCAAGTGCTCTACCAACAGAGCTACCGAAGCACGACTCACGCCCGGTACTCACAGCTTTACTTCTGCCAGTACCTCGTCTCCTACCTTCCAAACTTTACAGAAGCTCTCCTGTAAAGTTTGGAAGGTAGGAGACGAGGTACTGGCAGAAGTAAAGCTGTGAGTACCGGGCGTGAGTCGTGCTTCGGTAGCTCTGTTGGTAGAGCACTTGCCCGCGAAAGGCAAATGTCCCGAGTTCGAGTCTCGGTCGGGCACACAGTTTTAATCTGCCAGGAAGTTTCATATCAGCGCACACTCCGCTGCAGAGTGAAAATCTCATTATGATATCCTATTGTAATAATTCCACGATATGCCATTGTCGGCCACGCATTATTACCAACTAAGCATTTGGTTAGAGGACCCTGCCCATATTGCTCCAAACGTACTTAATTGGGGAGACATCCGGCGACCATGTTGGCCATGGTAGGGTTTGCCAAGCACGAAGACAGGCAGCAGAAATTGTCGCCATGTGCAGACACCAATCATCTTACTGAAATGTGGGCCCAGGATGTCTTATCATGAAGAATGGCACAGAATATCGTCGACGTATCGCAATGCTGTAAGGGTTCCACGGATGACACCCGAAGGGGTCCTGCTATGAAATGAAATGACACTCCAGACCATCACTGCTGCTTGTCGGACCATATGGCGGGTGACTTGTTATCCCACTGCTGTCCAGAGCATCTCCAGACATGCCTTTGCCGTTCATTGGGGCTCATTTCCAAGCGGGTCTCATCGCTCTAGTCTAAGAGTTTCCAGGTCGAAGACGTATCTGGACGTTCACCGGACACTGGAGGAATCTGAATTTGTCACCCGCCATATAGCCCGACCACCAGGAGTAATGGTCTGGTGTGCCAATTCATTTCATAGCGGCACCCTTATGGTTGTCATGACAGCTCACTTACAGCACAGTGGTACGTCGACGATATTCTATGCCCCGTTTTGTTGCCCTTCATGGCAAGCCATCCTGGGCTTACATTTCGGAAAGATAATGGCCGCCCTCACACGGGGGGATATTGCATTGCTTGTCTTCGTACTTGCCAAACCCTATCATGGCTAGCACGGTCGCCACATCCCACCCAACTGAGAACCTTTGGAACATTATGGGTAGGGTCCTCCAAACATCTCGAGATTTTGAGGATCTGATGCGCCAATCTGGCACGATATCGCACAGGAGGACAGTCAATAAGCTTATGAATTAGTGCCAGCCGCGTAATTGGATGCATAAAGCCTAGGCGTGGACCAACGCATTATTGCCTTACACGGTTTGTGAACCTCTTTCTCTTGAATAAATCATACAGTTCTTCTGAAGTTGTAATCATCTGTTTGTCTGTATGTGCACATCACATCCACCAATTTCAGGTAATTTCTTCGTGGTGTGCCGTTGTTTTTTTCTTTTTTTTTGACATCAGTAACGAAGATAAGAACATCAGACTGGAAAAGAAAGAAAAGCTTTCCTAAAAGTTTAATGTGAAACCATATGACATAAAGTTGTTTGTCAGGTAGTCTTAACTGAAAGAATTTGTCCAGAGTGTAAACTTTTACGGGAGTGAAACATGGACAGTATACAAAATAGCCAAGATGAGAATATAACAATTTGAAATGTAGTGCTACAGAGCAATGCTGAAGATAAGGTGAGTACAAGGAGTTACTAAAAAAGAGGAGCTTTACGGCAAAATTTAGGTAAAGGAAGGCGTAAGCTGATAGACGTTCTGAGGCATCAAGGAATAGTCATATGTATAGGAGGGAAGTGTGGAAAGTAAAAGTTTTTGTGGTCTTCAGTCCAGAGACTGGTTTGAAGCAGCTCTCCATGCTACCCTATCCTGTGCAACCTTCTTCATCTAGAAGTACCTACTGCAACCTACATCTTTCTGAATCTCCTTAGTGTATTAATCTCTTGGTCTCTCTCTACGTCTTTTACCCCCCATGCTGCCCTCCCTTGATGTCTCAGAACATGTCCTACCAACCGATCCCTTCTTCTAGTCAAGTTATGTCACAAATTCCTCTTCTCCCCAATTCTGTTCAATATCTCATCATTAGTTACGTGATCATCTAATATTCAGCATTATTCTGTAGCACCACGTTCCGAAAACCTCTATTCTCTTCAACTACTTATCGTCCATGTTTCACTTCAATACATGGCTACACTTTCAGAAAAGACTTCCTGACACTTCAATCCATACTCGATGTTAAAAAATTTCTCTTCTTCAGAAACGCTTTCTTTGCCACAGCACCCTGCATTTTATGTCTTCTCTACTTCGACCATGTCCGCCGCTCGTGGTCTCGCGGTAGCGTTCTCGCTTCCCGAGCACGGGATCCCGGGTTCGATTCCCGGCTTGGTCAGGGATTCTCACCTGCCCCAAGATGACTGAGTGTTGTTCACTCCCATCACAAAGGAGGAAGGCAACGGCAAATCACCTACATTAAGACCTTGCCCGGTACGGCGGTGCTCTGTCAAGAAACATGGGACTTCACTCCATTTCCACTTCGACCATCATCAGTTATGTTGCTCCCCAAAGAGCAAAACTCATCTACTACTTTAAGTGCCTCATTTCCTAATCTAATTGCCTCAGCATCACCTCAATTAATTCGACTACATTCCATTATCCTCGTTTTGCTTTTGTTTACGTTCACCTTATTTCCTCCTTTCAAGACTGTCCATTCCGTTCAATTGCCCTTCCAGACCCTATGCTGTCTTAGAATTACAATGTCATCGTGAAACCTCAAAGTTTTTATTTCTTCTCTATGGATTTCAATTCCTACTCCAAATGTTTCTTTTGTTTACTTTACTTCTTGCTCAATGTACAGATTGAATAATTTCGGGGATAGGCTACAAACCTGTCTGACTCCCTTCCCAACCACTGCTTCTCTTTTCATGCCCCTCGACTCTTTATAACTACCATCTGGTTTCTGTATAAAATTTAAATAGCCTTTCGTTCCCTGTATTTGACCCCCGCTACCTTCAGAATCTGAAAGGGACTATTCCAGGCAGCATTGTCAAAAGCTTTCTCTAAGTCTACAAATGCTAGAAAAGCAAATTTGCCTTCCCTTAATGTATCTTCTAAGATGAGTCGTAGGGTCAGTATTGCCTCCAGTGTTCCAACATTTCTACGGAATCCAAACTGATCTTCCCCAAGGTTGGCTTCTACCAGTTTTTCCATTCGACTGTAAATAATTGGTGTTAGAATTTTGCAGCCGTGGCTTATTAAACTGATAGTTCGGTAATTTTCGCACCTGTCAACACCTGCTTTCTTTGGGAATGGAATTGTTATATTCTTCTTGAAGTCTGAGGGTATTTCGTCTGTCTCATACATCTTGCTCACCAGATGGTAGAGTTTTGTCAGGACTGGCTCTCCCAAGGCTATCAGTAGTTCTAATGGAATTTTGTCTACTCCTGGGGCCTTGTTTCGACTCAGGTCTTTCAGTGCTCCATGTGCTCTATCAAATTATTCACGCAGTATCATATCTCCCATTTAATCTTAAACTACGTCCTCTTCCTTTTCCATAATATTGCCCTCCAGTAATTCGCCCTTGTATAGGCCCTCTATATACTCCTTCCACCTTTCTGCTTTCCCTTTTTTGCTTAGAACTGGTTTTCCATCTGAGCTTTTGATATTCATACAAGTGGTTCTCTTTTCTCCAAAGGTCTTTCTAATTCTCCTGTAGGCAGTATCTATCTTGCCCCTAGTGAAATATGCCTCTAATCCTTACATTTGTCCTCTAGCCATCCCTGCGTAGCCATTTTTCACTTCCTGTCGATCTCATTTATTATACATTTGTATTCGTTTTTGCCTGCTTCATTTGTTGCATTTTTATATTGTCTCCTTTCATCAAATAAATTCAGTATCTATTCTGTTACCCAAGCATTTTTACTAGCCATTGTCTTTTTACCTACTTGATTCTCTGCAGCCTTCACTATTTCATCTCTCAAAGCTACCCATTCTTCTTCTACTGTATTTCTTTCCCCCGTTCTTATCAATCGGTCCCTAATGCTCTCTCTGAAATTCTCTGCAATCTCTGGTTCTTTCAGTTTATCCAGGTCCCATCTCCTTAAATTCCTACCTTTTTGCAGTTTGTTCGATTTTAGCCTACAGTTAAAAACCAATAAATTGTGGTCAGAGTCCACATCTGCCTCTGGAAATGTCTTACAATTTAAAACCTGGTTCCTAAATCTCTGTCTTGCCATTATGTAATCTATGTGAAACCTTCCAGTGTCTCCAGGCCTCTTCCAAGTGTACAGCCTTCTTTCATGATTCTTAAACCAAGTGTTAGCTATGATTAAGTTATGCTTTGTGCAAAATTCCTACAGGAGGCTTCCTCTTTCACCATATCATATTGACCTACTACTTTTCCTTCTCTTCCTTTTCCTACTATCGCATTCCAGTTCCCAGTGACTATTACATTTTCGTCTCTCCTCACTATCTCAATGATTTCTTTTATCTCATCCTACATTTCTTCAATCTCTTCATCTTCGGAGCTAGCAGGCATATAAACTTGTACTACTGTCGTAGGCGTGGGCTTCGTGTCTATCTTGGCTACAATAATGCGTTCACTATGCTGTTCGGAGTAAGTTACCCGCTCTTGTATTTTTATATTCATTATTAAACCACTCCTGCATTACCCCTTTTTGAGTTTGTATTTATAACCCTGTATTTACCTGACCAAAAGTCACGTTCCTCCTGCCACCGAACTTCACTAATTCCCACTATATATAACTTTAACCTACCCATTTCCCTTTTTACATTTTCTAATCTACCTGCCCGATTAAGAGATCTCCACTTTTTCATGGGTTGCCAGAACCTGAAGCTTGTGCAGCGTTATGGTTGAAACCTTCCCTTGGCATCCACTTTTCTCTCATGGTTCCTTCAGATGGAGCATTTGGCATTCCAGCACGGAAGCATTGTTCCATATGGGCCTCGAGGCTTCAGGCGGTAAAGTTGAGCGTTGCCTAAGAGGGAACTGGTTGAAAGTTCTCTCCGTAGTGTGGGAGTGTGGAGCTTATTCTATTTTTACTCTTTGGCATTATGATGTTAGAAGTACACAAGGTGTTAAAAGTGTAAGTGAAGGTGTTGCGACTATTGTTAGTTGTTTTTTCTCTGCATCTATCAGTTGTCCTCCAAATACATCACATAATTTACTACCTGATGTTTTCTGCACAGTCGTCACTGCACCACTACGTGGACTACGCCTGTCAGTATACGCTGTTTTACGTCTATGCATCCACACATCAACATCTGACCTGCTGCTCAGGGGGAAATATGCATTAAAGGTTTGCTCTTGCCATATGAACTAGGAGGTACTAATCAACCTAAAATCGTACTACTCCTAATAGCTATGCAATGGAGACTCGTTTAACTGCACCAGTCGTTGTGATAAACGAAAATTTGGCTAATTGAATGTTGGAAGAAAAGCGATTTTTGTATTATTAACTCTAGAAAAGTAAGCTACGTCGGCTCTATATAGTTATTTTTAGGAGAATGTCATACAGTTATGTTTCTACGGTTAACACATAATGAAAGGCGTTTATTTAAAACAACAGAAACAAGCATATGAAAATCAAGAAAAAGTGTTTACCGGATTAGAGACACATTTTCGTACATATGTACATATTTCTTAAAATCACCAAAATACTGCAACGTTAATCATGAAATACCCAATAAAAATCACACAGGACAGTCACTGTAATTTAATTTTGTTTAATATATTTGATAATTGTCATTTGACGTAAACAGTTTTTTTTCTCTTCATTGCTGTTACAACACGAATTCGTTTTAATTGTAGTAAACTAACGGTATCAGTCTGTTTGTTTTCCGAACCATTTGAAAATTGTTTCCAGAACATTTGATGCTTCCACATGAGATAATCTTGCATTATTTTCCGCACCTCATTTTCTTCTGTTTCATCTTCTTGCAATTCCTTCCGTTCGTTTGCCAGCGATAAATTTTAAAATTTTGTCATCCGAAACAATCTGAAAAAGCTTGATCATTACTGTCACAAGTGAGTTACTCTTTCGTATTAACTGCATCACATTCTTGGCATTTTTATGTCATTAGCTCAGCTAGATCTCCAAAAAAGTATAATCCGTTGTGGTTATTAAATTTCCGTGCTCCCATTTTAGCAATCTGTTCTAAACGTTGTTCAAAATCTTCCTTTCAATCAGATCCCACGCATCTAAAACCATGTAACAACACTCCTTCAAATTCATTCGCTTGAAAAACAACAAATCGTCTTCTACGTCATTTTCATCAAGACACATAAATTTACGTAAAAGTTATTTTACATGAAGTCGTTTTCATGTTTGAGTAACACTATGATTCATTGGTTGTAGCAAGGATGTCTCATTAACAGGCAAACATTTTAGTGTAAACATTCCATTTTCTCTCTCTAACGGTTCAGCCGAATGATGAGTTAGCGCAGTATTCAGTAAAAGCAGGATTTTTTTCTTTGTTTACCAATTTCGTTTCGATTTTTTTACTTGATGGATTGAAGTGTTGTCATACCAGCCAATGAATATTTCGGTGTTCATCTATGCACTGTTTTGGTTTTTATAAATTAAGGAACCTTGAAATTTTTGGAGCACAGGGGATTTGTGGATTATCCGCTGAGGAGCAAAGGCATTTCATGGATCCCGGTAGCGTTTGCGTAGACTAACATTGTTTTCGCTCTTTACTAGTTTTGTATTCTGGTGCTGAAACTTCCTATCGAGAAACTGAAGGTTTTAACAGTAATGATTTCTAGTTTACTCTTTTCATAAGTGTTGCAACAGTCATAGTCATTTTCATAACGATTTTTTTAAACCATCTTTAAAAGAATTTGCTGCATGTACATCAGCTAACATTTTTTCACCCTGTATTTCCTACTCGCGAATTCCGTGGCGAGATTTAAATCTGTGCAACCATCCGCTACTCCCCACAAACGATTTATCACCACCTATTCTTTTACTTAACTGTGCTGACTTCTCGCAGAGCAAAAGCCCAGACGTTGGTTGTCCAGTTGATCGTTTTTGTGAAACCAACAAAGTAAAGATTGTTCCAAAACTTCAATTTTTCGGTTTGGTCATCACTTCCAGATGTTCACCCGCGTCTTCAGCATCAAATTTGCAAGTGTACTTCAAAACGGAGTCGGATCTCGTCTCAATAACTTTTTGCGGACGAACCTAAACCATGCATTTCGGATAACATACGACCATTTTCTTTCTTTTTTAGTGAATCTGTAATGTTTATTTTACACTGAAGAGCCAAAGAAACTGGTACACCTGCCTAATTCGTGTCGAGCCCCAGCGAGCACGCAGAAGTGCCGCAACACGAGGTGGCATGGACTTGATTAATGTCTGAAGTAGTGCTGGAGGGAACTGACACCATGAATCCTGCAGGGCTGTCCATAAATCCGTAAGAGTACTCTCTTCTGAACAGCAGGTTGCAAGTCATCCCAGATATGCTCAATAATGATGATGTGTGGGGAGTTTGGTGGCCAGCGGAAGTGTTTAAACTCAGAAGAGTGTTCCTGGAGCCATTCTGTAGACATTATGGACGTGCGGGTGTCGCATTGTCTTGCTGGAATTGCCCAAGTTCTTCGGAATGCACATTGGACATGAATGGATGCAGGTGATCAGACAGGATGCTTACGTACGTGTCACCTGTTACAGTCGTATCTTGAGGTACCAGGGGTCCCATATCACTCCAACTGCACACGCCCCACACCATTACAGAGCCTCATCAACTTGAACAGTCTCCTGCTGACATGTAGGGTCCATGGTTCAAGAGGTTATCTCAATCCCCGTACACGTCCATCTGTCGATCCAATTTGAAACGAGACTCTCCAACCAGGCAACATGTTTCCAGTCATCAGCAGTCCAATGTCGGTGTTCACGGGATGAGGCGAGGCGTAAAGCTTTGTGTCGTGCAGGCATCATGTGTACACGAGTGAGCCTTCGGCTCCGAAAGCACATATCGATGATGTTTCGTTGAATGGTTCGCACACTGACACTTGTTGATGGCCCACCTTCGAAATCTGCAGCACTTTGCAGATGGGTTGCACTTCTGTCACGTTGAACGATTCTCTTCAGTCGTCGTTGGTCCCGTTCTTGCAGGATGTTCTTCCGGCCGCAGCGATGTCGGAGATTTGAAGTTTTACCGGATTTCTGATATTCACGATACACTCGTGAAATGGTCGTATGAGAAAATCTTCACTTCATCACTATATCGGAGATGCTGCGTCCCTTCGCTCGTACGCCGACTATAACACCACCTTGAAACTCACTTAAATCTTGATAACCTGCCATTGCAGTAGCAGTAACAACTGCGCTAGGCGCTTGTATTATATAGGCGTTGCCGGCCGTAGCGCCGTATTCTGTCTGTTTACATATCTATGTATTCGAATAAGCATGCCTATACCAGTTTCTTTGGCGCCTCAGTGTTTGTTTAAGCGATAATACAACTCTCTTGCGCTTTGACACTATTAAGCGTAGACGCGACTCGGTGCAGCGATTGACAACTGTCTGAATGAAAGAATAATGGAATGGGCGGGGCAGAGATGGCGCGGTCTGTGCGGACGGGTAATGTCAACGTGACCCATGTACGGACTAGACTGCAAAGATATTTGCTCGTGGTTGACATTCCGATTAATTGCGAATCCGTATAACTGAGGTCCGGATAATCAAATCTCCACTGTAATTATTAGTTTGCAAATGAAGTAAATGCCGATATAATGTTGTTGAGTACAGTGTCCTCAGTCACCAATAAAATTATCTGAACTTTTCCCTAATCACTCCATATGATTATGGATTGGACAACGGAGCTGCACAATGTGCAGTGCAGTACCTGTACTAAAGAATATGTTGATACAGCGAATACAGAAACAGATCAATGAACCAGTGACGTCAAAGTTGTGTAAGCCATTATTTGTATTACCAAGAGAAAGTTGAGTTCACAAGCAAGAAACAGAATATCGTTGTACTAAAGCAATGAAAAACAAAGGTGTAGCGTCTGTCAGAGGTGAAGCGAAAAACAATAATGGGATTCCACGTACCGCCTTACCTGTTTTCATTCACCGATGTTTAGGCATGCAGTTTAAAACTTAACCGTAATCAAGGAGTTCAGGGTAAAAGAAAGGGTCTGCGTAACGCACTATCATTTACTGTCAAGATTCTGTCCCAATTCGGAATTGGTTGCTTGTACAGGAAAGTAATACTTTCTGCTTTGAACAGTCATGTGATTTATATTTTAGGTCAGTAATGCCTCTGTCGTATTTAAGTTATCGGTGCGTACAGCCCGTAGTCTCTTGACGGAGTTTATAACGTAAAATTAGGATTTCGATATTGACTTCGAGTTAAAAAAGTAGACGCATCAGACGTCAAAATGAAAAAAAAAGACAACTATACAACTACATGTAATTTTATGTACTCTTTTACGTTACCCGATCTAAATGTACAGCAAATTAAGAACGTTTTCGACTAGACGAATTTCACTTTATTGGTAAAACACTATCCCATGTGATTCTGTAAACGCATAATGACCTCTGATAGTGCTCCATCAGTACATACTAGCGCAGCAGCAATCACAACGAACGTGATTTACGAATAAAGCGAAATATGTATCCAAGGTTCTCGGGTGTCCAGCCGGATCCGTTCGTCGAAGTTCCACGATATTTCGGCGGATAACCGTTCCGCCATCATCAGGTGGTGCTAATGGAATGATCTGTCTACGCTGTGTCCGTGGTATTTATGTCCGCGGGGTCCCGAGTCGTACCCCGGCGCGGCCGGCCGGCGGGGCGCCGCGTGGTGGGAGGGGTGGGGGAAGCTGCAGCCACACCCGGTGGTAGGCGCAGTCCATCTCCGTCCGCCGTGGCAGAAGGATCTCGCGTCCGCTCGTGCCGTTGCTCTTTGATCGTGTTTAATAACGGTTTCCAGGCCTTGCTAAGTTGAAACCAGGTGTCCCTGTTGATGAGGTTATCTGTGACTCGAATTTCTATGGCCTCCTTGTAGATACAGTCCCAGTAGGCACTTTTGGCAGTCAGGATTTTTGTCTCTTCGAATTTCGCTGTGTGTCCGGTTTCAATGCAGTGTTCTGCTAGGGCCGAATGATTGGGTTGACGTAAGCGGGTGTGACGTTCGTATTCTTTGCATCGGTCCTCGAGGAGCGTGAATACCAGGGAAGTATGGTAAACTCCTCTTGGTGCTCTTCGAACCACGCACGTACACTGCGAGCTGTGTAACATGTATTGTCCTGCTGGTGGATGACATCGTTCCGAGGAAAGATAAACTGCATGTAGGTGTGAACGTGATCCCCAAGGTGTGATGTACACTTATGTTGATTCATTATGCCTTCCAGAATTACGAGATCGCCCAGGAAATACCCTTCGGCCTGCACCATTCCGTAGATTGTTGCTTTCAGACGTTTCACGCCGTACACGCCAACGGCCATCTGTCCGTTGGAACACAGGACGTGGTTCATCTGAAAAGGCTGCCTGTCGTTGGAAGTGTAGTTGCGGTATTGGCGTGTAAATTCCAGCCATCGTCGCCCATCAACAGCAGTCAGCATGGCTGAATGAACCAGGCACTTGCTGCGGAGGCCCATACGAAGCGACGTTTGTTAAAAGATCGTTGAGGAGACACTGTTGGTAGCCTCTTGATTCAACTGGGCGGTCAGTAGATTAACAGTTGCATGTCTATACGCCCTTACACGACTCCGCAGCTGTCGTTCAACCTTGTTATGAATGGCCTGTGGTGTACCACAATTGCTTCGGCGCTGATTTTGGAATGTGAACAGTTTACAAACTTAGCCGTTTCAGAAGTGCTTCCACCGTTAGCCCGAAAGGCAATGGTCATACGTCAGATAAATCGCTCCGTTAGATTAGTTTACATTAGATTAGATTAGATTACATTAATACTAGTTACATGGATCATGAATACGATATTTCGTAATGATGTGGAACGAGTCAAATTTTCCAATACATGACATAATTAAGTTAATTTAGCAACATAATTAAGTTAATATAACAACTTTTTTTAAAATTTCTTTTATAATTTTTTTTTCTTAATTTATATCTAAAAATTCCTCTATGGAGTAGAAAGAGTTGTCATTCAGAAATTCTTTTAATTTCTTCTTAAATACTTGTTGGTTATCTGTCAGACTTTTGATACTATTTGGTAAGTGACGAAAGACTTTAGTGGCAGTATAATTAACCCCTTTCTGTGCCAAAGTTAGATTTAATCTTGAATAGTGAAGATCATCCTTTCTCCTAGTATTGTAGTTATGCACACTGTTATTACTTTTGAATTGGGCTTGGTTGTTCATAACAAATTTCAGAAGAGAGTATATATACTGAGAAGCTACTGTGGATATCCCTAGATCCTTAAATAAATGTCTGCAGGATGATCTTGGTGGACTCCAGCTATTTTTCTGATTACACGCTTTTGTGCAATAAATACTTTATTCCTCAGTGATGAATTACCCCAAAGTATGATGCCATATGCAAGCAATGAGTGAAAATAGGCGTAGTAAGCTAATTTACTAAGATGTTTACCGCCAAAATTTGCAATGACCCTTATTGCATAAGTAGCTGAACTCAAGCGTTTCAGCAGATCATCAATGTGTTTCTTCCAATTTAATCTCTCATCAATGGACACACTTAAAAATTTTGAATATTCTACCTTTGCTATATGCTTCTGATTAAGGTCTATGTTTATTAATAGTGTCATACCATTTACTGTTCGGAACTGTATGTACTGTGTCTTATCAAAATTCAGTGAGTCCGTTTACAAGGAACCACTTAGTAATTTTCTGAAAGACATTATTAACAATTTCATCAGTTAATTCTTGTTTGTCAGGTGTGATTACTATACTTGTATCATCAGCAAAGAGAACTAACTTTGCCTCTTCATGAATATAGAATGGCAAGTCATTAATATATATTAAGAACAACAAAGGACCCAAGACCGATCCTTGTGGAACCCCATTCTTGATAGTTCCCCAGTTTGAGGAATGTGCTGATCTTTCCGCGTTACAAAGACTGCACTGTTTTCCGCGTCTCTCTTGCTCTGACTGGCTTTGTATATCCTCCACTGCTAGTGCCGCCACCGTCTGTGAGTGGTTATTGCACGTTGACGTCGAACGTAGGCAGTGATCACATTAATGTGACTGGACTGTGTACTTCATAGAGATGGAGAAGAATGAGAAGCACTAGATCATTGAGAATATTGAAGTAAATGTACTGATTCGTGTCCACGATAATCTGAATGAGTGGGCAGAAGTAGTGGAATGAAAAACGCTCACGAACCATCACTGAACCACCCCCGACCTGAATTACACCCTCCACACACTGCAGGTTGAACGCCTCACTAGGCTGCCACTGCACTCATCATCATTCGTCAGACGAAAAGAAGCGAAAATCTCTCTTAATAGTCAGCTACTGTTCAGTTCCTGTGTTGTCTGGCCCATTGAAGACGTGCCGCCTGATGTACCATTGTGAGCAATCGCCTTTTGCGAGATACCTGACTCCAAATTTCCGCCGGCCGAGTGGCCGAGTGGTCGAGTGGTTCTAGGCGCTTCAGTCTGGAACCGCGCGACCGCTACGGTCGCAGGTTCGAATCCTGCCTCGGGCATGGATGTGTGTGATGTCCTTAGGTTAATTAGGTTTAAGTAGTTCTAAGTTCTAGGGGACTGATGACCTCAGATGTTAAGTCCCATAGTGCTCAGAGCCATCCAAATTTCCATCGCATGCTGTTCCCCTCGCATTGAATGCTTGGAAATTAGTGGAGTACGGACTGTATTCACTGATAGTAGCAATACTTGTCAGTTAAGGTTGAATAACAAGTTTGTTCTACTGATTTTCTTACACGCACTTGAGGTAAACAAAAATTTAGCTCAAAACCCCAAGCTGGTTCTAAATGATCAATTGCAGGTGAGCGCATTCCCACTTTTAAGCTTCAGTCAACCTCCCACATACCAACAAATCGACACAATGACACATGTTGCAACACAAAATTAAAACACAATAGCATTTCCTATTCCTTACCTTTCTCACCCCACAACCTTCAACAGCATAACTTGTAATACTGTGTTTTCTAACCATGTACTGTATTTAATATTGCCCATCGCATAAAATATAATTCACTAAGTAAAACATATTTGTTGCACAACATACGTTACTAGCGCTCAGTTAGATAGATCTTAGCCGATATCACTACCTCACAAACTATGGAATCACAACTATATAACCTGTAATTCTGCAAGATTGTGTATTTTAATTATTGTGTATAGTGTTGTCCATTGCCTAAAGTCTAATGTACAATGTTAAAAAAGATGTTTGTTCCACAACATAAATGAAAAGTGCACAGTTGAACAGTTTGGCAGCCAATTTCAAGGCCTCAGAAACTTTAGCATTATAATCGTTTAAACAATAATGATGTGTGGTTTATTTATTGATTGTGCTTATTGTTGTCGATCATCTAAAGTGTCATTCCAAAATTAAGAAACAAATTTAATATACAACACTGTATGTAAGTGGTTGTATCTTTGCTTGTAATGTTTGGTTACCCAAGAACTACAGTCCTTTTCTGGCGCTAGTCAGTTTCTGTAGATCACCCAATAATTCGAAAACTAGTTCAAAACAATTAAAAATCAGTAGAACAAGAAGTGTACCTGTTATTTTACCTTACATATGGAATTGTTTTTCCAAGAAGTAGTGGAAGAAATACTTGTCAGTTTTGAGACCAGTTGTTCACGGAAGGATGTTTCATTTATCTGCAGCCCCTATTGATTAAGATTCTTCTACGACCACAGTTCTTAGGCTGTGTTACAGAACTGCGAGTGATACATGTTCCCTACGGATTCGATGCACAGTCCATTTTGATACTCCAGAATGTTACTGAACTTCATTCTCGGTATGGTCGTGGGCACGTCCAAACTTAATACATAATTTCTGCTGCTCTTTCACCTCTCCAAGTCGACCCGTGGTAGTATGCTGATTGCGAGCAAGCAAACTGATGGGTACACACTCACCACTTCACTGCCGTGAGTTACGTTAGCGGCGAGAGGTCACATGACGGCCTAGTACCAGTTCTCGACCACTTACAGCGCTGCAAAGCGACTAGTGTGCTCTTTCGAGTGGGTGAAAAGCATTTTGTCTTGCGAGTTTATGCGTGGGAAGCATTTGGGGGACTATTTCCCGCTAACCAACAACCAGATTATTTTCAGGAATAAGTTGAGTTTCACAATGGCTGCTGGACTACATCATAAAGACAATACGACATAGCTACAACGCCTGTGTTTCTGCTATCAGCATCCTGTTTAAACTGATTTGTTGAACAGTTTGGCAGCCAATTTCTGTTGTTCTGTTTTTCAGACTTCTTGTTCAAAATGGTTCAAATGGATCTGAGCACTATGGGACTAAACATCTGTGGTCATCAGTCCCCTAGAACTTAGAACTACTTAAACCTAACTAACCTAAGGACAGCACACACATCCATGCCCGAGGCAGGATTCGAACCTGCGATCGTAGCAGTCGCGCGGTTCCGGACTGCGCGCCTAGAACCGCTAGACCACTGCGGCCGGCGACTTCTTGTTGATGATATGTTAGTTTACAGAATATACACTACCTGATGTAAAATATCTGGACGCCTCTGTGTAATGAGGAACTGACCTCTTGATGTCACAAGAGACGTGCGCACTAGCATTAAAGGAGGCTGTCAGTGTTGTGTTGTCAGTACGCAGGAATGGGTCGGTCAAGAGAGCTCAACGACTTCGAACATGGACAAGTCACTGGACTGCACTTGACTATGAAGTCCATCAGGAAGATCTCAAACCTTACAATGCTGCCCAAGTCGACTGTTGGTGATATGTGTGTGAAAAGGAAACGCAAAGAACAAACAAGGCTAAACAAAGACCAGGCAGCCTGTATGTACAGGAGCTCTGTGAACGAGCATTGCAGAGGGTCCACAGCTCGTGGTCGTGCAGTAGCGTTCTCGCCTCCCACGCCCGGGTTCCCGGGTTCGATTCCCGGCGGGGTCAGGGATTTTCTCTGCCTCGTGATGACTGGGTGTTGTGTGCTGTCCTTAGGTTGGTTAGGTTTAAGTAGTTCTAACTTCTAGGGGACTGATGACCATAGATGTTAAGTCCCATAGTGCTCAGAGCCATTTGAACCGTTGCAGAGGGTAAGTGCAAAAAATCGCCAATAACAGCAGAGGTCCAAAGTGCTTTAAGGATTCAAGCTTTCACAATGATTGTTCGTAGCGAGTTAAAAACAGTGGGATACAATGGTCGATCAGCTTCTCATGAGCCACACATTTCTATAGTCAGTGTTAGTGGCACTTGAATTAATGTAAAACTCGACCCCACTAGACAGTGGATAACTGGAAACAAGTGATTTGGAATGATGAATTGCCCTAGAAAAAATTGTTCAAATGGGTCTGAGCACTATGGGACTTAACATCTATGGTCATCAGTCCCCTAGAACTACTTAAACCTAACTGACCTAAGGACAGCACACAACACCCAGTCATCACGAGGCAGAGAAAATCCCTGACCCCGCCAGGAATCGAACCTGGGAACCCGGGCGCGGGAAGCGAGGACGCTACAGCACAATTGCGCTAGAGCTTGTGGCAGTTGGTCGGAAGGGTTGGGTATGGCGAGTGCTTGGAGGAAGTGCCTGCCATCGTGTGTAGTGCCAGCAGTAAAGTATGGAGGAGGTAGTGTCTCTTCGCGGTTAGAGTGTGGTCCTCATATTGTACTTCAGAAAACTCTAAATATGGAACCCTATGAACACATATCACAGCATTTTGTACTGTGTACAGTAGTGAAAGAGTTCGGACATTGTTTATATGAGCATTACAATGCAACCTGTCGGAGCAGTGTCTGTGAGGCATTCGTTCGTGGACGATAACATTCTTCAAATGGACTGATCTGCCAAGAGTTACGACCTAAAACCAACGAAACACCTCTGGGATGTTAGAACTACAATTTCTCTCCAGACACCACAGTCAAACATTACTATCTTCTCTGGTTTCGGCTCTTGGGGATGAATGGGGTGCAGTTCTTCCATAGAGCAGAGTACCAGCAGTCACTAATCGGTGTCCAGATGCTTTTGATTAGATAATGTAGGTAATCGTGGACTTTTGACGAATGTCTTATGATTAAGTTTTTTCCTTGTTGTGTAACAATGATGAAATCCTGTTCCAAGAATATGCTCAATAAGATCTTCTCGGCTTACAAGCTGCGTCATTTCGAATGAAACACTCGAACTTCCGATGGTTGTCCCCGCCATTGTCATCAGGAGTTGATATCAATGACTGCCGGGTCTGGCACGTTGTTCTGATTTATGTAGCAGTGATGGCAGCATATGGAACTTTCCAGAGAGGGCGGGAATGGCGCATTCGCGGAAGGCAGGTTGAACTGTTCCTAGCGGCTCCGTCCCACCGTGGCACCGAGTGACGTCACATGCCGCGAGCGCCCAGCGCCACGTTTGGAACTGCCGCTCCTGCGTCCCTACTAGCGTCAAGCCTACGTCTTCGCTTTCGCTCAACGTACAAAGCTCATCCCCATGCCCTACTGATTGGGCCTCTGCTAAAATTATTGTTATTTATTTCAACTTCTGCCGCTTCTTTGACAACAGAATCCCAGTATGAAGCTGTTTTTTTCCGAAACTCTCGTTTTCCTTTTTTTCCAAATTATATTTTATGCCTCTTTTCTAGGCAATGTTCATCCACGAGCAACTTCTCACGTTGCCTTTGTCTGATATGTCGTGAATGCTCTGCACAACGCTTGGCAACAGTGCTAATGGTTTGACTGTGTAAATACTATCACATTCAAACGCCCTACATGCCAGGAACTAGAAGACCTTCACGGGATAGGCAAAATAAAGTGAACACATGTACTTACTTGGGAATGGTTTATTAATGAGTTGGACCCCCATTTGTTCGTAATAGAGCTGCGAGTCGTCTTGGAATACTGACATATGATTTTATAGTCTCAGTAGAATGTTACGCCATTCTTCGATCAGGAGCTCTTCTAGCTCCGGAAGTGACGAGGGAGGCGGAAATCTGCTCCTGACTCTGCGCCCCAATACCGCCCATAAGGGTTCGATAATGCACAAATCCAAGGACTGCCCGGATCACGTAAGCTGTTCACATAATTGTTGGCTGTAGCACGGCCTTTGAGAGTAATCATGGGACCAGCACAATACCGTGATAAGGCTGCGCACACCATCGCACTTCCATCTCCATGCTTAACCATTGGAATCAAGCAATCAGGATTGTAGGCTTCTTTTGGCGTTCTCCAGACGTAAATCCGGCCAGATGTTGGAAAAAATGAAAACGTTGACTCGTTGGACCATACGACGTGCTGCCCCTGATCAGCCGTCCATCATTTATGCTCTTGACACAAAATTTTACGCTTCTTTGCGTTGGTTGTCGTCGCTAATGGTTTCGTTATAGCAGCTCGTCCATGAATATTCGCTTTAGGCAGTTCCCGGCCGACAGTGTCGACAGATACGGGGTCTCGAAGATGGCTGTTGAGCTCTGAAGTCACTTCAGCGGCCGCAGTTTTTTGTTGTTTTGACACAGTTCGTGTTAGCGCACTACGATCTGTGTCATTTAGTGTTGATTTGCGTCCACTGTTACATTTGCATGATGATGTCTTTTCATGTTTTGTGTAGGCTGTCATGACTGTTGAAACAGTTGCTCTTGAAATATTCAATAAGTTGGCTGTGTTGGTTTCTAATGGTCCACTAATCAGGTCCCACAATCTTCCCTCCTTGGAACTCTGTTAGGTCTTCCTTTGCACGTCCACCTCGGCCTCTGAATGCAAATACTAATACTACTCGTAAACAACCTGCACTGATGCCTAGTCTGTATTGAACATGCACAATCCAGCACGATACGTGTCTTACGTGCGTTGTTGACCGCAAAACACAACCATCCCATTACTGCCACTGTTTATGTATTTTGCCTATCGCTGTATATTGTCTTTAACGGCGTGAAGATATGTCTTATCTTGGAGACAGGCCAGAACATTGGTCTCAGTCCATGTCTCTTCAGGACACGGCCTGTCTTGGTAGTAGTTGCTCAACAGTTTGGAAGGAATGCAGAACAGCATGCCAGCCCTGACAGTCAATGATTTCAATGCCTGATGTCGTCGGCGGAGACAGCTAGCGAAAGCTCGAGTGTTGTATTCGAAATGACAAGGCTCGTAAACCGAGAAGATTTTATTGAAGCACGCTTCCGAGAAAGACTCAGAGTTAATGGGTATGTTTAACTTTTGTGGGCGGATGTAAGCTTGAGCTAGTGCGCTTGCTGTACCCTCATTAGTGGCGCATCAACAAGACCATTATTTATGTCTGCAGCGAGACTGAAGAACCAGCAGAGGGGGAAGATGCCAAGGGCAGGCTGGCGGGCGACCTGCTGGCTCTGCTGGCGTCTGGCGTGTGCAGCGACGTCACGCTGATGGTGGGCGGGGTCGCGCTGGCGGCTCACAGGGCGGTGTTGGCGGCTCGCAGCCCCGTGCTCGCCGAGAAGCTCACCGACCTCCCGGGCGGCATCCTGCACGTGGCCGGGGCGCCGGAACAGGAGGTGCGCCGGGCGCTGCGCTACATGTACAGCGACCAGCTGCCGCCCCCGGCGAGCATCACAGTCGAGCTCTTGGCACTCGCCGACGACTACGGGCTGCGTGTTCTGAAGGAGTACTGCGAAAAGCACTTGGCAGACGAAATCACTGTCGACAACGCAGTGTCCGTCGCCATCGTCGCCATGAAACACTCCTTCACCTCGTTAAAGGACGCCAGTCTCGATTTCATCGGGGACAACATCTTCGAGGTGATGGACACGGCCGGTTGGGCTACAGCGATACACAGTGAGCCGGAGGCTCTCGTGGAAATAAGCAAAATCGTGTCAGCGGCACAAAGGTATGGCTATTTCCTTTTTGGGTGGTCGACCCTCTCTACATTATTTCAGCTACACATAGGTTACAAAAGTCATGGGATAACGGTGTGCACATATACAGATGGGGGTAGTATTGCGTGTACAAGGTGTAAACGGGAAGTGCGCTGGTGGAGCTGCCATTTGTACTCATGTGATGCATGTGAAAGGCTGTCCGACACATATTTTCATCATTACTAACTTTACGACATGAGCGGGTATACAATGTAAAAGGCATATTACTGTATACATAACCAGGTCTAGACAGGGACTTAGCATCTATTCCACAATGCCAGGTCTTGTAAGCGATGACATCTCGGTCGGCGAATGATTCGAGTCCAGGTAGAGAGGCATTCTCACATCGGACAATAGCTAGAGTAAACCATCCACTTCCAGTACTCCCTGTGCCAGCATCAAAACTGAAATTAACTCGACATCCATGGAAAAAAAATCGGTCCATTCAATATCACACTTTGTGCCGTTACATTTGTGCCAAGTTTATTTTCGAAGCTTATTATGTGTTTGTAGACAGGAATGCGGTGGCGACGTTGACGATACACACGTCGACGAGGCATAGTGCTTCAATGCTGTTGCAGATGGAGCTCACAGCGGAATGGTTCCGCTGGCGGGCACTGCCCGCTTATATACAGAGCAAGTGACCTTGGTTACGCAACGCACCGATAACGATATGCACGTATACAAATGGGGGTAGTATTGCGTGTACAAGGTATAAACGGGAAGTGCGCTGGTGGAGCTGCCATTTGTATTCAGGTGATTCATGTGGAAGGCTGTCCGACACGATTATGGCCTCACTACGGGAATTAACAAACTCTGGACGCGGAATGGTAGTTGGAACTAGACACATTGGACATTCTATTCCGAAAATCGTTAGGGAATTCAATATTTCGAGATCCACAGTGCCAAGAGTGTGTGGAGAACACCACATTTCATACAATGCCTGATAGCCTTGACTTAGGCCGGCCGGTGTGGCCGTGCGGTTCTAGGCGCTTCAGTCTGGAACAGCGTTACCGCTAAGGTCGCAGGTTCGAATCCTGCCTCGAGCATGGATGTGTGTGATGTCCTTAGGTTAGTTAGGTTTAAGTAGTTCTAAGGTCTTGGGGGCTGATGACCACAGATGTTAAGTGCCATAGTGCTCAGAGCCATTTGAATCATTTGAACCTTCACTTAACGACAGAGAGCAGCGGCGTTGCCGTATGTTGTCAGTGCTAACAGACAAGCAACTCTGCGCGAAATGACCGTAGGAATCAATGTGACTCGTACGACGAACGTATTCGTTAGGACACTGCGGCGAAATTGGGCGTTATTGGGCAATGGTAGCAGACGACCGACGAGAGTGCCTTCGCTAACAGCGTCCAACCGATGTGGTCACGGGTGGAGTAGCTGCACTGCAGACGATGTCGTGCTGTTCTAATCAGATGAGACCCGATTTCAGTTGGCAAGAGCTGACGATAGGGTACTAGCGTGGCACAGACCCCACGAAAAGCCAGGGGCCCAGGTTGTCAACAAGCCACTGTACAAGCTGGTGGTTGTTTCATAATGGTGTGGTCTGTGTTTACATGGAATGGCCTGTGTTGCTGACTGGAAATAGTTATGTTCGGCTGCTTGGAAAACATTTTCAGCCATTTATAGACGTTTTTCGAGAAATATCACTGGGCCACAGTTGTTCGCGACTAGTTTTAAAAACATTTTGGACAATTCGAACGACTGATATGACTACATGATCGCCTGGCGTGAATCTCATCGAACATTTATGGGAGATAATCGAGAGGTCAGTTTTTGCACATAATCCTACACCGGTACCAATTTCGCAATTCTGTATTGTTATAAAGGCAGCATGGTTCATTATTTCTGCAGTGGACTTTCAACGACGTGTTGAGTCCATGCCACGTCGAGTTGCTGCTCTACGCCGGGAGAAAGGAGGTACTACGTTAAATTAGGAGGTATCCCATGACTTTCGTCACCTCAGTGTAAACAAGCTGAATCTCAGAAAATTTCAGGGGTTTTCCACGGAATTTCTGTATATTTTAGTGTAAGGGATTGTGGTCTCAGGTAGCTCCTTACAGGATACAGGGTGTTTCAAAATGAATATACGAGTTTTAACTCTTTGTAGCACATGTTACATTCACCTTACAATTATAAATAATACACCAAATGAAAGAGACACACAAACAGTTTTTCTTACATTTATTCAGTGTGAACACCGATCACACATCGACTCGATAGGCGAGTTGTTCCGAAACCTTGATCAATGTGTCCGGCGTAACTGTTATAATAACACTGTTCCTGAAGTCGGATAGATCAGCTGGTATCGGAGGCACACACGCATGATCGCGTCAGATCGTGTGTGAACGTGGAGGTCATGCATAAAATGCTGTCAACCGGCCCCTGGCGCCCGACCCACCGGTCGGATACAACGTCGTTCAACCAGTCGCGTACTGAGTTATGACAATGAGGCGGCGCACTAGCTTGCCCGCAAGTAAAGATGTGTTCAGCTTCTTCTCATGGAGGCACGGGCCATAGCTGTAGCACGTCAATATAAGAAACATCAGTTACAGTTGATTCACCGAAAAAGAAAGACCCATAAACTTCCCGCGGGGTTATTTCTTGGGGCTAAGCGTGAAAGACTCGCACTCGTCAACACGTCTTTCAGTCACTCTTCGTCATTCCATTCTCTTCCCATTGCGCACAGGTATACAAACAAAACTGTTTGAGTTGCTCTTTCATTTGGTGTATTATTTACAATTGTAAGTTGGACGTAATAAATGCTACAACGCCTTAAAAACCGACATGTTCATTTTGAAGCACCCTGTATTTATGCAATTACGATTATTCAATTTGTCACGCCAGTTCATTTGTTTCTGTGCAAATATCTTCATAACAGTGAAAAAACCTGTGATAAACAATCACCAGGATGTACCACCCAAAGTACTGTGATGCAAAAGTATTATGATGCGTTTGCTGTCGCTCCACTGATCCTTCAGCGTAGTGTCCCTGCGTCGATCTTTCATTGCGTTCACTGAATCTATAGATGACATTCCTTATAAGTAATCCTATCCATGCTCTTGTGTATCACTGTGAACCTACAACACTCCCAGTGAAGCAAACCCAAGACAGAAGCGAACATTACTGAATGCAAGCCTGAGGACGTAGGTACTTAGCGCATAGCATCGACATTTACACGATTCTGCAGGTAATTTTGTTACAGTAAGGATACAGATACAGTTTGGGGTAAGAAATCAAACTAAATGCAAATCCTTTGCAGCGAGCCACGAAGACCACAGGTTCGTGGTATCAGAATACCCAGAAAATATCCCTGAACAACCTATCGGTGGGGTTCAGGTTTTTCTTGTATATGGGTTGGACATAATGTTCACTAATGTATGGTAAAGTTAGAACACATGGGAGGAATGAATGTGAATAAATCCAAACTCTAAGACAGTGTTAAACAATGTACTATAATTTAAAGTGGATTTAAAACAGTCCGGTTAAAGTATTCCGGCTTGACGCTGATTTTCTCAAAGAGAAATGTTCTGAGAACTTAATATACTATCAGCTACCTTTGCTGATTGGTGAGGATTGGCGAATAAGTGAGCTTTACAATACGCTGTCCACCTGCATAAAAGAAAGTCATGCGTCAAGCTCATTGAGCGAAGAGTAGCGAAACGCAATGAATGAAAACTTTAATGCAATTGCTAACACAACAGCGTGTATCACCCCATTCTGCTGTCGTGACATAGGTCACCATAAGACACTGAACGATTTGAGGAGTCATCCTGATTCATCTTCACTAGGCTAGAACCCATTAAGATTGTATGGAGCAGGATCCAAGAGACGTAAATCTCTTTCAGTGGCATACCGTATGTGCTGAACACGACAGTTATTAGCTTAGCTCTGCAGGACTATCTAAGCAACATGTAGTATTGCGCAAACCATTCTGGCCTGATGAGGAATGAATGAGAAGAAGGAAGGATGGGGTTTAACTTCTCATCGACATCGACGCCATTAGAGATGGAGGACAAGCTCAGAGTATTTCAAGGTTGGGGTAAGCAACTGGCCATGCCCTTTCAAAAGAACCATTCCGGCATGGGATAGGACGGTACACTGCTTTGTTGATGGTGCAGGAGGCTTGTGTGATGCTGAACGGGAGCACATGAACACACATGAATGTAGAGAAGTTCACCGGAATGTTCATAGTAAGACAATGGCAGACAGATTGTGAGCCTTATCCTCATCTACCACTCATGGATACACTTACTACCTGCACAAGAGTGCTGTGGTATCAAGCAATAGCCATGATTTCATGGGTTTTTTGAAATGCTCGTAACCTGCCATCGGCGTGTACGAAGTCATACCGTGACTCAACAGTCTAGACCAGGGGTTCCCAAACTTTTCCCTTGACGGAACACTTTGAGAATCCTTGTACTTTGATGGGACACCTTGTTTATTTTAATGGTTGATAGAATTTTAAGATAAGAGAAAAATAGTTTTATTCAGACATTCCTTAAGTTTTAAATCTTAAGTAATAATTCAGAAATCACATAAAATTAAAAAAAGAGAAAATGAAAAAAAAACTCCTTGTTATTAATAGTTTTTCATGGAGCACTTATTCACCCTCCATGGAACTCCAGTATTCTGCGGAACACGGCCTGGGAAGCCCTGGTCTAGACAATAGTTTTCGATATTCAGGCATGCAGTGGTTACGTCCCCGCACTCCTAACAGATTTTGCACTGTGTGACGTGAGGTGAGGAATGGTAGATGCAGATTGTCGTGGGGCGGCTTCTGTAAACAACAGCAAGAGATAGTCCTTGGTAATGTAACTGGTTAGCGTTTGTTATTATTCAGAACTGTATCTGCATTAGGAAGGTAAATGGAAGACTTAAATTTTTTAGAATGGTTCAAGGAAATTCTGTGCACCCAAGTGCATTAGGTACTAAACCCTATTGCGACAGCGGTAGAGTATTAGTCCAGCATTTGGAGCCCTTCAGAAGTAGGCATGCGAATAGAAATTGAACGATTTCATTGAAGCGCTTCTAGCCCTTACGAAAGTGTAACACAAATGTTTGGGGAGCAGAAATTGGAATCATGAGAAAAAGACGACGTTGTTTTTGTAGAACTTACCTGAGGATATCACGCCTAAGGACCATGAGAACAAGATAAGAGAGGCATAAGACAGTAATACAGTGTGATTCAAAAAGGAATTGTCTTTTTTATCACAGACATACTATAAAAGAAACACATTTCTCATGACACTGGGTAGACGAATGGTGAAAGTCTTGACACTGTTGCTGTGTTGTTTGTAGCTACGTAGCGACAAAACCACAAGAGGAATGATTTTGTGTGCTGTAATTTGCAGAAAGCCGATCCCTTGTTCAAGTGGAACGTGTATTCCGGCGTCGATTCAGCAAGAAGCCGCCTCTGTAGAAGCAGATTTATGACTGTGTACAAAATTCTTGGAAGTTGATGTAAAGGGAAGAGCAGGGGTCAGGCACGGGCGTCTGATAAAAATGCCGATCGTACCAGAGCTGCGTTCACACGGAGCCCTCGGACGTCCACAAGACGTGCAGTCCACCAACTTCCTCAAACAACGGTGTGGCTTGTAATGAAATGACACCTGCATATGAAACCTTACAAGTTGCACATACTGTAGCAATTGGGTCCAGACAGCCATAACAGAGGGTACGAATTTTGCTTCCCAATTCCCCAGTATGTGGCAGAGGACACTTTTTCCAAACGACTCATCTTTTCGGACGAATCGACGTTTTAACTGTAGGCTCAATTACTCTGACGTTACAGAAGGCATAGGGCTGTGCATTGGCAGAGCTGTCATTTGAACTCCGGTGATTCACGTGAAAAGGTTTCCGACGTGATTATGGCGGGACGACGGGAATTAATAGATTTTGAACGCATAACGGTAGCTGGAGATACTCCATTTCGTAAACCGTTAGGAAATTCTATATTCCGAGATCCACAGTGACAAGAGTGTTCCGAGAAAAAAATGGTTCAAATGGCTCTGAGCACTATGGTACTTAACATCGGTGGTCATCAGTCCCATAGAACTTAGAACTACTTAAACCTAACTAACCTAAGGACATCACACACATTCATGCCCGAGGCAGGATTCGAACCTGCGACCGTAGCAGTCGCGCAGCTCCCGACTGAGCGCCTAGATCGGCAAGACCACCGGGGCCGGCTGTTCCGAGAATGCCATAAGCCAGGCGTTACCTCTCACCATGGACAACGCAATGCCTACGACCTTCATTTCACGACCGAGAGCATCAGCATTTGCATAGAGTTGACAGTGCTGACAGACAAGCAACACGGAGTGAAACAACTGGAGAAATCGATGTGGGACGCACGACGAACGTGTCCGTTAGGACACTTTGCCGATCTTTGCCTTTAATGGGCTATCGCAGCAGACGACCGACGCGGGTGGCTTTGCTGACAGCACGACATCGCCTGCAGTGCTCCCCTGGGCTCATGATCATTTCGGTTGGAGCCTAGACACCTGGAAAAACTTGGCCTGGTCAGATGAGTCCTCATTATAGGTGGTAAGAGCTGATGGTAGCGTTGGAGTGTGGCACCCCACGACGCCACTGACCAAGTTGTCAAGAAGGCGCTGTGCGAGTTGGTGGTGACTCCATAATGGCGTGGGCCGTGTTTGCTTGGAATGGACTGGGTCCTCTGGCCCGACTGAAGCGATCATTGACTGGAAATGGTTATGCTCGGCTACTTGGAGACCATTTGCATATATTCATAGACTTCATGTTCCCAAACAACGATTGAATTTTTGTGGATGACAGTGCGCCATGTTACCGGCCCACAGTTGTTGGCCATTGGTGTGATGAACATTCTGGACAGTTCGAGTGAATGATCAGGCCACGTAGATCGCCCTACATGAATCCGATCGAAATTTTACAGGACGTAGTCGAGAGGTCAGTTGACGGAGAAATTCCTGCACCGGCAACAGTTTCGCACATATGGACGGCTGAAGAGGCTGTATGGGCTAATATTACTGCAAATAACTTCCAACGTGTTGTTAAGTGCATGCCACGTCGAGTTGATTCACTACGCGGGGCAAAAGGAGATCCGACACTATAATTAGGACATATCCTATGACTTTTGTCATGTCAGTATCAACCGCCATAAAGTAAGAATCTGCAGGTCACAAAATCATGACATCATCGTCGAACATTTAAAAGATTCACCGAAACAGAATGTCATTTGTGCCGTTTCAGTTCAAGAAGTTTATGGAGCTTTCTTTTTGCGGACGAATCTGTGACAGCAATGTTATACGTGGACATGCTGCAAATGTGGCTGTTTCTTCAACTTCACGAAGATTCCAATGATTTCATTTTTATGCATCACGGCGCCCTGTATCACTTTCTCCTTGAGGTTATCTTAACAACCCCCCTTCACAACATTAGATTGAAAGAAGTGAACAACAAGATCTTGTTCATTGCCCTTGGCTTCCCAGGTCACCAGACGTCACAATACAGATTTTTTTAAATTTATGTCAGGGGCACATGAAAAACAGAGTCTTTGTCCCACATATGGCAGCTACACTTGCAGAGCTGAGAAACAGAGTTGCTGAAGTTGTCGATTCAATAAACAGGGACCTGTTGATTTGTGTTTGGAATGAAATGGACCACTGTTGGACGTTTTTCGAGGAAAGCGTAGTGCTCATGTAGAGTCTGTGGTACAGTGGCTGTGCGAAAATGAAACTTTGAACATTCCTCCAACCAATGACATGCGATGTGTGTTTTATCTCTCAGTTTGTCTGAAATCTTTCTTTCTTTTTGAATCGCCCTCTATTTCCCTCGCTCAGTACGAAAATAGAGTGGAACACAAAATCATTAATACTACTGCCGTGCATTGTGTAGCCACTTGTAGAGTATATGAGCTGACCAGAAAATCTATTAGTGTCCTCGTCAAAAGAGAACACCGGTCGCTTTGGAGTGCTGCAGATGACCAATCCCTCTGAAGTGGTGCTCATATGCCAGTCATTTGAACGGAATCAGTGCAGTAAAAAGAACGAATTGGAAACGTGATACAACATTGGAATGGAGCTATCATGTTTGGACGTACCCAGGCCCAAATCTTGAAAGAAATTTCTCGATTTGTTGGTGTAGCAATGCGGACTGTCCAATGTGACTACAGGGAATGGTGTACCACTCGCAGGTGCGTAATGCGGTTTAACAGCAGGGTTAGTTAAAGGAAGCTGACAGGCACTTGTGACGGGTGTCACGCTTTGTCGATGATATCTGTTTCAAAGTCGACAGTAATGGATGGTTCTCATTGAGGCGACGTGATACGTGATACGGTACATGACGCGACTCGCGGTACGATACAGAAGCAGCCCACGTTTGTGGAGCATTTACCGATGTATATGAAGTGAAACAAAAGAAAAATTCGGAGTAGGTATTAAAATTCATGGAGAAGAAATAAAATCTTTGAGGTTCGCCGATGACATTTTAATTCTGTCAGAGACAGCAAAGGACTTGGAAGAGCAGTTGAACGGAATGGACAGTGTCTTGAAAGGAGGATATAAGATGAACAACAACAAAAGCAAAACGAGGATTATGGAATGTAGTCGAATTAAATCGGGTGATGCTGAGGGAATTAGATTAGGAAATGAGACACTTAAAGTAGTAAAGGAGTTTTGCTATTTAGGGAGTAAAATAACTGATGATGGTCGAAGTAGAGAGGATATAAAATGTAGACTGGCAATGGCAAGGAAATCGTTTCTGAAGAAGAGAAATTTGTTAACATCGAGTATAGATTTAAGTGTCAGGAAGTCGTTTCTGAAAGTATTTGTATGGAGTGTAGCCATCTATGGAAGTGAAACATGGACGATAACTAGTTTGGACAAGAAGAGAATAGAAGCTTTCGAAATGTGGTGCTACAGAAGAATGCTGAAAATAAGGTGGGTAGATCACGTAACTAAGGAGGAGGTATTGAATAGGATTGGGGAGAAGAGAAGTTTGTGGCACAACTTGACTAGAAGAAGGGATCGGTTGGTAGGACATGTTTTGAGGCATCAAGGGATCACCAATTTAGTATTGGAGGGCAGTGTGGACGGTAAAAATCGTAGAGGGAGACCAAGAGATGAATACACTAAGCAGATTCAGAAGGATGTAGGTTTGCAGTAGGTACTGGGAGATGAAGAGGCTTGCGCGGGACAGGGTGGCGTGGAGAGCTGCATCAAACCAGTCTCAGGACTGAAGACCGCAACAACAACAACATGAAGTGATATAACAGGCTCACACTGGCATGACTGTGATACATTAGCAACGTAATTATCTGTCCTATCGCACAGCACAACACGAAACTGTATCATATGATACGGGAGGAGGGAAACTGCAAGTTGTCTGATGCATCTCAAAATTAATTTTATGCAGAAGTAATGCTACGAGGGTAATCCCAAAAGTAAGGTCTCCTATTTTTTGTATAAGTACATAGTCCTGTTTATTTCTACAATGGTTTACATCAGTTTACAGCTAGAACATTTAGCTATTTTTCGACATAATCAACATTTCTGTCGATGCATTTTTGTAGACGCTGTGGCAGTTTTTGTTATGCCCATGTCATACCAGCTCGCCGCCAGCTCAGCGGCTTTGGCTAAGAAGGATGCCGCCACTGGGGTGATTGTTGCTTGGTCTTATGTGTAAAGTAGTATGCCCAGGATTTTTCACCCGTGACAATTGAGTCCAGAAAGTTGTCCTGTTCGGCTGCAAGGCGGTGAAGAAATGCGCGGGAAGCATCAACTCGATGCCGCATGTGGTCCTCAGTCAGCATGCGTGGCACCCATCTTACGCATACCTTCCGGTAGTTCAATATTGCCGCTAAAATTCTGTGAGCGGTGCTTCGGGAAACCTCAGGAACCAAAGTGCAGAAATAATCCAGGGTGATCCGTCGATCTTCACGCATACTTTGCTGAACCTTCAACACTGTCTCCTCAGAAATTGATGGTCTCCCACTCCTTCGTTCGTCGTGAATTTCGGTCCGACCAGCTGCATACTCTCTACACCACTGACAAACATTTTTGACATGCATGCACGATTCACCATACACTTCCGTCAATTGGCGATGCATTTCAGTCGGCGCAGTGCCCTTTGCGTTCAAAAACCGAATAACTGCGCGCAATTCGCATTTGGCGGTTACATCCAACGGGAGCTCCATTCTCAACGGCTACCAAGCCAAGACTGAGCGCCTCAGCACGGCGTGCGCATGTTTACACACAGCGCGTGAAGCACTCTTCATAACAGTGTGACCAACTGCCACACAAACAGAGTTCTGTACTTGTAAAAAAATAGGAGACCTTACTTTTGGGACTACCCTCGTACATCCATATATTTATTTTGCTTCTCAGTAATACTTCTAATTTCCATATGCAAAATTGAACTCACTCTTTTGGGGTCATTGCATGATCTCCACTATGCAGACTTTCTCATTTGATTTCAAGGAAACCTAGGAAGAGAAAAATAAGCTGAAGATTTGAATTGAAGTTTGTATTAGGGAGGGCATTGGACTTGGGTAGTCCGCTCAGCAGTATTAGCTATAGGGTTGCGTTGGTGTAATGGCTAGCATTCCTGGCTAGTAAGCAAGAAGACCCTAGTTAAAGTCCTGGCTGTGGCCCAAATTTTAATTGATCATAATCGTAGATCAACATGAGACTCAAATGTCTTGAGGAAACTTTAATTATAAGATCTGTAGATCAAGGAAACTATTCAGTAAATGCGTTTTTCGTATTTTCACAGCTTGATAACGAACTAGTTTCCGCTATTGCCCATTGTTATTGTGTTATTTGAAAATTAAGCCAAACACAGCACATACTTTTAAAAGCTTGCAGTAAAAAATGTAGTCGCTGGTCAGTTTACGTTTTGGTGCATTTTAGGTAATACAGTGTTACCCACAAAATGTACCTAACATATCGAAATTGTTTTCAAGGCTGGAAGGAGAGCCATACCTCTTTCCAATCTTGAGTAAATACGTGATATATTCGGAAGTTGTCCTCGACGATGCTGGCAGCAAAACACTGCATGAGAGCTATTGTTGCCTGCTATGTCTTGTTGCTTGTTGTATCGCTCTTGTGGAAACACGAGTGTCGCACAGATAGCCACTGCATCGCATTGCATATTGTGTCGCCGCGTACACGCTGGTCTCAACCCGTTTCCAAATGAACATTGCAAAGGGAAATGTAAGCTATGGACATTTGGAGTCTGGTACCCCAAGGAAGATCTTTATTTATAGCACCACATAAAAATGAATGTCTTTGATGGGCTACTGGCGTTGACGGATGTGTCGCGATTTTGTCCCTTTCCAAATGATGCAGGGCGTCGAAATACACGCACAGCCAGGTGAGGCTTTTAAACTGTGGGGCGTGTGTGTGTGTGGGGGGGGGGGGGGGTGTAGATCAGGGTGAAGGTGATTCTGTGGCATTCCTGGTCTGTTTTTCGTACCACAAGTTGGGTTCATTCAGGTTAATGTGAACTTGAATCAGGATGCTTATTTCAATGTTCCCGCTGACCAAGTGTTGCACATTCTTCTACATCTTTAATATAAGTATGCTGTGAGCACTCCAATCTTCCATGACGACCGCAGCAATGTTCATAGGTCTGCTCGCCTGCATTTCTGGTTTGAGGAGCATTCAGGAAACCTATCACACTTCGAACTACCCGCTAAATCATTCCGTCGTGACCCTACATAAAAATGTCTGGGATTACTTAGAACTGTGAGTGAAACCTCACATCATTTTCTGAACTTCCTCCAGCTTGAGAGCAGAAGAAAGGGATAGGAAAATAAGTAGCTTATCTTGAAAATTCAGGCACATGTAGTTCTGTATGTAACAGTCCATTGCTGTAACCAGGAAACTGGAGTACGATAAAAAAATAATAAAAAGTAACCAAATTCGCCACAGTTGGTTGTTCTGCGAGATGTTATCAACACTGAGTAGCTCTTCAGCTGAAGAACATTTTCTACTTTTTTCCTTGGTGAAGTGGTGCCACTCGGCATTAGTGTGATGTTTCCTGGGGGTCAGCAATTGTATGTTCGGTGCGCTAGTGTAGATGGAAACGCTATGTTACAATCCGTTCCGTGTTAGTCGATGGTGACCACTACTATCAACGCAGTTACTGGAGCCAATGTCTTTCGGCTGCGTGTGATTCATCCATATCAAGGTACTATAGGTATGTCATTCACTCAGTTGCTTGTGAAACACCCTATGCCTAAATCACGTTGGAGACAGAATCATTACTCGGTAATAGTGTGATGTTTCCTGGTGGTCAGCAACTGTATGTTCGCTGCGCTAGTGTAGATGGAAACGCTATGTTACAATCCGTTCCGTGTTAGTCGATGGTGACCACTACTATCAACGCAGTTACCGGAGCCAATGTCTTTCGGCTGCGTGTGATTCATCCATATCAAGGTACTATAGGTATGTCATTCACTCAGTTGCTTGTGAAACACCCTATGCCTAAATCACGTTGGAGACAGAATCATTACTCGGTAATAGTGTGATGTTTCCTGGTGGTCAGCAATTGTATGTTCGCTGCGCTAGTGTAGATGGAAACGCTATGTTACAATCCGTTCCGTGTTAGTCGATGGTGACCACTACTATCAACGCAGTTACCGGAGCCAATGTCTTTCGGCTGCGTGTGATTCATCCATATCAAGGTACTATAGGTATGTCATTCACTCAGTTGCTTGTGAAACACCCTATGCCTAAATCACGTTGGAGACAGAATCATTACTCGGTAATAGTGTGATGTTTCCTGGTGGTCAGCAATTGTATGTTCGCTGCGCTAGTGTAGATGGAAACGCTATGTTACAATCCGTTCCGTGTTAGTCGATGGTGACCACTACTATCAACGCAGTTACCGGAGCCAATGTCTTTCGGCTGCGTGTGATTCATCCATATCAAGGTACTATAGGTATGTCATTCACTCAGTTGCTTGTGAAACACCCTATGCCTAAATCACGTTGGAGACAGAATCATTACTCGGTAATAGTGTGATGTTTCGTGGTGGTCAGCAATTGTATGTTCGCTGCGCTAGTGTAGATGGAAACGCTATGTTACAATCCGTTCCGTGTTAGTCGATGGTGACCACTACTATCAACGCAGTTACCGGAGCCAATGTCTTTCGGCTGCGTGTGATTCATCCATATCAGGGTACTATAGGTATGTCATTCACTCAGTTGCTTGTGAAACACCCTATGCCTAAATCACGTTGGAGACAGAATCATTACTCGGTAATAGTGTGATGTTTCCTGGTGGTCAGCAATTGTATGTTCGCTGCGCTAGTGTAGATGGAAACGCTATGTTACAATCCGTTCCGTGTTAGTCGATGGTGACCACTACTATCAACGCAGTTACCGGAGCCAATGTCTTTCGGCTGCGTGTGATTCATCCGTATCAAGGTACTATAGGTATGTCATTCACTGAGTTGCTTGTGAAACACTCTATGCCTAAATCACGTTGGAGACAGAATCTCACATTGGCATTGCGCCGCTGTTTTGCCGCTTGCCTGTTTTGGACTGGACTATCACGCCGATGATCAGTTCAAGGTATGACGTAAAATCAATGACGTGATTCGCTGAACTATTCCGTATCTATAGTGTCGGGAACAATCTCCCCTACACAGCTGTTGCCTCTAATTTAGCTGCGTGGGAGTGTGTATGTCTTCATCTTCAACGGGTGCAGTGCCAGTATGTGAGTGAATTCGAACAATATATCATACAGTGACGTTACAGCACGGATCTAAATGGTCCTGTTACAACGCTGCATATGCGAAATCAGTGGATAAGCATTCTGTCACTGACTAGTGGGTACCAAAGTTGCGGTGCAACTGTATTATCTAATAATCATGGGGACTAGAATGCGGTTGTAGGGTAAGAAGTAGAAGAAAGGGTTACGGGAGGCTTGCTAGTGAGAGGAGAAAGACTAAAGATTTGAGATTACGTAAAGGTCAGGCAGAGATGGCGCAATCAGGTATTGGATTGTAAAGTATACCCATGAACAGATCGCAATTTAATGATGACGAAGAGTGGGCTTAAGTTTAAGAGATTAGTCAGTGCGCAAAGAAATAGTATGTAGAAGCACTAAGGAATGGAGAGGTACACTTAAAGTTAGGGGCTATAGATACTGCGATAATGAAAAGCTCAGTAGGCGGTAAATTTGAAGATGAATGGACATCTCTATAAAGGACAGACACAGAAGTTGGAAATAAAAACGTAGGTACTAGGATAACGGAAGAAATTCTTAAGTTGATCGACGAAAGAAAGATGTACATAAATGTTCAGGGAAATTCAGGAATACAGAAATACAAGTCACTTAGGAATGTAATATGTAGAAAGTGTAGGAAAGCTAAGGGGAAATGGCTACATGAAAAATATGAAGAATTAAAAAAAAAAAAGATTATCGGAAGGACTGACTCAGCATCAGAAAAGTAAAAGCAGCCTTCGGTATAATTAAAAACTAGGACGACAACATTGCAATGGGAATTCCACTGTTAAATGCAGGGGAGAGAGGTAACAGGTGGAAGGAGTACACTGAAGGCGCCTGTGAGGGGCAAGACTTGTCTGATGGCATGATAGAATAAGAAACAGCAGTTGATAGGAAAAAGAGGGGGGTCCAATACTAGAATCAGAAATTAAAAGAGCTTTTGAAGGCTTAAGATCAAATAAGGCAGAAGGGATAGATAACATTCCATCGGAATTCCCAAAAATCATTGAGGGAAGTGGTAACAGAACGACTATTCATGTTGGTGTGTGGAATGTATTAGACTGGCGACATACCATCAGACTTTCGGAAAAAATCTTCTGCACAGTTCCGAAGACTGCAGGAGCTGACAAGTGAGAAAATTATTGCACAATCAACCAAACAGCTCATGTATCTAACTTGCTGACAAGAATAATATACTGAAGATTGGGAAAGAAAACTGGGGATCTGTTAGATGGCGATCAGTTTAGGTTTAGAAAAGGTAAAGGCGACAGAGAGGCAGTTCTGACATAGCGGTTGTTAATGGAAAAAGACAGAAGAAAAATCGTCATGTTCATTGGACTTGTCGACTTGGAAAATGCGTTTGAGAATATAAAATGGTGCAAGGTATTCGAAATTCTGAGAAAAATAGGGGTAACTTACAGGGAAAGATGGGTGATATGCAATATGTACAAGAACAAAGAGGGAACAATAAGAACGGAAGACCAAGAGCCAAGTCCTCAGATTAAAAAGAGTGTAAGACAGGGATGTAGTCTTTTGCCCCTACTGTTCAATCTATGCATAGAAGAAGCAATGACACATATAAAAGAAATGTTCAAGACGAATTAAAATTAAAGATGAAGGGATATCGATGATAAGATTTGCTAATGATATTGCTGTCCTCAGTGAAAGTGAAGAAGAGTTAGAGGATCTGCTGAAGGGAATGAATGGTCTGATGAGTACAGAATATGGTTGAGAGTAAATCGAAGAAGGACGAAAGTAATGAGAAGCAGTAGAAATGAAAATAGCAAGAAAGTTAACATCAGAATTTCTGATCCGATGTAGATGAAGTTAAGGAATTCTTTTACTTAGTAAAATAACCTGTGATGGAGACAGCAAGGAGGACATAAAAAGCAGACTAGCAGTGGAAAAAAGGGCATTTCTGTCCAAGAGGCGTCTGATACTATCAAACATAGGTCTTAATTTGAGGAAGAAATTGCTGAGATTGTACGTTTGGAACAGAGCATTTTATGATAATGAAATATGGACTGTGGGAAACAGGAACATGAGACAATCGAAGCTTTTGTGATTTGGTGCTACACAAAAATATTGAAAATTAGGCCCTGATTAGGTAAGGAATAAGGAGGTTCTCAGCAGAATCGACGAGGAAAGGAATATATGTAAAACACCGACAAGAAGAAGGTACAGGATGATAGGACATCCGTTAAGATATCAAGAATTAACTTCCATGGTACTAGTGGGAGCTGTAAAGAGTAAAAACTGTAAAGAAAGATACAGATTGGAACACATCCAGCAAGTAATTGAGAACATAGCTTGCAAGTTCAACTGTGAGATAAAACAAGAGGCACAGGAGAGTAATTCGTGGTGGGTCACATCAAACCAGTCAGAAGACAAACTAAACTACTTCTGAAATGCCTCGGGCCGGCCGGTGTGGCCGTGCGGTTAAAGGCGCTTCAGTCTGGAACCGCGTGACCGCTACGGTCGCAGGTTCGAATCCTGCCTCGGGCATGGATGTGTGTGATGTCCTTAGGTTAGTTAGGTTTAATTAGTTCTAAGTTCTAGGCGACTGATGACCTCAGAAGTTAAGTCGCATAGTGCTCAGAGCCATTTTTTTGAAATGCCTCGAAGGCCCAATGGCACCACCAGACCTCCGTGTCATCCTCAGTCATTATGCATCACTGGATGTGGACATGGAGGGGCATGTGGTTAGCACACTGCTCTGCTGGCTGTAGTCAGTTTATGTGACCAGAGCCACGGCTTTTCAGTCAGGTAGCCCCTCAATTGTCCTCACAAGGGCTGAATGTACCCCATTTGCCAACAGTACTTGGTAGACTCGAACAGCCACCCATCGAAGTGCTACGCAAGTCAAACAGTGCTCAACTTCAGTGATCTGACTGAAACCAGTGTTACTACTGCGGCAAGGCCGTTGGTTGTCAGAAGACTGATAGACTGATGACAAAAAAAAAAAAGGACTGCCATCTTGCCCACGTGACTGTAGGCTTGTCACAAGTTTTTGAGCCTCAGCTTTCGTATAAATTCACATTTATACTCCATAGGTTACTTCATGTTGGGTGCAGAGGGTGCCTTACTTACCACTGACGTTTCCCTCGTTTCTCGTTCCATTCAGGAGCAGTGCATAGGGTGTCGGACATCTTTGTTAATTTTCCTTTTGAGTTCTTGTGGTGTTACTTCCATAGAAACTTTCAAACACTAAAACGTACACTGACGGACCAAAACATTATGACCATCTACTAAATAGCTTGTTGGGCCATATTTGGAACGCAGTACATAATCCATTCTGCGATCTTCTATTCTACAGTTCGTTGGTAAGCTTTTGGAGGTATGTGGCAGCGGATGTCTGACCACAAGTCATCTAATTCCTGTCAATAACAGGCCATTGATTTGTGTATGTGGTGATGGCGCCTTACAGCGATCCAAGTGGGTTCCATAATACTCACATCAGGCAAATTTGATGGCTTACTTATCAACATGAGTTCACTGTCATGCTCCTGAAACCACTGTAGCGTTATTCTGGCTTTGAGACATGGGCAATTATAGTGTCAAAAGACGACATCGCCGTCGGGGGAAACAGAAAGGATGAAGGTCTGCAGGTGTCAGCTTGTCTTTGATTACAACCACAGGCCCCAAGAAAACGCAGGAGAATGTCTGTCATTGCATAATACTGTTCCCATGAGCCTGTATCCATGGTGTGGTGCACGTTTCGAGTCTCATTCACCTCGAAGACGGCGTTTATGGAGATAACCATCTACCTGGTGTAACAAGAAACATGATTCATCTGCCCATGTGACAAGTATCCATTAATTCGTGGTGCAATCCCACTGATCCCGTGCCCACTGCAACTGTAACTGACACTGTCGTTGGGTCAATTTGAAACATGTAGGGGTCGTCTTCTGTGGAGACCAATGTTCTAAAATGTGATCTGAATGGTGTGCTCCAAAACACTTGTGCCTGCTCCAACACAGTGCTTTTTCGCCAGAGATGCCAGAAATTGCCACCTATCCTACGTTAAAGCACAGGCAATCCTCCAAACTTCACGTTCTGTGTAGAGTTGCGCACGTCCAACCATTTAGCGCCCCATGGTAATTTCACTACCCTTGTACCATTTTCATAGATGCTCACGACAGTAGCAATTCCACATTCGACCAGATTCACCGTTTTCAAGATACTCGTTCGCGGCCCATGTCGTCGATAGAATGATAGCCCCATCTGTCTCTGCTCTGGTCATATACTTTCTTGCCCTCGTACATTTCCCAAACGCAATCAGGCGACATTTAGCCTCACGGTGGACAGTGTTCATAATGTTTTGGCTTATCAGTGTATTTCTTTAGAAGTAAAATACCATGTTCCACAGATCTACTTTCAAAATGTTACAATAAAAAGGAATATTTTCGTGAAAATTTCCTCTGCTGTTACACCTCCTCAAGGATTGAATTTCATAATAAAACTGAAACATATATTCTTTAAATTTCTAACTGAAAAATCGAACACAAATTTTCAGATATTTAGTTAAAAATATGTGTTTATAATGAAATATTTCCATAAAAACTATCATCAACTATTTTACCACGTTAGGGATTGAATTTCCAAAAACGTTGAATCATGTAATTTTTTTTCTATCTGAGAAGCCACACACAGATTTTCTTAGATTTTGCTTTAAAAATATTTTGATAATTAAATAATTGCATACATTTTTTATCCCTTATTTCATCCCCTTATGGGATGAACTTCGAAAAACACTGAAATATGTTTTTCTTTTTTTTTTACTTTCAAGCAAGAGGTCAGATATCAATTATCACAGATGTGGCTTTAAAAATGCTTCAGTATTTAACAACAATTTATTTACAAAAAGTCGCCCAATACTTTATCCTCTTAGAGATTGAATTTACAAAAATGTTGAATCACATATTTCTTTATTTCTGACCAAGAAACCAAATACCAGCTTTCGTAGTTCTTGTTTGAAAACTCACTAAATAGTGACATATTTTGAAAATACCTTTGTCCCCTACTTCACCCCCTTATGAGTGGAATTTCGAACAGTTCCTTACTACCTGCTTACAGTAAAAGGTAAATAATCTCTCCAAAATATAAATTTCTATTCTTAGTGGTTTGGACTGGGCAATGATGAGTCAGTAAATCAGTCAGGTCCTTAGAGGTTGAATATGCAAATAAACTGACACACAATTTTTTATTTGTAAATGAGAAGTCAAATCAGACTTAAAAATGCTTTCATAATGGCTTTAAATATGCTTTCATAATGAAATATTTTCATAAAAGTTTTCATCACCTATTTCACTTCTGTAGAGGTTATATATAACTGAGAAGTTAATTACCAGTTTTCACAGATGTAACTTTGGAATGCTTCAATAGTTCTTTAGTAATGATGTGCTTTTAAACAAAATTTCTCACTATATCACCGCTAAGGGTCTAAATTTCCGAAAATGCTAAACACGTATTTCTTTATTTCTGACCTAGAATCAAAATACCAATATTTAAAGTTGTAGCTTCTAAATTTCCTTAATATTAACACATTTTCAAAAAACTGCTGCTCTTATTTCATTCCCTTAAGGATAAAATTTCAAAAAATCTCTTCTTGAACAGGCCTGCAGTATAAGATCAACACTCTCCAATGAAGAATTTCTATCCTTAGCTGTTTGGTCTGGGAGTCAGTCAATCGGTCAGGATCTTTCCTTTTATATAATTATAGAGGTGATGATAATAACAATAATTATTATTTTTCATTATGTAAATACAGATTGCACATTTACAACTAAGTACTCAATTAATACTTCTTATGAATCAAGGTACATACCAAAAAATTGCTGTTAAACTGTAAAAAATTAAGCCACATAAGGAAAGAGGAGTAGAAAAAGGTATATGTAAGTGTACCAAATTTTGTTTATTAAAAATGTCATAAAATGTATTTGTCAATTTCTTTTTATTCAAAAGAGAGGAATGAAACACACACACATACACACACACACACAAAATTAAAATGTGAAATGTAACTAATTACCTTAATAATAGAGAATGAGAACCTTTTAAGTAACAATGAACTTAAGTTATAATTATTTTAACTGCTTCACACAATATATCAACATTATATGGGTCAAATAGCTATCAGGAAAGAAGGCTTCTGCCATCTGTTGATACTTGTATACCTGAAAATTATAAATTTGAAGTAAGTATAATTTTGTAATTTTTTTGCATTTATTGTTTATGAGCAATCACAATATAATTGGGAATATATGGCATAATATTTCAAAGCCACGTTTTTAATTCTCAGTGCTTCCTTTTAAATGCCCTGTTATACCAAAAATAGTAGGCCTTGTAAGGTAATAAACACCCATATTGATATCTTCATTAAGTTATTTAATCCATTTGAAGTTGTACAATATGTTTGCATATTTCTAAACCTGGGTGTTATAAATTCCTTCCCTTTTAAGTGTCAATTTAATAAAAACAAAGAGAAAAGACTGTATACACAATTTTACAAGTTGTAAAAGTAGTTACACCAAATTTGGTTCAAGCCCAAAACTACATTTATTTCCAAATCATACAAGCAAAATACACACCAAATGGGTCACAGATTTTGCTCATCTTTTGTAAAGTCATAGTATGCACTTATAAGTACAAAATACTGATTACTTACAATGCTCCTCTCAAACTTCTGCAGGAAATTGCAGAATTTTACAATCCAACACCATACAAGAGTACCAGCTCTCCAGCATCATATCAATGTAATCGTTTTTCTTCTAATATTCCGCAGAACACTTGCTTCACTAAAACAAATCATATTTCTTCAGAATAGTAGATAATGGTATCGATAATCACCACAGATGTACTGCAATGCTCATCATCATTATGATTTATAAATCAATATTACTCTATGACATATTTATGCAACTTAACAAACTTTGAAAGGTATTAAAAAGTGATGTTACATCAGTTTAGGTACTTCATCGATAGCTTTAGAACAAAACTCCAAACATTTCGAGGAGTAAAGAATATTTCATTTCTTACGCAATGCTTCATTGTTTGATGTTTGATATAAAAAGAAGCTTATGAAGAAATATTAAAAAGCTAACTTCTGTGAATAATTTTCTTAATATTACAAAGCCCAAAAAACTTCACTAATAGACTATCTACTTGGTTCTCTTATATTTTAACCTCAGCATCACACAATCATTTTGACCATAAATAATGTGTGATAATGAATGGCCTAATCATTATTAATACTAATATTAATATTTTGTGATCCTTGCTGTTAGCATTTGATTTTTTCAAGTTTATTCTGCATTATTAAAGTATGTTAGCTTGAGGACCTGAAAGAAATATTGCACAAAAAATCTCATCAGGTAATGAAACTACAAGGTAGCCTTCAACATTGGTCTTAATAAATAAATTTGCAAAAAATATATCACATGTATTGTCAGTCATCATGCCGTATCACAATATTTTTAAAGCATGCAAGTTGCTGTACTGCAAAACTTCATTGCTAGAAATAATAGCAAGAAAGCAAATATTTACATTGCAAACATTTCTTCAGGTCACTCTGGTTGATTAATTACCATACAGTGCATCAAAATCAATTTATGGTGACTTAAAGATAACTCAAATAGGTAGTGATTCCATTTGAGTGACCTTAAGCCGAAAGATAATTTTAAAAATTATGGCACTACCTTTATTTCCATAAGACAGTGTGCCTAATCCTTGAAAAATAACACAGTAGGGATTCAATTGATACTGTCATCTATAATTATCAAATACCGTTATAAGTGAAGGGTCAAAAGCACAAACTCTTGACATGGAAAACAAGACCAATGAGCATTTACGAAAGTGTAAACAGAGTTCAACCCTATCAGAGATTTCTCCTGTTCATATGTACTGTATGCAAATGGTTGTAGCCAGTTTTTGTTTTCGATTAGCAACTTGGGTCCAGAATCTTCCAGAAATTACAGAGGTTAAGTGATAAATAATTGCATGAGAGGGGACACAAATTGATAATGTACATGTCACAAGTTAGTGACTACAGCTACTACTGTGCTGGATGACATACAGAACATGGCAATATCAGTGAAAGACATTGAAGATTGTGTCTAAGAGACATAGTACAAATGAAAGCAATCTTTGATTCTTGTTAAATTATCATTCCTCTCATTTACATGCTATATTGTATGAAGTCATTACTGAGCTTACAAGTTGTATGAGCATAATCAGACATCATGTCATGATGAAATAATGTTTCAATACATGATGTTGAGGGAATCAAAAGCTGATATGATTATTCTGTATCACATTGTAGATAATATCTAAAACATGTATATTTGAATCATAAAATAAAGGAGGGAACAGTAATTTTTTTCCAGATTACACCTGGAATAGTATAGATAATATTAAAACGTGTATGTTTGACTCATAAAATAAAGAAGGAAAACAATTAATTTTTTCCAGATTACAGCTGGAAAGTTGTGGAGAAGATAGTAGTGAAGACTGAGATACAAAGGGTAAGTTTTGGTAAAATAATATTGTTTAACTAATGCAATAATAAACATTATTCTGCAAATAGAAACTCGTGTGTGATGTATACGTCGTTTTTCAGAAGTATGGCGTTTTGCTGGTAGGTGCACTCCACAGCTAGGGCCAGTATCAACCTAGAATGGGCAGCTTCAACAAACAGAAGTAGTCCAAGGGGATAGCCATCAGGCTGATGCATCAGGACATGCAGAAAGTCTTTGGAATCACCTGGCAGAGGACAGATTAAGAACACACTAGCTGGGAACAACCGATGAAAATGTACCTCGACATGTGATCTGAAGAGACCTTATCATTTGTAGGAGAAATGGCTGCTGATCATTATGAGAAATCGCCATTATCAATATGACATCCATTGTTGAGTGAAGGACTCTACCTGAGTTACCTATGTTTTCCGATTTTCAACTGTATGTTTCCATTAGATCATTGCCTTGGTCTTTTGATGTCTTTTGGAATAAATATAATTTCCTTGTTTTATCTGTCATCCATCACACATATTCGATTGTTAGTAGTAAAAATTCAATTTATTGAACCAAAAGTACGTTACTGTTCATTTACTTTCTGCATAGCTTGTCACTGCCTTCAACTGAGATAAAAACAAAAACTTATCAACTGATTGAATGAAATCATTTTTAGTTTATACAAATTTATGATCGAAGTTCTAGTTGTAGAATATTCTAGTATAATAATAAAATTTCTATTCATCCTTCAATTCAGTTAAGCTTAGCTGTTGATTGTTGAAACAGACATGCATTCGAAGCAAACAATATAATATGCTCCACAAGCTGTAGGTTGTTCCAGCAATTATCAGTAAATTCTAATTCCTCTTTTCCATCCCAATTGAACAACGTGAAATCCCCCCTAGTGCTGTTAAGTTTAGCTTTGGTGATACAGCATCTCTTTTCTGTCTCCTCTTTCAGTTCCGAATTTCCTTCTATACAGACGAAATTCGTGGTGTGATGGTATCATAATGGGACTGATACTGTAAAAAATTTTATTTAAAGAAAAACATATATATGTAGTTATTGTCACTCTCAACATACTCTTCTCCTCTATCCCTACAATGCTCCTTGCAAATGTTCCATCAATGTGGAAGTCTTTCTCTGGGAGATCCAGACTGAAATCTTGTTCCTTTTAATGCAGATTTGACCTTGGGGAATAGATAAGTCACATGGTGCTAGTCAGACGAATAAGGTATGTAATTTAATACTTAGATGCTGTACTTTAATAGAAACCTCTTTTAGCCAGTGTATTGTCTTGATGTAGAACCCTTGACTTGTTCTTCCACAGTTTAGTTCATTCAGTTATTTCCTGTTGGAGTCGAGCAAGTACCGCAAGGTAATAGTTTTGATTGATTAATAGTGGGGATACACAATTCTATGAATGTTGAAAAACAAGGCAATCATCATCACTTTGAATCTTGGTTTGCTGATTGGAACTTCTTTCACTTTCAGTGAAGCTGGCCTTTCCACTGTATGGATTGGTGCATAATTTCTGTAAGTCAAAAACCAAGATCTGTCACATGGTTTCATCCTTTCCAAGAAACTAGTACATTTTCAGTGGTACTCAGGTTGTCAGTACAACCATTTCCACGAGTTTTCTTTTTGTTCATCATGGGAATCTTTGGCACTAGTTTCGCTTAAACTTTTATCACGTTAAATTGGATATGAAAAAGTTGTATTAGATATTCATCAACAATTACTGCAGTTCCAGCAATCGATCAAATACTAAACTTATGCTTACTTTTTGATATATTCATCCATTTTTTATAATGACAGGCGTCCTGGTCGTGAGACATCTTCAATGTCTTAGAGACAGTTGAACCACTCAAAAACTCATGTACATCAGAAACAGTGTTAGCATCGTACTTCTTTTACTGAAAGATACGTTGCAATAGCCTTTTTTCCAAGTTACATGTGAAACTCCACAACAATTAGTTGCTGTATTATTACAATTATCATTTTTCTGGCAAAACAAAGTAACAGCTCTTACACAAACAAAGGCTACGGCCTTGCTGATTGTCTGCAGACACTAGAGATGATGTATTCGACTTAGACAGTGTCCTGCTTAATAGCTACTGGCTATTCATCTTCCGAACATGTGTGTCCTGTTATTTTGTAGCCACACCTCATGCTATGGATTCTGTATTCTTCAGCATATAAACAGAAAATGAATTATGTCTGGTTTCTCAAAGGATAGAAGGACAATATCCCTACAAATTGCTAACTGAAAATCATTTTCTATTTTTAGATTACCTTTATCTCAAAATCACCTTTTTTGTGACATGTTTATAATATTATTTTCTAAGATTCTGAACTCATTGCTTGTATTCCACAGTAAATTTTTCTGCTCATGAATGAATTCTAGTTATCTTTTTTCTGACTCCATCCATGACAGATATGACTCTTTCAAGCTTTACATTTGTGTTTCTCTTCATTTATTAATATATGATCCCTGGAAATTTGTAATAGGTTTGAGATATATCCTACACCACTTTTTTATTGATTGATAAAATAAAATACGTTTAATTTTGTTTTGCATTTGAGCTTAATAATGCTATTTTCTGTTCTTCTCTTCATTTTCGAAAATACAAGTATGTTAAGGAAATACATGTGATATTTTAAGAAAATTCTGTAATTTTGTGTTGTCTGTGATTTATGTTAAGTATGATCCCTGTCATTTCTCATGTATATAGTGTTTCCCATTCAAGAATCGATTTATTGTTTTGTTATACTCCTAGTTACCATTTGTCATAGATTTTGTTGTCATTTATCACTTTTGTAACACACACAGTCGTCTTCTACCTCCTCACTAGAATGTGAGTTCATTGGGTGAGAGACTTCTATGATTTTTATAGAATATTTTCGCTTAAAAAATGAAACTCTTACTTTCTGTCAGAGATTTCTTCAATATCTCTAACAGTATTGTTTCGTTTCATAATATTAATATTTTCTTAATATTAATATGTCATTTTTGTTCTGTCAGAAGTACTGAAGGTGTATAAATGTTGAGCAATATACCATTATTTGGAATTTGTGGTTACATTAAGAGTCAAATATTCAAAATTTGAATTATTGTTGTGCAACAGTTACACATAGAATATTGTTTGATTACCACAAACCAAAACGCTTGATTAAAGCATTGGTTTTGGCCACAACAAATGACACACTCTTCCAACAATAAAGTCTCACAAAATTATAAGTAACATTTTTCTGTACCAAATGAGTCGTGAATTATGTCTTTGCACACTTATAAGTAATGAGTTTTTGTATTTTGATTGAAAATTGCTAGTCAAAGGCTATACTGTCTTTGTTTGATTCTTAAAAAGAGTATCATAGTTAACTATTGCATTGTTGCATTTATTTAGAAAATGCATTTATGACAGTTAATATTTGTTGTTTTATTGTTTTTGACAACATTTTTAGCATTTTATGTTATTTACTAAATTGTCACTGATAGATGAAATCACATTTCCTTATAATTGTTTATACAAATAATTTAGAATTTTCTATTAACCTCTAGAATTTCTTAGCCAGTAGAGAAACTTTTTTCATCCCTAACATATTCTGTTAGTCTTTTGTTTTCCTTTCCATAGATGGGACAAGTAGCTTCAAATATTATTGATCAATTTCTATTTTTTCTCTGTGATATGATTATTATGTCACATTGTAACAAACACAGCAAGTTTTCAGTCATTATTCTGGTTTTGCTGCTTGTTAATAGTTCACTGAATATAATGATTTCTTTTGGTAAGGACTGCACCTTCCCTCAGTTGCAATGTCAAAATCATACTTTTTGTTTGTTCATGTATTTTATGTAGTCATCATTTTATTGGAAATGTGGATTAATGGCTCTGAAACTGATTTACTGTCCATAGACTTAACTATATACACAGGGTCTGTTGGTTACTGAGGACAGTGTACTGAACAACATTACATCAGTATTTATGCAATTTGCAGACTAGTAATAATAGCCATTACCAGTCATATGATTTTATGTTGGTTAGTAACTCCTACTACACGTGGAAAGAGCAAGCCCTTGATGCTTACTTTTACCTTGCAGGAGGTCAGATGTTAAAGTGTGGACACGTTTGCAAAAACGGCTAGTCTATATTGACATGTGTAGTCCATTTAGGTGTGCAGTATGAGTGTGCAGAAAGCATCAGATGATAAAGTATGTGACATGTTTGTAGGAAGACTTTTTGATACAGAAAAAAATCAACACACCTATACATTAAGGTACCACATATAAAAATATCTGCACCTATACCCATTACACTCTGTATGTTGGCAACTTCTATGACTGCAGAAATGATTGCAGAAGCCTGGTATAGCAAGGTAAACCACACACAGTTAGTGACAAGTGTGAATACTCAGTTTTAACAGACATATGTATGTTACAAGACATTCACTCAGGGAAAGAAGGCTCAGACGTAGAAGAAAATCTCTAATAATATAATTGAGTGCTACAAAACAGTAATGCCTTATTTCATTTTATAACACAAAGCAGAATGAAAATAGGATTTGAATATAACAGTGGCGCCATTCCCGCGTGCTCCGCCCCCTCCCTCCCTGCCTACACAAGTAACGCCCCCTTCTCCCACACGCACGCACACGGTGCCCCCCCCCCCCTCTCCCCGTTTGGCTAAAGAAGTGAATAAAAAGATATTGACCAAGTGCAATGTGCACAAATTATTACATTGTCTAGAATTCTTACATTTTATGAAGCATTTTGATTAAATGCCATTAATATTTATACTGTCTACTATTGGTGAACAAGGCATAAATTCAACATATGTTTGTGTACTGTAGCATATATTTGTCAATGCTACAGTTTCAATTAGATTTCATCGTGATGCTAGGAAATTCTAAACTGAAAGAATACTCAAGGAAGAGGACTGTCTATGATCAACAAAGAAACTCTTGATTGTACTAGAGGATGCTTTTACATTTTTGTGAAGTTCTAATGGAACATAATTATCTGAGTGATGTTTGGATCTTTTTTCTGATGCTACTATATTGTTTATCGGTATTGCAGATAAACTTCAATTACATAATGGAAGGAGTTGGTAGAGAGAGTGTGAAAGAAGATATGAAAACATGTTATGTAAGACTGAGCTAATGTATAAGGAATGCATCGACAGTAAATAGTAAATATAGGGGTATAGAATAATAACAACAGCCATTCACAATAGGCGATTTCATATCATTTGTAGTTTGGGGCTTGTGCCTATCTTCAGGTTGTTTACATTTGAATATGTGTCTCTATGCTCAGTGTTGGAGATCATTGTTTAAATAAAATCAGGTAATGTAATGATGACTAAATACACACAACTGAGACAGTTGGAAGTTGATATGTAAGATATGTTGTGAGATATTGTAGTACATACATGCAGCTGGAGTAACCACATCATTTCTACAGCACGTTTATCACATATATTATTTTTACAAAAAAACTCGATTCTTTTTACACATTACCTTTATATTAGTCAACATAGCAATTACTTGTTCTTCCATATTGTGCCTTTGATACAGTAGATTGTAGTAACTTCAGAAGCACATGCACTCACAATATCCAATGTGTTTACAGACGAGAACACAAGTTGTGGTCAAAGAGCTTATATCTAAGAAGTATAGAGATGTTACACAGAGAGAAAAGTACAGATACTAGAGTTTGTGAAATTGAAATTATTACATGTTTATGGAACTGCACTGTGAGTTATAATGTACAGAATAGTTGCTGGGAAATAATATATGGTTAAATGATCATTGTAATTTTTTTTATTCTGAGGGGTAATGAATTACAGGTTTCATTTAAAAAAATTTTCTCAAAGATGTGCAGAAATGACTTGTTTACCAGGTCTGTTGATTCATTGAGTGGTTCTAGGGTCTACAGTCTGGAACCACGCTACAGTCACAGGTTTGAATCCTGCCTCGGGCATGGATGTGTGTGGTGTCCTTAGGTTACTTAGGTTTAAGTAGTTCAAAGTCTAGGGGGCTGCTGACCTCAGATGTTAAGTCCCATAGTTCTTAGAACCATTTGAGCCAATTTGCTTCATTGAGAATGGGATGTGATGATTTGGTGCTGGTGCTTCAAGCTCTTGAAGATTCATTTTCTTTTCTTTTCTGAAAGTTTGTGGTATCAGCAGGTTGTCTTTGATGGTTGTGGATGTGTGGCCATCTCCTTTCAGATGTGTCGCAAAGGTGGAGTTATCAAAGTTATTTAACTGGAAGAGATCCATGTGTTCTTAGTATCTTATTGTGAAACTTATACATGTTCAAAAAATGTTCAAATGTGTGTGAAATCTCAAGGGACTTAACTGCTATGGTCATCAGTCCCTAAGCTTACACACAACTTAACCTAAATTATCCTAAGCACAAACACACACCCACACATGCCTGAGGGAGGACTCGAACCTCCGCCAGGACCAGTCGCACAGTCCATGACTGCAGCACCATAGACAGCACGGCTAATCCCATGCGGCGAAACTTATACCTGTCTGGCATATGTAGAAGTGTGGGAAATTGTCAGATGGAAGTTTGTAAACATGTGCCAAAAGACATTTGAGTATCAATCTTATGAAGAAGATTAGCAAGTTGGTATGAAATTTCTCCTATCAAAGGGATGTGAGCAAGTGTGTGTGTGTGTGTCTGTGTGTGTGTGTGTGTGTGTGTGTGTGTGTGTGTGTGTGTGTGTGTGTGTGTGTGTGTTCTTTTGAAACTGGTTAGGAGGTGTACATCATTTCATTTTGATTTTGTTGTGAAGTTTGTCACTTACATGTGTGTTGCATCCATTCCTGTGTGCATTTCCTTTGAGAAGTTAATTTCTTTTTGTTGATCAAGAGGGCTGAGTGGAAGTTTATGGATACGATTTAGTGTAGATCTGAAGAATGTCATTTTGGGTTATATTGGGTGACAGGAGAACTCGTTTATGGCAAAATCAATGGTGGTGTGTTTTTGGCTGAAAGGCTTGTTTGTTATTTACATTAGAGACCATGACATCAGAAAGACTGATTCCTTAATCTACTTGATGTTGCACAGTGAAGTTTGTTATTGTACATGCTACTGTATGTGGAAGGTTTTCAGTCTCATAAGTTGTACCATTTGCAGGATAATGGAATCATCAACATAACTTTTATAATAAATTATTATGTCTTTAGGCAAACATTCTGAGCTGAAGAATTGATTTTCTATGTGAATGATACAAATGTTTGCAACGATTCATGCTAAACTACTGCCCATTGCAAGACAATCGTCTTGTTTGTAAATTTTGTTGTTTAAAGAGAAACAAATGTGTGGCATGATTAGTTCTAACAGTTCAGTGAGTTCATATATCTAAGCCTTGGATAACTTTTTGTATTTTGATAGGTTGTTTTTATTTAACTGGATTGTGTCATAAATAGGTATGCAGCCCTCAACACTGAAATTTAAGAAAGCAACTATGTTTGCAACCCTAAATGTAAACTCTCTAATTAAAGTAGGAAAATTGAAATTATTGATTGAAAAGCTGAACCAGAAAGAAATTTTAATATGTGCATTACAAGAAACAAGGTTTTTAGATGAAACTGCTTTAGATTTTGAAAACTATCGTTTATTTAAAGGAAAACCAGGTAAAATCTTAATGAAACAAATGCCATACCTGGGAACAGCATTTCTGGTACATCACTCAATTTTAGATTCAGTTACTAACTTCTACTCGAGTTCTGAGAGACTATCCATTTTTGAGATTAAATGTAAAAACAAAGGATACTCTATAATCAACTGTCATGCACCCATAAACCAGGACAACAAAAATAACCCGGAGAAAGTTGAAGAATTTTGGGAGATACTTGAAATGGAACTGGATAGATGCTCAAAGAAGAACATAAAAATGTTAGTAGGCGATTTTAACGCACAAATAGGAAGGGAGAAAAAATACCATGGAACAGTAGGCCTCTTCCCAGGTCACAAAAGAACTTCAAAAAATGGAGAAAGGCTTATAGAGGTATGTAGGCATTTCAACTTGAAAATAATGACAACACATTTCAAAAAGCTGAGCCGAAAAACTAAAACATGGAGATCACCAAATCCACTTCTCGGAGAATTCCAAATTGACCATGTGGCTATCTCACTTCATTGTCAAGAAGAAATTCAAAACACTAAAGTGCTGAAAAGCCTTGATGTTGATTCAGACCACTATTTGACTACGATTAAATTCAGACCACTCCCATTTCGAAAAGAGAAGAAAACCTTTTACAAAATTCCAAAATATAACACAGAAACTTTAAAAAATGAAGAAATTAAACAACGGTTTCAAAGAGCATTGCACAAAGATAGCGATGGCATATCCACAATAAATAAGGAAGCGGGATGGGAGGAGATCAAAAACGAAATAGTTGAAATAGCAAAAGAAAATTGTCTCGTGAAAAGAGTAAGAAGACATCCATGGTGGGACAATGAATGTGATGAGAACCTGGAGAAGAGACAGAAATTGTGGCAGAAATGGAACTCCACAAAAGATCCTCAAGATCTTGACAATTTTAAAATCCAGAGAAGAGAAACAGCCAAGCTTTTCCGTAATAAAAAAAGAAGACAATTTCAGGATAACCTAGAACAGATTGAGGAAGACTTTAAAAGAAATAATTCTAGAGATTTCTACAAAACTTTTAGAAAACAGCTAACCAAATACCAATCACCAAATTTATGTTTTAAAGATGAAGAGAACAAGCTAGGTTTGACAAACAAGACTAATTGTGAAATATTAGCAAAATATTTCGAGAATCTACTAAATTGTGAACCACCCAAAGATAAAATGAGTTTTGAAAACCACCGAAATACTAATACCGAGTCAAAACCTCCAGACGCTGAAGAAATAAAACACATAATACACAGTCTAAAAAACAATAAAGCCCCAGGTGAAGACTCCATAGTACCAGAAATCCTAAAAATAATGGATACCAACCTCCCACAAGTTTTGGAACATATGTTTAAGAAGATCTGGGACGAAGAAAGAATTCCTGAAGACTGGCAGTGTGCCCTGATACACCCACTACACAAAAAGGGGGATAAGATGAATGTTAATAATTATAGAGGGATCTCGCTACTACCAGTAGGATACAAAATTTTGTCAAGGAAATTACTTCAAATCGTGGAGCCAGTTCTGGATAAAAAAATAGGTGAATATCAAGCAGGTTTTAGACAAGGTAGATCCTGTGTTGAACAAATATTTAACCTGAAAACACTAATTCGTTACAGAATCTCAAGAGGCCAGAGATTTGCAATAGTATTTGTAGATTTCAAAAAAGCATACGACTCGGTAGATAGAGAAACATTACTGAAAGTATTGGAAGAATTTGGGGTCGATAAGAAAACAATTCAAATTATCAAACAGACGCTAACAAACAGTAAGGCCAAAGTTAAATTTATGGGTGAAATTTCAAGGAAGTTCGAAATTAAAACAGGTGTTAGACAAGGTGATGGTTTATCCCCAATCCTCTTCAACTGCGTACTGGAAAAGATATTGAGAATATGGAAAGAAGAACTCAAAGGCACCAAGAATGACATCAGAATTGGAACAAAAAAAGAAAAAAATAGAAGTGGACTGTTTAGCTTTTGCAGACGATCTGGCAATAGTTACAGAAAACGAAGAAATAGCTCAGAACTACCTGGAGAAACTACAAGAAGTTTCGGCCAGAGCTGGACTGCAGATTTCATTTGAAAAAACCGTGTATATGTCTAATCATAGAAATAACAAGAAAAATCTTATTACTAAATACGGCAATATTAAGAGAGTAGAAAAATTTAAGTATTTAGGTGAAATAATTCAAGTGAATGGTTTAGACAAGAGTGCAAACCAGGCGAGAGCAAGGAAAATGGAATTTGCTTTTCAAAAAACCAAAGACATATATAACAAAAAAAACATTTCGATTCAAGCTAAATTAAGACATTATAAAACTGTCATTAGACCAGAATGCCTGTATGCATCGGAGTACCTAACTCTTAACAAAAAGGGGGAAATAGAAAACATGGAAAAGAAAGAAAGGAAAATTTTGAGAAAAATATTAGGACCGAGAAAGATTGGAGAAGAGTACAAGCTAAAGAGTAATAAGGAAATATACAAAACTATTGGGAAAGTGAGTGAGGCAATGCGTAAACGCAGACTAACGTTTTATGGTCACCTGTCGAGGATGGATGGAAACAGACTAACAAGAAAAGTGTTTGAACATAGTAACAGGAACGAAAAAACCAACAATAAATGGATACAGATGGTGAAAAAGGGTTTGGCCTATTTTAATGTCACCCGTGAGTCAATCAGGGACAGGGAAAAGTTTAGACAAATAGTGAACGAAATTAAGTGTTTTCCAGAAGAAACGAAACTAAAGAATAATAACGGGAAATGGTCGGAAGAGCGGAGGAGGAACCACTCGAAAATGATGAGGAAATATTGGGAAGAGAGAAAAAAAGATCAAAAAGCCGGGCAAGTGAATTGTTGAACGTGGTCCAAAGATGGCCGAAATCGAAAGAAGAAGAAGGTATGATAGGGTAAAGGTTTGTCATGTTCACTGAAGCAAATTTGTCACCCTGTGGTGTTAGTATGTCTTTGATATCCTTTATAAGATCATAGCAATTCTTAATTGAAAAGGTCTTTTCATAAGTATAAAAATTGCTGAGAATCTTTTCAGCATCTTACTGATGAAATATACTGTAAATTTGTTGATTTAACTATAGAATATATATGAACATTTGGCCTATGGATTTTTCATTGTGAATGTAGTTTTGGTGCTGATGGGTTTGTGTCAAGGCATTTTATCACTGCATAGTCAGATAACAGGAAATCAAAAGATATCAGTAGTTTCTTTAGCTGGTCTTGAATAAATTTGATAAATTGACTTTTGCAAGTCATCTGAAAGAACATGGACACTCAGCCAAAAACCATAATCATGATCAGTTCCTTTTCCTGTCGTATCTGTATGTCTATATATTTGCAGCATCTCTGTTTCTCAGCTCTAAGCTTCTTGACCATAACCTCTGTTTCCTTATGGAAACATGTGGGATTTTGTAGTTACTAACATCTGTTGTATCAAAGATATGAAGTGGATGTAACGATAATTACGATATTGACTAATATACAGGTAATTTGTGAAAAATTGATATTTTTTTAATTAAAATGTGCTAAATGTAATGTGAAAACAACATGGATACTACAGCTATATGTATTTACTATAGTGTCTTATAATATATGACTTACCAACTTCCAGTTGTCTCAGTTGTGTCTATTTAGTCATCATCACATTACATGTTCAAGTAAACAATGATTATCTCCAATATTAAGCATGGAAACATGTATTTCAATGTAAACCACCTCAAACCCAAAACCAGCCATATGTTAAATAAAAGCATCTTTAATGTGACTGGTAGCAGTTATTATTCTACACTCTATAAAGGAGAAGTCACGGAGTTTGGCTTATATCCATTATGTATAAAATTCAAGTACAAATTAAACCCGAAGTAATGCAATCAGTTTATAATTGTTTGTATTTAGGCCAGCTTAGGATAACTATTGGATTGACAGGGAAACAGATAAAGTAGAGAAGAGTAAAAGTGCAGTTGAGTGCTTTTGGTAAACAATATTGTTTTCAAAATTAAGTGTCCTACATGTCTGAAAAAAAAAACAGGATACTCTCAGAATATTACCAGGTTTGGTTTTTGAATGTGAAAAATGGACGAAAACCTCAGGGTCGCTGGGCAGACAGTGGATCGTTGCATTATGGAAGATATCAGGAGTGACATAAATACAAACCATGGCTCAGGGAACAGACTGGCAGGGAATGTGACTAGAGAGAAAATTAAATGGTTGTGGACAGGACATTTATCCAAGTGACGTTAGTCTTTACGGCCACGGAAGTTTTTTGCTGGGTTCCAATAAACATGGATAAGAAAACTTTGTCATGACCTAATGCAAGGTACCTGTAAGGTATTATAAACCATACAAGGGCAACGTGCAGAAGTTTGGTTGAAGAGTGAAATGCATGGAAAAATCCATAGGTTGGTAAACGAGTGGCGATACAGCCCATTGTGCAAGCTGAGGAACTTCTGAACTTATCTCAGATGAATATATGCAATTTTTAGATAGACGCAATCTTTCGATTTGAGTGGCACTATCACCTTGGAACTTACTCTTTTGTTACTCCTACAGCTCTACCAAAAATGTGCATGTTGCAGGTTGATGAGTACAAGTACATCTTAATTCCTTTGTTCTTTAGCACTAACACATATTTTCAGTTAAGTGATATTTTTTCTAACTTGTGATTAGGTTTTTCTCCACTCATGGGTTCTCTACACTTTGAAGCAATGGTATGTTACGATTTCAGATCGCTTCAAGAATCAGACGAAATCAGTGTGGCACTTTTCGCAGTAAATTTCAGTAGTCAGCCTTTCCCAGTGTGTACTCTAATCACTACAGGGGTCTTTCAGTAACTTCCATCAATAAACTGCTCCACCTTATTCAAAAATTCACGAATTACCTCTAATACCGCTATTTCTTTATCAGTCTTTGTAGGTTTTTGAGGAGACAATGTTCGTACTTAAAATGCGTAACATACAGGATCCACAATTTTGTCTGGTTTTTCTGATAAACAGACGGTGCAGACTAAGACTGAAAGTGAAAAACTTTCTAAAAGTGATGACATTATATATATGAAATTACAGCAATGTTCTTGGATAACATGAGCTATGTTGTACGGATTCTGTTGGTAGCTCATCTGTAGATTTCTCGACCTGGAGGCTGACAGCGTAACACTGGTACACATTATGCTCTGCAAATGTGCTGGAAGAGTACATGTGGAATGCAAATTTCTTCACTGTGGGAAATTCAGTGATCTACTGAAAATACACGTCTGGGAGACCAGTATGAAAAGGAATGGATGCAATCGATGTTTGGCACCTACATTGGAAACATGGGTTAGACTCACTCAGAGGTGAAGAGTATATAGTAATATCTAGAAATGCTTAGACCACTGATGATGCCTAATATGAATAGGTGAAAAATGTTGGTGAATGTTGTGTCAGCTACTGTGGCGGTCAGCGCAGAAACAAACAAGGAAGAAGAGAAGATGTAATGGCCGGCAGCAGGAATCTAAAATTATTTGTTAAAACACTTTCATATTAGGACACTTTATTTATTAAAAGAAACTAAGTATAACTTAACTGCTCTAGATTCCTGTGCTTCCCACAAACAGTTACTTATACAGATCTTTACTACTCACAGAACTCAGGGTAAGTATCGTCTTCCTAATACTCAGTACTGATGCTCTCAAAGACTGCGACCAGACTGGGCTGAACAGTCATGGACGGCTGGTTAAGTCAGCATTGATGGGGGTACTGAACTCTGTCTTCCTGAGGTTGTAGCACTGCCCACTCTTTTCACTGGCTCTTGTGTCAGCGCCTACCTGATGCCATTTCGGAGCAATGCGCTAGTCAGTGTGCAGTGTATTTTTTAGGAGTACACGTTACTACCCTCCAAAATGCCGCACTATTGTCATGTAGGGAGCCGTCTTACGATAGTAGGGAGGGGAGTGGGGAAGAGGGTGGGGGGAGAGCAGAAGGCAGGAACCTAGGTGGCGTGAGGAGCTGGGAGCTGCAGCTGGGACCGATGCAGAGACCCTGGACCTGTCCCCAGAGCCGTCCTTCGCTCCGAACGAAACGTCGGTCGAAAAACCCCCCGGAAAGGCTCTCACTCACTTCCTGAACCTGTTCGACGAAAAACGGAGAGGGCAGTGATGACGATGGCAGCAGGTGATGACGGCGACGAGAGAGGCGCAGGGTCCATGACGGGTGCCAGGGCGAGTGCTACAAAGTTGAGCAGCTGCAGTGGCGAAGGCGATGAGTCCAGCTCCATTGGTTGGTTCCACAGGCAATGCCGCAGAGGCATCTGGGGGCGGTCGCATCGGCGCAAGATCCCGGTAGGATGCGAATCTGGGGACAGAAAATCTGCAGAAGAATCTCGCAACTGATTAGCACGACTCTGGTTCTGATGGCGGAGCAGCAACTCTGCAGGACATTGAATTAAATACATGCAAGTGCCCAAATTTCGAAGAGTCGTTCCACTCTCCCAGCGCCTGGTGCGATCAAAAACTTTCGAAAGAATAAAAGCATTAGGTACAAAGCGATACTTGCGGAACGTGGTAGGCGCCATACACTGTGGTGGGTGCAGCAACTGGAGCAGTGTGTGGTGATGCCAGCCATGTAGAAACTCTGGAAGAGAGTCGTGGGGCTGGGAAGCAGTACATTGCGAAATGGTTCAAATGGCTCTGAGCACTATGCGGCTTAACTGCTGTGGTCATCAGTCCTCTAGAACTTAGAACTACTTAAACGTAACTAACCTAAGGACATCACAAACATCCATGCCCGAGGCAGGATTCGAACCTGCGACCGTAGCGGTCGCGTGGTTCCTGACTGTAGCGCCTAGAACCGCTCGACCACACCGGCCGGCTACATTGCGAAGAACAACAGTGGTACTTGTTCCCGTGTGTGAGAGGCACGTAGTTTCTTCATCTGTTGCTTGATCATATGCACAAATCGTTCAGTTTCTCCATTCAATTGCGGGTGAAACGGAGCATGGGTAAGGTGAGTGATACCACTGTCTGTTCAAAGTCCTGAGACGTAAACTGTGGTCCGCTGTCTGTAACTAGAACTTCAGGCAAACCTTCCAAGTAAAAAATGGATGACAAAGTCTGATTGGTACTACGTGACATAGTGGAGTTCTTGGGCACTGCAAACAGAATTTCGCTAAAAGAGCCCACAACAATAATTCAACGAATGGTCAAAAGGGACCAGAAAATATGCACTCACTGCCACAGCGATTGAGACTCTGGCCAAGCAGAAAATGTTTGCGGCGGGGCTGATAGATTTCCAGCACATGTGTAACCGTGTGTCTCATCTGTTCAATGTTGTTGTCGAAGCCTGGCCAAGTACAGTGCCAACACGCTATCTTTTCTGTGGGTATAATTCCCTAATGTCCTTCGCGGAGCAATCGCAACACATCTTTTTGCAACACTTGAGGAATAAGCACACGAGATTGTCCAGAGGCTTTCTGCAATAAAATCACTCTGTGCTGGACAGAGAGGCCATGCCGACGAGCACAATATCGGCGCACAAAAGAATTCTGGATGTATTTCACTGAAGGAGGCCAAGCAGTATGGATGTAGTGTAACGAGAGGTTCAAGTCAGGGTTTGCTTCTGTGGCCTGAGCAATTTTCCTATAGTTCAGTGGAAAAGTCTGTAAAACTTCACTGTAATGCGCAGCAATCTGACAGCAAGATGTGGATGTAGCATCGAATCCAGAATCAGGACCAACAAGAAGGCGAGGAAGGGATTCAGCACGTGCATGCTGTGGCATGGACCGGTACAATATATCTTACTAATAACTGTGATATTAACAAACCCCAACAATCCAGTTTCTGAGCGGTGTGCCGCGGAACATGTTTGGTTGGAGGAAACAAAGACTGAAGTGGCTTATGGTCCGTCACTAGGCAAAACTTCAGACCAAACAGATAGTGGTGAAACCTTGTCACTCCACAGATGACTGCGAGCGCTTCCTTCTCGATTTGGGAATAGTTACAGTGAGTCTTGGTCAATGACTTGGAAGCGAAAACAATCTGCCTCTCCTGTGAACCAAATCTGTGCGAGATCACAAATATAAAGTAGTACCCACTGCCAAAAACAGGCTTAACAGAATCGAAATGAACAAGGTATCTGTCACTCAACAAGGCATTTTTAAGTTTCTGAAATGCATCTTGACACTCTTTGGCCCAAACAAAAGGAACATTCTTCCGGCGCAAACGATGCAACAGAGTAGAGGTCTGGGCTGCATTGAGTATAAACCAGATATAATATGTCGACTTCCCAAGAACTGATACAATTCCGACACGTTCCGCAGGGCAGGAAGGTCCCAGGTGGCCAGCAAATGTAATTGAAGGGGATGAACACCTTGACTTTTTGGAACGTAGCCTAAGTACTGAAATTCAGACTGGAAAAGGCACATTTGTCAAGGTGACACTTCAAACCTGCAGCTGAAAGAAGTTGAAAAAGCGAACGAAGATTACGGATATGTTACTCCGGTTTACGTCCTGACACCACAGTATCGTCCAAGTAATGTGAACGGAATGGAACTTTTGCAGTTGGTTGGTTCAAATGGCTCTGAGCACTATGGGACGTAACTTCTGAGGTCATCAGTCCCCTAGGACTTAGAACTACGTAAACCTAACTAACCTAAGGACATCACACACATCCAAGCCCCAGGCAGGATTCGATCCTGCGACCGTAGCGGTTCCAGACTGTAGCCCCTAGAACCGCTCGGCCACACCGGCCGGTTTGTGCATTGTCCTTCATTGTAATGAGTCTTTTGGGTTGAAAGCAGAAACAGAAAGTACATTGTCCGGAATAGAAAGACCAAGCAAATCAAATGAATTTGACCCAAAAATATTTTCAGTCAAGCACAAAATTGTAAGTGTCACTCTTCTGGTGTGAGACTGGAATGTGGCAGGCAGGCTACATGTTCCAAGCACTGGACTGTCCTGACCGTTATACGCAGTAAGTTGCTTGCAAGATTTTGTCAACTGTGGCGAGGCCAAGTGTTCATAAGTGGCACGAGTTAGCAATGTAACAGGAGCGCCAGTATCTAACTGAAATCTCACACAGCAGTCGGCATTGACTATGTTCGCAGACAGTTTGTTTGACCGTCGTTGCACAGCACATGGGCAGGGTGAAGCCACATCATGATTTTGGTCGTTAATAGGACCTGCAGCCAGTGTAGAAAAAAAACTAAATACACTGAGAAGGTGCTCCGCGTTTACAAGAGCGAACGTGGGTAGAGTTGTTTTTCTGTTCCAAGCACACGGACTGTACATGACCTGGCTTTCCACAAGCAAAGCAAATCGCGTTCCACGAAGGCCAGTGTTCTCTTTTATGCTTGAAGAAGCAGCAGGGACACAGTTTCAGTGCAGACATACGTGTTTGCCCTTGTTTACTCTCGCAGCGGCGTGGTGGCCTGCTTGCGCGCAGCAGTCGGTCGTAAGGTCGTACCTGTTCGTCACTTGGCGATACACTACAAATGGGAGCTAACGCAAAGTTTTTCATGACGCTATCACACGAACCCTGATGTTCAGTAATCTGTGACACTTGTTTCAAAGTAGGATCGGAATATTGGAGAATTTGTTCACATTTCCTGCTGTCTGGCACATTGTAGATAATTGCACCCTGAATCATTGCATCACTATAATATTGTTGACAGCTACATTGAAAACATCACTGTTATGTCAAGCCCTTAAGTTCAGCGACCCACTGATGGTATGTCTGTTCTGAGTTTTTCCGCAATCGAAAGAACTTGTAACGAGCTGCAACAACCTGTAACTGATCCTCATAATACTAAGTGAGCCGGCCTGTGTGGCCGTGCGGTTCTAGGCGCTACAGTCTGGGGCCGAGCGACCGCTACGGTCGCAGGTTCGAATCCTGCCTCGGGCATGGATGTGTGTGATGTCCTTAGGTTAGTTAGGTTTAATTAGTTCTAAGTTCTAGGCGACTGATGATCTCAGAAGTTAAGTCGCATAGTGCTCAGAGCCATTTTAGCCATACTAAGTGAGGGCGGGAACTAACTCTTCAGAAACTAGCAACTCCGGAGTAATAGTTCGAAATAACTTCGGAGCAAGATGGTAAACTACTGTGCCGGCGATTAGGCCGGCCGCTGTGGCCGAGCGGTTCTAGGCGCTTCAGTCCAGAACCGCGCTGCTTCTACGGTTCCAATCCTGCCTAGGGCATGGATGTGTGTGATGTCCTTAGGTTACTTAGGTTTAAGTACTTCTAAGTCTAGGGGACTGATGACCTCAGATGTTAAGTCCCATAGTGCTTAGAGCCATTTTGTGCCGGCGATGGACAAGAAATAAGAAAGTTTCACAAGTACCCTGCACTTGATGAGTAGCGTCGAAATGAGCATTGTAGTCATTCCAGTCTTTGGGTCCTTCATTGAAAGCGTGGAACGGCGGGATACATGCTGTGGATGTGGCTGGCTGTTGTGGCAGCGTTGATGCAACAGTGGCTTGTGCATTGACGAGCTGTTGGATGGCCGTCATCAACTGCGACGTTTGTTGGTTTTGAAACTGAATAAACTGCAGTAGATCAAAGCCAGCACCATCCGGAAGCGTAGACACAGGTGATGTAGGAGGAACTATAATGAGAACAACCAAGTACTTATAAGAAGAAGTAAGTCAAAAGAAAGAAAACAAGTAGTAGCAATGCACCTCAGAAGAAAAGAGAGAAAAATTAGTGACGCACTGCGGCAGAGCATCAGTGAGCGAACGCAGCACTGCTTCTGCAATTCTCGTAGCCAGTTGTGTCGGCTACAGTGGAAGTAGACACCGACACAAACAAGGAAGGTGAGAAGTTGCGATGGCCAGTATCAGGCACCCAAACTCATTTGTACTAAACACTTTTAAATTAGGACACTTTATTTTTAAAAACAAAGTAAGTATAACTTAACTGCTCATGATTCCTGTGCTTCCTGTGCCTCCTAGGAACAGTTACTTATACAGACTTTTACTGCTCGCAGAACGGATGGTAAGTATCATCCTCCTAATACTCAGTACTAATGCTATAGAAGTCTGCAACCAAACTAGGCTGACCAGTGATGGGTGGCTGGTTAAATCAGTGTTGACAAAGGGGCTCTGAACTCTGTCTTCCTGGAGGTATGGCACTGCCCACACTTTCCACTGGCTTGCGGTCAGCACCTTCTGGACGCCATCTGGTGGCGATGTACTGGTTGGTGTGCAGCTGATGCTTTAGGACTGCACAGTGATAAACAAAATAAACATTCATTTCCAGAAGATGGATAATACAGTATTTCTTCCTGTCTATGAGATAAACATGACTGGAGTAGCAACTAAGGAAGACTGGCTGTAAATATTAACATCATGCATTTAGTGTTCAGCAAGTTACAGTCTTCTTTGCAGAGAAAAGATGCAGGCGAATGGATAGAATTTGCTTTGCTTGGAGGTCAGGTATCCAAATAGTGAAGGAATTGGCGTATTTCATGAAGATATAAGAGGTATTAGCAATAAAGTTAGAGAACAGCTTATAGATGTTTACTCTGACATTATTGGTACATCGGCGCACCACTCAAATAATTTGACAATTCAGAGGTTTCCTTTACCAGGTTACAGATTAGTTGGCTGTTTGTGGCCATGTACGAAAAAAAACAGTATTCCATTCGAGTCCGTAGACATATCATGGCATTACTCTGAACAGGTATTTGGATGTCACGCAGAGGCAGCTGAATTTAATGAAACTAAACTTCTGATTGTTGTTGTTTATACGTCTCCTAACACTGACTTCAGAGCATTTCTGTTCAAGTTAGACAGGGTTTTTGGTTCACTTTATAGGAAGTACCAAAAATTAGTTATATGTGGTGATTTCAATATTAATTTTGTATATGATTATACCAGAAGAAGGATGTTGCTAGCTTTCATAAACTCATATGATCTGATACAGATTGTGTTTTTTCCAACTAGAGTGCAGGGAAACTGTAGCACAGCCATACACAACATTTTTATTCATTCTCCATTACTAGATGGGCTTTCTGTTGGTAAAAGGGTGAATGGCCTTCATTCAGACCATGATGCACAAATTTTAACACTAAAAGGCTTTTGTACTCAAACAAATGTCACGCATAATTACAAACTATTTAGGAAAGCTTATTAAATAGAGTTTTTTAAACCTCGTTAAGGAACAAGAGTGGGAGTATGTTTATAGTGCCGATAACATAGATGCCAAATATAATACTTTCCTTAACACATTTCTCATGCTCTTTGAGAGTTGCTTTGCTTTAGAACGATCTAAACGGGGTACTAGCAGTAAAAGGCAGTGCGGGTGGCTGACTAGTGGGGTAAGGATATTATGTAGAACAAAGTGGGAATTATATCAAAATGTTAGAAGTAGTCACAATCAAGGTACAGTAGTCCATCACAAACAGTATTGTAAGGTGCTTAAAAATGTTATTAGGAACGCAAAGAGTGTGTGGTACGTAAACAGAATAGGTAATTCACAGGATAAAATAAAAACCATAGTGTCAGTCGTGAAGGAAATGTCTGGTCAGCAGCACTAGGTCGACGATATAAAGTCAGTTCGTACTAAAATATTTCTGTTACTGATAAGTCAGATAAATGTACAGCATTTAACAGCCCCTTTCTGAGCATTTCTAGTGACTTCAATAAAAACTTAGCTTCTACAGGGAATCATTTAACTCTTGGAAATGCCTTTCCGAGATTGATGTCTGAAATATTCCTCTGTGATATTGACAAGGGGGAGATTGAGTCAACAATTAAATCACTGAAGGCTAAGGACTCTCGTGGATATAATGTAATGCCTAGCAGCATATTAAAGTCTTGTGCTGCACATGTTGGCTCTGTACTTAGCCATATTTGTAATTTTTCCTTTAACAATGGTCAGTTTCCTGAACGATTAAAGTACTCAGTAGTAAAGCCACTTTATAAAAAGGGAGAGAGAGATAACGCAGACAATTTTAGACCTCTTTCCATGCCATTAGTGTTTGCTAAAGTTATTGAAAAGCCTGCGTATGTGAGGATAATTCATCATTTTATTTCACATAATTTGCTATCAAGCCAACGGCCTTGTCGGTTCCCGTCAATCGCCGGAGTTAAGCGCCGTCCGGCTGGGCTAGCACTTGGATGGATGACCATCAGGTCTGCCGAGCGCTGTTGGCTAGTGGGGTGCACTCAGCCCTTGTGAGGCCAACTGAGGAGCTACTTGATTGAGAAGTAGCGGCTCTGGTCTCGTAAACTGACATACGGCTGGGAGAGCAGTGTGGTGACCATATGCCCCTCCATATCCGCATCCAGTTACGCCTGTGGACTCAGGATAAAACGGCGGCCGGTCGGTCCCGCTGGGCCTTCATGGCCTGTTCGGACGGAGAAAGTAAGAGTAAATTTCCTATCAAAGGTACAGTTCGGTTTTAGGAAGGGTGTAACAACTGAAAATGCTATATTCTCTTATGTCTGTGAGGTGCTCGATACATTAAATAAAAGGTTTCAAACGCTAGGCACTCTTTTTGATTTAACTAAGACGTTTGATTGTGTTGATCGCAAAATATTGCTCCAGAAGTTGTACCATTATGGAATACGGGGAGTAGCTCACAGTTGGTTCACCTCTTACTTCAACAACAGACAGCAACAGTGCTGAGTGGGGCACAGTCAGATGGGGGCTGCTCCAGGGATCCGTGCTGGGGCCACTCCTGTTCCTTGTTTATAAGAATGATATGCCCTCTAGTATTACAGATGACTCCAAATTATTTCTGTTTGCTGATGATGCTAGATTGGTAGTGAAGGATGTTGTGTGCAACATAGGCACTGTTTCAAGTAGTGAAGTTCATGACATGAGTTCATGGCCTGTAGAAAATAAACTAACGCTGAATCATAGTAAGACTCAGTTTTTACAGTTTCTAACACACAATTCAACAAAGTCCAACGTTCTAATTTCGTAGAATGGAGCCGGCCGGGGTGGCCGTACGGTTCTAGGCGCTACAGTCTGGAGCCGAGCGACCGCTGCGGTCGCAGGTTCGAATCCTGCCTCGGGCATGGATGTGTGTGATGTCCTTAGGTTAGTTAGGTTTAATTAGTTCTAAGTTCTAGGCGACTGATGACCTCAGAAGTTAAGTCGCATAGTGCTCAGAGCCATTTGAACCATTTTTTCACAGAATGGGGATATGATTAGTGAAACAGGAAACTTCAAATTTCTTGGTGTTGACGTAAATATTAAGCTGTCGTGGAAAGACTATGTTCAGGATCTTGTTTAAAGATTTAATGCTGCCATTCTTACTATTCGAACGGTATCTGAAGTAAGTGATAGTTCGAGACGAAAAATAGTCTAATTTGTCGATTTTCATTCGCCTGTGACGTATCGTATTATATTTCCGGGTAATTCCAAGGATATTTTTGGCTCAGAAACGGGCGATTTGGATGATAAGTGTGGCAAATTCACGAACCTCTTGTTGATCCCTGTTCATTATTATGGGTATTCTTACATGGCCTCTCAATATACAGGGTGTCAATAAAGTCCCTTTACAACTTCAAAATTTTATTACAACGGCAGATGTTGAAATATTTTAATAAAATTTCTTTTATTGTAATCACTGTTTACTAAAGTTTTTATATATTCTAAAATTATGTGTTTCAGGTACTCTGTTGATGGAAGGAACTGAAGCTCTATGAAATGGCAACTGCTCAAGAGAAGGCACAACGTGTGTCCTGCTTTATTGACACAAAATCGGATGTTCAGACTCAACGAAACTTCAGAAAGAAGTATGGAAGAGATCCACCATCGCGCCCTTCAATCCGTGCATGGCACAAACAATGTATGGAGACAGGGAGAGTGTTGGAGTAAGGGGGGAGCGGGCGACCAAGTATATCTGAGGAAAACATCGATTGCTGTTTCAACGTCTTCACTCGTTCACCTACGAAGTCCATCCGCACTGCTGCCAGACAGTTGCAACTACCACGTTCAGTTGTGCGTAAGGTCCTCCACAATAACTTACGGTTGTAAGCTTACAAAGTGCAACTTTTACAGATACTTGAACCAAATGACAAGCCAAAACGGACAGAGTTTGCACTCAACATGCTGTAACGCCTTTCGGAGGATGAAGCATTTCTCAAGCGAGTTTGTTTCAGTGACGAGGCAACTTTTCATGTTTCTGGGACATTAAACAGATACAATGTGAGAATCTGGGGATTTGAACAGCCCCATGTGACTAGGGAGCTTCAGCGGGATAGTCCAAAAGTGAATGTGTGGTGTGGAATCATGTGCAACTGAATAATTGGTCGATTTTTCTTCAACGAGTCAACAATTACTGCAGATATTTACCTCGACCTTCTGACCGAATATGTAGACCACACATCTGATTGACATACAACCGACTATCATTTTCCAGCAAGGTGGTGCACCACCACATTGGGGACTGCATGTTCGTCAGTTCCTCAATGAAACATTTCCAGGCAGATGGATTAGGAGGGATGGACCAATTCCTTGGCCACCGCGTTCGCCAGATATCACTCCCTTCGCCTTTTTTATGGGAGTATGTAAAAGATATCGTGTATCAAACACAGATACGGGACATTGCTGACTTGAAGCAAAGGATTCGTAATGCCATTGTCGCTATTGATGACGCTATGCTACAGCGAACGTGGCAAGAAATAGAGGACCGTCTTGATGTGCTTCGTGCAACTAAAGACGCCCATATAGTGGTCTATTAAACACTGCCACAAAACTTTTATAAACACTGATTACAATAAAAGAAATGTTGTTAAAATATTTCAACAACTGCGGTTGTAATAAAATTTTGAAGTTGTAAAGGGACTCTATGGACACCCTGTATATATTCTTTACTGTCGTACCTTATTGAAATCAGCTTATTCTCAAGAATTAGCAGCTTTAACTCAGTTAATACTAGGAAGAAATCTAATCTGCATTTGGATCGCACATCTTGTGCAGAAAGATGTGCGATACACTGCTGCATCCATTTTCGATAAGCTACCACAAGAATTCAACGATCTTAACAGTAATCGAAACTGAAGAGTTTCTTCATGGTTCAGCCCTTCTATTCTGTCGAGGAGCTGCTTGAAAAATTAAGCTGATTTCTGTGTTATATTGTTGATTGCGTTTACGTAAATTTATGGCTTGTTCTTTTTGGGTCCATAAACATTTTATTTTGTCTGTTATTACTTTTATGTTGTAATTTAATGTACTGACATGTTCCATGAGCTTGGAGATACACTCCTCAGTTTGTTCCTGCGGAACTAGACGTGTAATAAATAAATAAATAGTTTGCGAAGTATTCCACACTGTACCATATAGACGACTACATGGGAAGGTGGGATCGTATGGAGTATCTTCACAAATACGTGACTGGCTCCAAGATCAGTACATTGTATTGGACAGCTAATGTTCCACAGAAACGGAAGAAACGTCGCTTGTGCCCCAATGAAGCATAATAGGACCTGTAATATAAAGGGTGTTTGGAGTTATAAACGCAGATATTTCTACCGGTGACTGACTGCAGTGTACTGAACAATATTGTACCAGCATTTGCGTCATTTGCAGACTAATAATTATGGCTATTGGGAGTAGTATGTTTTAGATTGGTTAGTACCTGTGGCAAGAGCAAGCCATTAATGCTTATTTTTCTCTGGGCAGCAGGTCAGGTGTTGAGCTGTGGACATGTGGACGCAAAGGGGTTAGTCTGTAATGGTGCAGTTTGACCGTACAGAAAACATCACGTAGTAAATTATGCGACACCCTTAGATGCGATTACATTTAAAACAAAAGTTTATTTACTTCTTTCTCCATCTGCCTCATTTCATTTGAGCGTCCCTTGTACATAAAACGATTTACCAGTCAAGGTCAACAGCACTGTAAGATCATTCACTGACGATAGTTTTGTATACAGGGAAGTATCCTTGTTGGATGATTGTAAGGAATTGTAACAGAACTTGACAAAAATTTTCACTCAGTTGAACGAATGGCTATTCTCCTTCAATGTGGACAAATGTAACATAATGCCTATTAAAAAGAGAAAGAACCTGATTGTACATGGTTAAGAGATTACCAGCGGTCACCATGAACATGTCAAATCGTGTCACTATTTAGAGGTAACTTTAGAAAACGCTATGACGCGGGACGTTCATCAAAATCTTAGTATTAGGGAAGGCAAGTAGGAAGACTGAGACCTACTGGAAGGGTTCTGGGCAAATGCAATGCTTCTGCCAAGGAAACCACATACAAGGCGCTGCTGCGACCAATTGTAGAGTACTATTCCAATTTAGGAGTTCCAATCAAAAGCGTCTAGGATCGTAGCTCATACGAAAGTGTTACATAACTGCTCAGGAAACGTAAATCAGAATCCCTGGAATGCAGACGACGTAGCTTTCATGAAAACCTGTCGGGTAAATTTAGAGAACCTGCATATGAAGAGGACTCTGAGGTCTATTTATGTCTCGCATTGCGTTCATGAGAATAACGTAAGAGAGGTTAGGGCATGTACAGCGGCATGCAGGCAGTCATTTTCCCTTCGCTCAGTACACGAATGGAAAAGAATAGGAAATCGATAGTACTAGCACGGCGTACTGGGTGATTATAATTAAAGTGAAGCTGCTCAGGAACGTCCAACGTGGGTTGTAAGTATCGTATGACAGCGAAACTTGGTAGACAAGCTAATGCGTTAATGCGCAACCGATTTATGCTGGAAGAAAAATAAATTCTGGCCCCCAGGTGCAAATCTGGCGCTGTACATTGTATGTATGACGGTGTGATATCTACGTCATTTTTTGACAAGCCATAACGTGAGTCAACAGTATGACCATTGAGAATACAGACCGTTCGTCATTCGTGAAACAGTTTTATGTGAACAGTAGCAATTGCAGTGCCGCATTGAGAGAGTATTGTCAACAGAAAGATCTGATGAAGGGGCCCGATGTCATTAAATTGTTTAAAGAAGATGATAATGAGCTGGGTGTGGCAACTGGAAGAGGAAGGTGTTGTTGTATCCCAATGAAACTTATTACCGAGATTGTGTGCAACACTTCCATCAGTAGTGCTAGTGCTCATGCAGTGTTACAAGAATTGTCCATTCCATGGTCGACAGTACGGGAAGTTTTGCGATCTATTTGTACAAGATCCAGAGGGTGCAGCAACTGAACCCTCTTGATCCACAGCAACGTGCAGTGCACCGAGAGCCATTGCACTCGCCATATATGGCTGTGTGGTGAGCATTCACAAGTACACTTATCCTCGGTCTGTTCTGATTTGAAGAGAGTAGACCCAGAGGACCATTCAGGTGTACTGTGACGTCTGTTCACTATCGAGACCTCCTTGTATAACATATGATCACCGCTTTGGAAGAGAGGAGCTGTGTGGCAACCAATATTTTCATGCACGATGGGGCAACTCCTAATGCAACCTTCCATGGCCAGTATACAGCAACACGTTGCTCAGATTCCACCGGAACTGCAGTGAGCAATTATAGATGACGCTGTTTTATGGATGCAGCAAGTCGTCGACGTCTCTGGTGTTCATACTAAACAAACTGCGGAAGGAGCGGTTATAAATAAAATCAACATTATGTCTTTCTTACATGTTTGACATTTTCCTAATCCTTTACACATGGAAACAATACGTCTTTGTACATTCACAGCGCCAAATTTGCACCTAGTGGGCAAAATATAAACCAGTTTTCTTCCAACGTAGATTGTTTCTGCATTAATGCGTTAGAAATCTACCATCTGAGGTCATCAGTCCCCTAGGACTTAGAACTACGTAAACCTAACTAACCTAAGGACATCACACACATCCATGCCCCAGGCAGGATTCGAACCTGCGACCGTAGCGGTCGCGCGGTTACAGACTGTAGCTCCTAGAACCGCTCGGCCGCTCCGGCCGGCTTGTGCATTGTCCTTCATTGTAATGAGTGTTTTGGGTTGAAAGCAGAAACAGAAAGTACATTGTCCGGAACAGAAAGACCAAGCAAATCAAATGAATTTGACCCAAAAATATTTTCAGTCAAACACAAAATTGTAAGTGTCACTCTTCTGGTGTGAGACTGGAATGCGGCAGGCAGACTACATGTTCCAAGCACTGGACTGCCCTGACCGTTATACGCAGTAAGTTGCTTGCAAGATTTTGTCAACTGTGGCGAGGCCAACTGTTCATAAGTGGCACGAGTTAGCAATGTAACAGGAGCGCCAGTATCTAACTGAAATCTCACACAGCAGTCGGCATTGACTATGTTCGCAGACAGTTTGTTTGACCGTCGTTGCACAGCACATGGGCAGGGTGAAGCCACATCCTGATTTTGGTCATTAATAGGACCTGCAGCCAGTGTAGAAAAAAACTAAATACACTGAGAAGGTGCTCCGCGTTTACAAGAGCGAACGTGGGTAGAGTTGTTTTTCTGTTACAAGCACACGGACTGTACATGACCTGGCTTTCCACAAGCAAAGCAAATCGCGTTCCACGAAGGTCAGTGTTCTCTTTTATGCTTGAAGAAGCAGCAGCGACACAGTTTCAGTGCAGACATACGTGTTTGCACTTGTTTACTCTCGCAGCGGCGTGGTGTCCTGCTTGCGCGCAGCAGTCGGTCGTAAGGCCGTACCTGTTTGTCACTTGGCGACACACTGAAAATGGGAGCTCACGCAAAGTTTTCCATGACGCTATCACACGAGCCCTGATGTTCAGTAATCTGTGACACTTGTTTCAAAGTAGGATCGGAATATTGGAGAATTTGTTCACATTTCCTGCTGTCTGGCACATTGTAGATAATTGCACCCTGAATCATTGCATCACTATAATATTGTTGACAGCTACATTGAAAACATCACTGTTATGTCAAGCCCTTAAGTTCAGCGACCCACTGATGGTATGTCTGTTCTGGGTTTTTCCGCAATCAAAAGAACTTGTAACGAGATGCAACAACCTGTAACTGATCCTCATAATACTAAGTGAGCCAGCCGGTGTGGCCGTGCGGTTCTAGGCGCTTCAGTCTGGAGCCGCGTGACCGCTACGGTCGCAGGTTCGAATCCTGCCTTGGGCATGGATGTGTGTGATGTCCTTAGGTTAGTTAGGTTTAAGTAGTTCTAAGTTCTAGGGGACTGATGACCACAGATGTTAAGTCCCATAGTGTTCAGAGCCATTTGAACCATCGAATTGCATGAAACAAACTTGAAGGTATATGTCTACATTCATCTTAATATCTAGAAGTGAAGTTGTTTTTCGATTATAACATACGGAACACTGTGTTATCATATGAAATGCATACTAAATTTCAGTTACTGTATTACAGGAACAGAAAAGAGGTTAGGAGGAGAAGATAACGCTTACTCATGAGCCAAACCGAGTTCAGAACTCACCCTTATTTTACATCAATATGAAGCGTTGTTCTCACACCCTTTACTTATTTTTTTATGAGAAACTGCGTGTAATTATGCGTTAAATAACTTTAGCACACAACCCCTACACTGATTATTAATTTTGTTACAAACCTTACTATTAAAGCAGTTTAATTCTCATAATGCAAGATCCGCAGGCTCAGTGAGTTTATATCTTACAAGAAAATTTACGTTACAATATTTTTGCTTTCCTCTCTGCTACTACCGTTGCTAACAGCTGAAGTGCATGGCTCCACACCCGTAAGTTTCCTCTGCCGGAGGCAGGGTACCTCTCTACGTCTTATCACCTTTATCAGCAGAGTGTTTATCATATGTGATAAAACCTAAAGAGATATCATCTCTGTAAGAGGAAAACTGTTGTGCTTACACAAAGGCACTACTCACACCTGCAAACAAAAGCTCTTGTGGACAGGGCAAGTAAATAATATCTGCCACACTGCTGATGGCGCACAAGTTAACATGGCTGTCAAACATAGTTTTACTGAAGTGAAAGTTTAACATGCAGTCTACATGATGTGTTTAAAAATAACTGGAATTTTTCTTTTCGAAAAATATTATTTACTCGCTTACTGAAATTTTATCCCCTTCACAATGGTTCCTGTTAGATGTAATGTACTTGTGCCAGCGTTTTTCCCAATCTCCGTTCATTTCCGAAACTCGACCTTCAAGATAGGTTTTAGCTCTGTCAGCGATGCATTTTATCTGTGCTTGTAAAAAGACGACCTTGTAAGGTTTTCATCATTTTGGGAACAGAAGAAATTCTCTGGGGTATATCTGGCAAGTCGTCATTACGGAATAATTTTTAGCCAAAAATAGACGAACAAGCAACGACGTGTAAGTAGGGTTTTTACCTTGGTGCAAAAGCCATGAATAATGTTTCGCCACAAGTCCGTCCGCTTATTCAGACTGCTTCACAAAAACGACGTGGAGCTTGTAAGCAATAGTCCTTATAGATTACTCGACGGTGTGCAAGATCTCGTGGTGCACCATGCCGTTGAAATCGGAGAACACGCAGGGATATGACCAGATCAAGGATATTTCGGTCTTCGCGATCCAGAGTTCTTCCACAGGGGCGATCGAACCTTAGTTTCGACATAATATCCGCAAACTGTTACGACGCATTTCACTACTTCTGCATCCTTGCTGACTTCATCTGGCGGCTGCTGAATAACTTGCATACGCTGCTGATTCTGTTCCAAATTCAACATTCTTGGGAAAACTTTTGCTGTTACACGTTTCATTGGCAAAAGCCCCAAATAACTTCGTTGTATGAGCCAGTTGATACACCAACATCGTAAGAAAGCTCGCTGAGTGTGATCCGGCGATCTATCTTAATGATTTCTTTCACGTATTACACTATTTCGTAGAGCGATGATGTGCTAGGACTTCCAGAGAAGACATCACTTTAAACGCCCTCACAGCCGCCTTCTAAACGCTTATACCACTTGTAAAACCCTTTTTTTACTCATAGCTGATCCCACGAAAGAAATATTTAATGTTTATAAAAGCTTGTTGCACTTGATTCCGTTCATTTAGCCATGTTTACTACAAATACTCTGAACTATTTCTTCACAGTCAGAGATACTACTAAATCTCGTTTAACACTGTCCATATCCTCTTCCGACATGTTCACCAAGCAACCGAAAAATTAATAGTCTTTTAAGGACGCCATCAGATTTTCATCCTCTACACAGATGTGTAGAATATAAGATGCTATACGATTTCAATTTTTTCTGTGATGTGGGTGGTTCACAAGCAACCAAAAAATTAATAGTCTTTTAAGAACGCCATCAGATGTTGCATCCTCCACACAGATGTATAAAATATAAGATGCTACACGATTTCAGTTTTTTCTGTGATGTGGGTGATGGATGTAGCACATTAATACCCAACGAGACGAAATTAGCTAAGAGCTAAATCATGAGGTAAGAGCGATTATTTCCAAATAAAAGCAGCCCATGTAGGAAATTGACTTCCTTTAAGGGACGAGAAAATAGTGCGAATAGGACTAATATAACACGGTAAATTACAAAATTCCCCCTACTTCTTGAACACACTTATTATACTGCTGTATATAAACACTAAGTGAGCGACGTAACGCGGTTTTGAAACACAGGGTCACGTACTGGAGGCTGGTGGGCTGTCTACCCCGTTCAGTTAGTCAGATCCAAGTTCTCTATTATCTCCTTAAATCGATTAATGCAAATGCCACGCTGCTTACTTTGAAGAGCACACGGCTGTTCTCCTCCCTCCTTCTTCCCCAGTCGTTTATTGTGCTCCGTCTGTGATAATTTTTATGCCTACAGGACATTAACCGTACTCTTCGTTTCTCTCATTAGTGCTATTATTAGAGTTAGTAATAGAGTAGTAATAGTCCAAGGGTTGCCCAGAAAATAATGCACCTCATTTTTTTTCTGAGCCGAAAAAAATGCTACGAATGCGAAACATTACATATGTATTACTTGAAGTTTCCTGAGTGAGCGCGCCAAGTTTCCGTTACTTCTGCGTAGCTGCAGGACAGTTTCAAATTGGCGTCTGTAGGTAGCGTACGTTACAAGCAACTTGCCGTCACTGAATTTCTCACTGCAGAGAAACAAACTGTGGGGAATATTCGCAAACACTTGTGCAAAGTCTATGGAGCATCTGCTGTCGACATATGTACAGTTAGTAGCTAGGCACGGAGGGTGACGTCATCAGAAGGCGGTTCGTCGGAGCTCCACGATTTGCAGCGGTCGGGCAGACCATCTTCGGCTGTCACACATGGCAGCCTGACCTAGCCCCCTCGGACTGGCACTTATTTGGGCCATTAAGGGATGCCATTCGTGGAAAACATTTTGAGGATGATGAGGAGATGATTCACACAGTGAAACACTGGCTCCGCCACCAGGACAAAGAGTGGTGCCGACTGGGCACACACGCCCTCGTTTCGCGCTGGATGAAGGCCATAGAACAGGGTGGAGATTACGTGAAAAATAGTGTGTGTACATAAAACATCGTTCCTCCGTGTGTGTAATTCTCATTTAGTTCAATAAAGAATTGTTGAAGAAAAAAATGCGGTGTATTACTTCCTGGGCAACCCTCCTAGTCGTTGTTGTGCCAACGATATCTTTATTTTCATATTGCTTCTAACTTAAGAAAATAGGGCTCAGCTTCTTTTCTGTTGCAGAATTTGCTGCAGCTAGGTGCCAAAAGCCTCCATCGGTGTTTTACTTCACGGAAGAAATAGTTTTTTGGAAATTTGTGGTAAGCTCTTACGGGACAAAATTGCTGGGGTTATCGGTCCCTAAGCTTAAACTAGCCAAGAAAAAAGGAGTTGTGCATTACTTATTGAATGCTCCTATTGGCTTGAGATGGCACTAAATTCAGTTCATTCACGAAACTGTGAACGAACATTACAGCAGATTCTATTGCCGGCCGGAGTGGCCGTGCGGTTCTAGGCGCTACAGTCTGGAGCCGAACGACCGCTACGGTCGCAGGTTCGAATCCTGCCTCGGGCATGGATGTGTGTGATGTCCTTAGGTTAGTTAGGTTTAATTAGTTCTAAGTTCTAGGCGACTGATGACCTTAGAAGTTAAGTCGCATAGTGCTCAGAGCCATTTGAACCATTTTTTGCAGTCCATTCAAATGGCCAGGCAACTGCAGCACCATCTTAACTCTGAGTGTGTTCATGAATTTTAGAAACATTTCATCGAGTTGTCGGACAGCTATCACATATCAAAGTACTGAACCGATCTGCGAGAAATTACAGACTCCAGTTGCCCCATCCACAATAACAGAGGCTACAACCACTTTTCTCCTTTCTTATTTTATTCGGACTCTGTTTCAGACAGAAGCTGTCAGGTCATTCTGTATTAGGTATGACACTTCTGTAAACACAGAAGAATGTGAAAAACAATGTTTTCGATTCTTCTGATATGGACTGACAGGATTTATGAGTTCAACATGAGAGTTTATTCACATTTTACATATTTTAGGACCCTGAGAGCCATTTGTTGCTTTTGTGAAGACGCGTATTGAAATGCTGTGCGCAAGATTTCTAGTTATAACGCACGTTTCATATGTAAGCCTATCCATTTGTATTATGTTCTTCTCCTCTTGGGAGCTGCGAGCGTCAGGGCTGTCCAGACAGGTCCCACATTCGCACGGCCGCCACCCTGCTTGAATCTCTGTGATATCTCCGCTCAGCGTTACGATACGCGGCGGGGTCAGTTGCTTACCTGCCCACCAACAGCAGCGTACCGGTGTGATAGTTATTATGAATTGTATACCACTTTTGTAATTAGCCATTTCGCTTCACCACGAGTACGTTGTCAGTACCACCAGAAAAGAAATTACTATCCTTACTTGTTATAATCTAAGACAAAGGTCAGCAATCGATTCAAAGCGGCATCTAGTCGCTGCCGGCAGTAATAGGCACCCGTCTCGGAGCTCTAGCGGCCACTTGTACAGCCCGTTTAGAGAACATAAATCCTTGCCTGAATCATTACTCATAGTCACCATGAGGTGACGAATTTTGCTGAGAATCAAGAAAAAATGGCAGCCCTAGTTAAAAAATTACTGTATAATATTGAATTTGTCAGTCCACACAACAAGTACTATTAAACTTCAATGTCCTCATCACTTTCACCATTAGTTCTAGTTTATGCTGGGTAAGTAGTGCTTACCTTTGAAAATTTACATCAGCTAAACCCCCCCCCCCCCCCCCCCCCGCCACCCATGAACCATAGACCCATAGACCTTGCCGTTGGTGGGGAGGCTTGCGTGCCTCAGCGATACAGATAGCCTTACCGTAGGTGCAACCACAACTGAGGAGTATCTGTTTAGAGGCCAGACAAACGTATGGTTCTTGAAGAGGGGCAGCAGCCTTTTCAGTAGTTGCAGGGGTAACAGTATGGGTGATTGACTGATCTGGCTTTGTAACACTAACCAATACGGCCTTGCTGTGCTGGTACTGCGAACGGCTGAAAGCAAGGGGAAACTACGGCCGTAATTTTTCTCGAGGGCATGCAGCTTTACTGTATGGATAAATGATAATGGCGTCCTCTTGGGTAAAATATTCCGGAGGTAAAATAGTCCCCCATTCGGATCTCCGGGCGGGGACTACTCAGGAGGACGTCGTTATCAGGAGAAAGAAAACTGGCATTCTACAAATCGGAGCGTGGAATGCCAGGTCCCTTAATCGGGCAGGTAGGTTAGAAAATTTAAAAAGGGAAATGGATAGGTTAAAGTTGGATATAGTGGGAATTAGTGAAGTTCGGTGGCAGAGCAACAAGACTTCTGGTCAGGTGAATACAGAGTTATAAATGCAAAATCTAATAGGGGTAATGCAGTAGTAGGTTTAATAATGAATAAAACAATAGGAATACGGGTAAGCTACAACAAACAGCACAGCGAACGCATTGTTGTGGCCAAGATAGACACGAAGCCCACGCCTACGACAGTAGTACAGGTCTATATGCCAACTAGCTCTGCAGATGACGAAGAAATTGATGAAATGTATGATGAAATAAAAGGAATTATTCAGATAGTGAAAGGAGACGAAACTTTAATAGTCATGGGTGACTGGAATTCGCTAGTAGGAAAAGGGAGAGAAGGAAACGTAGTAGGTGAATGTGGATTGGGGCTAAGAAATGAAAGAGGAAGCCGCCTGGTGGAATTTTGCACAGAGCAAAACTTAATCATAGCTAACACTTGGTTCAAGAATCATAAAAGAAGGTTGTATACATGGAAGAAGCCTGGAGATACTGACAGGTTTCAGATAGATTATATAATGGTAAGACAGAGATTTAGGAACCAGGTTTTAAATTGTAAGACATTTCCAGGTGCAGATGTGGACTCTGACCACAATCTATTGGTTATGAACTGTAGATTGAAACTGAAGAAACTGCAAAAAGGTGGGAATTTAAGGAGATGGGACTTGGATAAACTGACTAAACCAGAGGTTGTACAGGGTTTCAGGGAGAGCATAAGGGAAAAATTGACAAGAATGGGGGAATGAAATACAGTAGAAGAAGAATGGATAGCTTCGAGGGATGAAGTAGTGAAGGCAGGAGAGGATCAAGTAGGTAGAAAGACGAGGTCAAGTACAAATCCTTGGGTGACAGAAGAAGTATTGAATTTAATTGAAGAAAAGAGAAAATATAAAAATGCAGTAAATGAAGCAGGCAAAGAGGAATACAAACGTCTCAAAAAGAGATCGGCAGGAAGTGCAAAATGGCTAAGCTGGTATGGCTAGAGGACAAATGTAAGGATGTAGAGGCTTATCTCACTAGGGGTAAGATAGATACTGCCTACAGGAAAATGAAAGAGACCTTTGGAGAAAAGAGAACCACTTGTAGGAATATCAAGAGCTCAGATGGAAACCAAGTTCTAAGCAAAGAAGGGAAAGCAGAAAGGTGGAAGGAGTATGTAGAGGGTCTATACGAGGGCGATGTACTTGAAGACAATATTATGGAAATGGAAGAGGATGTAGATGATGATGAAATGGGAGATGTGATACTGCGTGAAGAGTTTGACGAAGCACTGAAAGACGTGAGCCGAAACAAGGCCGCGGGAGTAGACAACATTCCATTAGAACTACTGACAGCCTTGGGGGAGCCAGTCATGACAAAACTCTTCCATCTGATGAGCAAAACGTATGAGACAGGGGAAATACCCTCAGACTTAAAAATTAGCGAAACTATCAGTTTAATAAGTCACGGCTGCAAAATACTAACGCGAATTCTTTACAGACGAATGGAAAAACTGGTAGAAGCCGACCTTGGGGAAGATCAGTTTGCATTCCGTAGAAGTATGGGAACACGTGAGGCAACACTGACCTTACGACTTATTTTAGAAGCTAGATTAAGAAAAGGCAAACCTACGTTTCTAGCATTTGTAGACTTAGAGAAAGTTTTTGACAATGTTGACTGGAATACTCTCTTTCAAATTCTGAAGGTGGCAGGGGTAAAATACAGGGAGCGAAAGGCTATTTACAATTTGTACAAAAAACAGATGGCAGTTATAAGAGTCGAGGGGTATGAAAGGGAAGCAGTGGTTGGGAAAGGAGTGAGACAGGGTTGTAGCCTATCCCCGATGTTATTCAATGTGTATATTGAGCAAGCAATAAAGGAAACAAAAGAAAAGTTCGGAGTAGGTATTAAAATCCGTGGAGAAGAAATGAAAACTTTGAGGTTCGCTGATGACATTGTAATTCTGCCAGACAGTAAAGGACTTGGAAGAGCAGTTGAAGGGAATGGACAGTGTCTTGAAAGGAGGATATAAGATGAACATTAACTAAAGCAAAACGAAGATAATGGAATGTAGTCGAATTAAGTCGGGTGATGCTGCGGGAATTAGATTAGGAAATGAGACACTTCAAGTAGTAAAGGACTTTTGCTATTCGGGGAGCAAAATAACTGATGATGGTCGAAGTAGAGAAGATATAAAATGTAGACTGGCAATGGCAAGGAAAGCGTTTCTGAAGAAGAGAAGCCGGCCGAAGTGGTCGTGCGGTTAAAGGCGTTGCAGTCTGGAACCGCAAGACCGCTACGGTCGCAGGTTCGAATCCTGCCTCGGGCATGGATGTTTGTGATGTCCTTAGGTTAGTTAGGTTTAACTAGTTCTAAGTTCTAGGGGACTAATGACCTCAGCAGTTGAGTCCCATAGTGCTCAGAGCCATTTGAACCATTTGAAGAAGAGAAATTTGTTAACATCGAGTATAGATGTAAGTGTCAGGAAGTCGTTTCTGAAAGTATATATATGGAGTGTAGCCATATATGGAAGTGAAACGTGGATGATAACTAGTTTGGATTAGAAGAGAATAGAAGCTTTCGAAATGTGGTGCTACAGAAGAATGCTGAAGATTAGATGGGTAGATCACATAACTAATGAGGAGGTACTGAATAGGATTGGGGAGAAGAGGAGTTTGTGGCACAACTTGCCAAGAAGAAGGGACCGTTTGGTAGGACATGTTCTGAGGCATCAGGGGATCACAAATTTAGTATTGGAGGGCAGCTTGGAGACCAAGAGATGAATACACTAAGCAGATTCAGAAGGATGTAGGCTGCAGTAGGCACTGGGAGATGAAGAAGCTTGCACAGGATAGAGTAGCGTGGAGAGCTACATCAAACCAGTCTCAGGACTGAAGACCACAACAACAACAAAAAAGAGGGTGCTGTTGAGACTAACTCACAATTGTCACTACTGACAATAAATCTATCATATTATGTAAAATTCACTATACTATTTCCTTTCAAAGGAGTAGTTAGTTCCACATTTATCTGTCTGCTCACAGTGCAAACTGGATAACAGAACCATACTTGAAATCGAAAACGAAAGTACATAACTCACCAAGTTCAAGAAAAAGCTAAACCCACTATTTGTGATATACTTGACACTGAGCGCTTGCACCAGCTAGTTACTACATGCGTTCGTATTAGTAGCTACAATTCATATTTTGACCAAAATTATTTTCCTGTACCATTCACTATCGTGCTTAGAAATGGGATTTATGCGTTCTACAGAATATATAAACGGCAAAGTGGTTAGCAAAGATTAGCCACAACACTATCAGCTCAACCGATTTGTTATAAAGAGTTTATGAGCAGTCATATGGCAATAGTTACCTCTTTTCGTGAGGGCTTTGGAAAAACTAGATAACTCGAAGAACTTCTGCCTGAATATGCTGTATAAATTACAATTCTCAAGAAAGAGGCGGCCATTCGTTTCATAGGATAGGAATGACAATGGATGTTGGGGAAAGTCAGCCAGTGGTAGTTAAATGACAAACTAATTAACGATTGAATAATTGCTCAATGGGTAACACCGAATGGAGTGCACTATGTCCTTAAGAAGATGCAGCATTCCCCACAGCACTGTTCTTACATCTTCTCTTCCTACTCCCCCCTGTCATCACCACCAAGTTCCACTGCATAGCTTATAGATGTCTCGTCTGGAGAAACGTTAGCATTGAATCGTCATTTTCATTGTGGTGTCACTTTAGATATGCTTCCATCCAAATTACTGTTGATAGAAACCGCTTAAGACTCATGTTTCATGATGAATATTGAATAAGACGGCGAGTGCACCAACTTTTGTCATAAGAAAAAGCAAAATTGTTCCCAATCCGAAAGCTTTATTAGAAATATTGTGTTCGACTTTGTACAGATTGGTAAATTGAAGTGGGCTGTAGAGTAGTGTGGCAACTGTCGTTGAAGGAAAGCTGGACAGGAGCAGAAATTATTGAAGAACAAGTAACACATCAAGCAGAAGATGTACTTAACTTGCATTTCTCTAAATTTACTGATTACGAGAAATAGAGTCCAGCTCATGCAGTAGCAACAGTAATGATGTTGGAGTGTGTCGCCCTCTGGTGAAGTGGCTTCAAGCACAAGTGAGCTGTGTCACTGCCACCAGCCCTCGTATACTGTGGTAGCAGAGGGCGCTCGAAGTACAGAGGTGCTGGGGCTGTGGTTCAGCAGGCGCACGTGATTGCGATCCTGCACGACCGCTGTCAGTGTCTCACGGAAACTTGCAATTCTGTTGCTATGGTGCCCATAGGGAGGTATCGATACGTGACACCACAAGGTGCGTTCCTATAGAAGGTGTCATCTCCTCGCCTTCTTAAAATTTTTGAATTGCCTTAGCCAGCCGGCAATAGAGTGGTTACTTGTTTATTTATTTGGCCACTGACCATTCTGTAGATTGATACTGGATATGTACATTATGTGACAGAAAGTTTATATAAACCAAGCATGTACATAATTTTGTAGATGGTAAGTAAATTATAAAAAAAAGTCACATCCACAAATATTGATCGTGTTAGGACAGCAACCAGCCACAAATTTACTTTGAGTTCCTTTATTCAAAGGAAACCATTACCGGTTTCGAATCGTTGCGATTCATCATCAGACGGTTTACACGCTTTCTTTCTACATTTGGTGTGTTTTTTACAGATTAATTGTCCTAAAATATAAATAAAACACAATTACAAACACGCCACACACAGATGGTTGCGTTGCAGATTTTCGTTGCATGTGACTTACGTGAAACGTCGGTTTCGAGTGATTGTTTCTATAACGTTCATCCAATCGATGTAAATGCATTCCCACTGCATCCTCGTTGTTGCACACGTAATAGTTCTCACTGTACACTTCAGATTTGTCACTGAGTACATTCCAACCACGCACCACATGTTTTGGTACATACAAAGAGCTTACAAACATATGGGTGTCACAGATGCTATGATATATCGTAACTTTTGACGATGATGTCCTATGTTTGGAAAGGATCATATATTCTTTTACAAAACTGTGATGTCTTTTACATTAGTGTAGAGAGATTGAATTTTTTTTTAAAAAATATATATATATATAAATCAACAAAGAGTGTATGTCACTTAAAATAGTCCCAAAATGTGTCAAAGTCAAAATTAACTGCAAAACTAAAGCTGCCAGATTTGCTAAGCAAAAATGTGAAAATATATGGTTAAAAACAGAGATTAAAATGCAATACAAGAAAAAGAACACTTAAACAATGTCATGTACAACTTGCATCTGCAGCTAGGACACAGCCTCTCACCTTTACAATTCTCGCACATCCTACAGCACGTAGACGATAAAGTAGACAAAGAACAAAAGATAATCCTATCCAAACACAAAAAGAAAATTGAAGCCTTAAAAACTATGAACAATCCAGAGTTTGATAATAACAAACAGCTAAGCCAACACACATTTTTTGATAGAGTCATTAATACAACTGATATCCAATTTAGCAGCAGTGAACTCACTTTGTTAAATAAAGGTCTGAAACATAATATTGGAACAAATCTCAATAATCACAGTGTCAAAAACCTCATAGCCTGCACAAAACTTGCTTGTGACACAGCAAAACTAGACACATGTGAGAAAAATGCAGTTGCATACAAGACAAATAAACTGATAATGAAACAACTTCAAACAAATAATACCCGCAAAAACACTGAACTTAAAGATTTGAAAAATATTAATAGCAAACTGTCTGAAAGTAAAGCACTCATAGTAAAAGCTGACAAAGAAAATTCTTTAATCATAATGCATGAAAGGGAATATGTAGAGAAAACCTTGCAATTTTTCCATAGCAACAATATTACTGAAATAAAGACGGATCCTACAGTAAAATTCCAAACTAAACTCCGAAAGCTACTACAAAACTGTAACTTTTTACTGAACAAATATGAAATACGTAACTGCATAACAATGAATCCCTCGGCACCAAAACTGCGTGCACAGCCAAAGGTTCATAAAGAAAATTGTCCCATTCGCCCGATTGTTAACTCAAGAAACAGCCCTGCATACTTCATAAGCCGTAAATTAAAAGACCTCATTACCAAATACTATACATTTGAAAATAACTACACCATACATAACACACATGAACTCATAAGCGTAATTAAAGACATCCACATCCCACCAACAGCTAAATTAGCATCACTAGACATAGTCAACCTGTACACGAACATCCCTGTAAAAGAGACTATTAACATTATAAGAAACAATCTGCTTAAATATAAGAAAATTAGTGTTGCAGAGATCTGTGAACTCATAGAAATACTTTCACTTATTCTAGACCATAATTACTTTAGCTTCAACAACGAACTGTACCAACAACATGATGGTTTGGCAATGGGAAGTAGCTTAGCTGGGACATTGGCTGACATTTACATCAACCATATAGAACAAAAATTCTTTTCTTCCAACCAGCACATCTCAAACAAAATAATATACTACAGAAGATATGTTGATGATACAATACTGCTTTTTGATGGTACAAGCAATGAAATAGATACATTAGCAGCAGATCTTAGCAAAATGCACAAAAATATTAAATTCACAGTTGAACATGAAACTAATAAAAGCATTAACTTTCTTGACCTGAAAATTTGCAATAGTAACAATAAACATCAATTCAGTATTTACAGAAAACCTACCACCACAGATGTCAGTATTAGCAACTCATCTTGCCACCCCCGCCAACAAAAAATGGCATATTTCAGAACGATGCTACACCGAATTAAAAAAGTACCAATGAGTGACACAGACCAACAAAATGAAATCAATATAATTAAAACAGTTGCTCAGAATAATGAATATAAACCCACAATAATAGAAAAACTCCACAACAAAATGCAGACAAAACCCACAGATCCACTTCACAGCAGTCACTTCAAGCCAAATCAGTGTGCCACTGAAGCCAAACCCAAATATGCTACTCTCTCATACATAGGCCCACTTTCATACCAAATAGCAAACTTATTTAAAAAGAAGAAAAATATCAGAATCAGCTTTTCCACAAAAAATAAATTACAACAAAAAGTGATACATGATGTAAACACCTCCAAGAGTCCCTACCGTAAATCAGGAATATACAAACTCACGTGTGATACATGCCCAAAATTCTACATTGGACAGACAGGCAGAAGTTTTGAAATTAGATATAAAGAACATATTGACGCCCTAAGACTTGGTAACTTGAACAAATCAGCATTTGCAGCCCATATTGCTGAAGAAAACCATTCAGTGGGTAACATTGAGGACAACTTAAAGATTTTACATATAACAGAAAAAGGGGCCACTATGAATATATTAGAAGAATTAGAAATACACACACACAAAAACAGCACCCCAGACTATATCCTTAACGAACAAACAGAGTTGGCTAACGCCCCTTTCCAGAAAAATTTCCAAAAATTACTTTCCAGCCTCCAAAGCAAATAATATTAATACACCTATCTGCAGATCAAGTAGAAAATTTATATGTTACTATAATTCTCATGCTGCCAAATGTAATAAAATAATGTACTATTTTACCTATACAGCTCTAGATACATACAAAAAAACTTTATAATTAAATTAGCAATAACAGATTTATATATATATATATTAAAAAAAAATTCAATCTCTCTACACTAATGTAAAAGACATCACAGTTTTGTAAAAGAATATATGATCCTTTCCAAACATAGGACATCATCGTCAAAAGTTACGATATATCATAGCATCTGTGACACCCATATGTTTGTAAGCTCTTTGTATGTACCAAAACATGTGGTGCGTGGTTGGAATGTACTCAGTGACAAATCTGAAGTGTACAGTGAGAACTATTACGTGTGCAACAACGAGGATGCAGTGGGAATGCATTTACATCGATTGGATGAACGTTATAGAAACAATCACTCGAAACCGACGTTTCACGTAAGTCACATGCAACGAAAATCTGCAACGCAACCATCTGTGTGTGGCGTGTTTGTAATTGTGTTTTATTTATATTTTAGGACAATTAATCTGTAAAAAACACACCAAATGTAGAAAGAAAGCGTGTAAACCGTCTGATGATGAATCGCAACGATTCGAAACCGGTAATGGTTTCCTTTGAATAAAGGAACTCAAAGTAAATTTGTGGCTGGTTGCTGTCCTAACACGATCAACATTTGTCTTCAAAAACAGCCACGGTCTCCAACATGTCATTATATGACAAAATTCCACAAATATTTACAGAAACTCTATAGCAGTATTTTATTTCATTTATAAAAATACTTATCTGTCATCTGCATTGCTTTACAACATTATTTGTTCATTTTGGAAAAGTGTGGAAACAGAGCATGCGAACCTTCATCTTCCAGCGTTGTACATGCATTCCCATGTCTGCTGAATCCACATGCAAGGTCGTCAACTGCAAGTACAGCTCGCCATTCAGAAGAAAAGTGGGAACTTTTTGCCAACTGTGTGTCATGTTGATACTAACTGCAGCTCGTTCACATCGCGTTCATGTCAGTACACTGTCGGGTCATTGACTGCTGGAGGTATGTGTGTACTGTGTTAAGAATACCATTATGTAAAAGTAAATGTGTGGTTATGAGTAGTGATCGCCACCTCACCTTGATGATCCCACACCTCACCATTGCTCCTCCAGGACCAGATCCGATATAAAACACCGTCAGCAGTGGGATCCTCAGATTTCTTTGTCCATCACTGTTCCTGAGGAGAGAAGAAAAACCTACAGATTTCTATGGAGTGTAGGAGTGATGGGTATTACTTACAGGAATTCGTGTGTGGTACCTGTATGTCGAACTAGTGCAGTAGTAGTGCTATGCAGCAGAGAGACACCCAGCACTAATGGCAGGGCTGCTGCAGGTACTGGCTTTGTTTGCCGTGCGTGTAAACGGCAATGATGTCAAATTTTTGATAACTAGAGTAACCAGGTGCCAACGGCCTTGCCGCAGTGGTAACACCGGTTCCCATCAGATCACCGAAGCTAGGCTCTGTCGGGCTGGGCTAGCACTTGGAAGGGTGACCATCCGGTCTGCCAGCCGCTGTTGGCAAGCGGGATGTACTCAGCCCTTTTGAGGCAAACTGAGGAGTTACTCGATTGAGAAGTAGCGCCTCCGGTCTCGTAAACTGACGTACGGCCGGGAGAGTGGTGTGCTGACCACATGTCCCTCCATGTCCGCATACAGTGATGCCTGTGGACTGAGGATGACAGGCGGCCGGTCGGTACCGTTGGCCCTTCCAAGGCCTTATCGGACGGAGTTTAGTTATTTTTAGAGTAACCAGGAATTGTCATGACGGACGCGTAGCAAGGTTTGGATTTGCAGATTCTTGTAGCACAATTATTCTCAGAAATTCAGCAATTAAAAGAGATAAAGAAGATATGAGGAACATGGGTCAAGTAAATAGCAGCCCTCGGTGTATAATCAATGAAAATACAATGTTCTCAGCGGTAGTTAAGAACTTTTCTTTGATCTATACAGTTCCAGGCTTCTGCGGCAGGTCAGATGAGGACATTGGTGTGTTCTTTAGTGGTGGTGGTGGTGGTGGTGGTTAGTGTTTAACGTCCCGTCGACAACGAGGTCATTAGAGACGGAGCGCAAGCTCGGGTTAGGGAAGGATTGGGAAGGAAATCGGCCGTGCCCTTTCAAAGGAACCATCTCGGCATTCGCCTGAAACGATTTAGGGAAATCACGGAATCCCGGAGACGGGATTGAACCGTCGTCCTCCCGAATGCGAGTCCAGTGTGCTAACCACTGCGCCACCTCGCTCGGTGTTCTTTAGTAAACTGGAAAATGCAAAAAGTTTAGGATCCTAGAATGACTGTGACAAAGTAGCTATGGTGAAACTGCTAATCCAAGATGATACACTCGATCTCGTCACGTGTTATACCATGTGCAGTTGTGGAGCTACCTACGACAAATTTAAACAGACGTGCAACAGTATAGCAGGACAAACATAGCAAGGTTTCACAGGGGCAATTCCACAGCAAGCATATTTTGAAGGGAGAACCAATGGAGCATTTTGCGGATCGAATTAGGAAGGTTAAGGCTACAATGCATGAGTTCAGTGACAGCGATTTGCACAATGAGGCAAAATTGCTTGAAGCTGGACAAAGAGGATTAGGTACATTTTTGAAGGGGCTACAGAGTGAAGTCGGCCGAACAATAATGTTAGCACATTGCGAGACAGTGGGAGAGGCAATATAGATGGCAGTTCGATTTGTTGCAGAGCTACAGAGACAAATTGATCGCAAACCGGACTGTCACGTTTACTCAGGAAGCAGTAATCATGAGAACAGGCAGCAAAGTACTACTTCGCAAGGGAAAGAGATTCAGTGTTTCATCTGTGAACTAGAAGGTCACACAGCGCAAAACTGGGAGAAGGGGAATATGATGCAAGACGTGTATAGCTTTCGGAGCAGTATGTTCAACGACAGAAGGGCAAAAGGGCCACCACTACGTCCGCCTCCAAAAAGCAGTAATTACTGTGAGCTCCATGGCCGACAGTTCTAAAGGTTTGCTAATTAACGTACTTCACCGTGGACAGTAGCTAGTCGATACAGGGGTCCAAATTTCTGTGATGTGTCATATAGTTAAGGAAGAAAGCTGGTCGTAGGCAAGCTGTACAATTACGCACGTGACACCGAGCAGAGAGGAACACTACGAAGGTAAATTGGGGTCAGATTTCTTGGCATCTAACCACGCTGAGATCACTGTAGCAAATAGAGAAATGTCAGTGTCGCCGATGTAATGCACAAACTGAGAAGCGACGCAATTACGCCGTCCCAAGTCAACATACATACGACTGAATGTGAGTCCATCCCTACTGGGTACAGGGAAAACTCTGTATATCGACATGAAGTTGTCAAAGCGCAAGGGAAGTAACTTGTGTTGACAGAGCCATCAGCAAACAGTGAGCTGCTAGACCAGAGACATTGCTATGTAGCGAGAACTGTCATTATCACTGAAGCAGAACCAAGCAGGAAATGGCGTGTTCCAGCAAGCATTACTAATGTGAGTAATACAGAAGCAGATCTACCGCATGGAATTACTGTAGCAACAGTTTTGGACATTGGTCCGGAAGATGTGATATAAGTTCCTAGCAAGGAGCAAGCAGTCAAGTAGTCAGTTATTGTCCACCTAATGATAGTGTAAAGAAATCAACAGACGAAACATTCAAACTAATGGATCAAGAGCTGCTTACTAAATTAAATAATTTATTGCTGGAGGACACGGGAACAATTTCACCAGTGCTATTTAGCTACTACGATATTTTCAGATAAAGGGATAATTTTCCAGCAGCTCTCCTAGTTCAACACAGGATACACACAGGATGGAGCAGTATCCAATGCTCAACGACTGTACAGAATTCCGTACAGTCACCAAGCCTTAATCGAAGAGATGTCCGCCCCCAGTAGCTGAGTCGTCAGCGCGACCGACAGCAGTCCTAAGGGCCCGGGTTAGATTCACGGCTTGGTCGGAGATTTTCTCCGATCAGGGACTGGGTGTTGTGTTGTCCCCATCATCATCATTTCATCCCCATCGACGCGCAAGTCGCCGAAGTGGCGTCAAATCGAAAGACTTGCACCAGGCGAACGGTCTACGCGACGGGAGGCCTTCGTCACACGACATTATTATAATCGAAGAGATGACTAAGGGACTAAGTAAGTTTCATTGACGGTAGAAAACGGTCAGATCCGCCCTAGATATGACCCATTGTAATTTTTAAGGACGAAATCACCTATGGAAGAACACAAGTGCTGATTTTGCGTTCATTACAGGAAGCTGAATGCTGTAACGTTACCAGATATTAATCCATTGCAAAATCTTGTGCACGCTTTGAATTGTCTTGGTTCATGCAAAATCTTCTCTGTTTGTGACCCAAGTAGCAGGTTCAATCAGCTGATTGTACACTCAGACAACAGGGTATGTACAAGTATAACTGTGGTATCCACCGCTACTAAATCTCCGCACAGAGCAGCGGCGCGCTCCATTACGCCCAGTCGAGAAACTCATCGTTGACCGTACTTATCCGCGCGCGGGCGCTGCCAGCATCATCAGACCGCATTCGTGCGCTAGCGCTCCAAACCACAGCGCTTGGCCACCATTGACACTCAGCGATTGGCCGCCAGAAACATACAGCGACCCCAGCCGCCGGCGCCATTAACTATGGAGCCTTATTTAATTCCGCTACTGGAGTCTACATCGTGCTATGTTGTACTCCACAACTCGGCAGTGCTACGCTGCGGTGGACTGTTTCGGCTCTTGCACTGGTATACGTGCTGCTCGATGGTGATTTGGCTGCGCTCTGGACTTTGAATCCACTTGCTGTAATGGAATTTGGACTTCAATGTTCACTAGTATCACTAGTATTAGCATGTCAACGGACTATATACAGGGTGAGTCACCTAACGTTACCGCTGGATATATTTCGTAAACCACATCAAATACTGACGAACCGATTCCACAGACCGAACGTGAGGAGAGGGGCTAGTGTAATTGTTTAATACAAACCATACAAAAATGCACGGAAGTATGTTTTTTAACACAAACCTACGTTTTTTTAAATGGAACCACGTTAGTTTTGTTAGCACATCTGAACATATAAACACATACTTAATCAGTGCGGTTTGTTGCATTGTAAAATGTTAGTTACATCCGGAGATATTGTAACCTAAAGTTGACCCTTGAAACCTCCGACGTTCAGTTGCGTGTTGTAACAAACAGCTGCAACATACTTCGCGCTTCTACAGAATGATCTGCCAAAGTTGCTCGAAAATGTCTCACTGGAAACCCGTCGACGTACGTGGTATCAGCATGATGGTGCACCTACACATTCCGCAATTAACACTAGGCTGACACTTAACAGGATGTTCGACGGGCGTTTCATAGGACGTGGAGGACACATAAATTGGCCAGCTCGTTCTCATGATCTTACACCTCTGGACTTCTTTCTGTGGGGTACGTTAAAGGAGAATGTGTACCGTGATGTGCCTACAACCCCAGAGGATATGAAACAACGTATTGTGGCAACCTGCGGCGACATTACACCAGATGTACTGCGGCGTGTACGACATTCATTACGCCAGAGATTGCAATTGAGTGCAGCAAATGATGGCCACCGCATTGAACATCTATTGGCCTGATATGTCGGGACACACTCTATTCCACTCCGTAATTGAAAACGGAAACCACGTGTGTACGTGTACCTCACCCCTCATGATAATGTACATGTGCGTCAGTGAAAAAGACCAATGGACGTAATGTGCTGTTCCAGTCTCTTCTGTGCCTAAGGTCCATCACCGTTCCCTTTGGATCCCTACGTAATTCGGTGCTCTCCGATACACACGATCAAACAGCGGAGGAGTGGTACTCAAGCGTCAACTTTAGGTTACAATATCTCCGGATGTAATTAACATTTTACAGTGCAACAAACCGCACTGATTAAGTATGTGTTTATATGTTCAGATGTGCTAACAAAACTAACGGGGTTCCATTTAAAAAAAACGTAGGTTTGTGTTAAAAAACATACTTCCGTGCATTTTTTTATGGTTTGTATTAACCAATTACACTAGCCCCTCTCCTCATGTTCGCTCTGTGGAATTGATTCGTCACTATTTGATGTGGTTTACGAAATATATCCAGCGGTAATGTTAGGTGACTCACCCTGTATATATATATATATATATATATATATATATATATATATATATATATATATATATATATACACACATCTCCCATGAACCATGGACCTTGCCGTTGGTGGGGAGGCTTGCGTGCCTCAGTGATACAGGTAGCCGTACCGTAGGTGCAACCAAAACGGAGGGGTATCTGTTGAGAGACCAGACAAACGTGTGGTTCCTGCAGAGGGGCAGCCGCCTTTTCAGTAGTTGCAGGGGCAACAGTCTGGATGATTGACTGATCTGGCCTTTAACACTAATCAAAACGGCCTTGCTGCGCTGGTACTGCGAACGGCTGAAAGCAAGGGGAAACTACAGCCGTAATTTTTCCCGAGGGCATGCGGCTTTACTGTATGGTCAAATGATGATGGCGTCCTCTTGGGTAAAATATTCCGGAGGTAAAATAGTACCCCATTCGGGTCGGAGCGTGGAATGTCAGATCCCTTAATCGGGCAGGTAGGTTAGAAAATTTTAAAATGGAAATGGATAGAATTGGAAGGAGAAACAGCATTGATCGTATTTTTTTGTTGTTTTATTATCTGCGGATAGTAAAACAACAAAAAAATACGACCAATGCTGTTTCTCCTTCCAATTATATCCATTATCTGGTCGTGGTGCACAGAACACTCCATGGAGTCGCCAATCAAGGAAATGGATAGGTTAAAGTTAGATAAAGTGGGAATTAGTGAAGTTCGATGGCAGGAGGAACAAGCCTTCTGGTCAAGTGAATACAGGGTTATAAACACAAAATCAAATGGGGGTAATGCAGGAGTGGGTTTAATAATGAATAGGAAAATAGGAATGCGGATAAGCTACTACATGAACGCATTATTGTGGCCAAAATAGACACGGAGCCCACGTCTACCACAGTAGTACAAGTTTATATGCCAACTAGCTCCGCAGATGACGAAGAGATTGATGAAATGTATGATGAGATAAAATAAATTATTCAGACTGTGAAGGGACACGAAAATTTAATTTTCATGGGTGACTGGAATTCGGTAGTAGGAAAAGGAAGAGAAGGAAACGTAATAGGTGAATATGGAATGGGATTGAGGAATGAAAGAGGAAGCCGCCTGGTAGAATTTTGCACAGAGCATAACATAATCATAGCTAGCACTTGGTTCAAGAATCATAAAACAAGATTGTATACATGGAAGAAGCCTGGAGATACTGGAAGGTCTCAGATAGATTATATAATGGTAAGACAGAGATTCAGGAACCATGTTTTAAATTGAAAAACATTTCCAGGGGCAGATGTGGACTCTGACCACAATATATTGGTTATGAACTGTAGATTAAAACTGAAGAAACTGCAAAAAGGTGGGAATTTGAGGAGATGGGACCTGGATAAACTGAAAGAACCAGAGGTTGTAAGGAGCTTTAGGGATAGCACTAGGGAACGGTTGACAAGAATGGGGGAAAGAAATACAGTAGAAGAAGAATGGGTAGCTTTGAGAGATGAAATAGTGAAGGTAGCAGAGGATCAAGTAGGTAAAAAGACGAGGGCTAATAGAAATCCTTGGGTAACAGAAGAGATACTGAATTTGATGAAAGGAGAAAATATAAAAATGCAGTAATTGAAGCAGGCAAAAAGGAATGCAAACGTCTCAAAAATGAGATCGACAGGAAGCGCAAAATGGCTAAGCAGGGATGGCTAGAGGACAAATGTAAGGATGTAGAGGCGCATATCACTAGGGGTAAGATAGATACTGCCTACAGGAAAATTAAAGAGACCTTTGGAGAAAAGAGAACCACTTGCATGAATATCAAGAGCTCAGATGGAAACCCAGTTCTAAGCAAAGAAGGGAAAGCAGAAAGGCGGAAGGAGTATATAGAGGGTCTATACAAGGGCGATGTTCTTGAGGACAACATTATAGAAATGGAAGAGAATGCAGATGCAGATGAAGTAGGAGAAATGATACTGCGTTAAGAGTTTGACAGAGCACTGAAAGACCTAAGTCGAAACAAGGCCCCGGGACTACACAACATTCCATTAGAACTACTGACAGCCTTGGGAGAGCCAGGCCTAACAAAACTCTACCATCTGATGAGCAAGATGTATGAGACAGGCGAAATACCCTCAGACTTCAAGAAGAATATAATAATTCCAATCCCAAAGAAAGCAGGTGTTGACAGATGTGAAAATTACCGAAGAATTTGTTTAATAAGCCACGGCTGCAAAATACTAATGCGAATTCTTTACAGACGAATGGAAAAACTGGTAGAAGCCGACCTCGGGGAAGATTAGTTTGGATTCTGTAGAAATGTTGGAACACGTGAGGTAATACTGACCCTACGACTTATCTCAGAAAATAGATTAAGGAAAGCACACCTACGTTTCTAACATTTGTAGACTTAGAGAAATCGTTTGACAATGTTGACTGGAATACTCTCTTTCAAATTCTGAAGGTGGCAGAGGTAAAATACAGGGAGCGAAAGGCTATTTACAATTCGTACAGAAACCAGGTGGCAGTTATAAGAGTCGAAGGGCATGAAAGGGATGCAGTGGTTGGTAAGGGAGTGAGACAGGGTTGTAGCCTGTCCCTGATGTTATTCAATCTGTATATTGAGCAAGCAGTACAGGAAACAAAAGAAAAATTCGGAGTAGGTATTAAAATCCATGGAGAAGAAATAAAAACTTTGAGGTTCGCAAAGACATTGTAATTCTGTCAGAGACAGCAAAGGACCAGGAAGGGCAGCTGAACGGAATGGACTGTGTCTTGAAAGGAGGATATAAGATGAACATCAACAGAAGCAAAACGAGGATAATGGAATGTAGTCGAATTAACTCGGGTGATGCTGAGGGAATTAGATTAGGAAATGAGACACTTAAAGTAGTAAAGGAGTTTTGCTATTTGGGGAGCAAAATAACTGATGATGGTCGAAGTAGAGAGGATATAAAATGTAGACTGGCAATGGCAAGGAAAGCGTTTCTGAAGAAGAGAAATTTGTTAACGTCGAGTATAGATTTAAGTGTCAGGAAGTCATTTCTGAAAGTATTTGTATGGAGTGTAGCCATGTATGGAAGTGAAACATGGACGATAAATAGTTTGGACAAGAAGAGAATAGAAGCTTTCGAAATGTGGTGCTACAGAAGAATGCTGAAGCTTAGATGGGTAGATCACATAACTAATGAGGAAGTATTGAATAGGATTGGGGAGAAGAGAAGTTTGTGGCACAACTTGACCAGAAGAAGGGATCGGTTGGTAGGACATGTTCTGAGGCATCACCAATTTAGTATTGGAGGGCAGCGTGGAGGGTAAAAATCGTAGAGGGAGACCAAGAGATGAATACACTAAGCAGATTCAGAAGGATGTAGGCTGCAGTACGTACTGGGAGATGAAGAAGCTTGCACAGGATAGAGCAGGATGGAGAGCTGCATCAAACCAGTCTCTGGATTGAAGACCACAACAACAATATGTTTGACTATCCACCCTTGCCCCAAGGCAAGGGTGGATAGTCAAACATTAACAAAATGCAATACAAATAAATTACCATAACCTTTCAAAGGCAGAAGACCGCAATCTTTAAGCTTGAAATATAATTTTGAGAATAAGCTTCCAAGCTGTAATGTTTATGCTTGAAATATAATTTTAAGAATAAGGTTCCAAGGCTGAAGGTCCACAATTAATTTTCCAAAATTTTAAAAAAATATTACCATACGCCTTAAGCTTTAAGTAGCTGAAACAGGACTAAAAGGAAAGACAACACAATGGCAGTAACCTTTCAGCAAATATCCACTTGCCGGAATTCATACTTACAGAAAACACAGTAAAACCAAGAGTTTATTTTTTTATCATTGGCTATGATAGATTATAAACAGACAATTAAACACCGGTGAGAAAGACAGTAAAGGCAACACCACTCAGAAGCCTCCAGGGGGTCGGTCTGCCCTCGTTCACTTAGGTGAGACAGGTGGTGAGCCAAACTACACTTGATCTGTCGGAACCCAACCAAGGAACAACCACGGACCGACTGACAAACGACTTACTTGCCACCAATCGGTATATGACAATTCAAGCACAAAATGTTACGGGCGTGATTATCCACAATCAAATATGTATATGTATTAAGCTGTCAAAACTACACACTGTGTTGGACAGCGACAACAGGTGAGGAAGGGACACTGCCTGAGTGGCGAGGGCAGGTAACTGGAACACTAACGGCCACAATTCAGAAAATTCCGCTGGTGGACTTGAATTTAGTCAACCAATATAGTTAACTCCACCACATGCCAGCTCGATTTCACCACTACAAACACTCGGTGTTGCTCACAGGAAAAGCTCCCCAACAGCGAATCACCGAGACGAACGACACAACATGAACGGACGTGGCTTAAGTACTTAACACACCACAAAACTTTGACGTCCTTAGTCGGTGAGCCACGAAGCTCGTAGCGATCGGACAGCTCCACACACGCTCCGACACTGTGCAGGGACCGCAAATGGACAGAGCCGACTGCACCGCCCGGAGATCCTCCTTGGTCCGCACCAACCGATTGACTCCCTCAGAATGCCGACAACATCTAAAATAGTCTTCAGTGGAAATAACGCCAACTATACACACAACCTGACATACACTTGCATGAAGACCTGAATGACACCCAACAGTAACTATGGACGCATGAAGACAAATCGGGAGTCGATGCACACACACACAGCCGACTCATGAGCGATCGGCGAGCCAAAACGCGTCGTCCAGTAGGACGACCGACCGACGATCCACCAAGATCGCCGCCTGGCTCAAGTGATGCGTGCTGGTAATGGTCAGGCGATCCATGTCGAAGCAGACCTCACAGCTCCAACCCGACTGCACTAGTGCCCCATTGCAACTCCAGAACTGGCAGGTCCGGACTGCGCTCCAGACGCGTTCCAACTGACTGGCAGCCCGAACTCGTGACCCGAACTCGCTTACGACAGACAACGACTGGGAAGTAATAGCAGTCAAGCAAAGATACTACGAGAGGGGATATATCGATACGCGCTGCTAGCGCCGGTCGCGGTTAGGCAAAGCAGCAACTCAGTGACAGTAGTAATTTAAATTAAGGTAGTGAGGTGGAAGTATGTTAAAAACAGGGTGTAAAATACATGATGGCGGAAACACGAGCCAAGCACGCCTCACTACCTACAGTCACTGGCCGGCGTCGCCCGTAGCATCAGACTCACTGCCTGGGTGCCGTGAGTCTCAACACCGGCGTGCTTTACTCCGTCGTAAAGTCAAGCGCCGACACACCAGGTGGGAACGCTGGAGCAGAGAGGGCTGTGAGACGACATCAGCCAATTGCACCCGCACCGATGCCTCTCTAGGACGAAAACCCGACGCAGCGCCCTCAACACGCCACTCCACGTAGGCGCGGCTCATTTGAAGACTAGAGTTCGCCAACTTCGACAGCGGCATCAAGAATAGGCACTTGTATAGCAGCGACTTAGGAACTGTATTAATTCTCTTGTATTGGGAATTGTCAATTATACTGTTTCTCCTGGGTGGACATGAATGTGAAACGTATAGATTACATGTTTTTACGATAAGTATTGTATGAGTTTTACCAAGGAACAATATATTATGATACAATGTATGCCTATTCCATAGAATTGAGATTCTGTGTTTGAACTCTAACCTCTTTTGTCATTATTATTCTTCTTCTTGTCTTATGACCTGGACGCGAACTGTAAGGAGCGTTTATCGAAGGTTCATCTTGCTGTATCAGCCAATGGAAGTTATTAACAAAACTGAAAATAGAGTTCATACAATGTAGGCTTTCACGGCCGGTGTTGCCTTCAGTTGAATCTTCCGGGATGGGAGGCCATGGTCGATTTATAAAATTTCCACCTGACATGTCGTCTCCCGCAGATGGAGACGAAACGTCAGGTGGAAATTTTATAAATCGACCACGGCCTCCCAGCCCGGAAGTTTCAACTGAAAATAGAGTTGTTTGTGACTCAAAAATTGTGTCCGTGTTGAAAACATTTGTAATCCTAAACCTTGCTTGTCTAGAGTAGACATGGGCCTTAACAGAAATTCTTCACTGTTAGGCGCCATCTTAAAAATAATTAAGAACTTTCTTTTAGCTCATCGTCGAGACGTGCCGCCGGTTAGAAAACCAAACAATTCTTTCAGATTCTACGAGCCTGACGGTCGCTGCAAACAATTTGATAACATTCACTTTCGGATTTTTCTCAAAGTTACGAGATAACATCCCTGACAGGAAGGTCTGGTCACAGGATTCTAGTTCTGGTGTAAGATTTCATTTGCAAAAGCTACGCTTGTTATCTTATATTGGGAATCAAGACGAAACCACGATTTTGAGTTACGAAATTTATTGCTGTACAGTGAACGGACTGGTGAAGTATTCTCTGGTGCTATAAGCACACAACTTTTAACTTGACGTCAACTAGGCATATACTGAGGAATATCTGTGGTGTTTTAATAGTTAAACAAATGAGTATTTACAATTCCGGTACCCCTGAGAACTGAGCTAGTTTACTGAGATCTTAGCCGGCCGCTGTGGCCGAGCGGTTCTAGGCGCTTCAGTCTGGAAACGCGCGACCGCTACGGTCGCAGGTTCGACTCCAGCCTCGGGCACGGATGTGTGTGATGTCCTTAGAAATTAGGCTTAAGTAGTTCTAAGTTCTAGGGGACTGATGACCTCAGATGTTTAGTCCCATAGTGCTCAGAGCCACTATGTACTGAGTGCTTATACGCGTCGGGCTAAATGAAACAACATATTACACGGTTAATAATATTCCTACGTTAGCTATTTCTCTTTTTTCCTGAGCCATTTCATTAATGTGTGTCACGGCTCATATTGATTGTATTACATTACACTGATAGTAAAGAAAAAGTCACAACTATTTTTATTTCATTATATTACACTATACCGAAGAGATTTTTTATTTTGTCTGTCGTCCTTTGCCTGCGACACATAATTGTAAATTCTCAAAGCTAAGCTTTGTAATTAATCATTTCCTTTTGCAATAAACTTCATTAATACGATTTGCTTGAATTGTTATCTAGCGATCCCAGAAAGAAGGTTTCCTAGGCACCCCAAATTTGACGAGTAGCCAGGATACAACACGTTTTGCACCGTTACGCTACGTGTTTTACAAGGCAATGGAATTTGTGGCGCAGTCCTACAGACGGCAGAGCTGTGAATGAAAACAACGCACTTTTATACTTGGGAGAAAAAAAAAAACACCCCAGTGGTAATAATTATCATGAAACATCCATAACTATCCGCTAGTATCTCTGAATATCACGTCCCACAGTCATGCATGCTTTTATGAAACGGAATAGGACCGCTGTACACTTTGCGAGCAGTCATCTGCACTGTTCACTGCTGAATGGGGTGCCTTGTGATGGACCACGAGCCCAGTACAAAGATCTACTGGATGGTGAGAGAGAGACTTGTCTCACTCTGACAAGCATGTATGACATCACAGATCACATCACCTTACATTGGAACGAGACATTTAACGAACCCCCCCCTCCCCATCCCCCCCCCTCCCAAAAAAAAAGATGATATTTGCTTCGACAATTGCGAATTAATTTACCGACAACAGTTGCAATATAAGATTTTACACGCCAAAAAACGATGATAATTGCGACACATTTATGGTGAAATAATCGATTAGCACATGAAAATTCTCAGAACTACATATATTTTCACTCGATTGCCAGAATATCACACCATTTACGTGACTGTTCTCGATATCAGCCACATAGCAGCGTGCTACCGAAGGCCGTACAGTAAATTATAAAGATAAAGAGTGGAAATTATATCTCTAGAGAGCCGAAACTTTAGCGTCGGATGTGCTGTAAGCCATTGAGTATATAGAAACGTATTTCGTCTGTGAAGATTTTTATGTGAAAACTTGAAAATAGAGGAAACTGATATTTCACTCGTATTCTTTTTTAACAAATACCGATGCTAATATAACAGATTCCAGATCATCCTTGTACTATACTGAGTCAACTAAGCTTTTAATATTCATAATCGTATGTGTATCTTATGTCTCGGGAATCGGGAAATGTCTCTTCCACTGGTGTTTCTATATTGATGCAAACAAGACATCGCAGTCGATGTTGACTGTACCAAATAAAGACAGGAAATGTGTAGAATGGCAGTATACCCCACAATAGAACAAGTAGCTTCTGTTTCAGGTCTGCAGAACTCAGTCAGACATGGACACAAGTCTCAACAACAGGACGCTTCCTGCAAGTGGTTAAACGTATTTCTCGGAAAGACTTGGCCCTCTGCAACAATACGAAATGTCTGACTATTCGTCACGAATGACGAACTGAACGGTCAACAGTGGTGTGCTTTCAAATGTTCTGTCTCAAAGTAGTCCTCGGCTATTTAAAATCAGGCTCATTAAGGAAAATCATTAGGCTAGTCAAAGCTACTCTCACTGGTGGTACCTCTATTCCTCCCTCATTTCTGTACCTGGCGGCAACACTTTGCACTGATATATTATCTACCGTGCGTATTCCCTTTAGTCGATTTAGCATTAAGCGTTAAGCGAGTGTTGTTTCATGTTAAGGTTTTACAGAACAATTTGTCTGTATTCTTCAGCGAGTGTGTCAGACCGGGCAAAGCTACATTTTGACCACACTGCTGATATGATCGTACCTATTTGCACTGGAAACGTTTATGGCCTGTCGTTCATTATGAGAGGTTTCCACAATACTGCTTTCGACAAAATGTTAAGGTTTTACAGAACAATTTGTCTGTATTCTTCAGCGAGTGTGTCAGACCGGGCAAAGCTACATTTTGACCACACTGCTGATATGATCGTACCTATTTGCACTGGAAACGTTTATGGCCTGTCGTTCATTATGAGAGGTTTCCACAATACTGCTTTCGACAAAATGACAGGAATGCCGCAATGGTGTATAACCTAGTCCACGTGGATTTGATGACGGTGATCACTCAAAAATCCTTCTTACACGTGGTTACTGACTGTGTGCAAAGATTAAACAACGAACATGTGTGGAACTGGCCAAACTGAGTCCACATCAGTGGTTGGCAAGTGTGGCCTCAACTGGCTGGTGAGACGGCATGCGGAATTCTGTTATGATTTACCAGGAATGATGAGGTCCATTCTGCAGGATCCAAACACAAATATTCATTCAGCTTCATGTGTATTGATGGACGAGAACTATCAGAAGCTCTCACTGATCTAGAACAGTAGGATGCTTTTGCAACATCTGTGTGTGTGTGTGTGTGTGTGTTTGTGGTATGCAGCCATTAGTCATCTCCATTTGTAAATAACGGAGTCTGTCCTTCCTGAGATACAGCTCTCTAACCTCCCCAGTGTCAAAACTTTCAGCAGCAGGCTCTGGAAATACTGCTATTTCCAGAGCATTCTACTGTTAATGTTAAAAGCTTTCTCACCATAGAGAGGGAGACAGAGAGAGAGAGAGAGAGAGAGAGAGAGAGAGAGAGAGAGAGAGAGAGAGAGGTAATACCAGTCGAAACCAAGCAGTACCCCATAAACAAAATTCCAGTCTAGAACATTTCGAGAATCGTTAAGCGTTTTGGGTTCAAAAAACACCAACATTCTTGCCTTGTGAACAACAGGAAAATACCTGCTAGGGATACGTAAAATCATTCCAAATGTCAGTGTGGGGCGTATACTGGGGAGAAGACTTTAATGGGACGTTTATTAATTATGGAAGGGAGTACCTTACGCAGCTTCATTGTACTTACATAGCCCTGACAGTCATTTGGGGCCTATGGTGTGTGCAACTGATACCAATGCACCACTGGATTATTGGGTAGTTTTTCTTTGTAGGAAAATTACATTTGGGAATTAGAATAAAGTCTATATGCATGTATGTGACATGGGAGACTCCAGTTTTAATGGAACATTTGTTAATGGCTGGAGGGAGTACTACACATAGCCCTGAGAGATGTTTGGAGATTAAATTAATTACATCTCATTCCATTGCACTTCTCGATTACCGGGTATTTTTTATTGTTTTCATAAGCAAATCACATTACATAAGCATGAATATGGCATGAATGACTGTAGTTTAAACGGCATATTTGCCAGTGGTGGGACAGAGTTCCATACAGAGCATCACGTTACTTAAATAGCCCTGACAGACCTTGATAACTATGTTACAGACATCTGGTTCCATTGAGTCACTAGATGGGCTGTATTTTTCATCGTAAGCAGATTACATTTCGAAATAAGGATGGAGTCTATGTGCATATACAGCGTGTCCCATTTATCTACACCACCTTAAATAACTGTTTGTCCAGATGCAAATTACAAAATGTTTCAAGCAAATGTTTTTTAGCCATCAGGGGGACATCAATCAGCATGATTGCCTTCGTTGTAGCTTTGTTTTTACAAAGATATGAAGAGCGTTATGACTTTTTTAAATGGCACCCTGTATTTTTTGTTCGGTAATTCCCTTTCCTAAAGACCTATTCAAAAATGCATCACAGTGTACCATTTACTGAAACACAACGTTATTAATTACATAACACAACACTGACGTTGACGCTCCCAGCGCTTAGTGCAGGTACTCGGGGTAATGGAACACGTCCAAGTGCTGACGTTGACAGAGGACAAATGTAAACGTAAGTAGGATGCACATCCGTCATTTCGTCGACCATCATCAGCTGAAGAGTAGTGTGAGTAGAATGTACACCAACGAAGAGAAGGTAGAAATGCAAGTTAGCAGAACAGTAATTGCAGTACCGTTTTCTTACGTACAGGTACATTTAGTACAGTAGTTTAGTGCTTTCAAATACTGTTCCGTAGAGTAGGCATACAATAAAGGCTGTCCTTTCTACAAACTTCATCGACATACGTTTCATTTATTGTTGTTGTTGAAGGTAGGCGAAATGCTAAGCAGGCAGCAGAACTGTAGAGAGAGCGATATCCTGACAAGAACCCACCTTCCCGACGAATTTTTTCTCCTCTTTTTGCGACGTTTCAGGAAACGGGAAGTTTCAACCCACGACAACGCAATCGTCGTAGCACTCGCACACACGAAGCTGCCGAAGTTACTGTTCTCGCTTCCGTTGCTATGAATCCAAATGTGAGCACACGACAGCTGAACACGAGACTGGCATTCCTAAAACCAGTGTACATCGTATTCTTACATGTCACCGGTTCCATCCTTATCATGTACATCTACATCAAGAATTGCATGGGAATCATTTCCAGAATCGTGTACACTTCTGTCAGTGGGCACAGCAGTAAATCCTCGCCAATGCGAACTTCTTCAGCAATATTCTATTTACCGATGAACCTTCCTTCTCAAACAAAGGACAGGTAAATACAAGGAACATGCATTATTGGTCCAGTGACAACCCACGGTGGCTTAGACAGGTGGAACATCAGCGTCAATGGAGAGTTAACGTCTGGTGTGGGATGCTTGATACTACAATTATTGGCCCTTATTTCATCGATGGTAGTCTAAACGGCACAACGTCTGCCAACTTCCTGAGACGAATTCTTCCTCCTCTTCTGGATGAAGTGTCGCTAAGAACCAGAATGCTTATGTGGTCTCAACACGATGGATGTCAAGCACATAATGCCTTGCGTGCACGTCGTGTTCTGAACAGAAGGTATCCTGCCAGACGGATTGGTCGAAGAGGAACAGTTACTTGGCCTGCTAGGTCTCCTGATTTAAATCCTCTGTAACTTTTTCTTTGAGGATGCATTGAAGACGTAGTCTATCGCGATATTCCAACAACTCCAGAGGACATGCAGGAACATATCGTGCTTGCTTGTAATTCTGTTCAGCAGGCAACACTGGAAGCAGTAAATAATTCTTTCATTCAACGAATGCACCAGTGTATAGTTGTCCAGGGTCACCACTTTGAGCACCTTTGAATGTTCTGCTTCTGGACAATGGTACAGGAGTGTGAAAGTCAATTTTGTGTTATGTTGTTACTTGGTTTTCATTTGTTTTCTGACAACTCCAGCAAGTGAACGAGTTTGTGATTCAGGGCTCAAAGTCAGTTTTGTGTTATGTAATTAATAACGTTGTGTTTCAGTGAATGGTACACTGTGATTCATTTTTGAATAGGTCTTCAGGAGAGGAAATGAATTACCGAATAAAAAATACAGGATGCCATTTAAAAAAGACATACCTTTATTCATGTCTTTGTAAAAAAATAAAGCTACAATGAAGGCAATCATGCTGATTGATGTCCCTCTTACGGCTTGAAACATTTTGTAATTTGCACCTGGGCAAACAGTTATTTAGGGTGGTAAAGATAAATGCGAGACCCTGTATATAGCATGGAAGACTCTAGTTTCAATGGAACGTTTGTTAATGGTTGGAGGGAGTACCAGCATAGCATCACTGTACTTAATAGCACTGACGTTTAGAAACCATCCGACAGTATTTCGTTAACAACTTTTTTTGTATGCTTTAAATTCCACATATATTGCATGCAACACCAGTTGGAGTAGGTACACCATCTTGCTATGAACTTTCGATGATCTTATAATGATCGAGTGACCGAAATCACGAGGACACATCTCCATCTCAATGCTCCAGCTATCTTCACTTCCTGCAGATCATGTGTGTTCACGGCACATTGTTGCTTTAGAAATACGTCTTGTGATGTATCTCTCTGGAGCCGTTAATTTTAGCGTAGCAACACCAAGCACAGTGAGTAATTGCTGCACTAATACTGCTGCTGTCGAAGACGGGAATGCCGAGACCGATTGTGTCGTACTTAGCAGTCAACTGCTGCTTTTTATATAGGTCAGTTTACCGCACAGCTTCCTCTGTTCTATTTGAATGAGCCAAACCTCCGTACCGTAGTATACATTATCAATTTGCACAACTTTGAGGTCATTGTCAGCTGCTATCCCGACATTAACATGCATAGACAAATCTTGTGGTTAAATGATATGTTCTGGTGAACAGTAACATCGATACGACTGCTCAACACTGCATAGTTGCTGTCTACGAACCATGTGAGCCCACCCCTGTTTGTGTTATATGACTTATCTGTGAAGAAAAAGCATCGTATGGATGCTGCTAGGATCGTATAGGTTGGCGTGTTCCGTTCGAATATGTGACGGGAAAAAGAATCTCTGGGAAAGACGACGTATTTCTCCCAGAAACATAGGGGTGTATTAGGATACGTGTGAATGTATATAGGCAATTTTTTACCCGATCAGAGTGTGAGATTGGGATAGAAGGGTAATGCACTATACATCCGCCTGGAGTATACTTGTCCTAGATGTGGAATGTACGCAGGTGATGGAGTTGTCTGCAAGTAGGCGGGAAGACTATGGAGTTGGTTGTTGACCTGAATAGACCTAAATCTATTGCACATTAATTGGGCTAGAAATCCCGTACACTGTCATCGGAAGCGTTAACGGCCAGTAACATACTTAGCAGTAAGCATATGGAGCGATATGAAGTAGAATGCATATGTCGGGTTCAGATTCGTTTGCTGGAGTCATAAGGAAACCAACCCAAGCACTAGGAACTAACAACTCGGAGAGCTAAAGCAGAAGAATATGTGGTGCCCAAATTAATTTTCACCGATCTTTAAGGGGAATGTGGTCCACCCAGTACGAAATGACTGTTTAGGAGGCGAGTGACCGAAAATCCGGTTGGTATGTCACCTAGAGACTGTTGTGCTACAATTCTGATTGAAGTGTAAAAGGTTGTAAGATGACTGCTGTTGCCGGAAGTAACATTGACATTGATTTGTTCCGGCTTGTACTAGTTGTTATTTGGCTCTTATGTACGATAGTTGGATAAGCATACAAGTACTGGGTTTGCTTTTAATAAAATTGCAGTGTGTACTAGCCGTGTAGACATACTCTGCTCTCGATGGAATGAAGTATCATCATCGGTTCACTAACGAATAGTGCGTGGAAGTAAAAAAATTAGAAATGCTATGATTAAGTCCCCAATCTATCCCTGCTCTTGCAGTAGCTCCGAATTATGCACGGCGGGGTGAGGCTGTTGCCCCAAGGTAAAGTGTATTGGTAGATTCGTATTAAGGATGTTTGCTCCATCTGAAAAGAAAGGTGGTTTATTTCTCGCTAAAGATTCTGGTGCCAATGAATACTCTGACGCCATTAGACTGTCGTATTTCTAGCGTAGTAATCATAGAAATAAAATACAGTTTATGACATACTGTTGTGGAAGATTTTTACGATACTTTAGCGATGTGGAAATAAGTGGTTGCTCAGTCACTGTGAAGACGAAATGCGGATATATATCTCGAAAGGTGTGGTCAGCGGACACGTATTTCGCTAATTTACAGGGCAGGCATGTTTTGATTTGCAGACAGAATTTCCTCTCAGCGCTCAGGAATACCTTCGAAGCCATAACACTTAATGGTTCGTGAGATATTCTAGACAGGAATTTTGTTTATGAGGAACTGTTTGGTTTCGACAGGTATTACGTTCTCTCTGTGCTGAGAAAGTCTTTAGTATCAACGGCAGAATGCTCTGTAAATAACCGAACTGCTGGAAGCTGCTGTTGAAAGTTTAGGCAACAGGGGAAGTTGGAGAGCTGTATCTCAGGAAGGACAGAGTCCGTTATTTTCGAACAAAGAGGACTACTGGCTGCATACGACACACACACACACACACACACACACACACACACACACACACACACACTGGTGTTGGGAAAGTATGCTGCTGTTCTAGTTCAGCGACAGCTTCTGTTTGCTCTATCGCGTTAGGGTGAGTACATATTTGTGTTTGGATCCTGCAGAATGGACCACGTCACTTTTGTGAAATCATAACAAGTCTCCGCGTGCTGTCTCACCAGGCAGTTGAGGCCACGCCCGTTGGCCACCGCGGTGCACTCGGCCTGGGCAGCTCTGCAAACATTCGCTGTGTAATCTTTGAGTACGATCCGTAAGCGCGTTTGGGAAGGATTTTTGAGTGAACTCCATCCTCAAATTCCTAAGGTCTAGCTTATACATCAATGCAGCCTTCTCGTCATTTTTTTTCTAAAGCGGTAGTGTGGACATCTCTCGCGTGATACGAACTCCAATGAACAACACACCATAAAAGTTTCCGGCGGAAATACGTATGAAGGTACCAACAGCGAGAAGCGTCAAAGAGCAGCGTTGACCAGTCTAACGCACTAGCTGGAGGATGCAGAGAAACTCTTCTATAAAACCTTAACATGAAATAACATTCGTTTAACAGTAATGCTAAATCTGACGAACGGGAATATGCACAGGAGACGATATTTCACTGCTAAAAGTTGCCGCCAGGTATAGATATGGGGGAGAAATAAAGTTATGAGCAGTGATAAGCATCACAGAGTACCTTTGACCAGCCTAATGTTTTTCCTAAATGACCCTGATTTTACTTAGCCGAGGACCACTTTCAGACAGTGCCGGCATATCCAGAACATTTGAAAACACACCACTGTTAACCTTGCGGGTCCGCCCGCTGTATTGAACACTCACCCTGACATTGATTGTCCCATTGACGATAAAATTAACCAATTGTCCAGGAGGAATAGGGGCATAGAATTCATCATTTTAGGAAGAGAACCAAAATTGTAACTTTTTTATGTCATTAGATGGCATTGTGTTGTATGTGAGTGTAATGAGTTTAAATAAAACTTTCTTAAACTTTGCATGTGACATGATTATTTTTTATTAGGGTAAAAGTAAACATAGTTCAAGATAAACTCCTGGAAATTGAAATAAGAACACCGTGAATTCATTGTCCCAGGAAGGGGAAACTTTATTGACACATTCCTGGGGTCAGATACATCACATGATCACACTGACAGAACCACAGGCACATAGACACAGGCAACAGAGCATGCACAACGTCGGCACTAGTACAGCGTATATCCACCTTTCGCAGCAATGCAGGCTGCTATTCTCCCATGGAGACGATCGTAGAGATGCTGGATGTAGTCCTGTGGAACGGCTTACCATGCCATTTCCACCTGGCGCCTCAGTTGGACCAGCGTTCGTGCTGGACGTGCAGACCGCGTGAGACGACGCTTCATCCAGTCCCAAACATGCTCAATGGGGGACAGATCCGGAGATCTTGCTGGCCAGGGTAGTTGACTTACACCTTCTAGAGCACGTTGGGTGGCACGGGATACATGCGGACGTGCATTGTCCTGTTGGAACAGCAAGTTCCCTTGCCGGTCTAGGAATGGTAGAACGATGGGTTCGATGACGGTTTGGATGTACCGTGCACTATTCAGTGTCCCCTCGACGATCACCAGTGGTGTACGGCCAGTGTAGGAGATCGCTCCCCAAACCATGATGCCGGGTGTTGGCCCTGTGTGCCTCGGTCGTATGCAGTCCTGATTGTGGCGCTCACCTGCACGGCGCCAAACACGCATACGACCATCATTGGCACCAAGGCAGAAGCGACTCTCATCGCTGAAGACGACACGTCTCCATTCGTCCCTCCATTCACGCCTGTCGCGACACCACTGGAGGCGGGCTGCACGATGTTGGGGCGTGAGCGGAAGACGGCCTAACGGTGTGCGGGACCGTAGCCCAGCTTCATGGAGACGGTTGCGAATGGTCCTCGCCGATACCCCAGGAGCAACAGTGTCCCTAATTTGCTGGGAAGTGGCGGTGCGGTCCCCTACAGCACTGCGTAGGATCCTACGGTCTTGGCGTGCATCCGTGCGTCGCTGCGGTCCGGTCCCAGGTCGACGGGCACGTGCACCTTCCGCCGACCACTGGCGACAACATCGATGTACTGTGGAGACCTCACGCCCCACGTGTTGAGCAATTCGGCGGTACGTCCACCCGGCCTCCCGCATGCCCACTATACGCCCTCGCTCAAAGTCCGTCAACTGCACATACGGTTCACGTTCACGCTGTCGCGGCATGCTACCAGTGTTAAAGACTGCGATGGAGCTCCGTATGCCACGGCAAACTGGCTGACACTGACGGCGGCGGTGCACAAATGCTGCGCAGCTAGCGCCATTCGACGGCCAACACCGCGGTTCCTGGTGTGTCCGCTGTGCCGTGCGTGTGATCATTGCTTGTACAGCCCTCTCGCAGTGTCCGGAGCAAGTATGGTGGGTCTGACACACCGGTGTCAATGTGTTCTTTTTTCCATTTCCAGGAGTGTATCTTTAGCGCCCCCTTCCTTGAGGTTTTTCTGTATCCACCACTGCTGTTGACGCTCAGTTCTTCATCCGTGATGAATAGTCAGGTGTTTCGCTAAAGACTAATGCCCACCTGTGACTGGTTTAGCCGGCCGGAGTGGCCGTGCGGTTCTAGGCGCTACAGTCTGGAACCGCGTGACCGCTACGGTCGCTGGTTCGAATCCTGCCTCGGGCACGGATGTGTGTGATGTCCTTAGGTTAGTTAGGTTTAAGTATTTCTAAGTTCTAGGGAACTGATGACCTAATAAGTTAAGTCCCATAGTGCTCAGAGCCATTTGACTGGTTTCTGCAGAGTCTAAACAGAAGCCTCTTGTTCGACTGTGAGGTACACTGCCATTTCCTGTCTTTATCTGGTTGAAAACACATCGATTGCGATGTGTTGTTTGCATCGAGATAGTGAAACACCAGTGGAAGAGATATTTGCTGGTTCTCTAGACATGAGAAACACATATATTTATGGGCATTGAAACCTTAGTTAACTTTGTAAAGTTCAAGGACGATCTGCAATCTGTTAAATTGTTGGTATCGGTATTCGTTCTAAAGAAACGTACAAGTAGAACTACCAGTTTCCTCTATTTTCGGATTTTCACGTAAAAATTTTCGCAGACGAGATGCATTTCTGGTTACTCAATGGCTTGCAACACATGCCACACTGAAGTTTAGGCTCTCTAAAGATATAATTTCCACCCTTTATCTTCAGAATTATAGTGTGCAGGCGATTGGTAGCTCACTGCTATGTGGTTGATATCACGAGCAGTCATGTAAATGGCTAGCCATGTGAAAAATACATGAAATTCTGAGAATTTTCATATGCTACTCGATGATTTCAGCAGAAAAGTGCCGCAAACATCATCGTTTTTTGGTGTGTAGTATCGGATATTGCAGCTGATCTCAGTACATTAATTCATGATTGTTGAAGCAAACATCATCTTTTCTTGGGCGAAAATCCCTTGTTCGTCTGTAAGGTGGCCTGATCCGTGGCGCCACACTTGATTGTCAGAGTGAGACAAGTCTACATCTACATCTACATAGTTACTCTGCAATTCACACTTAAGTGTTGGGCAGAGGGTTCATCGAACCATTTTCATACTACTTCTCTACCATTCCACTCTCGAATGGCGCGTGGGAAAAAGGAACACCTATAGCTTTCCGTTCGAGATCTGATTTCTCTTATTTTATTATGATGATCATTTCTCCCTACGTAGATGGGTGTCAACAAAATATTTACGCATTCGGAAGAGAAAGTTGGTGATTGAAATTACGTAAATAGATCTCGCCGCAAAGAAAACCGCCTTTCTTTCACTGACTGCCACCCCATCTCGCGTATCATATCAGTGACACTCTCACACGTATAGCGCGATAATACGAAACGAGCTGCCCTTATTTGCACTTTTTCGATGTCCTCCGTCAATCCTACCTGATAAGGATCCCATACCGCGCAGCAATATTCCAGCAGAGGACGGACAATTGTAATGTCTGTCTCTTTAGTGGGTTTGTCGCACCTTCTAAGTGTTCTGCCAACAAAGCGCAGCCTTTGTTTCGCCTTCCCATAATATTATCGATGTGGTCTTTCCAATATAAGTTGCTCGTAATAGTAATTCCTAGCCCTTAGATTTGTGCGATTTACCATATACTCAACATTTATAGGATTTCTTTTAGTACCCATGTGGTTGACCTCGCAATTTTCTTTGTTTAGTGCTAATTGCCACTTCTCGCACCATACAGAAATTCTCTCTAGATCATTTAGTAATTGAAATTGATCGTCTGATGATTTTATTCGACGGTAAATTACAGCGTCCTCTGCAAACAATCCAAGGGGGCTGCTCAGATTATCACCTAGATCATTTATATAAATCAGGAACAGCAGAGGGCCTATGACACTACCTTGCGGAACGTCAGATATCACTTCTGTTCTACTCGATGATTTACCATCTATCACTACGAACTGTGACCTCTCTGAGAGGTAATCACGAATCCAGCCACACATCTGAGACGATACTCCATTTGCACGCAATTTGATTAATAGTCGCTTCTGAGGAGTGGTATCAAAAGCCTTCTAGAAATCTAGAAATATGGAATCGATCTGAGATCCCTTGTCGACAGCACTCATTACTTCATGGGAATAAAGAGCTAGCTGTGTTGCACAAGAATGATACTTTCTGAATCCGTGTTGGTTATGAATCAATAAGTCATTTTGTTCAATGTGATTCATCATGTTCGATTACAGTATATGCTCCAAAATCCTACTGCAAATTGAGGTCAGTGATATGGGTCTGTAATTCAATGGGTTACTCCTATTTCCTTTATTGAATATTGGTGTGACCTGTGCTACTTTCCAGTCTTTAGGAACAGACCTTTCGTCAAGTGAGCGGTTGTATATGATTGCTAAGAAAGGCGCTATTGTGTCTGCATACTCTGAGAGGAACCTGACTGGAATATCATCTGGACCGGTAGACTTGCCTTTCTTAAGTGATTTAAGCTTTTTTCGCAACAACTATGATATCTACTTTTATGTCACTCATGCGAACTAAAGTCTCTCTCTCACTATCCAGCGGGTCCTTTTACTGGGCTCGTGGTCCATTACAAGGCACCCAATTCAGCTGCGGACAGCTCGCAGAGTGGACAGCGGTTCTGTTCCATTTCATAAAAGCACACACAATTGTGGGATGCAGTACTCGAAGCTTCTATTGGTTAGTGATGTATGTTTCATGATTATTATTAACATGTGGGTGTCTTTTTATGTCCCAAGTAGAATGGTGCACTGTTTTCTTTCACAGTTTTACCATCTGTAGGACTGTGCCATAAATTCCATTGTCTTTTGAAACACTTGGCCAATTGATGCCTGCACTGAGGCTCGTGATATCAAGGTGTCGCAGTGCAGGCTCTCGGCTCAGGATGGTGAACGCAACTAGGTAAAGAAGTTGGAGCATGTCCAGAACCCTTTCGGTGTTTGAATTTTCCTCAGCGTTGGTGAGATATTCCAGACAGGAATTTTGTTTATGAAGAACTATTTCGCTTTGACAGCTATTACCTCTCTCTCTCTCTCTCTCTCTCTCTCTCTCTCTCTCTATCTGCTGAAAAGTTTAACGGATGAATGCTCTGGAATAGCCATATTGATGGAGAATGCTGTTGAAAGTTTTGACAATGGGGATGTTAGAGAGTCGTATCTCAAGAAAAAAGTCTGTGGAAATGTTCGACGTAGACCGTTATTTACCAGCAGAGAGGACCGCTGGCTGCGTATCCCACACACACACACACACACACACACACACACACATACACACACACACACATAGCTGTTGCGAAAGTATGCTATTGTTCTAGACTCGCAACAGCTTCTGTTTTCTCTCGTCCACCTGTACAGGAGAGGATGGGTGTATATTTTTGTTTCGATCCTGCAGAATGGACCACATCTCTAGTGTGAAATCATTACAGGACTCCACATGCCATCTCACGTGGGACCAGTTGGAGTGCAGCACAATAGTACCGGTGGCGGCCGTCAGATAGCGCCACAATCGGCAGCAGACTTGGTGTTTAGTCTACAGGTTTCAAACACGCGCAGTGCATCGAGCCATCCACACCATCTCCCTAGCACGATGCGTCACCCCGAGGCAGCCACCTCTGCATTAAATACGCGATTATGAGCATCTTGTGTAGTAGTAGCATTCGACCTCTGCTGTGCAAGCATGCAGCAATTTACGAAGCTTTTTCGTGTTGTTTTTATATCCCACAACATATATATGGCTGTTATTTACAGATGGCCGTCCGGAGTGTCCGAGCGGTTCTAGGCATTTCAGTCTGGAACCGCGCGACCGCTACGGTCGCAGTTTCGAGTCCTGCCTCAGGCATGGATGTGTGTGATGTCCTTAGGTTAGTTAGGTTTAAGTAGTTCTAAGTTCTAGGGGACTGATGACCTCTGATGTTAAGTCCCATAGTGCTCAGAGCCATTTGAACCATTTACAGATGAAGTGATGTTGCTCTTGGCACAGTCGCTTTTTTTTTGGCACTGTGTTATTATCAGTAGCAGGTATGTGTAGTACAATTTTTTTAACATCACTGCAGTTCTCGTTCCTCCATAATTTCTATATGTATACCAGTTCAGGGGGTTGTTTCAGTTATCATTTTAGAATGAGTCTTTTTACCGCCAATTCACTAGTAGACCAGAGATATTTATTTCGCCTTGTAGGTGAAGGGAGCGACCTATGTTGAGCCACTGTTTATATTGAGTACGCCTGCTACTAGTTTTGAGTGGAATTGTGAATTTTTCTCTAACAGGATAACACCACTTGGTGATATCCACAATTTTGAGCCACATTGCGAAATTAGGCACTCGTTGTGTAGCACTACGCATATAGATGTGTAATTAGAAGCCATCTTTACTGCAGCTTCCTATCGAAAATAAATAAAGTGCACTAACCTAACCATCCTCTCTGGCAGCTCGAAAGAGACTGTTACCCACCATTTCCAGGTCTGATGTCATAGGAAGGTGGAGGTGGGAGGGAGAAATTATGTTAGTGGAGCTAGCCCAATTGACCTTTTCCCGCGATTTCCAGGGGGGTGGAGGGGGTGTGACATCATAGGGGAGTGGGGAAAACAAAGCCGCCAATTTGAATAAATTATTTGTCCCAGAAACAACTTTTTCCACTAGTGTTCCACATAGCGAAAAGAGCAAGTAACCTGTAAATAGCATAAAACTATTGCTTGTCAAACTAGCAAGCCGATGCTTATAGTTAAGTTTCACATCGTGACTCATGTAGCATCTTGGAAGAACTGTCAGAAACGAACACACATTTTGAAGGGGTAAATCTTGATGTTGCAGATCCCCCAGCAAAACCGAAATATGACTATTCTGGATCATTTCCCGAGATATCTATTAATGACAGCAATCCCAGACCAAAGAGCCGAGACTGTGCACTTGTGTTTGGTAAAGACTGGGTTCTGAAATATGATTCAGTTTCTTCTATAATTAGCAACCAAGCTTTCAATTTTATTTGCGACTTACTACAGCAAGTGTGCAGGTTACTGAAGATTGACAGCCTAAGGACAATGCCAGCTCAACCCTATGGGGATGCCGAGTGGAAGGAGTTCATCAAACCCTCATTAAAATGATGTCACTATGTTGGCAGCAAGCATGATTCGTGGGACACCTAAGTACAATACGTAATCAGTGGATACAAGACGATGGTCCACACCAGCATGCAACTCAGATCTTAAAAAATCGTCTATGGCAGGCAGATGAATTGCCGCTTGAATTCGCAACATCAGCAAGAGGCAACATCAAAGAACGCGACAGCAACTTAGCGAACTACTTGAAGCATGGAAGCACGTGAAGGGTGTGAATCATCAGTCATTTCTCAAGCACGCCGCCATGACTGCGGAGTTGTTACAGGTAAATATTGCGTTAGAAACTTAATTTGTTTGAGCAATTTAGTACTGAAGAAGGGCGACGTGCAGAAGTTTAAACAGCATTGGAAGGGCCATATATAATTCCTGTAATCGTATACCCAGTTAAATTAAGAATGCAATTGCCGTTACACTGTATCACAGTGCACGTGAACCATGTAAAGCTGTATTTGAGAGGGCCAGCTACTGAAGCAACCAATGAACCGAACGACTCCGGGACAGAAACAGCTGAGAAACCTAAAAAACATCAGGTCGTGACCCGCGGACTCCGAGATCCGCTGTTCGATGCTAACGTGTCATGACCCAGTCAGACGAGCTACACTGCAGCCACGAGTAGCACTTCATCACAGTCGCTGTTCGATGCTAACCAGTCAGGACCCAGTCACATGAGACACTGTGGCCACGAGTAGCGTATCATCACAGTCGCTGTTCGATGCTTACCAGTCAGGACCCACTCAGATGAGCCACACTGTGGCCATGAGTAGCACTTCATCACAGTCGCTGTTCGCCACTCACCAGTCAGGACCCAGTCAGACAAGCCACACTGCAGCCACGAGTAGCATTTCATGACAGTCACTGTTCAATGCTAACCAGTGAGGACCCCATCAGATGAGCGACACTGCAGCCACGAGTAGCACTTCATCACAGTCGCTGTCCGCCACTCACCAGTCAGGACCCAGTCAGACAAGCCACACTGCGGCCACGAGTAGCACTTCATCACAGTCGCTATTCGACGCACCCATCAGAACCCAGTCAGATGAGCCACACTGTGGCCACAAGTAGCGCTTCATCACAGTCGCTGTTCGACGCACCCATCAGGACCCAGTCAGATAAGCCACACTGCAGCCACGAGTAGCGCTTCATCACAGTCGCTGTTCAGTGCTAACTAGTCAGGACCCACTCAGACAAGCCACACTGAGGCCAAAAGTAGCGCTTCATCACAGTCGCTGTTCGACACTTACCAGTCAGGACCCAGTCAGACGAGCCACACTGCAGCCACGAATAGCGCTTCATCACAGTCGCTGCTCAACGCAGATGTCTGGACCCAGTCAGATGAGCCACACTGCGGCCACGAGTAGCACCATCACAGTCGCTGTTCGATGCTAACCAGTGAGGAGCCAGTCAGACGAGCCACACTGCAGCCACGAATAGCAGTTCATCACAGTCGCTGTTCAACGCACCCATCAGGACCCAGTCAGATAAGCCACACTGCAGCCACGAGTAGCGCTTCATCACAGTCGCTGTTCAGTGCTAACTAGTCAGGACCCACTCAGACAAGCCACACTGAGGCCAAAAGTAGCGCTTCATCACAGTCGCTGTTCGACACTTACCAGTCAGGACCCAGTCAGACGAGCCACACTGCGGCCATGAGTAGCACTTCATCACAGTCGCTGTTTGATGCTTACCAGTCAGGACCCAGTCAGACGAGCCAAACTGTGGCCACAAGTAGCACTTCATCACAGTTGCTGTTCGATGCTAACCAGTCAGGACCCAGTCAGACGGGCCACACTGTTGCCACGAGTAGTACTCTGTCACAGTCGCTGTTCGATGCTAACCAGTCAGGACCCAGTCAGATGAGCCAAACTGCGGCCACGAGTAGCACTTCATCACAGTCGCTGTTCGACGCTAACCAGTGAGGACCCAGCCAGACGAGCCACACTTCAGCCACGAGTAGCACTTCATCACAGTCGCTGTTCAACGCAGCCGTCTGGACCCAATCAGATGAGCCATACTGTGGATACGAGGAGCACTTCATGCCAATCGCTGTTCGACGCTTACCAGTCAGGACCCAGTCAGACAAGCCACACTGCAGCCACAAGTAGCACTTCATCACAGTCGCTGTTCGATGCTAACCAGTGAGGAGCCAGTCAGACGAGCCACACTGCAGCCACGAATAGCAGTTCATCACAGTCGCTGTTCAACGCACCCATCAGGACCCAGTCAGATAAGCCACACTGCAGCCACGAGTAGCGCTTCATCACAGTCGCTGTTCAGTGCTAACTAGTCAGGACCCACTCAGACAAGCCACACTGAGGCCAAAAGTAGCGCTTCATCACAGTCGCTGTTCGACACTTACCAGTCAGGACCCAGTCAGACGAGCCACACTGCGGCCATGAGTAGCACTTCATCACAGTCGCTGTTTGATGCTTACCAGTCAGGACCCAGTCAGACGAGCCAAACTGTGGCCACGAGTAGCACTTCATCACAGTTGCTGTTCGATGCTAACCAGTCAGGACCCAGTCAGACGGGCCACACTGTTGCCACGAGTAGTACTCTGTCACAGTCGCTGTTCGATGCTAACCAGTCAGGACCCAGTCAGATGAGCCAAACTGCGGCCACGAGTAGCACTTCATCACAGTCGCTGTTCGACGCTAACCAGTGAGGACCCAGCCAGACGAGCCACACTTCAGCCACGAGTAGCACTTCATCACAGTCGCTGTTCAACGCAGCCGTCTGGACCCAATCAGATGAGCCATACTGTGGATACGAGGAGCACTTCATGCCAATCGCTGTTCGACGCTTACCAGTCAGGACCCAGTCAGACAAGCCACACTGCAGCCACAAGTAGCACTTCATCACAGTCACTGTTCGATGCTAACCAGTGAGGACCCAGTCAGATGGGCCACACTGTTGCCACGAGTAGTACTTTGTCACAGTCGCTGTTCGATGCTAACCAGTCAGGACCCAGTCAGATGAGCCAAACTGCGGCCACGAGTAGCACTTCATCACAGTCGCTGTTCGACGCTAACCAGTGAGGACCCAGCCAGACGAGCCACACTTCAGCCACGAGTAGCACTTCATCACAGTCGCTGTTCAACGCAGCCGTCTGGACCCAATCAGATGAGCGATACTGTGGATACGAGGAGCACTTCATGCCAATCGCTGTTCGACGCTTACCAGTCAGGACCCAGTCAGACAAGCCACACTGCAGCCACAAGTAGCACTTCATCACAGTCGCTGTTCGATGCTAACCAGTGAGGACCCAGTCAGATGGGCCACACTGTTGCCACGAGTAGCACTTCGTCACAGTCGCTGTTCGATGCTAACCAGTCAGGACCCAGTCAGATGAGCCAAACTGCGGCCACGAGTAGCACTTCATCACAGTCGCTGTTCGACGCTAACCAGTGAGGACCCAGCCAGACGAGCCACACTTCAGCCACGAGTAGCACTTCATCACAGTCGCTGTTCAACGTAGCCGTCTGGACCCAATCAGATGAGCCATACTGTGGATACGAGGAGCACTTCATCCCAATCGCTGTTCGACGCTTACCAGTCAGGACCCAGTCAGACAAGCCACACTGCAGCCACAAGTAGCTCTTCATCACAGTCGCTGTTCGATGCTAACCAGTCAGGACCCAGTCAGACGAGCCTCACTGAGGCCACGAGTAGCGCTTCATTACAGTATCTAGTACGCTCGAGACAGTACTAAGTCTATACACATGGCTTACAGATAGTGTGCGGTTGTCATCGTGTGCATGTGCAGAATTGAAACGTGTATTCACGTCTTGTAACCGACGAGGTGACAATAAGTGAGTCAAGGGTTATCTTTTTTTTTTACTTCGCATGGCTAGGGCCTCTCGTCCGGCAGACCGTTCGCCGGGTGCCGGTCTTTCAATTTGACGCCACTTCGGCGACCTGCAGTCGATGAGGATGATAGGACGATGATGAGGACAACACAACACCCAGTCTCTGGGCGGAGAAAATTCCCCGACCCAGTCGGGAATCGAACCCAGGCCCAGAGGATTGTCAATCAGTCACGCTGACCATTCAGCTACCGGGGGCGGACTAGTCAAGGGTTAATATTGTCTTATATTTCCATTATGTTACGCTTAAGGATGTGATTCTTGTTTTTGTTTTGATCACTAGTTCTTTTTTGAGTTTTGATTGTCTGTCAGAATCCTTCCACATCAATGTGGTGTTCTTTTTGAGCGACAAAGAAGTACGGTATGTGCTAGTGGTAATTTTAAACTTATTTTGAAGTGTAATCTGGGTGAGGTGAAAGAGTTATTCCGATACGTATATGAACTCATGCCTCATAGGGAGTCAATTCCCATGAACCGTACAATATGGGACCCACAAATCTCATGGTACCGTAGTTAAGTTACAGCTAAAACGCAAGTTAGAGTAGCATTTGTCGCCCGTAGAAGGATGTTCTTTCGGACATGTCCAAAATAACAGATTCTGTGCGGATGCACGAACAGTGCCCGAACTCTTACGGGAATCGACGGTAAAGCCGCGAGTAATGAGTATGATGGGCAGGGGCACTATGAATATAGTGCGGGCCAATGAGTTGCGAAAGTGGGTCTCACGGGAGGCGTGCCAGAGATAAGTCCATGGAGTCGCACTATTCTGTGCGTTCTTGGTGGCTCGGGTGGATAGAGCGTCTGCCTTGTAATCAGGAGATCTCGGGTTCGAGTTCCGGTCGGGGCACACATTTTCAACTGTCCCCGTTGACTTATATCAACGCCTGTACGTAGCTAAGGGTATTCATTTCATTGTAAAAATACTTAAAACTATCTTTGGAACCTTAACTGCTGTGCAGGACGAAAAACACTCCTAAGCACTGTGGTAAATTCTTAGATTTACTTCTGGAGGAGGCCGAGTTGGTACTACAGCACACACCAAATATTAGATCACTTTATTATAACTTGAATAAAATAAAATTCCTAACTCTGAAACAGTCCATGTCCACAAGAATCTCACGTGTATTTGTTACTGTCACTGAATACTATCTTATCACTTAATACAGTATAAGTCTTCACTTGATGCAGTATAAGTCTTCTCTTTCAAAGTACAATTAACTGAGTATGAAATTTGCTACGTTGTTCTGACGAAGACAACACCCGCACTTTTGCAGACTAGGCTGAGTGGCACTCAGCTCTGGAGCAAGTATTCTGGAGCGGTGGCGTGTGGAAAACTTGAGCACTTGTCTGCGCCGACGTCTCGCATTCGTCTTTGCGTCCGGCAGCGACAGTGATAATTTGTGGTTCCGTTCCGAAGTACCAACATTGCCCCTGTATCTCGCTTTGCAAACGACGCCACATTAACTAACATGGACTTGGTTGAAGTGAGTAACAAGTCAGAGTAACTAAGAAAAGAAATACATTCCGAAGCTGCAAAATCTTCTGAACCTGATGTGTAGAAATCAAATTACCTCTAACTCCCATTTCTACTGTATTCTACAATAGTACCTGTTTATTTCAGCCACTGAATCCATCCAATTTTAGTGAAAGAGGATGACGCAAACTCTACGACGGAACAGTACCAGTGATAAGTACAAATGGTAATTATCTGAATTTAGTTCATTGTTTTAACAGTCTTGACCAGTGTCAACAAGCTACGAAGAGTACTATTACCCTTACGATTTCAGCTGGGTTGACACCAACGTTCCTAATCATTTTGTTACGATTGATCACCTTTGGTCTCTTCGAGTTAAAGCAGTCAAGGTCCTCTACAGCTCCAGAGCTCAAACCTATTACTGCCAGTGACACTGTGGTTGACTTGTCACCTATTGCAAACTAAGCGTAACAAGTTAAGTGCGTGAGCGCGCCATCCTATGCCACAGTATCAGAATTAATACGGTAGAGAATCGTTCTTAAATGAGCCACTCTGGTAGCTAGTCTTCATTAGGAAGGTGGTATTACATCGCGGAAACAGAACACACGAACAGTTAGGCCCCGGCGTTGTGTGCGCATTCCCGCGTTCGCTGAATCCCCACGCGCGGGAGTCGGGTAAATAGACTATGGCCACGAGTACTGATGACCTGGTAAACCTGGTGACCCCACAGCCCGCCACTGTTCAACCTGGACCAGATCCCCTGTAATCTGGTGTACTTGCATTCAACTTATACAAACGGAGGGTCTAGTTTCCTCCAATCAGTAAGTGTAGCACTACCAAAGAAACAACAGTTTCAAATTCCATTCCATTGTTTTATGATTTGCAAATTTATAGCTGTTTTCGCGATTTTATTTATCAATGCTGCCGTCCTTTAAAATTGCAGTCCCAGGAAGGAAAGCAAATAACGAAACTTTTCTCGTCGTTCTTATAGCTTAGTAGGAGTAGATACTGGTAGGTGATTTTGGGGTATACAGGCTGCCAGGGTACAGGGTATACGGCCTACCAGGCTGTATAGGCTGCCATCTATGGTAGCACAAATGGCTCTAATGTGGTTGCGTATCTAGTCATACTGAAATTGAATGAGAAATACAAGAAGGTTATTCAGTGCTGATGCCACTACGTTCCAGAGTTATCAACCATACTGGTTGACCATTGGTGCACACTGGACTCGCATTCGGGAGGACGACGGTTCAATCCCGTCTCCGGCCATCCTGATTTAGGTTTTCCGTGATTTCCCTAAATCGCTTCAGGCAAATGCCGGGATGGTTCCTTTGAAAGGGCACGGCCGATTTCCTTCCCCATCCTTCCCTTACCCGAGCTTGCGCTCCGTCTCTAATGACCTCGTTGTCGACGGGACGTTAAACACTAATCTCCTCCTCCTCCTCCTCCTGGTTGACCATTGGTGATAGCTAGATGCTTCCACTGGATGCGAGATCTACCCATGGTAACAGTCCAACAAAGTCTGTATCGGTGTACGTCAGGACAGCACATACAAGATGCCGTATTGTGCTGTCTTGTTGAGAAGGTAAAACAACGAAGATCTCGCAGATGCGGCACAGCTATAGGACTTAATACGTCATAAATGAAACGGATCCTGTCCAAATTACAGGTTACGCGAAGCACAAGTGATCGTTGGCATTCTCCTTCTAGGCATACCCTAAAACAAATATTTAGGGCAGTCGGAAGTTGTAGTTATTCAAAATAAAGAAATTAACGATTAGAAACTTACTTCAAATTTTCTTGTGATGGCAGCAAATGATCTCACAGTTACTCTTACAGGAAAGTAAGCGACATAACGACCCCAATATACAACGTAATTTACAAACTTCGTTACTACTATATGTTAAGTTTTCACTGTTGACAACATCATCGACCTAGCAGTTGTACTGTAGCTGTCTGGTATGTATGTTACGCTGTAAATGAACCATATAAACATGAGAGCCTCTAGAATGCGAATTCACGAAATTTTACTTTCTTGTGATATTTACCATAGCACCTGATCGGTGCGCAGGGCGGCGATTGGTAGCTCTTCAATTTTCGATGTTCAGGTATTGGAGATTTTAACGCATGTTAGAGAATTTAACATCAGTGTTATGAATGTAAAAGATTCTACTTCCTTTTACCATCCTTAACGGCTACATAGCAAATTATTTTTTCTTTGTGCACGCCTATGGGAAAGTACCTTTCGAATTATATTAGGATCTTTGGCCTGCTTGTACAATTCATATAAAAAGTCAGTACTTCAAGTTTCGTGTTCACGTATTAATGTTATGATTTTCCAATGCACGTTCAGCTAACACCGATTTATCCAGATAGCATAGTCGCAGGCAGCTCTCACGTTCGATTCAACGTTGTCCTATTGTGTGCACAGTCTGTTCAAATGGTTCAAATGGCTCTGAGCACTATGGGATTTAAGATCTGGGGTCATCAGTCCCCTAGAGTTAGAACTACTTCAACCTAACTAATCTAAGGACATCACACACAGCCATGCCCGAGGCAGTATTCGAACCTGCGACCGTAGCAGCAGCGCGGTTCCGGACTGAAGCGCCTAGAACCGCTCGGCCACAGCGGCCGGCTGCACAATCTATCTTACGTAGTACTGTCTGCACTCACGTGGTAACCACATCGGCCACGCAAGGAGACACGACACGAACTCCGTGTAAACACCCCCTACATCCTTGGTAACTCCCTCCGTTCGACGAGGAAGAGAGCACCTGACTAACGTGTGCGTGGAGTCCTGTGAACACGCCTGTTTATATCTTGGAACGGAAATGTTCGCAGCATACTAATCATGAGGATGTAGAAGAAACGTGAGGGTACATCGAAAAAATAAGCCCATGTCATGGACGAAAGAGAGGCTACGTGGACTTTCTGACAGTGGTGCTTGCGAGCCTTTTCTAGGTGCTGCAAATACCATGGGGCTTCTGATCAACCAATCTTGGACTGTGGGTTTTCCGACCGGAGCCTCACCCATTGCTGATTTACGCCAGCCGTTCACCAACAGCAGCGAATGTGTTGTCATCGTCAGTCAGGCAGTGCCCTCGCCGACAGTCTTCGTTCCCTTACACTTTCGTAAGCCTAAGCTACTTGGTTTGTGTAGATTGTGAATAATGGAAATAATTACAACACTGAAAGGGAAACCGTGTATGTCTTCTCAAAGTAAATCATTGCAACCTGGTGCACAGAAAATATGATGAGTGCTCGAACTGGGTGTGTGTGAATTCCGAAAGGCATAAGTGTCGAAGCGTGTGCAGATTAAGGAACGAACCCATAACTGGAGGAAAAGCGTCCACGAAGGAACGACAGTGCCAGTTTTCCGAATTTTTAAAGACAAATTTCAAAATTTGAAAAACAGAGGGTTAGATTTCTTCGGAAATATGCCAAGAACTTCAAGGGCGCATAGTCTATAGGCAGAAGGGGAGCTACAGGGATGACCCAGAACCCTGGCACTACTTCCCAGATTCATCTGAGCGAAGACATTTTACTCATCGCAATAAAGATTCCTTATTATAATGCCATACATTTTTTCTACGGTTCCAGACTGTTGGTTGGTTGGTTGGTTTGGGGAAGGAGACCAGACAGCGTGGTCATCGGTCTCATCGGATTTGGGAAGGATGGGGAAGGAAGTCGGCCGTGCCCTTTCAGAGGAACCATCCCGGCATTTGCCTGGAGTGATTTAGGGAAATCACGGAAAACCTGAATCAGGATGGCCGGACGCGGGATTGAATCGTCGTCCTCCCGAATGCGAGTCCAGTGTCTAACCACTGCGCCACCTCGCTCGGTCCAGACTGTTGGCTATTGCTGCATGTTTACTACATAACATTAATTACACGAGAGAAGAACAAGTAAAAAAGTACTGGGAATGTACTTTACACATATAATCGATTAAATGTAATCCACGGACTTCTCATCCGAAAGCTGTGTGCGTAGTGTAACGCATCGCTGGCAATTTGTGAATAATACAGTGTGGCCCTAGGGAAATAGTACATTTTCATTTGGCTACCATGCTAAGATGTCGATATGCTCGCGCCATCTGTCCCGTATAATCGGGCCAATGTAGTATGCAAATGAGTACAGTACAGAGCGTTGACCAGCAAAGGCGCGTATCGAGGCAGTGGAGGAGGTCCGTCGTGTTTAGTTCGTTGCCGCTTCTCGGAGCAGACCATCATTTCCACGTCCCGGGCAGAAGGGTGATATCCAGATGGATAAAACAATGGTGTGAGACAGTTTCTGTAATCAATGTGAAGTACAAGAGACCCGAAATGAGCCGGCCGGTGTGGCCGAGCGGTTCTAGGCGCTACAGTCTGGAACCGCACGACCGCTACGGTCGCAGGTTCGAATCCTGCCTCGGGCATGGATGTGTGTGACGTCTGTAGGTTAGTTAGGTTTAAATAGTTCTAAGTTCTAGGGGACTGATGACCTCAGCAGTTAAGTCCCATAGTGCTCAGAGCCATTAGAATTTTTGAAGACCCGAAATGACAGTTTGAACGCCGGAAAATATATGACGAGTTCGTGTAGCTCTGTTATAAAGCCCACAGCAATCTGTCTGTCGGCGTTCCATGAAATTACAAATACCTCGCACGTCTTTGCTGAGTATTCTGAAACATAATTTAAAATTTCATCCTTGCAAGCTGCAAGTGGCTCCACAGTTACGGCCCTACACTGAGACGTCAGATTCCACATCGATTACCCTTACTGTTCGGTGCTATCCCACCGCCGTCATAATCTCTTTGCAAGCCCTCCCCCTTTTATTATGTTTTTTCTCTCTAATCTGATCGGTCTAATTCGAGTAGGTCCCCAGGATCCAGTTCTAATTAGTGCCGTTACACAACGGATTTAGGATAACGCGATTTGGTGCAAGGGGCCATAAGCACTATATCCTAAGTGAGGTCTCTTTGAATATTCTATAACTCTTTACTATGGAATGGGAATTACTGACTATGAAAGCAAAGTCATACAATAAAATTTGCAGAATTTATTTAATAAAGAAGGTTGAATTTTTCAAGGATTGTACATTTATTATTCACGTTCTCATCTCAAATAATATATGAGGGTTTACATTAACAATCGTCCCTATTGGCTGCCAAGGACTGGAGGTTAGTAAGGATATCAATCAGCTAATGACGCAACGCTATCATACATATAGAAGGTAGGTGCAGTGATTGCATGGCAAGGAAATGACAGTGAACGAAGATGACTCTCTCAGCGGGGCACAGTGACCGTTCTGAAGAGCGCCACTTCTGTCCAAACGAACTAATTCGTGTGCGTATCTGTCCCTGACATGCTGCTGCAGAGCTGTAATTTTACCATGAACTGAGCTATGGCTGGCGTCGAATCGCTGTAGGTTGGGAGATTCAAATGGTACAAATGGCTCTGAGCGCTATGGGACTTAGCATCTGAGGTAATCAGCCTCCTAGTCCGCCTCCGGTAGCTGCGTGGTCAGCGCGACAGAATATCAATCCTAAGGGCCCGGGTTCGATTCCCGGCTGGGTCGTACATTTTCTCCCCTCAGGGACTGGTTGTTCTGTTGTCCTAATCATCATCACTTCATCCTCATCGACGCGCAAATCGCCGAAGTGGCGTCAAATCGATAGACTTGCATCCGGCGAATGGTCTACCCGACGGGAGGCCTTAGTCACACGACATTTACATTTATCAGTCTCCTAGACTTAGAACTACTTAAACCTAACTAACCTAAGGACATCACACTCAGCCATGCCCGAGGCAGGATTCGAAACTGCGACCGCAGCAGCAACGCGGATCCGGACTGAAGCGCCTACAACCGCTCGGCCAAAGCGGCTGGCAGCTTGGGAGGACCGGCCATCACTACTCGTCATGTGTGCTCTCCTCTGAAGTGCTCCGACTCAGAGTTTTAATTACTCGATCGCGTGTTTTCACATCTCTGTACGTGTTCACGACTCTCAGTGTTTCTAAAAAGTGCATTCCTCTGCATTGGGCTACAGCTCTTTCGCGCGCCTCAAATTTTCTAACCGATCTCCCACTACGCCGCCAACATTGGTCGATAGCATAATTTTATTACGTCTGTCCTGCTTACTCCACCGGTTCTGTAAAAACTCCGCTCCCAATCGACTTCTACGGCTCCAGTCTCTGCTCTAAAAGTGGAACTCAGGACAGACATCCCAACCCACCTGCCAATAACAGGGCATGATCTCCTCGCCAGTACAATCTGGCCACCGTAGGTAAACAATAGTAAAATTCTGCTCCTTTAGCATTGACTGGGAAAGTCACCCGCCCGAGAAAGCTGCGCCGATGGTCGGTAAACGATGTTTCTTCCTTAAGCAAAATTTTTCACAGATATGCCACCTCACTTTGCACTTTCCGTAGATAACATTCAGAAAACTGGAACTAATTTCGAAAGTCATTGTCATGAAGCTGTATATACAGCGAAATGTAAAGATGACAATATGCAGAGGAATGTAGTGTTCGCAGAACACTGATTTAATTGATTCCTCTCGTATTTCCGAGATTCCTGTTAGGAACATTTTCAATGTCTGTCACTATTTCTAAAATGTTACTTTAATTTCTTTTATGAATTGCTCTTCTTTTGTCTTGGCGTATTTTATTCTCCACACTTCCAGATTATAGGCAAATCGTGAGGGCTTGCCACCATATGGATACTCTTCGGCATACAACCGCACCACTGCTTGAATAGTTAAGTGACATTCGCCATTCACTGTTTCGACTGTGATATACATTGCGAATATCTTAATCGCTTTACAAACAAATTATCTGATTGCTGCAGCAGCAGAGCACAGTCTGATGGGCTGCAAGCTCACAAATAAACACAAGAACCATATCTGAGTTAGGGGTGTTTGCTTATATTTGATAAAACAGGGCAGATCTTTGCGGAGTCTCTTCTCCAGACGTCGAGCCAGGAGCTCTCGGTGCTGTCATCTTGATAACATTTGATCAAATCCCATACATTTTATGTCGCTTCAAACGATAAAAATTACACGCGACCACCTGGAAAATCACATCCCTATATATTTATTAATTATGGGTGTATTTTGGATGGCCTGTCTTAGCTGCCTTGCCCTAAATAGTTCTCGCTGTTTTCGGACAACCCGCAAACAAGCGCGTGGAACCAAGAGCATAGCGCAGCTATTATTTAAAGTTGTGTTTCGAGTGCAGAGGAACTATCGCGACATCGTGATGGTGTAGGTGACAGGCCTCTCTGGTATATCTGGAAATGGACAATTATATGTCCTAGTAGAGCAAGCATCGCTAATTGGACTTATTAAATACGATAAACTCCCCTTCCCAGATAGGAAAACCACGTTCAGAAAGTGGTTGTCATCGGACAGGGAAAATGGTTCAAATGGCTCTGAGCACTATGCGACTTAACTTCTCAGGTCATCAGTCGCCTAGAACTTAGAACGAATTAAACCTAACTAACCTAAGGACATCACACACATCCATGCCGAGGTAGGATTCGAACCTGCGACCGTAGCGGCCGCTCGGCTCCAGACTGTAGCGCCTAGAACCGCACGGCCACACCGGCAGGCTCGGACAGGAAAGAGGAATGGCAGAGGACATCTAAAGTCAAAGGCGTTGACAACGGACTAATTCATTCCACGACTCCAAGAGTACCATGGGATAATAAGACACAAATATCGGGAAGTTTCACGACAATTCACTTGACGCCTTCCTGAGAGACAATCTCCACTCATTCCAAATTAATAATATAACTGTAGACCAGATGTGGCTTAAATTCAAAGAAATAGTATCGGCAGCAGTTGAGAGATTTATACCAAATACATTAACAAACGACGGGGCTGATCCTCCTTGGTACACAAAACGGGTTAGAACACTGTAGCAGAAACAACGAAACAAACATGCCAAATTTAAACAGACGCAAAATCCTAAAAATCGTCGATCTTTTACAGAAGCTCGAAATTCAGCGTGGACTTCAATGCCAGATGCCTATAACAGTTTCCACAACGAAACTTTGTCTCGAAACCTGGCAGAAAATGCAAAGAGAGTCTGGTCGTATGTGAAGTATGTTAGCGGCAAGAAACAATCAATGCCTTCTCTGCACGATAGCAATGGAGATAATATCGAAGACAGTGCTGCCAAAGCAGAGTCACTAAACACAGTCTTCCCAAATGCCTTCACAAAAGAAGACGAAGTAAATATTCCGGAATTCGAATCGAGAACAGCTGCCAACATGAATAACGTAGAAGTAAATATCCTCGGAGTAGTTGGTTCAAATGGCTCTGAGCACTATGGGACTTAACTACTGTGGTCATCAGTCCCCTAGAATTTAGAACTACTTAAACCTAACTAACCTAAGGACATCACACACATCCATGCCCGAGGCAGGATTCGAACCTGCGACTGTAGCAGTCGCGCGATTCCGGACTGCGCGCCTAGAACCGCTAGACCACTCGGAGTAGTGAAGCAACTTAAATCACTTAATAAAAGGAAGTCTTCTGGTGCAGACTGTATACCAATTAGGTTCCTTTTGGAGTATGCTGATGCATTAGTTCCATACTTAACAATCATATACAACCGTTCGCTCGACGAAAGATCCGTACCCAAAGATTGGAAAGTTGCACAGGTCACACCAATATTCAAGAAAGGTAGTAGGAGTAATCCACTAAATTGCAGACCCATATCGTTAACTTCGATATGCAGCAGGATTTTAGAACATATGTTGTGATCGAACATTATGAATCACCCCGAAGAAAACGGTCTATTGACACACAGTCAACATGGGTTTAGAAAAAAATCGTTCCTGTGAAAGACATCTAGCTCTTTATTCACATGAAGTGTTGAGTGCTATTAACAATGGATTTCAGATCGATTCCGTATTTCTAGATTTCCGGACACTGTACCACACAAGCGGCTCGTAGTGAAATTGAGTGCTTATGGAATATCGTCTGAGTTATGTGACTGGATTTGTGATTTCCTGTCAGAGAGGTAACAGTTCGTAGTAACTGACGGAAAGTCATCGAGTAAAACAGAAGTGATTTCTGGCGTTCCCCAAGGTAGTGTTATAGACCCTTTTCTGTTATTTATCTATATAAACGATTTCGGAGAGAATCTCCGGTTGTTTGTAGATGACGCTGTCGTTTATCGACTAATAAAGTCAGCAGAAGACCAAAACAAACTGCAAAACGATTTAGAAAAGATATCTGAATGGTGTGAAAAGTGGCAGTTGACCCAAAATAACGAAAAGTGTGAGGTAATCCACATGAGTGCTAAAAGGTACTCTTTAAACTTCGGTCACACCATAAATCAGTCTAATCTAAAAGCCGTAAATTCAACTAAATACCTAGGTATTACAATAACGAACAACTTAAATGGGAAGGAACACATAGAAAAAAGTTGTCGGGAATTCTAACCAAGGACCGCGTTTTGTTGGCAGGACACTTAAAAAATGTAACAGATCTACTAAGGAGACTGCCTACACTACGCTTGTCCGTCCTCTTTTAGAATACTGCTGCGCGGAGTGGGATTCTTACCAGATAGGACTGACGGAGTACATCGAAAAAAGTTTAGAGGCAGCACGTTTTGTATTATCGTGAAACGTTTTTCGTTGTGACGGAATCTTCTCACGAAATTCCAATCACCAAGTTTCTCCTCCGAATGCGATAATATTTTGTTGACACCGACCTACATTGGAAGGAACGATCACCAAGATAAAATAAGGGAGATCAGAGCTCGTACGGAAAGATACAGGTGTTCATTCTTTCCGCTCTCTACACGAGATTGGAATAATAGAGAATTGTGAAGATGGTTCGATGAACCCTCTGCCAGGCACTTAAATGTGATTTGCAGAGTATGCATGTAGATGTAGATGTAGAATTATAGCACGCCTCAAATTTAATCATTGGACGTTAAATAAACACCTCTACTGGCTCAACTTTAGCGCCATCCTTCTATGTTTTTGCGGTGAGGAAAGAGACCCAAACTATTTATTTCTACAGTGCACTCGGAACACGTATCACATAAACACACTTGCGAGAAATCTTCGGGCTCTTGGCAATCTGTTACCAAGCAGCTTCCAAACCTTGTTAGCATACAGTGCCAGCATCCCAATACAGCTCCTCGCGCTGCTTATCTAATGCTCTCGTCAATTAAAATGCCAGGGCAGACGAAAGCACAATTAACTGACTATATTCCCACATGCTGCTCAGATATCGAATCCTCACCGTATAAACGTACGTCACTATGCACCTTCTATACGTATGTGTAAGGAATACTGGTGTATATGTGCAGAAGGCCGTAATGCCCAAATCTGGTTATTGTATACTGTTCTCATGTATTGCCTAGATGGTACTTATAGACCTGCACAAATATTCAGTTCTCTGTCCGCAGCTTTTGACACAGTTCTTACAGGAAATACAAAAGAACATTTTATTGCTAACTTAGATACAATCATTAATACGGATTGACATGGGGAATATCCAAAATGTGTGCTAACAGCGACATATCAGTTCCTATTGTATTGTTATTAGGATTTTTATAGCATGCTACCTGTTGTGTACATAGTTCCGCGTAGTCAGCGCGTACACAACTTTTCCAATAGAGCGCGCCCCGCTAAGCACAACAGCGCAGGCGCAGCGCTCGTCCGTCTCCGCACTACGAGATGGCGCTGTCTTAGAGACGGACAAAATTCTGCTTCCGCCGATCCGCGTATTAATACGTAACGCAGCCAATGAGTTTGCTGCTTACGTAGAACCTTTTCTCCTCGCGGATCACACTCGCGCAGTGATACCTGAACGCGCGAGGTAGTATAACGAGTGTACAGACCTCCGGTTAGTCAGTCTGCATTATATACTAGTCTATAGTCAAGTTTCAGTCTGCGCCTAATAAGATTATCATATTCCTGTACATAGCCATGAAGATAAATGAATACACACTTTATCAAGTATCAGAGATATGTGAGAATAAGATTAACGTACCAAGACCAAAGGAACTTCAGATTGTCAATTGTAAATAGCATCCAGAATCAAGTTGAGTAAGGTTTATGATTGTTATTATTTTAATAAATGTGTGTGAAAATTAATCAAGTTCTGTTTAAAGTTGTTCACCGTCAATCTGCTACTCTAAGCGTGCAAGTGGCATTTCTATCGTCTGACCTAACGGCAGAAGATAAACACGCCACGATAAGACCACGAGACATATAGCTGACACCCGCCTACTTCGCTAGAGCGACAAGTCAAATAATCTGATGGTGTGTGTACCGAAGGTCTTACAGTACGCACACAACACTACCTCTGTATCCAGTGTTACATTTTAGTCTTGTTTACTCGTTTCAGAATTCTGTGGATATAAAATCTGTTTTACGTCAGAGTCTGTCCTTTGTTAAGATTATGTAACTCCGTATCTGGGTGCGACTTAAGCTGATGTACGCTCTGAATTGTCAAAACAAATTGTAGAATAGGATTTCCTCTTTTGCGATGGCTGTATAGGCGGGCATATACCGAAGAAAATAAAAAAAAACCTACCAGATACTTTTTTGAATAAACGTGGTTTATTTATGACTTTTATTGGACTAACTATAAAGCAATATAAGCTGCTATTTTTTTTCAAATTAATACTCGATATTCAACAAATATTTTAGCAAGTTTTTAGTATATATTTCCTTTATAATTTCAATAACATGAAGATCAAATTTTGATGACAATGGTTAGTATAAATGTTAAACAGTATGACAAGTTCTTAGACTCTTCCTTATTGTTCACAGCTGTTCATTTTCTACCTCTTAGTGTGTGTGTGTTAAGTAAAATGACTAGTTGTGGTTTTAAGTCCTGTCCTGACAACTTCTGTAACGTTTGTAATGAGTTTGTCATTAAAAGACAGCAGCTTTCGTAAGTAATGTATATTCCTCCTAGTGTGGAAATAAATTTAGAAGGAAAACACGGCAAGTGCATAACCCGACTTTCTAGAAATTTCGCTCGAAGGATGAGGGGTCAAAATAAGCGAGCGCATGCCTTGAGTTATCAGCACATTTTTTAAAAGGCTTTCATCTTGCTTTCAGATAAATCAGAGGTATAAAAATTTTCTCGACTGTTTTACACATTTATTGTTTACTGTGCACCCTTATAGTTGTGTGATATATATATGTAGCACTATCAAAAGCGAAGCACTTAAAACGAATTATCGATTAATATCGCTGATTACTTGTTCTTTGATGTGCAGTTGTGCATATTACGTTGTACTCTGCCTAACATACACCTATATGTGAAAACCTTGTAAGTACGGTATATGAATGTCAAAAAACTACAAAATTGGTGGTAACTACTATTAATCCCACTGAAAATGGTTCTCATTCCGTTGTATTATGTTCTGTAGATGCTTGAAAAAGGCTTACTGCCGAAATTACAGTCGTAAAATGAAGCTCTAACAGCTGAAAATAAGATGAAATGCTCTAAAAAAATTACAGAAGCTGTGGACCAATATCACAAAAAAAAAAAAAAAAAAAAAAAAAAAGTTCAGTAGATATTCGACCGTTGCTGAGAAAACGACCGTCAAAGTTCGAGATAATTTATGTGCCTTTTAGGGAATAAACAGTCGAAATGAAGCGGCGGCACCGTGGATAGCGTCGCGACTTTACACTTCTGTGTCCCGTGTTCAAAACCCGATTATTATTATTATTATTTTTAGCTACCCATGTCCGTAGAAGACTACTACTCGAATGTTTTCGACTGCATATAGAAGCAGCATTGTTCATATTCATCTTCTAATTGCATGTTTGGTTAATGAGAAAAAAATTGTCATAATAAAAGTGGAAAAATGAAAGAAAAACAACAAGTAAATGTAAAAATTATTCGAAATTGTTTTCGGTGAAATTGCTGTAGCGCATCTTGATGAGTCATCACCAACTGCAATTGTCAGTTTTCGGAAATGTGATCCGTTATGCGTGGTTTGCCGCGAACTTATTGCAACACGTGAAAACTTCAGCCATGTTGACGAAGTTTGTTTCCCCAGTGACACTCATACAAGGAAACACCGCTGTGGCAAACCTAGCTTCGGGAAATGATCTTGGTGTTCGAATTTCGTGGCCGTGCGGTTCTAGGCGCTACAGTCTGGAACCGAGTGACCGCTACGGTCGCAGGTTCGAATCCTGCCTCGGGCATGGATGTATGTGATGTCCTTAGGTTAGTTAGGTTTAAGTAGTTCTAAGTTCTAGGGGATTGATGACCTCAGAAGTTAAGTCGCATAGTGCTCAGAGCCATTTGTTCGAATTTCTATATTTCGAGTATTTCTACGATCAGTGTCATCCAAGAGAGTGCATCAAATCTTCCTCAAGAATAAACAAGAGCATGAAATTTAAAAATTAAGAAATGATCTAAGAATCATATGTAGAAAGATGAAAATTTCAAAAGTTTTGTTCGTGCGGTCTTCAGTCCGAAGACTGGTTTGCTGTAGCTTTCCATGCTACTCTATCCTCTGCAAGCCTTTTCATCTCGTAGTAATTACTCCAACCTACAGCCTTCTGAATCTGCTTAGTATATTCATCTTATGGTCTCTCTCTGCAATTTTAACCCCCACACTTCCCTCCAGTACTAAATTGGTGATACCTTGATCTCTCAGAATGTGTCCCAACAACCGATCCCTTCTTCTAGTCAGGTTGTACCACAAATTTCTTTTTGCCCCAATTCTATCCAGTACTTCCTCATTAGTCAAGTGATCAAGTTATCTACCCATCTAATCTTCAGCATCATTCTGTAGCACCACATTTCAAAGCCTTCTATTCTCTTCTTGTCTACACTGTTTATCGTCCATGATTCACTTCCATTCATGGGTACACTCCATACAAATACTTTAAGAAAAGACTTCCTGACACTTGAATCTATACTCGATGGTAACAAATTTCTCTTATTCAGAAACGCTTTTCTTCCCTTTGCCAGTCTACATTTTATATCCTCTCTATTTCGGCTGCCATCAGTTATTTTTCTGCCCAAAAAGCAAAACTCATCTACTACTTTAAGTGTCTCATTTCCTAATTTAATTTACCGAGCATCACGTGATTTAATTAGACTACATTCCATTATGCTCGTTTTGCTTTTGTTGATGTTCATCTTATATCCTCCTTTCAAGGCACTGTCCATTCCGTTCAACTGTTCTTCCACGTCCTTTGCATCCTCTGACTGAATTGCAATGCATTGGCAAACTTTAAAGTTTTTATTTCTTCTCCCTGCACTTAAATTTCTCCACAATTTTTTTCTTTTGTTTCATTTACTTCTTGCACAATGTACAGACTGAATAACATCGGGGATAGGCTACAACCTTGTCTCACTTCCTTCTCAACCAGTACTTCCCTTTCGTGCCTTTAGACTCTTATATCTGCCATCTGGTTTCTGTACAAGTTGTAAATAGCTTTTCGCTCCCTGTATTTTACCCCTTCTACCGTCAGTATTTCAACGAGATTGTTCCAGTCAACATTGTCAAAAGCCTTCTCTAAGTCTACAACTGCTATAAGCGTAGGTTTGTCTTTCCTTAACCTGTCTTATGTGGGAAATAGTAGGCTCAGTACCGTCTCGCGTGTTCCTATATTTCTCCGGAATCCAAACCGATCTTCCCCGAGGTCTGTTTCTACCAGTTTTTCCTCTTCTCTGTATAGAATTTGTGTTAATATTTTGCAACCGTGACTTATTAAACTGCTCAGTAATTTTAACAAGTGTCAGTGCCTGCTTCCTTTGGAATTGAAGTTATTATATTCTTCTTGAAGTCTGAGGGTATTTCACCTGCCTCATACATCTTGCTCACCAAATGGAAGGGTTTCGCCATGTCTGGCTCTCCCAAGGCCGTCATAGTACTAACGGAATGTTATCTACTCCTGGGGCCTTGTTTCGACTTGGGTCTTTCAGCGCTCTGTCAGATACTTCACACAGTATCTTATATCTCTTCTCATCTTCATCTACGTCCTCTTCCATTTCTATAACATTTCCTTCAAGTGCATCTCCCTCTTTATGCTCTTTCCATCTTTTAGTTTTCTCTTCTTTGCTTAGGACAGATTTTCCATCTGAGCTCTTTATTGTCATACAAGTGGTTCTCTTCCCTCCAAAGGTCTCTTTAATTTTCCTGTGGGCGGTATCTTTCTTTCCTCTAGTGATATATGCTACTAAATCCTTACATATGTCCTCTACCCATTCCTGCTTAGCCATTTTGCACTTCCTGTCAATCTCATTTTTTAGACGTTTATATTCCCTACCACCTGCTTCATCTACTGCATTTTTATATTTTCTCCTTTAATCAATTCAATATCTCTTGTGCTGCCCAAGGAATTCTACTAGCCCTCGTCTTTCTACCTACTTCATCCTCTGCTGCGTTGACTATCTCCTCTCTCAAAGCTACCTATCCTTCTTCTCCTGTATTTCTTTTCCATGTTCTTGTCAATCGTTCTCTAGTGCTCCCTCTGAAACTCCCAGTAACCTCTTGTTCTTTCAGTTTATCCAGGTCCCACCTCTTAAATTCCTACCGTTTTGCAATTTATTTAGCTTTATTCCGCAGTTCATTACCAATGTATTATGGTCAGAGTTCACATCTGCCCCTGAAAATATCTTACAATTCAAATTACGGTTCCGAAAGCTCTATCTATCCATTATATAATCAAACTGAAATCTTCCAGTGCCTCCAGGTTTCTTCCACGTATATAACCTTCTTTGATTATTGTTAAACCAAGTATTAGCGCTGATTAAATTATGCTCTGTGCAAAACTCTACCAGGTGGCTTCCTCTTTCATTCATTTCCCCCAGTCCGTATTCACCTACTACTTTTTCTTCTCTTCCTTTTCCTACTGTCGAATCCCAGTTCCCAATGACTTAAATTTTCGTCCCCCATAACTATCGGAATAATTTCTTTTACCTCATCATACATTTCTTCAATCTCTTTATCATCTGCAGAGCTAGTTGGCGTATAAACCTGTACTACCGTGGTAGGTGTAGGCTTCATGTCTATCTTGGCTACAACCGAACGAGGTGGCGCAGTGGTTAGACACTGGACTTGCATTCGGGAGGACGACGGTTCAATCCCGCGTCCGGCCATCCTGATTTCGGTTTTCCGTGATTTCCCTAAATCGATCCAGGCAAATGCCGGGATGGTTCCTTTGAAAGGGCACGGGCGACTTCCTTCCCTAAACCGATGAGACCGATGACCTCGCTGTCTGGTCTCCTTCCCCAAACAACTCAAAACTTGGCTACAATAATGCATTCACTTTGATATTAATAGTAGCTTACCCACATTGATATTTTCTTATTCATTATTGAACCTACACCTGCGTTACCCCTATTGCATTTTGTGTTTATAACTGTGTATCCACCTGTCCAGAAGTCTTGTTCCTCCTCCTTGTCTTGTTCACTAACTCCCGCTGTATTTAACTTCAACCTATTAAGGGATCTGACACTTCACGCTCCGACCTACAGAAAGACAATTTTTTTCTCCTGATAACGACATCCTCCTGGGCAGTCCCCGCCTGGAGATCCGAATGGGGAACTATTTTACCTCCGGAATATTTTACCCAAGAGGATGTCATCTTCATTTAACCATACAATGAAGCTGCATACCCTCGGGAAAAATTACAATTGTAGTTTCCCTCTTGCTTTCAGCCGTTCACAGTACCAACTTTGTAAGACCATTGTGGTTGAAGTTAAAAGGCCAGATCAATCATCCAGACTGTTGCCCCTGCAGCTACTGCAAAACCTGCTGCCCCTCTTCAGGAACCACACGTTTGTCTGGCCTCTCAACAGATACCCCTCCGTTGTGGTTGCACCTAAGGCACGGCTATCTGTATCACTGAGGCACGCAAGCCTCCCCACCAACGGCCATCGATAGCGAGATTAGACAGAAATATCAGTCAGCTCTTCGTGAACTAGTCAGATTGTTGTTAGAATAGACATAATTTGTTCGTAATTTACTGCATACGGATTTTACATTCTTAAATTCCTGTCCGAGTATACAGATTTAGGTCTCGCAGGTTTGCCTAAATCACGTAAGGCGAAACACATGGCCCTCTGAACTTTGATCCTTCTCAAAGGACGCAAGTATTTTCCCGAGTGAAGTTACGGCACTCCTCACGAATGTGAATATCTAAGGCATTCCGCTATAAAACGCGTTGCATGGGGGCTTAATTACATATAATGTGAAATGCAAATACTTTTTAATTTTTCGTAGCTGTAAGTCCGATTACGAAGTCTCGTAACCGGCTGGCCCTGACTAGTTTTAGTACGCAATCTGACTGCATAGAATAACAACAAAGAATGAAAGCAAAATTTCCGTTAACACAATTAAATAATTAAGTCCCCAGCAACTATGAAACGTACGAAACCAAAGCACAAGTGTAACTGTTCTGTGTGTGGAAGTGTGATTCAACATACACATCTGGCACGGTTCTTCTTCAATAAGACAAGAAATTTTAAATACCATTTATACTGAAGTAATTAAAAAAAATAGAAATACTATAATTGCGTAAGGAAACCAGAATTACACTCTAATACAAGAACACAAGCCAGATGCTTTGTTGACTGAACCTGTACTGACGCATTATTTAAGACATTGAAATAATAAAAAGAAAAGCGAATATTTTTTACCTTCATATATATTGACGAAAAGCACTCTGATCATTACAATATCTCCATTCGAACAACATCTGCTGTCTAGCCCATCAAACAACTGCATAAAACATGGCCTCAAATAGTACAGCTATCAATATCCTCCCAGCAAGATCTGCACAACCACTCACTACGACGACATCTCAACAACGACTTGACTCCTACTACTTCTCAACAAGCACAGACTGCTGCCACATCTCGACAAGCACTCTCAACCACGACTTCTCGACAGGCACTCTCCACCACGACTTCTCGACAAGCACTGCCAGTGGAGGCGGCGGAATAAAACTCTTTGGCGCAATCTCTGGCGCTGTGGCTCAGTGTAGCCACCTTTCAGCGTATGTGATTGATATTCACTGATGTTGTCCCTACTGAATGTGACGTACGTTAACTATCAGAGCGAGCGTGTTTGCGATTCGCATCTCTGGGTTATCACACGTGTCAGGTGACTGTATCCATTTGTACAGGGGTAGCAGGAGGTGTGAGGAGTCCAGATGTCTTTTACTACATAAAAGCGAAACACATAAGTTCTGAAAACGGTCATCAATCTGGGGTATTCGTGTTCTCGTCCGAGCATGGAGGTAGCATCTAGGTCGTGAGTAGGCTGCTCTTGCTGTGGGGGTGTGACTGACTACTACTACTGAAATGATGGATTAAGGAGTCTGATGGGATGCCATCGGTTTCTTTATTCTGCACATTGCATCAGATAAATCTGAAAACTGATCACAGAAATTGTGTGGTAAAGAAGTACATCTTGAAGATTCACACGATAATCATTAATTATTTCTATTACACTACTGGCCATTAAAATTGCTACATCACGCAGATGACGTGCTACAGACGCGAAATTTAACCGACAGGAAGAAGATGCTGTGATATGCAAATGATTAGCTTTTCAGAGCATTCACACAAGGTTGGTGCGCGGTGGCGACAACTTCAACGTGCTGACATGAGGAAAGTTTCCAACCGAATTCTCATGCACAAATAGCAGTTGACCGGCGTTGCATGGTGAAAAGTTGTGTTGATGCCTCGTGTAAGGAGGAGAAATGCGTACCATCACGTTTCCGACTTTGATAAAGGTCTGATTGTAGCCTATCGCGATTGCGGTTTATCGTATCGCGACATTGCTGCTCGCGTTGGTCGAGATCCAATGACTCTTAGCAGAATATGGAACCGGTGGTTTCAGGAGGGTAATACTGAACGCCGTGCTGGATCCCAGCGGCCTCGTATCACTAGCAGTCGAGATGACAGGCATCTTATCCGCATGGCTGTAACGGATCGTGCAGCCACGTCTCGATCCCTGAGTCAACAGATGGGGACGTTTGTAAGACAACAACCATCTGCACGAACAGTTCGACGATGTTTGCAGCAGCGTGGACTATCAGCTAGGAGACCATGGCTGCGGTTACTCTCGACGCTGCATCGTAGACAGGAGCCCCTGCGATGGTGTACTCAATGACGAACCTGGGTGCTCGAATGGCAAAACTTCATTTTTTCGGATGAATCCAGGTTCTGTTTACAGCATCATGAAGGTCGCATCCGTGTTTGGCGACATCGCGGTGAACGCACATTGGAAGCGTGTATTCGTCATCGCCATACTGGCGTATCACCCGGCGTGATGGTATGGGGTGCCATTGGTTACACGTCTCGGTCACCTCTTGTTCGCATTGACGGCACTTTGAACAGTGGACGTTACATTTCAGATGTGTTACGACCCGTGGCTCCACCCTTCATTCGATCCCTGCGAAACCCTACATTTCAGCGGGATAATGCACGACTGCATGTTGCAGGTCCTGTACGGGCCTTTCTGGATACAGGAAATGTTCGACTGCTGCCCTGGCCAGCACATTCTCCAGATCTCTCACCAATTGAAAACGTCTGGTCAATGGTGTCCGAGCAACTGGCTCGTCACAGTACACCAGTCACTACTCTTGATGAACTGTGGTATCGTGTTGAAGCTGCATGGGCAGCTGTACCTGTACACGCCATTCAAGCTCTGTTTGACTCATTGTCCAGGTGTATCAAGACCGTTATTACGGCCAGAGGTTGTTTTTCTGGGTACTGATTTCTCAGGATCTATGCACCCAAATTGTGTGAAAATGTAATCACATGTCAGTTCTAGTATAATATATCTGTCCAATGAATACCCGTTTATCATCTGCATTTCTTCTTTGTGTAGCAATTTTAATGGTCAGTAGTGTATTCACACATATAATCTTTGTACACTAACAAATACGAGAAAAAGCATTGCTAGTATTTCACAAATGAAATTACATTTCCTAAGCTAAATTTCACTCAGTTTTGTTCATGGATGGGCACTGAAATCCATGCAGTTACTGTCTGGGTCGTCTACTTGACTGTGGTGTTAGGCGCATGACTAGCAACTGAACCAGGTAGCATGAAGCGCTTCGTAGTTGGTCATTCAGCGTGGAGCCGATGACACACGGAGTGATTCAGCTCTACGTATCTCGTTATTCAAATATTCTCCAAAATTTAATACTAAAATAAAATTTTAACTGTGTGGTGATAGTTTAGTAAACTGTGAAGCTCTCCTCTGTTATTGTAAACATAATCTGAATTGAAGCCACGACAGCACAAGCCCAGAGCCCTTCTCCTGAGAAAATAAATTATTTTAGTATGTCTCTGATACTGTTTTGTTTATTAATCTGACCTTCTGTATGCATTGATTACAATTTGGTTTCGTACCAGTGAAATCCAATGAATGATTTCACTGTGAAGAACCTGTTAAAAATCTTGTTTTTTTGCTGTTTCAGAAGTCATGGAAATCAAGGTTGTGCAACGTCACACTAAGAGAGCCCAAATTAAGATAGAAATAGTATTTATTTTGACTTGAATGTGTTTACAGTAGTGTGCGTAATAGTTTCACACTTCTAATCTGAGTCCCAGACCACTTTTTGAATGAGCATGTCTCCTTTCGGTTTTCGTGTTGCTGCAATAGTTCTTCAAAATACCGACGATGATGGGGATTAATGGACACTACATACTTCCCAATGTCCTTTGCCTTTAGGAGCTTTTATTTGTTTGTAATTTTCATAACAACATTTAAGCATCCGATGATTAGGGCTCCGCTTATGACGGAACTAGAATGTATAAGTGACCAGACCACTTGCAGTATTACTCACAGTCAAACAGCTGTTACGATACTCAGTAATTTTATATGTTCCCACTTTCTGCTTCTCTCGACTGTTTGTCAGCGGTACAGGTTCTTTCAAACTGGAGAAGAACGTTTTGTGATATCCGATCAGGTATTGCTCGACTTCGACAACGCTTACACTGCCCTCCGTAAGTTTGGAAACACCATGCTGCGTATACAACGGAGCAAGATGGAAGTGATCTTTGTGAGTTATTGGTTAGAACACGGAATAGCAAGCTCAAATAACGGTTAATAATACAGTATTGTACACTTAATTATTGTACATACGCATACATATTGGAAAATACTAGTATTGCCCCGTTTTATGTAAACCGACGTTACCTGTCCAAGCAGTTCTACTAAACACGCCAGATGGCACGAGTAGAACCCATGTAATCGCTTTTGCATAAAGGTATAACACGCCGCGAAAGTAATTGAAAATTGCCCCAAAGTGCCATATTCCTTATGAATCACGGGCAATGATAATCACTTTGCACGAAGAAGGCAATAGTGTCCGACAAATAGCAAAGAAACTGATGATATCCATCAGCGGAGTTGTCAAAACCATACACCGACGTCGAGAGGCAGGCTCCTCTGGAGATCGTCCTCGCTCAGGAGCACCCAGAAAAATAGCAGAACGCCAGGAAAAGTATTTGGTAGTGACCAGTAAACGTAACAGATTAAAAACTGTCCGTGAATTGACTGCTGAACTAAACGCAACGAGGGATACACCGGTGAGTGAGTCTACAGTGAGACGACGCCTGGCAGACAACAACCTCCGAGGTTATGTAGCAACAAGGAAACCGCAGTTGCGCCCTGTTAACAAGAAGAAAAGGCTTCAGTGGACTAAGGCACACCAACATTGGACAGCAGGGGATTGGGAAAGAGTCTTATTCACTGATGGATCCAAGTTCGAATAATTTGGGAGTAAACGCCGTCAATTTTTACGCCGTTTACCCCATGAACGCTTGAATCCTCAGTGCGTAATTCCAACTGTAAAGTATGGAGCGGGCACCGTGATGGTATAGGGATCCTTTGGAGTGAATAAAGTCGGATATTTGGTGAAAATATATGGAAAAATGAACCAAAAGAATTATCATGTCATTCTCCAGCGACATGCTAAGACATCTGGTTTGCGTCTGATTGGGAAAGGGTTTGTCTTGCAGCAAGACACGACCCGAAACATACGTCTCGCTTGTGTCAGAACTATGTGAAGTCTCTAGAGGTTCGTAAAGTATTGAAAAACATGGAATGGCCACCCCAATCCCCTGATTGTAACCCAATCGAGATGCTATAGGATGAATTGGACAGGAGGATCCGAAAACGGGAAATCATGAGTGGGTCACAATTGTGGGAGGTCCTGCAGCAAGAAAGAGATAAATTCCAACTGAAAACTTGGCAAAACTGACGCAGCGCATGCCGAGAGTGTGCAAGGAAGTGACTGAAAGCAAAGGGTGGCTATTTTGAGGAATCGAAAATTTAATTGTTGCATCTTCCTGTTTATTATTTGAGCTTAATAAACATCTGGAAAATAAGGAAATGCATTTTCATGCTGTATTTCCTCCCCATTGTCTATAATTACTAGGTGTTTCCAAACTTATGCAGGTAAGTGTATATTACTAGCACTGTTCAGGATTATCTTAACCCGCTGATTCGGTGTGTAGACAGAATCCTGCTTTCTTTTCTTAAGTCCTATACGGACAAAATCACAGTCACACGGCGCGGGTACGAATAGCACTAGTTCCTGGACCTGAGTTGCTATGAATATCAGTGCCTCTATCAAACAATCGTATGTTGAGAACTTTGTGCTGTTCTGATCGTCAATGATTTGTCTAGTGTGGGATGAGCAAGGCTGATACAGTGCCCAAAGGTGGACATATGCTGTTTTGTAATTAACAGCTTCAATTTTACTTTACTAATAATTAATGAATGTAAAAGTTTATTCATTTGTTTTACTTTCTCACTGTAGCTGCACTTGCAATATCATCTATTGTTCGTACCTCACTGCACATTATGGCACTATGCGTCATGTACTGTTTCTTCCCTCAACTGAGACGTGAAGCGTAGGAATAAAGCTGTTGGCTCCCAGAGCCGGAAATGTTACAATATATATGGTTCTCTTATCGTGTACGCTGGCCATCTAGAAGGCTGTCTTCCTCGCGTGGTCCTGCGTGCGCAGTAATGGATTACACCGAGTGTTCTTTGTTTGCATGTGTAAAGCAAGTCACCGAATGAGACAACACATCACGCTTAAAAAATTCATTGCTCTGGACAGCGTTGTTTCCTCGATGAGCTTTGTTTACGCACGTCTGAAAACACCAACGCATTTTCTTTTTTCAGTAAGGCCCTGGCACACGCGTACAACATTTTTAAAAATATATTGGGGAGAGATAAACTTAATTAAATGCAAGCATATGATTTGCGTTGAGTGCCATTTATTCTTTATTCTTTCCTCGCCGGAATGAAAAATTTTCGTCCTAGTCCGTGCTCCTGCAGATTAAAATGATTATTTTTAATGGCCACACTGGAGAACAGCTGAACAGAACTGACTCGTATACATCAGATTAAATGCATATGCCAGTTAAAATGAAAGGGTTAAAAAGCACTGTTTTAATGCTTTAGACCATAAACTTGCGTTACCAGATCGTGATACACTCTGTGGAAATCACCCCAGTCTAATCTGCGCTCAAGACGAATAACCTAACAATGTCATGATATAACATCTGCATCTTGTGCTTGAGCTATAGTTATCTTGAGACAATAATGAGTTATTAATATTTCGTTTGCAATAGATAACACTACTTTAAAGTGCCATTTACTTAAGCTTCTTTTTCAACTTCACGGGAATAGACTGTCATCCACTTTACTGTAGGTTAAATAAGCAAGCAGCGTTCACCAATATTGGCAACGAAACGCAGACTGTCCTGTGTGTTACTCCATTCAGCCTTGTCTGACACCTCAGTTTATGATATCTCCGCGGGAACATTGAGACTCAGTTATAGACAAGGGAATTAATTCAGTTTCAAGTAAGAAATAAACATGACGTATCAGAATGAAATTTTCACTCTGCTGCGAAGTGTGCGCTGATATGACGTATCAGGTTCACATGGTGTTCTACTATCACATCCCCAATGATCTTATTGATCTTTTACTTCCATTGAATCGATACAACACGGAAGCGTTGCAACACATATGTATGGAACGTGCACAAAATTGCAGTTTGGGGTGGGTAGGGAGGGGGTCTTAGTGCTAGATTGCTATTTGAACTAGGAACATGGTGTCGAGTCTGTAGTTTCCTGCGAGTGGATCAGAATGGGAGCTAGACGCTAAGTCCAGTAATGAGGTGAGTCGTCCAACTCCAAGTCCTGGTGCTGGAAAACAAGCTGGAAATTCTTTGCAGATAAGGGAACTCGGTGGTATAAGGGACGTATACTTCTGATGAAATAACTGAGATGAAACACGAGATAGGATAAGACCATTGTATAACCCTAAGAGGCACCAACACATTGAATGTAATTTGGGCAATCCTGCATGTACCCCGTGCAGCTAAGTGCCACGAGAAACTAAGTTCCGTCCCGAGGGCAGAGTAACTCAGGACCAGCGTCTGAGGCAACTGTCCAAGGATTCCCTAGCAGCACCAGCGACCCTGCTTATATAGATTCGTCTGCTGCAATCCCCCGCGATCACGTACGTCTCCCGTGTCCTGTCTTCCTTCCAGAACATTCTGTCGTAGCTGGTCATGTAGCTCCAGCGTCCCTTGCTACAAAAACGCAACCTCTTTTGCTTCCCAGGGCCCTGGCTGACGTTAGCTTGCTTTCCTACATGTTCATCTTATGCAATCTTACGCATTTCTACTAACATCCGGTATCCATTCATGACAATGGGGCGAAAAGTTTTTCGTTTATCCCAGACCAGCGGCCATTTGTATAGACATTTGGGCATCTGTCTTACTATAGCTAGATTAAAATAAGGAAGGTTTGAACGACGAAACGGAGCTGGCGAAGAGACAGATTGTACAAACAGGTTAATTCCTTTTGCAATAGATTTTAATTGGGCTGTAATTAATGTCCAGCCGAGGGCACAATTTGTAAGTTCACCGTTCCGATTTTACGTGCAATAAAAGTCACCCTCGCTCGGATTTTACGCGCAAAAACAGTCACACTTAAATAATTACGGACAGGAGCGAGGCTTATGGTACAACGTTGACCTACGGCTGTATCGCACCTTGGTCTAAGATAAGTTTTAATCGTTTGAAAAAATCTTGCTTCGTTTGGATTTTAAAAGAAAAACAGCTTTTTGTGGAAGGTTTCTGAAGTGTGCCACTTCTTTGTTTCGAAATTGTGCGCATCGCTTCAAATTTTTTAAGTAGGTTGACGAATACATGTAATTAATAGTCGTATTATTGTTATAGGAAAACTTTATCCGTTACCACAATATAAGCAACAAGATTCGAAACCTATACCAGATCGGTTGCGCCCGACTTATTCCTACTATTTTACAAGTTAACGTTACTTCCCCAGCACAGTGACCTCTCGTAACTCCAAGATGTTGGCACCCCAACATCTTACAAGCTATGGGCTGAAGTCCCCGATTCTGTGCCCAAAATCCATAATATTCCCCAACCATTGTAAACAATATTAGTATCATATGGCTGAAGAGTTCACATATAACAGATAAAGAAGCTAATTTGTCAAGATATTTTGATGTAAATGAGTTTGAAGCTGCCAGATAAGTCCAAAAGCCAGTTCCTTCCTTTAACTCTGCCCAGCATATATTCGTCTTCATTTTGTATTATGATAGGAGCATTTTTCATTTTGGTATGACTTCATCACTCATTTTACAGTTACGTTTGTAGAGTAGTTTGTGGGATACTGTCTATATCCATTGGTAAGTCATGTACTTCAACTACATGACACTAGGTCGTGCTAAAAAGAGTGTTCGCACTAGAACATGACCCCTCGTTTGTTTGGGGACCTCCGTCATCGAACTGACTTACGAAATGGTTCAAATGGCTCTGAGCACTATGGGACTTAACATCTGAGGTCATCAGTCCCCTAAAACTTAGAACTACTTAAACCTAACCTAAGGACATCACTCACATCCATGCCCGAGGCAGGATTCGAACCTGCGACGGTAGCAGCAGCGCGGTTTCGGACTGAAGCGTCTAGAACCGCTCGGTCACAGCGGCCGGCTTACGGAATGATCGAATGACATTGTATGTGTGTAAATGTGTCACGACTTGCTTACAGTGGTAGTGTCAGAGTAAGATAATTACAGAGCTAGCTCTTTAATAGCATGTTGGTTACTTTGGAACGTAATAAGTAGCAATTCTGCGTGAAATGATTTCAACAAATCCCTTGTAGATTTCGGGAGCTGTGTAACACTAGATGTCTACTCAAAGTCACACAATTCTATAAATTACGGACCGGTGGTTTGTAGGCGTGTCGATGTTTTCCATCGGGCTCAGATCAAGCAAATTGTCTGTCCACGTTGTTAACACGAGTTCACCATCATGCTGCTCAAGCCACTGTACCACAATTCTGGCCTTGTTACTAGAACGGATGTTCTACTAGAAGTTGATATCTCCGTCAGCGAAGAAATCAGTTATGAAGGGATGGAGGTCGTATACAATAATCTTCATGTAGTAAATAGTTGTCCTGATGCCTTCGATTTGTACCGCAGGTCCCTTGGAAGGCCGGGCGAACGTCCCTATCAGCACAATACTCCCTCTAAACGCCTGTGTCCGTGGCACGCTGCGTGTTTCGAGCAGCCTGGATGACGGCATATCCAGGCGCGACCATCGATCTGCTATATCAAGAAATGTGATTCATCTGACCAAGGGTCACGTTTCTGTCCATCCACACCTAGTCTCGATTATCCTGTGTCCCCTTCTATGATATTTGGCGATGCCTTCACGTGTACATGGGAACACGTCTGCGTCGTTTACTGCGGAGTGCCATTTTCAAAGTCGCTTATGTCAGTGGATTTCTTCATCTGTGGTCAGCGTCATCGCTGGAATGGTTCCCCGTACGTTTCTGCGCGGCTTGTGCAGATAATTTCGTAGTTCCTATCACAAGCTTCTAGGGAATGTAGAGAAGATTTAGTAAATAAGCTTTTGATAAGGAACCCATGTCTGGAAACTGCAGTTTGCATTATAATAAAAGATCGTGGGAGTAATAAACACTGACCCGTGCACTTAACAGGAATCCATAACAGGTGCGATGTTTCTCGTCGTCGGGTATTTCTGTAAATAATTAGTGACTATTTCCGTTCATAGAACAGTTGGGAAAGTAATTATTGTACCCTGTCGAGAATCTCACTTTCCTAGGGAAGAATAATAGCGGCAACTATTTATTCACAACTGATACAAACGAGTTAGATGTTTGCACCTGTTACTGTCCTTCAAAGTAGTCACCATCGTTGTGTAGAACCCGTTGCCAGCGATGTGGAAGGCGTAAATATACCATTAGCAGAGCCTGTTCTGTTGATGGTGCGAATGGAGCGGTCTACTGCCCGTCGGATCTCTGGAACAGTTCTGAAGCGAATAACACGAAGTGAAAACCGAAACGCCCAATCCAACGAATGGCGTCATTATGGGTCGCCTCGAAAGCTGAAAGTGCGTCAGAGCCCCAGTATGGTGAAAGTTACGGTGATTCTCGTGTACGACTGTGATGGTGTTATCCAAACGCATTACGTTCCTCCAGAGCACACCGTCAGTGCACAGTATTACTGTTCGTTTTTGGAGCATCAACTGCGATCAGCTTTTCGAAAGAAGCGGTGACAATTTCTGCGCAACCCACTCATCATTTTACACGACAATGTGCGGACGCATAAAGCGCCAACTGTGGCTGCTCTGTTCGGTTGACGGTATTGGGAAGTACTGTACCAACATAATCCCCAGACTTAAGTCATTGTGACTTCGATTTGATTCCGAAGATGAAGGAACCACTTCGTAACATTCGCTTCAGAACTGTTCCAGAGATTCGACAGGCAGTAGACCGCTCCATTCGCACCATCAACAGAACAGGCTCTGCTAATGATATATTTACCCCTTCCACATCGCTGGCAACGGGTTCTACACTACGCTGGTGACTACTTTGAAGGACAGTAACAGGTGCAAATATGTAACTCTTTTGTATCGGTCATGAATAAGTAGTTCCAACCCTCGGACAACTGAGGCGCTGCATATATTCTGGAGATTAAGCTCTTGCTCACTGTACCATAATCACTGAGTCATGGGACACCTTCTAATATGGTATCTGATCCCCTCTTTCTCTGAAGAAATACTGAGCCATGCTGATTCTGCAGCGGTCGATAATTGTGGAAGTGTTGCAGGTGCAAAATTTTGTACACCAACTGACCTCTCCATTATGTCCCATAAATGTTAGATTCGGGATTCGGGAGATCTGGGTAGCCAAATAATTCTCTCGAATTGCCCAGAATTTTCTTCAGACCAATTGCGAACAACTGTGGATCGGTGACAAGGGGCATTCTCATCCATAAAAATTCCATCCTCGTTTGGGAACATGAAATTCATGAACGGCTACTAATTGTCTCCAAGTAACGGGGCATAACTATTTCCAGTGAATGATCGGTTCAGTTGGACCAGAGTACCTCGTCCATTCCATGTAAATGTAGCCCATGCCACCACGCCATTATGGAGCTACCACCAGCATGCATGGCACCTTGTTGACAGTTTGGGTCCATGGGTTCGTGGGGTATGCGCCATCCATGAGCCCTACTATCAACTCTAACCAGCTGAAATCGTGACTCATCTGATCAGGCCACGTTTTCCTAGTCGTCTAGAGTCCAACCAATATGGTCACGAGCCAGAGGAGAAGCGCTGCAGGCGATGTGCTGTTAGCAAAGGCACTCAAGTCGGTCGTCTGCTACCATAGTCCATTAACGCCAAATTACGCCACACTGACCAATCGAATACGTTATTCATACGTACCACACTGATCTCTGTGGTTATTTCACACAGTGTTACTTGTATGTTAGCACTGAGAACTCTACGCAAACGCCACTGCTCTCAGTCGTTAATTGAAGGGAGAGTTAACGTCTGAAATTTGGTGATCTCAGCACGCTCTCGACGCTGTGGACCTCGGTATACTGAAGTCCCTAACGATTTCCGAATTAAAATGTCCCATGCGTCTAGTTCCACCTACCATTCCGCTTTCAACGTCTGTTAACTCCCGTCATGTCGGAAACCTTTTCACATGAATCACTTGAGTACAAATGATAATACTGCCAGTACACATCCATTTTATACCTTGTATACGCGATACTACCGCCATCTGTATATGTGCATATCGCTGTCCTATGACTTTTGTCGCCTCAGTGTGTAAATGCAGGACGTGGAGTTCTTTCGACGAGTCTTCGTGCTAAGCGGTGAGGGCGGTGTTTATGTTGAAGTAGAAGTAAAATTGCCAGTGACAGATTGGGGACTACAGGTACTCTGCGTTTCCAAACTTCACTGTGCCCAAATATTTTCATTGAGTCTGTATATCTTATCCTTCGAAGAAATCTACACACATCAAGAAATGTTTTGCGTCACCTCGGTTCCGAGAGTTCCGGACCCTATACAGAAAATTGGAATAGAGATCAACATAAACATCATTTCCTCCCTTCTTACTGCTCATGATAACCACACATCGCATGTTGTGCCCCCATACAGCGATACCTTCAGAGGTGATGGTCTAGATTGCTGTACACACGGGTACCTCTAATACCCAGTAGCACGTCTTCTTGCACTGATGCATGCCTGTATTCGTCGTGGCATACTATCCACAAGATCATCAAGGCACTGATTGTCCCACTCGTCAACGGCGATTCGGCCTACATCAGAGTGGTTGATGGGTCACATAGACCATAAACAGCCCTTTTCAATCTATCGCGGGCGTGTTCGATCGGGTTCATGTCTGGAGAACATGATGGGCACTCTAGTCGAGCACGTCGTTATCCTGAAGGAAGTCATTCAAAAGAAGTGCAGGATGGGGGCGCGAATTGTCGTCCATGAAGACGAATGCCTCACCAATATGCTGCCGATATGGTTGCACTATCGGTCGCAGGATGGTGTTCACGTATCATAAAGCCGTTACGGCGCCTTCCATGACCACCAGCGGCGTACGTCGGCCCCACAGAATGCCACCCCAAAACAGCAGGGAACCTCCACCTTGCTGCACTCGCTGGACAGTGTGACTAAGGCGTTCAGCCTGACGGGGTTCCCTTCAAATACGTCTCCGACGATTGTCTGGCTGAAGGCATGTACGACACATCGGTGAAGAGAACGTGATGCCAATCCTGGGGGTCCATGCGGCTTGTTGTTGGGCCAATATGTACCGCGCTGCATAGTGTCGTGGTTGAAAAGATGGACCTCACCATGGACGTCAGGAGTGAAGTTGCACATCATGCAGCCTATTGCGCACAGTTTAAGTCGTAACACGACGTCCTGTGGCTGCTCGAAAAGCATCATTCATGTGGTGACGTTGCTGTCAGGGTTTCTGCGAGCCATAATCCAGGTAGCGGTCATCCACTTGGGCGGCCTGAGCGAGGATTGTCATCGACAGATCCTGTCTCTCTGTATCTCTTCTGTGTCCAAACAACGTCGCTTTGCTTCAGTCCGAGACACCTGGACACTTCCCTTGTTGAGAGCCCCTCCTGGCACAAAGTAACAATGCGGACGTGATAGAACCGCGGAACTGACCGTCTAGGCACGGATGAACTACAGACAAGATGAGCCGTGTACCTGCTTCCTGGTGGAATGACTGGAAGTGGTCGGCTGTCGGACACCCTCCGTCTAATAGGCGCTGCTCATGCATGATTGGTTACATCTTTGGGCGGGTTTAGTGACATCTGTGAACAGTCAAAGGGACTGTGTCTGTGATACAATATCCACAGTCAACGTCTATCTTCAGGAATTCTGCGAACCGGGGTGACGCAAAACTTTTTTGGATGTGTGTATTAGTTAAAAGTATACCTTGTAGCTGAACATTCTAATGAGTGAATTCCACTGACAAACTTTTGGAGGCTGTTCAGAGATATTTTCAGAGTGTTTTGGTACACTGAAGCGCCAAAGAAACTGATATAGGCATGCGTATTCAAATACAGAGATTTGTTGACCGGTAGAATACGGAGGGTCTGGTGCAGTTACTGGATCCGTTACTGCTGCTACAATGACAGGTAATAAAGATTTAAGTGAGTTTGAACTAGGTGTTATAGGCGGTGCACCAGTGGTGGGACACAGCATCTCCGAGGTAGCGATGAAGTGGGAATTTTCCCGTATGACCATGCGACTAGTGTACCGTGAACATCAGGAATCTGGTAAAACATCAAATCTCCGTCATCGCTGTGGTCAGAAAAAGATTTTGCAAGAACTGAACCAACGACGACTGAAGAGAATCGTGCAGTGTGACAGAAGTTCAACCCTTCCGTCAGCTGCTGCAGATTTCAATGCTGGACCATCAACAAGTAGCAGCGTTGCGAACCATTCAACGAAACATCATCTGTATGGGCTTTCGGAGCGAAAGGCACACTCGTGTACCCTTGATGACTGCACGACACAAAGCTTTACGCCTCGCTTGCGCCTGTCAACACTGCCCTTGTACTGTTGATGACTGGAAACTTATTGTCTGGTCGGACTAGTCTCGTTTCAAATTGCATCGAGCGGATGGACGTGTACGGGTACGGAGAGAACCTCATGAATTCACGGACCCTTCATATCAGCAGGGGACTGTTCAAGCTGATGGATGCTCTGTAATAGTGTGGGGCGTGTGCAGGTGGAGTGATATGGGACCCGTGACACGTCTAAATACGACTCCGAGAGATGACACGCACGTAAGAATCCAGTCTGATCACCTGCATCAATTCACGTTCATTGTGCATTCCGACTGACTTGGGCCATTTCAGCAGGACAACGCGACACGCCACACATCCAGAATTGCTACGGAGCAGCTCCCAGGAACACTCTTCTGAGTTTAAACACTGCCGCTGCCCACCAAACTCGCAAATTAGGGGGGGGGGGGGAGGCTTGCAACGTTCTTTTCAGAAGAGATCTCTACCACTTCGCAGTCTTACGGGTTTACGGAGAGCCCTGCAGGATTCATGGTGTCACTTCCCTCCAGCACCACTTCAGACGTTAGTCGAGTCCATGCCAAGTAGTGATGCGGTACTTCTGCGTGTTCGCGGGGGGCCCTACACGATATTAGGCAGGTGTACCAGTTCGTTCAGTGCATAACGAACACTTGGTTTTCAGTGACTAAGTAAAGAGTAATTGAATTTCATTTGATTTATTACATCTGTCTGTTATCAGTACTGCCCTGAAAACATATGCACAGCAGAGAAAATGTCGACGGTAAGCGCTGTGGGTCTTGTTTGGAAAGAAACTTGTCCCATTCACTCGCGGTACTTGGTGTGGACAACAGTAACACTCACTCTGTATTTAGTCCTCAAACTCGTATGCAGTACTGCTCAGTTCTCTCGCGTGTTTGTTATACCGGGATTCTGCGTTTTACGTGAACAGTGGTACACAACATGGAGTGGCTTACTGGTGAAGAGCTGGCCGATACGATCGTCCTGTGTGGGTTCACCGAATGCAGTGGAAGAGCGGCACAAAGACTCTAAGCTGTTGTGTTTCCGCATCGACAACAACTAAATCACAGTTTCTTTGCATTTTATGTTCTGGTTATTGAAAGTTACACCCTTTTTCACTGTTGTGGAGAGTTTTCATAGAAAGAAATATAATTGGTTTAGCAAAAGAAGAAAAAAACTTTATTAGGGCATCTGCAACGAGCCACTAGAGACCAAGGGTCCCTTATACCAAAATAATCAAAACATTTCCCCGAACAGCCTCCGAAGTAGTGTTGGTAGATTTCTGGTGCACCCTGTATTTAGCGTTTCTGTTCAGAATTTTACGTTTAACGAAAACATGACTCAAATTACGTTACGCAAGGGGTTTTTGACCGAAGTGTCACAGTCAGACGAAGAGAGGCAAATCGAAAACGTGGTATCAAATGGAGCATAGTTAGGTCTAACTTTTGCAAACAAGTATTTAATTGCCTGATTGCAATCGGTATAATTAAGGACAACCCAATTATTTGAGGGAAAATAAGACATGGATTCTCGTTTGAATTATGGTAGCAAAAGGAAGAATGGGAAAAGAACAAATGGGGTATGAAAATGACCACAGTGAGGTCTAGTTTTGCAAAAAAAGATTTAACTGCCTGCAAGTAATCTGGGTAATTAAGAAAACTTATTTAGCCATTTGAGGGAAAATTGAAATATTTCGTGAACAGCTACTGTTATCTATATAAATGGAATGTCAAAAAGTTCATCTCTTCAAAGCGTAGCCATTACTCACATATAAAGGTGCATTGCTATGATAGTAAGCTGTCAAAATGGCTTCCTTCGAGCCAAGTACTAAATTCAGGACATTTAGAGAACAGAAGACGAGAAGAAAGTGATTTTGTGAACGTTCTTATGGTAACGCCTCACTGTTGTCGCAACTTTATAGACGACCATAGTTTCTCCTGCAGCGGTTAATGCTTCACAGTCGAAAGCTGACTGTCACGAATCTTCTTGCAATGCCTCGACTACAAAAGGGTCAATCATCACAGGACGTGCTCGCCCCAAAAGACGCCTGACAAACGTGGAAGGTCTTCCAGCAACGTTGAAGGCACCGGAGCATATGGTAAGGACCAAGAACGGAAAAGATCGTTAATAACCACGGAACTACCTCAAAAAATTACCTCTAATACCGATAGACATTTAAGTAGATTGTATTTCATACTTTCTGAGCGAAAATTGAAAATAAAAAAATTGGAAAAAAGGTCAAATGTGCTCCTAAAAGAAGAAAATTTAATGGATTAGAAAAACATTTGAGGCACGTTTTATTGATTGTGTTTCCATCTCCGCCAACTTATATTTTAAAATTTCGTAACCCGAATGAATATTGTGAGCCCAGATTAGTGTTGGGAACGGCGCAACGGAGAATGTGGATTGAGTGAATTTTAGTAGACGTAATTTGCAAATCACGATTCGGTAACCACTCTATGCTGTATAACTGACTTGAAAATCGCTGACTTGTTTTCTAAATGACTGCAGGTTGCGCACATGTAATAAATAAGGATAGACTTTGTAGATCAGTAATAAATGGCACGTCGGTGCCACATCGAAGTGTGTCTTCCGTGCTAGAAATACTGAAAGATAAAACTCATAACACAATGAACGATGAAATTAAACATGTGAACTGCTTAAATGATTAAAACAGCACTTAACGTAATTCAAAATACGTTAGTATTTTTTAAAATTACTATAACTACAGTCCACGATGGTTACAGGTCAAAAGCTGAAGGCAGACAGAAAGACAAGTACGAACAGACAGGCTTCTCCCAGCAGCTCTCAAAAAATTTCAAGGCTGCTTCTTCTTTAGTACACAGATGATGCAAATATGGACACCGACTCTGTGGTCGCAATCTTTATACAAATGTTTTACACAAAACGCAGTTTTTTTAGAAAATGGGGTATTATTGTTTGAATGATGCTCGAAATTACATACGGCAAATGAGGGGCCGATTGAGAATTTTAAAATGGTTCAAATGGTTCTGAGCACTATGGGACTTAACTTCTGAGGTCATCAGTCCCCTAGAACTTAGAACTACTTAAACCTAACTAACCTAAGGACATCACATACATCTATGCCCGAGGCAGGAGCCGAACCTGCGACCGTAGTGGTCGCGCGGTTCCAGACTGAAGCGCCTAGAACCGCTCTGCCACACCGGCCGGCTGCAGTGGAAGAGCGGCACAAAGACTCTAAGCTGTTGTGTTTCCGCATCGACGACAACTAAATCACAGTTCTTTTGCATTTTATGTTTTGGTTATTGCAAGTTACACCCTTTTTCACTGTTGTGGGGTGTTTTCATAGAAAGAAATATAATTGGTTTAGCAAAAGAAAAAAAAAGTGTATTAGGGCGTCTGCAACGAGCCACTAGAGACCAAGGGTCCCTTATACCAACATAATCAAAACATTTCCCCGAACAGCCTCCGAAGTAGTGTTGGTAGAGTCCTGGTTCACCCTGTATTTTTCGTTTTGCTCAGAATTTTCGGTTTAACGAAAACATGACACAAAATACGTTGCGCAAAGGGTTTTTGACCGAGTTGTCACAGTAAGACGAAGAGTATCCACTGTTTAAAAGTTCATCTTTCGAAATCTTAATAGAGTGTGTAAAATTAAATCGTCTGCAATACATACTCAGAGAAGTGTTGTGGTCTCATACTACGCGCGTTCTTGATACAAGCGTCTCGTCAGCGTAGCTCCGATTTTGCGAATATGGATCTACAATTTATGTAATTGGAACTCGTATGAGAGAAACACAATTTGAGTTAATTAAACTGTAATTCAGTGCAGGTCATTCATAGCGGTGCAGTGCGCTGTGCCAGGTCTAATCCAAGTGAGTAGACTGCCTAATGAAACTAACATTACCGCTTTGTCACACTACGGTCCGACACCAACACATTTTGAGATACAGCCTCATATGCCGTGACGCAGCACCTCCTAAAGCATGTAATTCAAGCCATGTGTGACAATACTGAAAAATAAATCTCACCTTTTCGGATAGACAGAAAAACATGAGCGACAATAAAATGGTACTTTACCCACAAAGTCTGTACTACTGTAACAGGTTTTTAGACCCGGTTTTCAAATAAAACATTGATTGACGGGTGACCACAGCGTTGTTGGCCGTTAGTCATCAGTCAGATTTAGAGAACGTTGAAAGTATCCTGATCAGTATTCCTACAAATGATCACAAGTAATGTATGTTCAATAGGTATCATATAAGAAATAATCATTTCACTTAAGTACTTGGCATTGAAAACTTGAGATATAACACAATTCCAGCGAATCGTAGATGACGCGATTACCCGCAGTAAAAGCAGAATTGATATTAATTAAATTCGAAGTCTGAGACTCGTCGAACACATTAACAATTAAAAAGAAAACACACTTCATTGATGTTCGTCTCCGACACTGATTTTTCGTTTGCAGTAAGCTGTGTACTTGGAAGTAACCACTAAAAAATTTCCATAAGTGAAATACATAGCTTACATGCATAAATGCATTAATTGTTGTCTGGGACTAATTTTGAAGATTGGTAGTATTTATGTTTAAAAGTGATTCAGACTTCTAATTTTTCCTTACTGTATGCATCTTTTCCATGCTTTTTACATGCTACTTACATTAATCAGACCACCGCCTATGTTCAGGTTCAACGTGCAGTAACCAGTCACAGACTAGCAGTGGAGGGTAAGTAAAGCGTGTCAGGGGGACGCGGAAAACAGTGCAGTCGTTGTCGTAATGCGAGAACGGAGAAATTTATCTGAGCCCATAAGGGTGTGATCATTGGCTTTCGGACCAAGGGTGGAAGCACTTGTTTTTAAAGTGTTCGCGTACCATCGCGGTGAAAGTATACCGTGAAAATGGCGCCACCCAAAACCGACGCCGAGGCAAACGTGCACCACGGTCGACAGATGAAGACTGTGAAACTATGTACGGGCGAAGGGGCGCTGAGCTACTGACCGTCCAGATAAATCAAGTACCAACTGTCGTCTCCCCAACGACCGTTGAACGAATGTTGCTGCGTATGGGCCTACACAGCAGGTGCTTGTTTCAGACACATATGCTGACTGCTGTTAATCGTCAACAAGACTGGAATTTGCGCGTCAGTACCGCAATTCGACGTCCATTGAGTGTCGACAGCTGGCCTTTTCAGATGAATCACGTTTTGTGCTCCATCAGGCAGATGGCTGTTAGCGTGTACGGTGTGAATCGTCTGAAAGAAAACACCTTGCAACAATCTTCTGATGGGTCCAGTCTGGAGAAGGGAGGGTTATGGTTTCGGGTACATTTTCGTGGCATTCGCTGAGTGATTTCGTCATTCTGTAAGGCACAATCTACATCTACATCTACATCTACATTTATACTCCGCAAGCCACCCAACGGTGTGTGGCGGAGGGCACTTTACGTGCCACTGTAATTACCTCCCTTTCCTGTCGTATGGTTCGCGGGAAGAACGACTGTCTGAAAGCCTCCGTGCGCGCTCGAATCTCTCTAATTTTACATTCGTGATCTCCTCGGGAGGTATAAATAGGGGGGAGCAATATATTCGATACCTTATCCAGAAACACACCCTCTCGAAACCTGGCGAGCAAGCTACACCGCGATGCAGAGCGCCTCTCTTGCAGAGTCTGCCAATTGAGTTTGTTAAACATCTCCGTAACGCTATCACGGTTACCAAATAACCCTGTGACGAAACGCGGCGCTCTTCTTTGGATCTTCTCTATCTCCTACATCAACCCGACCTCCTACGGATCCCACACTGATGAGCAATACTCAAGTATAGGTCGAACGAGTGTTTTGTAAGCCACCTCCTTTGTTGATGGACTACATTTTCTAAGGACTCTCCCAATGAATCTCAACCTGGTACCCGCCTTACCAACAGTTAATTTTATATGATCATTCCACTTCAAATCGTTCCGCACGCATACTCCCAGATATTTTACAGAAGTAACTGCTACGAGTGTTTGTTCCGCTATCATATAATCATACAATAAAGGATCCTTCTTTCTATGTATTCGCAATACATTACATTTGTCTATGTTAAGGGTCAGTTGCCACTCCCTGCACCAAGTGCCTATCCGCTGCAGATCTTCCTGCATTTCGCTACAATTTCCTAATGCTGCAACTTCTCTGTATACTACAGCATCATCCGCGAAAAGCCGCATGGAACTTCCGACACTATCTACTAGGTCATTTATATATATTGTGAAAAGCAATGGTCCCATAACACTCCCCTGTGGCACGCCAGAGGTTACTTGAACGTCTGTAGACGTCTCTCCATTGATAACAACATGCTGTGTTCTGTTTGCTAAAAACTCTTCAATCCAGCCACACAGCTGGTCTGATATTCCGTAGGTTCTTACTTTGTTTATCAGGCGACAGTGCGGAACTGTATCGAACGCCTTCCGGAAGTCAAGAAAAATAGCATCTACCTGGGAGGCTGTATCTAATATTTTCTGGGTCTCATGAACAAATAAAGCGAGTTGGGTCTCACACGATCGCTGTTTCCGGAATCCATGTTGATTCCTACATAGTAGATTCTGGGTTTCCAAAAACGACATGATACTCGAGCAAAAAACATGTTCTAAAATTCTACAACAGATCGACGTCAGAGATATAGGTCTATAGTTTTGCGCATCTGCTCGACGACCCTTCTTGAAGACTGGGACTACCTGTGCTCTTTTCCAATCATTTGGAACCCTCCGTTCCTCTAGAGACTTGCGGTACACGGCTTTTAGAAGGGGGGCAAGTTCTTTCGCGTACTCTGTGTAGAATCGAATTGGTATCCCGTCAGGTCCAGTGGACTTTCCTCTGTTGAGTGATTCCAGTTGCTTTTCTATTCCTTGGACACTTATTTCGATGTCAGCCATTTTTTCGTTTGTGCGAGGATTTAGAGAAGGAACTGCAGTGCGGTCTTCCTCTGTGAAACAGCTTTGGAAAAAGGTGTTTAGTATTTCAGCTTTACGCGTGTCATCCTCTGTTTCAATGCCATCATCATCCCGAAGTGTCTGGATATGCTGTTTCGAGCCACTTACTGATTTAACGTAAGACCAGAACTTCCTAGGATTTTCTGTCAAGTCGGTACATAGAATTTTGCTTTCGAATTCACTGAACGCTTCACGCATAGCCCTCCTTACGCTTGAAGTTCCGGTACTTTACCAACACAGCTTCGACAGTTTACAATTACAATACCGATTGCTGCTTGGTCCCCGCATGTCCTGACTTTGCCCTGCACCCGTTGAGGCTGTTGCCCTTTCTGTACTTGCCCAAGGCCATCTAACCTAAAAAACCGCCCAGCCCACGCCACACAACCCCTGCTACCCGTGTAGCCGCTTGTTGCGTGTAGTGGGCTCTTGACCTATCCAGCGGAACCCGAAACCCCACCACCCTATGGCGCAAGTCGAGGAATCTGCAGCCCACACGGTCGCAGAACCGTCTCAGCCTCTGATTCAGACCCTCCACTCGGCTGTGTACCAAAGGTCCGCAGTCAGTCCTGTCGACGATGCTGCAGATGGTGAGCTCTGCTTTCATCCCGCTAACGAGACTGGCAGTCTTCACCAAATAAGATAGCCGCCGGAAGCCAGAGAGGATTTCCTCGGATCCATAGGCGACACACATCATTGGTGCCGACATGAGCGACCACCTGCAGATGGGTGCACCCTGTACCCTTCATGGCATCCGGAAGGACCCTTTCCACATCTGGAATGACTCCCCCCGGTATGCACACGAAGTGCACATTGGTTTTCTTCCCCTCTCTTGCTGCCATATCCCTAAGGGGCCCCATTACGCGCCTGACGTTGGAGCTCCCAACTACCAGTAAGCCCACCCTCTGCAACCGCCCGGATCTTGCAGACTGAGGGGCAACCTCTGGAACAGGACAAGCAGCCATGTCAGGCTGAAGATCAGTATCAGCCTGTGACAGAGCCTGAAACCGGTTCGTCAGACAAACTGGAAAGGCCTTCCGTTCAGCCCTCCGGAATGTCTTTCGCCCCCTGCCACACCTTGAGACGACCTCCCACTCTACCACAGGTGAGGGATCAGCCTCAATGCGGGCAGTATCCCGGGCAACCACAGTCTTAGTCCGATCGGGGGATGCGTGGGACGAGCTGGCCGTCCCCAACAAACCCCCATCCGGAACCCCACAGTAATGTAATACGTGAAAAACTGCCGCATCATGCGTGACGTTTTAATTTATTACTACTGTGCTACCAACTGTATTCGCAACAAATTTCGCAGTCGGTAACTGCATATGCCACTAAATGCACCTATAGAATTACGTCATGGTCCACACATAATTAAGGAGACATAACGTCATAAACAGTGAGGTTACTGAAAAACAGCCGCGTTGTGCATTACTTTTAAATTTATTATTTCTTTTCTACTAACTCTATTCGCAACACGTTTTGCAGACAGTGTCTACATATGCCGGTTAATGTACCTACAAAATTATATCATTCTATGTCGCACAGATCAGGCGGTCTGACGTGATAAACACTGTGTGAAAAAAATGCCTTATCATGCATGAAGTATTAACATACTTATTCTCTACTACAGCCACGCCCATTAAGACACTCCTCCTTAAAGAAATTCCTGACACCTGACACCGCTTTTGACAGCTGTCAACTGCGAAGTGCAAACGGCTGTAGGCGGAAACGACAGCCGTTTAGAGAACTATGAAGAGGCGATGTCATAGAGACGTATACAACATCACTCTGAAGACAGGCGAAGCAGCTTCTCCCAACTTACAGAAACTGTCTGGGATCATGTTTCTTAATCTGGATACTGTACTTATACAATTGTACGTCATCCATATTTCTTTGTACGACCGTTTCATAATTTCAATGATGTTTTCACGAATACATGGAAATGAAATTTTTTCCATATTTCACTACAACCGCAGTTCACTTTTTGTTTTCGTTTCTAACAGAAAATTGGCAAAATAAATACGCGGGCAATGCCAGGTTTGTCAGCTACTTTGGAATATATCACGCCTGCTTTTCCGGAACGTTTGACAATACACTTCATAAAGCTTTGTATTGCCTTACTCAAATTTTCAAGTGCACTTGACAGCTGTGAGGAAATCCTTGCTTTTACCTTTTCGCGAAAAAAGAATATGCTTAGTTGCAATGTGATAAAAGAAATTCATGTAAAACAGATGAACTGCGGAAAGAATAAGAAAAGGTGAAAAATAAATGCCATATTTCAGGGTTAAGAAAGAAGAAGATTTGAAACAATTTATTTGGTAAGGAGCTGAGACGGTAATAAATACTAAGGACAACTATGCCAATAGTCTTGAATAAAGTTATGTGGAACAAACTGGAGCAGCCCGTGACACCTTCTATTTGTTTATTTTTTTCATTTTTATTAGTATTTACTTATTTATTTTACGGACAAGAAAGTGAACGACCCCCTATCCCGTAGCTATAGCGGACAATCCAAGCTCAAATCACTATGAACGTAAAACATGGATCAAAAATATGTATTTGGTTTTCAAGGTGGGTTAAAACAACAGATGAAGAAGAAATTGAAAATACGCGATTTCATTTAAAATTATTAGTAACTTTGAGAAATGGGTTAAAGATTTTCTCTTATGCTCCCTAGAGTCATCACTATATCTTGACAAATTAATAGTCAGATACTTCTGCATAACTTACCGAAAAACATTACTTTTAAAAAATGCTACATAATTTGCAGTTATCATTAAATACGAAAAGACGGCTAAAAACTGATCCAGTGTACGACCACTTCGAAATTTACCGCGATGTCGTCACTATATCACACTGCAGCATTCCTCCATTCGCCCTCATTTGCCAAATGATCGTGAACGGTCCGTGACATCAAAAACAGACACTTAAAAATTCCTGTACTCCTAAAAAGTAATCAGCTGTCCATTGAAATGCATATTCAACGTTTCAGTTGTTTTTCAATTTATGACATATTGTCAAGGGTCTAGGAGTTCTTACTAATCTACATTTTAAGTAAAACTGATGACAATAAAGGAGTTCTTACTAATCTACATTTTAAGTAAAACTGATGACAATAAAAAGTTACCACTCAAGGGCACTAGTGTGAAACAGATCGAGATGAGCAATAACGTAGTATTCTACTTCATAGCTATTGTTTCCATTACATAATAGATTAGACTCAGTCGACAGTGACCACCAAGGTAGTTTTGTTTCTTAACAGCGTTATTCAGAACTTTTTCAGTTGGTTCTATTTTGCGACTTCACAGCAGTAGCTGCTTGACTGTGGGTGGGGTTATGTAGGGGAAGAATTATGAGGTTGGGCCGTGACATTGTGGGTGGGGCGAGGATTGTGGAGACTTAGCTCTTGGCTTTCGTCCCGCTGTTGCGAAATATAAAGTAATTTTTTGTGCTGAGTCCATGAACTGTATAAAATAAGGTGACATCATATCCTTAATACTGTACTAGATGAAAACACATTAATCAAGAGCGACTTCCTAATGACTCTCAAAGAAATGCTCTCTACTTTTTGTAACAGAGATATCTTGTGCCAAACTTATATTTTTCCTTCTGACTTTATGATGAATAATTATTTAGAATACGCGTACATGATAATTAATCCACATAGAATAGTCTCGCCATCTCTAATGTAAATTGTTAACGCCATTGCGTTCATCGCTAAAAATTAATTTCATAAAACAATGATTTGTCAGCGTATACAGAGAAATGTGAATGACTCATAGGTTCTACAGTATTAGCAGTTTAACAAAGACTGACTACCTCATGTTGTAGTTTTCTGTCTTAAGTTAGTTTTTAAAAATTATGTAATAATATTCTCCAGCTCTTCACATAAAATTATGATTCTTTCGAACTGTGATGCTTGTTCATCCAGTATTATCTGTAATCAAGTATATTCCAATTTTCGAGCAACCCTACAATCGCTGTTTAAAACCTTTCAAGTTCCTATTATTTCTGAATGCCTTGACCGTGTGAGAGAAACTTATCCGTTTTCTTTTATAAGGGTTTTCAATGATATTCTTTCTAACTCTTATTGTTTCTAGCACCTCTTCGTTTCGGAAGTTATCTGTCCACTTAATTTTTTGTTCGTTATGTAGCAGCCTTTCTCAATGTTTCTTGTTCCTTTTCCTTCAAATTTTGTCAGTTTAATTTCACTTTTGTAGTACCCTGGGCGCCTGACATACATTTTACAGATTTTCTCCTTGAGTTCATGATAATAACCGCCAGTTGTGATCATCGGAAAGTAATACATCTCCGTCTGTGGTATTCGTTGATTCAGCTATCTCGTATCCAAAATAGAAAAGTCTTTCTGTTTCTAATTCGTTCATCTTCCGTACTTGTGAAGCCTAACAATTTGGTATTCGTGTTTTTATCAATCTTCATCAATCACTTGCTAGCTTTGTTTATAAAATTCTGGGCCATTATTCCATAGTTTTCCCAAATGGTCCTTCAGTTCGGCCTAGTTTTTGCTTTTCTTGGATTTTCATTTTATATTATTTTTTTATTTAACCTGACCACAATAGTATGTTCAGGCTACATGTTACATACTTTTACAGATTTCAGTTTCTAGGACTTCTCAGCATATCTACATTCATGTGATAGTCATGTACACGTTAGAGATACAAGTACGTTGACAGTCATAACTAACAATGCAGATCATAGTAACAAAATGGTACCAGAACATATGAGACTATCAATTAATATTAATATTATTTGGACACTACTAACATAATCTCAGTGCAAGCAATGAAGAGAGAAAATTTAAATAACTGATTATGATTACTGCATAAGGCAGAAAGGCACGTTGAATGGACTATCAACGTTGCGGGGAAGTATGGTTTGTTAGAATGGACTGAATACACGAATGTCTGCAGATAAGATTTTTGCCTTAGTAGTTTACTGACGATAGAACTATGCGAAATTTATGTTAGACTTCCAGTGCAGAAAAAGCTTTTGGAAAAGCAGTTATGCTATGACGTTGGACGAAGATGACACCTGTTTGCATACTGTAGATGTAAGTTTCCCGAATTTAGGCCATTGTCCACGCACATATTCTTTGTTCAGGAAAAAAAGGCTATTAATGAAGCATTGAGGATTGGAAGTGGAAGAAATTCCTGCCACTGAAGTGTAATAAGTTTCGTATTAGCAATTAAAATTTCATTCGTCCTAGACAGTGTCAGATTCACATTTTGTGCTTACTATCGGAAGGGAAGTTTGTCTGCGTCGACATAGGAACGTCCGTACGTAGGTCTTCGGATCTTAGTCTTTCTTTCGCATCCGCCATTGCAACTTAAATATGGAAATTAGTCAGTAGTATCACAGGAAACAGAAGTCCAGCCTTTCTTATCACGAACTTCTCATTCTTGGCATTACGCATTAATTACTCTCCTCGGTTTTCGTAAATTTTATAGATTGATCTGTATGCATATATCGATGAAAATTACGTTTATTCAATGCTTATGGTGAGGCATAGATAGGACAAAAGTGAAAAGAAATAACGTAATGAGCAGTTTGGATCAGAATGTAATATAAGTGTGCTGGCAGACACGAGTTTTCAGTTGATGTAAGTCATGTAGTTGCCGGAGAGCGTGACTCGCGCAGCATACATTTGCTCGGTTATCTGTGACTCACCACTTCTACGCCGAAGCGCCAAAGAAGCTGGTGTAGGCTTGCGTACTCAAATAGAGAGATATGTGAACGGGCAGAATATGGCGCTTCGGTCGGCAACGCCTAAATAAGAAAACAAGTCACTGACGGAGTTGTTAGATCGGTCACTGCCGGTACAATGGCAAGTTATCAAGATTTAAGCGAGTTTGAACGTGGTGGTATAGTCGGCGCACGGTAAAACATCAAATCTCCGACATCGCTGCGGCCGGAAAAAAGATCCTGCAAGAACGGGACCAACGACGACTGAAGGGAATCGTTCAACGTGACAGAAGTGCAATCCTTCCGCAAATTGCTGCAGATTTCAATGCTGGGTTATCAAAAAGTGTCAGCGTGCGAACCATTCAACGAAAGCCTCGTCTGAGTCCGTCAACACCAACATTGGACTGTTGATGACTGGAAACGTGCTACCAGGTCGGTCGAGTCTCGTTTCAAATTGTATCGAGCGGACGCACGTGTACGGGTATGGAGACAACCTCATGAATCCATGGACCCTGCATGTCAGCAGGGGACTGTTAAGCTGATAGATGGTCTGTAATGGCGTGGGGCGTCTACAGTTGCAGTGATATGGGATCCCTGATACGTCTAGATACGGCTCTGAACAGGTGACACGTACGTAAACATTCTGTCTGATCACCTGCATCCATTCAGGCTCATTGTGCATTCCGATGGACTTGGGCAATTACAGCAGGGCAATGAAAACACCCCACACGCCCAGATTTGCTACAGAGTGGCTCCAGGGACACTCTTCTGAGTTTAAACACTTCCGCTAGCCACCAAACTCCCCAGACATGAACATTATTGAGCATATCTGGGATGTCTTGCAACGTACTGTTCAGAAGAGATCTCCACACCATCGTAGTCTTACCGATTTACGGTCAGCCCTGCCGGATTCATGGTCCCAGTTCACTCCATGACCACTTGCGACATTAGTCGATTCCATGCCACGTCGTGTTGTGTCACTTCTGCGTGCTCGCGGTGGCCTAGATGATATTAGGCAGGTGTACCAATTTCTTTGGTCCTTCGTTGTATAATGGATAAGAGGAGTGAGGAGGTAAATGACTGTTTGGAACATGGTCGCACCCAACCTTGAGCTCACATGTTGTCAAATAAATCGCTGCTTGGTTTTTAACTCGTGTGGCTTATGGCGTGATGCCACCTTCGAGATAGGTGTCATAGCACCAGCAAGCTTAGTCACTTCCGTGAGTAACAAAGTTGCTAATGTCCCTTCATACTTCCTAATATTTCTCCGTAAAACAACAACACAAAAGAGAGTTTGTCTAATCGCGACGCAGCATGTTGACTCTACTCACCCCATCCAGGCATTGTCAATTAATTTTTCCCCAAATAACCTCTGGAGAATTCTGCAGAGGCTCCTGTAGATAAGTGATTGTCACTAGCATGACTTATTATTTTTCTTCTTCTTGTTCTTTTTTAGTTTTAGCTGTGTTATTCCAGACATGTCTTTCCTTTCGCATTACACTTCCATGAGTCCAGTTTCTTAGTTCAGTCCATATCTTACCAGTTTTCAAACTTCGTTTGTTCTCGGGATTGTTGACGTGTTAGAACCTGAAAAATACCGGGACTTACATGAAGGTCTTACTTTGTGATTTCCCACCTCTTGACGACGACGTTCACCTCTAGTTCAGGTATTTGTTCTTTTTTTTGTTTTTTAGATAAGAAGTGGAAATATGATTGTTCTCTCTGCTTGGTCTCAATTGTGCTGCGTGACCGTAGAAAGTAATCCAACAATGTTCTTAGTTGCGCTTGCACTGAGGAATTTCTCTTACTGGACCTAACGTCTTCCTTTAGTTCACTGTTTCCTCAGCTAGTATTTTTCTCGCCGAGCCTTCGGCTGCGTACATTGTCTCAGTTCGAATGACTCCGTTATAACGAGTCAGCTTGGAGCAGAACAACACAAATCGTTTCGTGTAACTAACTGAAAAAGCCTGTAGTGCTCCTTTTATCTCGTTGATCTTTGCTCTTAAGTGTGAAGGTTTCTTTCTCATTTTTAATAAAACTAGATCTCTGTGCCAACGACATAAGGTTGGTAAATGTCATTACTTTTCAAAGTAAGCAAGTAACCAAGCGGTTATCCCTACTCTCTAATTCATGAAACTTCCTGTCGCATTAAAACTGTGTGGTAGACCGAGACTCGAACTCGGGAGCTTTGTCTTTTGCGGGGAAGTGCTCTACCAACTGAGCTGCCCAAGCTCCTCGCAGCTTTGCATCCGGCAGTACCTCGTCTCCTACCTTCCAAACGTCACAGATGCTTTAAAGTCTGTGCCGCCATTAGATTGTTTTTTTTTTTTTATTTATTTGCAGTGTTCCATTTACACGATCATGATTTCGGCTTCAAAGTGGCATTATCAAGTGTTTTAACGTTATACAATGCCTAAGATGGCATACTGTCGTATTTAAAATACACTGTTATTTTAAATAAGTGTGCCATCTTAGGCACTGTATAACATTAAAACACTTGATAATGGCAGTTTGATGCCAAAATCACGATCGTGTAAATGTAGCACTGCGAATAAAAAACAGTCCAATGGCAGTACTGACTTTGTTGTTGTTGTTGTTGTTGTTGTGGTCTTTAGCCCTGAGACTGGTTTGATGCAGCTCTCCATGTTACTCTATCCTGTGCAAGCTTCTTCATCTCCCAGTACCTACTGCAACCTACATCCTTCTGAATCTGCTTAGTGTATTCATCTCTTGGTCTCCCTCTACGATTTTTACCCTCCACGCTGCCCTCCAATACTAAATTGGTGATCCCTTGATGCCCCAGAACATGTCCTACCAACCGATCCCTTCTTCTGGTCAAGTTGTGCCACAAACTTCTCTTCTCCCCAAACCTATTCAATACTTCCTCATTAGTTATGTGATCTACCCATCTAATCTTCAGCATTCTTCTGTAGCACCACATTTCGAAAGCTTCTATTCTCTTCTTGTCCAAACTATTTATCGTCCATGTTTCACTTCCATACATGGCTACACTCCATACAAATACTTTCAGAAATGACTTCCTGACACTTAAATCTACACTCGATGTTAAGAAATTTCTCTTCTTCAGAAACGCTTTCCTTGCCATTGCCAGTCTACATTTTATATCCTCTCTACTTCGACCATCATCAGTTATTTTGCTCCCCAAATAGCTAAACTCCTTTACTACTTTAAGTGTCTCATTTCCTAATCTAATTTCCTCAGCATCACCCGACTTAATTCGACTACATTCCATTATCCTCGTTTTGCTTTTGTTGATGTTCATCTTATATCCTCCTTTCAAGACACTGTCCATTTCATTCAACTGCTCTTCCATGTCCTTTGCTGTCTCTGACAGAATTACAATGTCATTGGCGAACCTCAAAGTTTTTATTTCTTCTCCATGGATTTTAATACCTACCCCGAATTTTTCTTTTGTTTCCTTTACTGCTTGGTCAATATACAGATTGAATAACATCGGGGAGAGGCTACAACCCTGTCTTACTCCCTTCTCAACCACTGCTTCCCTTTCATGTCCCTCGACTCTTAAAACTGCCATCTGGTTTCTGTACAAATTGTAAATAGCCTTTCGCTCCCTGTATTTTACCCCTGTCACCTTTAGAATTTGAAAGAGAGTATTCCAGTCAACATTGTTAAAAGCTTTCTCTAAGTCTACAAATGCTAGAAACGTAGGTTTGCCTTTCCTTAATCTTTCTTCTAAGATAAGTCGTAAGGTCAGTATTGCCTTACGTGTTCCAGTGTTTCTACGGAATCGAAACTGATCTTCCCTGAGGTCGGCTTCTACTAGATTTTCCATTCGTCTGTAAAGAATTCGTGTTAGTATTTTGCAGCTGTGACTTATTAAACTGATTGTTCGGTAATTTTCACATCTGTCACACCTGCTTTCTTTGGGATTGGAATTATTATATTCTTCTTGAAGTCTGAGGGTATTTCGCCTGTTTCATACATCTTGCTCACCAGATGGTAGAGTTTTGTCAGGACTGGCTCTCCCAAGGCCGTCAGTAGTTCCAATGGAATATTGTCTAATCCGGGGGCCTTGTTTCGACTCAGGTCTTTCAGTGCTCTGTCAAACTCTTCACGCAGTATCGTATCTCCCATTTCATTTTCATCTACATCCTCTTCCATTTCCATAATATTGTCCTCAAGTACATCGCCCTTGTATAGACCCTCTATATACTCCTTCCACCTTTCTGCTTTGCCTTCTTTGCTTAGAACTGTGTTTCCATCTGACCTCTTGATGTTCATACAGGTGGTTCTCTTTTCTCCAAACGTCTCTTTAATTTTCGTGTAGGCAGTATCTATCTTACCCCTAGTGAGATAAGCCTCTACATCCTTACATTTGTCCTCTAGCCATCCCTGCTTAGCCATTTTGCACTTCCTGTCGATCTCATTTTTGAGACGTTTGTATTCCTTTTTGCCTGCTTCATTTACTGCATTTTTATATTTTCTCCTTTCATCAATTAAATTCACTATTTCTTCTGTTACCCAAGGATTTTTACTAGCCCTCGTCTTTTTACCTACTTGATCCTCTGCTGCCTTCACTACTGCATCTCTCAAAGTTACCCATTCTTCTTCTACTGTATTTCTTTCCCCCATTCCTGTCAATTGCTCCCTAATGCTCTCCCTGAAACTCTGTACAACCTCTGGTTCTTTCAGATTACCCAGGTCCCATCTCCTTAAATTCTCACCTTTTTGCAGTTTCTTCAGTTTTAATCTACAGGTCATAACCAATAGATTGTGGTCAGAGTCCACATCTGCCCCTGGAAATGTCTTACAATTTAAAACCTGGTTCCTAAATCTCTGTCTTACCATTATATAATCTATCTGATACCTTTTAGTATCTCCAGGGTTCTTCCATGTATACAACCTTCTTTCGTGATTCTTAAACCAAGTGTTAGCTATGATTATGTTGTGCTCTGTGCAAAATTCTACCAGGCGGCTTCCTCTTTCATTTCTTAGCCACAATCCATATTCACTTACTACGTTTCCTTCTCTCCCTTTTCCTACACTCGGATTCCAGTCACCCATGACTATTAAATTTTCGTCTCCCTTCACTATCTGAATAATTTCTTTTATTTTATCACACATTTCTTCAATTTTTTCGTCATCTGCAGAGCTAGTTGGCATATAAACTTGTACTACTGTAGTAGGTGTGGGCTTCGTATCTATCTTGGCCACAATAATTCGTTCCTTATACTGTTTGTAGTAGCTTTCCCGCATTCCTATTTTCCTATTCATTATTAAACCCACTCCTGCATTACCCCTATTTGATTTTGTGTCACCTGACCAGAAGTCTTGTTCCTCCTGCCACCGAACTTCACTAATTCCCACTATATCTAACTTTAACCTATCCATTTCCCTTTTTAAATTTTCTAACCTACCTGCCCGATTAAGGGATCTGACATTCCACGCTCCGATGCGTAGAACGCCAATTTTCTTTCTCCTGATAACGACATCCTCTTGAGTAGTCCCCGTCCGGAGATCCGAATGGGGGACTATTTTACCTCCGGAATATTTTACCCAAGAGGATGCCATCATCATTTAATCATACAGTAAAGCTGCATGCCCTCGGGAAGAATTACCGCTGTAGTTTCCCCTTGCTTTCAGCCGTTCGCAGTACCAGTACAGCAAGGCCGTTTTGGTTAGTGTTACAAGGCCAGATCAGTCAATCATCCAGACTGTTGCCCTTGCAACTACTGAAAAGGCTGCTGCCCCTCTTCAGGAACCACACGTTTATCTGGCCTCTCAACAGATACCCCTCCGTTGTGGTTGCACCTACGGTACGGCTATCTGTATCGCTGAGGCACGCAAGCCTCCCCACCAACGACAAGGTCCATGGTTCATGGGGGGGGGGGGGGGGTACTGACTTTAACGAAATATGATATGACTGTGGCCCCACATTATGAAAAAAAATCATAGAAGCTCTCCTGCGAACCTTGCAGAACTTACTATGCCATGTCTCCGTAATATCGTTTCTTCCAGGAGTGCTAGTTCTGCAAGGTTCGCAGGAGAGTTTCAGTGACGTTTGGAAGGTAGGAGACGAGGTACTGCCGCACGCAAAGCTGTGAGGGAGGGTCGGGAGTTGTATTTGGGTAGCTCAGTTGACAGCTCTAGTGAGCTACAGTTACCACACACATTAAAGTAAATGTCACACATTGAATAGTATTATCCTGTAGAGTTCATTTTCTAACAGTTACGTATATACACTCCTGGAAATTGAAATAAGAACACCGTGAATTCATTGTCCCAGGAAGGGGAAACTTTATTGACACATTCCTGGGGTCAGATACATCACATGATCACACTGACAGAACCACAGGCACATAGACACAGGCAACAGATCATGCACAATGTCGGCACTAGTACAGTGTATATCCACCTTTCGCAGCAATGCAGGCTGCTATTCTCCCATGGAGACGATCGTAGAGATGCTGGATGTAGTCCTGTGGAACGGCTTGCCATGCCATTTCCACCTGGTGCCTCAGTTGGACCAGCGTTCGAGCTGGACGTGCAGACCGCGTGAGACGACGCTTCATCCAGTCCCAAACATGCTCAATGGGGGACAGATCCGGAGCTCTTGCTGGCCAGGGTAGTTGACTTACACCTTCTAGAGCACGTTGGGTGGCACGGGATACATGCGGACGTGCATTGTCCTGTTGGAACAGCAAGTTCCCTTGCCGGTCTAGGAATGGTAGAACGATGGGTTCGATGACGGTTTGGATGTACCGTGCACTATTCAGTGTCCCCTCGACGATCACCAGTGGTGTACGGCCAGTGTAGGAGATCGCTCCCCACACCATGATGCCGGGTGTTGGCCCTGTGTGCCTCGGTCGTATGCAGTCCTGATTGTGGCGCTCACCTGCACGGCGCCAAACACGCATACGACCATCATTGGCACCAAGGCAGAAGCGACTCTCATCGCTGAAGACGACACGTCTCCATTCGTCCCTCCATTCACGCCTGTCGCGACACCACTGGAGGCGGGCTGCACGATGTTGGGGCGTTGCGGAAGACGGCCTAACGGTGTGCGGGACCGTAGCCCAGCTTCATGGAGACGGTTGCGAATGGTCCTCGCCGATACCCCAGGAGCAACAGTGTCCCTAATTTGCTGGGAAGTGGCGGTGCGGTCCCCTACGGCACTGCGTAGGATCCTACGGTCTTGGCGTGCATCCGTGCGTCGCTGCGGTCCGGTCCCAGGTCGACGGGCACGTGGACTTTCCGCCGACCACTGGCGACAACATCGATGTACTGTGGAGACCTCACGCCCCACGTGTTGTGCAATTTGGCGGTACGTCCACCCGGCCTCCCGCATGCCCACTATACGCCCTCGCTCAAAGTCCGTCAACTGCACATACGGTTCACGTCCACGCTGTCGTGGCATGCTACCAGTGTTAAAGACTGCGATGGAGCTCCGTATGCCACGGCAAACCGGCTGACACTGACGGCGGCGGTGCACAAATGCTGCGCAGCTAGCGCCATTCGACGGCCAACACCGCGATTCCTGGTGTGTCCGCTGTACCGTGCGTGTGATCATTGCTTGTACAGCCCTCTCGCAGTATACGGAGCAAGTATGGTGGGTCTGACACACTGGTGTCAATGTGTTCTTTTTTCCATTTCCAGGAGTGTATTTCTTCTGACATTTGTCTGCTTTCTTATGGCATTGCAACAACTTCGTATCTTATCCGCAAGTCGTTCAGAAGGTGCAATGAGTTGTGCATTGAGGAAAATGGGCCCTCATTTTAACAACTCTCTTAAATGAACATTCCGCCACTGAACGTTAATCTAAACATAGCCAATTATCTTCAGCATGTTGCATCCACCGATTAGACTTTGAACGTTTCCAACACCGAAATTAAAATTGATAGGATATACAGGGCGTGGACAAAAACATCGAAACACTATGAGAAATGTCTGCTTGAACATAAACGCAGATGCTTGCCAAGTTTGGAGACTGCACTGTCGTACTGCACCTGTGCAATGCACTCAATACATTGTAAGTATCAGTCGTGGTGAGAACGGTGCTCTGTGTGATTGTGGATGTATTATGTTCGAGTTCAAACATTCCACAGTGGGCAAATTGTTGATGCTCGTATGGTGAGTGCTTCCGTAAACAAGGTAGCTCCGGCCAGAGTGGCCGAGCGGTTCTAGGCGCTACAGTCTGGAACCGCGCGACCACTACGGTCGCAAGTTCGAATGCTGCCTCGGGCATGGGTGTGTGTGATGTCCTTATGTTAGTTAGGTTTAAGTAGTTCTGGGGGACTGATGACCTCAGAAGTTAAGTCCCATAGTGCTCAGAACCATTTGAACCAAACAAGGTAGCAAAAGTGTTTGGTGTTCGAAGAGACATCGTATCGAAGATTTATACCGCAGACGGAGGAAGCGGAAAAACATCATCTGATAAGTCACAGCCCCGAGGAAAGTGTGTCTTGAGTGGTGGTGGCGGACAGTCATTAAAGAACACTGTGACGAAACAAGAGGGCGGCAGCTGTAAAGGCCACTGCGGAACTTAACGTCGTACTCACGAACCCTGTCAGCAACAAAACAACACGAACTGCAATTCCAAAACCACTCATCAGAGATTCAAGTGCTCGTAACTGGAAAACGTGGTGTCGAAGTCATGAGAGCTGTACTATGGTGCAATGAAAGAATGTCATTTGGTCTGGTGAGTCTCGTGATTCCAACTTCTGGTCGAGTTTATGTCCCAAGGGTGAGGGATGGAGGGGGTCCGGTGACGATTTGGACAGCCATATCGCGGTGTTCCATGGTTCCCACGGTTTCTCTGCAAGGTCGCATTACTGCTCCACTCCAATGTTTGTTCCCCAGTGGTGACGCTGTGTTCCAAGATGGCAGGCCCCTGCTGTCACCTCCCTCATCGCTCAGGACTGTTTTTTTGAACTCGAGGATGAATTTTTGCATCACCTCTGGCCACCACAGCTACCAGATCTCAACATTATTGAGCCAGGTATGGTACTGTGGTGTGCTTTTCTCGTTTCCATATTTTTTTGTTCACCCCGTATATTGCTTGAAAACTTTAAAGATGTGGGAGTCATGTTCTGCACCTATAATAAAGCTTCTAACCTCCCCACTATATACTAGGTGATCAAAAAGTCAGTATAAAATTGAAAACTGTATAAATCTGGGAATAATGTAGATAGAGAGGTACAAATTGACACACATGCTTGGAATGACATGGGGTTTTATTAGAACCGAAATAATACAAACGTTCAAAAAATGTCCGACAGATGGTGCTTCATCTGATCAGAATAGCAATAATTAGCATAAAAAATAAGACAAAGCAAAGATGATGTTCTTTACAGGAAATGCTCAATATGTCCACCATCATTCCTCAAAAATAGTTGTAGTCGAGGAATAATGTTGTGAACAACCCTGTAAAGCATGTCCGGAGTTATGGTGAGGCATTGGCGTCGGATGTTGTCTTTCAGCATCCCCAGAGATGTCGGTCGATCACGATACACTTGTGACTGCAGGTAACACCAAAGCCAATAATCGCACGGACTGAGGTCTGGGGACCTGGGAGGCCAAGCATGACGGAGGTGGCGGCTGAGCACACGATCATCACCAAACGACGCGTCTAGTAATATGGGGTGAAGCGCCATCCTGCATAAACATCGTACGTTCCAGCAGGTGTTTATAGCTAGGCTGGGGATGATGCGATTCTGTAACACGATTGTCATGCGCAGTCAATGACGTTTTGTTGTCCAGCGCTATCTGTCGGACATTTTGTGAACTTTTTTGTTTTTTTTTTGTTCTAATAAAACCCCATGTCATTCCAAGCATGCGTGCCAATTTTTACCTCTCTATCTACATTATTCCGTGGTTTATTAAGTTTTCAAATTTATACTGACTTTTTGATCACCCGGTACGTTTCGGTCTGAAATTTATCCCAACTTCACCTTGTACTCTATAAAAGTTTACCACAATTATGTCCCCACAAACTGTTATCGAACTTAAACTCGTATGTTAACCTGTGACAAAACAGAACCTAACTTGAATTCAACTGTTACTTATCTGAATACAACGTCTCATATTAAATGCACTACTGAAGTAAAACAATTATCTGGCCATCCTCAAAATTTCCTCGTACCTCGCTTCTTGTCAACATTGTTGCAGATTTCTCGAAAGCACAATAGCAAATAGTAAGCAGGTAGTGGCTAAGCTAGATTTCTATTCCTAGTAAAATTTCGAAAGTATACTCAAACTGATTTATACCCCACGGTACAACGTGGCAAAGGGTAAGATAAACAGTGGGATGAGGAGAGTAACTATTGCTATGAAATGATATTCCAAGACTACGATTTTAGAATGAAGTATGTATTCAAAAAGACAGAGTAAAACTTCACGTTATCTTCACACATAACGTTGGTCTGAACAATACTGTGCTTAACAAGGTGTACAATGATTTAAGGAGGATACAATGTTATCGAGAATTTGTATAAAAATCAAACAGCTTAATCAATATGTTAATCCATGACTCAGCGAAGTGGGGCGGTCTTTACCTCAGCTCTGAGCAAATGAACAAAGTTAACTAGCTGATAATAATCATTCTGATAAACTAGCTGCGCAACCTTCTTCTTTTCAAAAAATAATAACATTTTTCAAAATTTATATTTTCTTCGCTTTCTGATACATACATCTTATTCATCCTTGCTATCATTACAATCAATCTTTCTTCATCGAACAGATACAATCACAAGTCCACACAGCACTACTAAATATATTCATCACCCACCACGCTTCAACTAAGAATTTTCAGGCTACACAGAGGCAGAGAACGTGACACGACAAGACCAAAAATTGTTTAACAGTAACGTAACTTGCTCTGTCTCTGACGTGCGCATAGACAACATACAAAAACCAAATTCACGTTAAAACCTTACAAACTCTCGTCTTGACCACTAAATATTTGTTTCATTTCTGCCTTCCACGTTTCGGCATTTCGCTATCGTCAAAGAAATAGCGAAATGCCGAAACGAGTAAAGAAGAAATAAAATAAATATTTTGTGATCTAGGCAAGAGCTTTGTTACAAATAAAAATCATAGAAATTTTATTTCAAATGTTATCTATACAATCGATTTATACACATCAGTTACATGATAGAAAAACACAATGTACTATTTAAGAAATTATACACCGTTGCAGTAAATCTCTGGAAAACAAGTATGTTGTTAACTCTGAAGTAAGGGTAACGTTTCGTAGTCTTTCTTACCTAAGTAAACATTTCTTTCACTTATTATTTTGTAAGTCACACAGAAAACACTTTGTCTGAAATACCCTGTACGTACATTTATTAAAAGGCGTGGACAAAATTCTTCGCCTTTGTCTGATCTCCTACGAGTAATGAAAAGTTCTGGAAACGCTCCTTCTGTACGCACCCCGGATGGGGTGTAGTTAACGCGGGGTTGTGGAAGGCGAATCCAAACCGGCTGAGGAAGTCTAGGCACGTCTGGAGGCCTTCAGAAAGTAGTCACATCGCCAGATCCATAGTATACGAGCCTCATAGATGGATTTGAAAAAATGTATCCAAATCGCTTAGCCATTACCAATGACTAAGATAATACGATACAATTTTAAAGAGTGCACTGATCACTTTGGAGCGCTGTCTCATGTCTGACGTTCTACAAGAACGGCCCGGGATGTGTTCTGATATCTGACTGGCAACCTCGGGTTCTTCGTCGTGCCAACTGAGTTATTTATTTAGCAGCTCTTTTTGTTCTGGTGTAACACCGTTACTTATCATGATAAAAGAAATAGACATTTATCAACATGTTTGTTCTAGAATCATTAATTGGTAATGCTTAGTTTGTTGACTTCTCCCTGGTATCAACAAACCTTCGTGACTTGTTGCATCGACTTATGAGATCCTCTCTGTCTTCGCTGTCCTGTTCAAATGTTCAAATGTGTGTGAAATCTTATGGCACGCAACGTCTAAGGTCATCAGTCCGTAAGCTTACACACTACTTAATCTAAATTACCCTACGGACAAACACACACAGCCATGCCCGAGGGAGGACTCGAACCTCGCTCTCCTGCCTGTTGCGCATTTTCATTGCAGACCTACAGAGCAAACGAGAAACAGGAGCGCTTTCCGCTGGTGTAATGGCGTGAGGGTTTCCTGTGGAGGCATTACTAAGCGAGACATTTTCTCTGCATGTGTACCCAGGCTAGTGGAGGTACAAGCGAGTTCCCCACACATAAATTAGTCACTCACTTAAAAGAGCGCATTGGTAGCTTTTCAGCACCTTAGAGAGTTTGGAACTGGTAGCAATCGAGCATGTGACCGTCCATTGCTACGGTAAAGCATTATAATACTACTGGTATATTTTTAAAAAAAATATAACAGTATATTAAAACTCTTTATAATCTCTTCTGCTGGTGGCAAAGCTTCTGAAATGGTAAAATGGTGCATGGAAAATTTTTACTTTCAGCCATTCAGCAGCAGATTCTCATCAGACCGACGAGAATGTTGACCGACAGCATTGTTCAGAGGCCAGTGACCGATCTCAAAACTAAGCAGTTTACATAATTACCCTGCCCGGATACTGATGGAAAAGATCGGTAAAAGAGATCTCAGGGACACTGAAATAAAAGTTTGATAAAGTAAATGCCGATTGAACACTAGTACCGTTCGGCTGTGTGCCCGCATCTCGTGGTCGTGCGCTAGCGTTCTCGCTTCCCACGCCCGGGTTCGATTCCTGGCGGGGTCAGGGATTTTCTCTGCCTCGTGATGGCTGGGTGTTGTGTGCTGTCCTTAGGTTAGTTAGGTTTAAGTAGTTCTAAGTTCTAGGGGACTGATGACCATAGATGTTAAGTCCCATAGTGCTCAGAGCCATTTGAACGTTCGGCTGTGGCTACCAAACAATTCGTCGGCAGCTCTCCTTCGCTGCGGCCTGAGGAAGTTCTAAAACGCAACATAATAAACTGAGATGTGGCATTAAAGGAAGAGGAAAGTACGTTTTTAATTCAGACACGGCTGATATCATTAAATAGACGTAATTATTTAATCAAAAGTTACAGATACGTGAGCAACACATTTTGTGAGACACCAATCGAAAAACAAGCGGGACAGAGAGAGGGCACACAGTTCCTGCTTTTATGTGGTCCAAAACAAATTACAACGAGTGCCTTCAACTTGCTTTACAGAGCATAAAGTTTCCATATATAAACATTTCTCTGGAACATTCTTTATCGCAACACCTATATTAAATCATGAACATTTCTCCTTAGTTTACAGATTTATTTACACAGAGAAAATTTACTCTTAATGTATTTCAGCCTTAATTAAACGTTTGGGGAGAGTCTACTAATTATTCAGAAAGCAACGTTTCATCATGGCAGCTAATTGATGACTTTGTGCTAGTCGGTTCTATGGAATCAGCGTAGAGACATCGGTCGAAGCGGAAACTAGACACAACAGCTGAAAGGAACTATCGTGTTTGGACGTGGCCATCACCACACCGTGAATGAAGTTGCTGGTGTGTCAACGTGTACTGTCCAGTGTGGCTACAACGAATGTTGTACCACTCGCAGCCATGTAGCAGTGTATAAAAACAGTGGTGGTAAAAAGATCCTGACCGACAGGGGCCAAACACGAGTTTCACGTCTTGTTGATGAAAATAGGTTGCAAACTCGAGAGGAATTACTGTTATCAGTGGATGCAGGTTCATCGCATACAATTTTTTGCCGAGCTTTGCGAAGGAAACCAAATGTAATGGACACCTGGAGTCGGGTACAGCACAATCAGTAATGAAAACCAAGGAGGAATTTGGAACGGGGATTAAAGATCGGGGAGAAAAAATTAAAAAATTGAGATTTGCCAACGACGTTGTAATTCTGTCAGAGAGGTCAAAGAAATTGGAAGATCAGTTGAACGGAATGGTTGATGTCTTGAAAAGGGATTATAAGATGAGCACCAACAAAAGTAGAACAAGGCAAAGGGAAAGTAGTCAAATAAAATCAGGTGATGCTGATTTAGAATTATATTTGGAAATGAAATGTTGAAATCAGTCTTGGAGTTTTGCTATACGGGCAGCGAAATAAATGATGATGGCAGAAGTACAGAGGATATGAAATACGACAGAAAATAGTAAGAAAAGCATTTATGAATAAAGGAAATTTGCAAACATTCAGTTTAATTTAAATGTCAGAACGTCTTTCACGAAAGTGTTTGTATGGCGTGTAGCTTTGTGTGAAAGCGAAACGTGAACGAGAAACAGTTTAGCCAAAAAGCGAATAGAAAGTTTGAAATATGATGTTACAGAAAAATGCTGAAGATTAGATGAACAGAGGAATAACTAATGAAGAGGCACTAATTCGAGCTGCGGGAAAAGCATCTGCTAGGCCACGGAAAAATGGTTACCTAATGTTACTGACAAATCGAATAGCTCCAGTAACATCAAGCGACAATTGTTTCGCGACATACCAGCTGTTTTAAATTCTTTTGACTAGAACATTCTATTGTGACATCTGCATCAACCAGCAATAGGAATGAAGACCACAACAAAAACAACACAGCAGCAAAGGCCATTGCTAACAGTGGCAAATAAAGCTAGTTGAACAGTGGAGACACTCAACAGTAACTGATTGTGGGCACATTTTGTGGTGCGACTAGTCCCTATTCTTCCTCTTTTCAAATGCTGGAAGGAGCCGAATGTGTTATGACCCGAGGAAACTACATTCGTCCAGTCATAACCAGGGGGTCATTGACGGCTCTGGGAAATTGCTCTTTGGAACTACGTGATATGAAATATTAGTTCACTTTATTGCATGAGTCCGCAGCTCGTGGTCTTGCGGAGCGTTCACGGTTCCCGCGCGTGGGGTCCCGGGTTCAATTTCCGGCGGGGACAGGGATTTTTTCTGCCTCGAGATGACTGGGTGGTGTTGTGTCGTCTTCATCATCATCATTCATCCCAGTTACTGACGGAGAGAGGCAATGGCAAACCACCTCCGCTAGCACCTTGCCTGGTACGGCTGTGCGGGTCTCCCGCGTCGTCCCCTAAGCTCCGCGTAGTATGGGACCTCATCATCATCATTATTACATTAATATTAAAAGGGCTTGCCGTGCGAGATTAGCCGAGCGGTCTAAGGCGCTGCAGTCATGGACTGTGCGGCTGATCCCGGCGGAGGTTTGAGTCCTCCCTCGGGCATGGGTGTGTGTGTTTGTCCTTAGGATAATTTAGGATACGTAGTGCGTAAGCTTATGGACTGATGACCTTAGCAGTTAAGTCCCATAAGATTTCACACAAATTTGAACATTAAAAGGGCTTACTTAGCTTGACACAATCATTTACCACAGGAGTGCTTCAATATCTACAACTGTCACTGACTATTAAAGCATCCCTTGATGCAAACAATCACAAACTCTTCTGTCGCGCGGGGTTGCCGTGCGGTCTAGGGCGCTTTGCCACGGTTCCATGAGGCATCTCCCCCCCACCCGGAGGTTCGAGTCCTCCCTCGAGCATGGGTGATGGGTGTGTGTGTGTTGTCATTAGCGTAAGTTAGATTAAGTAGTGTGTAAGCCTAGGGCCGGATGGCCTCAGGAGTTTGGTCCCATAGGAACTTACCACTACCACAAACTATTGTCTTTGAGTACTATGTTCAACATTTGCTGCCGGCCGGAGTGGCCGTGCGGTTCTAGGCGCTACAGTCTGGAACCGAGCGACCGCTACGGTCGCAGGTTCGAATCCTGCCTCGGGCATGGATGTGTGTGATGTCTTTAGGTTAGTTAGGTTTAATTAGTTCTAAGTTCTAGGCGACTGATGACCTCAGAAGTTAAGTCGCATAGTGCTCAGAGCCATTTCAACATTTACTAAAGTGTGTTTCCGTCTGAGATTTGAATACCCCTTGAGACCTATTTGATGACGTTGACTGCTTCAGCTGAGGTCACGAACTGGGCAGAGCGCTTTCGTGCTCGGCTTTATGTTGACCTCTGTATGTGAACACTGCTGTGCTGAGGGAGAGAGGTCGTGCATTCTTTAGCCTCGCCTATATGTGGCTGTGGATTTCTGCAAGACCTCGCTAAGGTCTGTCGTATCGATGTGCATTGCCGACTTTGGTGTGGCACCGTGATCTTTGTATGATATCACAGCATCCAACAATGGGCCAATGAAAATTCAACCTGCAGTGTGTGGAGGATGTAGTTAAAGAAGTAGTTAGTATTATGCAGCTTTGAAGGTGCTTTCATATCGTGATTTGGATCCACTCGTTGAAGACAATGGAAACGTAAAGCAGGACCGTTATTTCAACCTTCTCGGTGACCCAGTGTTGTCATTTCTTACATATCTTGCTGACGAGCACACTGTGGACACTCCTGTCTTCCAAGATGACAACAGATGTGCTCACAGGGCTGCAAGTTCACGTTACTCGTTTGATGAGCATTCTAGCACCCTACCACACCTCAACTGGTCCACTTAATCACCCGATCTTCATTCCAAAGCATGTGTCTGGGACTAGTTGGAACAGTGGATGAAACATAAAAACCAAGATCTGTGCAATTTTTTAACTCTGTGGAATCTAATCGTCAAAGAGCGGCTTCAGCTGGATTCGGCACAGCTGAAGAAACTTGTCGATTCTCTTCCTCACCGAAACGTGGCCATTATGAATGCTAGACGTGGTGTTACACGGTGTTAGCATCACACAACAAAGAGGGGGGGGGGGGGGACGAGACGAGGGCTGTTTCTCTTTTGTCCACTGTGTTTGGAACAGCCGATCTGTAAAGCCGAAAGCTTTCAGTAATTTGCCTACGTCAGATAAGTAATCAGAATCCCACTACTGAAACTATACTAGCACTGGCATATCGAAGGCAGAGTTTTGCTACTAAAAACATCTTCATACTGATACCAGTCCTTACACACATTGTCGATCAGTATTAAGGAATACATATTAATTTGGTACACTGGTAAAGAAAATGGAACACAGCACATTTTTAGCGATATACGGATTCCAATTGTACGAGAAAAAGGTGAAAATTTTCAGCTTTGCAGTGAAAGAGTACTTTTTTACGTAAAGAGGAAATTAGCTATAAAAGCAAGATATTATGGAATAAGAAAATGCATCGCCAGACAAAATTTGAAATGGGGCACAATATTCAATGAGAACTTCTATGCTGTAGAGATAGCGAAGGTTGCAGTAGAATTCACAAAACCTGGCTGAGTGCGTGTTTGTACACTAGATCTATCCAAATTCCACATGTTATGAGTTTGTGCAAACTTACTTCACTGATCCCAACTTACTTCATATGGACACAGATCGCTTCATTTACTGGGTGAAGAACTGCAATTCATATGAAGTAATGAGGTGCCACGGTGAAGAATTCGACGCATCTTGATACACAGCCAATAATCCTTACAGTATTGTTCCACAGAACAAGAAGGTTACTGGCATAATGAAAGACAAGGCAAATTGATCACCAGTTGTGGAGTTTGTAGATCTGCGATCAAAAATGTATGTGTCTAACGCATTGGAAGGTGCCACCCAGAGGCGAACTAAGGGTGTGCGTCCTGCAGCATTGAGAGCCCTCTCTATCAAAGACTGTTTGCAGTGCCTGTACAGGATGTTCACAATGCTCCACTGCAGCCGTCAACTAGTATTCAATCAAGAGGATATGGGGTCTACACTGTGCTGCAATCTAAAGACGGGCTGTCGCCTCATGACGACGAAAGGGGCGTTTGTGGTGATGGGACTGAAACTCTCGTGTGCTCACACTATCAAATTGTTGAAAGAGAGGGATAGGGCGAGTCTGAGTGAGTGAGAGGGAGAGAATGAAACACGGTGTAAATTTTGCAGAATAGTATGATCCTTTAATCACAGTACAAGTGTGCATGTGCGTGTGTGTGTTTCTGAATGTTCTGTAAATATTTATTTATTTCTATGAGGAACGTATACTGTTTACACATGTAAATACATACCCTGAAAAAACAAATATCTGCACGTTATATACATCAACAAGAATTGTAAAATATCTGCACACCATGTGCATCATTCGAAGTATGTATACTCAGCTTGCACATCATATGAATAGAATATGTATAAGAATAAGAGCATCTCAGCATTAGTTTTTATCGTACTTTAATATATATTAAAACTGTAAATATTTCAACCAGTGAATTTGTTTTGTTACTGTGTGGAAAAAAGTAAGTTTCTCTGCAATGAATATTAGAACCAAATTGTGCCTCAAGAACCAAATTAAATCTTAAGAATTAACCTGTATATGTGAAAAATGAATGAAAATGAATTCGTTACTATACATTTTTGTTGTTATTATTTACAATAAGACAGTGCCAATGGTACCTATAAAGGAATGCAAAACAGAAATGACATTAGTTTTGAACATGAAGGTGAAATTTAACATGGAAGAAGACGAAATATATGGAACGGTTGTATGGCGATATGCCTATTGTGCAGTACAAAATGGGAGCAGGAGGTATCTAACCATGTCTGCTTTCGAAGATAAATGGCAAATATATCTAAAATTATGTCTCCAGTACTTGAAGAAAACCGCAGACGTATTTAGGCCAAACTGTATACTATCAAAGTGGGAGCACGGTGAAGGGAAATCGTAAACACAGATTCTGAGGTAAAAATTCGTTTATTTTTCATCCAGCTCAAAAACAAGTATACATTTTCATAAGCAGGTAGAGCACCATTTCTTCTTGAGCTGTTGGAGAGCAGGACATCCATAGAATTCCAGGCTTCGAATAGCAGCAAACTTGAAGATTCGTTGCATCCATGTGGTCATCACCTTGGCTTTGATGTAGATGATGGTGTCTGTGTAGTCGAATAATAAAGCGAAATTACCATGTCTTTACAGAGTATTCCAAGATCATCCCAGTGAATTCGATGATAGAAATGTGTTAACGACTTTGCACTCCACAGTGTTTTTGCACACTTCACAGCCTTGAAAGTCCTCGGCATTGCAATATTTGATGAGATGTCACTATTATTCCGGCATCTTCTGCATATGCTATGAATGCATCTTTAAATATGAGCTGTCTATCCTTATCTGCTCTCATCACCTTAGAAACTGAGCTTCTGCAGTGATATTCACATTTTGAAACGCCATTGTGAAATGCTCTGGGTATAGCTCAGCAACTGTTCATTGACACAACTCACTGCACAGCACTGGTGAGGGGGCAGTAGTTAATCACATGCTCATATAGAACAACAGCAAACGAGGCAGTGTGTTTTGGGTACTTTACTGAAGATTTAAATTCAATTTGTAGACCTATCGGTCCAGATGTAATATCTAGTTCTGTTTTGAGCAGACTATCGCAGTGACTGGCACCAGCTCCTTGAATTTCCGTGGTTTAAGTAGACATCCTCCCTCTTATTCATAGTAAGAAGCATGGAAACTCCCATACATGTCATATACTAGACTGTCTATGTTTTCATTACACTGCAGGTGCAAATTACCATAGGGGTAGAATTCAGAGTTCAGGAAGACTCTGGCACTAGGTAACATGCAGTTGTCAAATTTGGTGGAATCATTTGCTATATTCCCTCTTCTATTGGTCTGAAACGCAAGTATGACGAACGTGGGTGTCTCCAATTGAACGGAGGTTTTGATAGACCACATTTGGCTGCCTGCAGTTGGTAGCACTGGGTACTCAAAAGCTTCCCGTGAATGGAAAGATGACAACAGAAATATACTGGTATTGAGAACTTCTGAAAACTTCAAATGGTGCGTACCTGATTCAGTGCTAAGTGATATTTTCCATCTTATTTTATTGATGGTGATTCGTTCTCCTCTTGAGCTCCATGAGTTGCACTCCATACCAGAATAAGTTTCTGTTTAACATTTAGAACATTCCGCCGCATGTCTTCAAAGCATAACATAAACTGTTTTAGGAATATATACACAGTAAATTTCTTGTACTCTTCCACTGTTCTACCCATTGCCTCTCTATGAACCATCCAGCATTTTGTAAGCCGCTCAAATCCGAGGGAGAAGCGGAGACATACGGTTTAAGAGTTGATGTTGTTCCTGTGTGGAGTCTACAGTCAATCTCAAACCCATTAAGTTCATATCACATGTAAAGTTTGCGCTACTATAGCAGTACCACCCCTTCTCGTAAATAATCCACCAAGATATATAAATTTTCTGCATGGTTCTGGGCAAAATTCCGGGTTTCGTCGTTCTTGTTAAATGCGGTGGATGGATACAGTTTATGGGAGAAGTATTCCTGGCAAATAATACACTCATCATATTCAACCGGGCTAATTGTATCGAACTATGTCATTACAAGGCTTCAGATCTACTGATTTAAGAAACCGGGCTAATTGTATCGAACTATGTCATTACAAGGCTTCAGATCTACTGATTTAAGAAAATCGTAGTTTGCACGTGTTATCGCCTTGCTGTTCCGTTGTGAATTGCTGCACTGTGCATTGCGCACTTTGGTTTTATATCTTACGCCTATACTGCCTTCGTTGACAATAAGAGGATGCCGTGAGTCCCGCCGCTTGGTGTCCCGACAGGTCCCGGCTGGTTGAAGGCCTCCCCCGCTACTTCCGGCTTCTGCATGTTCGAGGTCACTGCTACTTCCGCTTTAGATGCAGCCGTACACTGATTTCCTCTCCTCGAAATGCGATGTGTTGCTTATCCTGGTCCAGATATTCCACTGTTTGAACTATTACTGGGTGCTAAACAACACTGGAAGGGCTCTCATAGCTCCTGTACTCTGTTCCAACTGATGGGAAGAATTCGTAAACTGTATGAATGAATCTGTTGTTGAGGTAGGAATCTGTTGCAACGCTACACTCGACACGGATTGTGCTGACAGGAAGTATATGCGCTGATTGGTCGGATTTGTAAAATTTATTAGGGTCCTTCTTCAAAACCTGTTGAAAGGTGGCTACACTGAGTCACAGCGCCAGAGATTGCGCCAAAGAGTTTTATTCCGCCGCCTCCACTGGCAGTGCTTATCGAGAAGTCGAGATGGAGAGTGCTTATTGAGAAGTAGCAGTAGGCACTGCTTGTTGAGATGTTGCAGTGGTGAGTCGTTGTTGAGAAGTTCCTATGGAGAGTGTTTGTTCAGATGTTGTCATATTGTTTTGATGGGCTAGACACCAGATGTTGTTGGATTGGGGATGCTGTAATGATCAGAGTGTACCTCTTCGTCAATATGTATGAAGGTAAAAAATTCCTTTTTTTTCATTATTTCAATGTCTTAAACATTAATGCCTATTGGTCACAGGTTCAGTCAACAAAGCATCTGGCTCGTGTTCTTGTATTAGACTGTATTTCTGGTTTCTATGTGTAATTATAGTATTTGTTTATTTTTTTTATTACTTCAGTATAAATGGTATTTAAAATATCTTGTCGTATTGAGGAAGAACCGTGCCAGATGTGTGCGTTGAATCAAACTTCCACACACAGAACAGCGACACTTGTGCCTTGTTTCGTAGCTTTCATAGTTGCTGGGGACTTAATTAATTAATTGTGTTAACCGAAGTTTTCTTTCATTCTTTGTTGTTGTTCTATACAGTCAGATTGCGTACAAATACCAGTCAGGGCCAACCGGTTACGAGACTGCGTAACCGGACATACAGCTACTAAAAAATTAAAAAGTATTTGCATTCATTATTTATTTAATTAAGCCCCCATGCACTGTCCTTTTGCGAAATCCAGTGGCTGTCCTGCTCACTCTTTCTGGTTAAAGACAATCCCGGATTCAGTGTCTTTATTTCAGGTTTAAGAGCATTGATGTTTGCATGTAACACAATCCTACTTTCTGACCGTTTTAAAACATTGTTTAAATAGTCAATATCGTATGCACCACATTCTACTTCCACAATTTCTTTTCTACGATTAATTTCCAGGCAAAGTAGAAACGAAATTGTTAAACCTTCTAAATTCCTCGTGTTTCCAAGTGCCTGGTTGGTATCCGATAAGAGTATTAAACATAATTTTATACTCAAATACGTAAATTTCAGTGCAGGGCAACAGAACGATATTAAAATTTAATTTTGACCGGAAGTATGTGAGGCTCACCTTAGAGGGTGCAAAATCCAGATCAGCCAGTACATCAAACAATTTGCCTGAGAGAAAGCGATCGGTTTTCAATGAAATTTACATATGCTATCTGGCTACAAAACAAAATGATACAGATCAAAATGTTGTCCATGAATATTGCTAATCTTCACCTTCAGCATAGCAAATAATCTCTGTACCAGAACTGTTATTCTAATTACACAGCAAATGAACATAAAATTTAATGCATCTGACTTTCTGATAAACGGCGTGAAACCGTACAAAATAGGACTTCTCTGAAGTCTTTCACTGATATGAAATCTCTGAACTGGTACGGTATTTTCACAGATACAGTGGACACGAATTTTGATAGTAATTACATTTGTTGGCCTACCTGTGCGAACGGAACGCTCGTCTGTTCTGAAACCTGTTACTATTAAGGTAACGATGACTCTGTTAAAAATCAAATTCCATTTACCGTACCTGCTATGTGCAGTGCAAGATGGTATCTTATCACTTACCATGAAAATGGTAATGGCACAACTCGCGATGTGCAATGCGAGTATACAAACACATTAATAAAGGTAAAGAATGGAAAATAAGGAACTAAACTTAACGACTGATATATGAGAACAAATACTTCAAGTTAAACTATGCTTCATTAAGCCATAGCAACAATACACCCTTTAATAAAGGTTTCACAACCCGACAAAATAGCAACGTATTTCTTAATAACTTTCTTGTGTGTAACTACCTTCCTTGACATTTATTTCAACTATCAGACAGCTAAGTTTTCTTGTTTCCTCTAGCTGCTCCTGGGATTTCTCTCCGTTCTTGACTGTTCTGGCAATAGCCACAACACGAACAGCCAGTGAACCCATCCCTGAGAAATTTGCGAGGGCAAGAATGAGGAAGGGGATAATTCTGCCTGATGTCTTGGATATCGGCAGAACATGGGTAGCTTTAACCGGTCCTTCGTACTTCAGGACACTTTTAGCTGTATACATCGCTCTCACGATACGGCTTTTTATGCCCTAGCTTCTTCTTCTTCTTCTTCTTCATTCTCTTCTTCTTCTTCAGTGCACAACGTGCAGCATTCATAACTTGCATGAAATTCGCACAAAAGCTCAACTTAATTTTACTATGCATGTTTTATCAGCTACAAATGTTTGCAGTGCACTGCCCTAAACCAGTATCCTTTTCACACCCACTGCCTTAGCTTTATCATCTAACATTCGCTCTGCAGCGTAACGTCCTGGGAGATCTTTATGTTGTTTATATGCAGTGTCGTGTTGAAAACATGTCTCATCAAGCACGATAATCCCCTTGCATCACGAGCTAAACTTTTTGGAAACTTTGCACTAGGTCCACCGCGATTTGACTGGAAGTTTGTCGGGAATGCCACCACTTCTTATGGAACACGCCTATCTCACTACTGACTACTAGTGTTAGACACATACGGTTGTTGTCAACAAGTATGGGCCTGAAGATTATGTTGTAACAACATCGAAACTAGTTGCCAATAAAACCAACACCTTAATACAGCTAGAGGAATTTTGTCATTTTTAGCATACCTTCTATAATGTGTTTCCTACCGCGCATGGTATGCTACTTCGCTGGTTGTGCTCTGCAAATCGCATTATATAGCAAACAGCTGTTTTGTGTTGCAGGAAAACCAGGTATTCAATGTCTTATGAGGCGCTCCATGAGAAACACATGTGGTTCTGAGCTCTTCTGCGTTTTCTCTGTTGTAACAACAACAAATGTACATATAACAATTTTTTCTTCTGATTTTCGATAACTTAGTGTAAGCGATGTTCTGATTTCATTTCTTTTTTGTTTCATGTCATTATGTTAAAGAAACTGTAAACAATTTTCGATGTGAATATTAATGTTTATGTCAAATTGCAAGCAATATTATAACAAAATGGAAATGTAAGAAATGTTGAAACTGTTGTAAGATGTTAAAGTTGTAATTGTGCGCTTGGTCCATACGTAGGCAATTTATTAGGATATGTAGAATGCAAAACCTTTGGTGAATACCCTGTCTGTAGGGGAGCGGTAAAAGGTGGATGGCAGGCGAGCGCGGGAAAATGCACACGGGTGCGGCACGGCATAACGGGCTCAGCAGTAGTAGTCGGAGTTGGCCCTTGATCTGAGAAACACGCTCTGGATCGAGGAGGCTCTCCTGGAAAACGTGATTTTATTGAGCCTCGGATGTGCCGTTTCCGACGACTATACAGCATGGCTATATTCCGTAGGCACTAAATGGAAATGTATTGCGACGCTAAGAAGAAGCAAAGTGCCGATACATCAAGAGCCATAGCTGTGCTTGTATGTGTGCTCTGCGCCTCGTCATCTCGCCGCCCGCCAACCGCCGCTTCGATACGAACAGGTTGAAACTTTTAGTACTGTATTCGTGTGGACCAGTGTTACTTTTGTTCCTGACTGTTCAATAACAACTTAAATTTTACCAGAACTGTCCTATCATTTAATTATCCTAATCACTAACCTAGACAGGGTCCTTTCCACATGTTGTGCAATCCGAGTGTCCCGAAATGAAGATTTAAAGTTTATGTTAATAATACTTACCTGCAGACCTATCTATGTTAGAATGATGTTTAAAGAACTTTGTTGTTAATGAATATATAGGTCTGGCAAAGTTGGAAGATAATGTTGAAATTGGTTTAGTAATGAAGTTTAATTATTTGAGGCAGATAAAATGGTAATTAAATGAGCAGGAAGTAAGCTAAAAAGAGCAGTAACTCACCTATTGGAAATCTTGAGTGCTTAATGAATCCTTTAATCAATATTTTCAATACAGTGAACATAACAGTTTCAGGGTCCCCCCCCCCCCTTTTTTTCTTTTCTATTCATTTGAATTCTGACGTGAACTGAACTGATTTGACCAGCAAAGTTAAAGTCAATATAAAACCTAAATTTATCAGTGTTTTACCCTTTTCAAAATTGACATTGTATGTGTGTTTCGAAAGTGCTATTGCTATGGTAACCTATGCCCGATTTCAGTCAGATCAATAAACAAAACGCAGTCTGTAGTAATCATTATAGTGTAATGTTGTGTATTTAATAATTTAATCAAATCAATAGACAGTACGAAGTTTGTAGTAAACATTATAGTGTATTGTTTGTATTTATGGCTTGTCCATATTAGTACAGAAAGTGAAATCATAAGTTCAGTAAATTTTCTGGTTCTACCATAGTATGCAGTGTTATTACGTGTTGTTTTGTATGAACGTACTTCAACTTGTACTGGGAAAAAACTCAGTTAATGCCTAATTAGGCTGGCGACCATATTATTAACAATTTAGTAGCATCTGATGTGTTGTTTCTTGTCCGTCCTAACGTGTAGTTGCACTTCAGACTTGCTTGACGTATCATTGTTGTTACTGAGTGGGTGAAAGTCTGAATTTGCCTCCATTCAGGTACACGCGGTCAACATATATACCAAAATCCTTTCTTATAAGGTGAAGCCCGTTAACTTACCATAGTACAGGCTTTAATAAGTATCGTGCGCAGTAGCGTAGTGTTACACTGTGTTAAAGAATCCTGAAATTTCAGTGCTACTGCTATCCTTTAAGAAATATCTTCTGGGAACTGTTCTGTGCGCTCTGGAAAATTTGAATATCTCACTTGACCAGTTTGCGAGGTTTGACGTACCATATTCTGACTTGTGTTTTGAGACATATACTAAATCACTCACATTAAATTTTAGTTTATGTGGATACAACATTTTAAAGTGGTACTATATGGATACATGGGTTCATTATCACAAACATCGATCGGTATCATTGTTATTGTGCTATGTATGGTTAGATTATACTATACAATTATTTCTTGGAGGGTATCCGTCCATTTATATGAACCGTGAAGATTAAAATGTATCCACATTTCACCTGTTATTGTTCTGTTCAGGTGTTTCGTAATAGTCGCCTTCAGGTGGGTGTATGTTGAATAGTGATGTACTCGATACCGCTGCACCTTGGTCTTGAAGATCTATTATAAAACTCTCCACCATGATGGATTTGAAGGTTGTCCAGGCATCGATTCATTCCAGTCTGCAACAAATGCTCAGACATCTCTGTGATACCCCTCACCAATTTTTTTTAAAGTGGTAATCCCAGGCAAATTTGACGTATGTATCAATAACCTTTAAAATATATTTGAATCCATTATCAGCATGTGTATATTTCCTCATACATACAAGATCAGCCTGCCATAAGTCATTCAAATCATTAATCATAACACGCCTATGAGGGTATGTTTCATGACTGGTTTGTGCAGTTCTCAAACTGCTGTATCGATCGTATTCGATTATACATCTCTCTCTAAGCTCGGAAATTAATGAAAGACCCTCATTCGAATGAGCAATATTACTACCAGCAGGTGATGCCACGAGCAGTCATAGTCGATCTATTATTTCATCGGGATCATCATAGTATGTTACTGTGGGGATCGTTGGCTGACTCTTTTATGCTGGATGTCAATTACATCACCAATGTTATATTGACCACCTAATATAGGTTTTATGGTGGTTTTGTATATCGCCCTGTGCCGGTTTCCTGCTTTCTTATGCACACTGGTCAGTTGCAGTATTCCTTCATACATCTTCAGATCTTGGGGTAAATAATTTACTGTTTTTACGGGACTTAGGAAAATTAGGTTCATTAGGCCAGTTGCTCCTTGAAATTCTCTATCGCCTATACGCACTGCTTTTTCTTTTAAACTTATAGGCTGCATGTCCAACGTGTATGGTTTTGCACCATTGCCACCAAATGTTTTGTCTAGCATGTTATCGCTGTGACAGTTAATGGAATCAGCAACGCCATCGTCGTCGTGTAATTTCACTGAGAGTTCATTGAGAGATGCAGTAACAGGTTTAAAGGTTTCTCTCAATGTTTGTTCTCGATCCAAATGTCCTGACCATAGCAACCATAACTTCTCTCGAACAGGCTTCTGAGCCGCGATGACCTTACGCTTAGTCGACGTCCTGTTATCTACACAGCAGGTTGCTTCACATCCTATATCTTATATACATTTCTATCAACCTTCACAGTTAGAGCATTTTCGCTCTTTTCGAGTGTAGTAACCCTAGCACCTAATTCATTGATCAGTCTCAGAAGGGTCTGGCTATACATCTCTAGGTCTTTAACTTTACGTTCGAGTTCCATCTATGAATAGAGACATTCTCTCCCTATGTACATGTATCCTCTAGGGCTGAGTACTTGACACACATGCAGACTTGTCCATGGTGCGAAATAAACTAACATAATCATAACTTTTTCATAACTCCTGGAAGTTCCATCTGCACCACATATCATTTTATCATTTATCAATAGTGAGAAACCTGTGCTGTGTGTGATTCCAACAATCTGAACATATCTTTACAAAATCATTGAAGGACATGTCGGTTTCTACACGCACCTCATAATGTGCTTTAAATCTAAATTATCTCATTTGAAAGCTATAATGAGTACTGTAGTATCCCTCACCTAATGTTTCAGAATTCTGGAATATGTTTGGCTCAAATAAAATACGTTAACGCCCATATGACGACTAAAGCGGAAATACCATAGAATTTGATACTGGTTTCCCACTGCAACGTTGTCAAATGTGTTAGGCTTCATTTTTTTCTGGCGGAGGGATTTGACCGCTTTTACTGAACATCATGTATATTACACCATTTACACCCTGTAGTATCTTTTGCAGTAGCTGATACTTGGGCTGAAACAGAGGAGTCAGGGAAGCGGTGGAGAGGTTTCGCAGAAGGACAGATTATTCCCAGGATGTCGTAAATCAATGTCTAGAGGACATAAACCACTTAGCAGAACAATAGTTTAAGGGAAGGGAGAGGTAGTAAATTTCCCCTGAATGTGTGCTTGCCCTGAATGTATGCTTGGCCCTGAATAAATGCAACCAGCACAAACAAATTGGTGCACAACTCTCTTTAACTCACTATTTTCAGCACCTAATTGCAACACTGATACAATGCAACCACAAGGATACCAGTGTGGTTTGTACATATGTAGCCACAACAGTAAAAGTAAACGAATAAAAAAAAAAACAAGAACAGAAGAAAATTTTGTCCTGTGGTCGCTTGCATGTCGCACAATGTTGAATCTTAAAAATGATTGAAAACAATAGTTGAGAATCCTCATGTCCCACACTCAATAACGTTTGGATAGCCCACTTCGAAGCATCGAAACTGATATTGTGCAAATGCACCTCCGAAATCTGACATGCCTGCAGAAGTCAAACGGTCCGGTCCTGTTACCCATGACTGGAAATAAATGGAGCACTACCTCTGTTAATGATACTTTTCCCACTCTACCTTGGCAGCAACTATGTAGGTCTACTTACTCCTTCGGAACACTGCACTAGCATTTCCATTAAGACTAGTGCTGATGGTAAATAGTCCCAGAAGGACTCTGGGCCTGTGTACAGTTACTGCTTTCTGGGCTCAGTGTAGAGAGGGGTCTATTTACTATTTTACTTACGACGAGCTAGCAACACTTGAATGACAACTGTCAACTTCAGGTGAGTAGTCTGCTACAGAAGATATATGAAATTCAAGAATTCAACACTCTAAGCATCTGCTGAGAACAGCTTAAAATTGATCGATGTAGTCAATGAAAAGATCTGTGTGTGTAGACCAGTGAAGAAAACAAGCCTATTAGTGTCAGAGGGAGGGAGGGGGGTTCAAATGGTTCAAATAGCTCTGAGCACTATATGACTTAACATCGGAGGTCATCAGTCCCCTAGAACTTAGAACTACGTAAACCTAACTACCCTAAGGACATCACATAGCTGGCCGCTGTGGCCGAGCGGTTCTAGGCGCTTCAGTCCAGAACTGAACTGCTGCTACGGTCGCAGGTTCGAATCCTGCCCCGGGCATGTATGTGTGTAATGTCCTTAGGTTAGTTAGGTTTAAGTAGTTCTGAGTCTAGGGGACTGATGACGTCAGATGTTAAGTGCCATAGTGCTTAGAGCCATTTTGACATCACATACAGCCATGCGGGTGGCAGGATTCGAACCTGCGACCGTAGTGGTCGCGCGGTTCGAAACTGAAGCGTCTAGAACCGCTCGACCACTCCGGCCGGCAGGAAGGAGGGGGGGAGAGGACTCTTCAAATCCCCATCCTGGCATCCAGATTTATATTTTTCGTGATTTTCATTGACGTATTATGTTACTGTCGAATACCAGGTTGACTTCTGAAAGGGCGCAATCGATTTCCTTTCCCCATCTTTCCTCAATGAAATCTTTTGCTCCATCCCTAATGACTTATACGTAGACAGGACGTTGAACAATAACCTTCCTTTCTTTTTTGAAGAGTCGATGGAGCAAGTGTTTTGTACGCACTATTCTTCCAGAGTGAATAATATTTCTATAAGATTCTCCCAATGAATCTCTGACAGGCCCCTATTTTTCCAACAGTTTTTGTTTTGCTTGATCATTCCACCTTAGGTCGCTCCAAATGTTAGTCTTACGTATTTTGTACAGTAGTTCCCGTTTCCAGAGATTTATAGCGATCAATGAAATCGATCAGTAGTGGACATCTTCGGCTACTTACGTGCATCATGCTACGTTTATTTACGTGCAATGTGAGCAGTCCAGGTCTTACTACAGGACAATACAATTAGCCAAGCTCAGTTCTGTCGTGGAAGGACCGTGGACACAGACCTAGGAAAATACGTACAAATGATATACATTTATTCAACATTGAATTACCAACAAATAACAGTCTGAATGGTCTACAAAATTTTCAAATGCCACTGAAGTTGGCACACAACTTACGACATAGCCTCCGAACAAGTAGCCCCTACGGCCTTACTAATCGCTGTCTTCAAAGACTACATTAACGCATGTCAGGCTATTCAGGAAAAATCTAAAACAAACATACCTACATTAAAAAATTACTAAACGTACACGGGCAAATAATCATTCAGCATAATAAAAGGGAAACCTGCTTGACACTTCTGTAGACAATCCTGAGGTGAAAATCAGATTAAACTTAGATGAGTTTAGGAACCATTAATGAAACTTAATATTCACTATAAGTTTATGTCCAGGAGCACCAAACAATTATGTTTACCTTGAGGTAGAATTTTAACACTTGCAACTTACGCAACCTCAATTTCGGCTCAGTACAATCAGCTGATACAGAGTCACAGGGCACTGCAAAATAGCTGTTATCTTTCCTAACTTGCTCCAAGCATCATAATCATTTAAAGTCGAAATGAACTACACGACGTTTAACGGCACTAGAAGAAGTGAGCCAACACAATATGAACGGCTAAAAGGAATTGCCGCAACAAATACATAATGAATTTTAAACAATTTATCTTCTATCAACAAATTCTTATACCAACAAAAGCTTTTTCAGTCAAATTCAGCAACTTCAAAGCCTAGAGACACACCCGAAGATTCAGAGCACAAATGAGCCTCTTTTGCCAATGCCAGTGAAAATATGCATGCAAACATGACGCTCACCGTGCACTGACGCTTTGCTCTCCATCAGCAAACATAACTCGGGAAGCATCCACAGTAGGTGACTAATAAGGAAAGTGGCTTACAGCTCCGTCTGGTGTCCTTATCGCGGATGTGAAGCACCTGTATTAATAGGCCACATCTGGCAACCATCCACTATGGCTACCACGGTTACTGCAGTGCAAGGTGCACTACGTTGGCCAAGGAACGACACACGGATTCAACGGCCACAGTACCACCGCAAACCTCACGCAAGATGTTCCCTGAACTCACAACAACAGACTCGGCGGCGCAGACACTAATCAACCGGTGTCAAATAGAGCACTGCTGCAGACGGGACCCGGAGACCACTTGGTGATGCGTGCGTGCTCCTTTATTTCGTCGTGTCGTGACACTATCGCCTTCTAGCGAGGCTCCAGGGTAGTGCGGCCTGGAACGCGGCATCGGTGTCTTTGAGAGCCAATCGTGGACCGGCTCACAGGTTCAACAGCCAGTCTTCTGTAGGACTTCCTAAAATTAACTTCCAGCGCTGCTGCTTTCCTACACACAACTGTCACGTCTGCGAACAGCCTCATGGAGCTTCCGACATTACGCACTAGACTATTAATATACACTACTGGCCAATAAAATTCCTACACCAAGAAGAAATGCAGATGATAAACGGGTATTCATTGGACAAAAATATTATACTAGAACTGACATGTGATTACATTTTCACGCAATTTGGGTGCATACATCCTGAGAAATCAGTACCCAGAACAACCACCTCTGGCCGCAATAACGGCCTTGATACGCCTGGGCATTGAGTCAAACGGAGCTTGGATGGCGTGTACAGGTACAGCTGCCCACGCAGCTTTAACACGATACCATCGTTCATCAAGGGTAGTGACTGGCGTATTGTGACGAGCCAGTTGCTCGGCCACCATTGACCAGACGTTTTCAGTTGGTGAGAGATCTGGAGAATGTTCTGGCGAGGGCAGCAGTCGAACATTTTCTCTATCCAGAAGGGCCCGCACAGGACCTGCAGCATGCGGTCGTGCATTATCTTGCTGAAATGTAGGGTTTCGCAGGGATCGAATGAAGGGTAGAGCCACGGGTCGCAACACATCTGAAATGTAACGTCTATTGTTCAAAGTGCCGTCAATGCGAACAAGAGGTGATCGAGACGTGTAACCAGTGGCACCCCATACAGTCACGCCAGTATGGTGATGACGAATACACGCTTCCAATGTGCGTTCACCGCGATGTCGCCAAACACGGATGCGACAATCATGATGCTCTAAACAGAACCTGGATTCATCCGAAAAAATGACGTTTTGCCATTCGAGCTCCCAGGTTCGTCGTTGAGTACACCATTGCAGGCGCTCCTGTCTGTGATGGAGCGTTAAGGATAACCGCAGCCATGGTCTCCGAGCTGATAGTCCATGCTGCTGCAAACGTCGTAGAACTGTTCGTGCAGATGGTTGTTGTCTTGCAAACGTCCCCATCTGTTGACTCAGGAATCGAGACGAGGCTGCATCATCCGTTACAGTCATGCGGATAAGATGCCTGTCATCTCGACTGCTAGTGATACGAGGCCGTTGGGATCGAGCACGGCGTTCCGTATTACCATCCTGTACCCACCGATTCCATATTCTGCTAACAGTCATTGGATCTCGACCAACGCGAGCAGCAATGTCGCGATACGATAAACCACAATCGCGATAGTTTACAATCCGACCTTTATCAAAGTCGGAAACGTGATGGTACGCATTTATCCTCCTTACACGAGGCATCACAACAACGTTTCACCAGGCAACGCCGGTCAACTGCTGCTTGTGTATGAGGAATCGGTTGGAAACTTTCCTCGTGTCAGCACGTTGTAGGTGTCGCCACCGGCGCCAAGCTTGTGTGAATGCTCTGAAAAGCCAATCACTTGCATGTCACAGCATCTTCTTCCTGTCGGTTAAATTTCGCGTCTATAGCACGTCATCTTCATGGTGTAGCAATTTTAAATGCCAGTAGTGTATATTGTAAATAGTAAGGACCCTGTAACACTCTCTTGGAGTACTCCCGAAATTACCTTTAGATCTGTCGATTCTTTTTCGAAAAAGAACGACATGCTAGATTGTATTTGCAACCGAATCCACTCGTAAAGCTACTCGTATACTCGGCAGACTCGTATTTTTTTTTCAGTAAACGAAACTGTGAAACTTAATTGAATGCCTTCCTGAAGTCGGGCATCACGGCATAAACCTGAACGCTTTCGTGTATGACGCTCAGGATCTCATGGTCGAACAGAGCAGGCTGAGTTTCACAAGTTTGCGGAATGCGTGATGACTCTTATAGAGAAGATTTTCATTCTCCAAAGACGTCCTAATGCCTGATCACAAACCGGATCACAAACCGTGTTCCAGCTGCATAAACCTACAATTATGCTGGTTTGCCTTACGACACTTCTTGAAAACGAGGGTGACTTCTTCCAGCCGTTAGGTACCCTTCGTTGCTCCAGCGACCCATGATAAACCACCGCCAGAAGGGTAGCAAGTTCTTTCTGTTGGCATAACGACTTCTGTAATTTTCTATTGTGCGATCACTTATTTCAATATCTGCGAATTCGACCTTCGTCCCATGGTCGAAAAGTGGAACGATATTACGATCTTCCGCGGTGAAACAGTTTTGGAAGACCGAATTCAGTAGTTCCATCTTCTTATTTTTCATCTTCCGTTTCGAAAAAACGGCCCGTTTTTGGGGAACGGTTCTGCCACAACGCTCTGAGGGGCTTAACGCTATCGAGTGGAGTGGAGCAGTGGTTAGTACACTGGACTCGAATACGGGAGGAAGACAATTGAGACCCGCGTCTCATCATCCTGATTTAGGTTTTCCTTGACTTCCCTAAATTGCTTAAGATGCTGGGATGATTCCTTCGAAAGAATAATCCGAGCTTCTGCTCCGTCTCTAATGACCTCGTTGTCGATCGGCGTTAGATACTAATCTCTCCTCCTCCTCCTCCTCCTCCTCCTCTGGTTTATCGTTCCACCGACGAAGATTTCGTTATAGGTACTGCACGAGCATAGACAAGGAATAGGAACGAAATTAGTTGCATCTTTCTCAGAGGAGTCATGCCCGCATGCACCTTAATTTAATGTAATTTCTGTTGAAATAAAGTGAAAAGTTTTATCGAAATTTATACTCTCAGTAAAAATAAGACCATCCGTCAAGATATCTTGTTACGCCATGAACAGTATACTGTGTTTGAGGAATCTTTAAATTCAACTGCACAGTGTAGCTATAGTCGGATGAAAATTTAGGAGCATCAGATTAACATAGACACTGATCAGCCACAACACTACCATCACCTACTTAATAGTCCATATGTCCACCTACCGCCCTGAAAACAACGGCGACGCGTCGTGACATGGGAGCAATGAGGCCTTGGTAGGTCTCTGGAAGGAGTTGGCACCACATCTGCACACGCAAGTCACCTACCTCCCGTGAATTCCAGGGAGGGGGCGCTGAGCTCTGACGACACGCACAATCACATCTCAGGTAAGTTCGATCGGATTCAGATCTGGCGAGTTGCGGGCCCAGCACATCAATTGGAACTCACCTCTGCATTTCTCAAACCAGTCCATCACAATCTTGGCCTTGTCACACTGCGCATTATGTTCTTGGTTCAAATGGCTCTGAGTACTGTGCGACTTAACTTCGTAGGTCATCAGTCGCCTAGAACTTAGAACTAATTAAACCTAACTAACCTAAGGACATCACACACATCCATGCCCGAGGCAGGATTCGAACCTGTGACCCTAGCGGTTGCTCGGTTCCAGACTGTAGCGCCTAGAACCGCACGGTCACTCTGGCCGGCGCATTATGATCTTGAAAAATGCCCGTGCCGTCGGGAACCATGATCGCCATGAAGGGGTGTACGTGGTCTGCAACCAGTGTACTATACACTTTGGCCGTCATGGTGCCTTGCACGAGCTCCGCTGGACCTAAAGATGGTTCAGAAGGCTCTGAGCACTATAGGACTTAACATCTGTGGTCATCAGTCCCCTAGAACTAAGAACTACTTAAACTATATATGACGGTAGTATCTGTTCCCGAAAGAACAGTTACCGTCAATGACCATGCAGCTTTGCTAGAAATGAAATGATAATTAAATGGTCACCCCAGCTGCAAGCAGGCGTTGATACACTTCATTGGGGACATGTTGAAAATGTGTGCCCCGACCGGGACTCGAACCCGGGATCTCCTGCTTACATGGCAGACGCTTTATCCATCTGAGCCACCGCGGGCACAGACGATAGTGCGTCTGCACGGACTTATCCATTGCACGCTTCCCGTGAGATCCACATTGCCAACATGTCCACAACACTACAATCGTAGTGCGCCTAATACACTCCTGGAAATGGAAAAAAGAACACATTGACACCGGTGTGTCAGACCCACCATACTTGCTCCGGACACTGCGAGAGGGCTGTACAAGCAATGATCACACGCACGGCACAGTGGACACACCAGGAACCGCGGTGTCGGCCGTCGAATGGCGCTAGCTGCGCAGCATTTGTGCACCGCCGCCGTCAGTGGCAGCCAGTTTGCCGCGGCATACGGAGCTCCATCGCAGTCTTTAACACTGGTAGCATGCCGCGACAGCGTGGACGTGAACCGTATGTGCAGTTGACGGACTTTGAGCGAGGGCGTATAGTGGGCATGCGGGAGGCCGGGTGGACGTACCGCCGAATTGCTCAACACGTGGGGCGTGAGGTCGCCACAGTACATCGATGTTGTCGCCAGTGGTCGGCGGAAGGTGCACGTGCCCGTCGACCTGGAACCGGACCGCAGCGACGCACGGATGCACGCCAAGACCGTAGGATCCTACGCAGTGCCGTAGGGGACCGCACCGCCACTTCTTCCCAGCAAATTAGGGACTCTGTTGCTCCTGGGGTATCGGCGAGGACCATTCGCAACCGTCTCCATGAAGCTGGGCTACGGTCCCGCACACCGTTAGGCCGTCTTCCGCTCACGCCCCAACATCGTGCAGCCCGCCTCCAGTGGTGTCGCGACAGGTGTGAATGGAGGGGCGAATGGAGACGTGTCGTCTTCAGCGATGAGAGTCGCTTCTGCCTTGGTGCCAATGATGGTCGTATGCGTGTTTGGCGCCGTGCAGGTGAGCGCCACAATCAGGACTGCATACGACCGAGGCACACAGGGCCAACACCCGGCATCATGGTGTGGGGAGCGATCTCCTACACTGGCCGTACACCACTGGTGATCGTCGAGGGGACACTGAATAGTGCACGGTACATCCAAACCGTCATCGAACCCATCGTTCTACCAATCCTAGACCGGCAAGGGAATTTGCTGTTCCAACAGGACAATGCACGTCCGCATGTATCCCGTGCCACCCAACGTGCTCTAGAAGGTGTAAGTCAACTACCCTGGCCAGCAAGATCTCCGGATCTGTCCCCCATTGAGCATGTTTGGGACTGGATGAAGCGTCGTCTCACGCGGTCTGCATGTCCAGCACGAACGCTGGTCCAACTGAGGCGCCAGGTGGAAATGGCATGGCAAGCCGTTCCACAGGACTACATCCAGCATCTCTACGATCGTCTCCATGGGAGAATAGCAGCCTGCATTGCTGCGAAAGGTGGATATACACTGTACTAGTGCCGACATTGTGCATGATCTGTTGCCTGTGTCTATGTGCCTGTGGTTCTGTCAGTGTGATCATGTGATGTATCTGACCCCAGGAATGTGTCAATAAAGTTTCCCCTTCCTGGGACAATGAATTCACGGTGTTCTTATTTCAATTTCCAGGAGTGTAGATGTTTGCCCATCATACTCATTACTCGTGGCAGATTAATCTACCAAGTCCCGTACGAGTTCGGGCATAGCGTGTGCGTTCGCACAAGAAGGTCAAAGGCCGGGAACCCATATTTTTAACTATATGTGACGGTAGTATCTGTTCCCGAAAGAACAATTACCGTCAATGACCATGCAGCTTTGCTAGAAATGAAATGATAATTAAATGGACACCCTAGCTGCAAGCGCCAAACGTCGTCGAAGTGAATTGGGAAGGTCTGTGTTCTTCTACAATCAAGTGGAGTGGATGAGCGCCTGCCTGTTGCGATTCTTCATTGTAGGTTGTAATACATGTCATTCTGGAAATAAATCAAACATGTATTTAACGTTTCTAAATTTTAGGTAAAATACTGCGACAATACTGTAATTATTTTATTTCACAGAAAAAGACACAAATCGAAATATAAAATGGTATAAACATAACTGCCACCTCTCAGTAGGGTACAACCGAATAGAAAAACATTGGGGCTGACTGGATTGAAGAATACGTGCACCGTTTCCGTAGCTTCTATAACATTTCATTTACGTCAATGAGAAATGAACTGAAAGAGGAGTCAGACAAGAAGATTGCATATCACCAAACTAGTCTCAGCAACCCGAGCGGAAATTACAGATTATTAAACTGCGAAGAGAGACAAATGTTAAGTGTTTATATATGTAATCTGAATTACCTTCGCTTCTCTAACATTATTGTAGAGTTTACCTGTAGTACAGATTAAATTTAAAACGAATGGTGATTCTTAGTTTAGCATGTCTGAAAGGAGGTGTGAAAAATCAGTTACGAGGAGCCAAAAATAATATACAGCCAAAACATACACATGAAAACGATTGAGTAGTTATCGAATTAAAAGCCTGTAACGCAACATTTAAGGTTTATTTCTAAACAGTGTAGGATTTTACTATACACATTTAACGAATTGAAGAAGCGAAAAATGAAATGAAAAGAAAAATTAGCAGTCAAAGCTTTACTTTACTACTACGTTCTCATTATTCACCCACGTGAGGCGTCACGGTAGTTCCCTGTATTGCATTACAACGACATCAACAGGCGTCAAAAGTCTGTAATAGGAATGTTGAACGTTTTTTTGGATTTTTTTTTTCGAAATGGTAGCAAAATAGTTATTACAGACAATATTTTATTTTATAAAAGTACATTCGTATTATACAAAAACAACGCTTGTTTATTTAATTTTTGGATTTCCCTTAAGAAGATGAGCTGAACTCGCTTCGAACGGCGAAAATTCCATTAAAAACTATTTTAAAAGTCTTAGCCTTTTTTCCAATGGAAAGGGAATTCGGAATTCGACGTGAGAGAGTGCACGGTTTTAGAGGTGACTCCTGACTTATTTCACACCTGGTGTACACTGAAAATTCAGCCAAATAGGCGCTTGCAAAATGGTTACGGCTACATTTTACTATTATAAGACGGCCTATATCACACTATTAAAACAAAGACGCTTTTATTTCTTTTAGATTCTTGTGAATGTGCATGCCGATACAGCATTGTGTGTACATGAGACATGCGTTTATTATGACGACAACTCAAAAACGTAGAACTGTTCACGTAAGAATGAGGGGATACGTGGTGTGAATTACTGGACATAGATAGGAACGCAAATAAACAAAGAGGTTGGTGGTAGACTGAAATGGAAGACGTGAACACGATTCTACTGAAAACGAAATCGGTTTGGAAGGGACGTGCAGCCAGACAGATCGATCAGCGTAGTTCTTTGCTGCATGCCAAGAGATAAGATATGATCGAGACAACAAGTTAATCAGTGCAGGGCAGGTGACTTTGGAAAACAGGAACAACGTATATAGCATTCCTTTACATTTTTCGTCTTGTCGTTTGATGACTATCGTTTCTTTTCGTACTTTTTTAACTTATTTGTCCCAGCTAAATTGAACTGTTATGTATCGTGTAGTCTCCGACTTGGGAGTAGGTATACTATAACAATAAATTATTTTGACGAACCTTTGTGGATATCGTTCTTGGAAACTGAAATTCTTTTGCATCAATAATCGGAAAAAGAAATAAAAGGAATAAACATTGGCAGGATGCTTGAATCCCGAAGTCATTTTACGATGTTTTAACTACGCGAACGGTCTAGCGATCCTTTCAAACAACAGAGCAGAGGCGGTTAACTTCCATACACAGTTTGGCAAAATACCTCAAGAATTCGAATTTAAATACCTAGGGAAAAATCATCCAACATTCTGGAGAGAGAATCATTAAGTTACAAAAAACTTCTAGAATTACATGTAACAAGTACAATAAAAAATTCAGTATCTCGTACCGTAAAATTAAAGCATTACACCACAGTAGTCAAATTTGTAGCGTTCTATGCATCAGAGACCGTAATTATTGGAGGTAGATCATTAAATAAAGACACAGAAAAAGAGGAAAGAAAAATACCAAGGAAAATGTTTGGCCTTATTTGTGTTGAGCAACGTGGATGAGACGCAAGTCTAACGAATTGTGTTAAAATTTGGAGAAAATCTCAGACACTTTCAAGAAAAGAAGTTCGAAATTTTATGGCCACATAAATAACGACAACAGACTGACCGTAAGGATTCTCTATCTCTACCTTGCCGTCTCAATGAAAGTTAAAAACAATGTGATACTTGAAATTGAAAAAGATCTTCAGGAAATAGGCATTACAGACAAAATTCTGCAGGACAGAGCTGCATCCGAAAGTTTAATTGACAAGCTAAGTCAATTGTGACATGTGACAGAATATGGACAAATGAACGTACGTGGGTATAACGATGTGAATAAATAAATAAATCAAAGACGCACGAGAATGATTTTTCAGATTGCCTTTGCGTTTTTTTAAATTGTAATTGCTGCACAAAATTATTCCAAATATGTACTTGTTATAATATACATTGAATTTCTCCTTTCATAATAGCATTGAGTATGCTACACTACAGTATTATTAATTTAGTGACATCGTAATAACAGATATGTGATGTTGGCTGAGCAGTTAACAAAAAGCCCCTCCCTGCTTTCAGAGACAAACTTCCTTAGAATCGTCTCCCTCTTCGAAAAGGAGGAGACAAGAGAATGCATAGAGAATAATACGAATCTTTGCCTACTTTATCGTAGATGGTAAGATATATTTATTTTGAGACACTGATACGATTTGTTGCTGTGTTGTAGGCATAAAAAGAAACAGGCATACTACACACAGCTGCATACTGCGGCAGACTTGTAACGCACGGGAGAGTTAAGAGACCTTTCTCCAGTTATGCGTGCCAGATGACTCGATGTTGATGTTGATGAGGACGACGATGAAATTTGTTCTATGGTTACCATAGTTCTTCATCTATTATAGCCTTTGCCGTAATACGTCATCAATAAGCAAAGCAAAAGGTTATTGGGACGTACTGCAACTGCGTTGGACACCTAAATTTACTTTCTTTTCGCAACTTTTGATTTCCAAGAGACGTTGATTGTGAACCTCTGTACATGATCTGTAGTATTTTCATCAGGGGTAGAAGCAAAAGACCTTTTCTCCAGAGTTATCTTCGACTATTCTCGTCTATGGATTATTTTCATATGACACATGGAATGAAGGTTAGTATTGCCATTATCTGACAAAGGTTAGAAATACCTTCCGCACCCGGTCTCTTTCCAATCAGTCCAGCTTCTTCCTCTAGAAATCTTCATTTACTTTATTTAATTCTGGATTACGATTTTTTGAATTTGCTCTTCTGAACTGTGGATAGATTTCCATTATTTTTACTTCTTTCTTTTTTTTTAGACTGAGATGACAAAAGTCGTGGGATACCTCATAACATCGTGACGGACCTGACACGGACTCACCAAGCCGTTGGAAGTCCCATCCAGCCTCTACAGCCGTCGATAATTGCGAAAGTGTAGCCGGTGCAGGATTTTGTGAACGAACTGATCTTTCGATTATGTCCCACAGATGTTCAATGAGATTGATTTAGGGAGATTTGGATGGCGAAATTATTCGCTCCAGTTGTCCAGAAACAGAATTCAAACCAATCGCGAACAACTGTAGCCCGGTGACAATTTCATCGTTGTTAGGCAACATGACTGGCTGCAAATCGTCCCCAACTAGCCGAAAATAACAATATCCAATCAATGACCGGTTCAGTTGAACCGGAGGACCCAGTCCATTCCACTTAAACACAGCTCACACCATGATAGAGTCGTCACCAGCTTGCACAGTGCCTTGTTGACAACTATAGTCGTCTAGTGTCCAACCGATATGATCACGAACCCACGAGATGCGCTGCAGGCAACGTCGTGCTGTTGGCAAAGGCACTCGCGTTGGTCGTCTGCCGTCATAGGTCATTATCGCCCAATTTCGCAACACTGCCCTAACGGAATATCTGTGGTTATTTCAAGCCGTGTTGCTAGTCTGTTAGCGGTGACAACTCTGCGCAAACGCCACTCTTCTTGCTCGTCAAGTGAAGGCCGTCGGCAACTGCGTTGGCCGCGCTGAGAGAAATGCCTGAAATTTGCTACTCTCAGAGCACTGCTGACACGGCGGATCTCGGAATATTGAATTCCCTAACGATTTCCGAAATGGATTGTCCCATGTATGTTGCTCCAACTACCATTCTGCACTCAAAGTGTAGTAACTCCTGGCGTTTGGCCATAATCATGTCGGAAAGCGTGTCAGATGATTCATCAGAGTATAAATGGCACCTCAGTGTTTATTTTAGCTGTGATGTCTGATAAGCACACTTTCCTCGGGGTTAAAAATGTATTATTTCTCATAATAAATTCATGAGTATCGTTCTCAAGAGGAACTGATGTAAGCATGATCACTTTACGACTAAACTCAGTGCTGATTCGGTTCAAAAATGACTCTGAGCACTATGGGACTTAACATCTGAGGTCATCAGTCCCCTAGACTTAGGACTACTTAGACCTAACTAACCTAAAGACATCTCACACATCCACGCCTGAGGCACGATTCGAACTTGCGACCGTAGCAGCAGCGTGGCTCTGGACTGAAGCGCCTAGAATCGCTCGGCCACAGCGGCCGGCTTGCTGTTTCGGTACAGACGGTACTTGCAGCTGGTATTTCGTACTGTTTCCGCAGCGGCGGAACTCAGAGAGTGGCCTGTTGCAGATGGCGAACCGCTCCCTGGAGTTCGGTTTCGGCCTGTTGTCTGAGGGCGCCTTGACAGCCATGGGCCACGAAATCACGGCAGCCATTCTCACTGCCAACGTCTTGTTTGCGTTATGCAATCTATTACATACATATTGCTTCGTTCTCAAAACTAAAATTGCTCTCTAGGTGTTGCTCATCTCACAGTTTATTTTTGATTTACTATTTTCCCATCTTTAACACTTCCCAAAATTGTGAGCTGATGTATAGACGGTAGTGAAACTGGTGACTTAACACTGGTAAACATATACAACCCTTAAACAGTATGTCCACTGAACTTTATAGATATTCATCCGCATTCTACAATTTCAATAGTTGCCATCCCGACTGGAAATACTGCACCTCCCATGAAAACAGAGAATAGTTATCAAACTGGCCTAAGGAAACCACCTGTATCTGGTCTTCGGCGCAAAAGATAAATACGCCTTCACATCAGCCGCCCATAACGCTGATACGAAGCCTGAATAGAGCTCTCCTATCAGTAATTCCCTGTCACATCCTATGCCCATATGAAGGATAGACAAGGACAATTTCCCACTCAGTCAGCACCATCCTATCCTTCTCGAAATTGGAATGCGTATCCCTCTCATCTGTCCTTTCCGGGGGCGCAAGTGGAACTTACAAAAAGCAAGCTTGGAAAAATGGGAAACACGAGAAGAAGCTACTGAGGGATTAAACTTCGCCAAAACAAGCAGGAAGACGTGGAACCTAAAAGACCTAAGGAAACTCGGAGATCCCAGTGCAACCGTGCAACAGATAACAAATGTCTCTCCCAAAAAAATCACCTGTCGAACTGTATCTTTATCAAGACCGCCTAGGGACGGGAAACGTGCCACTTCCGTCAAACGCCATCTTCTGTTATTCCGTCTGTCGGTAAAGCTCCAAATAAAGTCTCCCACTCTTTCACAGCTGAGGAAGTAAATACGACTATCAGTATAATGAAAACAGTGAAGGCCCCAGGATCTGACGGTGCTTTCCCTGAATTCCTAATACATAGCGGCCAGCAGACTGAAGAATGGCAGAGCCAATTCTTTTCACATATTATGCAGACTGGCCATGTACTACCTGAGCTCAAGGAAGCTGAAATAATATATGTATTAAAGCCAGGTAAGCAAAGGACAAACCAGAAAGCTACAGTCCGATTTATCTCCTAATCACCACCTACAATCTGTTGAAGAGGCTCATTATAAGGTGGACTGATCCGATACTGAAAGAACACCAACCGGTGGAGCAAACTGAATTTCGCTACAATACAAGCTGTTAATGCCAGATACTTAGTCTAACTAGCCACCTAAAGGCAAGACTCCATCATGAGCTTACGGCGATAGTTGCATTCGTGGATCTCACCGCTACAAATGAGACCGTGTGGAAAGATGTTCTATATAAGCTGCACCGCACTATCCCGCTCTAGAAACTTTCACGCCTCACCACTAACATGCTTTGTCACAGAAATTTGCAAATACTAATGAGTGACAACATAAGTAGAGTCCGAAATATAAACAACGGTCTCCTCCCCACCCCCTTTCCCCTCCCAAGGATTCGTGCTGCCGCCTACGTTTTCAAACTTACAGATCAGACATTCCAGAAACAAAAGGATGTAAACTTGGTTATGTCGACCACCTGGTCACAGTTGTTCAAAACAAGCGAATGGATGTCGCTGACAGTTCCGTTTCCCAAAATCTTGAAGTTTTTGGGAAATTCGACACTGACTGGAGACCGACTGTAGCCACAAGCAAAACGGAAACGTGTTTTCTCCTTAATAATGAGGAAGCCCCAAAATCTCCCAGTATATGTTTCAACAATAAAGTGCTTCCTCTTAAGCAGTTTCCTAAGTACCTTTGTGTCGTGCTGAATCGCTCCCTGTCCTTTCGCAAACTTCTAGAAGCAACGGTAGCTGAAGCCAAACATTTTCTGCATAAATTATGTGGCAGCACTTGAGGAGCATATGCTTCCACAATGAGAGGTTGTACCTTAGGTCTTGTATATTCTGTCCCGTGATATTGCTCCTCTCTGTGTTGAACAGCAGCCACGTATGGTAACTAGACGTCAAACTACACACCACGGTACGTATCATCATTAGACGCATCAAAAGTAGATCCCTGCTACGTTCACCCGCTTCTGTCTCACAGCTTACTTTTACTGGTCATTTTACAGTCTACTGCATCACACATTGTGCTGTTCATTTTACTGCTTATTTCATAACTAATGAACATTAAACTTGATGTACTTCTGTTCTTAGCTCCTCACCTGGAGTAAGATTAGCACCCAATGTGCCATATAAGACCAAGCGTTTGCGCCAAAAAATAAATTAATAAATTATAAAATCTTCTTTCTTTAAGTAATCTATTGCAAAATCCACACTTGTCTCTCATGATTGGTTGATTTTAATTTTAGACACAATGAAACCAATTAAAAGGAATTTTATTTTACTATTTTCGTACGAGTCTTGAGTGTAGATGTAGGCTTAAAATAACTATTGTAGGCGCAATAAGAAAATACTCTTCCCACCGTTTTAACATATTTTGGAGGCCACTGGAGTCCAATTCAGGAACAATGCAGGTTCATGCAGGTCGAAGTACGGAAGGGAATTCCAAGTAGTGGAGTTACGAGCGCCCAACTCATCAAAACCGACGAAAAGTAGCTAAAATAAAATAAAAACACAATGGAACAAATTAAGAGAAAATTTATGTTACTACTTTCGTACGAATCTCGAGTGTAGATGTAGGCCTAAAATAACGATTCTTACTAAAAAGAGAGATTTTCACAAAAATAAGGCAAAATCATTTTAATCAAAGGAAAATAATGAATTTTTCTAACATTTTTTATCACGCTTCATACTGGGAGCTTCATTATCGTAATCATCATCACCATTGGCTGCTGATCTTTTCTGATTATTTTTTTCAACATCAATCTGAGTCATCTCCTCATCTTCTTCTTCTTCAACTGGGTTAAGGGCATCCTCACATTATCTCTCCATCGCCTCGAGTCATCGTTTTTAAACATGGATTTAGAGATTATCTTCAGCCATTTACTCATTCTCTCGAACTGTCTATTTGCTCATTATGAAACATTTCTGTGTCTTCATCTACCATCATTTTTTCTGAGCTCACGTATTAAGAAAAATTTTTTCAACGCTTGTGTGAGTCATCAAAACTCAACCATTTCACATAGATTTTCTTACCTTTCTTTCTTAAAACTTCCCCAATGAGCAACAAGTCGGAAAACTTCGTCTTGTGCAGTTCATGTTGGTAAACATTTCCTTTCTTTTTTCACTATACAAAGCTCTCAGCTTGTATGTGACTGGATTAGAAAGGACAACGCGATCAACCGTAAAAAGTTTTGTGGACCAGTTGGCTGTATGACCTTTTTCGAAAATTCCCGTAAGTTTTCTGACCATCGTCATATCACCAACTTTGTACCTCGGTGTAACATATTCAGTGTAAACCGTCTTCAAAAAGTCTTTGTCGTTCTCTTTGGAGACATCCTTTGGCTTCAGCTTTATCGTTGAATGTCTTGTGTTGTACTCATGAAACAACTTTTCAATCACTGTAATCAATTTGTAGTTAACTTGAAAACCAAATTCTTTTCCACTTTTTTCATTTCAACGTTCTGTTAAATCTTACAACAGATGCCTCCAGCTCTGAAAATGTTGAGTAATTGTTCATCCCTTGCTTCATCATCAGTTCACAAAATTATTTGTTGAAGGACTCTTTATCTTTGCCTGTCTGTAAATTTCTCGGTGTTCTCTCGTGCAGAAGATATACAAACGTAACAACATTTTGTCTGCTTGATGCTTAACTGGCGTTGCCCATGCAAACTTCGAGAACACATAGATGACATTCAACAAATATTTGTGTCCTTTATTCACCTTTTAGATCCCTATCAAGTTCTTTGAGTCCATTTCTACTAGATCTGCTTGCCATTGATCATCTATTTAAAGTGAACGTTATTTCTTCTATTAAAGATCTTCTCGTCGGTTTGTGTATTTCGTTGATTATTTCTTCTCGACTTATCCTGAAGGACTAAGTACAAAGCAGCTGCTGAAGCAGACTTCAGGCTGCGTCCGTCCGGTGTACTCGTCCACATCCATTTTTTTTGACAGAATTACTCTCTTTTGTTTTGCATGTGGTACAAAGACCATCAGAGCTTTGTCTTCCATATTTTGTTGTAGTTCGTTGTGGATGATATGTGTCGGTAAATGTTTTATTACAATTCAAACTCCAGATGTACTTAGGGTTGTACATTTATTAAGTTTAATTTAAAACCATCTGACAACAGTATTAGAACAAGTACACAGAATGACCAAAAATGTCTTCATCCTAGTTTTGTACTATTACATCTTCTCCCAGGGAGAGAGCTAGCTGTCTTGGTATGTTTCCATCAAACGAGTCGAAGACAATTTTCTTGTCGTTGTCTTTATAGTAACATATCCAGTGTGTCTCAACGTTGTCAGGAGTGTCTAAATCTACTATTCCATATTCAACATTTCTTGATTTCTTAGGCAGTTCATCTATTATGGAAACATCATCAGGAAAGTGCTTGATTTTCAACTGTCATGCCAACTTTTCTAGATCAAAATTTGATAGAGGTTTTCCATATTTTCTAGTTATTTTAAATTCTTTCCAAGCCATCTGCACATGCTAGTAATCTTCCTGACTTGTGATACAGACTTTCAACTTGTTGTGAAATTCTTTCTCCGGTGAAAGTTGTGTTTCTTCAAATTTATTTCAATAATCCATGTAATCATAGCGACAAACGCCTTTTTTCATCACTAGAACTACTAGATTCTCTGGGAAAAATTTTCTCACATTTGTCATCCACTTTTTCCTTCAGATTTGACTAAATATCCTCAAGACCGGATGCCACGAACCTAAAGCTGTCAATAAATCTAATATTCAAACCTTCTGTTTACTTACTGAAGCTAAAAATGGCTCTGAGCACTATGCGACTTAACTTCTGAGGTCATCAGTCGCCTAGAACTTAGAACTAATTAAACCTAACTAACCTAAGGACATCACACACATCCATGCCCGAGGCAGGATTCGAACCTGCAACCGTAGCGGTCGCTCGGCCCCAGACTGCAGCGCCTAGAACCGCACGGCCACTGACTCCGGCCGGCACTTGCTGAAGCTGATGTATGTTCCTTCATTATTGGGAATCAAATCTATATCTTTTTCATCATAACCAAGTTCATTCACGAACAAATATGACTCATATCTAGTCAAACTGTGTAAATAAACTGATGAAAACATTGGATGCATCAGATGTAGATTACGCCAATTGCAAAGTGGAGAAATGTATTTTCCAGTCAGATTATCGTGATTACGAACTACTTTGTTCTTTCGTAGGTATAGATTTTGACGGAGTGGACATTTTCTAGATTTATCATATACTGACTTCTGCTCGTGTGAGTAGTCTCATTTCTTCAGTTTTAGAGTTAATTCTTATGATTTCTTCAATCTCTACCTTCATACAATCAGTGAATTGTTTGACAGTTTTTTTCCTCGATAGATGAGTGGATCCTTGTAGTTTCCGTTGATGTACTTGATGTAGTAACGAAACCCCCTTGGTTCATGTTTCTGATATTTCGTCGTGTACGATACTTCTGGATTTGTTTGACAGTTGTCTGTCTTTAGTAACGAACTCTCAAAATCTCCATAAATGACGAAAGGAACATTCGTTGTGTGTGGACAGTTTGTGAAGAATATGTCTTGACCTTTCTTGGGTAATTCAACTGCTAGTGATTTTCTTGAGTAGGGCAGTATGTTCGTCCAATTTTTTCTTGCTGTTGAAGTGGAGTAGACACATGTCATAGAGAAGTTTTGCTTCTTTATGCTTTGAGACCTGTGTAGAAACAAGTCGAGACAAATCTTTTATCCAACAGTAATGGAAGTTCTCTCCTTCTCTGAAAAATAGTAAATCTACGTGTTTTTCTCTCTTGGTCTTCGTTATTTTTAATCAGTGCACTTGATATTTCTCATCAAATGAATATACTTTGATGCACACGTTGATTTTTACCTCAACCTTGGGTTTGTCATCAGCCACGAGTGGAAACTCAAAATTTTCAAGTTTTTCATTGATGTCGAGAGCAACGTTTTTGCACTTATTAACTCTTTACTGGGAAGAAAGAAGATTTTAAAGACTACAGGAAGTGCTTTTGGACATTGTTCTGAACGTTTATGGAAACTTGCTTCGCTCTTTTTTTCTGGCAATTCAGTGAATGTTGATCCACCCATTGGAACATATCGATTGATTGCCAGTTGCAAGCTGCTAATTTTGTTTAACGACCAACCTGATCTACGGGCTTGGAAGTAAGACATTCTTGATGAAATCTCTCTTTTTTGTCTCCTGTAAAACGTGACTGAATTTCTTTCACACGCGATTCTGTAGTTTCGTGGTTGCAAACCAAGTTCCAGAGTTCTCTCACTTCGATGCACTCTGAACTCACAAAAGAGGAAAAGATTAACCTACAGTCTACGTTGAAAGTTTACTTGATTTTTCACGATTTTCATCATTTTCCTACTTGATGCATTCCAGAGAAATTTTGGTTCTAGTAAACTGAGGTTGTTCTCAAAATTTATTGTCTGTAGCCTGTTGGCAAACGCTGTGTTGACTAGGTATTTTTTTTCCAGTTGTTCATTTTCGTTGTCTCCCGTAGACACTCTTATGAAACGGGAAGATTTCATTATTTTTGGTGATTTCTTCCGGTTGTGTGGTCTCATCGCTTTTTAAGACTTCGTCCTCCTTATCAAGTTTTGTGTAAAGTAACTGTTTCCAAAGATTTCTTTGAATGTTTCTTATATCATCGACATGTTTACGATAAAATACAATCAACTCATTTTTTCTCAGTCTGCTGTATCCCGTAAGTCCTCCGTCCTTATACTTGACGCGAAGTTGAGTTACGGTGAATCGCTGCAGCTGCTCGGTCATTTATAAGGAGAAAATTTAAAGAAAAAAATAATATCATGCTCGAGACGTCTGGCATACACCAGCAGATGATGGGAAATCAAGAAGGAAGTGTTCTCTTCCGTCAGCTCACACAAGGCCGTCACTCGTGCTTATCAAAACCACGTCCTGCTGTCTCGTTCTTGCAACACACACGAGAAAGCAGTTCTTTAAAGCTATAGATGTGTCTGTCGAGACATACGAAGTTTTTAACAGGGGAGAATGAATACACTTACACAGAAATTACTTTTTTTAACGAAAATTTGTGTGTGCACACTCGCGTTTATGTGTTGTCCACACTTCATCTCGTCCTTAAAAGGCACAAAATGAGAAGAAAATCACATGTTTGCACCAAGTAAACTGGCGAAAAAGGTTCAGTTTTGAATGAAGTTTTTACAGATGTGATATACTTTATATACGGTATTGAAGCACTTTTTCTTTGTGAAACTATACTCAAATACGCCGGCACGGTAGCTGAGCATGCTCGGTGAGAGAGAGCAGGTTGTCCTCTGTAATAAAAACAGAGTAAAGTAATCAACGACCAACTTGAACGAATATCATGTGACCTCAGCCCAGACCAAACTCAATGAACAATATCAAACAAAATGAAGTAAAAAAAATAGAAAAAAAATACGGTGACTGAAAGGAATAGCGATGATGAAGTCTTATATAACGTTATGTGTGGGGAGAGCATGCCTTTTAAAGACACGATCTTCATTTTCACCTGTGTACTGAATAACGTCTTGAATGAATGAAGCACTTCAGTTAATACTGAAGATAGTCTTCGTGTGGAGCCACGTACACAGGGTTGGTGGCGTGAAATTCGGAGACGAGTGGATTTTGCATTTTTTATAATTTTTTCAAGAACAACAATAAAAATTCTTTATTTTTTTCTTTGTGAACCGTCGTAAACGGGATGTTATCTTTACCTTGAAAAATGTTTATTTTGGTAGAAATTGCTTGGGTGTTGCGCTAGTTTTATCAGTGATTTGACTGAAATTTTGAGTTTGTCGTAAACTGCGCTCATAACCCCAGTACTATTGGAGTATTGCTGGTTCCAAAAGGCGTTTTTGGCACACGGATACACGTTCTTGGCACCTGAAGAAAACGTATATCCTACAAATTTTGTCTCTTGCTTGCTTATGTAGAATTTGTCGTTTACCACCACCATTAGCGATGACAACTTCCTGCCGGAGACATCTGCTGGCGCTCGTCAGACCTGCAGTGTCACATTTTGTGATGTACGCACCATGGCCTGTGTCTCTCGTAGGCCTCGGTCCTGGACACGTACATCAGTCTCCGACAACCAATGACACTTTCTGAGCGCCCCGCTACTGCGATATTTAACGTGTTCGTAGCGGGGAGCGAGTAACTATTTCGGACGAGTTTAACAATCCTTAACTCCGTATTTAAATGCATACAAGTTCTCGGTAGCATACGACAAAATTAAGAGCTTTAGTGGTTACGTTTTCAATTAAATACTGATTTCCTGTGGTCGTGGAAGGAACAGAGCGTTCGCGAAATGTGGCGGACAAGACGAATAGCATATGATGTCACAAGCAGGGCAGGTATATCTGGCAGAATAAGCCCAAACTCGACCGCCATTGTAAGTGGCTTCAACTGTAACATTTGCCCTAATATAATGACACGTATATTAATTATATTTATATGACAACAAACGTTTAAAAGTAGCTTGTGATCTCTTATTTAAGTAATTATTTACAAAAGCAGATTTCCAAACGATCTGATGCGCTCAGTGCTGCCAACCAAAAGCATTACCCACTGCTTCGCTCGCGTCTCAGTAGTTTTGTTATGATGAGTGATGATGAGTAAGTAAGCTAGTAATTTTACGAGATGTTTGTGTATATAGTGGTGTAAAAACTTATCTACATAAATGCATGCCATGCCGTGATGTAGATACATAATGAAAGTGCTTCCATTATTCTGGTTTATGTCGGATCTGATAGCATGCATTATATGATTTTATTATATTAAAAAGCTTCCTCGATTCGTTACATTCATGAAGAATTCGTATTTTTTGGGGTTTCTGTGGCTGACCTAGTACTCGATGTGAGATTTTGCCATCAGAGCATCACATACCAACCCTTTCTCTCTTCCAATTTAATGCGTTATGGTGCCTACATGTTTGATCCATCCCCTATGATGACTAGTTTTTGATTATCATAGTCAGTTAACAGATCATAATCAAATGCAGCTCCTCTGTTCGTTGTAAAGCCTTCAATAAAGATGGCGTCGTTGGGAGACTTCAACCGTCTTGAAAGCTGTAAGCGACGCGTGACGATCGGCGTCTAAAAATTCAACGTGCTTGTAACCCTTCTAATGTTTCTGTAGCTCTTAAGACCACCTGACGGTCTGCTTCCAAGTTGTGGTGGACATGAGATTGCTCTGATGTTTGTTGGACTCGAGTAACTTTCAAAGCTTGAACTCTCTTACAATTATGCGCAAAATCAGACTTACATTAGCGAGACTTATAGTAACACCGGTGTTAAACGTGGTTCTCGGGCTTACCGTTCGATTTTATTGTTGTATTTGCTGCAAAAGTCTACAGCTATGCCAGCTGGTGTAAGAACTCAATGTCTTAAACCACGCACACAGTAACAATGGATTTGCGCTGTTACTGAATAATATACAGACACTAACAACGGAGACTCCCCATCGCACCCCCTCAGATTTCGTGGTGAAACGGCTCGATGGAGAACCCGTCAAAAACTGAACAAATATCACGTATGAAAAGAGGAAGAAGGTGTTCTGAACTTCGAAAAAAGAAGCTAAATAGAAACAGTAAACAGTCCGAGCTCAAGATGTGCAACATTTTGTAAATTGCAAGACTCACGGCGTCATGGCTGTGTGGACACAGTGTTGGAATGCAAGGTGACAGATCCGTGTTCAAATCTTCCTCGCACACAATTTTTTTTCACAAAATTATATACTTTCCGTCCGGTCACTGAGGAGTCTGTTCTCCTTCTTTAGTCTTGGCAATTGTCATACAATACATTGAATACAGAATATGACTCATGTGGTGAGAATATATTACCGTCGCAAGTAAATGTGTTGAGTAGAGGGAGCAGGCGACATGTCTCATAGACCTCTCACAGAACTGAAGACAGCAAATAAACAGGTTTGAACTATGCTAGAACAAAAGAATTCAAGGGTTAAAAGTTCCAAAACCCAACACAAGAGTCTTCGCATGTGGTGCTTGTGCAGAACAAGCAGGAGGTACATACGTGTGGAGGTCCCTTCGTTACACTTCGCTGTTGCAAACGGACGTTACGCCACGACACAGACACAAATTCGAGTACAGCGAACAGACACGGCAGTGACCGGAGGGACAGTTGATAATTTGGTAAAAAAGGGGTGGGGGTAGGAAGGAGACTTGAACATGCATCTACCCCTGTGTAGTCCAGTACCGCGACTACATAACCACGACGTCATTGCTGCTCAAATTCGCTCGATGTTGCACATCTTGAGTTTCGACCGTTGACTGTTTCTAGTTTTCTTCTTTTTTCACAGTTCATTACACCTTCTTCCTGTTTTCATGCTTGATCTGTGTTCAGTTTTTGACTGGCTGTCCACTGAGTCACATTACCACGGAATCTGACGGAGGTGCGATGGTGATTTTCCCTTGGAAGAGCCCACCGATCATCGCTGCAGCTTCGTCTGCATGCACTCACGCATACCATATTTAAAAAGTTAGTAATATCCAAAGAGATACAACTTTCTAAAGTAAGCTAAAGTCTTCCTCGGGGTTCAAGCTATCTCCATACCAAATACTATCGGAATCCATTCAGCGCTAGAGTCGTGAAAACGTAACAGTTACTTCTGTAATTAATAATACTGGTATTAGTATGGATGTATGGATTATACACACTGAGAATTGAATAAGCAATGTCTGTTGATTACACGTTGAATCATATTACGTAGCACAAATGGCTCTGAGCACTATGGGACGTAACTTCTAATGTCACCAGTCCCCTAGAACTTAGAACTACTTAAACCTAACTTACCTAAGGACATCACACACATCCATGCCCGAGACAGGATCCGAACCTGCGACCGTAGCGGTCGCGCGGTTCCAGACTGTAGCGCATAGAACCGCTCAGACACTCCGGCCTGCCTTACGTAGCACACGTCAACCTACAACAGCATTTCCACAAATGTTATCAAATTCAAATGTGAAAGAGTAAATAGCTTTTTCAAAGAGTTTATTTGCGTAATTTTCCTCAAATCAAAAAATATCTTGCACTGTACATTTTGTTAAGTATCCTGTCTTCGTCATCTGGGTTCAAGCTATATCACGGCAAATTTCATTGGTAATGGTTCAGCGGTTTAGTCGTGAAACGTAACACGGTTAGTTTCATTAGTATGGACTGGCATAAATTAAACACGTTAAGGATTGTATAAGCATTGTATTCTAGCTGTTACCCACGGCTGCACTCGTGTATCTGTAAAATGAAATGAAATGTGCGTATGGATTTATTGGTCGGGAAGCCCCGGTTGGGATGTTCGGACGTTTGGTACAAATCTTTTTATTTGACGCTACTTCGATGACTTGCACGTCGGTGATGGTAAAATGATGATGAGGACAATGCACACACCCAGACACGAACGAAAAAAAAATCCCACTCTGAAGGAAATTGAACCCGAGAAACCATGATGGGCTAACAAGAACGCTTATCGCATGACCCTGAGCCGTTCATGCGAATCTCAACCCAATAAATAAATTATAAGCGACACATGCAGCTCACGGCTAAAATGTCACGGGTTTATGACTGATATTAGTTTGGAAGGATGGATTAAAGGCGTAGAGGACTGTATAAACATTATTTTCATTACGATATTATTACGTCGAACGTAATTACCAACCAATAAACGTAATTTCACAAATGTGATAAAGTTCGAACGTGAAAGAGTAAATAACTTTTCCAAAGAGTAATTATTGCACCATATTTCGCGTTATATTTTTCAAATCAATAAATATATTGTACTAGACACTTTCTAAAGTAGCCTATGTTCTTTCTCACTGTTCAAGCTAACTCCAAACCAAATTTTATCAAAAGGAGCAGTACTTCAGTCGTGAAAGCGTAACAGACAGAGTTACTTTCGCATTTATAATGTTTGTATGGATTGTAGTATCACAGATGACAATCACTTGCAAGAACCAATTTATTGTTCAACTATAAGTGTATCATTCACTTTAATTTGTTGCCTACTGCAGTCACATGACTTCATGTGAAATATGGACTATTTGTTTTAAAATTGTTGGCTTAAACTGCAGTAAACGTTGTTATATGACTGACTTGCTAATTTTCTATTTGTCCTGTTTGCTAGGTAAGCCCATGACTACTGATCTAAAATTGCGGAGACAACGAAATTTTTAAAAAAACACTGTTTCAAATATTTCACCCTCGATTTTCTTCTATTATCTATTTTCAGCCTGCAACATATATAAAGCGGTGAAAAACGAAGAACGAGAAGTTAACGGCGAATAAAGTTTCGCCAAGTTCTTCTGCATCCCGCTCGCAGGACTAGTTCTTGTGACGAGTTAGTGACAAAAAGAAGACAAAGGAGTTTAAAGGACAAAGTTACGCCGAATGAGAGCACTGAAAGGCTCTCAGCTTTTTTCACTTGCCTGACCTATTTTATTCCCGGAGCAACGTGGCGGAGTGCATAACCCTCGGGAAAACGGAACTTCGGTTGACCCACGTCAAGTGTCACATTCCCGCTAGACTGAATGGTGTCATTAGGGTGATAACTAAGTTGTTACCAAGTGTCACACTACATTTGCTTCTTACAGATTGGATCAACGATCGAGTATTACGGAAATACTCCGAGAACTCTAATCTGACTCTCTGGAGAAAAAACGTTCTTTCAGCGAAACACTGTTGAATAAGTCTAGAGAAAAGGCGTTAGCGACAGGCTGCAGAAACATTCTACTGCCACCAAATGGTTCAAATGGCTGTGTGCTCTGTGAGGTCATCAGTCCCCTACACTTAGAATTTCGTAAACCTAACTAACCTAAGGACATCACACATATCCATGACCGAGGCAGGATTCGAATCTGCGACAGTAGCAGCGGCGTGGTTCCGGACTGAAGTGTCTTGAACTGGTCGGCCACATCGGCCGGCTACTGACACCAGTCCAACATACACCTCGCTTAAGGACTACAAGGACAAGATAAGTGAAATCACGTCTCATACGAGAGCATACAAACATCGTTTCTCCCTCGCTCCTTTTGCGAATGGAACAGGAAAGGGAGTGACTAGCTGTGGTGTACGGTATCCTCTGCCATAGACCGTATGGTGATTTGCAGAGTATGTTTGTATCTGTAGGTGTAGATGATAATCACAACAGCGTTTGTACGTTTTCGAAAAGAAGTCAACACACTGCTATTCTGTCACCAAGATAATGAATGTAATTGGAAGAACGTCATCATCGAATCACCAAAAGGTGTTACAATTGATATTGTACACAGGCAACTAGTCTCAATCGAGAGACTATCTTCAGGTCATAGATTAACAGTACGAGGGTCGCTTAGTAAATAAAGCCCCACATTTCCTTCTCAAAACAGATTTATTCTTTTGTATTGAAATTTGGTCATAATATCAATCAACAATTATTTTACATGTAATTCTCTACGTAGTCTCCTTCACATTCTGTGGCCATACGTCAGCGATGTGTAAGAGCATTTATTCCCTGTTGGCAAAAGCTCTTGTCCCATGCTCGTAGCCGTGCTTACAGTGCCTGTATTTCGCTCTGATCATGTTGGAAGTGTGTCGCGGGTAGAGGACCCTGAAATCGCACAAACACGCGGAAGTCTTTCGCCGCCACATCTGGGCTACAGAGTGGATTAGGAAATGTTGGTCATCCCAGTCTCACGATGTGTTCCCACCTTCTGAGACCTGTGTGTGTCCGTGCATTGTCATGTTGTAACAATATTTGTTCTGGATTCTCGACAGACCGGGCACGGTTCTGAGTTCTAGTCCAAGTCTTCAAATATGTCTCTGGGTTAATGATCGGCACTTTTGGCAACACATCGACGAAAATGACGCCATCGCAATGTCGAAAGATTGAAATCCTGATTTTGCTGGCAGACGGGGCTGCTCCAATTTCTTCTTTTCTGGTGCTTGCTGGTAATGTCGCTCCGGTGACCGCTTCTTTATTTCTGGCTGAAAGTGAAGCACTCAGGTTACGTTACATGGTAACGATACGTGACCGAAAGGCCTCCCATTGGCCTCTAACTCCACCAGCAGTTCAGATGAAGTGGCGCTTCTATGAATCTTGTACTCTGTTGCGTGCGTTCGTAGAACCGATCTTGAGCACACCTTTAAGCGTACAAGAGTCTGATTCACTGCACACACACTTCCAATGATCACTTACTGCTGCAGAGCCATTTGTCGAATTGCGACGCGCTGGACTATATGAATAACTGCATCCGCGCGATTCAACATGTAGGGAGCAGTGACTGCTACAGGAATTCCGGAACGTGGCAGATAAACCAGTTTAAGTTAGCTTGTATATTAGGTACCATATATCATCATTAGGCTGGATTAATGTAAAAAATAAATCATTCATGTTGAAAACTGAGTCGAAGTATAGTTTAGATTATTACTACAGATTCTTCTCGACAACAAAAGGAATACTTCGATAAAGTGACAACAGCGGTAGTAGTATTGTGTCGTTTCCCCGTGTTCGTCCACTAAAGTGTGTCTACACACCGTTTATAATTCTTAATAATTTGGTTCAACAACTCAGGTAATTCAGTCGATAACTGTTTTTAAGAGTGTGTAATGCATCTCGAGTGAACAATTGTGTATAAACTCCGTTCAAAGTGCGATGTTTGGGACTCAGTAACGGACATCGGACGTATTCCTTTATAACGACCAAAGTGCGTGTTGTGTAAAAATCTGTTCCACGAGCTGCCTGCTAATACTTCTGCAATACATATCTGAATTAGTACTACAACTAATCTGTTGGAATCTTTAATTTTTCCAATTGCTTTGAAAACTGCTGTACTACGGTCGCAGGTTCGAATCCTGCCTCGGGCATGGATGTGTGTGATGTCCTTAGGTTAGTTAGGTTTAAGTAGTTCTAAGTTCTAGGGGACTGATGAACACAGCTGTTAAGTCCCATAGTGCTCAGAGCCAAAAACTGCTGTCTGCATGTGGAACGCGCAAAAACTTACGAAAATATTTTTAAATTTAGGCATTTCATTCTCGTGAATTTGTAAGGCCATTTTGGCCATAGCCAAATCATATGTCACGATAATCGCTTGTAGTCCACTTTTAAGCTATCTGTCGGGCCATTGGAAATGGTTCATTTATGACAGCATAAGACGTTGGAGAAGAATTTAATGGAGGCAAGTAGGAACTTTCGAGTTCCACCATCATCCGTTAAAAATCATAAAGTTGATTCCCAATCAAAAGTGAAAACAATGAGTTCCCGACAGAGACATTATTCATAACAGATCATTATCAATGGCTTTCTCTGTGGCTCCTTTGTTTCGGTCAGTTACACAGTTAAAGAATCGACGGTAAGCATCTGCATACTTGCTCTCGTTTTAAGTACTATGCTCGTACTCCTCGTGAAATTTTATCAAAGCGTCGTCTGTTTCGTGAAGAAAGTCTATATCCTTTTTCGCTGACGGCTGACGACGAATGTCAACACACAATAACCCAAGTTCCATACATCGGTATCTGTCTTAAACCCATAAACATGTCGAGTTTTGTGCCTAAGAACTACGATTTGTGGACAGCATTGGTTTTCTGTTATCATTTAAAGAAAACTGCTGCAGAATCGCATCGAAGTGTTGTCGAAGCTTTCGGTGAACGTGCTCTTCGGAAAACACAGTGTTTCGAGTGTTTCAAAAAACTCAAAAGTAGTGATTTTGACGTGAGAAACAACGAGCGCTGGAAACCACCGAAAAAGTTCGAAGACAACGAACTGCAGGCCTTATTGGATGAAGATGATACTCAGACTCAGCAGGAACTCGCGGAACAATTGAATGCGACGCAGAAAGCCGTTTCTCTTCGGTTGAAAGCTGTGGGGAAGATGCAGAAAGTGAGAAAATGGGTGCCGCATGAAATGAATGAAAGACAGGAAGCAAATCGAAAGACCATTTGTGAAATGCTGCTCTCCAGATACAAAAGAAAATAGTTTCTCTATCGAATAGTGGCGGGTGATGACAAATAGATATATTTTGAGAATCCTAAGCTTCATAAATAATGGAGGAATCCAGGAAAACCATCGACATTCACTGTCAAGACCAAATCGCTTTGGAAAGAAGACAATGCTATGTGTTTGGTGGGACCAGAGGGGTGTCGTCTACTATGAGCTGCTAAAATCTGGTGAAACCGTTAACACCGATCCACTGACTGGTTCGCTTCAAAAGACTTTGGCGTGGCATTCATAACCTGACGCAGAGGTGGGAGGAATGTGCAAATAGGAATGGAAATTATTTTGAATAAAACATTGTTTATCAGTTTCAAACAACAGGCTTGTAATTATTGCAACGAGATTCCGGTTTCATGCTTCTACACCTGGTAAAATGGAAGAGTTGAAGGAGTCGTAGCATCACTCATCATGATCCTCGTTTTTTGCATGGAGAAATTGATAGATTGTTCGAACTGTGGCGTGCATTGTATTTTTTCCTGAAGCATCATCAACGAATCGATCAAAATTAACAAACGTTGTGTGAGTGATGTGTTCATTTACAACGTCGATAGCCGCTGATATTATTTTATTACCTTGGACTTCTGTATAGCTCACTTCCGTCTTCAGCTAAATTATATAGTCTGCCCGTATCTGCTGATTGTCGTGGTTACTTGACGAGAATTTGTTACAAATGTTATGACAAATCCGAGAATGAAATTTTTCGCAAGCTTACGTCCATGGAGGTATAATTGGTGGAGTTGTCGTGACGTCACAGAATTCAAGCAGGTGTCCGCCATGTTAGTTGCCCAAAATATTAGTTATTAGTGCTAGTGTTTTGATGATAAATGCTAGGTTTCATCATTTACAGGTATATTAATCATTCTGATTGTAGTCTTAAGTGTAAAGAAATTACATTTCATTCATAAGTGGACTAGTTCAAGTGATATTTCCTTTTTATGTACATGAATTTTGGTTGCACTGTTTACTTCTACTATACTGATTTTATTTGTGCCGTTAACTTTAAATTTCCTGCCAGTTTCAACTCTTTAAGCTCTGTTGGCGAACGCTGTGAGAAAGAAAGATTGCAAACTGATCAAATAGCAAAACCTGTTCTCGCAATTTTTGGGTGGAGGACATAGACCGAAAATCAGTTTCGTCAATCCGTATAAAGAAAAATACTGGATTATGATAGCAACCTTTTCGTATTACATGCTTTTCTTCTTGGTTATTCGAAAAGTATAACAAAAGGGAAGTTACATTAACGAGGCGAAATGCGTCGTATTACAGGACCGAATGTGCATTTGAGATCAGAAAAATGCTGAAAATGCCTTACTGGCGATCTGTTACCTTGAAAGCACAGAAAAATTTTCTGCTTAAAACAACTGTTGTGTTCACACAACAGAAATTAAGAATTAGAAGCAATCCTAAATAGCAGTCTGCCAATATTTTGGAAAATAGAAAATTGACCGTGCCAGCTTCAAAGCAACGTACACTCAAAGTCTATAGTGCCATCTCCCCTTACTATACCTCTATACTTACATAAAACATTTTAAGGAACATAAGTAGTATCGCTGCCCAATGACGTCAATTTCATTGCATTCTCGTTAAAGCTGCCGTTAGGAGCTTCCAAGCCACCTATGGGACTGTGCGTAAATTCAAATAATTTCTCAGAAATCCTGCATTCTCCATAAATAATATTCTTTTCTTTGGGCCTTGTCCTGTCTCACGCGGAGTCGGCCGTGTTGTTACGGATTTGCAGTGTTAGTTAGTTGCAGAGGGTAGCTGGACATAAGTAGTGTACCCCAGCTGTCTGCGTCTAGTGTAAGCTATTAAATAGTGTGAACGTTTTCAAATGTCTGTGAGTGGTGTAACTGAGGCGGAACGTGGGGACCATCCCGGTATTCACCCAGCGGGATGTGGAAAACTGTCTAAAAACCACAGCTAGGCTGGCCGGCATAGCGGCCCTCATCGTTAATCCGGCAGGCGGATTCGATCCGGGGCCGGCGTGCCTACACGAGTCCAGAAAGCAGCGCATTAGCGCTCTCGGCTACGCTGTCGGGGGTTTCCAGAAAGGCTACCCTGTCGGGTGTCTCCATAAATAATATCAGCTGTCAAATGATTCGACTGTGATTTGCAGTCCATAGTTTTTATGCAGTTCCTAAAATCATCAAGTGGTTAATCATCAATTTCATGAACTTCTTTTGTTTCTAAATATTTGGCGTTATTTGCCATTAGGTCGATGCCTATCTTATTAACAAGTTTCCTGTACCGTGGTCCAGAAGATGCTTCTATTGTCACGTGGTCACCAGAACTTTTCAGAATTTTTTTTCCACGTACTCGAGTCGGTACTTTTTTTATTCCTACCGAGTCTACTTCAACCTCTCCAAACACATACCAGTGCTTTGTAACTAGAGAACAACTGCGAAAAGTACGTAGCATTATCATTTTCAATTGTTCCTCTGTTAATAAAATCCACAACGTTCTCACAAGGTAATTTATGTTGTTCTCTGTTTTCACATCAACTTGACTGATTATGTTACTTGGTATGTCTCTTCCCTATTTGCTTATATGCTGCAAAACAAATCTTGTGATACGTAATAGTTTAATTTCCGAATTACAAATAACTTAGAGTATTTGAAACTCAGCACAATCATTTTTATCTGAACTAATCGTTCTGATTGACGAAACATAGGACGATACTTATTTTTTTCCCCACTTGTCTTTCGCTTGTGGCGAAAGAACAGACGTACAGTATTGTCATCCGGAGTTGATAACCTGGGTGGAAGAGTTACAGGGGACGAATCTGGAATTTGCGTCAACACTAACATGTTATATGTTGTTCACGATGAGCTGGGTGCTAGCGAGTGAAGAGGGTCAGATAATGAGCCAGGCCTCTTGTCAATAGAATTAGGCATAGTTGATGTTAATGACAGTATGTTGAATAAATAATGTGTTGAACAAATTTAATTATAAATTTTAGTTTCAAACATGATTTATTGAACAAGGTGTGTATACTAACATTATAATAAGTAAACGAAAAGTAAAAACAAAATTTCCTATTAACACGGTATCACTAAAAGCTAAATAATGCTTAGCTAGTGAAAATTAAAAAATAAAACAAAAATTTGTAGTTAAAATTTTAATTAAGAGAAAGCAGTCAAAAGAACAATGATTACAAATATTTCAATTCCTCATTCAAATCTATAGAAAGTAAATTAATTTTACCAGCATTTCGCACCTCTCCCTCATTATTTATTGCACCAGAATGTTCACTCGGTTCCAGACACCATTCAGGGTCCTGGGCTGTAGATCTACGTGGATTCGCATATAAATTTAATTTTATCATCTATATATGTTAGTTAAATATAAAATTTTTATAAATGAACACTGACGGTACATTTACAAGATCATCGGATGAAGAATTTGATATTTATTCATAGAAATCACAAGAGAGTTCCCGTACATACAATTAATTACAACAATAAGCTTCGTATATTTAACAAGTTTACGATAAAACCCAAAGAAAATTTTCAAACTTATGTTTTCTTAATTTAGCAGAGGATTATACTTACTTCATAATTTACGGCAAATGTTAAATATTGTTCGTTATATTTTTGCCTTAATGTCTTCACTTTTTGTAACATGCAGTGATTGTTGGTGTTGTGGTCTTCAGTCTGAGGACTGGTTTCATGCAACTCTCTATGCTACTCTACCCCATGCGAGCCCCTTCATCTCTGAATAACTACTACAACCACCATCCTTCTGAATCTGCTTGCTGTATTCACCTCTTCGGCTTCCTCTACGATTTTTACTCCCCACACTTCCCTCCAATACTAGACTGGTGATCCCTTGATGTTTCAGAACGTATTCCATCAATGATCCCTTCTTCTAGCCAAGTTGCACCACAAATCTTTTTCCTCCCGAGTTCTCTTCAGTATCTCCTCATTAGTTATGTGATCTACCCATCTAATCTTCAGAATTCTTCAGTAGCATTACATTTCAAATGCTTCTCTTCTCTTCTCGTCTAAACCGTTTATCTCTATTTTTCACTTCCATACGAGGCTACACTCCATACCAAAACATTCAGAAAAGACTTCCTAACACTTAAGTCTATATTCGACATTAACAAATTTCTGTTCTTCAGAAACTCTTTCCTTCCCATTGCCTGTATACATTTTAATCCTCTCTACTTCGGCCATCATCAGTTATTTAACTGCCCTAAGATTAACACTCATCTCCTACTGTAAGCTACTTGTTTCCTAATCTAGTTCCCTCTGCACCACCTGATTTGTCTACACTCGGATACATTTGTTTTGCTTTTATGACGTTCATTTTACATCCTACTTTCAAGATTCTGTGCGTTCCGTTCAACTGCTCTTCCAGTCTCTTTGCTGTCTAACAGAATTACGTGTCATCAACGTAAGTCAATATGTTTATTTCTTCTCCCTGAGCTGTAATTCCTTTTCCAAAAAATTTTGTTTACTTTACCGTTTGCTCATTGTATAGCATGAGTAACACTGGGGATAAACTACAGCTCTGTCTCCCTCCGTTCTCAGACACAGCTTCCCTTTCATGCCCTTCGGTCCTTATAACTACCGTCTGGTTTATGTAGTTAATTTGATAGGTCGGTAAAATTCACACCTATCAGTACCTGCTTTCTTTGTAATTGGAATAATAAATTATTCTTGTAATCTGAGAATATTTCCTCTGTTTCATACATCTTCCACACCAGATGGAATAGTTTTGTTCATGACTAATTTTCCCAAGGATATCAGTAGTTCTGAGTGAATGTTAAGGTCAAGGGGCCTTGTTTCTATGTCTTTCAGTGCTCTATCAATTTCTTCTCGCAGTATCATATCTCGTCTTTCATCTTCATCTACTTTTTGCTCTCTTTCTATGTCACTGCCCTGATTTCCCTTGTATAGTACCTCCACATACTTCTTTCGCCTGTCAGATTTCCCTTCCTTGCTTTGTACTGGTTTTCCATCTGCGTTCTTAATATTCTCACAGCTACATCTCTTTTCTCCAAAGGTCTCCTTAATTATTCCGTAGATGCGACCTAATTTCCCCCCTAGCTATTTGATACTCTCTTAAAGCTACCCATTCGTGTTCTAATGTATACCTTTCCTCTCTTTCAGTTAATCGTTGCTCCTTTTGAAATTACCAACACCTTCTGGTTCTGGTTCCTTCAGCTTATCCAGGTTCCCTCTCCTTAACTTTTGCCATTACTTCATTTTTAATTTACAATATTATCAACCTGAGACCTTCCAGTGTCTCCAGATCTCCTCTACGTGTACAACCTTCTTTCATGATTCTTAAACCAAGTTTCACCGATGATTTAATTATGCTGTGTGCAAAATACTACAGAGTGGGTTCCTCTTTCATCACTCCCCCCCCCCCCCCCCCCGTATTCTCCTACTGTTTTTCTTCTCTTCCTTTTCCTAAGGTCAAATTCCAGTCCTCCATCTCACTTAAAGTTTCTTCTCCGTTAACTATTTCAATAACTTCCTTTTATCACATCACACAATGTTTCATCTCTCCCATCATCTGCTGAGCTAGTTGGCATATAAAATTGTACTACTGTGGTGGGTGTTAGCTCCATGTCCATTGTAACTACGACACAGCGTTCACTACGCAGTTCGTAGTAACTTAACTGCATTACTATTTTTATTAATTATTAGACCTACTCCAGTATTACCTTATGGATCTCAACATCTGACAGTGCTGACTGGATGCTGAAGACTACAGATAAGGCCTTTAACACAAACTGCGGCGTTCATCATATTTGAGCCTGAGGGATTTTATACACAAAGATTAGTTTTATCTTTCCATTATTTACTAATGTACGACTTTATATGCATATTGAGTATTAGAAACTGTAGATATTAGTTCGCGAGGACTGGTTTCTTACAACTCACCACGCTAGTCTACACAATACCTCACTGTTTGCGTAACTACTGCACTATACTCCTACTTTACCAAATTTGAGACTAACTTTTAACTCCCCCCTCCCCCTACAATGAACCATGGACCTTGCCGTCGGTGGGGAGGCTTGCGTGCCCCAGAGATACAGATAGCCGTATCGTAAATGCAACCACAACGGAGTGGTATCTGTTGAGAGGCCAGACAAACGTATGGCTCCTGAAGAGGGGCAGCAGCCTTTTCAGTAGTTGCGGGGGCAACAGTCTGGATGATTGTCTGATCTGGCCTTGTAACATTAACCAAAACAGCCTTGCTGTGCTGGTACTGCGAACGGCTGAAAGCAAGGGTGAACTACAGCCGTAATTTTTCCCGAGGGCATGCAGGATTACTGTATGGTTAAACGATGACGGCGTCCTCTTGAGTAAAATATTCCGGAGGTAAAATAGTCCCACATTCGAATCTCCAGGCGGGGACTACTGAGGAAGACGTCGTTATCAGGAGAAAGAAAACTGGCGTTCAACTGATCGGAGCGTGGAATGTCAGATCCCTTAATCGGGCAGGTAGGTTAGAAAATTTAAAAGGGAAATTGATAGGTTAAAGCTAGATATAGTTAGAATTAGTGAAGTTCGGTGGCGGGAACCACAAGACTTCTGATCAGGTGAATAGAAGGTTATTAATACGAGATCAAATAGGGCTAACGCAGGAGTAAGTTTAATAATGAATAAAAAAGTAGGAGTGGGGTTAAGCTACTACGAACAGCATAGTGATCGCATTATTGTAGCCAAGATAGACACGAAGCCCACTTCTACCACAGTAGCATAAGTTTATCTGCCAACTAGCTCCACAGTTGATGAAGAAATTAAAGAAATGTATGAAGCTATAAAAGAAATTATTCAGAAAGTTAAGGGAGACGAAAATTTAGAAGTCATGTGGGACTGGAACGCGATTGTAGGAAAAGAAAGAGAAGGGAAACTAGTAGGTAAGTACTGACTGGGGGTAAGGAGTGAAAGGGAAAGCCGCCTGATAGAATTTTGCACAGACCATAACTTAATCATAGCTAACACTTGGTTTAAGAATCATGAAAGAAGGTTATTTACATGTAGGATGCCTGGAGATACTGGAGGGTTTCAGATAGATTATATAATGGTAAGGCAAAGATTTAGGAACCAGGTTTTAAATTGTAAGACACTTCTAGGGGCAGATGCGGGCTGACCACGATTTATTGGTTATGATTATTGCCGATTAAAAAGGAAGAAACTGCAAAAAGGTGGGAATTTAAGGAGGTGGGACCTGGATAAACTAAAAGAACTAGAGGTTATAGAGAATTTCAGAGAGAGTATAAGAGTACGATTGACAAGAACAGGGGAAAGAAATATAGTAGAAGAAGAATCGGTAGCTTTGAGAGATGGAGAAGTGAAATCATGAGACGATGAAGTAGGCAAAAAGACGAGGGCTATTTGAAATCCTTGGGTAACGCAAGAGATGTTGTGGTTGTGGTCTTCAATCCTGAGGCTGGTTTGATGCAGCTCTCCATGCTATCCTGTGCAAGCTTCTTCATCTCCCAGTACCTACTGCAACGTACATCCTTCCGAATCTGCTTAGTGTATTCATCTCTTGGTCTTCCTCTACGATTTTTACCCTACACGCTGCCCTCCAATACTAAATTGGTGACCCATTGATGTCTCAGAACATGTCCTACCAACCGATCCCTTCTTCTAGTCAAGTTGTGCCGCAAACTCCTCTTCCCCCCAATTCTATTCAATACCTCCTCATCAGTTATGTGATCCACCCTAGATATTGAGTGTAACTGATGAAAGGAGAAAATAGAAAAACGTAGCGAATGAAGCACGCGAAAATGAGATCGACAGGAAGTGCAAAATGGCTAAGCAGGGATGGCTAGAGGACAAATGTAAGGATGTAGAAGCATGTATCATTAGGTGTAAGATAGGTACTGTCTACAGGAAAATTAAAGAGACCTTTGGATAAAAGAGAACCACCTGTGTGAATATCAAGAGCTCAGATGGAAAAACCAGCTCTAAGCAAAGAAGGGAAAGCAGAAAGGTGGAAGGAGCATATAGAGGGTGTATGCAATGGCTATATCCTTGAGGTCAGTAATATGGAAATGGAAGGAGACTTAGATGAACATCAAATGAGAGATATGATACTCCGTGAACAATTTGACACAGCATTGAAAGACCTAAGTCGAAACAAGGCCCCAGGAGTAAACAACGTTCCAGTACAGCTACTGATAACCTTGGGAGAGCCAGTCATGACAAAATTCTTCCATCTGATGAAAAGGATGCATGAGACAGAGTGTAGGATAAAAATCGTAGAGCGAAACCAAGACATGAATACGCTAAGCAGATTCAGAAGGATGTAGGTAGGTTGCAGTAGTTATTCGGGAATGAAGAGGCTTACATAGGATAAAGCAGCATGGAAAGCTCCATCAAACCAGTCTCTGGACTGAAGACCACAACAACAGCAACAACAAGGCTATACTCACCTCGCCGGATGACCTATTCATCCTGCCACGGAACTGCACTAATTATCACTGGATTTTACTTCAACCTATCCATTTCCCTTTGTAAATTTTCTAACTTACCTTCCCAATTAAGGGACCTAACATTCCACGCTGTAGTCTGTAGAATACGTCTTGTTTTTCCTGATAATGCCATCCTCCTGAGTACCTGGAGGTCGTAATACGGGACTATTTCACTTTCGGCATGTTTCAAACTAGAGGATGCCATCAATATTTAACCGTACAGTATAGCAGTACGCTCCTTGCTTTCCGTCGTTCACAGTACCAGCACAGCAAGGCCGTGTTGGCTAATGGTACAAGGCCAGATCATTCAATCAACCACACATTTGCACCTGCAACTATTAGGAATGTCTGCTACCTCTTTCAGGAAACATATGTTTAACTGGCCTCTACATATATACAACTCCTTCATGTTTGCTCCTACAGTACAGCTACCTGTGTCGAGGTTCGCATCCCATCCCACAGTGACAAGGCAGTATGAGACTCAAGTGACTCTTTAGTTAGCTTAACATCTTTCGGGACACTAACTACAATTGTTAAATGTTTCACTTTAGAAATCACTTATTCCTTTATCACTCAAAGCACACAAACACAATTCATCTTCTTTTTATAAATTTTCAACAAAACGCGCATGTGCAGGTTAGAAACCGAGTGGTATAGTTGCAAACTCTGAATACTGCACGGTTGTCAGGCGAATGCTCAACTTAAGCGCTAGCGCCGTGCTTGTGACTGAGCTGGCGTTGAAACAAAATCGCAGCAACGCTACGATCTGCTTACTTTTGCTGAGGCAATCCTACGACATCGGTTGGCAAGAAAATTATCAACATTTTTAATATAATTACATAAGTAATCTCGATGAGGGTAATTTATTCATACGTGCTTAGCTGTCTGCACCTGGCACCCTTTCATTATAACCTGGGAAAAGGTAGACAATATTTTCTTGGAGCTTTAGTTACATCTTCTACTCGAGAACGTTCGTCCAATCAGCTAATGAGGATACGAGTAACTGTAAATTTGGAAGAGTCATGGAACTCGATCGGGAAATAGTCGAAGAAAGACATCATTTAAGTAACTACAGTTTTTAATTGCTCGTTTGAGCCAGAACTGGATGATGACTTGAATGAAAGCACATTACTCCTAAGTATGAGCTCGAGCACAGCCAGACAGATACTTAAGTCCAGGCCCCAGGGCTGACCTGCACACACGTCCCTCCTCGAGCGCTGTCTGGACTGAACTTCGCTGCGGGCCAGGCCACCACTGTCTTTTATCTGTGTGGCAGGCTGTGTCGCCCCTTCAAAGGTGGTGCTTCTGGCCACCGCACTTTGGGGTCTCGTATGTGACCATATATGGTCCCCACCGCCATCTTGCTGCGCCTCACGGCTTCTCTACGTGAGCTCACGTGATACCTTGTGAGTCTAGGAAACATTGCCAGCCAGCGCCCAAGTAAAATTTATTGTTTGTTGCATTTTCTAAGTATGCACCAACGTATGATCATTGTCTGATTTGCCCCCACTGACACGGGAGCCACTGCGATGATGCTATAGCCCTGCCTGCCTGTGCTTTTGTAGCGAACCACTGCATAAACTGGCGACCGCAGCAGCTAGGCAATGCCTCCTGTGAGGATAATGAATACTTGCCTCGTAGAAATACTGTGCAGTTTCCAAAATACCACCCAACACAATACCCAAGAACCTTTCAGGAAGTTATTATGTCAGGAAAGCCTCAAACAGTACACATCAAACAGTATTCAGAAGCAAATATATAGAGCCTTTTCACCATTTCATTCTGTTGTATTTTATAATTACCAAATAACGTCAAAAACGACTGAACTTTTCTCATTGTGTATCGGAACGGGACTCACACCCAGAAGCATTGCCTTTTGCAAGCAAACTCTCTATGAACTGTTCAGTCCAGGCATGATTCGCGATATATCCTCGCAGATTTACTTCTGCTGGGATCTCTCTCCCACTTTAGTAGGAGGCAAAGGTTTCGCTTTCGAGTCCTAGTCCGGAACAAAATTTTAATTCGACGGGAAGCTCCAAATGAGCGCACAACCTGCTGCAAAGTGAAAATTCATTCTGAGCTTTCTTCGTTCAGTAGAGCTGCCGTTTTCACTGTTAAATGGGTTATTAATGAATATTATTTCATCAATTTACTTCTTATTTGTACACAGTCTAGGATTTTCCTTCGTGCAGGTATTGTAAAAAATAAATTATGTTTCACTTATAAGATATTTGGCCTCTATCCTGCAAGAACACTCATAGGAAAAATATACACGTCCATTTTGGGACCGCATCAAAGTGAAATGAAAATAAAACCAACAAAAAAATAAAAATTAACGTACCGGGAATAGGTAAACTTCCCATGTTGGCAGACGACGCCACCGTCGCTGCCCTCTCAGAACAACGTCCCCACCACATGAAGTATAGAACAATCCACCACGAAGACCCCTACTTTCTTCTCGAGAATCCTTGAGGATGACACTCCGTTGTAGTTCCATTCCGTTTAGATGCAGGGTTGTGTGGCTGTCGTCCTTTGAAATTCTTTGTCGACTGCTTTGCGACTTCCTTCCGTAAGTTCCAGCGTGAACAGACATCTATTGAGTCACCGAAACTGCGAATATAGCATATTTGCCTTTGTTTCACTTCTCATGTCCTGCCTAAGCGTGCAGAGGACTTCTGATGTACACAGCGACGCCACAGTAATAGTTCAGCGCATCTGCAGCTAACGCAACCTCAGCGGGTCACATATCCAAAATCTGTGTAAATAAAGCATTTCTCTCGGGAAAACCAACTCTAACGCCGAGTTTCATGTTCCAAGTTTCTTCTCGTTGATGTGAATACATCAAAGAGCTGTAGGTTTGGCATAGCATACAATAAATGAGGATTCCAGAATGAGATTTTCACTCTGCAGCGGAGTGTGCGCTGATATGAAACTTCCTGGCAGATTAAAACTGTGTGCACGACCGTGACTCGAACTCGGGACCTTTGCCTTTCACAGGCAAGTGCTCTACCATCTGAGCTACCGAAGCACGACTCATGCCCGGTCCTCACAGTTTTACTTCTGCCAGTATCTCGTCCCCTACCTTCCAAAATCTCATTCTGGGAACCTCCCCCACGCTGTGGCTAAGCCATGTCTCCGCAGTATCCTTTCTTTCAGGAGTGCTAGTTCTGCAAGGTTCGCAGGAGAGCTTCTGTAAAGTTTGGAAGGTAGGAGACGAGATACTGGCAGAAGTAAAACTCTGAGGACAGCTCCACAACCTGCACAGATGGTAGAGCACTTGCCCGCGAAAGGCAAAGGTCCCGAGTTCGAGTCTCGGCTGGGCACACAGTTTTAATCTGCCAGGAAGTTTCAATAAATGAGGAGTTTGTGTGATTTGCAAATTAACTTGTACATTACTTCATTTTGGCATACCAATATACAACCAAACCGTTTAAGCTGCATATTTCTTGGGTAATTATCGCGATCCGTTTGTCAAATGATTATTTAATCTTGATAATTTATCGCTTCTTTAACATTATTGATGACTTGCTGATAGTAAATATATAAAGTTGCACAGTGGTTCGAATTCGACATTAACTGTAACTCTCCCTCTAACTGGCTCGGTATATCAGTTCGAAGGTCTGTGGAAGGGTGGAAGGCGAGGACATACCACTTCCAATACGACCATTCTTAGTAAAGCACTTTTGTGCCAAAACAAACCTTTAGGGCCGGCCGGAGTGGCCGAGCGGTTCTAGGCGCTACAGTCTGGAACCGCGAGACCGCTACGGTTGCAGGTTCGAATCCTGCCTCGGGCATGGATGTGTGTGACGTCCTTAGGTTAGTTAGGTTTAAGTAGTTCTAAGTTCTAGGGGACTGATGACCTCAGAAGTTAAGTCCTATAGTGCTCAGAGCCAAACCTTTAGGGCTGAAGACAGCTGTACAGCTAGTTATTAATCGTCCCAAACCCTTCGACTGATTCGTGGTTCATCAACAGTAGGTAACTGCGCAAAACATTTCTCTAAGCGCCTGAATTTAAAAGAAATGAATCGCACAAACCGTACAGGACTTCTCCGCATTTCTGACGCTCGATGACGACTCGCCCATGCTGTTCTGTTTATTTGGCCACCAGTGTGTGTATTTATCAACAATCACAGCCAGACATGGACCATAATCTAGTCCACTCTGGCAGACTGCTAGAGCCCACCAACGGGAGAACGTGTTGCCTTCCGTAGGGATCGAATTCTCTCGGCGAGATATTTTTAATTTGCATTGGACCCACTGATAAGCCGGACTTCTAGTTTCGGAACTGTTGGAAAGAAAGATTTGTGATGATCGATCAGTCGTATCTGTGAAGATGGTATCGTAAGGTGTGAAGAAAAGTGTTTGTTATCCAACGTTCCTGCTCTCATTGTTCACGAAAATTGAATTTATAGAGAATTCCGCTGTAATTGCAATCCACTAAACAAAAATTATAAGTTTACTGCAGAGTGTTTGAAATAATAGAAGAGCATGAAGCGTAACATCAATAGTGCTTAGATTTATGTATCAAAGGCACCTGGATTTTATATTGCTTTGAATATGAATGTGGAACAGGTGTTTCTTCAATTATATCCAACATCTGTTGTTAGTATTTCTTGTATTCCTTCCCTTTATTTTGAAAATAAAACATTTTAAAAACGTATTTCCACTCTGCTTACGAAGTCACAACTCTACAACCTGCTTGTGTAGGCACTCTGCTTGCCATGCTCGTATTCCGTTACACTAACATTTCGCGCCAAAACTCCCGAAACACGATAAAAACAGGGCTATTGTTTACTAACAAATATTTATGTATTTTAGCAAATTGTATAACTGTAATCACTACAATAAACGAATATTATGAAAATTAATTTTGTAAGATGCCTTTACTACTTTTGAAATCTTTTTGGTTCTATATTTTAATTAGAAAAGATAAATGAAAGCTTACTAATATCGGGGTTTTTGACGCAAAAGGATCACATGCATAATTATTACTGACGTAATCCCTATTCCAAAAGTAAATCTATAATGATTATTTCTGAACTATGTGTACGAAAATGATAAATTTTACTTATCAATAAAATGAACAGACCGTTCTCGTGAAAGAAATTCCCGTACCTTAAACATATTACAGTCGACGCAAGCTACCTTCGCAGAGGTTGCTCATTCACATCGTCAAGACCATAGTACTGGAGAGATATTTACCTTATTGAAGACAAAGGAAACTACAGATTCCTAGCCGCTGTGTATTAGGTGTATAATTGAAGGCTGATTTTGAGGACCTTTCAGACTCGCTTACTTGTTACATGTCGCACAATATTGTTAATGCCTAGCTAATATGTATCCTGTGAGAGGAATGTTGACTATTAGTGAAGTGGGACGGTATCGTCATATCACAATTAGAACAGTATTCAGATGGAGAGGTGTCCAAATCCTCGCCCAACCATCACATTTCTGTTCTTTCCTTAAATTAAAAGAGGTGAGTGCTGAAATGATTACTTCAGCGAGACAATGACACCAGAAGAATTAGTCATCAGTCTCTAATTCGTTGATGGATACTAAAATTCTACTCTAACTCGGTGGCCAGTTTGGAATACAGGCAACGACTAATCGTTTAAGGGAATGAAATCTAGAGTTCGTGTCATACCAATTGTTACATCTTGGTCTGTCAATGAAAGACATATAACTTGTGTTGAAGGAAATTACAAGCAGCTGCTGAACGCGCGGGGTATAGCCCGTGGACAAATTTGCCTCTGGATAGGTTAGTTGATGTCTGAATTAGGGATCCGAGAACTTATTGCTCTCCTTGGTGACTTTCAGAAATTGTGGAGAAAACCGGGCCTTGTCTTTGGATGTCGACTGTGTTCAGTCTGCTGCGTATTTCGCATACGTGATATGTAGTTCAGTGCAAGGTCATCTAGGATGTGCAGGTGTGCTGCAGGAATGATTGCTCTTACAATGTCGCATCTGAACATTACACTTCTGTAGAACTGATCTAATTGAAGATACCGTCGGTTAATGCGATTACATTTATATCTACGATTACGAGTGGTAGCATATAACTAAACTAAACTCCATCAGAACGGACCTTGGAGGCCCACGGTACCGACCGGCCGCCGTGTCATCCCCAGACCACAGGCCCGCATCTCGTGGTCGTGCGGTAGCGTTCTCGCTTCCCACGCCCGGGTTCCCGGGTTCGATTCCCGGCGGGGTCAGGGATTTTCTCTGCCTCGTGATGGCTGGGTGTTGTGTGCTGTCCTTAGGTTAGTTAGGTTTAAGTAGTTCTAAGTTCTAGGGGACTGATGACCATAGATGTTAAGTCCCATAGTGCTCAGAGCCATTAGAACCATTAGCCCAGACCACAGGCGTCACTGGTTGGGGATATGGCGGGGCATGTGGTCAGCATACCGCTCTCCCGGCCGTAAGTCAGTTTACGAGATCAGAGCCGCTACTTCTCAATCAAGTAGCTCCTCAGTCTCCCAGTGATACCACATACGTCGTATAAACTTCATATATCTTCACTCCAATTACATGTACCGACTGAGCCACAAAGAAAGACGTCACGTACTTTCATTTCATTTTATTCCAACGAAAGATAAACACACGACAGTACACATAAAAAAATACTATTTTTTAATAACCTTGACACTTCCAGTTGTTCTTACGCCTGCTTTCAAAAATCGTTTAGCAAAAGAAAACCACGTTACCCAACAGGTCTACTAGAGGATGCCTACATTACGGTTGTGTTGCTCTGAGGTATTTTTGGCTGGACCGAGATTTTGTACAAAAGTTCAATCTTCTTCTCCGAATGTGAAAATATTTTGTTGAGTCCACCTACGTAGGGAGAAATGATCATCGCAGTATAATAAGAGAAATCAGAGCTCGCACGGAAAGATTTAGATGGAAGTCTTACCGCGTACTGTTGGAGAAATAATCCGAAGGTGGTTCGATGAGCCCTCTGCCATGCACTTAAGTGTGGACTGTAGAGTGGTCTCTTACAGTCCGCTAAGTTGATCAACTCATGATAAGCGGTAATGTTATAATGTGCTATCTTTGGCGAGTTTTTTATGCACTAGAAATGGTGTGATCTGTATTAGCAATACGCGACATAAATAGATTTCTGTGTTTCTCCAGACAGCGCGTTGCAACGTTTAATGGTACCTCTCGGCATTCTTTCTCATCTCTTTTGCCTCCAACAGTCGTCCATTCATACTCAGACTCTTGCATTCCATGAACTTTTACCGGGACGCTTTAGTTTAATTTACGATAACATGCATTTTAATTATTTACTTCAACACAAATGCAGAATCTTTCTGCTGAAATGTCTTAAATTTCTTTAATAGCTTATTAGCAACATTAGTCGAGTACCAGTCATCACTAATTTCGGATGGCATTAAACTCACATTCTTTGCATTGAGATAGATTTTTTTTTTCGCCTGACTTGGGCAAGAGATTTTAAGACGTTGATTAATTAGACGAGCTCCGTTCTCATAAATGTAAAAGAGCCATTGAAGAAAGTTACTGAAACCACCTGCGTGCGAAAAGCTGTCCGGTCCCAGAAAATTAAGTATGAGCCGGGCAGACTTTTAAGATCTAAGTTAACAATCCATATGTGCGCAGTTTTAATGCATAACGCGATTTCTAAGGCCCTAACTAGAGATCTTAAAGGGGAGAGTCACACAAGACTTTGTTCTAATATGAATGGAAGGTGTTTAACAGAAACAATCTTTCAGTAAACACAATAAAACACAGTACAAATGGACAGATTATTCAAGATAGCTGAATGATTTATACACTCAATGAGTATAACTTAAACTACTGGATTTTGAATGACTGGCAGAGATACTTTCCCCCACCAGATAACTAATCCCTTCTGACGCAAAATATCAAACAGTAAATTGGTCTAAAAATACGTTAACCCCAAACGAGGACAGTGACTGGATACCCGCTGGTTAATCAAGAGGCTCGTGCACTGACTTTGGATGTGAGGCAGATAATTTCACAGAAATCCACAGGTGCGAACCAAGAATCCCCTATCACGCTGGTGGCGCAACTTATGCTCACCGTATTTATCCTCGGACAGCCGTCGCTGGACGCCGCTGGCATGTGGATAGCTCAGCTGTAGAGGAAGTCGGCGCGTTGCTGCGGCTGCAACTCAGAACCCTGGTCGCCTGCTGAGATGTGCTCTCCGTACCGCGACTTCAGCGCCCTGACTGTGCGCTCTCGCATTCCGCCCACCGCGAACTCTCACCGCCATCCGTTTCCTAGCATCATCCTATGCCCAGAAATACTTTCCTGCCAAGCCGTGCATGTTTGCCAACAGCGAAAGCTGTGTACGCGGCGGCCCATTAACGTTTATTCCCTCCAGCACACAGAATCCCGTCAACACAACGCATCATTATACCAATCCAATAATATCGCAAAATCTCTTTTGCACCTGAACAAACAGTCGCTTCAGATTTGCCTTCGTGATGTCACTGACTAATTTACCAGTGACGCGTTTTCATGCCCTCTCATCACAGGTAACCCCTATGTTTGCGTGGTAGAGTAATAGTGGTGTACGCGTACGTGGAGAACTTGTTTGCGCAGCAATCGCCGAAGTAGTGTAGCTGCGGCGGAATAAGGGGAACCAGCCCGCATTCGCCGAGGCAGATTGAAAACCGCCTAAAAACCATCCGCAGACTGGCCAGCTCACTGGACCTCGACACTAGTCCGCCGGGCGGATTCGTGCCGGGGACTAGGCGCTCCTTTCCGCTCCGGAAAGCCGTGCGTTACATCGCTCGGCTAACCGGGCGGGCAAGAGAGCCGCACTCGAGGCTTAGCCCGTTATTTCAGCACTCCGTGTTTCTTTGGAAAAGCAAGCGATGGTTACCTATCAAAGCTGTTTTAGAAACATAGCAAATCGGCGCTCTCCCACTGTAAGATGGGCTAATCGGCCACATTTCTGTATTAGGCAGGCCTAGGATGTAAAACACGCAATAGTTCTGGCCGTCCTGCCTGTGCGCTAGTGACCCAGCTTACGCGAACACTGGTTTCTGACGCCGTAGTTCGTAGCAATCTACCTGTCCTGTCCCAAATCCAAGGTTATTTGCCTTCCCTGACTCACAAACTTCCAGCGTCAAGTTAAAATGAAAAGAAATGAGGATAGAAAAGGCGCAGAATGTCCGGTCTCTGGTATTAGATGTGCTTTAACAGACATTGCCCATGTAATCCGCACTGTTATATTATTCAGACTTGTTTGATGAACAACACTCTAAGCAAGTGGGTTGTGTCTTTAATTGTACTGCTTGGTTACCTAAGAAGTAGTGAGTACTGTCACTTTCAGATGCTAGTCAGTTGTCAAATTAAACACCTTTCAGCTGTCTAGTTTCCAAACCCATTGTATTTGGCTACCAGTTTCGGCGATTTACTACGCCATCTTCAGGCCCCTGACCGAAGTGTAGGAAGGTTCCATCCCAGTTCTGATCAAAACAGGGGCCAGAAACACTGGTATTAGTAGATTTCTGCTTGCTATAGCGATAACTTCAACCATCATCTGCCGGCTGTTCAGCAGATGATGGTTGAAGGTATCGCTATGCCTCAGTTGTTTCCTGAAGATGGGCCAGTAAGCTGAAACTAGTTAGAAATGAACAAAATTCCGTAGAACAAAAACAATGTCCTTGTAATTCAACCTTAAACAAGAGAAATATTTTCGCCAATTAATGAGCTGGATGAATAAAATTAATTTCTTATTAATAAATTTATGTTTGTGATAGGTTTTTGCACATTTATCTGCTAATTCGCTCAATCGCCACAGTTTGGATGAGGATCTAACAAGGGACAAAAGACTTTCATTGGAATATCTGCCCTTAAAGAATTTTATTTACTGAAAACGTATGCAAGGGAGACAAACACAACTTGATATTGAGGTCAGAGCAAAAGTTTCCAGATAATCGTAGGTTGGAAATTCGCTGTTGTGAAACCGCAGTCATTAAACGATTGTCAAGCGTGTGGATGTGTGTGCATTTAAACTAACTTGCCACCAACTAATAGCTGTTACGATAAAGAGCGCAGCTAACAGTTAACGAAGCCGAAATAAATGTTTATAGCTTGTAAGTAGGCTGTTTATGTTTTCTCTATGTAAGTAGGCTGTTTATGTTTTCTTATTGGCAATGTTACGTAGCGCTCAATATGAAAATCACTGGCTGTGCTGTGTGCAGTCTGTGGCTGCTTTGCATTGTTGTAATACTCGCCATTGTAGTGTTAGGCAGCTGGCTGTGAACAGCGCGTAGCGTTGCGCAGTTGGAGGTGAGCCGCCAGCAGTGGTGGATGTGTGGAGAGAGATGGCGGAGTTTTGTAATTTTTCATGAACTGGTATATTTATATATGATGATATCAAGGTAAATACATTGTTTGTTCTCTATTAATATCTTTCATTTGCTAACTATCCCTATCAGTAGTTAGTGCCTTCAGTAGTTTGAATCTTTTATTTAGCTGGCAGTAGTGGCGCTCGCTGTATTGCAGTAGCTTGAGCAGCGAAGATTTTGTGAGGTAAGTGATTTGTAAAAGGTATAGTTTAATGTTAGTCAGGGCCATTCTTTTGCAGGGAATTTTGAAAGTCAGATTGCGTTGCGCTAACAAAATATTGTGTGTCAGTTAAGCACAGTCATGTAAAATTGTTGAAAGGGGACGTTTCATATGTCGACCCTTAGCCTAGGATACCTCACTGGAATCTTCTGATTTTTTCTTGTAGTTTGTGTATTTAGTGTAGCTTTTGTTTATTGCTAGCGCGTAATTGTAGAGAGAATCTCCTTTGTAGTTGTAGTTTTTCATTGTTGTAGAGTAAAACAGTTGTGGCATGCATGTAGATTTGCACCAAGTATTTCGCAGCTGCAATTAACTAGACATTATTTCCATTGCTACGTTATTTTATTTTGCTCTTCAAATTGTGTTTTTCTGTGTTGTCGTGTGAAATACTGTGACAATAATGGCGTGTGAAAAACGTAATACTAGGCTCCAAAGTAAACTGAGAAATGACAGTGAAAATGAAAGCAGTATGTTAGCGCCACCGAGTAATGAATTAACTGATGTTCAAAGTAGTAATTTGGTAATTGTGCATAGGGAAATGGAGCGGGCGGCAAACAATGGCGTGGACAGTGAAACAATTAGTGAAGAGGGAAGCATTATCGATCGATCGGTCGGCAATAGCTCGCCTCAGGAAGCCGAAATGACACGACACGATTTCGCAAATACTGTAGATTCAGGTTTTGGATCCTCACCGTTTTCTCAAATAAGTCAAGACACATTTTCTGCTTGTCAAAATGTGAATGTTTCCGGTGCAAATTCACAGCCGAAAAGCACTGAGGAACATATTTCAGACACCAATGCATTGTTATTACAATTAATACAACAAATGGGACAAACACAGCAAAAGCTTCAAAAGTTAGACACAATGGAACAAAATCAGAGACAAACACAGCAAAAGCTTCAAAAGTTAGACACAGTGGAACAAAATCTTAAAAAGTTAGACACAGTGGAACAAAATCTTAAAAAGTTAGACACAATGGAAAAAAATCTTCGGAAGTTAGACACCACACTTGAACAAACACGTGAAGATTTAACTACTGAGTTACATAACATTGAATCGAAATGTCAAAAAGTGTGTAATGACGTAAAAACACAAATTTGTGAGCATTTTCAGCCTATTTTTTCGCGGCATGAAAATGCATTACAGAATCACGAAGCAGCCATAAAAGAACTGCAAACCATTGTTCATGAAAATCATGAGACCTTGTGGGCTAAAATTGACTCAGTTGCATCTACCGATTCGGTTACACAACTTGCAAAAACTCAGGAAAACTTAAGGGACACAGTAGATACTCTGAAAATTGGTTCAGAAAGACACATGGAGGAAATTAGTTCATTATCAGAGAAAGTAGCCGAACTTTCGGATCAGGTCACTAACTTATCTACGAAGGTAGATGATAATCTGAATGACACAAAACCGGTAGTCTTTAATGACACAGAAGAGTGCGAACAAATTAAGAAACTGAAACAAAATCTGAATCAAATTAATACGCAACACCAAAGAGAAATCCGGGAAGTACAAGAACAGCTGACACAGGTAATACAAGAATTACGTATTTCAGAGGACACTCGCGCTCCAACACGGGAAGAGGGACTTAGAAACACGGAAAAGCCGCAAAATAATAACACAGGGCATTTCGGAAGTTATGAAAGAAATTGGCAATGTGCACCGAATTTTGAGATGGAACGGCCGACACGACCTAACAATGACCGATATGCGACTCGCCGACATGACGATTTTGACTATAAGCTGTTCATTACTACACGTAAATTCAAAACATTTAAGAATTCTGGCAACGACATTCATCCACAAGCATGGCTCCATCAATTCTCTCATTGTTTTCCTCCCAACTGGTCGTTGGAACACAGATTAGAATTTATGTGTGGCTACTTGGAGAATGAACCAGCTGTAAGAATGCGATCGGTAATTCACGATTGCCACAGTGAAGGAGAATTTTACCATGCCTTCCTCTCAGCATATTGGTCTCAAGCCACACAAGACCGCGTAAAACATAACATCATAATGATGAAACATTTCGAACAATCTGAATTTTCCAGTCTTGTCAAATATTTTGAAGACATGTTGCACAAGAATCAGTACTTATCAAACCCATACAGCCCCTCAGAACTCATCCGCATTTGCTTAATCAAACTGCCTAAACATTTACGACATATTATTTTAGCAGGACGTTGCAAAGACGACATTGAAGCTTTTCAGGGACTGTTACAAGAATTAGAAATTGACACTGACAATCGCGGAACGCGAAACCAGGAACACAACAATTACAGGTCACATCCGTCGCAAATCCGCGATGAAAGAAGTAATAACTGGACACGACAAGGCTATTCTCACAACACAAATCGTGACCAAAATAGACAACACCCGTATGACAACCGTTGGCAGAGTAATAATAACTACAGGGAAAGATCACCTCTCCGTGGTAATGACTATCACAGAGACAATCAGAGAAACAGACAATATGGAAACCAAAATAAATATTATCAGGGGAGACAGAATAACTTTAGACGCAACGGTCCAGCGCGCAGTTTCGATTCAGGGAGAAATTCTCCACCACGTGACCGACAAGAAAGAAACTATGGCATCTACCGACATGACGACAGACGATATGATCGTAACGATAGACCTGAACTGCATCAGAACTGGCGGGATTCAAACAGAGCAGGGCCCTCTCGTCACGGTGAATTTGTAGAAGTTAGGTCTCCTAATCCCAATAACAACGCGCGCCAACAAAGAGACAGACAATGACTCGCGCCGCAGGCACCCACGTGCGCCGGCTGGCTCAGAGAAAAATAACATTGACGCTAACCTTGTGAAAAATTTCAGTATTCTTTACCGACGTATACTGCATGATAATTGCGTTCAAGCTGAAATTCTGAGTACTTTGAAGAGTAAAGGACTGCACCACGTTTCTCATGTAAAACCGTTTATTGAAAGATAATCTGCTTTTTAACTTTTTCATTGCCATAAAACTTTTCACTTTACATTACTAGTATGCTTGTCAGATTTAGAATCTGTTAACATGTAACAATGTTTGAAGTGAAATATCCAGTCAAGAACCAAGAGAACTTATTTAAACAGAAATTACGAATGCATTGTTATAGTGAACAGACGACACAGTGTTGTATTTGTACATTCTTGCTTGTTAGTTGCACGATTATGTAACGATTATAAGGCTCACATACTTAGAACATACCAGCACTGCTAATGAAATTTTCATGCAACATTTTGGTTTGCTTGAGAGTGGATCCTGGATTTGAGGTGCTTTCTGTGAAATGCCAGATGACACAGTGGTTAGTTTATGTGACAGCTACACGATTTTATCAGGACGCTGCTAATGCGTGACAATTTACAATGTTGCTTTTGCGGTGTATCTGTTTTATATCTGCACAGTTTTTTCTGAATTCTTCTATAAAGTGAGACATGTTTTAGTGGTGACTATTGTGGTATAGCTACAAGGAAACAGCCTTTTCTGTAGCACAACAATACGTTACAGGACAGTACTTTCTTCATCACGGCAATAAGCGTAATAAGTATGATATATATACGCAAAGCATTTCACTTTGTTTATCATGAGGTAAGTGCATTGACTTCTGCAGAACTTAGCTTTCGGAGGACAATAACTACGACACTTCCCAGAGATTATCTTACAGCAAGACGCACATTTAGCGCTACAGGACATGTATTTCAGTGATTAATTTTGTACTTAAAACATTTATTTTTAAAGATTTTTGAATTACAAAGAAAGTTTTCAGTGATACATTTCATTTCATTGCTGTAATCTGTAACACCGAGGGTATAATTACATTAATCCTCAGGGGGTACACGTTTACTTTGTGTACCATGTGTGTGGCAACCACAAGGAACCCTAGCTAATATGGTATTTGCTTACACAACTTTACACATCGGTACCATATTTCTCTAACACATAATTACACAGCTATCTGATCATTTAACTGAGACAGACAAACGTTTTTACTACATCAGTGACAGATGCTTACGTAATTACACAGTTGGGTAACTTCACACTTATGAAACTGTATTTTGTCTGTACTGTGTGAACTCTTCATATTTTTTTTTCGGAATCATTGTGATACTATGAGAGCTTTGAATGATGTATTTGGTATGAGATCATGATTTTTAAAGTACGTTTGAGGCAGCTGACACTTTTGAAATGAGCAGAGAATTTTTTTAGGCTTAGAAATTATTACAGAAAGCTACGACGTTTTTGAGATTTGACTGAGGTGCTATGATGTTATTATTACGACGACGATGTGTACTATGCTGTTGAGGTATGTTTATGATAAATAAGCTGATGCTATATGAGGAATCTGATTATGCTATGTAGCTATTATGATGAAATATTGAAGATGTGTTGATGAATATGAATATGTATATGTGTAATAAGGTAAGGAATAAGGAGTAGGGGTTAGGGACTCTGATTTATGAAAAGGTTGTTGGAAACCAAGAATCGTACTTTAAGAGTTATGAAATGTGTGTGTATATGCATGAATGTATCACAATGCCACTGAAAATTTTTTTGGACACTGTTATATTTATAGGGTTTTGTTTCTACTGATTTGCAACGCTAATTCTTGACCTGTGAAATATTTTTATATGAGACTACCACGGTAGCAGAATCTCCTGTCGTAAATATTTCCGTACGAAAGTTAAGTGACCACCTGCACGTAATGCGTCGCGGGCACCCAGCTGTGTCAGACGCCTGGAGAAAAAGCCATTATTGCGAGCCCTTTTCAGCGGCACAGGTAGCACAAAAAAAAAAGGGGAGGCCATTATCCTTGGAAATATTTGTACATCTGCAAACCTGATAATGACAAGTGTCTTTCTATGAGAGTTGAGAGCTACTGACTTACGAAATGCCACATGACTATTGAATGATGTTTTTATGCTTTGGTTTGCGTAATTGCTTATTTCACTTGATATCTGGTTTCCAGCTGTGTTGCAGCATTGCTTTTATAAAATGAAATGCATTTGCTAATGTGAACACTTTCTGTCAACAGATCTATTAAATAATTATTTTATGATCCACATTCTTTAAAAAAGGAGCACTTGGAAAGGAAAGAACAATAAGAAGGAACTAGTAACTGCATTCATAATTTTCTTTTCAGGTAATTGGTAAGTTTTTGGTAGAATAACTTCTTGTGGTGCACCACTTTAATTACATAGACATTAAGATGTGAATATACATTTCCCTTATCTTCATTGTTGTTTAGTGTAATATTTTTTCTGCTTGCGCTATGTCATGTTTAGGTATAAGTTGCTGCTGTTTGCCAGGCATAGTGTTATTGAATTTGACTTTTGCTCATTTATGCTGCTAGCTTTGCCAATTTGCATTTTTTTGCATTGCTGTTTGTGTTGATTTGTTATGTGATGCTGCATTGCCTCGTCCCTTAGTTTAGCATCTGAGCTCAGTAGATTTAAGTTAGCTTAAGAGGGGGTAGCCTCTAAGAGAATGAGTTGCGATGAATTGGAAGAAATGCATTGAGAAAACAGGTTTAGGTAGGATTTTCTTGGAAATAAATGTTGAGGTAAGAAATGTGTGAACATATAAATACAGAAAGCATGCTTAGATAGAATTTTTGTGGTGGAAACAAAGGATGAAATAAGAGGAAAGATATATGAAGTTTTGTGTTGGACTGCAGTACCAAATGTTACACTGAAAACGAACCCTGTCCTTTCCTATTGGTGTTATCCCACTATGTGTTTGTGTACCCTTGAGTATTTGTTTTCTTCCTGTCTCTGTGTACTGTTTCATAGAATTTTTTTCTCTTCTAATACTAAGCTATATTCACTATGAGGAGGAATACTGTTATCCTCAAATATAAGTTGCATTAATAATATGTTATTTTCTTTGTAAAGTTGTTTACAATTCTGTTCTGTTTCAATGTTCATGTGTGAAATTAATGTTTCGAAAACTATTCTCATTATTTTATGTATGTACTTATGTCACTATTTTTGTAACACTGATATATATGTTTATTTCTATTCTTTTGTAACGCCTGTTTTACTACAAATGTTATCTGTATTGTTATGTTCTTTAATGATGTATTTTGTACCTTTGTTATTGTATTCTTCTGTTATAAAATTGTAATTGTCACCAGTTCATGATATTATTAACTTGTAAGTTCCATTTCACTGCACACGTTTCTGTTGGTCATAGTATATGGACAATATGTGAGAAGTTGGGACTGTGAGTGTTTGCACGTGTGTTGGTAATTCGGCAAGGGACTGGATAACAGCATTGCTGGTTCTAAGGACAATTAAAAGAAAAACTTTCTGAGTGCACAAGTGGTGGTTTATGGACTTGCTATATTCTCTGCAAGAATCTTCGATGGTGAATGTGCACCTGCACAATCGCAACAGATGGCTGCTGGCCATTTCTACAAGGACTGCAGTGGGTCTGCACCTCTGGTGGCCCACCAATACCACAATCTCTACCAGGACTCCAGTGGGTCTGCTCTGTGATGACCTACCTACCAATATTCTTCCAAACTTCGAATGACTCTGCTGTGGGTTTGCTCTGTTGTGGCCCATTACCTGTCTGCATGTCGAGAGTCAGCACTGTCTTTCCGTTGGAAGGTCAACACTACTTCTTCAAGACTGCATGGAAATCCACTACTTCTATGTGCATTTTCTTTTACTGCTTGGACTTTGAGAAAAACTCTGCATTTTTACTGTGATGAACAATGTGGACTGTCTTTATGGACTGTGAGAAATTTTGATCTTTTGACCAACATAATATTAATAAGTGTGTGCATTTTATATCTTTGTTACTGTAATTGTGAAAAATTTTTGTCAAATCTGTATTGGCCAGTGCCCAACACCATTTGTAAAAATTTTTGTGGGGAGCATGGGGGCTATGTAAGTAGGCTGTTTATGTTTTCTCTATGTAAGTAGGCTGTTTATGTTTTCTTATTGGCAATGTTACATAGCGCTCAATATGAAAATCACTGGCTGTGCTGTGTGCAGTCTGTGGCTGCTTTGCATTGTTGTAATACTCGCCATTGTAGTGTTAGGCAGCTGGCTGTGAACAGCGCGTAGCGTTGCGCAGTTGGAGGTGAGCCGCCAGCAGTGGTGGATGTGTGGAGAGAGATGGCGGAGTTTTGTAATTTTTCATGAACTGGTATATTTATATATGATGATATCAAGGTAAATACATTGTTTGTTCTCTATTAATATCTTTCATTTGCTAACTATCCCTATCAGTAGTTAGTGCCTTCAGTAGTTTGAATCTTTTATTTAGCTGGCAGTAGTGGCGCTCGCTGTATTGCAGTAGCTTGAGCAGCGAAGATTTTGTGAGGTAAGTGATTTGTAAAAGGTATAGTTTAATGTTAGTCAGGGCCATTCTTTTGCAGGGAATTTTGAAAGTCAGATTGCGTTGCGCTAACAAAATATTGTGTGTCAGGTTAAGCACAGTCCTATATAAATTGTTCAAAGGGGATGTTTCAAGCTGAACAATCAAAATTCGGCAAACTTTAAAATGGTCTCCACGAATGGGTACATCAGACACGAATTTTCTGTGCTTTTTATGGGTAAAGCTTGATTATTGAATCAACTACGCTAAAAGTTTTGCGGCAATATTTGTCGGAAATAGCGTTGTCAACACTGCTGCAACGTAGCTGCAATAGACAGTAATTTTGTGTTATGACTGGGCAGTATTGCTGATGTCGCAGGTAATTGCCGAGGTATCGGCGAGAGGTTAGTGGTATGGACTACCATGGATAGAGAATATTTCTTATAGCAAGGCAATATCTCTCTATTCTTGTCTGTTAATGCTTCCCTCTCGTTGTCATCTTTGTCTTCTACATCTTTCACAGAAAGCGGTTCAGACATGTGTCTGAGCGAAAAAATGTCATTTCGCTTTTGTTCCAAACCTTGTGGATACATGTATAGCCATACGCATTGTAGTTGTTTGCTGTCGTAAGTCTGCTGTGTGCAGCAATAGAGAAGTGGACAAACGAAAGAACAATGAATTTTATAAATGCGATTCATCTACGACCAGAACTATGAGACGTTGAAATTAATATATAGAAAGATAGCAATTTGGCGAAAAAACATTGCCACGCAGTAGCCGATGGTTTCGGGAACATGATGAAAAAATTCAGATGTCTTCGAACCTATGGCAAATTTGGGGCAAAATAAATTGCATTAGGAGAACGGAAGCGCAGGGGACTCTTCATATATGTGGTTTGCATTTGACGTGAGTTTCGTACTACCTCGAGACGTACCTGAAGCAGGAATTAGTAAACAACGGTGTGTGCAGATCACTAAAGATGAAATACAAATAAAAACTGTATTTTTATTCCGAACTTCTATTAATGAAATCTTTCAGTTATTCTACCAAGGTATTGCTTACTTACGATACCATGAATCTTATTGATGAATAGTGGACTTAAAATATGTACGTCGAACTTCTATACGAATCACCAGTAGCTAAAAACAGGTGATAGATTGTAGCTGGTATAAATTCTCTCATACGTGTATGGTTTTGGTAATTCGCTGACAAATTGCTTGTACGAAATATTCGAAACCGTATTTCGACAGTCTGGTAAATTTCTGGAACTGGTATGTATCCAGTACCAGTTCATTAGTGAAATATTCTGAATCTTTCCGCCTACGTGAAAAAATATCGCATACACGAAGCCCGATTTCTCTTGTTCTCCTTTCTAACAAATTTATTCTTTGTGTGACGTAAAAACATGAGAACCACGCACACTTCCAGTAGCTCTTGTTTGTCCATTTGTGGTGAATGTGTGGCCCCTTGTAAAGACTTCTGACCTGGAAATATATTTGCGCAAACATTGCCGGGAAACAGTAGGCCATAATGTTGTAGGATATTGGCTGCAGTTCGTGGCCGGAATCTTACTGAACAACATTGTCAGGATACTGTTGTTGTGGTCTTCAGTCCTGAGACTGGTTTGACGCAGCTCTCCATTCTACTCTATCCTGTGCAAGCTTCTTCATCTCCCAGTACCTACTGCAACCGACATCCTTCTGAATCTGTTTAGTATATTCATCTCTTGGTCTCCCTCTAGGATTTTTACCCTCCACGCTGCCCTCCAATTCTAAATTGGTGATCCCTTGATGCCTCAGAATGTGTCCTACCAACCGATCCGTTCTTCTAGTCAAGTTGTGCCACAAACTCCTCTTCTCCCTAATTCTATTCAACATCTCATTAGTTATGTGATCTACCCATCCAATCTTCAGCATTCTTCTGTGGCACCACATTTCCAAAGCTTCTATTCTCTTCTTGTCTAAACTATTCCACTTCCATACATGGCCACACTCCATACGAATTCCTGACACTTAAATCTATACTCGATGTTAACAAATTTCTCTTCTTCAGAAACGCTTCCCTTGCCATTGCCAGTCTACATTTTATATCCTATCTACTTCAACCATCATCAGTTATTTTGCTCCCCAAATAGAAAAACTCATTCACTACTTTAAGCCTCTCATTTCCTAATCTAATTCCCACAGCATCACCCGATTTAATTCGACTACATTCCATTATCCTCGTTTTGCTTCTGTTGATGTTGATCTTATATCCTCCTTTAAAGACACTGTCCATTACGTTCAGCTGCTCTTCCAGGTCCTTCGCTTCTCTGACAGAATTACAATGTCATAGGCGAACCTCAAAGTTTTTATTTCTTCTCCACGAATTTTAATTCCTACTCCGAATTTTTCTTTTGTTTCCTTTACTGCTTGCTCAATATACAAATTGAATAACATCTGGGATAGGCTACATCCCTGTCTCACTCCCTTCCGAACCACTGCTTCCCTTTCATGCCCTCCGACTCTTATAACTGCCATCTGGTTTTGTATAAATTGTAAATAGCCTTTCACTCCCTGTATTTTACCCCTGCCATCTTCAGAATTTGAAAGAGAGTATTTCAGACAACATTGTCAAAAGCTTTCTCCAAGTCTACAAATGCTAGAAACGTAGGTTTGCTTCTCCTTAATCTATTTTCTAAGATAAGTCGTAGGGTCAGTATTGCCTCACGTGTTCCAACATTTCTACGGAATCCAAACTGATCTTCCCCGAGGTCTGCTTCTACCAGTTTTTCCATCCGTCTGTAAAGATTTCGTGTTAGTATTTTGCAGCCGTGGCTTATTAAACTGATAATTCGGTAATTTTCACATCTGTCAATGCCTGCTTTCTTTGAGATTGGAATTATTATATTCTTCTTGAAGTCCGAGGGTATTTCGCCTGTCTCATACATCTTGCTCACTAGATGGTAGAGTTTTGTTAGGCCTGGCTCTCCCAAGGCTGTTAGTAGTTCTAATGGAATGTTGTCTACTCCCGGGGCCTTGTTTCGACTTAGGTCTTTCAGTGGTATGTCAAACTCTTCACGCAGTATCATATCTCCTATTGTCGGGATAAACAGGACAATTCAGCTGCTGTTACCTAAGCGTTCTGTATAATGTGCAACGCTTAAAAAACCACATCTAAGATTGTCATATTTTCTCGCTCGCCAGGCGCGAACTATTAGTCCCACAGAAAAAAATGAACAAGACATTGATGTAGGAACGTCAATGTAGTTAAATTTTGTCCCGGTATGTTTTCTCAGGAGGCGACGATTCTCGAGTTATTTCAGAAAAACGCGACTAAAGGCCACTTGTGTAAGGCGTTCTCGAATAATTCGAAAACTGCGGTCTCTATCAAAACGTATCTCAGTACAAAACTTAACTTCATTAAATTACCTACATAAAGGTCCTGTTCATTTTGTGCTGAACGACTAACAGTTTGCATATAACGAGGGAGGGAATATGAAAATCTTGCACATGGTATTTGAAGCATTGCGGGTTGTATAAAACCACATGTAGGGACAGCTGAATCACGCCCCATCTAAATGTAGTTTAATAAGTTGTAGAACGGAAATACCTGTGCAATAAGATAGACATGTGGTACTGTAAGGTGCAACATTTTTAACAACGATATCTGAAGGAAACCGTTTTAATTGGTGCCAATGTTCAGAAAGTATGAACGAACTATTATTCTGCAACGTATGCAGTGGAGCACAACAACCAGGGCATAATACAACAGCAGCTCCGTAGGAAAAAAGCGCACTGCTAGACACACCCAAAAACATTCTCTTACGCTTGCGCACAGCTGATTGGCTGTCGTTCTATGGCCGTACCTCAACTGTGCACTTTGGAGCTGTAGTTACTCGAAAAATTTGTTCGATTCGACGTTCCTTATCCTGCTGTGATACTCTTGCCAGGTTGTTTTTCCCTGTTGCATAAAAATGTGCAGACGGTAGAATCACAGTTGCATACCTGTCTTCGAGATCATTCATCAACTTTTCACGACAAGGCCTTGCTATGATACTTTGTGGCCCCTGTCCTTCATGTTAGGCTGCTCATGCTGGTGCAAGGGGAACTACTGGTGTGGCAGGAACTAATCTCACATCCTCTGCTCTGTATTCTCAACCACGCTCTGCCACTCTTCAGCCAATGTCTCATTAAAATCTGGGAGCATTTACTATTGTTACAGTACGCGGTGGCTGCTGCTGCTGCTGCTGCTACTCGTCAAAAAAGAGTTGTTAGCAGGTAACAGCAGAAGTTGCGCAGCTGGCCAAGTTGCCAGCTAAGGAGGTGAAGGTAACGAAACGTTGGCGGCACTTCAAGTGGAGAGTCGCGGCAGCGGAGAAAAATCACCGAAGTTAAGCCACCAGGCGAGGGTCCCGGTATGGAGTACAGGGTTTGTACACGGGAGGAAATTTTATTGCCCTGGCGGGGTGCAGAAATTGAGCGACGTACTTCACATTTACAGAGCTGACTCTGTCGAAAGTTCTGTCCAGAGTAAATCTTGTTACGGGCTGTTTCTCTGACGTACCCTTTTCCCTTTAGACTTTCCAGCATGACGCTCACACAGTGATTATGCGTGACGTAAATTATTTCCTTTCTCGTATCTTTGACTCAGTATTTGTGTATTCGCTGATGTGGATGCTCTGTTATACTGTGTTAATGTTCAACAAATCTTAGAGAAAAAGTAGTTTTACAATCACCTTCGTAATCACATCAGCGTGTTCATTTTACTTTAAGAGGTGTGAGGTCGTCGGTATCCAAAATTTTCTAAATGTATCATTACGTGTGTTACAGAACATTTCAAAGAGACGCTTTCCCTTTATAAATGAGATGATTCTTGTGCCGAGTGATGAGCTACGGACACTTATGAGATGCTACCTGAGCTGCCGCTACTTGCCACGCGCAGACTGCGTGGTCCGCACGGATTTTTTTGTTTTGTTTTTCTTTAATCGAGTCTTCATGTTTTTCAGAAACTGCAACATTTTATAGACTTTTCAAGTTAATTAAGGCCATAGAAGCATGGCCTTTTCGAACGTGTTTCTTATCAAAAAGTGATTCTGGTAACTGGAGTCCAAGGTTTCTGTTAATCATGATTTTGCGTTCTTCTGCTGATATTTCTATAGAAACTTTCGTCATCTAACATACATTTCTTTATATCTAACCGAGAAGTGAAATACTACTTTTCATAGATGTCTTTTTAATATAACAAAATATTTCCTTAAGAATTTTCATCCCACATTTCAACCCATTGGGGACTGAATTTCCAAAAACAGTGAAACGCCTATTTTTTAAATTTCTAACTAAGAAGCCGAATACAAAATTTCATAGATTTAGCTTTGAAAATACTTTCATAGTGAAATAATATCATAAAATTTTTCATCTTCTATTTCTCCCCCTTAGGAGTGAAATTTCGAATAAACGATGTCTACAGTATACGATCAACACCGCCTCCCAATTTCACGTTTCTATCCTGAGTAGTTTACGCTTTGTGATGATGGCCCTATTTCACTGCCTTAACGGTTGAATTTCCAAAAACAGTGAAATACGTAATTATTTTAATTCTAACAGAGAAGCTAAATACAAATTTTCATAGATTTAGCTTCAAAAACGCTTGCTTAATTGAATATTTCCATAAAAACTTTCTTCCCCTATTTCACCCCCTTAGTGGTTGAATGTTCAACACCAGTGAATCGTGTATTCTTTTTATTTTTAACCGGGAAGCCAGATTCAAATTTTCATTGACTAGTTTTAAAAGTGTTTTCGTAACGAAATATTTTCATAAAACATTTCATCCCCTATTTCATATCCTCAGGAGTTGAATTTAGAAACAAAAACACTGAAATACGTACTTTTCTACTTGGAACTGAGAAGTCACATACCAACTTTCATAGTTGTAGCTTCAAAAATATTTTAACAGTTCTTTAGTAATGATATATTTTCAAAAACAGCTTTCACACACTATTTCCCCCACATTGGGGTTAAATTTTCGAAGATGCTGAAACAAATATTTCTTTATTTCTGACTAAGAAACCAGATACCTATTCTTATAGGCCTTAGGGGTGGAATTCCGAAAAATACCTTCCTAAATGATGCCTATAAGATAAGATCAACATCCTCTGCAAATTTCAAGTTTCTGTCTTAGTGTTTCGGGATAGGTGATTATGAGTCAGTAGGTCACTCTCAGGACATTGCCTTGTGTAGAAGAGAGAGATTAGGAAGACCTCGCTTAAAGCGCCTGATTTATCATCTGCCTGCAACGCGAAGATGTTGTCTTTAAAATGAGACTTCTGTTACATGACTATGCTACAGCATTGCACAACTGGTACATCAGCGAGCAGTCACTGAAAACGCATTTACCATTTTCACAGAAACCGATTTGCGCGATCTGTGTACGGATGTAGTACCTCCTGCTTCGAATAAGAATAATATTCAGAGTTAGTGAAAATCTGTGTATTAACCCGTAATGTATTAGCGGTGTTTGCATTTTCGTTATGAGCAGTGGGGACTATTGTGAAGTTTACATCATAGAGCGAATCTACTTTGCAAGTTCGAAACCGCTGACGTCTTGAATGTCATAATAGAGAAAGCATATTATCAACAGCACGGAATGTGAAATAAATTTTTTTTTCACGTTTTTCGGGTCGGTTCGTTGTAGGCCAATACAAGTTCCATGACTGCAACGCTGTTTGTAAAACTAGTATGAAATATAGTACTTTAGGAGTGTAACAATATATACAGGGGCTTCAGGTTTAGTTTATCAGTCCACACAATAGGAGTCATTCAATTAGAGAATATCGCTCCACTTTATGAAGACGTCTTCGCTAAATTCGCTTAACAAGAAATATGAGTTGAGTTCATGTATCAATATGCTGCTGAAATCAAACATAAGATGCACATAGAGTACTAAAAATAATTTATTAGGTATTAACGTTTTGTTACATATGAAGAACTTTTTCTTTTGTTTTTGTATTTCAATGTTTTCTGATAGTCCTGTTTGGAAATTTAGTTGCTGAAAACACAGTACTAATTTACATGAAACCTATTACAAGGACTAAATGTACTAACCTTTCATTGGTCTCCCCTTCCTATGTCAACGAACGCAACAATCCATTACACACCTGCGCGACCCTTCGAGTATTTGCCTCACCCGATCTATTGCCACAGGCAGACCATATCGGGGACAAAGACACTGAATGGGACTCCTGTATAAATGAGAAGATCTCGAAGTACGGAGAAAATTGTCAAAAGCATATCAATGAAATGGAGGATCCCAAATACTTCAAACAAAAGCTAATGTACAAGTCCGCCAGTGAGAAAGTTCATCGAAGCACTCGTAAATGAACTTTTTTAGGAATTAGAGGAGTGGCAAGTCACCCGTTCACTTGATATCTGGGGAACAGGGTGCAAGCGGTAGAGGCAAAAAATGACTCCGAGCACTATGGGACTTAACTTCTGAGGTCATCAGTCCCCTAGAACTTAGAACTACTTAAACCTAACTAACCTAAGGACATCACACACATCCATGCTCAAGGCAGGATTCGAACCTGCCACCGTAGCGGTCGCGCGGTTCCAGACTGTAGCGCCTAGAACCGCTCGGCCACTCCGGCCGGCAGCGGTAGAGACAGTATAGATCTCAAATTATTTGAAGTATTTGCGTCAGATCGAAAGGAGAATTAATAAACGTGTTCCTAATCCTAGCGTTTTCAGATCGTTATTGAACTTGGTACACGGTGATGATAGAGATTGGGAAATACATTCTCGTTTAATGATCGTAGCAGATCAATAAATAACGTCAACCACTCTTGGAAGAGAGAGAATATGAAGTCCTCATTGATGTTTACATTTAAAAACTAAACTCCTCCCGCACAGACCATGAAGGCCCAAAGGTAGCGACTGGCCGCCGTGTCATCCTCAGCCCACAGGCGTCACTGGATGCCGATATGGAGGGGCCTGTGGTCAGCACACCTCTCTCCCGGTCGTATGTCAGTTTCCGAGACTGGAGCTGCTATTTCTCAATCAGGTAGCTCCTCAGTTTGCCTCACAAGGACTGAGTGCATCCCGTTTGCCAACAGCGCTCGGCAGACCGGATGGTCACCCATCCAAGTGCTATCCCAGCCCGACAGCGCTTAATTTCAGTGACCAGACGGGAACCGGTATTACCACTGCGGCAAGGCGGTTGACGATGTTTACATTTGGTGGATATGAAATAACAATCTGAAGGTAAAGAAAAGTAACAACATGAATTTTCATTTAAAGGGGGGAAATCGACACTACTGTTGACAAATAGGTGGTGTCACAAATAAAGGTTAAGTGTTTAAACAAGAATATGAATTGTCTGTTGAAGTGGAACGCTCACAGAAATCTACCGCAAGATATTGCCGAAGAGGCATGTTATGCCCTTAGCGCTCTGTCACCAAGAGTTAACAGTGAATACCTGACAGTTACATAATTGCCGGCCAAAGTGGCCGTGCGGTTCTAGGCGCTGCAGTCTGGAACCGCGAGACCGCTACGGTCGCAGGTTCGGATCGTGCCTCGAGTACGAATGTGTGTGATGTCCATAGGCTAGTTAGGTTTAACTAGCTGTAAGTTCTAGGGGACTAATGACCTCAGAAGCTGAGTCCCATAGTGCTCAGAGCCAAGTTACATAATTTTCATATGTACAGATAGACCTTGGCTACGAAATCATTTCTAGGGAATCAAATACACAACTTAAGGATAAGGACAAATGAATAACTTCCATACATAATAATTAGTCTCCTTACAAATATATGGACATTCTAACTATACCATCTAAGAATACCTACCATCCGATTCAGGAATTGAGAAAATGGTTAGTACTTAAAACAGTGTGTGATTGTAGGTTTGCCTGGGGTATGATAAGGTAAGGAATAAGAAAGTTCTCCGCACAATAGGCGAAGAAAGGAATATATGGAAAACACTGACAGGAGGAAGGAACATGATTGTAGGACATCAGTTAAGACATCAGGAAATCAGAATGAGATTTTCACTCTGCAGCGGAGTGTGCGCTGATACGAAACTTCCTGGCAGATTAAAACTGTGTGCCGGACTTCCAGGAAGTTTCACATCATGAAATAACTTCCATGACAGTAGCGGGAGCTCTAGGGGGGAAAAACTGTAGAGGAAAAGCAAGATAGGAATACAAATAGTTGAGGACGTAGATTGCTAGTGATGCTCTGAGATGAAGAGTATGGCACAGGAGAGGAATTCACGGAGTGCCACATCAAACCATTCCGAAGACTGATGTCTAAATAAAGTGTCATACAGCAGAAGTTTGTTAAGAAGCGCCCAGTGGTAAAAAGCACTCTTTTCTTGCCGACAATATTTCGTATTTTATTGTTGTTGCTCGCAGTGTGCGTAATATTCGAGCGCTTCTCAGAGGACAGTTACGGTTTGGAGGTGGCAGTCATGAGATTTAGGCAGGTCGAGATGTGTTTAAGCATAGTATCTTTTAATTATTATTTCAGTTAGGCTGTTCGATATATATTCGTGTCAGGCTTTCAGGCTGAGTTGAGGTTTCAGATGAACAAATTGGTCGAAAGTCGTGGCATACACACCCTTGTCAGAGATATCTATTTCTCGACTGTTGCTATTTGTGTAACAAACGGAACAGTAAATAATATACATCGAGGAGCCAAAGAAACTGGTATCCCGTATAACATTGTGTAGGGCCCCCGAGAGCACGCAGAAGTGCCTTAACACGACATAGCATGGACTCGACTAATGTCTGAAGTAGTGCTGGAGGGATCTGACACCATGAATCCTGCATGGATGTTCATAAATCCGCAAGAGTACGAGGGCGTAGAGATCTCTTGTGAACAGCACTTTGCAATGCATCGCAAATATGTTCAATAATGTTCATGTCTGGGGAGTCTGGTGGCCATCAGAAGTATTTAAACTCGGAAGAGTGTTCCTGGACCCACTTTGTACCAATTCTGGGCGTCTGAGGTGTCGCAGTGTCCTGCTGGAATTGGGCAAGTCCGTCGGAACGCACAATGCTGGATTCTTACGTACGTGTCACCGGTCACAGGGTCCCATTTCACTCCAACTGCACACGCCTCACACCATTATAGAGCATCCACCAGCTTGAACAGTCCCCTGCTGACACGCAGCGTACATGGATGCATGAGGTTGTCTCCATACCTGTACACGTGCATCCCCTTGATACAATTTGAAACAAGACACTTCGACCAGGCAACATGTTTCCAGTCATCAACAGTCCAATGTCGGTGATGACGGGCCCAGGCGAGGTATACAGCTTTGCGTCGTGCAGTTGTAAGGGTTAACGAGTGGGCCTTCGGCTCCGAAAGCCCATATCGATGATATTTCGTTGAATGGTTCACAAACTGACAGTTATTGACGGCCGAGCATTAAAATCTGTAGAGTTTGCGAAAGGGTTGCACTTCTGTCACTATGAACGATTCTCTTCAGTTGTCGTTGGTCCCGTTTTTGCACTGCCCGCTGTGGCCGAGCGGTTCTAGGCGCTTCAGTCCGGGACCGCGCTGCTGCTGCGGTCGCAGGTTCGAATAGAGCCTCGGGCATGGATGTGTGTGATGTCCTTAGGTTAGTTAGGTTTAAGTAGTTCTAAGTCTAGGGGACTGATGACCTCAGATGTTAAGTCCCATAGTGCTTAGAGCCATTTGAACTCTTTGAACCCGTTCTTGCAGGATCTTTTTTCCGGCCGCAGCGATGTCGGAGATTTGGTGTTTTACCGGATTCATGATATTCACAGTACACTCATGAAATGGTCGTACGGGAAAATCTCCACTTCATCACTACCTCGGAGATGCTGTGTCCCTTCGCTCGTGAGCTGACAATAACTCGACGTTGAAACTCATTTAGATCTTGATAACCTGCATTGTAGCAGGGGTAACCGATCTAACAACTGCCCCGGACACTTGTTGTCTTATATTGGCGCTGTTTTCTGCCTGTTTACACATCCCCGTATTTGGAAATTTGTGATAAGGTCTTATGGGACCAAACAGGTGAGGCCATCGGTCCCTATGCTTAAGCTAACTTAAACTAACTTACGCTAAGGACAACACAGACATCCATGCCGGAGGGGGGGACTCGAACCTTCGACGAGGAGAGCCGCGCGAACCGTAACATGACGTCCAAGACCGAGCGGCTACCCCTCGTTGGCATCTCCGTATTTGAATATGCACGCCTACACTAGTTTCTTTGGCGCTTCAAGTGTACATGTTAGCAATAATTAAACGTTCAACTTTAAACCCTTCATTCCACATATCATCTGATCCTGACTAAAAATTTTACCCTTCTATTACAAGAAATATAATTATTCACACTGAAGTAAAGACTTGTGAAGTGCAGTTTCATAATAGATAAAATAAGGTTGGATTAGAAGAAGAAAAGACGAGTAATGTAACATTGCCAACTCGATGGGACAGGATAGTCTATAATTTTTGTGTCTTAACACTTAGATCAGGCCATTTGTCGACACCTAAGTGCTTGCGTTGAACGTATATGCTATACGGCGAAACCTGTATAGCAATGCCTCAGATTCATCCAAGTGATGGATCTCTGCCGCCAGGCTAACCCAAGAGCAGTGACGACAGTGCATAGACGCACCTGCTCTGCGCCAGCAGCATTCTGATTAGGCAGTAGCCTGGCTTCTGAGGACCACAGCTTGCGGCCCAAGCGCACTTCTGCCTTCACTCTGCTGGCACAGCAACGTCCAGAGAACACGGGCTCGGAATCAGCAGCAGGAGGGAGGGGATGTACGTGGTGCAACAATAAAGTAATAAGACAGATTTTCTTTGCAAGGTGTGTCAACACTGCAGGCTTTTATAGGCCAAATATCTTTGACCTTGGTCCATAAGCTGCTTCTACTCCAAGCGGTACGTCGATGCAACTGCTCCGTCATGAGTTGTGCTGTAATAAGTTAACACGTGTTTCTGTCTCTCGTCACGGAAATGGAACCGCATAATATTGCGCAACGGTATGCCATTTCATTTTGCGTTATATTTGGTGAAAACGCGACGACAACTTACTGTAAGCTTCAGAGGGCTTTTGGACAGGAGGTTATGTCAAGGGCTCAAGTTTTTCATTGGCATGAAATGTTTAGTGATGGCAGAACGAATATTGAAGATGATGACCGTAATGGACGACCATCAACCACACGGACGGATATCAACTTGGCCAGGGTGCGCGACCTCGTACGATCTGATAGAAGATTATTCGTGAAAATGATTGCAGAAGAACTGAACATCAGTCGAGAAACGGTTCGTCTAGTAATAACTGATGATCTTGGTATGAGAAAGATTTGTGCAAAAATGGTCCCCAAAAATCTCACACCGCAACAGCGAGAAACACGGAAAAATGTGGCAGCCGACTTGTTAGAGTAAACGGAAATCAATTCAGAATTGTTGAGCTGTGTTATCACTGGTGATGCAAGTTGGTTTTTTCAGTACGATCCGGAGACAAAACGCCGAAGTTCGCAAAGGTATTCAAAGGGATCACCCAGACCAAAAAAAGTTCCCATGTCAAAGTCGAAAGTGAAATGCATGCTTGCGTGCTCCTTTGATTCCTAGGGAATTGTTCATAAAGAGTGGGTGCCTCCTGGACAAACAGTTAACCAATATTACTACAAAGAAATTTTAGAAAGACTTCGTAAAAGAGTTCTTCGTGTACGTGCCAACATTGCTGATAATTGGATCCTGCATCACGATAATGCGCCATCCCATACTGCTCTATCAGTACAGCAATTTTTAACCTCAAAACAAATTTCACTGCTACCACAACCACCTTATTCACCAGAGATCGCTCTGTGCGACGTTTTTCTATCTCCCAGAGACAAAACAGCGGTCAAAGGACACCATTTTCAAAAAGCTATGACGAGGGTCTTGGAGGATATTACAGAAGATGAGTTCCAGAAATGTTACCATCAATGGCAGAAGCGCTGGAAAAAGTGTCCATCCAGAAAAGAACTACTTTGAAGGAAACAACACTGAACTTGATTAAAACGGTAAGCAACATTTTTGTTCACGTCAGTCTCATTACTTTATTGTCGCATCTCGTATAAGAATCCAACCAACGGAAAACACCAGCCAACGCTGCAGTCATCTGCACGACAGTTGCGTACTACACTACTGGCCATTAAAATGGCTGCTCCACGAAGATGACGTGCTACAGATGCGAAATTTAGCCCACAGGAAGAAGATGCTGTGATATGCAATTGATTAGCTTTTCACAGCATTCACACAAGGTTGGCGCCGGTGGCGACACCTACAACGTGCTGACATGAGGAAAGTTTCCAACCCATTTCTCATGCACAAACACCAGTTGACCGGCGTTGCCTGGTAAAACGTCGTTGTGATGCCTCGTGTAAGGAGGAGAAATGCGTACCATCACATTTCCGACTTTGATAATGGACAGATTGTAGCCTATCGCGATTGCGGTTTATCGTATCGCGACATAGCTGCTCTCGTTGGTGGAGATCCAATGACTGTTAGCAGAATATGGAATCGGTGGGTTCAGGAGGGTAATATGGAACGCCATGCTCGATCCCAACGGCCTCGTATCACTAGCAGTCGAGATGACAGGCATCTTACCCGCATTTCTGTAACGGATCGTGCAGCCACGTCTCGATCCCTGAGTCAACAGATGGGGACGTTTGCAAGACAACAATCATCTGCACGAACAGTTCGACGACGTTTGCAGCAGCATGGACTATCAGCTCGGAGACCATGGCTGCGGCTACCCTTGACGCTACATCACAGACATGAGCGCCTGCGATGGTGTACTCAACGACGAACCTGGGAGCACGAATGGCAAAACGTCATTTTTTCGGATGAATCCAGGTTCTGTTTACAGCATCATGATGGTGGCATCCGTGTTTGGCGACATCGCGGTGAACGCACATTGAAAGCGTGTATGCGTCATCGCCATACTGTCGTATCACCCGGCGTGATGGTATGGGGTGCAATTGGTTACACGTCTCGGTCACCTCTTGTTCGCATTGACGCCACTTTGAATAGTGGACGTTACATTTCAGATGTGTTACGACCCGTGGTTCTACCCTTCATTCGATACCTGTGAAACCCTACATTTCAGCAGGATAATGCACGACCGCATGTTGCAGGTTCTGTACGGGCCGTTCTGAATACAGAAAATGTTCGACTGCTGCCCTGGCGAGCACGTTCTCCAGATCTGTCACCAATTGAAAACGTCTGGTCAATGGTGGCTGAGCAACTGGTTCGTCACAATATGCCTGTCACTACTCTTGATGAACTGTGGTATTGTGTTGAAGCTGCATGAGCAGCTGTACATGTACACGCCATCCAACCTCTGTTTGACTCAATGCCCAGGCGTATCAAAGCCGTTATTACGGCCAGACGTGGTTGTTCTGGGTACTGATTTCTCAGGATCTATGCACCCGAATTGCGTGACAATGTAATCACCCGCCAGTTCTAGTATAATATATTTGTCCAATGAATACCCGTTTATCATCTGCATTTCTTCTTGGTGTAACAATTTTAATGGCCAGTAGTGTAGTTCTGGATGGAGGAGCGTATGTTCAATGTGCGTCATAAATCAAATCTTATATCATACAAGATGAGTGAGTGCAATGCTCGTTCTCTTCTCTGAACTTTTAGTGTAACTTATGGCTGAAAAAAAAAAGTTTCAGCGCAATCTTCGCAACAAATACAACTGCAATGTTGTCTTCCCTACTAACAATAATCTAAAGAGAAACTTCATTCATAACTTTAAATCCATTCGCTCCCCTACAGAAAGTTCTAGCGTTTATAAGATCATCTGCGATACCTGCTCCTCCTATTATATAGGGCAAACTGGACGTGCTTTCACCGTCAGATACAAAGAACATCTTTTGAGAAAGGACGGCACCAGTCCCCTAAATTCATCCTTTGCCGATCATCTCTTAATTACTGGACATGTACTTAAAGCCATAGGCGATAACAATATTCCGCATACCGAAAAGAAGGGATGTAGGTTAGATGTCTTAGAGGAATTGGAGATTTTCAAACATCTCACTCGTCATGATGGCCTCATTCTCAACGAACAGCTGCAGCTGCGAAATAAAAAACATTTTTTACTGTATAAAGCCATTGCTTGAACTTGATTCAGATTTCCTCATTCAGTTTACCGAAATGTTGTTTTCCTGATACATCTTTGCTGTTTTCTTGTATCTCATAACTAACGTTTTTTGCGTTACAAAATGTATCTCTATTTAAAGCAGATAAATATGTAACTTCATCCTGTGATTATTAATGCTTACGTTATGCCTGAATCAGCTGCATCACAGTTTCATGTGTCTAATTTTGAATGTACAGTAGCCTAGTTGTTCCTGCGGCTACTAGATGGCGCTCGTAGCAACACCATGTTTATTTGCCCACACTTTCTAAGGTGGGCACCTTAGTCTTGTAGAAACCCTTGTTGACAGTACGAGCAGCCCTTAACGGCTCGCCATCTCACAACGATTCATGACGTCGCCTTTCCGGCTTAGAGCCGGCCGCGGTCGTCTAGCGGTTCTAGGCGCTCAGTCCGGAACTGCGCGACTGCTACGGTCGCAGGTTCGAATCCTGCCTCGGGCATGGATGTGTGTGATGTCCTTAGGTTAGTTAGGTTTAAGTAGTTCTACGTTCTAGGGGACTGATGACCACAGATGTTAAGTCCCATAGTGCTCAGAGCCATTTTTTTCCCGGCTTAGATCTTTTTTAATATGTGACTTGTAAGTACTGCATCTTTTCCAGTCAGTACAAACTTTATTAATATACTATATACCTAATATGTTATAGAACAGTTGGTCTAATTCTGAAGACGACGCTCATAGTAGCGTCGAAACCAGGCCAATTTTGACTTAATATTTGTGACCGAGGGCTTATTTGTTCTAATATAATTCCAATGTAACTTATAGTTGAGTTGCGCGTAGTGGCCGCGTGGTTTGAGGCCCCATGACACGGATTGCGCAGTCCCTCCCGTCGGAGGTTCGAGTCCTCCGTTGGGCATGGGTGTGTGTGTTGCTCTTAGCATAGATTAGTTTAAGTTAGTTTAACTAGTGTGTAAGTCTAGGGACCGATGTCCTCAGCAGTTCAGTCGCTTAGGAATCACACACATTTGAACATTTAATGGTCGAGTTAATTGACCGTGCACAATGATAACGCTGTCACAGTGACAACAAGCAGCTTTTGTGTGCACCATGTTATATTTATTATTAGTCGGTCACCTAATCATGAAGCTGTAGCATAATATAAAAGATCTTGGAATCTATGGCAAGCCCCAGATTAAAAGATACTTACTTCCTCTAATGACTAATAACAATTACAATAAAAATTGACAAGAACAAAGTATGCTAAAACTCAAATCAAATTACAAAATGACTAATACCTTGAGGGTGTAACAACTACTGTGGAAGTCTGTATGGAGAAAGCACAACAAGATCTGATCATCTGGGACGATTGCAGAATCAAAGTTAACGATACAACAAGGTGCCACAAATTAAAACCAAATTAAGTAACATGTTTTGTGGCGAAGTAAGCAGATAACGAGCTGGTCACAATATGCATCACTATACCATACTTGCAACTCCTACATTTCTCCAAAATCAGCAAACTGTGCCGTCATGGCCATCAAATGGTCGCGAGGAGATATATGACCCTCATGGCGGGCAACGATCCAATGACCACGAAACAGATCTCCAAACACAACCCCCTACAATAAAAAAAACTCTTATCGAAGTGACGATTCAATGCTGTTACCGACATGAGATCCGAGAATATCGCTTATTTGATGAAAAGACAGGGGACTTCTGCAGAATTTTCCGACTTTTGGAGTACAAAATTCTGATTAACAAATAAACGGTTTGTGCTCGGATGGAGCAGTGTCCCATCGATTGGTCGACTTCTTCGCGCCAATCACAGTGGTGGGGTGACTCATTTCAATTGGATGTATCAGATTTTAGAGAGGAAGACATGGGCCCTCCCACACAAGTGGGAGGAGCCTTATTCTCTCGTCCTTAAATGTCCGAACAGAATAGGCAAAACTGTTGTGCTCACTTACTATGGCAGCGCGGCACCTTCCGCTCGCTGCTAGGAGAGGCACTGGCCCTGTGGACAAAGGTTCGGTGAAGATCACAGCCAAACTTTCGCGAAATGTGCCCAGATTCGAGGGGATCTTCGTCCCTCCTAATGAGATTCATTGACCACACCAGGAGGATACCTTTCCAGTGAGAAAAACACAAAGCACTCCTCCTAGCACGCGTGTCCAGTACACTACACATAAACTTAACAACGAACGACAAAAATGATTCGGTATCATTTATTGATCCGTGACAGTGGTGTCACATGGATCTGCAGTCTTCCTGCACACAACAGCGTTGTCCATGAACAAACTCACAGAGCACCTTACGTCATTTACTAGATTTTTTGTACAGAATGTGATTTAAAAATGTGTCACGTATTCTTACAGGAGGTAGTATCAGCCAAAACTAGAAGAAAAGTTCCGATAAAGATATGTCCAGAAACCGTTACCTGTTGAGATACGGATGAATTTGTTGTCTCACCCCCTCAGTCGCTGACTTAGAAGTAGACACTACAGGTGTAGCTGCATGTGGTTACCACACGCCCTGACAGTCCACTCAGCTCTCTACACAGTGAAGTATACACTGTTTCAAATACACTTGGCTCCATTTGGGTTGTGTCACATGCATTGGTCACACGCCTCTGTAACGTCTGGTCATCGTCAATAACTTGTTCACATACCAATGCCTTTAATTGTCCCCGCAGCTGGAAATCCAATGGGCCAAGGTATAATGGACGGGGAGTCCATGCTGCCACTCTTCCTAGGCATTACCTCTGAAACGTTGTGATGAGGTACTGTGCGTGATCCGTATGAAATGAAATGAAATAATCGTATGACACTGATGATCGGGAGCCCCCACCTGGGGAAGTGCGGCCGACGACTTGCGAGTCTTTTCAAGTCACACCACACTGGATAACTTGCATGTCGATGGTCATGAAGTGATGGAAGACAACACAACACTCAGTTCCCGAGCTGAGGAAAGATTCGACCGGCCGGGAATCGAACTCTGGTTCCGCTGCAGGGCAGCTAAGCTGGTGGACGGATGATCCATAGAACAAGGGTTGTTGCGCCATCGAGCATAAACCGTTGTCGCATTTCTGCAATGGTAACGTTCTCTAATAGCGCTGGTAATTCATCGGACAGTAATCAGTGATACACAGTTACTGTTAATCTATTTGACAAAGTTTGTGACTCTACGAGCCTGTCACCGGCAATTCCCGCTCACACTTCGATATTCAAGCGATCCTGAAGTCCTACCTCCATGACTGATCGAGCATCTGCACTGCCTGTATGTGTGTATTGTGGTAATTTACTATGCGTTCTCTTGTTGGTCCTGTCTATATTAGTGAATACTGCACATTACTCGCCAGAAGTAAAACATGCCGTATCTCATCGGGTATTGGTTTCCCGATATATAATTATCAGAACTTTTCTTGTAGTATGTCAACGCAGTGGGGAGTGTAGGAAGAATGTAGTTCGTTCTTGTACAGTGTATGCGGCAAGATACCCCAATAGACATCAACAATTTTGGCAGTTATTTATCAAACTCTTCAACCAGTTATGTGACAGTGGTATTGTAACTCCTACACAACATAACAGAAGGAAATACGTGACGACAGAAGAAAGGGAAATGAATGTTATTGCTGCTGTTACAACTGATCCGCACGTGAGCTCCCGTTTAATCGCACGAGAAAGTGACATGAGTCAGGCAAGTGTCCTACGCATTCTCCATTGGGCCAGGTTACATCCACATCACATCTCTTTCCACCAAGAGCTGCATGGAAATGATTATGGGAATCGTGTTAACTTCTGCACATGGGCATTAAGACAGGATACTCCAGATGAATCTACATCTATATTTACATGAATACCCTGCAAATCACACTTAAGTGCCTGCCAGAGGGTTCATCCAACCACCTTCACTATAATTCTGTATCATTCCACTCTCTAACGGCGAGTGGAAAAAGCGGACACTTATATCTTTCTGTGTGACCTCGGCTTACCCTTATTTTATTACACTGATCGTTTCTTCCTACGTAGGTCGGGGTCAACAAAACATTTTCGCATTCGGAGGAGAAATTAAGTGATTGAAATTCCGTGAGAAGATACCACCACAATGGAAAACACCTTTGTTTTAGTGATGTCCATCCCAAATCCTGTACCATCTCCCCTATTCTATCGCTTGAGCCTTGTCCCGCAGTTACACAGGGTCAGCCATCGTCAATTGGATTTGGCATGTTAATGTGGAAGGGGTGGTCGGATGCCCTTCCTGCCGCCACCCCGTACGCCCCGGCGCAGAAATAGTCTACCCCAACTGTCTGCGTCGAGTGGAATGCATGGAATAGTGCGTATGTGGTCAGATGTCTGCGAGCCATATAACTGTGGCGGAACATGGGGGACCAGCCCGGTATTCACTTAGCAAGATGTGGAAAACCGCCTAAAAACCACATCCAGGCTGGCCGGCACATCGGCCCTCGTCGTTAATCCTCCGGACGGATTCGATCCAGGGCCGGCGCGCCTATACGAGTCCAGGAAGCAGCGCGTTAGCGCTCTCGGCTACTCTGGAGGGTCCTGTATCATCTCCCCAAGTTTTCGATAGTACAAAACGTGCTGCTCTTCTTTGAACTCTCTCGATGGAGTCCGTTAATCCTATCTGGTATGGATCCGACACCAGATAGATCCCCAGTACTCCAAAAGAGGACGGGCAAGTGTAGCGCAGGTAGGCTCTTTAGTAGTTCTACCAGTAAAACGCTGTCTTTGGTTCACCTTCCTCACAACACTTTCTATGTTTCCTTCCCAATTTAAGTTTTTCGTAATTGTAGATCTGAGGTATTTAGTTGAAGTTACGCCTTTATATTTTACTGGTTTCTCATGTAACCGAGGTTTAAGGATTCCTTTTAGCTCTCATGTGGATGACCTCACACTTTTCATTATTTTGGGTCAATTTCCAACTTTCGCACCATACAGATATATTTTCTAAATCGTTTTGCATATTGTTTGTCCTTCTGATGAGTTTACTAGACGATACACGACACCATCATCTGCAACAACCTAAGACGGCTGCTCAGACTGTCTGCTAATTCGAATAAATGGATGGAGAACGCCAGATATAACATCTGTTTTATTCGATGACTTCCTGTTAGTTACTACGAACTATGACCTTTCCGACAGGAAATCGCTAATCCAGTAACATAACTGAGATAAAATTCCAGAAGCACGAATTTGACTACAAGCCGTTTGTGAGGTGCAGTGTCAGAAATACTCAATTTGAAATCCCTTGTCAATAGCACTCGACACTTCGTGTGAGTAAAGAGCGAGTTGAGTTTCACAAGAACGATGTTTCCTAAATCAATGTTGACTGTGTGTCAATAGACCGTTTTCTTCAAGGTAATTCATAATGCTCGAACACAATATAAGTTCCAATATCATGCTGCATATCGTCGTCAATGATATAGGCTCGTAATTTAGTGGATTGCTCCTACTGCCTTTCTTGAGTATTGGTGTGATCTGAGCAAGTGTTTGCGCACGTATCTTTGGCGAGCGAGCGGTTGTATATGATTGTTGGGTATGGAGCTACTGGATCAGCATACTCTGAAAGGAACGTAATTAGCATACAGTCTGGACCGGAAAACTTGCTTTCATTGAGTGATTTCAGTTGTTTCACTACTCCGAGGATATTTAACTCGGAGTTACTCACGTTGGCAGCTACTCTAGATTCGAATTCTGCAATATTTACTTCGCGTTCTTTGGTGAACCAATTTCGGAAGGCTGTGTTAAGTAACACTGCTTTAGTAACACTGTCGTCGATATGCTATCGCGCAGAGAAGGCATTGATTGTGTGACGTATTTGTTTAGTGATGAAGCAACGTTTACCCGTCACGGCCAGGTAAAGCGCCGAAACATGCACTATTCTTCTGTTGACAATCCCTGTTGGCTTCGTCAGGCGGAAGTCAGGGCCGTTGGAGAGTAAATATGTGTTGTGGGATAGTTTAATCGCTCTGAGCACTGTGGGACTTAACTTCTGAGGTCATCAGTCCCCTAGAACTTAGAACTACTTAAACCTAACTCACCTAAAGACATCACACACGTCCATGCCCGAGGCAGGATTCGAACCTGCGACCGTAGCGGTCGTGCGGTTCCAGACTGTAGCGCCTAGAACCGCTAGCCCATTAAGGCCGGCGTTGTGGGATAGTGAACTATCAGCTCAAAGGCGCTTGTTTCATAGATGGAACACTCTTTACAGGGACATACCAACTACACCCAATGATATGCAACGATGCATTACTGCGTCCTCTGAAATGCTACCACGTGTGCAGCACTTCTTCCATACCAGACTGGAAGCATCTATTACCGCTGCCCGTGGTCATCTTGAAAACAACGGGTGATGGTCAGTTGTCTCGTTACTGGGCAGAATTGACGTAACTAGTATGTACACGTATGTTGTTCTTTAGTGTGGGCTGTCACAGATACTGTCCAAATGTCAGTGTGGGAACTTTTCAAAATACCATTACCCGTAAACGACTCGCACTAGGATCCTGAAACAAACACCACTGACATTCTAATTTACCCTACTTTTAGTTTGTTAATGTCAATAGGCGTTGTTCCATTTAAGGAAGCGTACGTTTGAACAATCTGTTGATTGGCTAACAAAACGAGCCCCTTACTACTAATCCATTCTGTGAAAACAGACCATAAACAGCACTTTCCATTTCCGCAATATTTAGGATGAAAGTTTTAGGTGATTCACGCTGTATATGGTAGTTTCATACACTTTAGAATTACGTTCTGAGCTATAGCTGGTAGTAAAGACTCAATCTAGTCATAAATCTGGCCCGAAGCTTGGTAAGATTGTATCGTATTCGTTAGTGTAGAATTTTATCGAATGCCTTCCGGAAGATAGGGAACATGACATCTGTCTGAGCAGCAGTTGTTTATGGTGTTCTGGATCTCATGGTATATAAATGTCGTGTGACTAGGGCCTTCCGTCGGGTAGACCTTTCGCCAGGTGCAAGTCTTTCGATTTGACGCCACTTCGGCGACTTGTGCGTCGAAGGGGATGAATTGCTGACGATTAGGACAACACAACACCCAGTCCCTGAGCGGAGAAATTCTCCGACCCAGCCGGGAATCAAATCCAGCAGGCCCTTAGGATTGACAGTCTGTCACCCTGACCACTCAGCTACCGGGGGCGGACGATCTCATGGTGAACACAGTGAACTGTGTTCCACAGGATCTGAGTTCTCACACCCCACGTTGATTCTTACAGAGGAGGTTATGGCACACTTAAATGTTGGTGTCACTCTTCATGAAAACGCAAGTCTTCCAAATGCTTGGTGCCGCTCGCTACTCCAGCGATGTACGATAAACTGCTAGTAGGAAGGGAGCAAGCTCCTCCGCCCAGTGTGTGTAGACTCTTACGGCTATCGTAGTGGCTTCACATACGCCCCTGTAGTTGAGTGGTCAGCGCGGGAAAATGTCACGCCAAGGGGCCCAGGTTCGATTCCTCACTGCAGCAGCAGGTTTTCTCCGCTTAGGGACTGGGTGTTGTCCTCTTCATCATTTAATCCCCATCTCCGACGCGAAAGTCGCCCAATGTGGCGTCGAATGCAATAAGTACTTGACCTCGGCGGCCGAACTTCCTCGAATGGGGGACTCCCGGCCCACAATGCTGTACGTTCATTTCCATTTGGGTTCACATGCCTTTTCTCTATCCAAAGATTTTAGTTTATTTCTTGTTCTGCGATTTCTTATCTCAATATACGTCATATCAGTGTTCGTGCAGTGGTTAAAAAGACGGAAATGTATTACTATCTACCTCAGTGAAACAATTTTGGAACACTGATTTCAAAACTTCCGCCTTCTCTCTGTCATCCAATTTGAACACCGAGCGACTAAACAGATGATTACGATTCACTTACTGTTTTTACAGTGATATGTGACACCCAATGCTGCATGCCGCTTTCATCAAAAATTAGAGTTGATTGCAATTCAGAGACTGAAATCATGGTGAACTGGAATGAGAAAGTTTATTGATGAGATGAAAAATGAAATGAAATAAGCTCTACCCACACCGGCATAAGAACCACCACCCACAACAAAACCAAGGTATCATAAAAACGTTGGCGGATTGAGCAGGGAAAATCTGTGAACCAGAGCTACTTGACGCAGAATTAAAACATCCTACGAATGCATTGCTCAAGAGCGGCTGTTGGTTCGCTTAGTTGGAAACAGCATTAAGACCACCGCATAGATATCATAGCGATGCTGAAGCGCCTGCGAAATTGGAAGTTTTCCTGCCTAAAGCAGGAAGTAACAGGATTCCGTGCAGTTGTGAGGAGGTGTACGTGGTTACTACAAAAAGAAGGCTCAAAAAACGGCTAGAAGAGCACAATGGCACTTGCAGAAGAGGGTAGATAGATAAGATCTTGCAGAACATGCTTTGCACCCACGAGACCACCAAATTTATTTTGATAGGACACAAGTACTGGCAATAGCGAGAGGCTACCATGAAAGGATATAATAGGAGGCCAAAGGGATTGTAGAACACATCAGGAATTTCAGCAGGGACGAAAAGAGGGTGACATTGAATGACGTCTGGATTCCGGTGCTAAAGAAGACGTGTACCAGTCTTCCACCATGGGGTGATGGCAAGAGCGGACGACGGCCAATCGCGACAAAGGGCAAATGCGCTCGCGTATTCAAAACATGTGACGTCACGCCACTGCTCGGAAGCGGAATTTTGCTGCAGTCAGTACCGAGCCAGGGCGTCAATCGACACTCAAAGAAGGTACGATCGCCCTTGAAAGTGTCCTCTGCAGACTGGGACGAAATGTTGGGTTTTAAGGTGAAATCCATACGACCACGGCATAATAGCCCGGAATATTTTATTAATTGTGACATTTCTGGTCCTAAAAGTGTACATTTTAGAGTCATTCCTTGTATTCAGTTTCATTTACGGATTATCAGATTCAGTTTAAAGTACTTTTTATCACATGCATCCAACGAAACTTATACAGTTGGTTTGTATATGAAAGTAGTACAGCAATGGCTATTCTAAATCATAATACCACGGCGTCTCTGTAATAAAAATCTGGAGCATCGTATTTTTTGAGGGATAAAATAGGGACCAGCCTAAACGATCGTTGAAAACCGCCTAAAACAGTACTCTGCCTGGTCGGTGCACAGGACGAACGGTCGTTAACCTCCCAGGATGATCCCATCCTGGTACTTCTCATCTTCCTGTTGCCAAACTAGTGTGCTGCGCTTAAACTATACAAGAGATCACATCTGGGGCTTAACTGCACCCAAATTGTTATCCATTCAGAACCTGCCAAAACCTCACAACAGTTGATTATTTATGACAATAAACATGTTGCCATCTTTATGCGATGTATACGCTATCAGATCAAAGTGTCCAGAAACCTACTGGTGCACATTAATTTGTGGTGTGTTCACCTTTCGCCTTTATGACAGCCTGAACTCTACTGCGGACACCGTGAATGAGATGTGTGACTTTCCAAAGAGGAAAGGTAGACCATCATTCCACAAGAAACCAGAGAAGGATGAATATTTTACTCAGGGGACGTCCAATATCATGCTCATTGCAACAGTCATCGTCTCGAACTGTTCCTCTACTGTATGCTGTGTAGAATGCTGTGAAATGAGTTCAAATGCTTCCTCAAGCACTTTCTTAAGCACAATAAGAGGAACAGACCTTAACCATGAAAAACAGCTCCATACTGTAACACCACCTCCACTGTACTTTCATAATGGCAGCTATAAAGGATGTCACGAACACCCTCTAGGTATTCGCCAACCCATATCCTTCCAACGGATTGCCACAGGCTATAGGGTAATTCATCACTCCAAGTCACCCGTTTCCAGTCATCCATTGTCCAGTTTTGTCACTCTTTGCACCACCTCGGATGTCGATCAGAAATGTGTATAGCAATGGCTGTTCGGCTATTGTACCCTGTTCATTTTAAGTCCCTACTAGCTAGACTGCTGGTAACACTTTCGAACTCACGAATGATTCCTTCCGCCGAATTCATGCGATTTTTTTTTTTTATATACACAACCAGTTTTTTCGAGTTTCCATTTCACATTCGTGTCACCAGTAGTCGATTTCTGCAGCCTAAGAAGTGTTGAAATATTCCTCATGGATATCTTACTCTGGTGACATCCTATGAGAAGTCCACTTTCCGATTCACTGTGCTGACCTAACCGGACCCATTCTGTGTCACTGCTTCTCTGATGACAATATCGCCCGCTTCCTTTTATGTTGGTGGGTCCATCCTTCTTGAATTCTAGTAGTCAAATCGGCTTACATACAGGATCTGGAAACTTGAGTATATAGACTATTCGAACCTGAATTTTGAATTTTGTTGCTCTTCACTTCCAATTTTAAGCCAGCTTTCTGTTCCTAAAACAACAAACGAGAGCTATATTGCAAACTTACTATGGATGCTCCTGAAGTATGCTAATACCTTATTAATATTTTACCCCTCTGAAATGCAAGACTGAGGTTCTTCTTTGATCGTATAGTAGCTGATCTGCCTCAGCTTACAAGAGGCAATTTTTTTACTGACTAACATAAAAAGATCATGAATAAACCACTCGTATTGTATTATCCGAGTAGCAGCTTACTTTGTTTAGTTCATGCCTGACCTACTGTATCCTGAAGAGGCATACAATTCTTCACCTGATAGTGGAGGCCGAGGAATACGCTTCCGAAATCGTGGCAGAAACGTCTGAGCATATTGTTTATGCCTTCAAATCGGCTCCAGACCAGAGGACCACAGTGCTTCCATTCACTGTGTCTTCATCAGTCCAGCCACCTGTAGAAATCGATGATGACTCTGAACCCAGATGGAGAGCGTCATCCGTTCCACCATGAGTCACTATGCGCATTCGCTTGCATCCAGTTCAATAGCCTCTGGCAGAGCCTCCATCACCTTTTGGATGATCCCGTCAAAAACACCAAGTGACCACATACTGGCCTTCTTTTCCGACGTGGATGCTATTTCCATGAGGGATCTCACTGCCCACCCAACGTTGGAATTCACAATGATCAACGTACTCACCAGGGGCATCTGAGAAAGCACCTAAAATGGAACGTCTCACCATCTGGCATGCTTTTCTCCACCCCCCTCAAAATGGTTCAAATGGCTCTAACCACTATGCGACTTAACATCTGAGGTCATCAGTCCCCTAGACTTAAACCTAACTAACCTAAGGACATCACACACAGGCATGCCAGAGGCAGGATTCGCACCTGCGACCGTAGCAGCAGCGCGGTTCCGGATTGAAGCGCCTAGAACCGCTCGGTCACAGCCGCCGTCCCTCCCCTCCATTCCTAAGTCAACAAGATGTGACCCACATTTTGTTTCACACACCTGCCGCATCCCTCCCTTTACTCTGGCCACTTTCCTACCACCTGCGTCAAAAAGTGAAAGTTCTTATGTTGGCGTGGTATATAAACAAGTCTTCGAATGTTCCATTGGAATTATACAACAGTCAGGTAGAGATGCAGGCAATAGTTCGAAAATGAACATCAGCTTCGAAACAACCTACCATCAAAGGTTATATGTGAAGGAAAAAAAAAGTAAATAAGAAACAGTTTATTTTATTTTGAATACTGTGATGAAGCAAAATATAACGTTCAAAAAATTTTTCTGCATTTTCATACGTTGAAGCAAACCAAGCGCTGTATCACGTGTGAGTACAGAGGCGAGCGAGTGCGCCGGGACTTACCCCAGTTCACTGCTAGTAGTGCCACGTCACCTTAACGCGCCTGCATGTAGCGCACAAGTATTGCACCACAATTTAATATGAAATTAAAAATCAAAATTTATGTTTAAAACTTTGTTAAATTATAGTTTAGTGTAATAGTGTTCCAAATACCAAGTCTTGATGTTCTTTAGCACACTGGACTCGCATTCGGGAGGACGACGGTTCAATCCCGTCTCCGGCAATCCTGATTTAGGTTTTCCGTGATTTCCCTAAATCGCTTCAGGCAAATGCCGGGATGGTTCCTTTGAAAGGGCACGGCCGATTTCCTTCCCCATCCTTCCCTCACCCGAGCTTGCGCTCCGTCTCTAATGACCTCGTTGTCGACGGGACGTTAAACACTAATATCCTCCTCCTCCTTGATGTTCTAAACTTAATAGTTTACGGAAAAATGCCGTTTTAAGAGAAAGATCAGAGGCGCTAGGAAGCCAGAATTTGGTCAGAAGGTGCAGTTAGAAGTTATATATAAGTGATGCTGGTTTCCAAAACCATAAAACAAAAATTAACGCCAGAGTCCACATTTTTCGGAAAAATCAGAGGCGCTAAATAAAGGACTTAGAAACTTGAAAATTTTTTTTATGCTTCAGTACACCACAAAAATAACAGAGAATCCACGTTAATATACCTCTTATAGTTTTTGAGTAATTAAATAGAAACTAATTTTATAACTAAAATGTACCTAAGTGTTGTAGATTAAGTACTTGAAATTTTAATGATAGAGGATTTTGGTTAAACCAGACGATCACATGTATCAAATAATAGATCAACACCAAGCTTAAGACGTGTAACATAAATAGCAACTGATATAAGTCTTAGCAAAGGTATGGTTCAGAGGTAACAATCTACCGTTAATTCCAATAAATAAATTCTACTAAGCAAAGTTTTCATTCTAGCAAGCTGAAACTTTCTACGTGTTTTGAAACTGCTTATCTGCATACCAGTAAAAATTTCTGAAGTTTCTGAAGTAATTGGTAACTATATTATTAAAGATTATGTGCCCGAGATAGCGGTCGTTTGTAGACTGCCGCCGTATGCAAATAGACAGAGACAACAGATGTTTTCGCGGCAGTCCACACCGGCACCTTATAAATACAGCCCCTGAAGCAGTAGAAGGGTTCACTTCGCTCTCAGACTCTGTGAGGTCCATGCTAGTTAAACGTCTGGTCGCGCTCTGCCTCGGATGACGTCAGAGCCGAGCTGTGACAAGCTCTTATTTGGCAGTGAAAACGGATAGTGAATTCGCGAGGACTGTACACCGTCCTGGATCGTTTAGAATTCGGTAAAATAACTGTTAGTGTGCCGTCCGTGTGAAATTCAATTCCGCGTGGCAAGTGGTGAATTTATTTCCACTTTTATGGCGAGCATTAATTTTTGAACATTTGTTGCCAACTTTCAGTTGAGTTGAGTGGTTGGTTGTTTTGGGGAAGGAGACCAGACAGCGTGGTCATCGGTCTCATCGGATTAGTGAAGGATGGGGAAGGAAGTCGGCCGTGCCCTTTCAGAGGAACCATCCCAGCATTTGCCTGGAGTGATTTAGGGAAATCACGGAAAACCTAAATCAGGATGGCCGGACGCGGGATTGAACCGCCGTCCTCCCGAACGCGAGTACAGTGTCTAACCACTGCGCCACCTCGCTCGGTTTCAGTTGAGTGATGTTAGTCAGGGCGAAAAACAATCTGGTAGGAAGTTACCGTAGAGGTCGCCCCTGAACTGCTAAAAGTGCTGTTAGATTAGAAAGACTTGTTTTCAATTGAACATAACGCAGTTTTAAGTGTTGTTTGTGAGAAACTTAATTAAATTAAATCTTTATTGGAACTTTAAACTTTTACTGAAGTCATAGTCCTGATCCCGCAAAGAAATGGGAAAGACTTCTTTCAGTGGGCTGGACCGGAATGTGGCCATGCAGACTGGAAACTAAGGTCAGTATCTCTCCCTTCGCTTTCTGGCTGACCACCAAATTAGTTGCCAGGCTCACGTGATTAAAGACGGCATCAAGACTTTTTAAACCAGTGAAGTAACTTACTCGCCGCCCCACAACGTGAAACAATTATTCATCCCTACGTCACTGCACATGACAAATACTACACACTACCGAAAGTAAATTTTAATTAAATTCAAAACTAAACAATTTCTCATGAGGATCCGTATTTAAATAGTAAAATAATATTTTTACATTTTGCAGAAACATTAAGAATTAATTACAGTAATACGTAATGTGACGAAAATTGAAATAATAACTTATGGTCTACTACAAAACAACACAGGAAGAAAGAAATAATTTCAAAAATGTATATAAGTCTGAATTTAGATGTAAAAATTGAAGAGAATGAAATTTTTCATCTTAGTTACCTAAATTCTTAAATTAAACGAGTTTTTCCTCGTTCTTGTATGTAAAAAATGATATATTATTTTAGAAAAATAAGTATTTCCCACTCCGTTTTTTAATTAAGGAAGTTTCGGGTAAGAATACATAGTTAAGAAAAAAATCTACTTTTCTTTATACTCAATCTCTGATATAAATGCACACGCTTTGGCGCCAACCACAACAACGAGACATAGCTTCATATTAGCAGAAGAAAATATTGGCCATTAATTTCTAGCTACTCACCTCACTCCAGCCCCTCCCCTCCTCTAAAGACCCCAATACCCAGTCCAGCAGCAGAACAAGTGAACAGAACGGTTCTACGTTAACGTAGGCTAAGAAATTTTATCTCTGAGCAACATCTTTATGCATAAGCGTCTGATGAAGAGTAAAACATGTTCGAAACGCGTTGGAGTATGTTAAATTAAATGTGAAGCAAATAAATCTACTTGTGAGCAGAAAAATACAAATCATTACTTCACACAGTCACCGTCCCTTAGTGTGGCTACGATTAATAACAATAATAATAATAAAGATAGAACTATGAGTGTATCTTGCAAAGTTTTGAAACTCTCATGGGCAACTGAGGGCAACAGTTTACTATCCCGATACAAGAGCAAATAAGGAGGATTTTCGAAGAATCATTCTTCTATTTTCTTCGTTATTTCACTTCTGTTGATAGTTGAAGCTCGGTAAACAGTAGCCGGAGGTACTGAAATTTTTGAAACATCGCGACCAAGGCTATTCATAGTTGCTATAAATGAAGTACTAGCTGATCGGATGGAGAGCTGTTCTTGATCCCAAGTAGACAAGAGGTTTCACTCTGAGACTTTGACGTAATTATTTCGTTACTGGAGGCGAAAACTCAGCCTCTGTGTCACGAGATGCCGATGATGATGGAGGCGAGACATCCAGTATATCTGTCTCATTGATTTCAGCAATAGATTTGTAACGTTTATTCTTATATGAAATTTTTTCCTATTTTGTGTACTTTGTTTACATTCTGGAGGAGAAAACCTTGTCTACTGGAATCATTGACGATCTCATACTATCTTCTCTTAGCGACCTCTTACGATTTGTCTTCTTGTGATACACTAGTCACGTCCATGACATTTTGGCGGGAAATGTCAAATAACTTGACGAGATCAACTTTCTAAATCTTCCATTTCATGTTTGCTTAATCCGTGTTTCTCGATTTCTGTTTACCCACATTTTGGTGTTCTTTTTACAGCTTCTGTTTACCAGCGCGGATATTCTCATCCATCTTAACAGGGATATATGCTATCAGCCACATTTCCTGCAATTTAGTACTGGTGGATTTAGCAGCATCTGCACGTGTTTCTTTCATTTCCTAGTGACGGTAAATAGGAACTAAAAGAACTTGTTCCTTTGAAGGGGGCTCAGCTACTAAAAACTCTAAACTAAACACCTTTACTAGAAGTCAAGTTTCTCTTTTAGTTTTCATTTTAAAGTTCAGTTATGAAAGAAATACACAAGAAACCCAGTACTGCAAACCACTACAATATTAGAAATTTCACTAGATTGAGGAAAAGTGATCAGTGTATACAATCCCTTAATAACGTCCAGTCTGCTTGAAATTTGGCATAGGGTAAATCCAGGATGTATGGCCATGAGTTTTGGAAAGATCAGTTATACTGCAAGAACAACCTGAAGCTTTTTATAAATTACCTTTTCAATTCATAAAAAACAAAAGCCGACATAGTTTTCAAAGATGTATCAAATTTCATACTAGCTAAAAATTCTTAAAAAAATATGTAACACTTGGCCATCTTATCTGCGTATCAGGGTTAGATTTCCAGACATGTAAACACTTTAAAAATCAAAGAAAAAATATAAAAACTTCTTATTGAACCACTTGATGTAAAATATATCTTATAAAGACATTAATTGCAAATAAATTATAACGGAAACAGAACCTCATTTGTAAAAAGCGTTTTACAATTCCTGAATTTTTTTAAAATTTTTGTTAACTCGTTAGAACATAGTAGATTTATATACAAAATAATGAGAAATCGTCTCACTTATGGAGTTAGTTGAATTTAGAACGAAGACCAGTTTATGAAAAGGAATGTTTACTTTAGAAGCTTAGATTTATTTTTTTAAAAATTACATTACCACATCGATGGCACACAACATACGATGGGCAGGATTTATTTAATCAATGATTACACCTGATACACTGAATCTAATCACAGGTGTAGCCATCTCATCAGATCAGCTAGGAGAGATGGCCATAGCACCTCATCAAACATGGTGGACGCAAACTCTAACAAAACCTACGTACAGGTATGCAATTAGACCTAAACAACGCTAAAAATAAAGTTTCCCCTCGCTATTCACAGACTAAGCTACATTTCACGGTATACTGAAAACTAAAATTACTTACATTTAGTTGAAATGAAGAGTCACCCAGAGCAGCAACAGTCACTCACGTTATTAACTACCAACTGACCGGCAGCGCTGTACAGCGGATCGTCGAAGAACTACAGCCGTTGGTCATCTCTCCCCTAGGCCGTCTTTCTCGGATATATCCTATATATTTTTCACATCGCTGAGTAAGCAAAGTCGTATGAAAATGTAATATGCTAAAGTACACTCATTTCAAGATGCAGGTAAAAGATCTTTGACAATATAGGTTTCAGCGACTGCATGCACACATGAGAACCCAACAGACAATTGGGGGTGTTCTACGAGTGTCTGCGCTAACGTTTTAGCTGCACATTCCGGAGGACAGCAATGTCCATGACAGCAGAGTGCTCTGAGGTTGCTACTAGGGGGCACTCAAGTCTGCGACCATCCGCTCTTCCCTTCTTGTATTATCAGTATCGTCATACCTTATCGAGTCATTCAATTACATAAATACTCCGAAAAATTATTTTTAGCCTGGTAAAGAAGGCTCAGTTTTTCAACACACGCGTATTGTGTTGGATACATCGGGCTGTCTGCCCATATTCCACGTTAGAAGACCTGGAAACAGAAGAAAAATGTCATGAGGAAATGTCACGGATAAACATGAAGTACTTTAGTCTTAAAACCTCCGTCACAGGCGGTGAATGTGAGGAAAGATGCTCTACAAGCGGCTGTAACTTTCTGAATTCCTTAAAAATCAGACATTTAGTTCCACATAATTCTTGCCCATTACTGGGTAACGAAGTATTTCTTTAAGTCTGTTTACGGGCAGTGTCAGGTTCTCGGATTCGGAAAGTTTACTGAACTTCTTTAACTTATTTGCAAGACATTTTACGCATGATGTCCCATATTTCATATTTATATATTTATTGAAAACGTTATCAAGTAGTTTGCTGAATGATCCTTTGGGGCTAACTCTCTCTTACAAAAATCTAGCGAGGTGGCGCAGTGGACAATACGAGAGCATTTGGGAGGACGGCGGTTCAGATTCCGGTCACGCCATCCAGAAATAAGTCTCCTGCGGTCCCGCCCCAAAACGATTCCTTTGAAAAGGACAGGATCGAAATTCATTTCTTTACCCGAGTTTGCGCTCCGTCTATAATGGCCTCGTTACCGAAGGCACAATAGAACGTAATCATCTTTTCTTTATTTTTGACAATAGTGTTCCCAAGAGGGTTGTTGTGACTGACAATTCGCAATTTTTCACAAACACGACTTTTATTGATGTAAGTTTACAAGGTAGATGACTGAACATACAAACAAAAGGTAACAATAACGAAAGAAGTCCCCTAATTGAGGCAAACAAAAGTTCACTTCTAATTTTTCACAAAGGTTCGTGGTAACACACTCACTAGTAACAGTCCACTTCCGAGACGAAGACGTAATCTTCAACGGTCGCAGTACACGAGTTCGGCATCCGGCGTGAACTGAACTTCGGGGGTTTTTTTTTTCTTTCTTTATTGTGATTTCATGCCACTGCCCCATATGGGCAGGGGAGGGCTGTCAGCAGCACAATCCGCCGCTCTTCAGCCGAGTGACATGACAACTAAAACAAGAATAAAATAATACATACATAAGGAGGTAAAAAAGGGGAACATAAAACAGAGTAAGGGGAAAAAATGGAGGTAAAAATACACTGACATGTAGAAGTTCATTGGGGACAGTTAAAAAAGTCACCAGAAAGTTAAAAAACACAGTTGGCGATTCTTAAAACACAGAGAAGACACTGGATGCGCATGCACAGGTTAAAAGTTGGCCACAGTATTAAAAACACCCCGAAACAACACACTTAAAACCCACTTGGAGCACACACGATGAAGAATAAAACTACCAGGCGGGACCTGCCGAGGGAAAGGGCAGAGAGGATGGAAAAGGAGGGGAGAGCATGGGGCAGCTGGGGAAGCGGCGGGATGAAGAGAGGAGGGGCAACCGTGGGTTCACGAAGAGGCAGGAGACACATGGGGTGGGAGAGGAAAGGGAAGACAGGGCAGGAGGGAGCGCAGAGATACTGAAAGAAGGCACAAGAGATGGACAGGGAGTAGGAGGGGAAATCCGCTCAGAAGGAGGGAGGGGGAGGAGAGGGAGCCCTGAGGAGGAGGCAGGAAGAGAGGGTTAGAGTTGGTAGGAAGGGTAGACGTCAGGGCGAAGCTCATCATCCGGGAGTGGTAGATGGTGGAAGTTGTGTTGGGAAAGGAGATGGAGGGTGTGGAGATGGAGAGAGGGAGGGACACAACGGTAAAGGCACGGCAACTGGTTGGGAGTGGAGAGGAAGGGAGACACCAGGGGGTGAGGGGGATCAAGGCGGCGGACAATATATAGTGTGCGGATGTGTTCAAGGAAAAGGAGAAGGTGGGGGAAGGGGATGAGGTCATAGAGGCTACGCGTGGGGGACGGAAGGCGGATGCGGAAGGCGAGGCGGAGTGCATGGCGTTCGAGGATTTGGAGGGCTTTATAGAATCGGGGAGGGGCGGAAATCCAAGCGATGCTGGCATAACAAAGGATGGGGCGGATCATGGATTTGTAGGTGGAAGGATGCAGACCCCACGTCCGGCCGGACAGGAGTTTCAGGAGGCGGAGGCGGTTGTGAGCTTTGTTTTGGATGGTAAGGAGATGGGGAGTCCAGGTGAGGTGGCCGTCGAGTGTGAGGCCAAGGTATTTGAGGGTAGGAGTGAGGTGGATAGGACGGCCGTAAATGGTGAGGTAGAAATCATGGAGGTGGAAGAAGCGGGTGGTGCGGCCTATGATGATCGCCTGGGTCTTGGAGGGATTAACATGGAGGAACCACTGGTTGCACCAAGTGGTGAATTGGTCAAGGTGGGTTTGGAGGGTACGTTGGGACTGTTGAAGGGTAGGATAAAGGGCTAGGAAGGCGGTGTCATCAGCGAACTGGAGAAGATGAACAGGAGGGGGAGGTTTGGGCATATCAGCAGTGTACAGGAGATAGAGGAGAGGGGAAAGGACAGAACCTTGGGGCACGCCGGCAGAGGGGTAGAAAGTACGGGAGTTGGAATTGTGGATAGTCACATAGGAGGGACGATGGGAGAGGAAGGAAGCAACGAGACGGACGAAGTTGATGTGGAGAGCATAGGTCTGGAGTTTGAAAAGGAGCCCGGGATGCCAGACACGGTCATAGGCGTTCTGGAGATCAAGGGAAACAAAGATAGCAGAGCGACGGGAGTTAAGTTGGAGGGAAAGAAGATGGGTAAGGTTAAGGAGCTGGTCGTCAGCAGAGAAGGAAGGCCGGAAGCCACATTGGGTAAGAGGAAGGAGGCGGTGCTGGTTAAGGTGGCGGTGGATACGGCGAGAGAGGATGGCCTCAAAGACCTTACTGAACATGGAGGTGAGGCAGATGGGACGATAGGTAGAGGTAGCAGAGGGGGGTTTGTTAGGCTTAGGGAACAGCAGGACACGGGAAGTCTTCCACAGGTCAGGGTAAAATCCAGTGGAGAGGAGGACATTGTACAGCGTAGCAAGGATAGACAGGAAGGATGGAGGGGATTCCTTGAGGTGACGGTAGGTGACGCCATCATGACCAGGGGCGTTGTTTCGTTTGGAGCGGAGGACGAGTGTGATGTCTTGCATGGTGATGGGAGTGTTGATGTCGGAGGGGGGTAGCCGATCCAAGTACTGGAAGCTAGGGGCGAGCGGGGGGACAGAGGTGTCAGTGCGGTCAAGGACAGTGGGGAAGAGGGAGTAATCAAAATGGGGATCGTCAGGAATGGAGAAGACCTCGGACAGGTGGGAAGCAAAATGGTTAGCCTTACTGAGGTTGTCAGGAAAGGGTCGATCGTCATGGAGGATGGGGTAATGCGGGGTGGGATGGCTACCAGTAAGGCGGTGGAAGGCTGACCAGTACTTGGAGGAGTTGACAGGGAGGGTGGAGTTGAGGCTTGTGCATGTCTGTCGCCAGTCCCGGCGTTTCTTTGCTGTAAGGAGGTTCCGGATATGTCGCTGTAATTGCCGGTGGCTGGTCAGAGTATCCCGGTCACGAGTGCGGAGGAAGGAGCGGTAGAGCCTGCGGGATTCACGCAGAAGAAGGACGGCCTGTGGAGGAAGCGTAGGGCGGTGATGGTGGACGAGTTTGGTAGGGACATGAGCCTGCACAGCGTCAGTGATGGTCTTCTGAAGGAAGGAAGAGGCATGTGTGATGTCATCAGGGTGGTGGAAAGTGAGGGGGCGGCTTTCAACCTGTAAGGCAATGGATTCCCGGTAGGCATCCCAATTGGCACGGTGGTAGTCATGGACAGATTTTGGAGGGGCAGGTGGGCGGGTGGCTGCAGTGGCATGACGGGTAGAGGAGATGGTGAGAAGGACAGGGAGATGGTCACTACCGACAGGATCGAGGACATCAACGGCAATGCGACCAAGGAGGTTGGGGGAAGCGAGGATAACATTGGGGGTAGAGTTACTTTCAGGACGGGTGTGCTGTGGGAGAGGAACAAGGTCACCATGGAGGGTGGCAAGGAACTGATGCCACCGCCGAAGGGTGGCAGGGTCACGGCTGTGGATGTTGAGGTCAGCGGCGATCACATAGGTGGAGAAGGTACGGTCAACATGGGAAATGAAGTCAAAGGGGAGAGGAGCTGCGGGGCGAATATAGATAGTGGCACAGGTGACGGTGAGGGAGGGAAAAAAGAGGCTGAGGAGAAGATGTTCGGTTGGGTCATTGAGGAGAGGTTGTGGCCGGACAGGGAGATGCTGGAGGTGGCCGATAGTGACCCCGCCTCGAGCTAGGGGAAGGGGATTGTCGGTGCGGTGAAGGAGATAAGGGGAGATGCGGACCACATGGTGGGGTTGGAGGAAGGTTTCATTAAGGATGAAGGAGTCAACCTGGTGCTGGGAGAGGGTATGCATGAAGAGGTATTTGTTTGCAGGGAGGGAGCGAATGTTGAGGTAGAGGAGACGATACTGTTGACGAGCCATGGGGTTGGGTGTGGGAAGGGTGTGGGAAAGGGAGAGAGGGGCTTAAACGAGGGTGTCTAGGCGTGTGAAGGTAAAGTGGGCCTGGTTGTGGGAGTACGTGGCGTAGGTGTTTAAGTGGAAAATAGAGCGGGCAGTGAGGGAAATCTGCTGGAGTGTGTGGGGGCACTGGAAGGGGTGGATGTTCTGCAGGATGACGGTGAGGAACCGGATGACGTCTTCTGCTGTAGGGGGAGGGCGGAGGGAATTGTTAGGGTGGATAGGTGGGTCAATGGGGCGAACGGGGACAGTGAGTTCAGGGTTGGTGGGAGGGGGCTTGGCTTTGCATTTGGAGGAATAGGTGGGGTGAGGTTCATTGCAGGTGTTGCAGGATGGGGGGGAGGCGAGGTTGGGACACTGTTTGAGAAAGTGGGAGGCTTTACAATGGGGGCAGGTGGGTGGGTTCTTGCAGTTTTGGGTGAGGTGGTCATTGTACAGCAGACAACGCTGGCAGCGGTAGGATTGAGGAGGGGAACGGGATGGGTCAACAGGGTGGAGGCGGTTGAAAATAAGGGCTCCCTGCGTGAGGAGGTGGTCGATGGAGGAGGTGGACTCTGTAAAGATACGCATGAGGAAAGTAGGGGCAGAGGAGTTGTAAATACGGCGGGCAGAGCGGACTTTCAGGAAGGGGTGGGCATTCAGTTCCGCCAACACCTCAGCCTCCATGATCACAGGGCTGAGTTTTGTGATGACGGCAGTGAGGGTCGGCGGACGATGGGGCGGTTGGGGTTGACGAAGAGAGGAGGATGTAAGGAATGGGGTGAGGGTGCGGGCATCCAGGAATTTCGGATCAGGGTTGGCTAGGACAAAGGTATACAGGGAGGGGGCTGGAGAGGAGGGAGGTGGGGTGGTATCCATAGCGGGGACAGTGGGAGGTGGGGCAGGCAGTGGCTTTTTGGAGGAAGGAGTAAAGGAGAGGTCGCCACTGGGCCGTTTGGAAGCTTTTTTGGCGGGTGTTGCCTGGGAGGAGGGATGAGGGGCTGGATGGATGGGGAGGTGGTGGGAGGCAGGGCCCTCCTGTGAGGCAGTAGCACCGGATGAGAGGGTAGGGCGCTCTGTGGCGGCGACTGTGGCGCGGCGGGCGGAGACTCTGGCAGGGGAAGCAGTGGTAGTTGCAGGGGGGAGAGGGGGAAAATCGTCTCGGCGGGCGACAGGAGCAGGAGGGGGGTTGGGAGCAGGGACAGAGGCAGGAGCGGGAGAAGCAGCAGGGGCAGTAGCAGGGGTAGGAGCAGGAGTGACGTACAGGTGGGGATACATCGATGGAGAGGAGATAGATGGGGAGGAGACTGTGAGTAGGGGAGGTGCATGAGACGGGTGAATCCCAGAGGAAGCACTCCATGACGTTACAGTGGGGGCAGGTGAAGGAGAGGTGTAGATGATGGTGGTAGTTGGGGCGTCCATGATCGCAGGCGGCAGCGAGCACCGAGAGACGGCGGCAGCGGCGAGCACCGAGAGACGGCGGCAGAAGAGGCGGCGAGCACCAAGAGACGGCGACAGCGGCGGCGGCGGCGGCGGCGGCGGCTGAAGAAGCGGCGACTGGGTGGCGGCGGCAGAAGAGGAAGCGGCGAGCACCGACAGACGGCGACCAGGCGGCGGCGGCGGCGGCGGCGGCGGCGGCGGCGGCGGCGGCGGCGGCGGCGGCGGCAAGCACCGGGCGGCGGCGAACAGACGACGACGGCGGCGGCGGCGGCGGCGGCGGCAGACAGCAGTGACGGCGCGCAGACGGGCAACAACGCGACAAGCACGGTTGGGGTTCTTCCACGTCGAAGATGCACCCTGAGAGTAGCCCAGGCAATGCGAGTCCTCTATGAGGAAATGAGGGAATCCAACCCTCGAATCAACTTCGGGTTTTTATTTTTTTTACTTTATTGTTATTTTAAAACCTGAACAACTCAGATAGGCTGGCAGCGGCACACTACGCCGCTCTTCAGCCATAGCGTTTTACAAGAGTATAAAAAATGGTGAATGACAATGAACAAAGTGACGGGCAAAAGAGAGAGGTCACAGAGACACAAAAAACACGGAGTCGTTCACATGTGACGATAACAACACTGAAAACACGTTGGCACGGCGCACAAAACACTGATAAGTCCGACGGCACAAGTGAACGTAGGAGTGGGACGGCGGACACCAAAAACACTATACGACGTCACACACACGAGACACAGAAGGCGACGATCTCCGGCGCGCAAATGTTCACTATGCGTGTGCGAGTCCGGGGACCTGCCAAGAGAGGAGGAGGAGGAAGGGGAGTGGGAGAGCGAGAGGGGAGAGCAGAGATGCCACGGGCAAGGGAGATAGGGGGGAGGGAGGAAGGGGGAGAGGAAGCCCGGGGGAAGAGGGGGAAGGGAGGGGACGGGGAGATGGAAAAAGAAGGGAAGAGAAGAGAAGGGAGGGAGGGTGCCGAAAGGAAAGGACACGGGAAGTGGGGGGCGGGCAGGGTCAAAGTTGATAGGAGGGGTAGATGGAGGGGATGAGGACATCATCAGGGAGAGGGAGCTGGCGGAAGCCACCTTGGGAGAGGGTAAGGAGGGTGGACAGATGGAGACCGGGTGGGACGTGGGAATACAGGCGCGGCAGAGGGCAGGGGTGGGAGAGGATCGGGGAGACGAGCGGGTGAGGAGGATCAAGTTTACGGGAGGTGTACAGGATCCGTATCCTTACAAGGAAAAGGAGGAGGTGGGGGAAGGGGATGAGATCGTACAGGATCCGCGTGGGGGAGGGGAGACGGATGCGATAGGCGAGGCGGAGAGCATGGCGTTCAGGGATTTGGAGGGATTTATAAAAGGGAGGGGGGGTGGAGATCCAAGCCGGATGGGCATAACAAAGGATAGGGTGGATGAGGGATTTATAGGTGTGGAGGATGGTGGAGGGGTCCAGACCCCACGTACGGCCGGAAATGAGCTTGAGGAGACTGAGTCGGGAACGTGCCTTGGCTTGGATTGTCTGGAGATGGGGAGTCCAGGAGAGGCGACGGTCGAGGGTGACGCCAAGGTACTTAAGGGTGGGAGTGAGGGTAATAGGACGGCCATAGATGGTGATGTAGAAATCAAGGAGGCGGAAGGAAGGGGTGGTTTTGCCTACAATGATCGCCTGGGTTTTGGAGGGATTGACCTTGAGCAACCACTGGTTGCACCAAGCGATGAACCGGTCAAGATGGGATTGGAGAAGGTGTTGGGAGCGCTGCAGGGTGGGGGCAAGGGCAAGGAAGGCGGTATCATCGGCAAACTGGAGAAGGTGGACGGGGGCTGGTGGCGGCGGCATGACCGCCGTATACAAAAGGTACAGAAGGTGGGAGAGGACGGAGCCTTGGGGCACACCGGCAGAGGGGAAAAAGGTGTAGGAATCTGCGTTATGGATGGTGACATAGGATGGACGGCGGGAGAGAAAGGAGCCGATCAGATGGACGTAGTTAATGGGAAGGGCGAAGGTTTGGAGCTTGAAGAGGAGACCGGAATGCCATACGCGGTCATAGGCACGTTCGAGGTCCAGGGAGAGGAAGATTGCGGAGCGACGGGAATTAAGCTGTTAGGAAAGGAGATGAGTGAGGTGAAGGAGAAGGTCGTCGGAAGAGAAGGACGGCCGAAAGCCACACTGGGTAACGGGAAGGAGGCGGTGCTGGCGGAGATGCTGGTGGATGCGGCGGGTGAGGATAGATTCCAGGACCTTGCTGAAGACCGAGGTAAGGCTGATGGGGCGGTAGGAGGAGACGGCGGACGGTGGTTGGCCGGGTTTAAGGAACATGAGGATACGGGAGGTTTTCCACAGGTCGGGGTAGTAACCGGTGGACAGGACTACATTGTAGAGCCTGGCCAGGGTGGAGAGGAAAGAGACAGAAGCTTCACGAAGGTGACGGTAGGTGACACGATCGTGACCAGGAGCGGTGTTGCGTTTTGTGCGGAGTGTAGCAATGAGATCCTGTGTAGTGATAGGGGCATTGAGTTCCGTGTGTGCAATGTTGTCCAAGTACTGGAAACCAGGAGCGAGGGGAGGGGAAGAGGTGTCAGTTCGATCGCGGATAACCGGGAAGAGGGAGTAATCGAACTGGGGATCATCGAGGATGGAAAATACATCGGAGAGGTAGGAGGCAAAGTGATTGGCCTTACTAAGGGAGTCAGGGAAAGGGTGATCAGCATGGAGAAGAGGATAATAGGGGGAGGGTTTAGTTCCGGTAAGGCGACAGAAGGCCGACCAGAACTTGGACGAGTTGATTGGTAGGGTAGCATTTAAACGGGTGCATGTCTGCCGCCAGTCCCGGCATGTCTTAGCCGCAAGCAAATTACGAATGTGTCGCTGGAGTTGCCGGTGGCGTCTTAGTGTGTCCGGGTCACGCGTGCGGAGGAAGGCACGGTAGAGACGATGGGATTCACGGAGGAGGAGAATGACCTGTGGGGGTAAGGTAGGATGGTGGGGGTGGATGGCGACAGTAGGGACGTGGGCCTCCACGGCCTCAGACAAGGTCTGCTGGAGGAAGGAGGCGGCTTGGGTGACATCGTCTGGGTGGTGGTAAGTGAGAGGGTGGCTATCGACCTGGGTGGAAAGGGTATCCCGGTAGGCATTCCAGTCGGCGCGGGAATAGTCGTGGACATACTTAGGGGGAGGGTCAGTACGAGGGTCGGGGTGAGGGCGACGACCGTCTGAAACGGTGAGGAGGACAGGGAGATGGTCGCTACCAATAGGCTCCAGGACATCCACCGTGATGCGGCCAAGGAGGTTGGAGGAGGAGAGGATAACATCAGGAGTGGAGTTGGATTCGGGACGGGTGTGCTGGGGGATGGGAATGAGGTCGCCTTGAAGGGAGGAGATGAACCGATGCCACCGCCGTAACTGGGCGGCGGAACGACTATGGATGTTGAGGTCGGCGGCGATCACGTAGGAGGAGAAGGTACGGTCAATGTGGGAGAGGAAGTCGAAGGGAATAGGGGCGTTAGGGCGGACATAGATGGTGGCGCAGGTAACGGTAAGGCCAGGGAAGAAGAGACTAAGGATCAGGTGTTCGGTGGGGCCGGGAAGGAGAGGTTGGAGCCGAACGGGGATCTGGCGATGGTGCCCAATGGCAACTCCGCCACGCGCAAGTGGGAGGGGATTGTCGGAGCGGTGGAGGAGGTAGGGCGAAGTGTGGACGGTGTGGTGGGGTTGGAGGAAGGTTTCATTTAGGAGGAAGGCGTCCACGCGGTGGGTGGCAAGGGTATGGAGAAAGAGGTTCTTGTTGGTGGGAAGGGAGCAGATGTTGTTGAAAAGGATACGGTGCTGTCGCGCCATGACAGGGATTTAAATGAGGGTGTCAAGACGGGAGAAGGTGAAATGGGCCTGGTTGTTGGAGTAGGTGGCGTACATTTTGAGGTGGAAAACGGACCGGGTGGCGAGGGAGATCTGTTGGAGGGTGTGTGGGCGCTGAAAAGGATGTACATTCTGCAGGACAATGGTGAGGAATCGGATGATGTCCTCAGCGGTAGGGGGTGGGCGAAGGGGTTGCTGGGAGGGGTGGGGGGTCCAGAGGGCGGACAGGAACGGTGAGTTCAGGAGTGGTAGGAGGGGTTGGGCCTTACACTTCTGGGAGTAGGTGGGATGAGGGAGTTTACAGGTATTACAGGAGGGGGGGGGGGGACTGGAGATTGGGGCACTGCCGTAAAAAGTGGGCTTGCCTACAGTGTGGGCAGGTGGGGGCTTCCAACTTTGGGGCTGGTTCTAGCTCTTAAATAGGTGTCTGCAGCCAATCACGTTTCGGCGCAGTGGTACTTCCTGCAGGCTGTGGCTCGAGCTCCCCCTGCAGGAAGTAGTGCTCGGAATGTCTGTTTCCATGATCTTGTATGTAAATAGCGGGTGTTTACCATGGTGCATTTGGGTATGCCTTGAGCATAGACAACCACGTCCTCTGTGGTGTTATATGGGTTACCGGCCGTCAGGGGCTACCTTGGCTCCAGTATAACAAGGATATATGCAGTTTCACCGTCCTACTCTCAAATAAATTCCCGGGTGTTACATTGATTCTTTCCAGTAGTTTACATTGAATCTTAAAAGAGAAACGATTCTATAGGGCCCAATAATATTTTAAGACCTATCGCTATGCTAAGTTTTTTTTTCCGAACCTTAAGAACGACACTGCATCTCTTTTAAAGTGTATAGTCTGCGTAGCACCTGCCAGTGTAACACTTTGAATTTTGTGTCTTTAGCGTTACCTTATAAATATTCACTGTCAAATGTTTTAAATTCTATCATCATACCATGCGGTGGCCAAAATACCTGTAGATGCTCGCAAATGTAAGGGACAGTGAAATGAAAACCGAACACCCGCCACAACGGGACCATGGAATGGTTCCATTCGGATGTAATCACCACACGCGTTAATACATTTACTCCACTGGAAAACGATGCGACCAATTTCTGTTTCGTGGATCGCGGCCAGCCCCTGACAGATCCACACTTTGACCCACTCTTGCACTTCGTCTGCCGACAGAAACCGACGTCCACACACGTATTTATTCAGGTCACCAAAGATGTCAAAATCACACGGTGAAACATCCGGGATGTACGGAGGATGTTTCAGTGTTTCCCAAACAAATCGCTGAAGTGTAGCTTTCGTCCGAATTACCGTTTGGGGACGGCCTTTATCGTGCTACAGAACGATTCCGTCACAAAGTGTTCTCGGGTGTTGTGACTTCATAGCGCGTCACAATGTCTACGGATGTCTTTATAGCGCTACGTAATAATTGTTATTCCACTCTCGAGGAACTCAACAGGGGCCCCTGCAGTTGAAGAGGAAGGTCATCATGACCTTACGTGGTGCCACCATTTCGAGCCCGAGGGCAACTGGCAAAGCGTGCTATGGAAACGTCCCACATCTGTGCCGACAAATAGATCCAAAGCAGTTCACAAAAGATCGTGTAAGGCACGATTACGCACGTCCAACCAAGGGAAACCGGGCAAAGGATACGCTTCAGTTATTTGAATGGCAGACACTGCAACATGATCCGTACAGCCCGAATCTTTACCCGTGTGATTTTCACGTCTTTGGCTGTTGGAAGAGAGACATGTGTGGCCGTCTGTTTTACTCGGACGTGTAAATCCAAAAGTGGGTGCGGTTGCGGATCCGTGAGCGGCTGACTGCATTCTACGAGAAAGGAATTGATCGTCACCTCTCCAAGCTGGGTAAATGTCTTAACCTGTGTAGTGATTATCTTTGAATGGAACCATTCCATGGCCCTGTTGTGCTGGATTTTCGATTCTCATTTGACTGTCCCTCATACAATGTTGTAACTTGATCAGTAACTTAGCTTCTACGACAGCTTTAAGGACTACATTTAAATTGTAACTTTATTCCTTCTTAAGCGCCTTTTTATGCGAAACTCATAACGGATGCTCTGTCATAACTTTGGCCAAAACATTCGCTCATATATAATCTCTTTCGCTCTATAGATTCAACTAACTAATGTTCGAGAGCTAACGCAGATTGATCTTTGGCCTTGGTAAAGCAGGTAAATGATTTGCATATCTTTACACAAGAATGATTTTCAAAACAATTGTTGCTTATTTTAACATAGCGAAGGGCTTACCTTGACTGATCTATTTCTCCATTTTTCCTTCCCATTTTCATTGGCGCCGTCACGTAATTTTTAACAATATAGGGATCTCTGCAGTGGGACACACCGTTGCCTAGCAGCGTTTCGCCAAGAGACAATTGGTAAGCAGCACGAGGGCGTCGGTCACCATTCAGCAAAATGTTAAGAACCATGGAGCAGCGATAGCAGGCACAAGGTAAGCCGTCAGTTCTTACAATGCGTGGCACCCTATAGTAGAGGAGACGAATTCATTGCAACTTTCTGCGGACGCGTGATATACTGGCAGGATAATTTGTTTTTGCAAACCAATCATCGAGACTTTACCACGGTTTGTCTCAGGCAGTTTTTGTTGGAGGAGTGTGAATTTCATGAATCTGGTAATTGTAGGAACACCCGAATACTGAAAATTACACATTCCCCTACTAGGTTCCCTTGCCAAGTGTTCACTGTAATCGCTCAAATATATATAATAGTATCATAAATCACAGGTTATTATACACATATCATAAGAAAAATATATCTTTAAAGGATTTCTAATGCATTGTGGGCGGATTACATGCAATTAGCTCTGTTTTTGTCAGAAAAATAACTTCCCTTTTAAGTCGTTAGTGTGTTTATGCGATTTGTAGTCGTTGTTTCTGCTTACTTATAATTAAGTTGGGTTAGTTTTATCGTCATTGCGCCAGAGCAGTTCGTATCGCCAGTCACAGCGCAATGCTTGCACATTTCCTTGGCTCATCGTCTCCGCTGTACTGGATCGGCAGAAGTCGCTCTATGCAATGATTTCGTTTAAAAACAGTTTGTAACAGTAAGGTACCATTTGTCCATTTGTACATGAATTCTTGTGTCATTATAAAACCTGAGCTGACACAACAAGTGATTCCACGGACCAACACTTCGTATAAAGCTATACACGCTTGCGATGTACTAAGAGACTTCAGCCAATATTTCGAAAGCCATTATACAGGAATATGGAAATTCTGTCACTGTAAGGCATCCACCATGTTTAATAAAACTGCGTGCGTAATACACGTAAAATAACGGGCGTTGAAATTTCTCAAACTTGCTTCGGACGGTTACTCTATGGAACTGTAATCCGTCCGATAACAAAGTGTTCAAACTTAAATTATATGCTTCGTACATAAGATAACTTATTAAAAGTAACCCAGATTTTAGGACTATTTCAGATTAGTATATTATTACACTTTAAAAACATTTTCTAATTTCTCTAATTGCTTTTTACTGCCTCACTAGTTACTTTGTTCCACATAGTATTTATGTTGTTAGTTATATAATTAACTTTTTCTTGAGTGAATGCTCTGCTGAGAGGCTAGACTTGTATTCCAGAGAACGGGGATTCAAATCCACATTCCCAGATACATTAAGCCGAATGCTGGTATGGTTCCTTTGAAAGCGTGCAGCCTGTTTCCTTCCCTATCCGTTCCCAATCGCGGCTTGTGCTCCTTCTCTTAATGACCTCATCGTCGAAGCGACGTTAAACTGCAATTTTCTTTCCTTCATTGAAAATGTATACGTATATAGATTCTATTACAATTTTGTTCGGAATTTTACAGTTCTGTTTGTAATAAGATTTTACGTAGTAGTCATCGAAGATCGTTTACGCTTATCTTTCATGATATTCTGATTCTGTTCATAACCCGGAATTTAGGAGCATTTAATCTACTTATAGAGGTTAGTATTTTAAGAGAACTCTTTTGAAAGTAGGCGGTCTGTGTCTATGTTCAAATGTATAATATTTTTCATTCATGCCAAGTGCGTTGATCTCGCCAGTCCATATTCTGAAAATATATTTTGAAGTTCTCAACCCGGTTATAAACTTTGCAACAACATTGGCTCACGTCTAGTCTCTTTCGTTCTATAAATCTGATTAACTGATGTTCAAATTGTAATCTATATTGATCGATGACCTAGCCAAAGGAGGCTAATGCTTCCCCCGTACTAAGGATTTACAAAACCAACATAGATTAATTGTTTAAAATTATAGAAAGATTTCACTACACTGATCGATTTTAGTAATTTTGCCGCTTTTTCCTTTTCATTACAATTTTTTTTTTTGTGTTTCAGAATCTTATATTCGGTTGCCCCAGCCTGTTTACGCTCTTGATACGGCACGAAAACTGTGGTCAGTAAATGAAGCGCTTACTGGACGCCCACCTCAGAGTTAAGTAGCGGAAATCGTTATAAAAGCTGGGTTCCTATGAAAGTAATATGCAATGTCTGAAGCATACATGTATTGAATTTATTATGAAATATTTACAAGACATAAACAATAATATCGGAATTACATAGTTTCTTTCATAACACTAGTAACAAAGTAACACATTTGCATTTACTGGATCGAAATTAGTATAAAACCATTGACTGTCCCGTTGTGTTACTGCATTGTTAGTATTCTGTCCAAACTCCGTTCTTCCTAATTACCTAGAATTTCTCTTCGGCATTGATTTAGTTACGGTTTGCAGTTCTTGCAGTGAAATGTCGGCCACTCTTCTCGTATCGCTACCTTCACTTCACGTACTGCCTTAGATGATCTTCCATTGCTATAAACATGCCTTGTAAGTTTTCTTCAAAGATTTTCCACGCGGCTCAAATCCAGGCTACGTGTAGACCAGGGCCAGCCACCGATATTTATACCTTAAAACCACTTTTTTGTGGTGCAAAAACCTGGACAGTTGGGTTATCTTGTTGGAAAATTAGACTTTTGTCCCATAGGTCCTCATGAAGTCTAACCCATTCTGTCTCTAGCATCTCAGTGTACATATTAGAGTTCATTCTAGTCTTCACCCAAGCAGTGCGTGATTTATCTTTAGTACAGAATGCGCCCCAAATCATAACACTTCCGCCACAAAAATTACTGATCATTCTTAAATGCTCCTCTGTTCTTAGATCAAGCCAGTCATACTCAAGTCCATGCGGATCATCTAAATTAAAAATTTACTGTTCACTGAAGATCACTTTATCCCATTCTCAAGTCCATGACATATGTTTTTCAGCAAACTCCAGTCTAGCCTGTTTATGTTTGGATGTTAGAACAGGTTTCTGCAATAGTTTCTAGAATCTAAGATGTTTTCATTTGACAGCATTTGTTGTACATGTCAGGTAGTTACTGGTAACCGTAAATCAGGAACGAGTTGAGAAGAATAACGGCTTGTAACCCTTGTTTTGCGCAAAAGCACCGTTTCGATGCCTCAGATAATTTTCTACTTTGCCCATATTTTTCATCACATGATAAGTGTTTTCCGCGTGGCTACATCACAGCCGTGGTTTATATACAGAATACGCACTGTCACTATTGGTATCTGTTTCCTATCTGCAGGAAAGGCACGTACACACACACTAACACCGCACAGAGCCGACTCCCTTTATACCGAGTTCCACCCTGTACCACCTGAATCGTTGTCTTGTTACATACTGTACTACTGTCATCAGATGCAATACCACGTGACTGCATTTGTCAGTATACTGTATCTCATACTATAGCATATACCTGATCAGCCAAAACAATATGACCACAGCTCAGACGGGCGATGTGGCCGAGCGGTTCTAGGCGCTTCAGTCCGGAACAGCGCTGCTGCTACTGTCGCAGGTTTGAATCGTGCCTCGGGCCTGGATGTGTGTGAAGTTCTTAGGTTAGTTAGATGTAAGTAGTTCTAAGTCTAGGGGACTGGTGACCTCAGCTGTTAAGTACCATAGTGCTCAGAGCCATTTTGAACCTCAGATGTTAAGTCCCATAGTGGTTAGAGCCATTTGAGTCATTTTGAACCACTGCTCACCGCGACTTTGGATTCCAACCTGGTGGCGTTGTGGGCAAGTGACGCGGTAACAGACGTATGTAAGCCGAGCAGACACGGATGGAGGATCGCCCTACCGAAGCTATTGGTTGCAAATGGGGATACCCATTGAGATAAATGATTTCGGCAGAGGGCATATAATTATTACGCAGGACCTGTGAACGAGTATCTTGAAAACGGCGAAGCTGATCGAATGTTCACTTGCTACTGTCGTGAGAATCTGCCGAAAAAGGTAGGAGGACAGTGAAACTACTACTAGGCGCTAAATGGTTGGATGTCCACGACTCTTCACAGAACTTGGGGTTCGGAGGCTTGTCTGCTCTGTAAAGTAGGATAGATGGTGATCTGTTGCATCTCTACCGAAAGAGCACAATGCTGTTGCACGTAGAAGTGTTTCGGAGCACATTGTTCATCGTACGTAGTTGAGCATAGAGCTCCGCAGCAGATCACCCTTACGTATTTACATGTTGACGCAACGACATCGTCAATTGAGATTGCAGTGGGTGCGGGATCAATGGAAACGTCTCGACTCTTCTTCGGGTGAATCATATTTTTGCTACACTAGGTCGATGGTCGTCTCCATAAACGCCGTCATCGAGGTGGACGGCGGCTCGAAACGTGCAGTGCGCCACGGCCGCATGCTGGTGGGAGCAGTATTATGGTGTGGGAGGCAACCTCCTGCGCTTGCACGGGACCTGTGGTAGTAATCGAAGACACGCTGACAGCTGCGAACCAACTGCATTTCTTTATACTTGATGTCTTCCCCGACGGCGATCTCATCTTTCAGCAGTATAGTTGTCCGTGTCTCGGAGCCAGAACTGTGCTACAGTGGTTTGAGGAACATTGTAGTGAACTCACGTTGATGTCTCGGCGATCAAATTCGCCTGATGTAAGCCCTAAGGAATCCATCAGGGTAGCTATTGGGCGCCATCACCCATTATGCAAATCAGCGGCCCATTATTTACGCGAAATACACGACCTGTGATAAATCCACAAACCTACCAACAAACCGCCGGATACCTAACACTAGAATCAGTTATGTATTTCGTCCCAAAGAAGGACAAACAAGCTATTAAGCAGTTGGTCATAATGTTTTGGCTCATTGGTGTACACTGTGTGCAACTGTTCCAACCGACAGTGCTAATTTTCATGAATTTCCGCCAAAGCAATATCGCGAAGGCCATTTAATTTTTAGTTTTGGACCTGTATGGTGTCTTTTTTAGTCCTTTTTCCATGTGCCTGTCTTTAGCTGTCTTCTATTATGTAAGTTGGGACTGACGTATAGTCGTTTTTTAACTCCTCTCCGTCTTCGTGTTCTGTAGTTTTGCCTTGGGCTCGTATGACCACAGTTGTTTTTTGCGCCCTAAAGCAAAACAAAACCAAAACAAACTAGTGTATATTTGTACATAACTTCTGTTTCGTAGGGTTCGAAGACGATTGAAACTGTCATCAGAAGTACCTACGCTTCTGTAGTCGTGGCCTCACGTGATTGGAGGCATACTAAACGCATTTCAGTTGAATTACGCCGAAATATGCAGGGTGTTTCGTAATCCCTGTTACAGGCATCTATTGGTTGTAGTAGGGGCTGACCAGAAACCCATGTCCGGAAATCTACCGTTTCGATGTAAAATAAGTTTGACTTGTGGATCACTTTCGAATTCCCCACTTCACGGTACGCACATAGCGGAGACAATAAGCTCCGACTTGTTGTAATTATGACATCATGTACAATTTTTGTCAACAACAGCGGCTGAATGAAAGTGAGACGTTCGTAACTGGGAAAGTTGACTGCAGTGCACTCTCGACTTAGAAAACGACGAGTACTCGAAACACTGCCCATGTCACGGGCCCCAGTAGATAAACACGTCACAGTTTATTATCTACTCGTATATTCAGTACGTACCGTGATGCGGGAGATTCAGGAGTGGTCCGATCTTCAAACTTATTTTTCATCCAGACGGCGTTTACCCGGACCTGGGTTTCTTATCTAGACTTTGCCTGCAATCTGCTAAGTCTCCTCTAAAATCCCTGAAAGCTGTAATGGGAACTGTGTAACACCTTGATTAGTCTGCAAACTGAAGAGCGGGTAACGTTACCGGTGAAGGAAACGGCCTACCACGGTAGATGCGGCCTTTGCGATGACGTACGCCGACTACTTTCTTATGGTCAGATAATCAATAAATCGGTATTTAGTTAAACGAGGCACAAGTCGTAGGTATTTGCACAGTACAGAGCGATCAGTCGTTTCTAACGTGATTAATGCTTGTGCTAAAGAGGCAACTGATCTCTGTTTTATCTTGCTCATTCAGAGTTCTGCAATGTAGCAATGTAGGCGAAAGACATCATTCCAAAAAAAAAAAAAAAAGCCATAAGCGATCGCTGAAGAGCGCGCTGGGGTAAACAGCAACAGCATTGTCTGAGTGGCGGGCCGTCCGTGGTGGCCGAGCGGTTTCTAGGCGCTACGGTCTGGAACCGCGTGACCGCTACGGTCGCAGGTGCGACTCCTGCCTCGGGCATGGATGTGTGTGATGTCCTTAGGTTAGTTAGGTTGAAGTAGTTCTAAGTTCTAAGGGACTGATGACCTCAGAAGTTAAGTCCCATAGTGCTCAGAGCATCTGAACCATTTTTGAGTGGCCGGATGTCGCTTTGACTGCACTCGCGGCGTACACCTTGATTTCAAAGCAGCGCAGCCAAAGGGCTTTTACGACAAGTGTACGGAACAGATTGACAGAGATGCTCGTGACATAGTAGCGTTATCGCTGTGCAGTTCGCGAATAGGCAATAGCACCGTACTCGCTGAGGACCAAGGAGGGCCAAGTACGTTATGAAAACCTACATGTCTGTGTGGACATATGTTCAGAATCGACGACACACCTATACTTCCATTACGAGCGCGGTAACTTCCAATTCCCCTACCTCTTAATGTTTCAATAAACTTTTATCACTTTCTCTTTAACGTAGAATTTGAGTGTTTTGCTACGGTTCATTCATTTACGGGTGCTGTTTTAATTATTCTTGAATCCACTACCGGTATTGTTGTCTTTCAGTCTGCGCTTGCTGATTTAGGCGCACGTTTCCATATTAATCACGTAACGTGTCTGAAACCGCCCTGTACAAATTTACATTGCCCCAACTCTCGTGACCTTTAATAAACGAAAATTAATGGGAATTAACTTAATTGGCAGTTAGAGGGCTGTAAGAACCGGTACCGTTCAGAATATTGTCACGACTGCAAAAGTAAACAGTGTAACCGATAATTGTCGTACGACAGTCACATTAATTGGACACATTTTAATTAAAAGATACGCAGATTCTAATTATTCTTTCCCACACAGGGTGATTCAGCTGAGTTGTTCGCCTCAAATATCTGCCGAATCGTGTAAGATACCGTAATTATGTTTTCACCCATATGAGTCGTGAGGAAGTCCTCAGTAAACGGCGCATAGTCCCTTTTCTATAGGGTGCGAAACCGTGAGTCTGTGCACAAGACACCAATCGGTTTCATGTTAAAAACAGGTAAATCCAAAGTTCTGAATAATGAACTTTGTCTCCTTTAGAACTGCAATACTAACGACAGAAATTACTTTAGTTCTATTTGAAAAAAGTGACGTTGGTACCTATATCTCTGTAATTAACATAGCTATGAAAAGAGCTTGTAGGTTTTTTATTAAGGGTTTTTCCACAGTTCAGTTGAATGAAAACGGAATTACGATGTCTTTAACGATACAGGAAATACCTCAGGTGAACAGTTAAGCTGAATCACCATGTATACTTATATCTGTTTTTACCGTAGCGTCCATTTATCAGTGCTGTCGGTAAGCAAATATACGGTAATATGGATTTACAACAATGATATTAAAACTGACTGCCTTTGAAATTCTGCGGCTGACTTACTGACCCAGTTTATCTTATGTTATGCTTTTAAAATTATACGAGGCTCATTCAATAAGTAATGCACCACATCTTTTTAAAAAGCCATTAATATACATACACAACGTCCTTGTTGGTGCTCCACATTTGATGTTTTGTCTGTGCACCGGTGAAGATTCGAACCGTTGTGGCAGATGACAGAGCCATAATACAGCGTCAAAATGGCGTCTACATACGGCTAACATTATAAGCAGTGTGCGGTTATTGAATTCTTGTGGTGAACATCCGTAGACGTTTGTGTGCAGTGTATGGAGATGCTGCAGTTGACAGGAGTACAGTTGGGCAATGGGCGAAGAATGTTACAGCCTCAGGAAGTGCAGAAACAGAGCTCTATAATCAGTCACTCTCGGGACGTCCTGTCACAGCCACTGCTCCAAACATGCTGAATCGTGCCGACCGGCGCGTCACAACTTGACAATTGGCTGTTCATTTGTCATCAGCATTGGAAGAGCGTCTGCAATGATCGAGACTCTCGGATGTTCAAAGAGGTGCTCACGATGGGTTCTACGAATGCTCACAGCGGACCACAAGATTCAAAGAAAGGTCATTTCATCTAAAATGATGGAGCGTTTTCAGACCGACAGTGAGGTCTTTCTGGTACAGATCGTTACGGGGAACGAAAGCTGGGTGCACCACTTTGCGCCGGAAACAAAAAGACATCATTCTCATTCACCACAAAAGAAGAAATTCAAGACAACTCCTCCTATCGGAAAAGTCATGGTGACAGTCTTCTGGTGTTGTGATGTCGTCATTTCGTGGATGTGATGCCAAGAGGGTCAACCACCAATTCAGATGCATACGTGAAGGCTCTGAATAAAGTCAAGAACCGTTTCCGACGAGTTCTATCTGACAAGAATCCAGCAGAAATCCTGCTCCAGCACGATAATGCTGACACAGAAGTCTGAGAACCCGGGAACACATCGCCAAATTTGGTTGGACATCATTGCCTCATCCAGCTTACGGTCCAGATATGGCATCCTAGGACTTCCACCTCTTTGGGATGCTTAAAGATTCTCTACGGGGAACACACTTTGAAAATGACGAGTGTGTCAGTCATGCGGTGAAAATATGGCTACGTCTGCAGGACAAGAGCTTTTACCAGCAGGGAATACATGCTCTCCACAACATGGGCGTACAGCCTTAGAACGTTATGGAGACTACGTAGAAAAGTAGGAAATGGACAAGACATGTTGATGTATATTGTCACCAAATTCTGACTCCTAACAATAAATATGTTCTGAGAAAAAATGTGTGGCATTATTTGTTGAACGATTCTCGTAGTACCAAAGCGTCAGATATAGTGTTGGCTTAGTGAATACAGTTCCGTCTTCCTTTCTTTAGGCCCACTGGTTACTGAGTCAGAGTATGGTACTTCTATCTCTCACTTGCATTACTCTCTGAAGAACAGCCTTTAAGTTTTAGAAAAGCAGATACCTTCTGCGGTCATTTTATAAGCAGCGTTGGGTCTTATCCGAAAAGATACTCGCCAGCGAGTCGTATGACGTCATCTCCCAACTCTTCGTCTCTGTGTGCACATAGACTCCGCAACACCTGAGTCTGTTGTCGGGTACAGGTAGACTCGACTCGCTCAGAAAGGAAGAGTACACGAGTTCAGAACTATAACTGCGGACTCGATTTGTTCCCACTAGATAAGGACTCATTGGTTATTTATTTTTGGGTAGTTAAATTAATGGAAAAAACTTTTTTCTGCAATATTTTGTTTCTTGTATTCCACATTAGCCCTATAGGGTTCAAATCAGAATGGTATCGTGGGAGTCTCAGAACGGTATACTCCTTACTCTTTAAAACAGCTTCTGTTTTAAAAACATGCTTTGGGTTAATATAGCGCACGATTTATAAAAGGTCGTTTCTTGTTAAGCTCGGTGCAAAACTGATTTTGCTCTGCAGGAGCCATGTCCTTCTTGCGATATGGATTGCTATGGATGGTATGATATGATGCGTTATCAACAGCAACAATATAACAGCTAGGATGTTGGAATCATTTTCTCTTCTAACAAGTTGTGATAATTGTCACCATTCATATCATCGTGATAGTATTGGGAATCATAAATTAACTCAGCTCCATTTACGAAACCCATTACTCATCCAGCGCGGACAACAATAGCTCCTTGGCCTTGCTCTGCTATTAGACACTAAATTCAGAACTTCTTCATGGTGTCGGCACTTTTTCTTGGCATAATGTGTATGCACACACCTTTCGTCCGTGAGCACCATAGGTTTATATGGCGCCTTGTCATTTCATCTGTCTGATCTCAGGAATTCCACACACTTAGAAACAATATCGGAATGTTCTGTTAGGATGTCTCTCTTATTTTTACATGTTTTTAAACGAAATCCCATCTCTGCCCGAATTTTACAAAATGGGTCCCCCTCTTAAAATTTATCTAAGTTTTTGAAAATATACACAGCTTTCTCAAAGTTGTGATTTTCTCATTCTGCTCATAATATTCCAAAACTTTTCTTCAAATAAGTACTTTATTGAAGTCATCTAGAGAAACAACTTTTCTACAACGCCTTTGTTTTCGAGGAGATTAATTTTTCCCCTGTTTTCCCCTGCATTCTTAAAGTCCTCCAGAACGTATTTTACGGTTCTTCCTAACTTCCCTACCATTTTTGTTGCTCGCAAGATTTCTTCCTGTATAGGTTTCATTACCTAATTCCACTTACTTTCCTCCTCGAAAAATTATACAACTTTCATATAAGCTCTTTTTCACCTAAATGTCTTCACACTCGCGACATCTTCCTCTGTTTTACGGTCTCAAGGGTATTCATGATTGTGAATAACAACGCACTGCACTACTGATGATATTTCACAATAACACATTACATCACTTGATGGAATATGCACAACTGATCTGAAAGCACAGACAGTGCAATGCGGTTTCCTTAGTCACCACTGTACTTGTTTACTGTAACCTCACCGTGTATATCCGACAACAGCTCCAGGAGGCTAAATACAATAATATCCTGGCTGGGCAGTAGACTTTTTCCGTTAGGAGCTAGACTCGGTTCAATTTACGGGCACTAAGACTGATCGCTCCCTGTTACAAGGCATTTTTCTGTATGAAATAGAGAATGACGAAATAAAGGGAAGAGACGGATGGGAATCCATGACTTCGAGCCGCACAGGCATAGGACATTGCGATAATGCAATGACGAAAGCTGAACGTTTGTGTGGGACCGGGACACGAACTCGGATTTACCTCTTCTCAGTCGGCCGTTGCAGCCGAGCGGTTCTAGGCGCTTTAATGAGGGACCGCGTTGCTGCTACGGTCGCAGGTTCGAATCCTGCCTCGGGCATGGATGTGGGTGATGTGCTTAGGTTAGTTAGGTTTTCTAAGTTCTAGGGGACTGATGACCTCAGATGTTAAGTCCCATAGTGCTTAGAGCTATTTGAACCTCTTCTCATGAGTGGTTGTCTCAACCACTTCAGCCATCTGGACACGGACCGTAACCGACTCAAACTTCCAACTTATCGTACGCTGCAATGCAAAGTTTCTCGTCCATTAACAACTACTAGCAAATTATTGATACCGGTAGGAGCACGGACTGTATTAGTGCATCCGCACTGAAACAATAGTCGAGAGCCGTCAGGCTGCTACAGAAATGTGTATCTATTTTAGTGGTATCTGTTCTGTCGGGCATATCATGTACTGCAGTAGTGCCAAATAGGAACGGTGGAGGAGTTCTTAGAAAGAGATGATATTCGGCAAAATGGACGAGACTCTCCTGCCCGTTCCTCCGCCTTAAATTCCCATGGAGAACTTGCGAGATGCGTTCGGGACTCTTACGTCTACACGTCGACAGGCACCTACGGCCGTGCAGAAGTTGTCAGCCGCACTGATAGAGGAACGGAATGTCCTGTCACAAGAACTCATTACCGACGTTGTAGCCAGCACGGTAGCACGTTGCAGAGCATGCATTATCGTTCATGGTGATCACACACCTTATTAAGAACCATCTGCCGCCGTTTGTAACGCACTGGGGACAATCATAAACCGCGGTGAATTCGAGGTAATTATTGTTTTTGTGTAAAAGTGTCACTTCTGCTCGTCTCATTGCCTATTTCTTACTGTTGCCTTCTGTACTACGTTGTAGCAGTTCAGCCGTTGTATAGTTCAAGTTTCATCGAGCTGTGTTACTCAGCAGTGGTGCATCATTCGTGCACACCGGTGTACGATGGGCGTTCAGTGAGTAACGCAACACCTGAAATCAGTCGGTTTTATTCGGGATCTACATCTACATCTACATCTATATGGTTACTCTGCAATTCACATTTAAGTGCCTGGTAGAGGGTTCATCGAACCATTTTCATAGTACTTCTCTACCATTCCACTCTCGAATGGAGCGTGGGAAAAAGGAACACCTAAATCTTCCCGTTCGAGCTCTGAATGTTTTGTGTACCTCGGTGGATCAGTCCCGTCTCTTATTAACTTATGAGGTATGAACCTTACTACTGCTGTCAATACTGTATCTTTGAATTTGAGCCATATCTGGTCTACACTTACATAATTAGCTTGGAAGGAATGGAGACTCTCTCTTAGGAAGGCATCTACCGAATTTTTATCTGCTATTTTATATAGATATATTTTGCGTTTATTTTTAGTGGTTTTGGTTGATATTGTTTTGAGCCTCGCTACAATGACGTTGTGTTCACTAATCCCTGTATCCGTCATGACGCTGTCTATGAGATCAGGATTATTTGTGGCTAAGATGTCAAGTGTGTTTTCGCAACCATTTACAATTCGTGTGAGCTGATGAAATAATTGTTCAAAGTAATTTTCAGAGAAAGCATTTAGTACAATTTCGGAAGATGTTTTCTGTCTACCACCGCCTTTGAACACGTATTTTTGCCAACAAATAGAGGGTAGATTGAAGTCTCCACCAATTTTAACTGTATGAGTGGGGTACTTATTTGTAATGAGATTCAAGTTTTCTATGAACCGTTCAGCTATTATATTATCTGAGTCGGGTGGTCGGTAGAAGGAGCCAATTATTATTTTGGTACGGCTGTTGAGTATAACCTCTACCCATAGTAATTCGCAGGAACTATCTATTTCAACTTCACTGCAAAATAAACTACTACCAAAAGGCACAAACACACCACCACCTACTTTATTTAATCCATCACTTCTGAACACGGTTTGAGCCTCTGTAAAAATTTCGGCAGAATCTATCTCCGGCTTTAGCCAGCTTTCTGTTCCTATAACGATTTCAGCTTCAGTGCTTTCTATTAGCGCTTGAAGCTCTGGTACTTGTCCAACACAGCCACGACAGTTTAGAACTACAATACCGACTGTTGCTTGGTCAATTCTTGTCGTTTCTTTGCCCCGTACCCTTTGAGACTGGAGCCCTTTTCGATCTTTACCGAGACTGTCTAATTTAAAAAACCGTCCAGTTCAAGCCACACAGCCCCTGCTACCCATGTAGCAGCCTCCTGTGTGTAGTGGACACCTGACCTATTTAGCGGAACCCGAAACCCCCCACCACCCTATGGCGCAAGTCGAGGAATATGCAGCCTACACGGTCGCAGGACCGTCTGCGCCTCTGATTCAGACCCTCCACTCGGCTCGGTACCAAATGTCCGCAATCGGTCCCAAAGCGCCATACTGTTCCACACTTTTTTGACACAAAACTCTTATTTTTTAACAGAATCCCCGTTCGATGCGACGCCCTTACGCCACCTCTATGCCAGTACGCCCACATGGTGCCACTACCGGTCGACGTTGGAGACAACGTCTTTCTGCATGTGTAACCTCCCCATCAGCTATGTGCTCCTTACCGTGGAGTGCATCCTTCATCGGGGCAAACAGATGGAAGTCGCAAGGTACGAAACTCGGGCTGTAGGTTGGAAGAGGAAGAACAGTCCAGTGAAGTTTTGTGAGCTTCTCTCGGTTGCTCAGACTTGTGTGAGGCCTTGCGCTGTCTTGGATAAGCAGAAGTTTATTTCCATTTCTGTGGTGACGAATACGTTGAAATTCTGTTTTCAATTTAACTTAAGACTTAAGAGTTGATCGTTGCCCCATGAGGAAGGACATGCAGCAGAAGATCCCTTCAGAGTCCCAGAAGACCATCTCCATGATTTTACCGGTTGCGGGTATGGTTTTGAACTTTTCCATCAGACGAAAGGTGGTGTAGAGCCTCTCCGTGGATTGCCGTTTTGTTTCCGTTTCCAAGTAATGAATCCATGTTTTATCGCATGTGACAATGTTCGACAAAAAGTTGAGACGATCAGCCTCATAGCGCGAGCAACTCCGAGTATATGGCCTTCTATTAGACGGCGAGGAATTCAGCAGGAATACACGTTTGAGTATCCCAACTGGTGGGAGAATGTGTCAGCACTACCAACAGACACGTCCAGTTGCTCAACGAGGTGTTTGGTTGTGATCCGTAGATCACCTCCAAAGAGAGTGTCCGCACGTTCGGACATTGCACGAGTCACAGCTGTGTGCGGCTGGCTGTCACGCGGCAGATCTTACAGGTTTGTGGGACGTGGCTTCGATGATGACAGACGCCTCACTCAACGACTCACCGTGCTTTTGTCACCGTAGGTATTCTGCAAGCACCTAAGAATACCTGCGGTTCTGTGGTCTCCCACCAAAAGGAACTCAATAACAGCTATTTGCTTGGCACGTTCCTCCGTTACAATCGTCATTTTGAAGGCTACATACAGCACCGCCACATATCAGAATTTCATGAAAATGTAGGGGCGAACTGTCCGAAAATATATTTTGCGTTACTTATTAAACGCCCCTCGTATAATGGGAAGATATACTTTGCAATGGAGTTAGAGACCTGTCAAGGACGCGAACTAAGTATTTATTTATTTTATGGGTTTATTCATTTATTCCATTCAATAGTAGCCTATTGCCTATAATTTAGACACAGGCTATATTGAATCTTACACAAATTATGCAATATACATTAATAATCAGTTTTATCCTACAAAGTACTAAAGCTCAGTAGCACAACGTTTCTGTTTTCAGCGCAACGTTTTGCAAAAATATCGTTGTTGTGGAGACAGCCGACCTAACTACTGAAGTAATTGCGATGTTATGCTACGTTGTTTGTCAAAGGAATATGCTATTCTTATTTTTAGGATAAACTTTTCTGAAAGAATTAACATATTGCAGTACACTTCAAGAGGTGTGAAACGCAGATAGAAAGTATAATTTTACAATTAAAAATATTATCATTGTTTTCCTGTGTCGACAGAGGATTTCCGTCAAAAATAAGCTCTGGAAGCGTTCTGCCTGGAGGAATGATAGGATGTCTGACGACACTGGAAGAAATGTCACGAGTAACGTGTGAGGTCCGCGAAATTTAATTTTTTTCGTTTCTCATTACTTTAATTTAGGGTTATTGGAAATCATTTATGCGGTCTCCGTCCCTTTTAAATGTTAGGTGCTGGAATAAGCTTGATACCAGCAGCCGGAGAATACCACACTGCGCCGACGGCTGTTGACAACAGGTAGTACGGCCCCTCCGCTCTCCTTCCTTTTGTCATCAGACTCAAAAGCAGCGCCAGAGACGGGCGAAGAGATTCCACTCGAGGCGCCTTCCCTTCCCTCCCCTTCCCTTCCCTTCCCACTGCTCCGCTCCGCCGGCCCGCTGTGTGGAGTACACAGGCCGAGGACGCGATAGGCGGCCATTGAGAGCCAACAGGCGGGTGACGGCGGCGCCCGTTGTGCCGGCAGCCCAGCCGGCGCCAGTAGTCGGCGGGTTGCCTGTGTGACAGGCGCGCTCTGCGCTGCCTCGGCTTATCTCGAGCGCACGGACGACATTTGCAGGCTCATCATCGGAGCCGCGCCACAATCAGATATCATTATGGAGAGCGGCGTCCTCAAGCCCCGTAGCTGCAAACAGGGGTGTCACTGTAAACCCTCAGAAACAGAAGGTTGTTTCTTCAAGGCTGTTCAGAAGACGCGTCGTTAATGGCCATCTTTCCTCTGCTGTCAGATACATGGAAGGTTCCAGCACTTAGAAGTCTTGACGTCACTGGTTTCTGAAAAAGTCAGTTAGGTCTGATTCATGAAGAGATTTATTTCATCTATCGCACAATGTTATGGGACGGCGTGAAAACTTCCATAGATCAATGGAACGAGGTTTTTCTTTATCGAAGTGATGTGAAAATAGGCACCTTACAGGATACGTACACATGATTAGTTTCAGTGAATGACTGCATGCTGGTTATTTACTAGTTCGTAAGTAATGGCACACTGGCCTAAATTTGTCATGAACATATTATCTTTCAGTATCACTCATACACCTACACTTAATACTAAGTTTTATTTTGATGAGGCTGCCAGTTATTCAATGCAAATTCGTCTATGCAGTAGGAGGAGTTGTCCAGACGAAATGATTTTAGATTGGGTTTAAAAATAAGTGCTACCTGTCATATTTTTTATAAAGCGTTACACGGTTAAAAAGCTTTTTGAAGGATATTGAAGTCCTTTCTGTGTCACTATTGGATTTAATAACGTGCAATAAGGCTCATCTTTAGGATTCCGTAGCTCAGTCGGTAAAAACGAAATATTTATAAGATAAATTTGTTGTCCTTCTTCCTATTTGTCTGTCCGCCTGTTCGGAACACTTTTCTCATGAATGGTTAGGCGTATCAAATTAAAATTTGTGTCACATACTAAGGTCTACAGCCCCTTAGTGGTGTAAAAACGCTATGTTTCTAAGTCATTGCAATCAATTTACGTCACAAATTTTGATACTCGTAAATTCAATCATTAAAACCTGTAGGGTGACCTAGCACCATGAAATTTGAAAGAAGCCTAGTTTCGCAGCACAAATAAGAGAAAAATCAGAAAATCGTTATTTCGTAATTTCACCACTTGGAAAAAATATTTATTTGTTATCCGACTTGAAACTTAAAATTGAAACTTTCCCGAAAGTCTTGGAGTCCCCGGGATCCATATCTTGCTAATATCAATCTCCATAACAGGCTAAATTCGTCGAGAGTCTCGACTCCAGTGACGGATGAACTGTCTACACACGTAATTAATTTTGTACGGAATCCTCGGAGTGCGAGCCCTCCTCGAACCTGGCCATTTTTCCCCTCTAATATTGTTGATATTGGCATAGCTATTCTTCTCAAATTGTGGTGAATTATTAAATACCAGTTCACTGGAGAGTATTGTGATGTAACCTGTGGAATAAAATCTATTGCATATTATAAACACTTTAATTCTGGCGAATGTCGATCATTTGGTATGTAAAAAAGTGAGAACTTGATGTAAATCGACTTCAATGTAAACTATATACTTTGTGAACTTCTGCTTTACTTGGATATGAAGAGAATAATTTTGATATTGAATTAACAAGTAACGGTAGTATGTAAATTTTATAAAGTTATTTACAACTATATTTGCACTAATTTGTTTTCCATTTATATGAAATAAGTCAATTTACAGTACCTCCGTTGCCAGCAATGTAAATTATTAGATTTTCAGCCTGCAACTGTATCTCTCTGATCTCTCGTTTGTCGAAAAAAGACATGTTCGTGTAGTCGTAGCGGATGGTTGGAATTTTGCATGTGAGCAGATGGAGATTATACTGCGGAAGAATGACAGTTACGTACCAGTTGTCCGAGTGTTAAAAATACAGAAGCTAGAATGAAGGATTTTTTGTAATGTAACAATTATTCACCCATTGAACTTTTGCGATTTTTGAATGTTCCAGATTTCTTTATACCACAGAAGCTCGAGACAACAATCATAACCTGAAGAAGACAACAATGCCAACATAAAATAAGTTAAGTACCATATCAAAGTTTCTCAATGGCGGCATGATGACTTGAAAATTACGGAAACTGACATCTGTTGGTTGTCCGATGTGTCAGTGAAGGTACGACGTTAATGAAAGTGGTGTTTTGTGAAGGTGCACTTAAAATGCATTTGTAGAGATACCTATCAGACGAACGCGGGTGAACACTACATATTAATCTTACTTTTTGCTTTTCGGCAGCAAATACTATTTCTAAGTTGTGAGTTACCGCAGAAAATTATTCCGTATGACGATAGTGATTGGAAACATGCAAAGTATGCTACGATGCTGACTAATTTGTTTCCGGGACTAACAATTATACTAAGATAAAAAGTAGTTGAACTTTACCGTTTGAGCAACTCAGTAATTTACGTTCAATAATATGTCTGTACAGTATAAATTGGCAGTAACATTTTCTTCCCACCCAAGTTTTCATCAGTATGTAAATCAAAATATCTGGACAATCTGCCTTGTTTACTGACTCCTGATCATGTGATGCATCAGTTACTGGTACTTGTTGTACAGAATTGAACTTATTAGTGTGATCTTTCTCAAAATTAAGAGAGTCTGTTTTCAGAGAACCACTAAATACTTCTTGGAGAAATATTGTTAGCAATTTGTTGTCAGAACTATATATAGTGTTGTTTCTCAAAATTAAGAATCCTTTTTCAGAAAACAGTAAATGATTTGTCGAAAACAGCGTTAACAATTTCTTCTGTTGCTTTCACTGTAATGAAATTTATTATATCACTAATCTTATCTGACTGTCTTAAGGTCAATGCATTTCAAAGAATTTATTCGCGTTATAAAGTGCTTTCTGCCTTACACACTTATAACAGATTTGCGAAATATTCATTTCTCCTGAGTGAGATACATGACTTCATTCTTCCTTCGCCTTTTTCTCAAAAACGGACGCAGCCAGTTTCCTGTCTTATTCACTCCCAGTGCCAGCTTTTGCTCCGTCTCTACAGACCTCTTTGATTGGCGGCTGAATCCTAATCTTTCTTCCTTCCTGATTTAGGTGTTCTTATGTCGTGATTTCTCAGGAGAATCAATTCTGTAATATTTATTTCTTTGCTGTGAGAAGCTTCCTTTAAAGCAATTAATCAGTTTATTCCAGACACAAGCAAAGTAGTGCTCCCCGCTTGAAATCAATGCTCTTGTGTCGCATCCCGAGGATAGTTTGGATAGTCAACCAGAAAGCATGGAACTCGCCACTGCGCGGGCAGTACCGCAGACCGGACTCACAGAAGACGATCGCATTGGCCACTCCCGAGACTGAGGAATAGGTCTTCTAAACTCATGCTCACAAATTAAGGATAATTGCAGAATGTGGTGCCACACAACGTGGCACTACACAAAACTGGTGCTGATAGCATAGGCACATAGGGAACTCACACGACACAGATTTATAAGTCCACGGTATTGGTGATAAATTTAGAAAACCGTCCCGAAACACATGTGCTACAAAACGCCACTGTTTCCTGCGCATGTACCTCGACATCAGTATGGGATATGATCACCATGCACACGTACGCACGGCGCACAACGGGTTGGCATACTCTGGATTAGGTGGTCGAGCAATTTTTGCACCAGTGTCCGTCGGAGCTCCTGAAGTGTCCTAGGGGTTTGAAGACGTGCAATGATAGGTCGACTGAGAGCATCCCAGACGTGCTCGATGGAGTTTAGGTCTGTAGAACAGGCAGGCCACTCTATTTGCCTGATATCTTCTGTTTCAAGGTACTCCTCCACGCTGGCAGTTCGATGGGGCCGTGCGTTATCGTCCATCAGGAAGAAAGTGGGACCCACAGCACCCCTGAAAAGGCGGACATACTGGTGCAAAATGACGTCCCGATACACCTGACATGTTACAGTTCCTCTGTCAAAGATATGCAGGGGTGGACGTGCACCAATAATAATCCCACCCCACACCATCAAACCATGATCTTCATACAGGTCCCATTCAAGGACATTAAGGGGTTGATACCTGGTTCCTGGTTCACGCCAGATGAAAACTCGGCAAGAATCACTGTTCAGACTCTACCTGGACTCGTCCGTGAACATAACCTGGGACCACTGTACCAACAACCATGTACTGTGTTCTTGACACCAGGCTTTACGGGCTCTCCTGTGAGCAGGGGTCAGTGGAATGCATCTTGCAGGTCTCCGGGCGAATAAACCATGTCTCTTCAGTCGTCTGTAGACTGTGGATGGATGGATGGATATGGTGTTATGGGCGCTCAACAGTGTAGTCTTTATCGCCCGTGTAGACTGTGTGTGTGGAGACAACTGTTCCAGTGGCTGCGGTAAGGTCTCGAGCAAGGCTACCCGCAGTACTCCATGGCCGCCTGCGGGCACTGATGGTGAGATACCGATGTTCTTGTGGTGTTGTACACTGTGGACGTCCCGTACTGTAGCACCTGAACACGTTTCCTGTCAGCTGGAATCGTTGCCATAATATTGAGGTCACACTTTGTGGCACACGGAGGGCCCGTGCTAAGACCTGCTGTGCTTGACCAGCCTACAGTCGCCCTAGTATTCTACCCCTCATAACGTCATCAATATGTGTTCTTTGAGCCATTTTCAACACACATCACCATTAGCAGGTCTGAAAACGTCTGCACACTTATTCGTTGCACCGTACTCTAACATGCACCAACACACCTCTGTGTATGTGGACTGCTGCCAGCGCCACCGTGCGGCAACCGCAGGTCAAATGCACCGCATGGTCATACCCCGAGGTGATTTAAACCCGCAAACAGCCCACCAGAGCGTTGTTTCACCATGTATCAACACTATCCTTAATTTATGAGCATGAGTGTGTATATGGAGCCGCTGCTGCTCTTATATACCTGCCACTGTACTTATCAACACTATCCTTAATTTATGAGCATGAGTGTGTATATGGAGCCGCTGCTGCTCTTATATACCTGCCACTGTACTTTAATTGCTGCTGTTGCGCCTATACATTGCTTCGGGGTCCTGGTCTGGCTTTTATGCAACGTAATCTTGATGGTTACAAGTGATTTCGGCCGGGCTATACAGTGTTTTCGTTATTATTGTGCGTTTGTTTTGTTTCTCAAACACAACGTAACAACGTGAGACTTTGTCTTCCTATGCACATTGCGTCCACATCTACATCTACGTCCACATACATATTTCGCAAGCCAACATTTGGTGGATGGCACAGGGTACGTTCTGCCTCTACTAGTCATTTCGTTTCCTATGGCACTCACAATAATACGAGCCCTTAAGTCTCTTACATTAGCTTCGCGACCCTTATGCGAAATGCACGTTGGCGGCAGTAAAAAAAACATCCTGCAGTCAGTTTCAAACCGCGGTTCTCTAAATTTTCCCAATAGTGTTTCACGTAAAAAGAGTCGTCCTCATTCCAGGGTATCCGATTCGAGTTCATAATATCCGCGTGTTGACCGAACGTACCAGTAATAAATCTAGCGGCTCCTTTTTGAATTGGTTCTACGACTTCCCTTAATCCGACATGGTGGGCAGCCAAAAGACTCGAGTAATACTCAAGAAAACGGCGCACTGGCATTCTATTCACGGTTTTCTTTATAAGTGAGCTATACTTTCCTAATATTCTCCCAATAAACCAAAGTCGACCATTCACCCTGTCTACCGCCGCCCTTATGCGTTTCTTCCATTTCAAATCGCTTTGCAACGTCACGTTACGTATTTAATCGATGTGACGGTGTCAATCAGGATAATACCAATCCCGTATTGGAACGTTACGAGATTATTTTTTCAACTCATTTGCGTTAACTTAATTTCATTCTACAATTAGATCATTTTGCCATTCATCACACCGAAAAAAATTTGTCTAAGTTATCTTGTACCCCTCCTACAGCTAGTTAACGACCTCTTTCCGTACATCACAGCATTATCATCAGAAAGCCGCAGTTTGCAGCTCATCCTGTCCACCAGATCATTTACATGTACACAGAATGAGAGCGGTCTTAACGCCATTCACTTGGGCACTCCTGGTGAGTACACAGAATAAGAGCGGTCTTAACGCCATTCACTTGGGCACTCCTGGTGATAGCCTTATCTCTGATGAGCACTCACTGTCATGAACAACGTACTGGGTTCCATTATGTAAGCAGTTTTCGGGCCGCTCACATTTCTAAGGACCGAATCGATATGCCCGGATCTTCGTTAACAGTCTGCAGTTGAGTACCGTGTTAATGCATTACGAAACTCAGCACACTTTATAAGGAATCATTGCTTATGGTACTATTATGTACCTATCGTAATACATATTTGCCAAACAGAATTGTAAAGTTTCAGACTGGTAAGTTTCCTTAACAACGACTTCCGAACTTGGCGTGCGCTAGAGAGTGCACTGCGCAGACAACGAGTTAAATTGACTTCTGGATGAGTTGTTATCAGCAGGTTTTTGCCGTGGGGTGGATTCGGAAATGGCAGACTGTATTCGCGTGCATTTGTGAGGTGCGATTTAATGGCATATACGTTTCTTGCAAACATGTCTCTCGTAGGTTTTAGCGGACAGAGAAGAAAATTCTACACTGTATTGATGAGTTGCTGCAAACTTCGGATGTGGTGAGTTACATGACACCAGTATCTTGAGACCATAAGACTGATGCTTAGAGTAATCTGTAATTTAAACTGTGTCTCCTAGTGACTCTTCCGAAAAACTAAGTTGCCTATAACTTGCTGTTTTGCATCTTTGTAGATTGCAGGTTTTAGACTTTACCCTATTGACCTACAACGCTATTACCTGGGATAAGTTCCCGATTCCAAGATCCCTGTTTGCACGAACAAGCATCATTAATACGTAACAGAATTTAATATACTCGTATGAAATGTTGTTCTGTTGAAAAATCCACGAGTAAACCTAAATTAACTAACAATTAGTATCAGATCATCAGCCTATTATTTTTTTTATTTGAAAGAAATAATTTTGTTTCATTACTGGCACTGAAATATTGAATGAAATTTTCCTGTGCTGCTATATTATTGTGTGATGATAGCTTGGTGTGTAGTATTTCAGTGTTTTTCCAGGAGCTGATATTTCATAGTGTGTTTCAGTAGTTTGAAAGCTTTATTCTGATTAATTCATCTAAAAACAAATTTTTTAAGATAAGTGTTAGTGTGCTGCGACATCTATGTATTGTCGTCTTCAACTCAGTTTCGAAATTTTAGTTATCATAGTACGCTCTATTGTATTAAGAATGTTCTGTCGATATTATTGAACAAAGCAACTCACGCATTATAATTTCAGCAAAGTAATCCGACCATTTTTAGCTAGTGACATGTTACAGTTCTTTGTCATTATGTTATTTTCTTTCTCTTACGCTTTCGCACCATTTATTACCAGCTCAACTAATCCTAATCTGTCAAAGATGTCCAATTATTTAACTGCCTTCTAAAACGCTAACGCTATCAAGGGCAGTTTCATGTCAACAGATAACAAACAGACACACAGGGTGATCCAGAAAGAATGCTCCTTTTCAGTTGTTTACAAAAACTTTGCTACAAATTTACAAATTAAGACGTACTAGTGAGTCTTTGGGATTTCATGCGGAACACAGCACTCATTTCTTAATGATAACATCACTCAGATGAGCACCACCTTTATCGTAGCACTCATGCAGGCGAGCTATGAAGCTGCTACACAAAGTGTTCTCCACTACAGCAACAGAAATACCGGCAACTTCTCTCCTTATGTTGGCCCCCAGGGCCACGAGATTTGCAGAGCGATTCTAGAACACTCTGTACTTACGATACCCCCAGAGAAAGAAATCCGGAGCCCTTAGATCGAGTGAACGTGTCGGCCAAGCCACATTACAAAATCGAAAGATGAGACGTCCAAGAAACCATTCGTGCAGTTCGTCCATTGACAGACGGGTGGTATGTGCAATTCCACCGTTCTGATGATAGCACGTGATTGAACAGGGATGCTGTTGTAGCACAGGGGCGACAAAATTCCGAATCATGGGCACATCTCGCTTGAGCGTCACAGTACGTGTTGTACCATTGTCATTGCGAAAGAAATACGTGCCGGCGATCGCAGTTGTGGTGAGTCCACGCCACATCGTTAATTTCGGGCTGTGCAGCGCCTGTTCACGGGCTTGCTGCGGGTTCTCAGTGCCCCCAAAAAGTCAGTTCTGCTTGTTAACTGCTGCAAACAATAACAAGTGTGGCCTGTCAATCATCGTCAAACTATCAACAATTGCTGGTTTAACCGTCTACATTTTCTCAAACGTGTCGCACACCCTTACTTTTTCTTGCGTATATCAATTACCTTTCATCAGTAACATTGCCAGATGCCAAGTTCGTTTTGTTTTCCGGTGATACAAACATTGCAATAAATAACAAATCAAGTGTAGTCTTAGAAAGATCGGCTAATAAAATATTTGTGGACATTAATCACTGGTTCCAGGCCAATTACTTGTCACTAAAGTTAGAAAAAACACACTACATGCAGTGCAGAGCTTGTAAGGGGTGTCCCACGAGTATGTGCCTAACAGACGATGACAAGCAGATAGAAGAAGTGGACAGTGTTAAATTCTTGGGCTTACAGCTTGATAATAAATTCAACTGGGAGGAGCACACCGCAGAACTGCTGAAGCGTCTTAACAAATCTCTATTTGCAATGCGAATTGTGCAGACATAGGGGATATAAAAATGAAAAAGCTGACATACTATGCTTACTTTCATTCCATAATGTCATATGGGATTATTTTTGGGGGTAATTTATCAAGTCAAGCTAAAGTTTTCCGGGCACAAAACGTGCAGTAAGAGTTATATGTGGTGTGAACTCAAGAAGATCTTGCAGAAGCCTGTTTAGAGAACTAGGGATACTAACTACTGCTTCCCAATATATTTATTCCTTAATAACATTTGTCATTAACAATATATCACTTTTTCAAACCAACAGCTGAATTCGTAGAATCAATACTAGAAATAAGAATAATCTTCACAAGGATTTAAAGTCACTTGCTCTTGTACAAAAAGGTGTGCATTATTCAGGAACACACATTTTCAGTAACTTGCCAGCAGGCATAGAAATCTTAACAACCAGTGAACTTCAATTTAAAAGAAGCCTAAACGATTTATTGGTGGCCAACTCCTTCTACTCTATTGATGAATTTCTCAGTAGAACCAACTGATTTGTGTGTATATATATATATATAACTTCTGCACCATTTCAGTGCAGTAATGTGTTCATTGTAAATAAATGTGTGTGTGTGTGTGTGTGTGTGTGTGTGTGTGTGTGTGTGTGTGTGTGTGTAAGTACAATCTAACATCTACACCATTTCAGTGCAGTAATGTGTTCATTGTAATAAGTTTTGTAGTAGTTCTATTACATGTTTATTACCTTATAAACAAAAAAACTTTTTTATTTTAAATTCAGTACATTAGTGTTTGTAAAATGATTCTTTCATATAGGGTTCATTAAAAAAATGACGATCATTCCACTTGGGACCTGTGGAAGGTACATTAGCTTATTTGTTTCAGTTGTAAATATTTGTCATGTATTATTGTTTTTCTGACATGTTCTACATACTGGCGGACCTCCTCACTACGGATCAATTGGGATGAAAGTGAATCTAATCTAATCTAATCTGATGGGCCTTAAGCGTTGCAATATCTATATCTTGCAGGGCCGCGCTTGCAAATCTGGGTGTAAAATGCACCGTACACTGCTGTAGCTCATGTTTACTGTTTGCATCTGTGGTAATGGATCGTCAAGGGCTTGTTTGAATTGATGCCCTTACACGATTGATGTTTTTTCCATGGCCTCAAATTTCAAGTCGTCCGGGAGACTTGCTGACACATACTGACCCATCCCTGCTCCGCGTAGCTACCCAACGCCATATGGTAAGGCTACCCAGGCCATGTCTACGATGGTTTACTCTGTGGAAAGCTAGCTGGGTCACTACTATTGAATTCGTTTCATGGTAACCACACAGACACGGTCTTGCACTCTCCACTTCTCCATTGTAACTGAATTTCCCACTCCTTTGAGATGCTGCTAGCGTGTCTCCGACTGCCGGCTCGCGCGCCCGCAGTCACAGTAGCCAACTGCAAAGGGGTATTCCTCCTGACTTCCATAACAAAATTACTTTGTTTTACTGGTGTCTACGTGTATACTCTGATGAGCCAAAGCATTGTGACCAAAGCCTACCGCAATATTGAATACCACTTGGGTCATTGCTGCTAAGAGACGCCTAAAGGAAAGTATGAATGAAGATCATTCTAGTAACGATACGGACCCAAACTGGGAAATCCACCGACATAACCAACTTTGAGAAAGAACAGATTCACATGGCCCAGCGCGTGGGAATGGACCTCTAGGAAACGGCGAAGCTTCGTCGGCTGTTCGCGTGCTACTGTCGTGAATATCTGTGGAAAGCGACTGAAGAAGGACAATGAAACCACGAGTAGGCGACGAGGTGTTGGATATTGGAGGCTTACCCGTTCTGCAAAGCAGGAGAGACAGCGCAAGTATGTCAGAGCACAGCGTTCAGTGCACTTTATTCACCAAATGACACCTTGATTTACTACTGATTGGGCACATGACCATCAAGATTGGACCGTGGATCAGTGAAAACGTGTCACCTGATCAGATGAAATCACGTATTTTTTTTTCACTAAGTGGATGGTCGTGGTTGGATTTGCGTCATCCAGGTGAATGGCTACCTGAAACATGCATTCCACCAATGACGCAGGCCAGTGATGGCAGTATTGTGCTATGGGAAATTTTGACCTTGCCTTTCACGGGACCTTTGGTAGTAATAGAAAGGCACTATCACAGCTGTAGACTTGATAAAAATGATTATGGTAGACCTGCATCCCTTCGGGCTTGATGTCTTCTCAAACAGTGATTGCATCTTCCAGCACAGCAGGATAAATCAAGTGTGGAAATGAAAAACGTTCGTAAGTGCCAAATCTAACGTTTGTCAGGAGATTGAAAAAACGATGTACTTCTCTTTGACGTAAATGATTTGTATCAAGAAAGATGAAACGGTATCTGATACCACAGAATTCTGCTGCTGACTGCATCACCGTAAAAAAAGAGAAATTAGAAAACAAAGAAATTTATTAGTAAGGGGATGGATACGTTCTCGTGCACAATGAATTGTCGCCAGGTTTCCGATGATGTCATCGACGACGTCATGTGATACAGGCAGATATCTACCATCTACCTCACTGCCTCCCTCTGACATAGGCCAGTTGTCGTACTTATACTCTGTGTGTTCAAAATTATCCGGACACCTGGCTGAAAATGACTTAGATGTTCGTGGCTCCCTCCATCGGTAATGCTGGAATTCAGTATGGAGTTGCCCCACTCTTATCCTTGATGACAGCTTCCACTCTCGCAGGCATACTTTCAATCAGGGGCTCGAAGGTTTCTTGGGGAATGGGAGCACATTCTTAACGAAGTGCTGCACTGAGGAGAGGTATCGATGTCGGTCGGTGAGGCCTGGCACGAATACGGCGTTTCAAAACATCCCAGAGGTGTTCTATAGGATACAAGTCAGGGTTTCGTGTAGGGCAGTCCATTACAGGGATGTTATTGTCATGTAACCACTCCGCCACAGGCCGTGCATTATGAACAGGTAGTCGATCGTGTTGAAAGATGCCTCCGCCATTCCCGAATTTCTCTTCAACAGTGGGAAGCAAGAAGGTGCTTAAAACATCAATATAGGCCTGTGCTGTGATAGTGCCACGAAAAATAACAAGGGGTGCAAGCCCCCTCCACGAAAGACACGACTACACCGTAACACCACCGCCTCGGAATTTTACTGTTGCCACTACACACGCTGGCAGATGACGTTCACCGGGCATTCGCCATACCCACACTCAGCCATCTGATCGCCACATTGTGTACTGTGATTCGTCACTCCATTCAACGTTTTTCCATTGTTCAATCATTCAATGTTTGCGTTCGTTACAACAAGCGAGGCGTCGTTTGGCACTTAGCGGCATGATGTGTGGCTTATGAGCAGCCGCTCGGCCATGAAATCCAAGTTTTCTCACCTCCTGCGTAACTGTCAAAGTACTTGCAGTGGATCCTGATACAGTTTGGAATTCTTGCGTGATGGTCTGGATAGATGTCTGCCTACTACACATTACGACCCCTCTTCAACTGTCGGCGGTCTCTGTCAGTCAACGAGGTCGGCCTGTACGCTTTTGTGCTGTACGTGTCCCTTCACATTTCCACTTCACTATCACGTGGGAAACAGCAGACCTAGGGATGTTTAGGAGTGTGGAAATCTCGCGTGCAGATGTATGACACAAGTGACACCCAATCACCTGACCACGTTCGAAGTCTGTGAGTTCCGTGTAGCGCCCCATTCTGCTCTCTCACGATGTCTAATGACTACTGAGGTCGCTGATATGGAGTACCTGGCAGTAGATGGCAGCACAATGCACCTAATATGAGAAACGTATGTTTTTGGGGGTGTCCGGGTACTTTTTATCACATAGTGTAAAATAACAGCTAATTCAACAGTTGGTCGGATATTCAAAATAGCCCTATTGTGTAACAGAGTTTTTCCCCACCACTTGATGTTATAGCTAAAAGCTCCAGTTGCTTCAAGTCTAAATAAGTGGAAAATTTTAAAAAATAACAAGTATTCTATTCGTCGAAAATCCCGGATGGCGGACATAAAGCTTCTTGTGTAGTCTGTAAGGTTGTCACGTTTCTTGGATTTTTCTGAGACGTATGACATCACAGCCCTTGACTGTGACCTTAAGGATAGTGGTGCAACCTACATCTACATCTACGTAGATACTGCTCAAGCCACCGAACAGTACATGGCGTAGGGTACCCTGTACCACTACTTGTCATTTCCCCTCCTCTTCCACTCTCAAATAGAGCGAGGGAAAAACGACTTTCTGTACGCCTCGGTATCAGACATAATTTCTCGTATCTTCGTGTTACTTTCACTCCATGTATGTTGGCGACAGGAACATCGTTCACCAGTCAGCTTTAAATGCCGATTCTCTAAATTTTCTCGTTAGTGTTTCTCGAATAGAACGACTCCTTCCCTTCAGGGATTCGCATTTTAGTTCCCGAAGCATCTCCGTAACACTTACTTGTTGATCGAACCTACCGGTGACAAATCTAGCCGCCCGCCTCTGAATGCTTCGATGTCTTCCTTCAATCTGGTACGGATCACAAACACTGGAGGAGTACTCAAGACTATGTCGCACCAGTGTCCTATATGCGGTCTCCTTTGCGAGAGAACGACTCTTTCCTAAAATTCTCCCAATAAACTGAAGTCGATCATTTGCCTTCCCTACCTTAGTTTTCACATGCTCGTTCCACCGCATATCGCTTTGCAGTGTTACATCCACATATTTAAACCACTTGACTGTGTCAAGCAGAATGCTAGTAACACTGTATCCGAACATTACAGTTTGATCTTCCTACTCATCCGCATTAACTTACATTTTTCCACATTTAAGGCTAGCTGCCATTTTGACACCAATTGTAAGTTTTTCGTAAGTCGTCGCTTATCTTCCCACAGTCACTCAATTTTGATATCTTACCGTACACCACAATATTATCAGCAAACAACCACAGATTGCTGCCCACACTGTCCGCCAAATCATTTATGTATATAGAGAACCATAGCAGTCCTATTACACTTCCCAGGGGCATACCTGACGATACCCTTCTCTCTGATGAACACTCGCCGTCGAGGGCAACATGCTGGGTTCTATTATTCAAGAAGTCACTCACATATCGAGCCACTCACATATCTGTGAACTTATTCCTTATGCTCGCACCTTCGTTAACAGGCTGCAATGGAACACCATGTCAAATGCTTACCGGAAATCTGGAGATATGGAATCTGCCTGTTGCCCTTCCTCCGTAGTTCTCAGTATATCATGTGAAAAAACAGCAAACTGAGTTCCACAAGGCTGTTTGATCTCACAACTCACTGGCGCAGCCTTCTTGGTTGCCAGATCACTTGTGTTTTAAGTTTAGAATCTTATCCTAAGTGTAAAATAACGGAAAAGAAGAGTTGACCAGGAGCGCATACGACTCGTGATCTGAAGGTTCCGTACAAACTTAATCACGGATACAGACAGTTCGTCCACCACAGGAATCGAGAATATCGAAGATTTTTGCTAGTGATTGACACTGATACTGGCAAGATGTCGATTGCAGGAATTCTAAGACTTTCAGTGATGTCTTAATCTCAAGTTTGAAGTCAGATAACAAAAGACTAAACAAATACTATTTTCGTCTGATACAATTACAAATTAACAATTTTCTGGAAAATTATACTGTGAAACCTTGCTTCTTACTAAATTTCATGATTTCAGGCCTATGGGATGTATCCTGTTGGTTTTGGTGAGCAAGTTTGAGTCTATCAAAATATGTGACATAAATGGCCATATCTTTTGATTGCATTTACTTAGAAGCTATCGTCTATTGCACCACCAAAAGACTATACACGTTAGCATGTGCCATAAATTTCAACTTGACACGCCTACCCCTTCCTGAGGAAAACGGTTTTTAACAGTCAGAGAGACAGACAGACAAACAGATGGACAAACAACGAAATGATGCTGTAAGGGTTCGGTTTTTATCGACTGAGGAAGAAATCCTAAGAATCATTGGTTTTTCTCCACTCCTATGACACTGCAGTTTACTTACCATAAGTTTAAGTATACTTGTCATATTTTCGAACAATCCTCCGACCCCTCACCCCTCTTTGGCGTCACAGATCGACACCTTAAGCCTGAGCCCACTTCTCCTAATTTTAAACGGTGGAATGTTCCAAAAATACACTTGTTCTAAGTTTAAAGTTACGGAAAAATCAAAAATTAAAAATGACGAGAAATTTAAACTGAAGTTTAAAATGATGGGAAACCCACGGTTTGTCAGAACTACACCACTGTTTAGATCTCCAGTGCAAACCTATTTGGTTGTTAAACAGTTGCCACTGTCGTATGTACTAGGTTAAGAATGGGAGAGGTATGTGCTTGTGTTTTATTTGTTTAAACACGACATGCAGATCCACTAGCAGAACTTGCACTACATCGTGCCAGTCAACAGACGATCCACACCATGCTGCTTCCATTGGTTCGTAATCTGGAGCCGACAGCGCCTCGCTGCCAGCTGGGAGTCAGCTACTTCCAGCAGGCTCGAGAGACTACGACAGTACGACTCTAGCAGCACGACTGCTATCTATACTCCAGATGAGGTCATGCAGTGACCACATACCCTGCACTCCACTTCTAGCAGTGTGCTGTGTCTCTAAGCCACGTTATCGGTTAGTAATGTAAGCTGTTATCAGTCGGCTGTTCTATGCCATGTGTAGCGTACCCCCACAGCAGCTCATTACATGATTTCACAATCAACCCTACTCCAATTTTATGAAAGGACGTGGCCTGTTGTACTAGAGAGCTGCGAAGTCACAGTGATATCTGCAACGTTTCTGGAGCTATTTCAGGTCGTTTAATCGTCGCCGGCACGGTAGCTCAGCGTGTTCAGTCAGAGGGCTAGCTGCACTCTGTAACAAATAAACTGAGTTAATGGATCAACAGCGAAATAAACCGGGTGTCTTTCGACGTCCGCCCAGAATAGATACAACAAACGATACACGAACAAAATGAGATTTGCCGGCACGGTAGCTTAGCGTGCTCGGCCAGAGAGCCGGTTGGCCTCTGTAATAAAAAAACTGAGTGGAAGGATCAACCACCGAACTTGAACAGGATGTCTTGCGACGTCCGTAACGACCGAACACAACGATCAATAACGAACAAAACGCAAAAAAAAAAAAAAAAAAAAAAAATCGTCTGAAATGCATTGCTATTAACATCCCAATATAGGAAAACCTATTTCCAGCACATGAAATGTGTGTTTGCACTGTGTGGTGTCCTGGAAGTTTGGGAAGAAATGTACAATCCATGGGTTGATCACGCTCAATGATTTTCCAAGTATTTGTGATTTTTCTTAAAGGTAAAAATTTCGTGGATGCTACATGCAAGAATAAAGATGTAGTCGTATTAACTGAAGGAAACGAGACAGCTAATATTAAAATTACTTCAAATCCTCAGGAACCTGTAATGGTTGTTAGTCCTAGAGCATGAAGTGCACCATCATCTGAACAGCATGGGGCAATGGGGGTTAACGAAATACTTTCCAGTTGCTGTTTGCATTATATGTGCATCTCCCATTTCTAATCCTATTTTTGCTATAGTAAGAGCATCTCTGTTGTAATAAATTCAGTGTCAATGAATATTTTAATGTACAAAACGTTTAACTACATTATTTTCATTCATAATTTCCTCTCTGTTAATAATGAACTGCTGTGTTCAACAACAACTGAAAAATGTTTGAACCTCTATGCCTCATTCTCTGATATTCCAATAGATGAACTGATAAGTTTCATCTCATGTCAAAGTGTGTGAAGGTTGTTCAACATAGCAACAGCTGGATTGTAAAGTCTGTCTGACATTGTAATTGATTGAACTACTAAGATCGTTTCTTTAATAGCTGAGCTGTCAAGTCTCACTGACCATATTTGCGATGGACTAAAACACACAGCAACTTATAGAAGTATTATTTCTTGTTATACGTTTTGATACGTTTTTACTGTGCATTTTGGTGCTTTGTTAACCGTGGAAAATAAATCACTATCATTAAAACATTGTCATGCTTTCTTCTCAATATCAACCTTATTCGTCACCGTCCAGTATCTTACAAATAATTGTTTTCATAATCATTAAATTCAGATTGTTTTGCACATAAACCAGATGGTGCACTAATAGATTTAGGTATGTCATCTGTAGCTTCTGCCTGCATGAAATTTCTGTTTATAGGAGCTGTCATGCAATCCTCAAAAGTATTTCACGTTTGTGCGCAACTGATTCCACTGCGTATCACTAAAATGCACCTTTGATCCTCCTCCAGACATGCACTGTTTCTACTGTAACTTCAAAGTCTATTTCAGGTGCTTAGTGACATTAACATGCTTCTATATGCTGGCAGTCAATTGATGAGTATGTTGAATAACAGCATTCTGAAATAACTTAGCTGAGGCCCAACGAGTGATACAGGCATTGGATATGCTGTAAACGCAAAGTCTCGAAGTAATTCTGTGTTCTGCTATCATGTGCTTGTGTGGGTGCTGACTAAGCGGTGCAGGTGATGGATAAAGTGGAAACTCAAAACATAGCAACAGTTCTGAATGTTGATTTGATTTCCATTTCAACATGTTGGGAAGTACGTCATGGAGTGTGTCTGCGTGCTGTCGTGATTTCAGCTGCTGCTCAAATTTGTCAGATACTGCACTGTCTACATAGGGAGATTTTGTGCTGAGGGAGGGGTAAACGAAAATCATTAAAACACACATACACATGCATGCATAATGAATAAGCACTGAGAGAAAGAAATGGTTAGTACTTGTATCTGACTGTGTAAGTCAGTTTCTTTCCGCCTGGACGCGGTAGATCTCTGATGATGCTTCAAGATGATGATCAATCTTTCACTATGGTACACAGAGCACAACTGACCAGTCCACTGGATAGCTAGTAAGTCTGGACCCTTAGAAAGAGTGGTGGGGATAGGCAACTGCAGAGCCATGGAAAATGAAACAACTATTTTGTACTGGTAATGCTAAAGGCTACACCCATATCCTAAGGTCTATCATCTTAGATTGCGATCTTGAATTACAGTACCATCAGTAATGTCCTGGATCATCATCTTGGATTTTGATATCATAGGTCCATCATATCAAATTTAAACTTAGCACAAGAGACCTACTTACACTGTTGCATCAATGAGAAACCCAGCCGCATACAGCTATGTTGGAGCTAAGAAGTCTTTGGTAATGGCAGCGAACAGTTGTGAAAGAAATGATGTTGCATTTATTAATAGCCCAATATCAGCACAATTGGTATGTGGGTGCCACAAAAATTATATCGCCTTTCTTGTTGGTTCTAACCATAGCTCCTACAACTCTACCGCTCGCAGTTGTTAAGCAGATTTTGCAGCAACATACTTGTATATTTCACTGTAACATGGTGCATTCTGTTACAATATTTGCTGTAACATGGGCATTTTGTTACTCACTGTAACAGTTAAACATATGGGGTGAAGTCTTAAGTAGTCATCATTGATCAGCACGTGGATTGTTCATTTTCCTGCCATATTCCTGCTTCATATAGAATGTTCAAAGCCCAAATTTCATTCAAAATATTTCAGAGTTGCCTTCATAAAATCAAACTCACAACGGTCTTGAATAACGAAGTTTGTAAGAAATATTTCAGTATAGTCAAACGTAATTAACTGTCCAACAAGTAACAGAATATCCCCAAGTCCACATATGTGGTCATTTCACCGCTTATCTCCCAACATGTGCAACCTTGTCCATGAGAAGTCTTCCTGCACAAGTGCCATGGATGAAGGAACCATAGCAACATTTATTATATAACTATTTCTGTATCCCATGGAAAGGTGTAAGCTTACAAATAAAAGTCCCATTCCCCACCCCCAATCGTTTATGATCATGAACACCTTCTGCATGTCACTTACACCTTCAGATTTCTCAGCTGTGAAAATTTAGAAATCCATTGGAAACGACAGATTTGTTTTGTATAGCGTAAAACACTTGCAATTTACGCGAAGAACTGTTTAAAAACCACTTAAAATGCATTGCTATACCGAAAATTGAATGGCTTACCGTATGCATAGAGGATGACTTAAGATGAACATACTGTCTGCACCGATACCAAATTTTCATCACACTAAGGTTTCCCTATAGCAGAAACCAGTGTTAGTTAATGAATAATACTGTTATCTACCTGCAAGTAAGTGTGTGCATTGCAGTTCAGCTGGTCGAGAATCTATGGTAACATTCTATTACTTCAATCTACTTAGGAACCTATTTGAATCTATAGTAGGAGGCTACTGCTACTACCTGCCTGAATTCACCATGGGATCTGCTATTGGAATATATGGAATGAATTTATCAGCATAACAATCATTATTACTCTACTAACTTTGGCACACTGACCACATGTCTATATAAACTACTATAGTGCATTTCCTCACAGAACAACATTTATAACTGACTGTGACATAAGGGTCAAATAATGCTACCGTGGTTTGAGGAGTACTCATGGTGATGTCTTAGCCATCAAATCTGTCTGATATGAAATCTGTGACGCAACTGGGCATTGTATCTGCATCCACAATTTATGTAGATTGTGTAAAGATATAATGCCGGGTACCTCTGGAAACCTGGAAGAATCTGGTGCAGCATTACTTCCCTAAAATGTTTGATCTACCAACATCTCTAAGCCATCATATGGGGTGCAGTGTAAATTGTGACAACAGACCCTCATTATTGTAACCTTTCCGAACCTTTGTCGTGAAAGGGTTACCAAGCAATCACCATTGTTGATGGAAGCATATCTGTATCCAATTGAATTTATTTATAACTTCTATAGAAATATCAAATATCTATACCAAACTTACAGATACATATCCTGCATGCCAATCAACTATCTCTTTCAATCCAAGCACTTTTCTCATGGCATACTCTATGCAAAATGATGTTGGCACGGAATTCGTTTTTTTCAACGCGGAATTGACTGATTTGCTGTATGTATTTAGTGTCTATGTCAATTAACCATTGTTTTGTTGCGGATAGTTGTCTTTCTTCGTTTTGTTTGAACTGTATGCTGATGTTTTGCACACTTTCATTTGAAATCTTTTGACCCTGATATTTTCCAATTATTTTGTGTTCGTTTTAAGCATCGAGGTGGTCTTAGGCGCATTCGACTGTCATTACAAGATTCTGTTTCATACCACTCCAAACTACGTTCATGTAACTTTACAAGCAGTCACATGTTACATAGTGGAGGGTATCCCATCGCTGACCGAGGCATCTCCAGACACTTCATTACTCATCGGCACAGTTTCTACATCTACATTTATACTCCGCAAGCCACCAAATGGTGTATGGCGGAGGAATAGTTTGAAGCGGGACTCATCATTGCAGACAATTCTCCTCTAATAAATGAGTTTCCAGGCCGAAGACGTGTCTGGAGACGTTCCAGACAGATGTGGAATGCCACCAGACTGTCGCCCGCCATATGGCCGGACAACCAAGAGTGATGATCTGGGGTTCCATTTCATGTCACAGCAGGACCCTTTGGTTGTCATCCACGGCGCCCTTACAACACAGCAGTACATCGACGATATTCTACGCACCATTTTGTTGTCATTCTGGTGGCAAGCCAACCTGGGCTTAAATTTCAGCAAGGTAATACCATCCTGTACACGACGAGAGTTTCTACTGCTAGTCTTCATGCTTGCCAAACCCTATCTTGGCCGTAAAGGTCGCCGGATCTCTTGGCGGTTGAGAACGTTTGGAACATTATGGACAGGGCCATCCGACCAGGTCGGGATTTTAACGATCTAACGCGCCAGTTACACAGAAACTGGCTCGGTATCCCTCAAGTGGACATCCACCAACTCCGTCAGTCAATTGCAAGCTGAATAACTGTCTGCATAAGGGCCAGAGGTGGAGCAACGCGTTATTGACTTGCTCAATTTGGGAATCTCTTTCTCTTTGATTGTAATCATTTGTTTGTCTGAACATGTACATTACGTGTATCGATTTCCGTCCCATTCTGATAATTCCTTCGTCCACCCATTCTTAAGAGCGGAAGGGTCGTTTCGCCAGCGGGAGTGTTTTCGAAACACTGGTGGCGGAAATCGGTAAATGGTCAGACACTCGTCAGAGAATTTCCGTCTGGTCATGGGTAAAAGGTGGCAGAATGTGATAATTTCGTGTTTATCGTTTTCGATTGCGTTTTCTTTAGCTCAGTTACGTTAGAAAAGCGTTTCGTAGGATTTCCGTTTCTTTTTGTTAATACAAAGACATGTTTTATGTGTATCTTCGATGAATGCGAGAGAGTAATATCCTTCCTCAATCACATACAATTTCCTCAGTTCCTCTCCGATGAATGCATTTTTGACATTTTGACTTAATATTAAACCATTGCGTCTTAGGGGATTGCTGGCTTTTATGAGCATTTTGATTGCGGTTATAAATGCGTGTCAAACTGTTTGCCCTTTTAAGAAATAAACTATTGTCGTTGTAAATTATGGAAGCATTTCTCCGTTCAAGCATGTAGATACCGAGCAACCTGAGGCTTTCCTCACACCATAACATATACAACGAGAAATAGTAAGAGATATTGCGTAGTAAGTTCCTTCATTGGCACGTCGGAATTGGATTATGTGCAAAGTATTAGAACGCTGTATGCGCACCACCAAGTCTCTTTCTATTGGTGTTTATGATGGTGAAGTATGTTATGTACGAATGTAGAAGTATTTTAGGCTACATCCTTAGTTAAAGGTCCTAAGTGACAGTTTAAATGGCAGCTTGGAGAAACACGTCCACTTGTCGCTTTGTTACTTCTATTTTTTTGTAGTTCATAAGCGTAGTGGTATTTTTTACGTTGCTTTGAGCTTTCTGTCATTGGCTACGCTTTTGCTACTTTACGTTCAGCTGTTTCGTATAAAACGTGTGTTTTTTGTTTCTGAATAAAGAAATACCGAGAACGACCTCCGAAGTTGCCAAGAGAAAGTCTGGAGGACCTGAAAGAAAGAAATCTGAATACAATAAAACAAATATTAGCTTTGTGTCGGGGATGCGTACAATTGGAAAGAAGTTAACAGTTGGGAAAATTTTACGTGTCATTATCGACTAACCGAATTCTTCTAAAAAAATTTTAGAAATACAAAAAAAACGGTTCAAATGGCGCTGAGCACTATGCGACTTAACGTCTGTGGTCATCAGTCCCCTATAACGTAGAACTACTTAAACCTAACTAACCTAAGGACATCACACACATCCATGCCCGAAGCAGGATTCGAACCTGCGACCGTAGCTGTCACGCGGTTCCGGACTGAGCGCCTAGAACCGCGAGACCACAGCGGCCAGCTTAGAAATATAGTCCTTTACTGCCTTGTGCTTACAAATCAGTGGCAGGGTAATCTATTGACAGACACTGTGAAAGAAGCTGTGAATTTAAATGACGAGTACATGGCTGTATTGTGTTAAAAACAGTGCAATAAAACTTTAAATTCGATGTCCCGTAGCTTTTGTTTTTTTCGAGCCTAATGTAGATGTGCACCGAAACCATTTATCACAGTGTAATAAAATTTTAACAGTCAGTTGTCTTAATAGATGTGCATACGACGACATTTTTTTAGCTTTGTAACTATGTTATCAACGAACTTACGACGCTTTTTACTTTAAAAATATCAAGAAAAGCGGGTCATTACTAAGACAGGTATCAAACTCACAATTTCAATATAAACTGCGATACCTCCTAGTAAAATGTCGGGCCTCCTTTTGCCCGGCTTGGTGTATTACCTCGACGTGACATCGACTCAACCAGTCGTTTAAAGACTCACGCAGAAATATTGAGCCATGATGCCCCTATAACCGCCCACAATTGCGAAAGTGTTGTCAGTACAGAATGTAGTGCACAACCTGACCTCTCGATGATGTCCCATAAGTGTTTGGCGACATTCATTTCGGACGATTGGGATAACAAATCATTCCCTCGAATTGTCCAGAATGTTCATCAAATCTATCGCGAATAACTGTGGTCCGGGGACACGACAGCGTAGTCTGGGAAACATAAAGTCGATGAAAAGCTGCAAATGGCCTCCAAGTAACCATTTCCATTCAATAATCGGTTCAGTTGGACCATTTCGTTCCTTGAAAACACAGCCTACACCATTATGCAGCCACTACCAGTTTGCACAGTGTCTTGTTGACAACTTAGGTCCATGACTTCATGGGGTCTGCTCCGCACTCGAATCCTACCAGCAGGACTCATTTGCCCAGGCCACGCTTTTCCAGGAGTCTAGCGTCCAACTGGTATGGCCACGAGTCCAGTAGAGGCGCTGCAGCCGATGTGGTGCTGTTAGCAAAGGCACTCGAGTCGGTCGTCTGCTGCCATAGCCAATTAGCGCCAGATTTTGCCACATTGTCCTAACGGAAAGGTTCATCATACGTCCCACATCGATTTTTGCCGTTATTTCACGTTGTGTTGCTTGTCTGTTAGTACTGACAACTCTACGAAAACGCCGCTTCTCTTGGTCGTTAAGTGAAGACCGTCGGCCACTTCGTTGTCCTTGATAAGAAATAATGCCTGAAATTTGGTACGAGGGTAATCCCAAAAGTAAGGTTTCCTATTTTTTTATAAGTACATAGACCTGTTTATTTCTAGGATGGTTTACATCAGTTTACTGCTTGAACATTCAGCTATTTTTCGACATAACCACCATTTCTGTCGATGCATTTTGGTAGACGCTGTGGCAGATTTTGTATGCCCTCGTCGTCGGAGCTGAATCGCTTTCCGGCCAAATGTTCTTTTAACCAAGGGAACAGGTGATAGTCACTGGGCGCCGAGTGAGGACTATAGGGTGGGTGATTATGTTCCACTGAAACTGTTGCAGGAGAGCAACGGTTCGCTGAGTGATGGGTGGGCGAGTGTTGTCATGGAGAATGTGTACGCCCTTCTCCGGTTCTGAATTGCCCGTTTGAGTTTTTTCAGTGTCTCAGAGTACCTGTCAGCGTCAATTGTGGTGCCAGTGGGCATAAAGTCGACCAACAATACCCCTTTGCGATCCCAACAAACGGTTGTCATGACTTTTCCGGCAGCTGCAAACTCTCTACACCAGCAACGAACATTTTTGACATCCATGCACGACTCACCATCCACTTATGTCATTTGGCGATGATTTACATCAGCGCAGAGCCCCTTGCGTTCAAAAACCGAATAACTGCGGGCAGTTCGCACTTGGCGGTAACATCCAACGGGAGCTCCATTCTCAACGGCTGCCAAGCCAAGACTGAGCGCCTCAGCGCGGCGTACACATGTTTAGACACAGCGCGTGAAGCACTCTTCATAACAGTGTGACCAACTGCCACACAAACAGAGTTCTGTACTTGTAAAAAAATAGGATACCTTACTTTTGGGATTACCCCCGTATTTTCGGGATACTATTGACACTGTGGATCTCGGAATGGCTGGCCGGAGTGGCCGAGTGGTTCTAGGCGCTACAGTCTGGAACAACGCGACCGCTACGGTCGTAGGTTCGAATCCTGCCTCGGGCATGGATGTGTGTGATGTCCTTAGGTTTAAGTAGTTCTAAGTTCTATGGGACTGATGACCACAGCAGTTAAGTCCCATAGTGCTCAGAACCATTTTGGTCTCGGAATGTTGAGTTCGCTAACGATTTCCGAAATGGATTGTTCCATACGAGTAACTCCAACTAACACTCTGCGTTCAATGTCTGTTAATTCCCATCCTGCAGCCATTAATAATGTCGGAAATCTTTTTACATGATTCACCTGAATGAAAATGACAGTTCCCGCAATGCACTGCGCTTTTATACCTTGTACACGTGATACTACCGCCATCTGTATACGTGCATATCGCTATCCCATGATTTTTGCCACCTCAGTATACTAGCCTTAAAAAATGTCAGCTTGCCAGCAAATAGTATTAGTGTTTGTGATAAAAATTTGAGTGTTATACTGTTAATAATTGTAAACGGTCAGTTTTACGTGGTGGGGATATCAAGTAGCTTCTCCCCTTAAGTGACGCAAATGAGCTGCGGGGTTCGTGACTGGCCACTTAGCGACGAGGAGATTGCGCCTGCAGACGGCGTGTGGCCGTCAGCCGGAGCAGCAGGTGGTCGGGAAGCCGGGCGTGAAGGAGCCTCCTCCGGCTCTGGGCCGGACCCTCCTCTTCGGCAAGTTTCCGGGATTGGGCAGCTCACCAGCCTAATGAGTCAATTACCCGGCAGTGTGCCGCCAGGCGCTGACCGCCGGCGACCCTTCTAATTGAGTGTTGGCGCTGGAACAGCCCACAAGCTGCACTTCCTTCCCGGGCCCGACCCACCAAATCGCTTCTCACCTCCTTGTCTCGCCACACTCAACTGCAGATACGGACCGAGTTTTGTACACACGCTCCACGAAGCAAACTTCAGCCTTACTAACTGTGTTCGGACAGTAAATCAGGTGTAAATCACTGTAAGCATGCGCGAAAGAATACACTGCTACGCATTAAAACTACATCACAAGGAAGGATACAAAATAGCGAAATTTGATGTATTGTGCGAATATATTAGGGAGTATGAAAAATAAACTATTAAATTTGCAGCTGATGGTGGGGGTATACAGCGTGCAAAGTGTAGTATCCAGAGGTGCCATCTACTGCCAGCAACAATAGCTGTAATCCGGCTGGACATCTGCAGGGTGGTCCATCTGAAGTTTCGGATGAGATTAGCTCGAAATCTATACATCGGGTAAAAATAATGGGTAAGACAAGTTCGTAAGCTCAAAGGGAGACATCAAATGATACCACACATGATCTCCAGCCCCCGCCCCCTTCAAATAAACCTCTCTGTTTTTAACATAATAGGAAGATAAAACAAAATTACCGTTATAAAGCAAAATTAACTAAAAATAAGCAAAAAGACAGCACATTATTATGTGCCTGCAAAATCATACCTTTTCTTTGGCTTCACGGGAGAAGCAATAATTGATTGTCTTTGAATGAGGCTTACAAACATATTTTTTGCAAGTTTTACATATCAGAGAGCTCTTTTTATCTTTCGACTTCGGGGAAATATAACTCATTCGCTTTTTACAGGCAGTAGGGCAGGCTCATCTGCATTAGGCGGTGATAAAGTCTGTTCTCTGCCAACCAATTTGCACATTACTTCCCGTGTATCTTTGGACAAATTTGGATTATTTATAATCTGCTGCAAACGTATGGCTTTACAAGACTCACTTCAATGGACTTTATGTATTCTCTACAGTTGATTTTTTTTATTTGGATTAGAACTGACCCAAAGAACGCATCCGTTAGCAAGAGAAATATTCAGTACAGCAACGAAGATTGCATTCGGCCATGTTCTATGTGAACAAGAGTAATTTCAACATTTCCAATCAAAGGCGTCATCTGCTCCTTTAATTTCACTCAAAAAATCTATAATTTCATGTTTTTTCGATTTTAGATTCACAGACACTTCGTGATACATAGAAGAAAGTAAAACTACACTTTTATAATTCTATGGCACGAATGACACCAAGGTATTGTCTCGTACACATCCAAATAATGAGGATGCAGTGGCTCTTCTTTTATTAGATAACAACTGACGAGGAATTTCCTGTTTGTTTTCTCGTACAGTACCCACGTATGTTAGTCCTCGGTTTAATAATTCATCTAGTAACTCAATAGATGCAAATCTATTGTATTAGTCGGATAAAATAGTACCGCAAGTTTTAGCACGCCCTGCGCTGGGACGGCGAAAGGAATATTTTCTTGGGTAAGCCGTTTTTCAGAGCATATAAAAGCACTGTTTGAGTTTCCGCCCCGCAAACACGCTGGATTTTCAGGCCATATTTGCCAAGTTTACTTTTGACGAACATTCTGAATCAATACCTTCCTCGAAATTTTACCAACATTCCATCAACACACAAATATTCTTAACAAGAATATTTCGCGCTACACTTGCTAATAAACTTCTCAAAAATTTCTCGTATCAAGACCAGTTCATCTGTAGATTTTCGTTCTTCTCGTGTAGTGATGTCATCACAGGTTACATTGAAATGAATGAATAAAAATCAGTTTATTCCAATTACACTTCGAAAAATATCTCTACCAGTAAAATCAGTTGCCGATAGCGATTTAACATTTTCGTGATTTGACTTGAACACAAGTAATCCAAGGTAAGCTCGTAACTCACATCAACCAATGTTTTTAGCATAATACGGCCATAATAATGGAGTTGAATATTTGTCTTCAAGATTTTTATTAGTGTAGTGCAGGATAATCTCAACCACATCATCGATAAATAACAGTCCCAACCCTCTACCGACGGCATTTGCTTTTTAGAAGCGGCAGGTCCTTTCAATCCCGACCCCTTTCATACAATGTTGTGTAGTCATATACGATTTACTCCATTTATAACAATTCTCACCGTAAAAATAGTTCCCTGGGCTTTCTTCTTCTTCCTCTTCACTAGAAGGTCTAGTGGGTAGGTACCAGGAGGTGCCGTATTAAAACTCGTCCGGGCTTTTCAAATGATTTATTCGTTTCCACGACAGTGTTTTGTTGACCTCGGTGCACTTCACAGGCCCCGCATTGCTGAGGAAGTAACCCCAGCGGCCTGTGCAACGTAACGCTGTGTCGTGCCAGCCTTGTTCGCCAGCTGTAGAGTTCTGATTACGTCAGGATGGCTGCACAAGCAGCCGATTCAGCGGACACCGTCCCCATTGACTCTGCACTGCTCCACCGGGAGCCATAGCTGGCTGCGCTGCTGCTTCTTCCTCGGTTGGCGTAGCTGGGAGTGCGGCAGTAATGACCACTCCCGTTGCGGTGTCCGAATCTGCGGCCCTCGCCTTGTAAGTCTCCGGCGTGTGTCCGGAGCTGAGACGACTGTCTGTGGTAGCGAGCCAAAGAATGGCCCGCCCTGGCTGGCTGCGGACCACGCATCGGCCTCAGAGGGTCGAACCAACAACCCACCGTGGACTGAGACGCTGTCGCCGTGTGTCGTCGGTAGTGTGACACACCCCGCCGTCCAGGAGAGCTGCCACAGATGAATCTCGTTAGAAATGGTTCAAATGGCTCTGAGCACTACGGGACTTAACAGCTATGGTCACCAGTCCCCTAGAACTTAGAACTACTTAAACCTAACTAACCTAAGGACAGCACACAACACCCAGCCATCACGAGGCAGAGAAAATCCCTGACCCCGCCGGGAATCGAACCCAGGAACCCGGGCGTGGGAAGCGAGAACGCTACCGCACGACCACGAGATGCGGGCAATCTCGTTAGAAAACCACACCTATTTATACTCGGCTTCGCGGTTCTGTTTAGCTAACGCACCGCACCGCTCCAAGTCACATATGCTCCACACCCCGGTTGTGCCAGTGGGCCCCTTCTGCCTATAGCTTGCAACATGCAAACTGCTGCGTTTACACTTTTCAGCAGTTTGATGGCCCCTGTGGCCTCCATTCCACTTTGCAACCGCTGGTCAGCGTAACTTACTGCAGTCCAGCCCGCACCTGGCTGTAACTTGTATGCTCTGAAATACTGCACCAAATCTGACTTCCCTATCCTAAATGGTGGTGCCGCTACAAAGGAGAGCCTCCACTTTGCTTGATCTCTGAACCAGAAAGATGTTCACTGTGTTTCGAATCATGATAGCTAATGTAATCAAATTCTTCTTCTTCTGGGTTATTTCTTTCCATGGTTTCATTTTCTGAGTCAGTGCGTTTTTCTAACAGTCGTAAAATATCCTCACCATGGAGAGAGCGAACCGTTGTTATAAATATTCTAGAATAAAAGCAAATTACTGTATTATCGTATTGTAAATAAAAACTACGTTAAAACATGTGTAGGGTCTACAGAAACCCCTTCAATAAAAAACAGGTAGTTACTGTGGCGAGAGCGCGGTGTACGTCCACCTGTCGCAAGCCTCTGCGTCGTACTGACAGTACATGAAATGGCCAGTCTTTAGTGCGCCACAATAGAAATTATAAACAAAAAATATCCCGTGGGCTCTGTTCAGACTCAGCCCATATAGTTAGAGGTTTAATCCCCTGAGATGTGTAAATGTCAGCCGGAGGGACAATCTAGTAACCCATTGCTGATTTGCTAAATACAGTTATTGTTGTAAGTGATGTGAAAGGCGCAGAACTTATTTCTTATTGTTTTAAGACGCTGTTGTACATGTGGTAATATTTGGTAATATTGTTTTTTCTGTTTTACAGCTCTAAAACGTAACTGCTTTTAGTGTTCCTGTGTAAAACTTGTTGGGCGACCCGTTGGGACTGATGGCGAGTGTAAATGGCAGCTTGCAGGCAAGGTTTCAGGGCGAGGCCTTGTGTTCTTATCGACGTAATATCTGGGTTGTAATTTAACCTACGTCAGTGGAGATCTGTTCGTACTAAGTTTTAATTTCACGGAACGGTATACTGTTTGTTCTGTATTGGTGCCTGTAACATAATTTTTGATATTAAATTGTTAATCTGGCCTTTAGCGATTTAAAAGTGTTTCGATGTTAAATCATTTTATTGTTGGCCCCTTTAAAAAAATTATGGTGTTACATAGTTTGATATTTAGTGTTTGCAAAGGTTTTTCGAAGCTTTAACTATCTTATTATTGACACTTTAAATAATTTTGATGTTAATGTTTATGGGCCATTAAGTTATTTATTCCTTTAACTTTGCGTGAACTTGGTGGCGCTTTTTAAAAGAATATACGATTTTGAACTGCTGTGATTTTGCTGCCTTTGCAATTCAGTAATTGTATGACTTTATGAAATATGCTCAGGTTATCAGCGTGTGGACAACGGATTGGTGACATTGGTAACACCGGCTTCCGTCAGATCACCGAAGTCAAGCGACGTTGGGATTGGCTAGCATCTGGGTGGGCCACTGTCCGGGTCTGCCGAGCGCTGTTGCAAAGTGGTGTGCACTCACAAGGGTGCTGCTTGGTCGAGATCATGATGATGTTTGGTTTGTGGGGCGCTCAACTGCGCGGTCATCAGAGCTCGTACAAAGAAACTGCTCGCCTTTGATCGGGTAGCTTTCGGCCACAACGCTTACGCCAAGACTTTCGCAGCCTGTCAGGTTTTTGTTCCTCCATGATTCAGCAACCTTTTGGATAGCATCCTTGACATTGAGGGATTTCACAGCTTCAAGTACTTTATGATCATCATGGGACTTTTCTACAATTCAGCTGATGTACTTTCTGAGATACTGCCCCTTTAACCATTCTGTGACCCCCTGAGCCATTGGTTGGATAAGTGACGTGACATTTGGTGGAAGGAAGATAGTTCTTATGTCCCCTTTCGCTAAATCCTCCTCATATGGATGTGATGGTGCGTTATCTAACAGCAATAGAGAACTAACAGGAAACTTTTTTTTCCCAAGATTTTTTCAACAGATCGAACGAACTCGGCCAAAAACTATGATCTTTTATTGTCGTAACGCCAACACTGATTTCCTAAGCAATTATATTTAGTGATTTCCTTTTGGCCAGTCTTCGTATCACTGCTAATTTTTCATTTAATGATAGAGTAAAGTATTTAAATTTCGCTCCTGACGTGGAAAACAGACGCAACTGTACAGCACACACAATGTAAAACACATACATAGAACACTGTACCGTAAAATCACTTAACGACAAGCTCTAAAAACTTCACAGTGCGGTACTGTACATAAAACGCAGACAACGACGGAAACGTTCTAGAGGTGGTGGAGCACTAAAATGAACACGCGATAACAATAATCACCTGTAAACATCAATATAGTAAACAACAATGTAGCGACGGGTAGTGAGTGACTGCCGTTTGGCTCGAACACGATCGGGTCAACCGGAGTGGCGGACCAGCTGAGGACGGACGAGAGGAATTTTACCGTACGTCAGTTTGGTGATTCGACCTGTTGTGCTGCCATTAATGAAAAACATTCCAAAGGTGTTTTCCAACACGATAATGCTCACCCACATACCGCTGTTGTAACGCTGAATTCTCTACATGCTCTACAGTGTTGACATGTTGCCCTGGTCTGCTCCAATCGACCACATATGTGACATCACCGGGACGACAATCCCAGTGTCATCCTCATCCACAAACAGCATTAACCAACCCTGTATTGACCGACCAAGTGCAACAGGCATGGAACTCCATCACAAACTCACATCCGGCACCCGTACAACACATTGCATGCACGTTTGCATCCATGCGTGCAACATTCTGGCGGTTACGCGAGTTATTAATGTATCGGCATTTCACATTGGTTCAAATGGCTCTGAGCACTATGGGACTTAACAGCTGTGGTCATCAGTCCCCTAGAACTTAGAACTACTTAAACCTAACTACCCTAAGGACATCACACACATCCATGCCCGAGGCAGGATTCGAACCTGCGACCGTAGCAGTCGCGCGGTTCCGGACTGCGCGCCTAAAACCGCGAGACCACCGCGGCCGGCCATTTCATATTTGCAGTGGCTTATCTCGCTCTTACATTAACCTGTTAAACACTTAAATATGTCACCTAGACAAATGCATTCCAGAAATTTCATTGCTCTACATTGCGATATTTTCTGTCAGTGTATATTACTGTAAAGTAAGTTGCTTTGTTCAAGGGACTCTCCTGGAACGAATTTTCGATTTAAAACGCATTGTTATTCAATTTATGGAGGAAAAAGGAGTGCAGGGACGAAAATTAGAATATCCAAAATGGATTCCCAACTTCACATTTTAGGCGGACTTGACCGCACACTGCCAGCAGTAAGGCACTGAAAGGTGAGAAAGAAGTTATTTCTGATTTAATGGCAATGGATGTAAAAAAAATCGCATTGCACAGATTCTGACACAGTCCAGTAACCTAAGCTCAACTGCGTAACTAAGTGGTCATTGCGGCTGATTTCCATGCGGTGGACGGAGTGGGGGGGGGGGGGGGGGGGGGAGGGGTGAAGGAAGGGCTTGTTCAATTCCCGGCCGGCTCGGAGGCTTGGTGTTGTATTCTCCTAATCATCATTTCATTATCATCGATGCGCAAGTCACCGAAGTGGCGTAAAATAAAAAGACTTGGATCAGGCGGCGGAACAATCCAACAATCCAAGTTAGGGTCTCCCAGCCAATGCCATAGGATATTCCATTTTCATTGGTGTTAAAGAAACCGAGAGTTTTGAAGAATTCATTGCGGCCTCGAAAGAATTACAAGAATCATCTTCTGAACGTTTTGAAGACACTAACAATCTTACATCTGTTTTCGAATTGTGTCCGATGCCGCCATTTCAGTTTAAAGCACCCCTGTGCATCTGCAGATGGAAGTGATTGATGTACAATGTAATTCCCACACGCCGGCCGCGGTGGTCTCGCGGTTCTAGGCGCGCAGTCCGGAACCGTGCGACTGCTACGGTCGCAAGTTCGAATCCTGCCTCGGGCATGGATGTGTGTGATGTCCTTAGGTTAGTTAGGTTTAAGTAGTTCTAAGTTCTAGGGGACTGATGACCACAGCAGTTGAGTCCCATAGTGCTCAGAGCCATTTGAACCATTTTTTTGTAATTCCCACTTTAAATGCAAATCCCTTTACTTTAAAACTGCACAGGACATCTACATTGTTTACATTACATTGTTTACACTACATTACATTGTACATAGGATTTCCAAGTGTCTGTAATGAGGTTTCAAAAGTGTTAGAATATTTCGATCGAAATGAGTGTGTTAGAGATCTTTACCGATTATGAAACTAAATAAGTCACGATTACATGGCAACCTGCGTGCAAAACTTTGTGAAATTGTCCGCATCTATCCGTATGCTGACAGTTTTTACCAGAAAAAGGTGACATTGTCTCTAACATGCAAAAAATAATTAAATAGTACTGAAAAGCGTTCTGTATGTGGTCTATGTTATTCAGAAATGTGGAATATGAAAGCAAGTCGTGCTCACCACACCTGCATTGCTATCTAAATACAGTGCATTGGCATTTCTCCCTCTTCCCCCTCCTTAAGTTCAGACAATGCCGCGTGGTGGTGGGGGAAGTGTGCAGTCAGGCTGAGCACTATGACATGAGTGCCGAATTCTTGCCTGCCTCTGCACTAGTACTGTGAAGTACTTCTGCGATGTCCTAACACACGTTCTATCGTCGTGTCCCTTCTTACTGTCATTGTTTTCAATATGTTCCTTTCTTCAACGATTCTTTGGAGAAACTACGCATTTCTTACCGCTTCAATTCATTTTCAACGTGTTTCTACAACAATACATCTAAACCCTACGATTCGTTTCTTTTCCGGTATTTCCACTGTTGATTATTTGCCTCCATAAAATGCTGTGCTACATAAGTACAGTGTCAGAAATTTCTTCGTCAAATTAAGTCTGATCTCCGATACTAATAGACTACTTCTGGTGATGAATGCCCTCTTTGCCTCTTCTAGTCTGCTTTTTGTATGCTCCTTGTTTCGTCCGTCACGGTAGAATCGTTCCTTCACATTGTCTGCTTCGTCGTCGCTAATTTTCGTGTTTACGTTTGTCGCTGTTCTCACTTCTGCTACTCCTCACTACATTCGTCTTCGTCTTTCTTCACCTCATTATCGATCCATAGTGTTGTGTCTGACTTTTGATAAGACCATAGAAGGAGTTTTTAATCGTCGCAACTCTCAGCTATTTATAGTGACTTGAGGGAAACGCTATGAGATGAGAACACTGAAACACGGATAAGGATTAGTGACAAGAACACACACACTTATTAGCGAAAACCCAACTTTGTACAGATCGGCTCAGGCAGCAGATTCTGAAGTTCAACTACTATTCCAGAAGCTAAGGAGACAGCCGTCGTGGCCGAGCGGTTCTAGGCGCTTCAGTCCAGAACCACGCTGCTGCTACGGTCGCAGATTTGAATCCTGCCTCGGGCGTGGATGTGTATGATGTCCTTAGGTTAGTTAGGTTTAAGTAGTTTTAAGTCTAGGGGACTGATGACCTCAGATGTTAAGTCCCACAGTGCTCAGAGCCATTTGAACCATTTTGAAGCTAAGGGTAGATGGTAAACAGCGCTTGTCCCACTAGAATGTTCGCTCAAGATGGGCTGGTGTGGACTCGTCAGAAACCCTGGCCGGCCGGAGTAGCCGAGCGGTCCTAGGCGCTACAGTCTGGAACCGCGTGACCGCTACGGTCGCAGGTTCGAATCCTCTCTCCGGCATAGATGTGTGTAATGTCCTTAGGTTATTTAGTTTTAAGTAGTTCTAAGTTCTAGGGGACTGATGACCTCAGAAGCTAAGTCACAAAGTGCTCAGAGCCATTCGAACCATTTAGAAGCCCGGTGGTGCCGCCTGGTGGTTCCTGATGTGCTTACGACACCACACATATTATGTGCTGATTGGAGTCTTAATATCACTCTACAAGTCCTGCAAATTAATTATTAAATTAAAAAAATAGCGTTGTGTAATTATTATTATTTTTGGTTTACTTGCAAGTACCTGTCTGCAGACGTGGCACACATGTAGGTCCTCCACAGAACCGCAGCACGACGCTAGAGGCGTAACAACGTTGTTGTGGTCTCCTTCGGTAAAGGAACGAAGACATGAGCAGAATGATGATTTCTTGTAACCGCGTATCTGCATGCGTGTGGGCTTGTCGTGGTAATGGAACGAACGCTGGTAGAGCGGGACAGCGGGGAGGGACCACCTGTTACAGGGCTTTCGCCGGCTGCAGCGGCGGGTCGCCCGCCGGCCACGTGCATTATTGACGACGCCGGCGTCCGACCAGGCAGCTGCCGGCGCCGCCGCGTCGCTTACGCTAATTGCGCACTGATGTGTGATTACTGACTGGCCCGTGTGCGCGTGCCTGCGTGACGTGTAAATGGTTATTGCTGAACCGACGGAGGTGATGAACCCGCCACTAGCGGCACTGCGGTTGGAGCGACTGTTTACTCTGACACTCTATAACGTACGAAATGAGCAATAGGGCCGCTTTTGGCAAAGCGCGATGTATAGGAGAGAATGTTGTACTTGGAGGATAATGTACCTCTACATTGAGGAATGTGCATTAGAGACTGCCATAAGCAGTGTCGCGCATTTCCTACAGCGTTTATTGTTGCTAGTCATGAGCTTGTGCTTTGTTCGGTATTTGTATATGTTTCAAATTCTACATATTTAAGTGCGGTATAATATATGAAAGCTATTTTAAATACATTGTTAACTTTTCAGTTACAGAATTTTGTGGCTTGCAGAATTATACAGGGTGAGTCACCTAACGTTACCGCAGGATATATTTCGTAAACCACATCAAATACTGACGAACCGATTCCACAGACCGAACGTGAGGAGAGGGGCTTGTGTAATTGTTTAATACAAACCATACAAAAATTCACGGAAGTATGTTTTTAACACAAACCTACGTTTTTTTAAATGGAACCCCGTTAGTTTTGTTAGCACATCTGAACATATAAACAAATACGTAATCAGTTTTAAATGGAACCCCGTTAGTTTTGTTAGCACATCTGAACATATAAACAAATACGTAATCAGTGCCGTTTGTTGCATTGTAAAATGTTAATTACATCCGGAGATATTGTAACATAAAGTTGACGCTTGAAACCTCCCACGTTCAGTTGCGTGTTGTAACAAACACGGGCCACGGTCGGCGAGGACTTCTGCAGGGACATGTTTACGATGACGACCGTGTTTACGAGTGTGGCTGTAGTGCACTGTTGTGGTTTGGTCTAGCTGTCGGCTCTGAGCACTATGGGACTTAACATCTATGGTCATCTGTCCCCTAGAACTTAGAACTACTTAAACCTAACTAACCTAAGGTCATCACACAACACCCAGCCATCACGAGGCAGAGAAAATCCCTGACCCCGCCGGGAATCGAACCCGGGAACCCGGGCGTGGGAAGCGAGAACGCTACCGCACGACCACGAGATGCGAGCCGCATGTAGCGCTTGCTGCTATTGTTATTCTGCATTCGTCTCCGCACGCAGACCAACTGTAGTACACCGTGTTACCAGACGTCTGTGATAGTGTAGTGTTGTAGGAACTGTGACCATGGTGTATTCGAACTCTGAAAAGGCGGAGATGATACTCATCTATGGCGAGTGTCGACGAAATGCAGCTGAAGCCTGCAGGGTGTATGCAGAACGGTACCCGGACAGAGAGCATGCAACGTGCCGCACATTGCAAAACATCTACCACCAACTGTATGCAACAGGTATGGTCGTAGCACGCAAACGGGTCCGTAACAGGCCCGTCACAGGAGAAGCGGGTGCAGTTGGTGTGTTAGCTGCTGTTGCCATGAACCCACACATGAGTAGACGGGACATTGCGAGAGCCGATGGACTGAGTCAAAGTAGTGTCATGCGCATACTGCATCGTCACCGCTTTCACCCGTTTCATGTGTCGCTACATCAGCAATTACATGGTGGTGACTTTAATCATCGAGTGCAATTCTGTCAATAGGCATTAACAGAGACTGCGTTGCAGTTCTACCTGTTTACCGATGAAGCGGGTTTCACAAACCACGGGGCAGTGAATCTACGGAACATGCATTACTGGCCCGTGGACAATCCTCGCTGACTCAGACAGGTAGAGCGACAGCGACCGTGGACTGTAAATGTATGGTGCGGAATCATTGGCGACCATCTCATTGGTCCTCACTTCATTGCAGGGGCCCAAACAGCTGCAACATACATCGCGTTTCTACAGAATGATCTGCCAACGTTGCTCGAAAATTTCCCACTGGAAACGCGTCGACGTATGTGGTATCAGCATGATGGTGCACCTGCACATTCCGCAATTAACACTAGGCTGACCCTTGACAGAATGTTCGACGGGCGTTTCATAGGACGTGGAGGACGCATAAATTGGCCAGCCCGTTCTCCTGATCTTACACCTCTGGACTTCTTTCTGTGGGGTACGTTAAAGGAGAATGTGTACCGTGATGTGCCTACAACCCCAGAGGATATGAAACAACGTATTGTGGCAGCCTGCGGCGACATTACACCAGATGTACTGCAGCGTGTACGACATTCATTACGCCAGAGATTGCAATTGTGTGCAGCAAATGATGGCCACCACATTACACATCTATTGGCCTGACATGTCGGGACACACTCTATTCCACTCCGTAATTGAAAACGGAAACCACGTGTGTACGTGTACCTCACCCCTCATGGTAATGTACATGTGCGTCAGTGAAAAAGACCAATAAAAAGGTGTTAGCATGTGGACGTAATGTGCTGTTCCAGTCTCTTCTGTACCTAAGGTCTATCACCGTTCCCTTTGGATCCCTACGTAATTCGGTGCTCTCCGATACACACGATCGAACAGCGGGGGAGTGGTACTCAAGCGTCAACTTTAGGTTACAATATCTCCGGATGTAATTAACATTTTACAATGCAACAAACGGCACTGATTACGTATTTGTTTATATGTTCAGGTGTGCTAACAAAACTAACGGGGTTCCATTAAAAAAACATAGGTTTGTGTTAAAAAACATACTTCCGTGAATTTTTTTATGGTTTGTATTAACCAATTACACTAGCCCCTTTCCTCACGTTCGGTCTGTGGAATCGGTTCGTCAGTATTTGATGTGGTTTACGAAATATATCCAGCGGTAACGTTAGGTGACTCACCCTGTATATGCTTTGAAGAGAAAAAAAAAGTAAACGCAACACCAAGAAGCAGTAATGCGACATGAACGGAAGTTCCTTGAAATGTATTCGCAGTTGCTAATATGGATAACCATTAGCTGTATAATGGAATGACGACAATGTCCGAGCACGTCTCACTGCCAGACCAAAACTTCTATACGTCGTCAACCATGTGTCTCCAACCTACACTCGGCCGAAGGAACATTCCACCCTTCCTCTGAAAAAATGGACAATACCCATTAGATTCAACACAATGAGTAACCGCCGTGGCTCCTTGAGAACGAAAATTAATCCACGGGTTGCCAATTGCAAATACTTAGGGTGCTTCATGAACACTCTGTTAAATGTTATATGCAGGGTGATTACTATTCAACTTTCGCTAACTGAGAGGGCCACCATGAGAAACGAGTGAACGTACGACAATGAAACTATGTAGAAACATTGAAGCCGCGGCGTGGCCGCGCTGTTTTTAGGCGTCATGTCATGGATTGCGTGGCCCCTCCCGCCGGAGGTTCGGCTCCATCTTCGGGCATGGGTGTGTGTGTGTTGTTCTTAGCGCAAGTTAGTTTAAGTAGTGTATAAGTCTATGGACCGATGAGCTCAGCAGTTTGGTCCCCCAGGAATTCAAACATTTTGAAGCATTGATAAATTAAAAAATGGTTCAAATGCCTCTGAGCGCTTTCGGACTTAACAGCTAAGGTCATCAGTCCCCTAGAATTTAGAACTACTTAAACCTAACTAACGTAAGGACATCACACACATCCATGCCCGAGGCAGGATTCGAACCTACGACCGCAGCGGTCGCGCGGTTCCAGACTGAAGCGCCTAGAACCGCTCGGTCACTCCGGCCGGCATTGATAAATACATGCGGAAGACAAACACCGGATAAACCACTGAAAGAAACACATTTTAAGTTCCACGTAAAAGGCTAAAGTTTATTAAATGCCTACCACGTGGAATGCCTGCCATGTGGAATGTCAGATCCCTTAATCGGGTAGGTAGGTTAAAAAATTTAAAAAGGAAAATCGGGAGGTTAAAGTTAGATATAGTGGAAATTAGTGAAGTTCGGTGGCAGGAGGAATAAGACTTTTGGTCAGGTGAATACAGGGTTATAAATACAAAATCAAATAGGGGTAATGCAGGAGTAGGTTTAATAATGAATAAAAAAATAGGAGTGCGGGTAAGCTGCTAAAAACAGCATAGTGAACGCATTATTGTGGGCAAGATAGACACGAAGCCCACTCCTACTACAATAGTACAAGTTTATATGCCAACTAGCTCTGCAGATGATGGAGAAATTGATGAAATGCATGATGAGACAAAAGAAATTATTCAGGTAGTGAAGGGAGACGAAAATTTAATAGTGGTGGGTGATTGGAATTCGAGAGTAGGAAAAGGGAGAGAAGGAAACATAGTAGGTGAATATGGATTGGGGGAAAGAAATGAAAGAGGAAGCCGTCTGGTAGAAATTTGCACAGAGCATAACTTAATTATAGCTAACACTTGGGTCAAGAATCATAAAAGAAGGCTGTACACCTGGAACAATCCTGGAAATAGTAGAAGGTATCAGATAAATTATATAATGGTAAGACAGAGATTTAGGAACCAAGTATTAAATTGTAAGACATTTCCAGGGGCAGATGTGGACTCTGACCGCAATCTATCGGTTATAAGCTGTAGATTAAAACTGAAGAAACTGCAAATAGGTGGGAATTTAAGGAGATGGGATCTGAACAAACTGATTAAAGCAGAGGTTGTACAGAGTTTCAGGGAGAGCATAAGGGAACAATTGTCACAAATGGGGGAAAGAAATAGAGTAGAAGAACAATGGGTAGCTCTGAGGAATGAAGTAGTGATGGCAGCAGAGGATCAAGTAGGTAAAAAGACGAGGGCTAGAAGAAATCCTTGGGTAACAGAACAAATATTGAATTTAATTGGTGAAAGGAGAAAATATAAAAATGCAGTAAATGAAGCAGGCAAAAAGGAATACAAACGTCTCAATAAAGAGATCGACAGGAAGTGCAAAATGGCTAAGCAGGGATGGCTAGGGGACAAATGTAAGGATGTAGAGGCTTATCTCACTAGGGGTAAGATAGATACTGCCTACAGGAAAATTAAAGAGACCTTTGGAGAAAAGAGAACCACTTGTATGAATATCAAGAGCTCATATGGAAACCCAGTTCTAATCAAGAAGGGAAAGCAGAAAGGTGGAAGGAGTCAATAGAGGGTCTATACAAGGGCGATGCACTTGAGGACAATATTATGGAAATGGAAGAGAATGTAGATAAAGAGGACATGGGAGATACAATACTGCGTAAAGAGTTTGACAGAGCAATGAAGAACTTAGTCGAAACAAGGCCCCAGGAGTAGACAACATTCCATTAGAACTGCTGACGGCCTTGGGAGAGCCAGTCCTGACAAAACTCTATCATCTGGTGAGCAAGATGTATGACACAGGCGAAATACCCTCACACTTCAAGAAGAATATAATAATTCCAATCCCAAAGAAAGCAGGTGTTGACAGATGTGAAAATTACCGAACAATCAGTTTAATAAGCCACAGCTGCAAAATACTAACGCGAATTCTTTACAGACGAATGGAAAAAATAGTAGAAGCCAACCTTAGGGAAGATCAGTTTGGATTCCGTAGAGATGTTGGAACACGTGAGGCAATACTGACCTTACGTCTTATCTTAGAGGAAAGATTAAGGAAAGGCAAACCTACATTTCTAGCATTTGTAGACTTAGAGAAAGCTTTTGACAATGTTGACTGGAATACTCTCTTTCAAATTCTAGAGGTGGCAGGGGTAAAATACAGGGAGTGAAAGGCTATTTACAATTTGTACAGAAACCAGATGGCAGTTATAGGAGTCGAGGGACGTGAAAGGCAAGCAGCGGTTGGGAAGGGAATGAGACAGGGTTGTAGCCTCTCCCGGATTTTATTCAATCTGTATATCGAGCAAGCAGTAAAGGAAACAAAAGAAAAATTCGGAGTAGGTATTAAAATCCATGGAGAAGAAATAAAATCTTTGAAGTTCACCGATGACATTGTAATTCTGTCAGAGACTGCAAAGGACTTGGAAGAGCAGTTGAATGGAATGGACAGTGTCTTGAAGGGAGGATATAAGATGAACATCAACAAAAGCAAAACGAGGATAATGGAATGTAGTCGAATTAAATCTGGTGATTCTGAGGGGATTAGGAAATGAGACACTGAAAGTAGTAAAGGAGTTTTGTTATTTGGGGAGCAAAATAACCGATGATGGTCGAAGTAGAGAGGATATAAAATGTAGACCGGCAATGGCAAGAAAAGCGTTTCTGAAGAAGAGAAATTTGTTAACATCGAGTATAGATTTAAGTGTCAGAAAGTCGTTTCTGAAAGTATTTGTATGGAGTGTAGCCATGTACGGAAATGAAACGCGGACGATAATTAGTTTGGACAAGAAGAGAATAGAAGCTTTCGAAATGAGGTGCTACAGAAGAATGCTGAAGATTAGATGGGTAGATCACATAACTAGCGAGGAGGTATTGAATAGAATTGGGGAGAAGAGGAGTTTGTGGCACAACTTGACTACAAGAAGGGATCGGTTGGTAGGACGCGTTCTGAGGCATCAAGGGATCACAAATTTAGCATTGGAGGGCAGCGTGGAGGGTAAAAATCGTAGAGGGAGACCAAGAGATGAATACACTAAGCAGATTCAGAAGGACGTAGGCTGCAGTAGGTACTGGGAGATGAAGAAGCTTGCACAGGATAGAGTAGCACGGAGAGCTGCATCAAACCAGCCTCAGGACTGAAGACCACAACAACAACAAACCACGTTTACTTTCCAGGTTACAAACTTTCCTCAGTGTGATGAGCATCTGCACCCACGACAGCGTGGAACTGCACTACTGATAACGTTTCACAGTAGTTCACAGCAGCAGCTTTCGAACAGTGGACCGTGGAATGTCCAGTTTTCGTGACACTGCTCGTGCACTCCCTGAAGATCGCACATTGCGTCCAGCATTCTCGACCATGGCAACTGTAGCTTCTTTAACAATTTTTCGCGCCACTGACGTTGGGCCTCTCCCAGGAGAAAATTTCCAAATCACCAGTTAATTCGAAATTGCGAATCATGTTCTTCAGGTTGATAGAGGACCTCACCATGTTCATTTAATGCGTGGGTGCTCGTGGAGACCAACACCACTATTGCTGTAGTTTTGATAAAACAGCTTTACGGGAAAAGCCGTGCCCACCTCGTCCAGACTCATGTTGACTGCAACAAACACACACAGGTGCTTGTGTTTCTGTCCTACTTCCCCGTACTAAACCAGCGGCTAATGGCAGCTCATGTCACCAGTATTAGGAACAACGCAAGTCCTGCAGCACGTGGTCTGCAGACCACTCCCATACAGTTTGGTATCCATAAGGTAAAGAGTTTTCCGCCTACAGTAGCTCAAAAAGAGGAAGTTTGATTATAACCACCTTGTACGGTGGATACTCTTCTCAACTGGAAAAAAAAATCACATTAGAATTTGGACAAGACACAAAGCTGCTGGCTCTATACCAACTAAGCTCTCACATTAGAAATAATTAAATTCTTTCTGCCCACATAACTTAGATAGATCATATTTTGATAACATTTTCCAAACTCGCAGTTTAAAATTTAACAAGCATATTAATAAACAACTTAAGTCAACAATTGATATACTAACTAGCATGTTGTGCTCCACTTACGTTTTGAAACCGCAAGACGTCATATATTACAAAACCCTTGGCATATAACAACATCAATACGGTACGCTTTTAAATTAAATGCTTAATAGAGGTATATTGGCACTTACTGGCCACTCCTGTGATCCAGAATTTTAAGTAAGTCTAAAACAGCAAGCACCAGGTATGCCTTGTGTCAATATACCTGTTTTTTACAAATCGGCTATATGTCATTCAGGCACAACCTCCATGATGGCAGCGAGCTCCTTCAACACTGTCCCTAACGTAGCTGCTTCTGTAACGACTGTAACCAATCCGGAGGGGCACCGCCTGCGAGCTGTGACCTACGTCACTCAGATGAGTCTGGAACCGAACACACTGGCAATTCCCAGTCTACAAGCTATGGAGAGGGTACACATCTGAAACCCTGCATAAAGCTAAGCAGCCCTTTGTAGGTAACAGCCTTCTGGGACTGTAAGTAACAACAGAGTCTAGTGAAATGTGGATAGCAATTGCCGATTAGTATGGAGACGACTAATGATGTGGTGATACCGAATTCGTGATTATCTTTTTAGCCACTCGATATATAATGATATAAGGTAGAGGGAGGTATTTTCGTGGTACAGGTAATTTTGAGATATGTCTTTGTCAGCTTACTGAGAAAACTCCTGCTTTATGGACAAGGAACCACTTCAGTTCGTAGTTCCTTGCGACTTTATTGTTGGCTACAAAAGATGTTGTCGACCTAACTGCAAGCGTTCAGTCGAAACAGAAAAACGTAATTATTCGGCGTAAGATTCAAAAGCTGAAGCAGTGCAGATAGCCAATGACAGTAAGAGCAAAAACTACATATCATTTTCTTAGCCACAATGTTTCTAATTCGTTATGTACCACTCATAGATTGCTTATTTAGGTGGAAAAAGGAGCAGCTGCCCTGGAGGGAAAATTTGAGCTTCTTACCATTTACGTAGGTGATGTTTACAGGCGATCCACTGTTCTAGATGCAGTTCGGTTTCTTTGTGCTTCAAGAACTCAGGATACGAAGCGAAATTGATTGGTTGTATAATTAGGTACACGTTCATTTAATTACGTTTCAGTTTAGGCCGTGTACGAAATTACCTGCCCTAAAATACTTTCAAGCCAAAATATGGCAAAAGAAAAAGAAAAATATCAAAAACGTAAGAGAAATGAATTAATGGAAGCAATAAAAAGTTGTAAAACATGGAAGATAATAACTTTATGCAGATTCACGGCGGATGGCGGTCCCATGAAGTTCACTAAAAACGCCGTTTCCCCAACATTCAGATGAGGAAGAAGCTGTAAATCTGCGTAAGTTAGGAAAGCCTTTTGCGCTGACTTCAGATATTGAAATTCAGCTCTTAATCATAAGGATGAAGAAACAGGATTCTGAGTTACAGTTATCGCAGGACAAAAGTGATGTCCTGATGAGAGAAATTTCTAAAACCGCGGTGACGACATACGGGGTTTGGACAAAAATATGGAAACACTGCAAGAAATGTAGATGCTAGCCTAGAGGGCAGGTCGCGGTGTTGTATTTAACCACGAACGGCACCTGTTCAATGCCTTCAATACGTTACAAGTGTCAGCAGTTGTAAGAATAATGTTCTGTGTAGTTGCGAGTGAAGTACGTTGGAGCTAAGTGAGATCCAACGTGTAAAACTTTTTGCTGCTCGTATGGTGGGCTCTTCCTTAACCAATGGTGTGGCTATTGCACACTCTAACCTTGTATACCAGTAACACAACCAGTTTGTAGTCGCAACACTTCTTTATTGATTACACATACTCATGAATTCATCAGCAGTAATAATCAATTAACAGCATTTGCACATCAAGACCCTATCCACAATTAGTATTTACAACATCAACTGTCACACTTGTGACAACGGCCTCTTTACGTGCCGGTAGCAACAGATAACCAAATGTTTACAATGTCGGCTATCGCCTTTCTCACTCAGTTTTACACCTACTGAAAGGTAAAACTAATTTGATGGTATCTGACCTGAAGGGTACTATTAATTGTTCTGTTTACACTTAGCATTTGTAAGATGGCAAGAACTACGCCCCTCAAATAAAGTCATTAAAGATCACCTAACTCACATTGAGCGAACAGTAGGGCTGAACAAAAAATGACTGACAAGGCACAATGCATCTTGTAGAGGGTATAGTATGGACGTATTGGAATAATTAATGTCTGGTGATGGTTTTAAAGTAAGTCACACAACATGAAAACTTTGTGGAAACGAGTCGATTTACTGGACTCTAGTTTACCCCAGGGAAGCATTTAGAGTCGACCGTGGCCGGCTGCGGAACTGCGAAGGAAAGCAACAATAGGCAGCTTAGGGCGGCTCAAGGTCTGAGAAAGCGGTAACGCGGCGCGGCCTCCAACCGCCTTAAGATGACAGTGAGTGGGTGGTTGACCCCGACTCCATGCTGGTGTACCGGGAAACAGACGGAGAACTTGTACGCTTGTTGATAAATGTCCATCGTCCCGTTTTCTGTGAAACATGCGAGAAAGTCATGCAAAGCTACGGTGGTGTGGTCAACAGAGGTCAACATATGCGTGTTCATGACTATAGCAACTTCACGCTGAATTCACGGTCCGCAGAGTCTGAAGTAAATCAGGTGAAGAGCGACAGCATGAAATACGCCGGCCTCCAATGGGAACGTAGGACCAAGAAATTTGAAGTCAGAATTCCGGAAAATTTGGTGTTTGTGCAGATGCTAATCTTGATGGGCGGCCTGGGAGGAGCGAAATAGCAGAAGTTGAGAGGAAGGGAAATTTTGTGGGAATTTGTTCACTTCCCAGAGCAGGCATTGGTCGGCACTGGGAAGCGACGCATAATTAACGCGACTTGCGCTGCAATTGGCGTAAGTGATTTTGCTGGAGGGGAAACCGAGGCGAAGAGCGGACTGTGAGAAGTCTCCGTACAGGTCTTCCGTTCCCAGCTTGCCTAGAGTGCAGACGTGGCGTTCTCGACTCAGCTTGCCTGAGAAAGAGTGAGCATTCTGCAATTTAGGACTTAGCAAAGGGAACGATTTAGCTTGGTGATAGGAAGTTTTGGTTCAGCTACGTACTGAGCAAGATAGCTAGGAGTGAACAGACGAGCGCAGCCTTGCAGCACCACTAGGTCGGCTGACGTCCACACAACAACGCCGCTCCGCCATGATGTATTCGGTGATATTGCGCCCGCTCCGGCCACTGATTAATTTGTTGGATCACGTCAGCAAAGTTTCCACGAGGGTTTCATGGGCCGTGCATTGTAGAGTTCTTCTCGCACTTCGCATTACGCCTAGGTCAGTCGATAGGAATTACTTTTGAGTATCGCGCTTTACTCCACGCAAACGCAGTTTATTACCACTGCCTGATAGGAGAGTCTTGTAATATCATGATTGAAGGATTTGAGTTAAAATAAATTTGTGCTAATCGACTGCATCTGTTTTCAATCAAGTAGTTGAAATCCCAAGTCACGTTCTTAATTAATTTTATGTTGCACATTTGCATCTGGTGTTCAGTAGCTGAATAAAACATCAATGTGCACCCCTTTTTAATTAAAAGTGATCACTTCTGAATAAACTAATGTCAACACTGCCACCACAGTTCAATCAGGAGTCACAGGGCCATATTACTTTTTTGCGTTATCCGATATTGCGGCAGTTTGCACTCTCTGTTGATCTGTTAGTCAATTAGTTGGGGTGAACACACGCCAAAACCAGCTAAGTGGCGGGTGGGGTGTTACACATTCTACTACACTCAACATCTGGAAGATTCTAGACTTTATGCAAAACGTCAATTTGATGACCGTGTGATGGACGCGAGCAAACGTTAATCTATTACGATTTCCACGCGATCGAAAGGGTGAACTTATATTCAACTTTGGGCGGTAGGAAATCTGACTAAAATAAGCCTCTCATTGAATGGAATAGAGAAATCGCGCCTTGGCGGGGTCCGGATGGCTCTGAGTTCAAATCCTGAGATTTCCGTCACACTGCAAGCTCGCGGGGCGAGGTTTGCTCGCGTCGACAACTAAACACGTTCCTGAAAACAGGAAAAAATGAGCGGCAGACACACTGTAGTATATACAAGTTACACAAATATATATATATATATATAGAAAATCCATTCCTGAATATAAACATATTACAGGTTAACCAATAAACAGAATTAAGGACCTTAGTTTCCTTTGATCAAACAAAAAATTTCTAGATACTACGTGAAAAGATGTGCCAGTCCATAACCAATGACTTAAGGTAATCTGTCTTTGCTGAATGGCTGACACCAAATAAATCAAACGTGCAGTACCTAGCGTGAGAATCAACCTTCAGATAGGTATTTGAAATTCCCATAGGAAACTAATGTCACTTCAATACACACAAGAAATTATTAAGAAACAACTACCACTAATTCGTAAAACCAGAAAATTCTAAATCTGTAACTAAATTAAGAAATGACGTTCAAGTGAACCAGCTACCTTCGGCATGCCACTAAGCACCAAATCCCAACTTAAAAATGCAAGGCGCTACTACTAGCCACTTTAGTAACATAATTTCGTGGCCGTTCCAGAACATAACTCGCCTCGCCACCACTGCAGTGAATATTTTTCTGGCCACTAGCACGAGCAACTGCAACAGTCAACAGTCCTAAGTACACAATAATATTCACTATAAATAGAAGGAGGAACCAACCACGAAAGCTTGGCGATTAATTTTTTTCTTCCTCATGTGAGATTCACACGTCATCCATTTACATAGTTCTCGAGGTATTAGCAAATCCTGGTCGCCACTGGCAAGCTGTGTCAATACAACTTTAGTACTTTCCGGCAGCGTCCCATGCTTCTTCGTTGCTCCAACTCAACTGGTCCTCACGGCATACGGCCGTGCCACGTGACATGGTGTCGCCAACTCCCCACAACGAGAACATCGAAAGCACGTCACGTCACGTCACAGACTGACTCGACTCATGCGGAGACCCACTCTCTACGACTTGCGCAAGCGTGCCACTATAAATAGCCTGCCTCAAAGACGCAAAGAGAACAAGGCAGAGGGACAACGATCAAAGATGGAAGTAAGAATCGATATCGCCTGTCGCCAAAAACCCACGGGCCCAACCAAGGTAGCCGAAGAGTTTGGTGTTTCAAGAGTAACAGGATCGAAGATTTACACCGCATACGGGTAAATCGGAAACATATCATCCGTTAAGTCACAATCCGGACGAAAGTGTGTGTTCAGTAATCGCGACTGAGGTCATTGAAGAGGACTGTGATGAAAAATGAGAGGATGACAATTGCAAAAATCTCTGCAGAACTGAATTTCGCATTCTCGAACCATGACAGCACAAAAACAACACGAGGTGAGTACCAGAGCCGGCCGGGGTGGCCGAGCGGTTCTAGGCGCTACAGTCTGGAACCGCGCGACCGCTACGGTCGCGGGTTCGAATCCTGCCTCGGGCATGCATGTGTGTGATGTCCTTAGGTTAGTTAGGTTTAAGTAGTTCTAAGTTCTAGGGGACTGATGACCTCAGAAGTTGAGTCGCATGGTGCTCAGAGCCATTTGAACCATCTGAGTACCAGAAACGAAGAACTGCAGGGAGAGCTGGAATTCCAAAACCACTCATCAGTCACGCAAATGCCTGTAACAGGATTACATGCCAAAGCCACAGCCTGTGTTCTGGAATAGTGAAAGGATGTCATTTGGTCGGATGAGTATTGTTCCACAGTATTTCCATATTCTGGCCGAGTTTGGGGCCCAAGAGTGAAACATGGTTCGGTGGTGATTTGAGCAGCCGTATCGTGGTATTCCATGGACTCCACGGTTACTCTGCAATGTCACATCACTGACAAGGATTATGTGACAATTTTGATTGATCAAGTCCATCCCATGTTACAAATTTTGTTTCCAAAAGGTGATTATTTATTCCAAAGTGAGAGGCCCCTGTTCACACATCTCGCTATTCTGAGCACGAGGATGAATTGTCGCTTCTCCGTTGGCTACTACATTCACCAGATCTCAATATTATTGAGATCGTTATCTATCGGTACCCTCTTTGCCTGAATTTGCCACTATTTTGGAAGAAGAATGATGTAAGTTTACCTTGAAAAGTATTACGGGACCTGTGTTTATCGAGTCCGAGACGACTGGAAGCTGTTTTGAATGCCAACGCTTTTCCTTCACTTTGTTAGGCATGGTAATGTGTTGCGTTTTCATATTTTTGTCCGTCCCCTGTAACTAGTACATTGTGCTGGGCTTGTTTCAAGAGGAGATACAAGTGTATTTTCAGAATTCCAAAGCATCTTGCTACCTATAGACATTTTATACGTTTTGTTAGCGTGCATTCAACTTATTTGTGTGTGTGTGTGTGTGTGTGTGTGTGTGTGTGTGTTTGTTTACTGGAGGAGAGATGTGATACTCGCATGATACGTAGCGGAAAGAGCCAACAGCCTCCTTGTGCGAGTGAAATGCAGGACGACGTGAAGAGATCAACTTTCGGTGCAGGGCTTGGCCCTTGACCCTCCACACATACAGATGTAACGCAAAGCGCATAAATAGGCACACATACCTATTAGCGCATGGTTTCACGATTAAATAACAAATACCGCAAGCAATTGCGTCCTTTAAATAAACGTATGGAATGGTTTAAAGTGGAACCACCACATGGTACTGATCGCAAGTACGGCAGATACCAACCGAGCGCGATGGCGCAGTGGTTAGCACACTGGACTCGCATTCTAGAGAATGACAGTTCAATTCGCGTCTCAGTATCCTGATTTAGAGCCGGCCGGTGTGGCCGAGCGGTTCTAGGCGCTTCAGTCTGGAACCGCGCGACCGCTACGGTCGCAGGTTCGAATCCTGCCTCGGGTATGGATGTGTGTGATCTCCTTAGGTTAGTTAGGTTTAAGTAGTTCTAAGCTCTAGGGGACTGATGACCTCAGATGTTAAGTCCCATAGTGCTCAGAGCCATTTTGAACCTGATTTAGATCTTCCGTGATTACCCTAAATCGCTTCGGACATATGCCAGGATGGTTCCTTTGAAAGGGCACTGCCGATTTCCTTCCTCATCCTTCCTTAATCCGAGCTTGCACTTTGTCTCGAATGACCTCGTTGTCTACGGCACATTAAGCATTTATCTACTCCTCCTCCTACGACAGACCGCAGACTGGGATTCATTGGAAGGAGACAGCTTCCAGATCCCTCGTTCGACTGATACTTGAATGTTCATCATCGGTCTGGAACACGTAGCAGATAGGACTGGAAGAGGAAGTGGAGAAGATCCATAGAAGGATATCGCCTTTCGTCAAAGGTTGATACAGTAAGTGCAAAAGCTTCACGGATATGTTCATCCACCTCCAGTGGCTGACGCTGCATGAGAGCAAACGTTAAATCCTGCGCGCCTCCTCCTACTCCTCCGCCCTTGTAGCAGCCACTGTGGGAAATGACATCATACTGACGTGGCATCTGTGATATTGGTATCGTGGCGTTTCGCTTCTTTCTAATTTAATTTGCAGTATGTTCTTTCAGGGGAATGGCGCATTGAAGATTTATCACAAACACCTCACCCTTGGTACGAATTCTTGAAATCAAATGCCAATTAATGACACACTGACAATGACAGCCTTCAGGACATATTAACATCTGTAACAATAACACTGATGATGTCATGTGCTCGCCGTGGCCGTGTCGATAAAGGCGCCGTCTTAACGACGCAAAAGACACTACGTTGTAATAAAACTGGTAATGGTGAGATAAAATGCAGTACCCGATCTTGAATAATATGAAATGCCTAATTCCCAAGTTAACGACTCCAAACACAGAAATCCACTACCGAATAGCTGTACGAAAATGTATAAACGTTAACATATATAAACACTTACTGTGATTCCTATGTTTATTATGGGCTTCTTAAAAAGAAATACAATGATGAACAATTATCTATACTTTGCTTTTATAATGTATGCTCCAAAGATGATTTTGCATGAGTAGATCGATATATGATAGTATTTTCTTTGCTACATGTTGTTAGAGGTAAATTTTTGTTCTTGTACAGTATAAGTATGGAGTAAGAATGTTGAGTTAGCATGGAGGTTCAACATAATTGTATTGTGAAAAGAAATAACTAAACACGTATCCATTCTACAACAAAAACTCAACCACTGTTCATATCATTTAAGAAAATGAAGCCAAGCATCCCCTAGACCATTATACGCAGTTGCATTTCGGAATCTAGCATCGACATTGATTTCGAGCCTGCAACTTTAAGCAATAACAAAGAATAATGGCATATGAGTGCCATCAAAACTGTTTATTTAAATTCTACCGTCACTACCCCTCTCTGCAGTGTATGACTGTCTTAGCGTGCCAATTACTGTGAAATTGTGACTAGCCGCCCAAATTTAAAAAAGTGAAAAAGACCAATAAAAAGGTGTTAGCATGTGAACCTAATGTGCTGTTCCAGTCTCTTCTGTACCTAAGGTCCATCACCGTTACCTTTGGATCCCTACGTAATTCGGTGCTCTCCGATACACAAGATCGAACAGCGGAGGAGTGGTACTCAAGCGTCAACTTTAGGTTACAATATCTCCGGATGTAATTAACAATTTACAATGTAACAAACGGCGCTGATTACGTATTTGTTTATATGTTCAGATGTGCTAACAAAACTAACGGGGTTCCATTTAAAAAAACGTAGGTTTGTGTTAAAAAACATACTTCCGTGCATTTTTTTATGGTTTGTATTAACCAATTACACTAGCCCCTCTCGTCACGTTCGGTCTGTGGAATCGATTCGTCAGTATTTGATGTGGTTTACGAAATATATCCAGCGGTAATGTTAGGTGACTCACCCTGTATATTCGCTCTTGTATATTTTCGCGGAAATTTATTGTTCTTTTCCTTTCTAATGAAAGCTAGTGCTTATTTACTCCGTGTCTGCCTGGTGCAAGCAGCTGTAATAAGATTTACCGTCTTTCTTACTTCGCCACTTGTACCAAATAACTGCAGCGGGACAAGGTGGTGTCAGTATCCCTTCAGATCCTTGAACGCCATGCTCTCCGTGTCGCCTATCACATCTGTCTCCTCTCCCCACGCGGATCCTGTACGTCCTCATCCTGTTCCCCCACCTCCTCCATTTCCTTGAATGGATACGGATCCTGTACACCTCCCGAAAACTCACCCGCTTGTCTCCCCCATCCTCTCCCACCCCCGCCCGCTGCCGCACCTGTATTCCCATGTCCCACTTGGTCTCCATCTCCCCACCCTCCTTAACCTACCCAAGGTGGCTTCTGCCAGCTCCCTCTCCCTGATGATGCCCTCCTCCCCTCCAACTACCCCTCCTACCAACCTTGATCCTCCCTCCCTCTTCCTGTGTTTGCTCCTTCAGGCACCCTCTCTCCCTTCTCTCCCTCTTCCCTCCCTCCTCCATTCTCTCCACTCCTCCCCCGGGCTTCTGCTCCCCTGTCCCTCTACTCCTCCCCCCATTTCCTCAGCCATTGGCATCTTTGTTCTCCCCTCTCCCTCCCCCTCACCCTTCTTCCCCTCTTGGCAGGTCCCCGGGCTCACACACGCTAAGTGGACATTCGCGTGCCGGAGATCATCGCCATCAGTGTCTCGTGTGTGCCATTGTGTTTAGTGTTCAGTGTTCACCGTCGCACTCGATCGTTTACCTGTGCCATAGCCATCTTCAGTGTTTGTGCGTTGTGTCAACAGTTTGTGTAGTGTGGATTATCGTCGAGTGTGAACGGCTCCGTGTTTGTCTTTATGTGTCTACTGTTTTATTGCCCACCGTTATGTCACTTATGTGTATTCTTTCTGTTGTTTATTTATCTATTCTGTGGCTGAAGAGCGGCGTAACACGCTGCTGACAGCCTGCCTGTTTGTACGGGTTTGAAAATACCAATAAAAAAAAAGTGGTGTTAGTGTCACGCTCAGCTCACTCCAAATGCTCTGCTGAACACGTACGCGCCATTTTGAAGTCTCTTCATGGTCTGCGGAGCCGTGCAGACAGAAGCTCATGTCTGTGTGACAAGCGCTGTGCATCACCATGACGTTTACTATTAAAATTACGAGAGTGTAGTTCCTAGAAGTGTCAAGCGATTCGCTGCCTCCCGCTGCGTATAGGTCGCGATCAGGCCATGAAGTTACGATAAAGGCCGTCGAGCTCACTCGGACATTTATCAACAGTTTTTCTGTTTGTGGGCATTTCGCAACTGAAGCACGAGAATGGAGTAGTGATATTGGTACACATAGTGCCCTCCGCCCCATGCACCAAAGGTGGCTTGCAGAGTGTAGGGGGAAAAAGTTGAAAGGAAAAGACCGGCATCCACCCTCATAGCGACAACGCTGGAGCGCAGCGGCTTTCTCTGAAAAGTTCTGGAAGTTGCGAGGCGCCGTGCGGAAGTGAAAATAAACAGCTTGAGCGGTGAACCGACAGCACCATATTTCAAAGTTCTGGTGGGCGCGTTTTGAATGGACAGTCTCGAGCCCGTGGTTGTTGACATGGTCGCGGTTTGTAATGCGCCAAACGCCTTCTGTCTGAAAATGCGCATCACTTGTTACTGTAACCTCAAATTATTAGCGACTTTAATGTTTCGAGTGAATGAAGAGTTTATCAAGAGGTTTCTGAAGTTTTCTTATATATTTTTTGTTTTAAAATGACGTAGATATGCGACACCTAATGTTCAAGGGAAGCTGTGTCCTGTAAAGTCAGCGAGTCTGCAACGCCCAGCCGACTGCTGAATCGCGGCGTGCGGCAAAGATGACAACTGCAGAGCAGCTGGCCACTAGAGACCTTTACGGCGACCGCTAAGAAGAAATACCTATTGTTAAAGAGAGAATTACCGTGACATGTTTGTTCGCAGAGAATGGTTCTTGGCTTGCCCTGTTAGTATTTGAGTTGAGTATCCGAGTATTGTTCGAGTAGTGAGCCTCGAGAGAGATTAACTCTACGGAGTGATGAGATCCACCCACATGTACGATACCTGAATTAGTCTACAATGGAGATGGAACTCAAGTTTCTTCAAAATAGTTCTGGGTCGTTTGGAAAGATATTTTCAGACGATTATCGGCTTGTGTAGAAAGTAATTATGTCGCCGATTTTGGTAGACAGTAGATTAGCCAGGGATAGGAAAAGCCCCGATTTATTGAAGTGTCGGATTAGCTTTCCCTTTTGTGATCGATGGTGCGTTGTGCTGCTTAATAACCTCGTGTTTGTAGGAGAACCGTGTTTCAAAGAGAGATGTTCACGCGTTGTCTCTTAGTTATTTTTTGGATGAGGACTGAAGCACGCACAAACGTACAGCAGCGTTGCATTGCAATATTGAGGCTGACTAGGCATACGGAAGCACTGAGGTATAGTGACCTACCGATATCGGTTAGGATTTATTATGTGACTTCATCGTGAGCGGAGTGATATAGTTGTTGTTGTTGTGGTCTTCAGTTCTGAGACTGGTTTGATGCAGCTCTCCATGCTACTCTATCCTGTGCAAGCTTTTTCATCTCCCAGTACCTACTGCAACCTACATCCTTCTGAATCTGCTTAGTGTATTCATCTCTTGGTCTCCCTCTACGATTTTTACCCTCCACGCTGCCCTCCAATACTAAATTGGTGATCCCTTGATGCCTCAGAACATGTCCTACCAACCGATCCCTTCTTCTGGTCAAGTTGTGCCACAAACTTCTCTTCTCCCCAATCCTATTCAATACTTCCTCATTAGTTATGTGATCTACCCATCTAATCTTCAGCATTCTTCTGTAGCACCACATTTCGAAAGCTTCTATTCTCTTCTTGTCCAAACTATTTATCGTCCATGTTTCACTTCCATACATGGCTACACTCCATACGAATACTTTCAGAAATGACTTCCTGACACTTAAATCTATACTGGATGTTAACAAATTTCTCTTCTTCAGAAACGATTTCCTTGCCATTGCCAGCCTACATTTTATATCCTCTCTACTTCGACCATCATCAGTTATTTTGCTCCCCAAATAGCAAAACTCCTTTACTACTTTAAGTGCCTCATTTCCTAATCTAATTCCCTCAGCATCACCCGACTTAATTAGACTACATTCCATTATCCTTGTTTTGCTTTTGTTGATGTTCATCTTATATCCTCCTTTCAAGACACTGTCCACTCCATTCAACTGCTCTTCCAAGTCCTTTGCTGTCTCTGACAGAATTACAATGTCATCGGCGAACCTCAAAGTTTTTATTTCTTCTCCATGAATTTTAATACCTACTCCGAATTTTTCTTTTGTTTCCTTTACTGCTTGCTCAATATACAGATTGAACAACATCGGGGAGAGGCTACAACCCTGTCTTACTCCCTTCCCAACCACTGCTTCCCTTTCATGTCCCTCGACTCTTATAACTGCCATCTGGTTTCTGTACAAATTGTAAATAGCCTTTCGCTCCCTGTATTTTACCCCTGCCACCTTTAGAATTTGAAAGAGAGTATTCCAGTCAACATTGTCAAAAGCTTTCTCTAAGTCTACAAATGCTAGAAACGTAGGTTTGCCTTTGCTTAATCTTTCTTCTAAGATAAGTCGTAAGGTCAGTATTGCCTCACGTGTTCCAGTGTTTCTACGGAATCCAAACTGATCTTCCCCGAGGTTGGCTTCTACTAGTTTTTCCATTCGTCTGTAAAGAATTCGTGTTAGTATTTTGCAGCTGTGACTTATTAAGCTGATAGTTCGGTAATTTTCACATCTGTCAACACCTGCTTTCTTTGGGATTGGAATTATTATATTCTTCTTGAAGTCTGAGGGTATTTCGCCTGTTTCATACATCTTGCTCACCAGATGGTAGAGTTTTGTCAGGACTGGCTCTCCCACGGCCGTCAGTAGTTCCAATGGAATATTGTCTACTCCGGGAGCCTTGTTTCGACTCAGGTCTTTCAGTGCTCTGTCAAACTCTTCACGCAGTATCATATCTCCCATTTCATCTTCATCTACATCCTCTTCCATTTCCATAATATTTTCCTCAAGTACATCGCCCTTGTATAGACCCTCTATATACTCCTTCCACCTTTCTGCTTTCCCTTCTTTGCTTAGAACTGGGTTTCCATCCGAGCTCTTGATATTCATACAAGTCGTTCTCTTATCTCCAAAGGTCTCTTTAATTTTCCTGTAGGCGGTATCTATCTTACCCCTAGTGAGATAGGCCTCTACATCCTTACATTTGTCCTCTAGCCATCCCTGCTTAGCCATTTTGCACTTCCTGTCGATCTCATTTTTGAGACGTTTGTATTCCTTTTTGCCTGTTTCACTTACTGCATTTTTATATTTTCTCCTTTCATCAATTAAATTCAATATTTCTTCTGTTACCCAAGGATTTCTACTAGCCCTCGTCTTTTTACCTACTTGATCCTCTGCTGCCTTCACTACTTCATCCCTCAAAGCTACCCATTCTTCTTCTACTGTATTTATTTCCCCTATTCCTGTCGATTGTTCCCTTATGCTCACCCTGAAACTCTGTACAACCTCTAGTTTAGTCAGTTTATCCAGGTCCCATCTCCTTAAATTCTCACCTTTTTGCAGTTTCTTCAGTTTTAATCTACAGGTCATAACCAATAGATTGTGGTCAGAGTCCACATCTGCCCCTGGAAATGTCTTACAATTTAAAACCTGGTTCCTAAATCTCTGTCTTACCATTAAATAATCTATCTGATACCTTTTAGTATCGCCAGGGTTCTTCCATGTACACAACCTTCTTTCATGATTCTTAAACCAAGTGTTAGTTATGATTATGTTGTGCTCTGTGCAAAATTCGACCAGGCGGCTTCCTCTTTCATTTCTGTCCCCCAATCCATATTCACCTACTATGTTTCCTTCTCTCCCTTTTCCTACACTCGAATTCCAGTCACCCATGACTATTAAATTTTCGTCTCCCTTCACAATCTGAATAATTTCTTTTATTTCATCATACATTTCTTCAATTTCTTCGTTATCTGCAGAGCTAGTTGGCATATAAACTTGTACTACTGTAGTAGGCGTGGGCTTCGTATCTATCTTGGCCACAATAATGCGTTCACTATGCTGTTTGTAGTAGCTTACCCGCATTCCTATTTTCCTATTCATTATTAAACCTACTCCTGCATTACCCCTATTTGATTTTGTGTTTATAACCCTGTAGTCACCTGACCAGAAGTCTTGTTCCTCCTGCCACCGAACTTCACTAATTCCCATTATGTCTAACTTCAACCTATCCATTTCCCTTTTTAAATTTTCTAACCTACCTGCCCGATTAAGGGATCTGACATTCCACGCTCCGATCCGTAGAACGCCAGTTTTCTTTCTCCTGATAACGACATCCTCTTGAGTAGTCCCCGCCCGGAGATCCGAATGGGGGACTATTTTACCTCCGGAATATTTTACCCAAGAGGACGCCATCATCATGTAATCATACAGTAAAGCTGCATGCCCTCGGGAAAAATTACGGCTGTAGTTTCCCCTTGCTTTCAGCCGTTCGCAGTACCAGCACAGCAAGGCCGTTTTGGTTATTGTTACAAGGCCAGATCAGTCAATCATCCAGACTGTTGCCCTTGCAACTACTGAAAAGGCTGCTGCCCCTCTTCAGGAACCACACGTTTGTCTGGCCTCTCAACAGATACCCCTCCGTTGTGGTTGCACCTACGGTACGGCTATCTGTATCGCTGAGGCACGCAAGCCTCCCCACCAACGGCAAGGTCCATGGTTCATGGGGGAGGAGTGATATAGTAAATTCCAGAAATATCGTTGGATCCACTTAATGTGTAGTCTATATTAAAGAGAACAGCATTCGTAAATGGGGTGTGGATCATGAGGACACACCGAAATCACAATAGTAATCCGTTGTAGTTGCCACACACTTCTTTATCCAGTCATAAAGAATTATCAAATCACAATCACAATAATAAAGGTTATTGCCTTACAAAGCCAGTTCACTAGGATAAATGACGAACAAATTTCTTTAACTAGAACAAGACCCATAAAAACTTGAAAATTGAGTATAACTAGTTAAACTAACTCAGATAAACTTCATTACTTAGATGGAACTAATATCCATACGATTCCTATCAGAACTCTCCTTCCAATCAGCTAAAGAATACATTAAGTGCCAGAACACAGATCTTGTAAGATTAGGCTAGCCAACTTTCCTAAAGAAAACTCTATTCCTAAAAGCGTTATTACAATAAGAAACACTTTCACGACTAAGGAGGTGCTTTAAATTGACCAAACAAATTTTCCAGTTTATTTAACTCAGTTGATTAATCAACAATATTGTTAAAATTATTACTAGTAGAACATGACCATATGACAACGGCCCCTAAAATGAGTCCGCTTCAATACTGCGTGTGGATTAGTGATAGACGCGAGCACACCAAACGATTTTAATTAATACAAGAGATCCACGAGAGAGCAAATGAATTAGAAATGTATTGAACTTTGCACTGCAATTAAACTTCAGACACCATAACTCTTCACAGGAAGGCTGGAATCACAAGTCAGTAACAACATAACCCGAGATGTAAAGAGGGGAGGGGGCAGGGCCTTAATTATCACTCTGCCACCGTGGTACTCTGCTCCCAGTTTGCTTGCGTGACCACTGCCAATTAACTGCAACACAAAACACATTAGCGGCGGACAATATTCTGAGGCATGTGATACACTATCTTGTCTAGAGAACAGGTGATCAATACTTTGAATGAAATCAGCCTCTGTGGCTGCCTTGGCCAGTCACAGCCCTTAAAATTTGATTAAACAATTCGCAAAAGGACCACTAAAATAATGTCCTAAAGTTAAAATGACAAGAATTATCTCGGTACACATCTAAACGCCAAACTACAACAATGAACTACAGGGTAAAATGGAAGAAATATCTCGGCATGGCTTGGAACGCCCGGCACCGACTTACACACTACTCGTTGCACTTCTACACTCCTGGAAATTGAAATAAGAACACCGTGAATTCATTGTCCCAGGAAGGGGAAACTTTATTGACACATTCCTGGGGTCAGATACATCACATGATCACACTGACAGAACCACAGGCACATAGACACAGGCAACAGAGCATGCACAATGTCGGCACTAGTACAGTGTATATCCACCTTTCGCAGCAATGCAGGCTGCTGTTCTCCCATGGAGACGATCGTAGAGATGCTGGATGTAGTCCTGTGGAACGGCTTGCCATGCCATTTCCACCTGGTGCCTCAGTTGGACCAGCGTTCGTGCTGGACGTGCAGACCGCGTGAGACGACGCTTCATCCAGTCCCAAACATGCTCAATGGGGGACAGATCCGGAGATCTTGCTGGCCAGGGTAGTTGACTTACACCTTCTAGAGCACGTTGGGTGGCACGGGATACATGCGGACGTGCATTGTCCTGTTGGAACAGCAAGTTCCCTTGCCGGTCTAGGAATGGTAGAACGATGGGTTCGATGACGGTTTGGATGTACCGTGCACTATTCAGTGTCCCCTCGACGATCACCAGTGGTGTACGGCCAGTGTAGGAGATCGCTCCCCACACCATGATGCCGGGTGTTGGCCCTGTGTGCCTCGGTCGTATGCAGTTCTGATTGTGGCGCTCACCTTCACGGCGCCAAACGCGCATACGACCATCATTGGCACCAAGGCAGAAGCGACTCTCATCGCTGAAGAAGACGCGTCTCCATTCGTCCCTCCATTCACACCTGTCGCGACACCACTGGAGGCGGGCTGCGCGATGTTGGGGCGTGAGCGGAAGACGGCCTAACGGTGTGCGGGACCGTAGCCCAGGTTCATGGAGACGGTTGCGAATGGTCCTCGCCGATACCCCAGGAGCAACAGTGTCCCTAATTTGCTGGGAAGTGGCGGTGCGGTCCCCTACGGCACTGCGTAGGATCCTACGGTCTTGGCGTGCATCCGTGCGTCGCTGCGGTCCGGTCCCAGGTCGACGGGCACGTGCACCTTCCGCCGACCACTGGCGACAACATCGATGTACTGTGGAGACCTCACGCCCCACGTGTTGAGCAATTCGGCGGTACGTCCACCCGGCCTCCCGCATGCCCACTATACGCCCTCGCTCAAAGTCCGTCAACTGCACATACGGTTCACGTCCACGCTGTCGCGGCATGCTACCAGTGTTAAAGACTGCGATGGAGCTCCGTATGCCACGGCAAACTGGCTGACACTGACGGCGGCGGTGCACAAATGCTGCGAAGCTAGCGCCATTCGACGGCCAACACCGCGGTTCCTGGTGTGTCCGCTGTGCCGTGCGTGTGATCATTGCTTGTACAGCCCTCTCGCAGTGTCCGGAGCAAGTATGGTGGGTCTGAGACACCGGTGTCAATGTGTTCTTTTTTCCATTTCCAGGAGTGTATTTAGCCATGCTTCATATCGGTTTATTGGACGTATCCACACTTCCTTAACTGCCGTCAAGTATGAAGTCCGTCACCGAGTTGCGTGATGAACAACTAGAACAATTCAAAATAGTTTTTAGTAAACTGGCATGTTCAGTTAAGATGCACGCAACGCACCGAAGCGACTAGACGACTCCAATTCATTCGGCCTGTGTAGCTTGTATCAGACTCGAAGGCACTTGTTCTTCCAACCTCTTGGAAAACCAAGTCACCATGGGCAATAGATCGGCGTTGCACGATTCAACACGCCTTACCTGCTGGCCACGCTCCTTCGTCGTACCGACTCGGCCTCTCCGAGTGCTGCCTATGTACACAGTCCCACGTCACTGCACCTCACACCGCGGATCCCCACACAAAGAGTCCCAGCAGAACGCACGGGCTGCAGTTAAATGCCTGCCGCCAAAGGTATGAAGAAGAGCAATCAACATCGGAGTCGACTCAGAGATGAAAATGAGGACGGCAAGTGGCGCCAGAAACGCACCAGATCAGCAAAGTAAAACGCTGACTTGTACCTGTAAACTAATTAACAGCAGGAAATATAGAAATAACTGTTTTAAACTGAAGATATCAGTACTCCACTTGTCCTCCATGCATTAACTATTACAAGAAAAATATTCAAAAGTTTATTTCAAAAATGGTTCAAATGGCTCTGAGCACTATGGGACTCAACTTCTGAGGTCATTAGTCCCCCAGAACTTAGAATTAGTTAAACCTAACTAACCTAAGGACATCACACACATCCATGCCCGAGGCAGGATTCGAACCTGCGACCGTAGTGGTCTCGCGGTTCCGGACTGCAGCGCCTAGAACCGCACGGCCACTTCAACGCAGACTAATATCACAAATATATCTTTTCGTATCAAAGTAAATTCAAAGGCCAATAAAAGTAAAGTTCAAATAAATGAAAATCCTAAAGAGAAGGAATAGTATTTTTCAGTTAGTAACTTGCAACGAAAAGAAAGGTAGCTTATCTTTATTTAGAAAAGGAAAGCAAGTCTTTGTTTTATTTTTTTTATTTTTTTGTCGTGTGACTAGTGCCTCCCGTCGGGTAGACCGTTCGCCTGGTGCAAGTCTTTCGATTTGACGCCACTTCGGGCATGGATCTGTGTGATGTCCTTAGGTTAGTTAGGTTTAACTAGTTCTAAGTTCTAGGGGACTAATTTGTTTGGTCAAATTAAAGCACCTCCTTACTCGTGGAAGTGATTTTTATTGTAATAAAGCTTTTAGGAATAGAGTTTTCTTTAGGAAAGTTGCCTAGCCAAATCTTAAAAGATCTGTGTTCTGGCACTTAATGTATTCTTTAGCTGCGCGTCGATGAGGGATGAAGTGATGATGATTAGGACAACACAACACCCAGTCCCTGAGCGGAGAAAAATCTCCGACCGAGTCGGGAATCGAACTCGGTCCCTTTGGATTGGCATTCCGTCGCGTTGACCACTCAGCTACCGGGGACGGACTACGTTTTATTGAAAAGTGATTAATAAATGAAGTTATTCCACTGCATTGTGAAAAGTTGAGGAGGCACTGTTGATAGCCCCTTTGTTCGTCTGGGAGGTCAGCTGCCCTCAACAGTTGCACGCCTATTCCGCCGTACACATCACTGCAGCCGTCGTTCAGCCCTGTCATCTATGCACAGTAGTGCACCACGGTTGCCTCTACGCCGGTTGTGGAGAGCGCTATTTGGCAGTAAGGAAAAGAAACGAAAATAAAAGGGAAAATAAAGAACAGCTCGTCTCCCCTGTGTTAGTATTCTCTGAATAAGCCCTAGCCAGTATTCTGCTGACAGTGTTGTGGATCAAAATACTTCTGTTTCCAGGCTTGATGCGATAATGACAACCTTCATTACCTTACTGGGTCGACATTTTAATGGAATCTTATCTCGCGCCTGGAGTTGCTCCTCAGCGGAGACTGGTGTATAGATTCGTTCCATTCCACGATGAGAGCTAAAATAGTTAACTTCATGATGAATGCTACAAAACTGTTCTCGGGAAAAAGAACTGCTCGAGCATAATCCAGCCAGTGTGCGACAAAAGTAATTACGATACATTTACTCTTTTTTCGTAAGCGTGGCTGTAATGAGGTGCACCAAATTATCCTTTTGAACTAAGACGAGCTACAACCTAAATCATAATTGATGACAAGTTGCAAAAAATCCATAGCTATTGCTTACAACCGGAGACCAGAACTTTGGCAGAACGCCTTTTTAAATACGTTAAATTTTTCGTCAATCTGGTCGTGAATATACAGGGTGTTACAAAAAGGTACGGCCAAACTTTCAGGAAACATTCCTCACATACAAATAAAGAAAACATGTTTGTGGACATGTGTCCGGACACGCTTAATTTCCATGTTAGAGCTCATTTTAGCTTCATCAGTATGTACTGTACTTCCTCGATTCACCGCCAGTTGGCCCAATTGAAGGAAGGCAATGTTGACTTCGGTGCTTGTGTTGACATGCGACTCATTGCTCTACAGTACTAACATCAAGCACATCAGTACGTAGCATCAACAGGTTACTGTTCATCACGAACGTGGTTTTGCAGTTAGTGCAATGTTTACAAATGCGGAGTTGGCAGATGCTCATTTGATGTATGGATTAGCACGGGGCAATAGCCGTGGCGCGGTACGTTTGTATCGACACAGATTTCCAGAACGAAGGTGTCCCGACAGGAAGACGTTCGAAGCAATTGATCGGCGTCTTAGGGAGCACGGAACATTCCAGCCTATAACTCGCGACTGGGGAAGACCTAGAACGACGAGGACACCTGCAATGGACGAGGCAATTCTTCGTGCAGTTGACGATAACGTCATAGAAGTTGCTGCTGTACAAGGTAACGTTGACCACGTCACTGTTTGGAGAATGCTAGGGGAGAACCAGTTGTTTCCGTACCATGCGCAGCGTGTGCAGGCACTATCAGCAGCTGATTGGCCTCCACGGGTACACTTCTGCGAATGGTTCATCCAACAATGTGTCAATCCTCATTTCAGTGCAAATATTCTCTTTACGGATGAGGCTTCATTCCAACGTGATCAAATTGTAAATTTTCACAATCAACATGTGTGGGCTGACGAGAGTCCGCACGCAGTTGTGCAATCACGTCATCAACACAGATTTTCTGTGAACGTTTGGGCAGGCATTGTTGGTGATGTCTTGATTGGGCCCCATGTTCTTCCACCTACGCTCGATGGAGCACGTTATCATGATTTCATACGGGATACACTACCTGTGCTGCTAGAACATGTGCCTTTACAAGTACGACACAACATGTGGTTTATGCACGATGGAGCTCCTGCACATTTCAGTCGAAGTGTTCGTACGCTTCTCAACAACAGATTCGGTGACCGATGGATTGGTACAAGCGGACCAATTCCATGGCCTCCACGCTCTCCTGACCTCAACCCTCTTGACTTTCATTTATGGGGGCATTTGAAAGCTCTTGTCTACGCAACCCCGGTACCAAATGTAGAGACTCTTCGTGCTCGTATTGTGGACGGCTGTGATACAATACGCCATTCTCCAGGGCTGCATCAGCGCATCAGGGATTCCATGCGACGGAGGGTGGATGTATGTATCCTCGCTAACGGAGGACATTTTGAACATTTACTGTAACAAAATGTTTGAAGTCACGCTGGTACTTTCTGTTGCTGTGTGTTTCCATTCCATGATTAATGTGATTTGAAGAGAAGTAATAAAATGAGCTCTAACATGGAAAGTAAGCGTTTCCGGACACATGTCCACATAACGTATTTCCTTTCTTTGTGTGTGAGGAATGTTTCCTGAAAGTTTGGCCGTACCTTTTTGTAACACCCTGTATACGATTTACATCTTTGTGACTCAAACGCCAAAGTTTTATTTTGCCTTTCTCTGGCTTTTTTTATATAAATGCCTAATTGATAATATAAATTTCTGCCTTTAAGATTATTGTTTATTCCTTGATTATTAATAACAAGACTGAGTGTCCCCGTAAATAGAAATAACAGTAGGTAAGGGTTTTAATTATCACCTGTATTTACTTCCTATCGTATCACAATTTCTTCAAAATAAACGATAAATACCGGAAGTAAAAGTTGTTTCGTTATTGTTCTAAATTTACCTTTCTTTCAGTTTTTTTTGCGACGTTACTGTGCATCCAAAAATTCACTGTTCTTTTACGCGGTAATGTTAAATTAACACTTCCAGATCCAACGTACTTTTCTACCGACGGTACAACTCTTCTGCGTCAAAATATGTGAGCAGACAATGAACTACGAAAATAAATATTTCATTTTTCAACGTATGAGTACAAGCAAACATAAAAACACTTTTTTCAAGGATAATGAGATTTATCTGCTTTCAACGGCAATTGGAACATCGATTTGAAAATCACATTTTGCATTCGAGTTATATAAACCTTTTATTGATGCCGGAATTCCTTCGTGGAAACTACAGACTCTGCATTAAGAAATACACAGACGAATCTGCGTCCATTGAGCCAAGTTTGTGGAAACGTTACTTAAACGAACGTTACAATGAAGTAATGCAAATCAATAAAGATGAAATAAAAAATAAAAAAATCTGGTTTTCAATCAGCTGCAGTTCAACGGGTTGTTGATTGTCAAAGTCATTGTTCGACCATCAGATCCTTTAGAAGGTGAATCAACAAAAACATTTCTGCTTACAACAGATTGTCTCGAAACGGTTAACAACTCAATTGTCGCACAGTTACTTACAGTTACTGTGAAATAAATAAATTCATTACGACGATGTGCTACGTTTCATGTCAGACATTGCACTATTCATGAATACGGCTTGGACGACTTTAAAACTGCTATTTCCAAACCTGCTCCACGTGTCGCGTACAGCACATAATTTTCGCAGACTCACAGAAGAGAAATGAATCTTGTGCCACTGTCATTACCTCCCTTTCCTGTCTCAGTCGCGTATGGTTCGCGGGAAGAACGACTGCCGGAAAGCCTCCGTGGGCGCTCGAATCTCTCTAATTTTACATTCGTGATCTCCTCGGGAGGTATAAGTAGGGGGAAGCAATGTATTCGATACCTCATCCAGAAACGCACCCTCTCGAAACCTGGCGAGCAAGCTACACCGCGATGCAGAGCGCCTCTCTTGCAGAGTCTGCCACTTGTGCTTGCTAAACATCTCCGTAACGCTATCGCGCTTACCAAATAACCCTACGCCGAAACGCGCCGCTCTTCTTTGGATCTTCTCTATCTCCTCTGCCAACCCAACCTGGTACGGATCCCACACTGATGAGCAATACTCAAGTATAGGTCGAACGACTGTTTTGTAAGCCACCTCCTTTGTTGATGGACTACATTTTCTAAGGACTCTCCCACTGAATCTCAACCTGGCACCCGCCTTACCAACAATTAATTTTATATGATTATTCCGCTTCAAATAGTTCCGTACACATACTCCCAGATATTTTAAGGAAGTAACTGCTACCAGTGTTTGTTCTGCTATCATGTTGTTGTTGTGGTCCTCAGTCCGAAGACTGGTTTGATGCAGTTCTCCATGCTACTCTGTCCTGTGCAAGCCTCTTCATCTCCCACTACCTACTGCAACCTACATCCTTCTGAATCTGTTTAGCGTATTCATCTCTTGGTCTCCCTCTTCGGTTTTTACCCTCCGCGCTGCCCTCCAGTACTAAATTGGTGACCGCCTTGATGTCTCAGAATATGTCCTACCAACCGATCTGTTGTGCCACAAATTTCTCTTCTCCCCAGTTCTATTCAATACCTCCTCATTAGTTATGTGATCTACCTATCTAATCTTCAGCATTCTTCTGTAGCACCACATTTCGAAAGCTTCTATTCTCTTTTTGTCTGACATATTTCTCTTCTCCCCAATTCTATTCAATACCTCCTCATTTGTTATGTGATCTACCCATCTAATCTTCAGCATTCTTCTGTAGTACCACATTTCGGAAGCTTCTATTCTCTTTTTGTCTGAACTATTTATTGTCCACGTTTCACTTCCATACATGACTACACTCCATACAAATACTTTCAGAAAAGACTTCCTGACACTTAAATCTATACTCGATGTTAACAAATTTCTCTTCTTCAGAAACGCTTTTCTCGCCATTGCCAGTCTACATTTTATATCCTCTCTACTTCGATCATCATCAGTTATTTTGCTCCCCAAATAGCATAACTCATTTTCTACTTTAAGCGTCTCATTTCCTAATCTAATTCCCGCAGCATCACCCGATTTAATTCGACTGCTATCATATAATCATACAATAAAGGATCCTTCTGTCTATTTATTCGCAATACATTACATTTGTCTATGTTAAGGGTCAGTTGCCACTCCCCGCACCAAGTGCCTATCCGCTGCAGATCTTCCTGCATTACGCTGCAATTTTCTAATGCTGCAACTTCTCTGTATTCTATAGCATCATCCGCGAAAAGCCGCATGGAACTTCCGACACTATCTACTAGGTAATTTATATATATTGTGAAAAGCAATGGTTCCATAACACTTCCCTGTGGCACGCCAGAGGTTACTTTAACGTCTGTAGACGTCACTCCATTGAGAACAACATGCTGTATTCTGTTTGCTAAAAACTTTTCAATCCAGCCACACAGCTGGTCTGATATTCCGTAGGCTCTTACGTTGTTTATCAGGCGATAGTGCGGAACTGTGTCGAACGCCTTCCGGAAGTCAAGGTAAATTGCAACTACCTGGGAGCCTGTATCTAATATTTTCTGGGTCTCATGAACAAATAAAGCGAGTTGGGTCTCACACGATCGCTGTTTCCGGAATCCATGTTGATTCCTACAGAGTAGCTTCTGGGTTTCCAGAAATGACATGATACGCGAACAAAAAACATGTTCTAAAATTCTACAACAGATCGATGTCAGAGACATGGGCCTAAAGTTTTGCGCATCTGCTCGACGAGCCTTCTTGAAAACTGGAACTACCTGTGCTCTTTTCCAATAATTTATCACCTTCTGTTCCTCTAGAGACTTGCGGTACGCCGGCCAGGGTGGCCAAGCGGTTGAAGGCGCTACAGTCTGGAACCGCGTGACCGCTACGGTCGCAGGTTCGAATCCTGCGCCGGGCGTGGATGTGTGTGATGTCCTTAGGTTAGTTAGGTTTAAGTAGTTCTAAGTTCTAGGGGACTGATGACCTTAGAAGTTAAGTCCCATAGTGCTCAGAGCCATTTGAACCATTTGAACTTGCGGTACACGGCTGTTAGAAGGGGGGAAAGTTCTTTCGCGTACTCTGTGTAGAATCGAATTGGTATCCCGTCAGGTCCAGTGGACTTTCCTCTGTTGAGTAATTTCAGTTGCTTTTCTATTCCTTGGACACTTATTTCGATGTCAGCCATTTTTTTCGTTCGAGTGAGGATTTAGAGAAGGAACTGCAGTGCGGTCTTCCTCTGTGAAACAGCTTTGGAAAAAGGTCTTTAGTATTTCAGCTTTACGCATGTCATCCTCGGTTTCAATGCCATTATCATCCCAGAGCGTCTGGATATGCTGTTTCGATTCACTAACTGATTTAACGTAAGGCCAGAACTTCCTAGGATTTTCTGTCAAGTCGGTACATAGAATTTTACTTTCGAATTCACTGAACGCTTCAGGCAAAGCCCTCCTTACGCTAACTTTGACATCGTTTAGCTTCTGTTTGTCTGAGAGGTTTTGGCTGCGTATAAATTTGCAGTGAAGCTCTCTTTGCTTTCGCAGTAGTTTCCTAACTTTGTTGTTGAACCACGGTGGGTCTTCCCGTCCCTCACAGTTTTACTCGCACGTGCCCGTCGAAAACTCATTTTACGATTGCCTTGAACTTTTTCCATAAACATTCAACATTGTCCGTGTCGGAACAGAAATTTTCGTTTTGATCTGTTAGGTAGTCTGAAATCTGCCTCCTATTACTCTTGCTAAACAGATAAACCTTCCTCCCTTTTTTATATTCCTTTTTACTTCTATATTCAGGGATGCTGCAACGTAATAGGTCGGTTGTTGAGTATAACCCCCACCCATAATAATTGACAGGAACTATCCACTTCTATTTCACTACAGGACAAACTGCTACTAACAGCGATAAACACGCCACAACCTGTTGCATGCAATCTATCCTTTCTAAACACCGTCTGCGCCTTTGTAAAATTTCGGCAGAATTTATCTCTGGCTTCAGCCAGCTCTCCGTACCTATAAAGATTTCAACTTCGGCGCTTTATATCAGCGCTTGAAGTTCCGGTACTTTATCAACGCAGCTTCGACAGGTTTACAATTACAATACAGACTGCTGCTTGGTCCCCGCCTGTCCTGACTTTGCCCCGCACCCTTTGAGGCTGTTGCCCTTTCTGTACTTGCCCGAGGCCATCTAACCTAAAAAAAAAAAAAAACGCACAGTCCACGCCACACAACCCCTGCTATCCGTGTAGCCGTCTGCTGTGTGTAGTGGACTCCTGACCTATCCAGCGAAACCCGAAACCCCACCACCCTACGGCGCAAGTCGAGGAATCTGCAGCCCACACGGTCGCAGAACCGCCTCAGCCTCTCATTCAGACCCTCCACTTTGCTTTGTACCAACGTTCCGCAGTCAGTCCTGTCGACGATGCTGCAGATGGTGAGCTCTGCTTTCATCCCGCTAGCGAGACTGGCAGTCTTTAGCAAATCAGACGAAGCATCTTCAATCGCAGCAACAAAGAAACTTCTCAAATCTTCACAAGTGAGAAATGACTTACCTTTCAATTCTATTGAGTTCGGTTTCCTGCCACAATGGTCTGTCAGCTTCAAGAAATGGGGAAGCACCTGACAAACTCCGTGAAAATTGAGGATGATACAGCGCAAAAATTGGAGAGCGTTCCAGGGAAATGGGATTCACTAGTTCGGGAAAAGTGCACAATAGTATTTCAGAAAAATCCTGATCTTAACATTTCAAAAATTCTACAAGGTGACAATTCTACTATAGTAGAAATCGATCCTGCAAAAGTCTAGTGGTTTAGATTGGTTCCAGTTACTTTGTAGATGTTGAGGGATCATTTTCTCAGATGAAAAACATGTTATCTGATAGGCGACTCAACATGACCAGAAAGTTTTAAAAAGGCATTTGGTAGTCATGTGCAAACAATAAGCCGATAAGACAATATAATGAATTGGATTGGTTGTGAATAAATACAAGTATTTTCACTTTAATGTCAGGTATAATTGGCACTTTATTTAAAACTTTAAAGTTACTTTAGAAATATAATACAACATGATGTTAACATAAATATCTGACTGTGTGAATGTGCAGGTAGTGTAATTTAGTAAATAATAGGCATAACGGAAGATTTCTCTACAATCCATATTTTCGCTACTATAATGCATTATTGACTGTATATTTTCATTATTTGTGATATCTAAACTTCCGAACATTTAAGAATGTTACCGACCTCACTACCTAATCACAGCTGATATTCGTGGTGGAAACGTACATTTTAGGAATTTTGCAATGATGAAGTTATCAGCAAGTTGCCATGAAATGTAGTTTAAACGTGACATATCCTTCATTCATCAGTGACATCGAGGGACCCCACAGTTTGTTATTTCTCTTCAATTTGTAGAAGCCTCGCAAAATCCAGTGCCCAAATAAATAAATGGAAGGCAAATATCAACCTTGAAACACAAAGACTAACAAAACTACTGGATCAAATTTGAAACGCACAGAGTTAACAAAACCATTACATTTCTTGCATGAAGTGAACAGACAGTTTTATCTGAACCTCAAGCTAGATAATGTGCTTAATGAGAATGATAACAGGGAGGACCTTGTACTGTTGTGACATGTCACAGTTCTGTGTTTGGTGTATTTAGTATGTGTTCTTTATGTTCTCAGTTTAGTTTCACATTAATTACAAATTACACAAGTCAAAGAAGACACTATAACCACCAGCTCATGTGTTTCAGAGTACATAGTTACATTTTTCACGATGGAGGTCAAAGAGAAGCTGTCCGAAATAATTAGAAGTGAAATGTATGTGCAGATGAATGCGTGAAGACATATAATTGATCCACATCCCTATATGTAGTAGTTTATGGCTATGTTTCCAATACTCGAAACGTAGGAGGACTTTTTTCGCTGCAGTTGTATAATGCGACTAAGGAATCTGAAGACAGCAAATATGTGCCAAAACAGGTGATCGAGAATAATTCAAAGTTAGGGTGGATGACTGTCGTTAAAAGCGTTAGCAACAGACTGTACTTTTAGTACAACTGGAATATGATATGGACTGGATATTAAAACGTTCAGCGGACGGAAGTGATGCTCGTTCAACATGATGGATAACAATACCCTCCAATTACGCCAAGCTCTAACATATACCTTCCTTATAGTTTTACTTCAAATAGTCAACACATTTTGTTGCTTGTTGATTGTCATTATTTCTTTTTAATTACTTTTCTATGCTGGTAGAGCAGTAAACGACGTGACTCATTACTGCAAACAGTGTGACAGTATTGTATCACACCAAGCACACAGTTCGCACTTCCAACTGGAAAAAAAAAGAATGCGACCCGCTATTATCCATTCATTTAACTGGAACTCACGCAGTAGAGATAAAAAGGAGAATGGGAGACGCCAAAAATAGAAAAGTGAGACGTACATGCACTCTGCTCCCCGCCCCCGCCCTACCAAATACCACCTCTCTCTCTCTCTGTCACAAACACACACACACACACACACACACACACACACACACGTCGCCCTAATTGATCAGTAAGCTGTGGGGCCGGGCGTACTACGCCGGCGAATTTAAAACGCGCTTATCGGAAAAACACTCATCGCTCTAATTCGTCGCTCACCGCAGCCAGATGGCAGGACAGTCGCGGGCGACAATTTTCCACGGATATATGCGAATATACCCCACTCCATCGCGCTCTGCCCCTCTACTTGCACACGCTTACCCTTTTTTTCGCATCGCACGCTAGCCCCGACTCATTTTTTTTCGCTTCCTCTTTTGAGCAGCAGCTTCAACATAATCAGTGAATCACGGCCTTTGCCGGTCGCTGATCGACGATTAGCGCCGACGAGCCTGCCGCTATCCTGCGATTTCCTCCCCCGCTACCCCCCTACCCCTCCCACCGCGCCAACTCCATCCCTCTTCCCGCTGTTAAACTGTAATTTATTTTCAATCGCCGCAGGCCGTTCTGGCCGAAGTCACGAATTGCGATATAAACTGCCGGTTGTGTGGCGGAGCGGAAAAGGGGGGGAGGAAAAAAAAAACTTATGAGGCCAGAATTGCAGCCCTGTCCTCTCGGCGAGACTGTTTCCGACAGCAGCGGACGTGTGTATGTGTTTGCAGCTTCCTTGCAGCTGGCGCTGCGCCATTGTTCCGCGATACTGCCAAAGAAAAAAAAAATCACATCTGTACTGCTACGGGAAGCTCTGATTCAATACATTTGCATCTTTTTCTCATTGTTTACATTAGCAAACTTGTTAATTAATTTTTAACAGTGAAATTGAGCTATAAAGAGGTTGTGATACTTCAGTTTCTCTCAATGTATGTTATAACAAATTCATCCACGGGCATGATGCTGGTTGTGGATGACCAAACAGCATAATATTTAGGTAATCGATCTTATCACTATCATCAGGTGCAGTGATGAACCAACAGTCTTGTGACTCTGGGGTCGCTTTTATTCTGAAAGTTAATGTCGCAAAATTTTCACCTGGGCATCACAAATTATTTCAAGTGTAGCATAACTAGCAAGGTTAAATTAAATTTTTCTTGATACTTTTGTTCTTGCTGTCATACTGTGACGTACCTGTGTAATGTAAAGTAGAAGCGTTTATGATCTTGTAAATAAGTGATACCAAAGATGAATAACATTTATCAAACATATTTGAATAGTTGTATCTATGTGTAACAAGAAACCATTATAGTTCTTTTTATATTTATTATTTTAAACTGCAGAAATCTTCTGATGGAAGAGGATCCTTGCGTTTCACTCACTTCTGTCTTCGCCTCTGGATATGAACGTATTCAGTACATAGCCAATCTTGTAATGTGATATATTCTGGATACTAGCTAATTATACCCATAAAAAGGAGTTTGCAGTAATTGTAGTCCCCTATAGATTTCTCATATGTATTTTCATGGCATGTGTTTTCTGTTCCAGAGATGTTTCAAGAAGAGTACCGTACATTGTTCGAAAGTCAACAGACTCATCACACATTGAAACTTCCTGGCAGATTAAAACTGTGTGCCCGACCGAGACTCGAACTCGGGACCTTTGCCTTACGCGGGCAAGTGCTCTACCATCTGAGCTACCGAAGCACGACTCACGCTCGGTCTCACAGCTTTACTTCTTTCAGTATCTCGTCTCCTACCTTCCAAACTTTGCAGAAGCTCTCCTGCGAACCTTGCAGAACTAGCACTCATGAAAGAAAGGATATTGCGGAGGCATGGCTTAGCCACAGCCTGGGGGATGTTTCCAGAATGAGATTTTCACTCTGCAGCGGAGTGTGCGCTGATATGAAACTTCCTGGCAGATTGAAACTGTGTGCTCCTTTCTTTCAGGAGTGCTAGTTCTGCAAGGTTCACAGAAGAGCTTCTGTAATGTTTGGAAGGTAGGAGACGAGATACTGGCAGAAGTAAAGCTGTGAGACCGGGCGTGAGTCGTGCTTCGGTAGCTCAGATGGATGATGACACGGTAGCTCAGCGTGTTCGGTCAGAGGGCTAGCTGCCCCCTGTAACAAAAAAAACTAAGTTAATGGATTAACAACGAACTGAAACGGGTGTCTTTCGACGTCCGCCCAGAGCGAACGAAAACGAACAAAATGAGATCAAAAAATAAAAAAAAAGGGTAGAGCACTTGCCCGCGAAAGGCAAAGGTCTCGAGTTCGTGTCTCGGTCGGGCACACAATTTCAATCTGACAGGAAGTTTCATATTAGCGCACACTCCGCTGCAGAGTGAAAATCTCATTCTGGATTCATCAGACATCGTCTCCTGCTGTTTAAGGATTTTCGTTTCAAATAGAACCTGCATTCTTTTTAAGAAGTTCGAATCAGTTTTACTACCACTGTTTAAGGTGGAAACTAAGTTCATGCTTTTACAATAAATCTGCTTATCGAACAACGGTACGTTTATCATCACCAACGGGCTGATACTCTCATCAATCAATAAGCAATAATCACTTCACGGTCTTTTTAGGAAGTTAAATTAGTGCTGAACGTGGTAATTAAGATTTTCGAGTGTTTGGATTTAAATTCAATACGTCATACACGCAGAAGGGCGGCAACACGACATCGTATGGACTCGAGTAAGTAGTGCTGGAGGAAACTGACACCGTGATTCCTGCAGAGCTATCCATCAATTCGTAAGCGTTCAACATGTGGGGAGGGGGGGAGGGGTGAGGGGGGAGGGGGGGGAGGGGAGGGGAGTGATCCTTTCTGAACAGCACATTGCAAGGCATCCCAGATATGCTCAATTATGTTCCTGTCTCAGGAGTTAGCTGGCCAGCAGAAGTGTTTAAACTAAGATGAGTGTTCCTAGAACCACTCTGCTGCAATTCTGAATGTGTTGGGTGTCACGTTGTCCTGCTGGAACTGCCCAAGTTCGTCGGAATGCACAACGGACACGAATTGATGGAGGTGATCAGACAGGATGCTTGTGTACAGTCGTGCTCAAAAGTATCCGAACGACCTGAATTGCATTTCGCCTGATTCGCATGCAACGCACATAACGCAACTGTCTATCAGGTCCTCTAATCGCTCCTTGGTACAGTCGTTTGACTATTGAAAATGGCTCCAACAAGTCACCACTAGAAAACTCGGCTCTGTATCGCAATAACTCAAGATGTAAAGTAATACCACAATACTACAAATATCAGGGAACACCTTATCACAGGTAAGACTGTCCTTAAGGCATGTAAGCTCACATTTATTGCAATAAATGACATACCTGAAATGTTACCACTCTCATTATTGCGTCAGATAGGTAATGCACGTAGTAAGTTCGTCGTATTCATGATTTCCTCTTCAAAGTAACATAGCATACTTGTTATTTAACACAAAAGGGCATTAAAAATTTAAGTTATTCACGAGCAGCTAGTTGAGAATATGTATGAACTTCAAATGACACGACAAACCGTCTCGTTCTGCATTTGGATTCAAACCCAGCTCATGTAGACTAAGATTTCGTGGCTGACGGGAACTAACAGTCATTCCTGACTAGGCATACAGAGAGTGATATACTTCGATTTTAGACAGTATCAGTTAGCAAATATCAATTTTAAATTACATAACGTAAACATTTTTAACGGACGCGAATTCCTACCCTGTATCTATTGTCCCTGTTAACGAACTACGAGAGATGTTAAATATTGCTTCTTCACAAGTAACTTACTTGAAATACCGTGATGTAAAGCTTTTTGTTGGACAGGGATTCGTACCCAGAACCTAATCGGATTGTTTTCGAAGCACAATCAACTGTGACATATCGGATTTTCTCGGCAGTAGCTAGATGTTTTAACTGAAATGACGAGACGAAACATTAATTTTTTCCTTCCCAGCACTCCAACCAATTTTCGTAAGATTTCTTTTAGTGTCGTTAAAGTAATACTAAACATTAGAGAGAAATTAATCATCAACGATATATGCGAATTCTCTGATGTTATCTATAACAGTCTGACATTGCACATGCAGTTTATTGATTACATGCATGTAGAAAATTTGTTCTGAGTGAAAGCTGTCAAACAATGTTTCAAGAAGAATAAAATGCCACTACCAGACGACAGCTAATGTAGAAAATACTTTTAAGACTATGTTGGCACGATGCGCTCTCCCCATACATAATACAAAAGCTTCGAGGTGCATCTGCTGCCTGGCCGTCTATTAAACCTGAAAAGAACAAAATGTCGCAGAAGTTAGCCCTTTTTCCACATGCGGCTCTTTTGTGTTGAGAAGTGAAGGTAATTATTTTCAAAGTTCCATTAAATTTGTAACTTCAGCAGACAGCAGAACTGCGTTGTAAAAAAATGCAGCAACAAATGAAATGGAACTCGCGAGATCTTATCTACGATGCGTGACAGTTACTGTGACGCTACTAGCTGTCATCTACCTATAGTACCTCCAGAAGTCAAGAATAGTTCCTGCAGAACTTCTGCATTCCACAGTTCAAATGGCTCTGAGCACTATGGGACTCAACTGCTGTGGTTATCAGTCCCCTAGAACTTAGAACTACTTAAACCTAACTAACCTGAGGACATCACACACATCCATGCCCGAGGCAGGATTCGAAACTGCGACCGTAGCAGTCGCACGGCTCCGGACTGCGCGCCTAGAACCGCGAGACCACCGCGGCCGGCCATTCCACAGTGCTATGAGATAATGCATATGACCGGATCTAGACTTCTGAGAGACAGACAGTTACAGCTTTTTTTTTTTTTTTTTTTTTTTTTTTTTTTTTTTGCACTGCACTACGTTTTCAACAAACAGATAGCGCAATAGGGTAGCTAAAATGGAAAGGAACACTTCCTCTTTACATTTCTGCATCCTACACTGTTGGCAGTTCTGTGTAGGTGGCAGTTACATGATTTTATTTCGGTGATTATAAAATAGAGTCGAATGTATGCACTGGGCAGCCGAGGCAGCTAGTTCATGGCGATTCGGTGAAGCAAGTAAATGAATGTACTGAACATGCTGCAAACCACTACAGGGAGTCTGTGTGCCAGAATTCTCATCGAGTGTGCCGCAACGGTGTTATGAAAGAAAAATGAGTGATAGAGAAGATGATTTGGTGGTCTGTTGGATTGCTGATAGGGTCTTATGATGGTAGTCTGCGTTCGATTCCAACTTCTGCCCATGACTTTTAATAGGGAGAGACAGATTCTGTTCTCTTCTGGTTACCCCAAGTGAAGAAGGTATAATGGCATTGTGGTCTGAAATTCACATTAAACATGATTTTCCTTCTCTAGCAAGTAGTCGTTAGGTTGCACCACAATAAAGTCAGGAGTGGCGAAATGTGGGAACTCTGCCACCAGTAACCTTTCTTATACTAGTTACTGTGACTAGTGACTAGTGACTAGTGACGAAACAAACGCTATGTAGGGTCACAGGACCCTAATTCCATCTTTTATTTGTGCTTCTGTATGTCGATAAAATTGGTTCTGAACTTGGAATGTAACTCAGACCGCCCTTAAAGCGGAATTTGATCCCTTTGTGAGAATAGAGCTCTACTACAATTTGTTGTTTGTTCAAAACTGCAGATTCCTCAACATCTCCACATATTGCGCGTGAATGGGTTCGAATGCTGGCCCGGCACTAAAGTTTTCATTATGTATTATCAAGCTCTAGCATGAGAACACCTATCTGCTGATGGATAATAATTTTGATTTTTAATGCATTTTCATTCGTTGTCAACTCTAACGATATCTGAAGTTTTCATCTCGCAATGAGACACAGAACTATTTGAGAGATCACTCTAAGTTCAAGGATGTTATTCCGAGTTGCTGATGGAGAAAAATTCTGTAGCTGACGTCTCTTTGTGTGTAGTCAACAACAGTATGTGTGGGGTTTGATTACCAATCAGCATTGAACTCTTCGTCATATTAATTCTAGTTCAAACATGCTTAAGTGTCGCTGCTGATGTAACAAGCCCATATTTACCGTTCGTTTTCTCTAATAAATAACAGCGATAGGTTCTAGGTTGGAGTCCTGGAAAGGAAAAAATTAATGTTTCGTCTCTTCATTTCAGTTAAAACATCTAGCTACTGCTGAGAAAATCCGATATGTCACAGTTGATTGTGCTTCGAAAACAATCCGATTAGGTTCTGCGTACGAATCCCTGTCCAACAAAAAGCTTTACATCACGGTATTTCAAGTAAGTTACTTGTGAAGAAGCAATATTTAACATCTCTCGTAGTTCGTTAACAGGGACAATAGATGCAGGGTAGGAATTCGCGTCCGTTAAAAATGTTTACGTTATGTAATTTAAAATTGATATTTGCTAACTGATACTGTCTAAAATCGAAGTATATCACTCTCTGTATGCCTAGTCAGGAATGACTGTTAGTTTCCGTCAGTCACGAAATCTTAGTCTGCATGACCTGGGTTTGAATCCAAATGCAGAACGAGACGGTTTGTCGTGTCATTTGAAGTTCATACATATTCTCAACTAGTTGCTCGTGAATAACTTAAATTTTTAATGCCATTTTGTGTTAAATAACAAGTACGCTATGTTACTTTGAAGAGGAAATCATGAATACGACGAACTTACTACGTGCATTACCTATCTGACGCAATAATGAGAGTGGTAACATTACAGGTATGTCATTTATTGCAATAAATGTGAGCTTACAAGCCTTAAGGACAGTCTTACCTGTGATAAGGTGTTCCCTGATATTTGTAGTATTGTGGTATTACTTTACATCTTGAGTTATTGCGATACAGAGCCGAGTTTTCTAGTGGTGACTTGTTGGAGCCATTTTCAATAGCCAAACGACTGTACCAAGGAGCGATTAGAGGACCTGCTAGACAGCTGCGTTATGTGCGTTGCATGCGAATCAGGCGAAATGCAATTCAGGTCGTTCGGATACTTTTGAGCACGACTATACGTGTCACCAATCAGAGTCGTATGTCAGGGGTATGTCACGGGTCCCATATCACTCCAACAGCACACGCCCAATACAATAACAGAGCCTTCATCAACTTGAACAGTTCTCTGCTGACATGGAGGGCCGATGGATTCATGAGGTTGTCTCCATACCCGTACACGTAGTCCGCTCGATACAATCTGAAACGATACTCGTCCAACCAGTCAATATGCATCCAGTCATCAACTGTCCAATGTCGGTGTTGACGGGCCCAGGCAAGGCATAAAGCTTTGTGTAGCGCAGTCATCAAGGGTTTTACGAGTGAGCCTTTGGCTCCAAAAGTCCATATCGATGATGTTCCGTTGAATGGTTCGCAAGCTGACACTTGTTGATGGCCCAGCACTGAAATCAGCAGCAACGTGTTGAAGGCTTGCATTTCTGTCACGTTGAACGATTCTCCTCAGTCGTCGTTGATCCCATTCTTGCAGTATCTTTTTGCAGGCCCCAGCGATGTCGGAAATTTGATGTTTTACCGGATTCATGATGTAACCAAAACGAGGATAATGGAATTAAATCGGGTGATGCTGAGGGAATTAGATTAGGAACTGAGACACTTAAAGTAGTAAAGGAGTTTTGCTATTTGGGGAGTAAAATAACTGATGATGGTCGAAGTAGAGAGGATATAAAATGTAGACTGGCAATGGCAAGGAATTCGTTTCTGAAGAAGAGAAATTTGTTAACATCGAGTATAGATTTAAGTGTCAGGAAGTCGTTTCTGAAAGTACTTGTATGGAGTGTAGCCATGTATGGAAGTGAAACATGGACGATAACCAGTTTGGACAAGAAGAGAATAGAAGCTTTCGAAATGTGGTGCTACAGAAGAATGCTGAAGATAAGGTGGGTAGATCACGTAACTAATGAGGAGGTATTGAATAGGATTGGGGAGAAGAGAAGTTTGTGGCACAACTTGACTAGAAGAAGGGATCGGTTGGTAGGACATGTTTTGAGGCATCAAGGGATCACAAATTTAGCATTGGAGGGTAGCGTGGAGGGTAAAAATCGTAGAGGGAGACCAAGGGATGAATACACTAAGCAGATTCAGAAGGATGTAGGTTGCAGTAGGTACTGGGAGATGAAGAAGCTTGCACAGGATAGAGTAGCATGGAGAGCTGCATCAAACCAGTGTCAGGACTGAAGACCACAACAACAACAACAACAACATGATATTCACGGTACACTCATGAAATGGTCGTACGGGAAAATTCCCACTTCATTACTACCTCGGAGATGCTGTGCCCCATCTTTCCTGCACCGACTATAGCACCACGTTCAAACACACTTTATCTTGATAATCTGCCATTGTAGCAGCAATAACCGATCTAACAACTGCGTCAGACAGTTGTCTTATATATACGTTGCCGACCGCGGTGCCGCCTTCTGGCTTGTTACATATCTCTGTAGTTGAATACGTATGCCCATAGGAGTTTCTTTGGCGCTTCAGTATACTATCGCTTTACGTCAGAAAAGCTTGCCAACATATAATTTATGCACTGTATACGGTTGAGATTTAACTATCTCTGTTATCTGTATTTGCTCCTCGCTGGCGGGCAGTGGATTCGTGACATAGGCTTGCTCTTACGTCCACCTGTGGTGGCTAACTTGACTATAGTTCTGAACTAGAGTCCTACATGACCGAGTAAGCGAGCACAAAATACGGGATGGGGCGAGCACACCCTAACAGGAAAGGCTGCCCGCACTAGTTCTAGTGACCGAGCATAGCAGCCGTGACCGAATACGTAGCGCGTAACTTCAAACACTTTACACGTGTCATTATCCGTGTGAGACTGCAGCCAGTACGGGCTTCTCATTTGTTGTGTGTCTCGCTCTCTGTAATCATGCAGTGCGAGGAAGCCAGTGCAGTAAGACGTAAGATTGAAACCAATGTTTAGACATTGAAGAGACGGGAAGGTCTAAAAAGCCAAGTATGGAGCACATTTTTGTTGGTTGTAGACGAAAACAGTGCGTCTGCTGGGTACGTATCGTGCGTGAACCGCTCCACATTATTGTGTTTCCAATCGGGAACCACTCATTTAAAGAAACACAGTTGCAAGAAACCTCACAAAGATACAGCTCCTTCAGGGATACATGCAGTAATAAAAAACAGTATTACAGCAAAGTGTGTTGCAGTGTGTGCGAAAGATATGAGACCTTTTAATGCTGTTTGCGGTGAAGGTTTCAGAGAACTGGGGCAAGCATTAATACATCTAGGTGCGCATTATGGAGAAGTTAACGTGGCAGATGTCATGCCACATCCCTCTACTATAAGCAGACATGTCAAAGAACAAGCTGATCTAATACGAAACAGCATAATGCCTTCTGTTATTGCGGAAGTTATTAATAAAACATGTGCTGCGACAGTTGATATGTGGACTGATTCGCATAATCAGGTGCACTATTTGACGCTTACAACACATTACATGAACACAGATTGGTCTCTTGTGATCAATGTTTTATTTACATCAACATTCCCGGACGTTAGGAAGACGGGAGCAAATATTATAAAAGAGAGTGCTCTATGAATTTACCTGTGTTACGCACCCGCTCTTGGAAACGTTACTTTTGTATTAAAAGAGAGAGAGAGAGAGAGAGACAGAGACAGAGATAAATACATTGTGTGTGTGTGTGTGTGTGTGTGTGTGTGTGTGTGTGTTTGTGTGTGTGAGAGAGAGAGATGCTTTGGATTTGTACAGTACAGTGCAGCGAGCCGGGGCGAGGCGAGGTGAGACGTCATGCTCGGTTACCCGCGTGTCTGGAATCCGGACATCAGACATGGGACGAGTACGTGAGTACGTGACCGAGCCGAGTCGTGTGGGGCCGGACACTAGCGGCTCGGTCCCCCCGTCAACAGGCGAGCTGTGACCGGTCAAACATTGAGCGTTGCAGCGCTCTACTCTGAAGGTTGTAACCTCCCCACCAAATTTTTAAAAGAAAAAGACAGTACTTAATAGAAACGGTAATGGAGTGTAATCTCCCCACAAAAATTTGAAAGAAAGAAATATGACAATATTTAATTATGAATGCTAATGGTCATTGCACTAAGCGTAACCTGCCCACAATGAAATGTACTGACAATGACAATTAAACAAAAATTAGCAATCTGACTCAAATATAAGTTCTTCACAAAAAATTAAGGTCAATTCAGTGATAAAAAAATTCAATTAAACCGAAATATCGGTCTTTGGCCCTGTGTAAAACAATCAGAATTAAAGTCTTACCTCATTGTAACTGGTAGTCAAATTTCTGCTCTTATTCGTGCGCACGGCTTGGAGGAACTGCATTGCAAATAATAATATTCCTTTTTTCTGTGATTTTACTGAAATTTTTCTTCAAAAGAAGTGGAATGAAATGGGAAGTGCAACGAAATCTTTAGTTCAATAAAAAATTAAATTTTTGAAAAAATGCTTTTGAAATCAAAATTATTATTGGGGGACTTGTTGGAGATTGATTACAATAAATAAATTTTACATTATCTAATGATTATATTAATTAACAGTATACCTCATTCAGCATCTTGACCAGTGTTGCCGACCGCCTACATCACACAACCGCACTGGGCTGCTACTACTGACCGACCGCTCTGCATGACGACTAATAGCGTACTGCACGCAACTAAACCGAGCTACAGACTCGCAACGACTACTGTACGACTACTACTAACAGACTGCACGCAACTAACTCGAGCTACAGACTGAGAACCGCTCGCAACACTCGCGCGGTCAAGCGCAGGCTCTCTGGTCAGAGACGCTGCAATGCCTCGCCATCGCTGCTGCGTTACATACGTGTTTCATAACCCTCCACTGGGGGGGCAAAAATTTGGCAGCGATGGTGAGTCATTTGGACTTGCCAATCGCGGCAAAATTTTTTTCTAATTAATAAACTTCTACAATGTACAGAATATTTAGATGTAGTACATGAATTAAATGTTGTGCACACGCACTAAGTACAAAATATATCAGACAAAGACAAAATGTGAGTACAAAACATAGTAGCAAATCAGAAAAATGTATATACAAATTATTTGACAGAAAAAAAGTGCACACGCACTGAAAAAATTCTTTGGCATATTCAGAACAAATAAACAGACTGGCAAAAAATATTATGTTGACAAGTGACATGAGTGCAGATGCACTGGAGTTGAGAACATATCAGTAAATGATGAAATGTATATACAATAAGTAACAAATGACATAAGTACATACGCATTGAAGTATTGAATATACAGAATAGTACAAATCATATTGAAAAATGAGAAAAGTGCACAGGCACTGAAGTTCAGTACAAAACATATTAACGCCTAACATAAGAGCACATGTACTGTAGTTCAGAGCATATCATTACAATAAAATGTATATACAATATAAAAGACAAGAGTGTACATATACTGTACTTCAGAACAAATCGAAAAAAATGTCTTTAGCATTTTCGCAATAAATAAACATAATAGTAAAAAAAATCATGTCCAAAGTGCACACGCACTGAAGAAATGTCTTTAGCATTTTCACAACAAATAAACATAATGGCAAACATCATGTCGACCAGTGACATAAGTGTACTCGCACTGGAGTTCATCGAATCGAAAAAAATGTATAACCCACGAACATAAATGATGTTACCAAAAAATGATTTTCATTATGTGACAAGAATTAGGATAGGAAAGGGAAGGATTGCATCATGGTTGTAGCACTTTAGATTGCACACAGCTGTTCTGAAAGTCCATATCTTTCCACAGAAGTACAGCACCAAGTGACACAACTTGAAGATCTTTTCCCATCAGAATTTATCAGTGTAGCCAAGACACTGAACTGTCGTAGTAATGTTCCATGTTTTCATTTTGGCAGTACATTAGGTATACCAAACAGTGGGACCATAATAACGTCTTCATCGCTCACGGTGGTGGACAGCATGTCGTGTCAACACCACGCTCTTACAAGGCACACCAACGTAGAATTAGTGCAAAACCAAATATAGTGCTCCATGATCACTGGGATAAACAGGACATATGGACATTGCAGTAATTCAGGGTAGTTAACTCATGAGGTGAAGGACATCAAGTCACATAATATTGACAATTACAGACTTAATTAGTAGTTTGTGGCATTCATACCCCAGTTATTGAACATTTCTGTACCAAGTATGTAGTATTACAGAAAAATGTTCATTAATTGTTTTACATGGAATCAGTAGCCTTCTTTTCCTAGTTACAAAGCATTATGAAATAATCGCATTCTTTTCCAGTTACAAAATACAGCATAATTAATTAATCATTTGTCTTCCAATAGTAATAATCATTAGCTTTTTCCTAATTACAAAGCATTATTAAACAATCACATTCTTTCCCAATTATAAAGCATAATTAAGAATCATTAGCCTTCTCCTAATTACAGTTAATTAATCATTTGTCATTCCTATATAGTAAGAATCATTAGCCTTCTCCTAATTACAAAGCATTATTAAACAATCACATTCTTTCCCAATTATAAAGCATAATTAAGAATCATTAGCCTTCTCCTAATTACAGTTAATTAATCATTTGTCATTCCTATATAGTAAGAATCATTAGCCTTCTCCTAATTACAAAGCATTATTAAACAGTCACATTCATTTCCAATTACAAAGTATGAACATTGAAAACAAGAGCTAATTAATGGCATAATTAATAACAATTCATCGAGTGACATTAATTATTGGCACTCAGTGGCCAGCAAGTATTGAATGGAATAAAACATAGTTCATCATTCAGTATTATTCAGATCATTACGAAGTCATTATAAAAAATCAGTTATTACAGTCATAGCATTAATAATCACAGGCATTTTAAATAGTCTCATTACAATAAACAGTGGCAGTTATTAGCCTGTTACAAAGCATTATTTTGTATATATATACTTTTTTTTGTCTCATTAAGAAGTCCTTACTCAAGTGACATACTATTCAGAGCTGATCAGCATTACTCAGAACTTTCTCAAACTAGTGACATTATGTGGGACTGGTAATACATTTTTTTGTTAGCAATGCATTGCATTGGGATCGATAATTAATTGCTGAGGCATAACACTGTTTGTTTTTGACCTATTGCTGCAAATGAGGATAGGTAACGTCATTCGTCATGAGTCAGCTGTAGCAAGGTTATGTAACAAGGCAGTATATGTGATCACATTTATAAATGATAAACACAAATGGGTAAAAAATAAAAACGCAAGTACTAGAACAGGTATAATAAGTAACAGGTTTAGTAAGTATCATGAAAAACTTCTCCTGAAAAAATATACAAAATGGATTATTGACCTGAAAGAAGAAACGCGCACTATGCTGAAAAGTAGTGAACTTCGAATTAACGGGTAGTGAAATGTGTATAAAAATGTGTTCCATAGCTGTCCTTTCCAAAACTTTCCGTCATCCTACTATGCAATATAACACCTGCTGTCAAAGCAAACTGCAACAAATACTTAAATAACTACGTAGCATAAATACATAACTTCAACATTATCCTCATCTGTCAAGAAAGAACTTCATTATTCATTATCCATATTATCATAACTTCATTATTATCATCACATGTAAAGAAAAACTTCATTATTCATAACAGCATATTCTTCAGCATTCATTATCATCTGCAAAAAAAATCACTTCATTACTCATTACACAACTATTCCTTATCTCTAGCATATGTCAGCACTAAAACTAAGATGTGTAGTTCAGTCTGACAGCTTGCATCAATCACCTTGTATTCTGAAAGAAAAAATTAGTTAAGACTGCTATTCTGTGATGAGTATAGTATATTCTTGTTAATGCTTGTTAATCCTGATCCATCTACTCTTCCTCATAAAGTTATTGCATCTTCTTTCGTTTATTCCGTAGGTGAAATTCCCGTTTCTGTTGAATTTATTTCTTACACACATCATTTCTTTCTGAAATTGATGAACAAAGATTAATGTCCTGCATTTCAATCATATACCCACTAAATAATGACTGGTTTATGGTAACATACTTAAGCATACAGCATAACATGACAGAAAACGTAATATGTCAAAGACATTGACAGTGTTCAAAGCTAAAATGTACAGAGAATATCACAATGCAGCAGCAAAATGTAAAACAGTAAATCATATACCCACTAAATAATGACTGGTTTATGGTAACATAATTAAGCATACAGCATAACATGACAGAAAACGTAATATGTCAAAGACATTGACAGTGTTCAAAGCTAAAAATGTACAGAGAATATCACAATGCAGCAGCAAAAAATGTAAAACAGTCACGACGTTGAGATATCATAGGGCAAAAAAAAAATGTCAAAGTCGACTGGTGTGTGTTATATCTTAACTATTTCACAGTGCATATAAACAAAACTGGAATACAATCGTACATAAAAAAGACAAAATGTGACGTTCGTTGTGTTCAGCTTGTATGTAGTGTAGTTAATCGAGGCGAGAATTAAAGACTTTAATGGAGAGAGAATTTGATAAAATTAATACGTCATTACATAGAATTGCATAATTATTCATAAAATACGTAAGTTCGTCTGGAAAAATATGCACAGTCTGATGTGTAACGACAAGAAAAGCGACCTGCTAACCTTACCTTGCCGGGCACTTGCCAAGAAAAAATACGATAATCATCAGTAATTAGTCAGGTGAAATAATTGCATTAGTAAATGGCATCATAGTGTGTTGAATCATACAGTGGTTTCACTCAATAAACGGTTTAATGTTTGAGATATGGTGATTGCCTTTCGATTTTCTGGTTCTCAAAGTTTCGACGTGTACAACATTGGGGTGAGGGATGCTGCGAATCCGATATGGACCTGCGTATAGAAGTTCGAATTTACTGCACTTACCTTTTAATTTACTGGATAAATAGTGTGTACGTATTAATATCTTCTGTCCAACGTGAAAGTCGCGGCGTGTACAAACCTGTTTTTGCTGTCTTCTCCGGCGCTCTGCGGCACGTTTGATGTTGTTCAGCGCAATGTCAATTATTTCGTGGTGTCTTAGTCGCCGACATTTGGGGAATTTTACTAATTCTTTAATTTTGTTTGGTGGTTCAACGTTTTTCAGTATAACAGACGGAGATAGCATAGTGGATTCATTTGGAATGGAATTAATTACATCTTGGAATGAGAGTATGTGTGTATCCCAATCAATATGTCTTTTGTGGCAGTATATTCTACACAGTTTACCAATTTCTTTCATTAATCTTTCACAGGGGTTCGAAGAAGCATGGTACTTGGATATATAAATCGGAGAAATGTTTCTAGCTCGTAACATGCGTGTCCATACGCTACTACGAAATTGAGATCCATTGTCAGAAATCACTCTCATCACATGCCCTACGTGAGATAGAAAATGTTTTACAAATGCTTTTGAAACAGTTTTAGCAGTAGCTTTGCGTAACGGAGTGAAAGTAACAAATTTTGAAGTGAGCTCAACAGCGACAAAGATGTAGCAGAAACCTCTGTTAGTTCTCGGAATCGGACCAAAAATATCTACTGCGGCCATGTGTCTTAACTTAACAGGTATAATGGGATATAAAGGAGGAATATGTGAAGTGGTGTCTGATTTAGCTTTCTGGCAAATTTTACAAGACGCTAAAACTCGTCGTATACGTTTCTCCATGTTGGCAAAATAACAGTTCTGTCTCAGTATAAGAAAACATTTTCGTGCTCCGTAATGTGCGTAGCTTAAATGAGTGTACCAAATTAATTTGTTAACCAGTTCGTCAGGTATGCATAATAACCAATTGTTGCTGTCGGGATGAGAGCGGCGAAACAGAATGTCATTGCGTACAGTGTAATGGTTCCTAATCGTAACATTTTTTTTTTATCTTGCCAAAGGTGTTTAATTTCTTTCCACACATTGTCTTTATTTTGCTCCTTTGCTATGTCCTGTAATGACGATGAAAGAAAGTTTTCAAATGCAACTTGCTGAATGTACATGACACTGAAATTTGTTTTGCAGAAGTTGGTTGCTACGTCTTGCTGATTGTTGCCGAGAGAACGCGATAGTGCGTCTGCTATAACATTTTGTGTACCAGGAATGTGAACAATCGTAAAATTAAATTCCTGTAAATACAGTTTCCATCTACTTAATCTATCGTGCGTGAATTTGGCCGAAAGTAAAAATTGTATCGCTCTGTGGTCTGTGTAAACTGTGGTATGTCTGCCATAAAGAAAATGCCTAAATCTCGTAAAAGCCCATACAACACATAATGTTTCCAATTCTGTAACGGAATAATTTCGCTCAGCAGGTGACAGAATGCGACTTGCAAATGCGATGTTTTTAATTACTGTAGAGCCATCTTCTTCAATTTCCTGGAAAATGTGTACGCCTAAAGCGGTGTTGGAACTGTCGGTAGCAATGGAAAAATTTCTAGTAAGGTCTGGGTGCGATAAAAGTGGAGCATTCAACAGAGCATGTTTCAGGTTCATGAATTCAGAGTGTGCTTGCTTATCCCAAGACCAAATACTGTTTTTACCTGTTAATTGGCATAATCTGGGTGTGTCTAAAGCAGAGTGATGAATAAATTTACGAAAAAAGTTAATTAAGCCCAAAAAACTGCGTAGTTGTTTCTTTGTCGTAGGAACAGTAATGTCACGTAGAGCTTGAAGTTTTTCCGGATCAGGTGCAATGCCTTCTGCTGAAATCACGTGTCCAAGAAATTTTATAGAAGTTTTGCCAAAATGCGATTTACTGAGGTTAACTGTAAGTCCTTGTGCATGAAAAGTTTGTAACAGTTGTTCAAGAATCAGATTGTGTTCAGACCAGTTAGCTTCTGCGATAAGAATGTCGTCTACATACGTCGTAATTCTGTCCTTAATGCAAACGTGTGTCGGATAGCGTCAAAATTAATAACATTTTCGTGAAGAAGATTCTGCGTGTCAAAATTATTGCTTACGTTACTGGAATATGAAACCTGTACTGTGTCTGGTCAAATTCTGTCGTACGTACTATTATTTACGGGAGAATGTTGTGGCATATCCACTATATGAACTGTTCTGTTATTTCTTACTGACGTGTTACGCTATCGATGACACCTATTGTCTGTTTCATTCATGATTATTTGTTGTTGCTGATGTTGTTGCTGCTCATAAGATCGACTGTTATTAAATGTACGCTGAAAATTGTGCTCGTTATTTTTACGTCTGTCATGGTAGTAATTTCTATACGGCGCATTGCGATACGAGTTGAAATAGTGTGTTGTCTGTACGTGGTTATTTCTTTGCTGCCATGCGTTACTATTTGTTGGAGCTGGGACTATACGTGCACGCGGCGAAACATTAAAGTTTAGTTGACCTTGTAGACTGCATTGTTGGTTAGGTATGCTACGCGGTTGACTTTCATGCTATTGTGGTGAAAAACATCAATTGTTACAAAAATGTGGTTTGCTATTGCTGATAATTGTACACATACTGATGATTAAGATTTTTATCTGTTATTTAAGTTCTCGTGATTCTGGAGTGCCTAATGAAATTTGTCACATTGGGTTTTCTTTGTCATTTTTCTTAATTCTAGGTAGAGCAATAGTTAAAGAGCTGTTTTGATAGATATAAAGGATAGTAGAAGAAAAGGCAGCAGTGCAGAAAACTAAAGATGAAACAGCACTACTACAGCTCGGGGCCCTATGCTCGCTACGGCACATATTCATTAAAGCGTAATGAATCCCCTGAGGTCATTTACGCACTGCAAATAAATTTTGGCTTTTGCGTTACAGGCAATTGCGGTATAAATTCAAAAGCAAATAGTTGTATCCAAGTTAATTCTAGTCTCTTCATTATAGGCAATGCTGTTGTAAATACAAAAATAAATTGTCGCATCTGGTTCAAAGCTAGCTTCTGCATTACAGGCAATAGCGGTGAAAGCATCAAAACAAATTGTCGTATACAGCTCAAAGCGTGTACCTGTGTTCTGTCATTATTAAATTCCTTAGATTTTCTTACAAATGCAAATTGCTCGAAATCTACGTTCTCGTCACTCAGTTTGATAACACGTTCAGGTTTGTGTGTGAATCCGTTCGTCTGTGTCATTTCGGATTTCAAGTTGCGTAGTTTTTCATATTTTAAGTCGCGTGGTTTTTCGGATTTTAATTCGCGTAGTCTCTGTAAATTATTCACATTATACGCGCTGCGTGAGTCAGACAAATCTTCGCAAAGTGGCGTCTGCTGTGATGTGTTATTAACTGAGATGCTTTTCATCTCTGTTACTTCTTGTTGTAAATTTGACAACTTCCTACGTAACGTGTTGTTACATGAATCGATCTCATTAATTGTCTGCTGTAAATTTTGAAATTCAGGTGTTTGATTAAATGAAACCGGTGCAGTATCGTCTGATTTATTGTCATTAGTATTTTCGATAGCATCAATACGACTGGCCAATTCATCATATTTTTCAGTCAGTATTTTTGCCTGATCATCGGTTTTAGTGTCAGTAGCATTAATCTGTTTTTGCAACTTACGCGTAGTTTCGCTCAGTTTTTTAACATCAGCTTTGATGACATCGCAATCCTGTGTTAGATCTAATTGTTCGAATCTGTCTGTCACTGTTTGAATATTTACTGTGTGTGTATCTGTTTTTGATTTAAGATCAGAAATTTCATCCCGTAATTCCGCGTTCAACTGTTCTATGGTATTAATTTTGTCGGACACTGTAGTAATATTATTGTCTACATACGTCTTCGCTTTCGCGAACATTTTGCGTTTGTCCTCTTGTCTTTGTGCAGTGATTGTTTCCATAACCTGACGTTTGACTTTATTTTGATCCTGAATAAATTTGCGGAAACGCGTATCACTGTTCTGTATGTGCTGATTAAAGCGCTCGTTAATCTGAGTGTTCTGCTGTTCGAATTTCGCGTCTATCTTAGCGTCCATTGTGCGCGAAAGTTCTACCGTCATTGCTTTAAACTCGTCGCGTAATTGTGTAACTTTTTCAGAGCATTGTTTAGCGACTCCGCTAATTTCGTCTCTGAGTGTTTCTGTTGCAGCTGTTTGCATTTCTCTTAATTCTTGCGCAACAGACTTAATTTCTTCGCTATTTTTTTGTGAACAAGCCTCAATCTCCACGCACAACTGTTCCCTAGTGTCATGGCACTGCGCGGCAACGGCTCTAATTTGTTCACTAAGCTGTCTGGAATTATCGTCTAATTTTTCATTCTGTTGTCTGACCTGTTCACTAAGTTGTTTGAAATTTTCGTCATTATTGTCAAGTTTTTCATTTAAGTGTTTGTTATCTTCCCTAAGTTGTTTGAAATTTTCATCAATTTTATTAAATTTTTTGTCCTGTTCACTAAATTGTTGTTTGAAATCTTCACTCTGCTGTTTGTTTGATTCAAGAATTTGTAGCAACAATGCCTTAAGTGGATCCGACACAAAATTAGCATTTCTATTCTCCGTGCTGTTTAATGGTGGATCTGGAATTGTTTCGCTTTCTGTAACCATTTGGTTACTTTGAGATCCACAAAAAGGTTTGTCTGTCGAATATACACTGTCAGTCCCTATTTCGGAATTAAATAAATCCGTTGTACTTTCACTACACTGACCATTTTCATTCGAAAAATTTGTCTGTATGTTACTTGAATCTTCCAAACCGGTTGTGTTCCGCTGGGCAGCGCTCATTACTATAGAGCGTCCCGCGTCATCAACTGTCGTCAAATTAACACAGGAGACAATTGAGTTCGATTGTTCATTATTAAGATAAATATCATCATTAGTGGTTGGAATGCATTGATTGTCAGTGAACGCAGGATTGTCATCATTACTCTGCGTGTCACAATTATTATCAGTCACGTTGTTTAAGTCGGTAATTTCATTCAAAATACCTCGCGATACACTATTCACAGTCTTTCGCGGCATTTTTACAATAGTCACAATTTTTCACAAAATAAATAAGCACAATGCAAAAGCAACACACAAATACAACAGAGCAACGAATTGCCGTTGACCTGTAGAAAGAAAGTCACAAAATTAGTAAAAGCGTTGCGCCAAATCCTAATTATATCTAAGCAAATAAGAGCAGATCTCTGACTGTTTTTCAAAAGACTCTCAACGAAATTCGATCCTGGACTGGGTGTCGCCAAGTGTAACCTCCCCACCGAATTTTTAAAAGAAAACGACAGTACTTAATAGAAATGGTAATGGAGTGTAATCTCCCCACAAAAATTTGAAAGAAAGAAATATGACAATATTTAATTATGAATGCTAGTGGACATTGCGCTAAGTGTAACCTCGCCACAATGAAATCCACTGACAATGATAATTAAACAAAAACTGGTAATCTGACTCAAATATAAATTCCTCACAAAAAAAATTAAAGTCTATTCAGTGATAAGAAAATTCAATTAAACCGAAATATCGGTCTTTGGCCCTGTGTAAAACAATCAGAATTAAAGTCTTACCTCATTGTAACTGGATGTCAAATTTCTGCTCTTATTCGGGCGCACGGCTTGGAGGAACTGCATTGCAAATAATAATATTCCTTTTTTTGTGATTTTACTGAAATTTTTCTTTAACGGGAGTGAAATGAAAGAGGAAGTGCAATTAAATAAATTTTGTTTGAAAAAAACTGCTTTGGAATAAAAATTATTATTGGGGCACTTGTTGGAAATTAATCACAATTAATAAACTTTACATTATCTATTGATTACCTTAATTAAGAATATACCTCATTTATCCTCTTGACCAGAATGCCATGTCGACGCTTGCCGACTGCTCACACACACAACTCCGCTCGACTGCTATTGCCGACATACTCCACGCAACTGAACAGAGCTACTGCTCGCAACGACTACTGACAGAGTACTGCTCTGCATAGCGACAACAAGCGAACTGCTCGCAACACTCGCGCGGTCAAGCGCATACCCTCTGGTCAGAGACGCTGCAATGTCTCGCCATCGCTGCTACGTTACATACCTGTTTCAAGGTCTTTAGGTTGGCAGCACGACTTAGCGCGCTCGCCAGCCGCTGGATGCCACCGTTCTCTTCGATTGTGGCAAGATTCAGCCTTACCACGTCGGGTGCGCGATGCCCCGCAGTACGTACAGACCCCGAGGCAGCCACCTCGGCCGCACAGTAGTTGCCCAGCGTTATCACATCGGTTCGCTCAGTCGAGTGCGCGATGCCACGCAGGCCGTGCAGTAGTTCCCCCGGCACCGGCCCCGTCGGCCGATCTACTCACGACGACCCTGACAACGGCAGACGTACAACGGCTTATGACGATCCAGGCAATGGGCACGGTATACGCAGGAATAGTTCGCACGGAGGGTAACGGACCGCCAGTGCCCCGCTTTAGGGAGGTCAGCCCTCACCCTCTAAGGCACAGGACGCTGTCGGGAACACGGCAGGTGGAATCAAGCAGAATAGCTGCACTAGAACCACACACTTCTGCTTCGGCCGTGCGGTTCTAGGCGCTGCAGTCTGGAACCGCGAGACCGCTACGGTCTCAAGTTCGAATCCTGCCTCGGGCATGGATGTGTTTGGATGTCCTTGGGTTTAACTAGTTCTAAGTTCTAGGGGACTAATGACCTCAGAAGTTGAGTTCCATAGTGCTCAGAGCCATTTGAACCATTTTTGAACTTCTACTTCCCAGACTATGTAATAGCTGTCGTCGGCAACTGATCACCGTATCACCGCCGAGGACAGAAAGAGATGAACTTGTTAAAGGACTCGGGACCAGACGTGAAACAATTCCACGTATTATTGATAACGGCATTACACATAATGCAGCAGAATCGAGTGAGTTAGAAAGTTCTTCAGATTGTGAGCCATTGAGCATGTTGGACAACGAAGATGCTCTGCCACCAAACCAGGACGAGGACCAAGAGTTTCAGCTTGTTGTTCGTCAACTATGGGGAAGAAAACGCAAAAACTCACATGAAGCGGAGGACATCGCGAAAAGAGACCGCCCTGCGCCCACCTCAAAAAAATACGCACCGCTGCAGTCTGACGATGATGAGATAGAGGTGTCAACAGATTAGAGCGCAGCTGCAACAAGCAACGACGCTAAACCCTCCAACACCACCAGCGAGTATACCACCTATTGCCATTCGTTTCCAGGGCAATACCTATTCCAGAGCAGTGAACTGAAAAAACATCTCGAATGAACCATAAGGGCGATTTATAAGGGCGATAAAATCTAGTATCACCTCAAATTATAGGCTGACTAGACGATTGGACTGGGTTCTTCAAGGATTTAGAAATTCCGTTTCTTACACACCAATCGCCAACTGGCAAATTCTTTCAAAGCCAGTCATCATGTAGCTTCCAGCTGAAATCACAGAAGAGGAAATAGCACAAGTTCTGTACAACATCGGTTTACAACAAGCCTGGGTCCATAGATTTAAATCGAGAAATGAGAAAACCAGCAACCTAATACTACAGCCAGTCTACTGTATGACCCTGCTGGCAGGCCCAGCCAACAATATATGACATCAAACATCTCCTCGACACCAAAGTGGTAATCCGGCCGTTGTGGCCGAACGGTTCTAGGCGCTTCAGTCTGGAAATGCGCTGCTGCTACGGTCGCAGGATCGAGCCTTGCCTCGGGCATGGGTGTCTGTGATGTCCTTAAATTAGTTAGGTTTAAGAAGTTATAAGTCTAAGGGACTGATGACCTCAGATATTAATTCCAATAGTGTTTAGAGCCATTTGAACCAAAGTGGTAACTGAAACATATCGATCAAAAGAGGGGCATCTACAGTGCAGAAGATGTCAACGTTACTCCCTTACGCCAACTTTTGCCAACTGCCAAAGCCTTCCAAAAGTTGGAAACCAGAAGGCAAAATGTGTAAATTCTTAAGGCGAACATTCCGCTGCATGGAGAAAAATGTTCAAATGTGTGTGAAATCTTATGGGACTTAACCGCTGAGGTCATCAGTCCCTAAGCTTACACACTACTTAACCTAAATTATCCTAAGGACAAACACACACACCCATGCCCAAGGGAGGATTCGAACCTCCGCCGGGACCAGCCGCACAGTCCGTGACTGCAGCGCCCTAGACCGCTCGGCTAATCACGCGCGGCGCGCTGCATGGAGAGGATGCCCCAAATTACAGGGAGAGCTGCGGATATACGCTGCGCAGGGACAAGCAGCACAGACCATGCAACAACAGAATGCTGCCCCCTTTCAAATGAATATTGCCAACGAAAAGGAATTTCCGTCTTTACCTCGGAGAACGACACAGTCCACAGTCGCCGGGCGCACTTTCATTGCCAGCAGAGATCAAAAACCTAGCAACAGTACAATAGATATACATTCACAGTTCGGCTTCTCAGAAGTCATGAAGATGATCACGAGCGTAACAGAATTTTTAGCGACGCTACGCCATTCCCGTCATTCAAGAGATCTTAAGAAAACTGAATGAAGCACCAAACATCATATCAAAACTACTCACCTTAGCATATGGAGGTGTGTGTGTGTGTGTGTGTGTGTGTGTGTGTGTGTGTGTGTGTGTGTTTTTAGTGCTCATGGGCACTCAACGGCAACTACAAAGGCACTAAAAGGGTAGCACAGGAAAACGTCACTGGCTGATCACAGTCATTATGGTTGGATGTGGGCATCCTAGATAATTTGGATTATTTTATCTGCTGGCTACAAACGTTATAGAGAGTGAAGGGCATTTAGCCTGCCGGGGCGGCCGAGCGGTTCTAGGCGTTACAGTCTGGAACCGCGTGCCCGCTACGGTCGCAGGTTCGAATCCTGCCTCGGGCATGGATGTGTGTGATGTCCTTAGGTTAGTTAGGTTTAAGTAGTTCTAAGTTCTAGGGGACTTATGACCACAGCAGTTGAGTCCCATAGTGCTCAGAGCCATTTGCCAAGAACGTCTCATCTGCTCCAGTTCCCACAAGGTCACATATAATGCTGAGTCGAATACAGGAAATTCTTGAGGTAATCGGACCTTGAGGATACGATCCGGGAAAATGACAGTGCAACCAAGGGAATCCCCTCACTTAGACCCATTTGTAAAAAGAGATACACGGTTATAGTGCACATATACAAATATCGCTTTAAAAACAGGAGTGCGAGCTCTGTCGTACTGCACTAATTCTAACATTACGCTGGGCCGCTGTAGTAACCAGGGCGGCAGACGGTTAAAACTCTGGATTTGGGGTTGTACCTGTTCGGCACTGAGTGACTCCAGCACCTGCTGCATACGGATCCCAAACGGCATTGTGGCATGTGGACGGTTGGAGAAAAGGCATTCCGGGGGCGGATGAGCAACAGTGTGGTATGCAGGAGACGTCGAGGATGCGAGGGGTTTACAGCCTGACACACCACGAGTAACTGCGAGCGGATGGTGAGTTCCAGTTCCCTGGCCTCAGTGCACAGACTGTGTGTAGGACTGGTCCTATAAGCGTCCGTGGCCAGCCGAATCCCCTCATAGTGGACAGCGTCGATAGTCTTCAAATAAGAAGGCCTCACCGATCTGTGCACGGTGCATCCAGCCGCAAACGCACAAAGACGCTATGAAACTGGAGTAGACGCGTCCTGTCTGATCCCCAAGACAGTGCCTGCAGGGTTCTCGCTTTTATGTCTCTCATGTGTTGCAACCGCTACAATTTTGAGTAAAAAATGGGGCCCAGAAACCTCACCGAGTCTCTAAAACGTAGGAACGTGTCCGTCATATGCAAGTCAGACGAGAACGATTAAAATAAACACACACACTTACCTAGAAAAAACTGAAACTTCATACCTGCAGCCCACTACTCCAGCCTTCGCAGTGTAAGTTGCAACTGATAGCTTGCTGTTGCAACACGGGAGGAGGAACAGAAAATAGGTAAATCGTCCACAATTAAGGAACACAGTTCAGGACTCCTCACAGTAGAGATGGTACTGTTTATGGCTATGGCAAAGAGGGTAACACTTGAAACGTTTCCCTCAGGGACACGATTCTCCTGATCAAAATGATCTGACAGCGTACCGAAGTCTCCGGAAACCACAATGAGAGCAGCTAAAGAGCTGTCTGGTCTCTGACAACCAGATCAGACGACGGTTAACCTTTCGCTTCAAGCTCTTTCCTGCACAGCACGTTAACGTGGTGTTCATGTAACTACTGGGAGGTGTGCGGTCCTTTCCTGGTTTGAGAAGAGGGATCACTACCTCCCCCCACGAGTTGGGGAAGTTGCCAGTCTGCCAGATAGGATCAAAACATGCGAGGAGGATTTCCTGTAACACCGCCGGCAAATGTCGAACCATGCAGTGCCGGTTGTGGTCGTGTCCATATGCAGTGTCATGAGTCTCGGACAGTGCCGGTTCCAGCTCCCCCATGGAGAATGGGCAGTTCTAAGATTCAGAATTGTGGGATCCGAAGTCTAACTTGCCCCTCTCTACAGTCGCACACTAGCGACGAAACGCCGGAAGCTGACTTGCAACGGCACTAGTTTTAGCAAAATGCTCTGCCAGCGTCTGAGCGATGTCTCCAGGTGTTGTTTGGAGATACCCCTATTTCTGTGCTGCCACAACCGCGGTTGTAATTGTGGCAGCACTGAACAATATACTAGACGGAGCCTTTGGAGGGGCAGGAAGCTCCACAATGTCAGGAAACACACCTTTTTCTGAAGTTCTTGGAAGAAAGACAGGCTTCGAAATAAAAGCAGCAGTACAAGTGCATGGACAAACGCAGGTACTAGTGCTGATACTAGCAACCTCCAATTGTGGGTAGATACAAAGGCTTTCCACACTGGTTAGTTAACAACTGAAGTGAAGGAGGTAGAGAACATTCGGGGCAGCATGGCTTTATACATTTTGTATGACGTCATTATCTCGAATGCATTTCATAGTTTTAAGCTCTTGTAGCTTCCATTCTTCCAGGTACACCCTGCAATCCCAATGCCGTTTACTCGTAGAAAGTGGGCATAAAAATTACCTTTGTAATCACTGGGTGAAACAATATGGTCTTTCTTAATCAGTATCTTCCTTCGACGGAACGTACTGTTGTCTGAATAATTACAAAGAGGCTACAGTTGGCAGTTGTAATCTGAAATATTAATTCGGAAAAGCAATACACCAATGACAGATTTTAATCTTTAGATGAAATCCATGTACCTGTTAGTACATGGCTCGGTCTAAAATTTGTTAGGAAGTAATATATAATTTGTTAGGAAGTAATATATCACTTGCCAAACGTCAATAAACGAAGTATAATCATCTCTGCTGTTATCTGTTCAAATCAACACTTTTCATCTAAAAATCTGAGGAACTTAATTCTGCTTTAGAAAACACGGTTATATTTCTCAATAAAGCATGTTAACTCTGTTAACCATTCGCACACCTATGCTGCGACCGCTACGTATTAATATAAAAGAAGGTGAGGGGAAGGTTACACATTTTCTGACGACTGTTTCTGCGTCTTCTATCTGTAGCTACAGGTCGCTTGGATTTTGCAGCTCCACATAGAAGGGTTATTTATTTTTTTCAACCTCCGATCGGTCGCGAAATGGAAACCACAGTGAAAATCAAAAATGTTTTGTTTGCAATATTTAGCTACAGTTTCCAGATACTTCTGTACGTAGTCGACACTATGACTTACACATTTGTCGTTGTGTTCTGCCAACTTTTCAGTACCCATTTCCTTCAAATTTTTATGCCAGTTTGCAGCTCGTTTTCTGTGCCAAAATGTTGTCTCCATATCCAGCTGTTCATGTGAGCAGAGAGTTGAAAATCAGAGTAAGCCATGTCCGCGTTTTATGGTGGGTGATCAAACACCTCCCATCGAATACGCTGCAAGGGCGTCTTCGTTGCATCTGCAGTATGCGCCCGAGAACTGTCATGCAGAAGGAAGCCTATGATAGTTACATTACGTGGCTTGCATGAAATCAGGCGAAACCCCTCAGCAGCATTCACACTTGACAATAGACCATATTTTCTTGGCATTTTTACGTGGTCACAGTGCATTCTGAAATGAAAAGTGCGATGTGACACGATGGATGAGCGTGCTAGACACACTGCGCAACACATCTGTGCAAACCTTCTCTAGATGTTTACCGTGGTTTCTGATTTCGAACCTCGTCTGAGGTTGCAAAAGAAATAGCCCTCATACGTCACAGCATGTAGTTAGCGTGTGACAAGATCTGTAACTATAGTGTTAAATGATTTATTACTATACGTGCATTTGTGTCACTAATTGCCACTTTTCTATTTTTTCAATACATTTTGTTGTTAGTTTATGTATTATTCAAGTGCCCAGTATTATCTAGTTGTATCTTTTGTTATATATTTATTACTAACTTGTCCAGTACCTCTCAGTGCTACTTGATTCTGTCAATGTCAGATAAGCGTCCAGTGTATGTTTCCTCACATATACAATATGCACAAATACTATATGAAAGCTGGCCGCTTTTGCCGAGCGGTTCTAGGCGCTTCAGTCCGGAACCGCGCTGCTGCTACGGTCGCCAGTTCGAATCCTGCCACGGTCATGGATGTGTGTGATATCCTTAGGTTAGTTAGGTTTAAGTAGTTCTAAGTCTAGGGGACTGATGACCTAAGATGTTAAGTCCCATAGAGCTTAGAGCCATTTGAACTATGTGAAAAGAACATATCGATCTGATAGACAAAGGCATAAGTATATCACGACAGCGATAGAGCGAATCATGAAATTGAAGCTAGGGGACTGATACCAACATACTAATTCTCAAGTTAATTTTATTTGTGTTTTTTAATTCATATTATGACAGCTCAGTTCTTGATATTACAAGAAAATAATACAGAGAATGGACCACAATAACATTTCTAGCCCTAACATTTTATGGGAATAAAATTAATTATTCAGCGGCTGTAATTGTTCTTGAAGAACTTTGGTTTTACAAACCGAACTTGGAAGAATTAATTGAACAGTTTAGACAAGCATATAGAGAATTTGCATTTATGCCAAATGGTATAAGGTGAGCCCAGCGTTATTTCGACTTTCGACAGGGTAGATACAGACCTCTATGGTACACATATTAGAGTCTCAGTATATAACATTCAGTCCTTCTCAGACACACAGCCGTAGGCCATCCTAGAAAATGGCCTCACGGTCAGTGAGGTCTCCCAGTCAGGGTAACACCAAATATAGGCTTGTGCACAAGTTGAGTACGGAGAAGAAGAAATGGCAATGCAAATGCAGCTACGAATTATGTTTACATTATCGAGCACAGTGGCTCACTAGATTATTCTATGTTTTGGACATTGCAGGATGGCGTACCACTTGCGTCCCGCTGTGGGATACAGAAGAGGCATGTATGAAGATGATTCCCGTGGTATACAACAAACCCAAACCCATGAACATAACACAAATTCTAACACAACGGCAGATGGGGTCGAAGAAGAGACTTCACAACTTGGATCCGACGATGGATGGGACGTGCCGATGTCGCGCTTGCCAGCGTACCTATTCGGAGATGGAGAGTCATCCGCTGCGGTGGCCCCAGTGGGGGCCTCTTTAGAAAGCGACTCCGGGCCACCTAGTATTACCTAGTATTAAAAAGTATGGTATTCGTGAAGAAACAACGAAGGTAAGCAGCTAGTACAGTCACAGGTCCTGTTTTTTTTTCCCGTATGATCTTTGTGGTCGTACGTCTAAACCACCTTGGTCCGACAGTGCTTGCTTTGGTTGTTTACCGTGTCTCATGTTTCACGGAGAAGATTAGGGTCTTAGGGTCACAGTGCTGCATTAGGCCCTCTTTAGGGTAATGACTCTCACTAGCTGTGAAAGTGGACATTTGGTCGTCCACATTTTAAATTGTTTTTTTCTTATCCATATAACCAGATGGAAGGCGTTTTGGTCTAATCAGCATTTATTGCATCGGATAAAACGTGCAAAATTGAAATAGCAGAAAAATATTGCACTGTAATGCTTCAAGGAGAAAGTTGTGCACTAAAATTTACTGTTATGGAAGTGACCCTGCGTACGTGCTCTGTGCCACTTAATCACGCACTGGTTCCCAAAACTATTTTAAATAAAATCCTTCAACTCCAGCAAGCACATTCACATGACTAAGACTGGGGCCTATTCAACCTTGAACTGAGCCAAACACCTAGATAAATATTTGTATTTTCCTGCTACCAATCACATATATTTATATTAATTCGACGCACTGCAACGCATGACGAGGCTTTTTTGCTTTATCATCAGGCAACAAATCTGATTTAAAGACAAAATGTTTTAGTCTACTTTTGTTCACTTGATGTAGGGGTGTGCCTCATTATTGTGGTTCGTATACAGCAATCTGGAGCACCACCTGTGAAGGTCTCGCTGTATGGTGAAACGAGATGCAATGTATGGTTTTCATGAGCAATAAAAATGGCGAAAATGATGTTTATGTTGATCTGTTCTAATTTTCTGTACAGATTTCGGAACTCTCGGAACCGAGGTGATGCAAAACGTTTTTGATGTGTGAATTAGGAGATGTTTTGAAACACGTATGACTCGTCATATTTTAAGAGCGTGTTTTCCGCATGTACGTCACTTATATTTTATTTAATATGGCCTATTGTACTGTTTTAAGATTTAGACAGTTCACTAGTTGTGTTTGATTTTTTTCCCATGTTTTGCTGCAGATGTGAAGATGGCCATCGCTGACCGAAACCGATAGCCTAAGGTCCTAATAATTTTGTCATTATAGACAGAAATAAAAGAAATTTGTTCTACACTACTCTATTTGCCACCACATCGCAGCTTGTGAATCTCATTTAGTTAACAAGTAGTAACTTGACAGGATTCAAGCGAAAATGATAAGGAACTTGTTAAAGAATGTAGTACTATTTGCTATAAATTGTGTAAGTAGGCTGTTTATGTTTTCTCTATGTTAGTAGGCTGTTTATGTTTTCTTATTGGCAACGTTACGTAGCGCTCAATATGAAAATCACTGGCTGTGCTGTGTGCAGTCTGTGGCTAGTTTACTTTGTTGTCTGCCATTGTAGTGCTGGGCAGCGGCAGCTGGATGTGAACAGCGCGTAGCGTTGCGCAGTTGGAGGTGAGCCGCCAGCAGTGGTGGATGTGGGGAGAGAGAAGGCGGAGATTTGTAATTTGTCATGAACTGCTATATTTATATATGATGATATCAAGGTAAATACATTGTTTGTTCTCTACTAATATCTTTCATTTGCTAACTATCCCTATCAGTAGTTAGTGCGTTCCATAGTTTGAATCTTTTATTTAGCTGGCAGTAGTGGCGCTTGCTGTATTGCAGTAGTGGGAGAAACGAAGATTATTGTGAGGTAAGTGATTTAGTGATTTGTGAAAGGTATGGTTTAATGTTAGTCAGGGCCATTCTTTTGTAGGGATTTTTGAAAGTCAGATTGCGTTGCGCTAACAAAATATTGTGTGTCAGTTTAAGGACAGTCGTGTAAGAATTGTTCAAAGGGGACGTTTCAATTGCAACTATAACGTTCCCATAAAACAGTCACCACATTTTCTTTTTAAAATGTCTGTCTCCCGTACAAGGATACCAATTACGAAATCAGTAGCTTTTCTTCTAGAAGCAGTGCTGTTGAGAGTATTCTGCGAATACGCGTCTCGTATTAAGTAGACAGACGAAGCATCTCATATTGTCTACGTCTTTGAACCATACTTGACGTAACTGAGGCTTAGTTATTGTAGCCTGCCTGGAAATATTTTCATTCAAGACTTCGACTTATACGAGACCCCTTGCTGCTGCAAAACATGCTAATTGTTGCCTGGCTCCAAAAATTGCACCATTTTTAAGCAAACAGATCGAATTCTTGTAGGACGCACCATTATGTAACTTTACTCATTCGCTGTCTGTTAGCTACTCTGCCCAACGCTGCTTGCGATCCGCACTCCTTGCTCAGAGAATAGGGATTTCAAGAGAAGTGCAAAAGATGTGGCCAAAGGGGAAACCTGTGGTGACGGTACCCGCTGGGGTCAACCCACTGCGCACTTCACCCAAAGGAAAGATGATCCAGGTACGGAAACAAGGGGAAAAGTGTAGCAGTGAAATGCGTAAAGGCTTCCATATTTTGGTGGTTGTATAACACAGTTTTCTTTACGATAAATTATTCTTTCCTCGGGAAGAGAATAGACGTTCATAATTTTGAGTGTTGCAAATACATTTAGCTAATTGCGAAATATTTATACAACAATCTTGTGACATCCTAATAAAAAGAAATATGGTCCATAGTAATGTAGACGATTTTTCTTTAAATCGAGAGATTAGCTGATTTCGATGGATAGTTATTTTCAGGCGCCTTGGTATCGCCTTCTTTTGCAGACAGTTTTTACGGAACCGTATACATCCGTTTAACTTCAGCATCTTTATCCTAATACCTTTTTATTAAATACAGTATACCACGCCGAGCTAAGCAAAGTTCTTAAAATTTTGTTTTTAGGTATCCACAACCTCTAAATGGTTAATAAAAGAAAACATGGTCAAATGACAAGTCATCGAAAGTAGTTAGATGCACAATTTAAATTACGGTCTACTACGGGCAATGTTTTCATTTATCAAGCATTTAGAGGGTGTTTAGTCCCACAGAAAATTAAATAAATCGTGTGGCATCTCTTTCAATATACCAAAAACTCTGAAGTTATCGTTAATAAAGCATCAATTTTACTAAAAACGCATTACGAAAAAATAAATGTAACGCTGTTCCGTTGAGCAGTGAAGCACATACTGTAGGAAAACTGGAACAGAAGAGAATCGACGCGTTTGAGATGTGGTGCTATTGAAGGATGTAGAAAATCACGTGGACTGATAAAGAACGAGAAAGTGCTCCCTAGAATCGGCGAAGGAGGGACGCACGAGAAACAAAATGAAGGGACAGGATGATAGGACATAGGTTAAGACATCAGGTAATAATTTACTTGGTACCAGAGGGAGCTGCAGACTGTAGAGGGTAAAAGTTGGAAGAGAAGTCAGAGATTGGAATACATCCAAGGAATAATCGAGGGCGTATTGTGCAAGTGCTACTCTGAGACGAAGAATTTGACATGAAGAGGTTGGCACATGAGAGGAATTTATTTCGGGCTGGATCAAACCAGTCAGAAGACCGATGACTGAAAACAACAGAAATTAAAGCGAAATGCAATAACGGTTTTAAGACCGATCTAGTTCTTTCAGATGGGTATTGAGACTGGCATTCATAGATGAAGGACTGTTCCTTTCTTCACATTCAACGTATTTGAATGAGTTTCATTTCTGTAGATGCCAGATGGTTTTTTTAAACCTAGGAGTGAAACCTACAATTGATGAAATATTAGTACCCTTTTGTGGTAGGTGCAAATTTCTCCTAAGAAGCCAGACAAATACGGTCTCAAAATTACGTGCCTTTGTGATGTGCGAACATTCTATTTATGCATTGCATTTTCCTACACAGTTAAAGGGACAAATGGAAGCACATTATCAATCCCAACGTACGATATTTTTAAATAATAACACCAATTGAGGGGAGCAGTAAATGGAAGTGATCGTTTGGCGTCGTTGGCTGGGAGTCCCCTTACATTTGACGCCACATTGGGCGACCTGCCCGCCGGATGGGGATGAAATGATGAGGAAGATAACACAACACCCAGTCCCTGTTCTGAGAAAATCCCCGACCCACCCAGGAACCAAACTCGGGCCCCTTTGGACGGCAGTCCGTCACGCTGACCATTCAGCTATCGGGGCGGACAGGGGAGCAGTAGACAATAGGGAATTGGTTCATGTCACTTGAATTCTGTGATTACATGAAAGCAAAATCTTGGCTGCCTTTGGTTCTCTGATGCTAAATAAACTGCAGATGTCGGAAGAATTCAAATCAAACAGAAAGTGTCGAATATAATCTTCATTATTCGGACATAACGAAGGATAGACGGTGAATTGTTCATATGCTCCATACGATTAGAAACTTAGTACTCTAAAGAACAAACTTGAAATGATCATTGATTACAATGTCACAAACGTAGGAGTGGATGCAGTGGACCAAATGTGTGCCAGCTATTCTGTAGCACAGCAAACATGTAGATGGCCTTGTATGTATTTTATGTCATTTTCAACGTAGTAGGAGTCTGTGCTGCTATTTTACTTCGGGGTACCAAAATAATTGATCAGATTGATGATTTAAAAAGAAGAGAATTGCTACAGAGCCTCGGAATGGATTTAGTAAGGCTCATATACAACATCGAAATGTCCAAGCCCTTTTCGTGAACTGAGAGATGTTGTTTTTAAACTTGGTGGTACTCTTCTTGCCTCAACATCTTTTGAGCGAGAGCCGATGAGGAAGGCAAGATGATACATGTGTGCAAGAAATACAGGCATAGAAAACCAAAATGGTCCAAAATAGTGTGTGAGAAATGCTCAAAACTTGTTTGTCCAGATCAGAAACTTTCAGGTCCGCCTGCTTAACTGGGTGGTAACGTGTTCGCCTCCCATGCAAGCTGGTCGGGTTCGATTCCTGGCCGGGTTGGAGATTTTCTCAGCTCGGGGACTGGGTGTTGTGTTGTCCTCACCATTATTTCATCCTCATTACCCAATGTGGCGTCAACTGATAATAGACTTGCACTTGGAGGCTGAACTTGCGCTCATAGGGGCCTCCTGGCCAACGATGCCATACGCTCAATTCCATTTTTACGGATTTTCAGTGTGTCAGATTTGTTTTTAGTCGTATCTATAATGTGTAAAAATGTTTGCAATGTTCAGTTATAAAAGTGTAACTTGAAATAAAATTACGTTAAATTATAATTTCGTTTTACTTATTTGGGTACTCCAAAACCCCACTAAAATTGTCAATGGTTAAAGGTGAAAGCTTGACTGTTCCACGTGCACCCTGTTTCTAGGGAACCTGTCGTCTTCAGACGTCCCTTAGGGATCGCGGCTGCTCTAACGTACACGGGTCAGACCTATCCGTGCTGCCACGAGACAGTGCGGATTCGCCAGCCAGCCCGCCGCCGGAGCATAAAGCGCAGAGTTAATGTCGCGGAGACGGCGCGCCAGATAAAACGCCGCGAAGACAGTTTTCCGGCCAATTAAACAGCGCGGCGGGACTTCCCCGGGCCAGGCTGCGCCGCGCTGCGCCTGCGCCGCCCATACTTCTCCTGGCCTTCCGTAACCTGCTCAGTGAATCCCCTCCCTTCCCGCGGGGGTCGGCGCGCCGAGGCGGACAACGCCAGTTTAACGTACTGGCGAGGCAAACACACCGATATCTAAACGGCAACACTAGCAAGCGAGCGTCCGTGGAGAATCGCCCAGAAGCGCCAGGCGGCAAAGAACTTATTACACTGCCGCAAATTTCTCCGCTGCAGCCAGTCGAACGTAGTGGAACACGTGTTGTATCAGCGCAGTGAAGCAGCACGTAAACATCAAGTTTAGTTACAAATTCCGAGAAGCGACGGCGCAGAGGGACATACTACGTTTGTGCATGTGTGTAGACGAGAACCTGTGTTTACAATACGACCCTGAAGCTAAAACAAGAAAACGTAAGAAAATTGCGACATGCTGCGATAAAATACCAGCATGCTTTTGTCTCGCCGACTGATGTTATAAGAATGTGAAACTGGGAAAAAAATCTGCTAATAAAGATTCTGGTAAGCAGTATTCTTTCTAATGTAAATTCACTGTCCAGTCAACACTGGTGGCCGCTGTCGGAGATTTAATTGACACTTGCGAACGAGATTATCTCAATCGTCCTACATTCGGATAAAGAGCGGTTCTAATCCCTGTCCAGCCATTCGGATTTAGGTTTTCCATGCTTTCTCTTAGTCACTTAAGACAATTTACGTGATGTTTCCTCTGGAAAAGACAGTTACATGTGTATCCCGCAAGACACTTTCCGGTGTGTATCTGAAGGTATTTCTGGTGCCAATATCAGTGCCTCGTTTCACATTCCATTCGGAAATGTTACTTGGGAAGAAATAATGTCGGTAAACTTCTAATTTTTAGAGTCATTACTCTGATGTGATGCTTTTATCTGTTTTTCCATGTTTATGCCGGTCACTTCGTCCCTACAGAACTACATCGACCAACTTCCGCTATAATCTGTTTTGCATATTTTGGTCTTTATCTGCCATTAATATTTTTCTTCGGTGTCGTTCTTTCTGTCTGTGAGTTGACCATTACTAGATTACGCAACAGATGTCCCGCAAACATGTTAATTCCAACAGTGAGGGCACGGCATGGGCATCTTTTCTCATTTGTTCCTTTTACTACTTCCTCAGTCCCTTCTTTGCCCATCCACTGACTTGTTCTTCTTCCACGTCAGTACCAGATCCCTGAAAATCTCTTTTCTGAAGAAAGCGTGAAAGGATGGTGTTTGCAAATGAATGTTGTTTAGAGATTTGTCTACGTACTTTCAAGTGCTACTCGACTTGTATAGTTCAAATGGCTCCAAACACCATGGGACTTAACATCTGAGGTCACCAGTCCCCTAGACTACTTAAACCTAACTAACCTAACGATATAACACTCATCGGTGCCCGAGGCAGGATTCAAATCTGCGACCGTAGCAGCAGCGCGGTTCCGGACTGAAGCGACTAGAACCGCTCGGCCACAGCGGCCGGCGACTTGCATGAAATCTGTGAATCTATGGTCTGAATCCGTCCTAGTGATACGGCCCCATAATGTCATTAATATTGATCCTGAGCACAACGGATAATTATAATATTAGCATAAAAGCTCAATTGTACGTTATAACGCGTGGAATGATCTAATATGCATCATGACAAATTAATTTCATATCTCTCGTATAACATTCATTACTTCTTTGGGACAGGTTAAGCATTTTGGAAGGAACGAAGTTTGGTTTTGTGCGTAGTGGCAATAAAAGATGGGGAGTTGGTAATTACGAAGCAATGCACTTTCAATGGTTCTTAGAGCAAGATAATGCCGTGAAGTTTTACAAAGAGTGGACGGAAATGTTTTAAACATATGAGTACACGATAACGATCGAAGCAGACGAAATGAATGGGACTCGAACTCAGGTCTTCTTGCTTGCCCTTTTTTTTCTTTTAATCTGATTTTACTTCGTTTACGTTCGTTGCATCTGCTCTGGGCGGATGTCGCAAGACACCCGTTTCAGTTCGTCGTTGATCTATTAACTTACTTTTTTATTACAGAGTGGAACTAACCCTCTGACCGAACACGCTTAGCTACCGTGCCGGCATCACAAACTTCACTTAATTTTTCCCTTTATACATTGTTGGGGAGTGCACTCAGGTTAGGTACTTCGTGCAGCTATAGTGACCGTTGTGCTGTGGTAGTGTAATGGGTAGCATTTCTGACTAACGAGCAGAACGACCAGGATCGAGTCTCGGCCGCAACACAAATTTTAATTCATTTTGTCAGCTTCGATCATTATCGTAGATAATAAAAAATGACTTAAATGTCTCAGGGAAACATTTAATTATATGAGTACACCGTTAACAAGATTAATAATACAATCTCAATTAAACAGTCATTAAATACAGTTAATAAGACAAAATTATGGATATGGGATTGCTATTACAGACATGGTTTGCGTCGCATATGCGGCGTACGATGACAGGAATTATTCGCACAGACTCTCAGAAACGAACAAGCATGGAGTCTAGAGACACTGAACTACTGTAAACCACCAATGGAGTAAGAGGAGGGCGATCACTAGTATGTAACAAACCAGATACCGTGAGAAGAAAAACAAAAACTGAATTCTATAAATGAAAAACGAGATGAAGATCTTCAGACACGGCGGCACGTATTCATTATGCCCATAATCTCGCATATCACAACATGAGACACACAATTCGTACCTAGGTAAAGAGAAAGGACGCGTGGTACGGTTCGATCTCCAATGCTACTTCCAACTCTGGAAAGACAACATTAACTCGGATGAAACACGCACGAGATGAGGTACACGAAATAACTAAATTCCGCCGCTGAAGGCGATACTCTTCGTTTAATCAGTTCAAAATCTATTAAGACTGTCTAAGATGCCACGTCGGCGGGGCGTCTCGAGACACATCTTCGGCCTGGAACCTCATTGATTGGAGTAGAACTGTCTTTAGTGATGGGTACCGATTCTGCCGGCCACAGTGGCGGAGCGGTTCTAGACGCTTCAGTCTGGAACCGCGCGACCGCTACAGTCGCAGGTTCGAATCCAGTCTCAGGCATGGATGTGTGTGTGGTGTCCTTAGGTTAGTTAGGTTTAAGTAGTTCTAAGTTCTATGGGACTGATGATGTTAAGTCCCATGGTGCTCAGAGCCATCTGAACCATTTCAGTAACGCTTCTAATTGAGGCCTGATGGCCAGCGAAGACGTGTCTGGAGACGCCCTGGACAGAGTTGGGGTACCAATCTGACTGTCGCTCGCCATGCGACCCGACAGACGTGAGTAATGGTCTGAGGTGCCATTTCATTTCACAGCAGGGCACCTTTTGTTGTCATCCATGGCACCCTTACAGTACTGGGTTCGTCGACCATATCCTACCCCCTTTTGTTACTCTTCATGGCAGGTCAGTCTGAGCTTATATTTCAGCAAGATAATGCCAGCCCGCACACGGTGAGAGTTTCTACTGGTTATGTTCGTGCTTCCCAACCCTACCGTAGCTAACTAGGTAGCCGGATCTCTCCATACCTGAGACGTTTGGAGCATTATGGGGAGGGCTCTCCATGCATCACTGTCCACAGCTCGTGGTCTAGCGGCTGTCGTTGCTATCTCTGGATCACGAGTCCCCAGTTTCGATTCCTGGGCGGGTCCGGGATTTTCTCCGCCTGGGGACTGTGTGTTTTGCGTTCTCCTTATAGTCTCATCATCATTCGGGAAGCGGCGAGATTGGAACTGTAAAGACTGGTAACATGTATAGGCGCTGATGACCTCGACGTTGAGCGCTCCAAAAACCAACAATCATCATAATGAGAGTGAGTCGTGAGTCGTGCGCACACTCCGCTGCAGAGTGAAAATCTCATTCTGGAAACATCCCCAAGGCCGTGGCTAAGCCATGTCTCCGCAATATCCTTTTTTCCAGGAGTGCTAGTTCTGCAACGTTCGCAGCACAGCTTCTGTGAAGTTTAGAAAGTAGGAGACGAGGTACTGCTGGAAGAAAAGCTGTCAGGATGGGGCGTGAGTCAGGCATGTGTAGATCATATAGTAGAGCACCTGCCCGCGAAAGGTAAAGGTCCCGATTTCGAGTCACGGTCCGGCACACAGTTTTAATCTGCCAGGAAGTTTCATATCAGCGCACACTCCGCTGCAAAGTGAAAATTTCATTCTGGAAACATCCCCCAGGCTGTGGCTAAGCCATGTCTCCGCAATATCCTTTCTTTCAGGAGTGCTAGTTCTGCAAGGTTCGCAGGAGAGCTTCTGTGAAGTTTGGAAAGTAGGAGACGAGGTACTGGCGGAAGTAAAGCTGTCAGGATGGGGCGTGAGTCGTGCTTGGATAGCTCAGATGGTAGAGCAGTTGCCCGCGAAAGGCAAAGGTCCCGAGTTCGAGTCTCGGTCGGGCACACAGTTTTAATCTGCCAGGAAGTAACAATCATCATCATCATCATCATCATCCAAGCACCCAGGGATTTTGACGATACAACGTGCCAGTCGGGCAGAATCTGGTATGGTATCCCTCTGGAAGACATCCAACATCTCTATCAATCATTGGCAAGCGGAATAATTGTTTGCAAATTGGAAGGAAGTGGAGCAACTCGTTACTGACTTGCTCAATTTGTAAAGCTTGTAAGGTGTCAGGCAAATTCAACACCTTGCATGAAAACCCTGACATGATAAGCAAATCCGGCAGTATGTCACATAGCTCCGCATAAATCCTGACATCAGATTAACCAAAGTAATACGATCAACGTGTGAGCAAATGGAATACCAGAGACTAACACAAGAACGCCTAAATGCATGTCATACCTTCCCACACAGGGACAGACGCAGTTCCGAGGGAAGAAACGAGAACAGAAGCCGAGAGCAGAACCCTGTTAAGCCAGAAGGCCATACGATAAGGGACGGACACCCACGTCGCCAGCCAACCACCAGGACCACCTCCCAGCTCATGTTAAAAGATAGAGCCCTCCAGAAGAACAGTATAGATCTTACGATAACACTAAAAGGGCCACACCAGCTGCAAGTTTTAGCGTGAGACTTTTTCGCGTCTCTGTTACGTTGCAAACGTTAAAAACATTGCCCCACCACGAACAATATAACGTTTCTCATTGGATAGACAGAATTTTTGTAGGCGGAGCTTAAGGTTAACATTGAGACCCTGATTGGTCAGATGAAAACACAGCCAGATAGTTTCTATAAAACCAACTTCGGTAAATTGTAGTAAGGAGAAGTTATGAGAGAGTTGCTTCCGAGACGGCGAGGTGCGTGGAGCTGTGCCGTCCGCCGCCCCCTGACGAACACCGACAAGGTAATGAACGCACACGATGCCGCATTTCTGAGCGCTTAAGGCTTCACTCCGAACTGCGGAAGTGTCATCCGTTACATCCCCTTTACGTAATACTAGTGTCGATCGTCAATTAAAGCTCATGGTGTTCACATTTGCCACTTGAAGTAAAAATCTGAAACTCGATGATTTTTCTGTTATATTGTTATCGAGAAGCCACATCAGCCACTGTAATTTACGACAAGTTAGATAAGTAATTAAAGATAATTGCGGGTCACTGCAGACCATTTTGATAGTTTTCTCTTTTGTGAAACTTAACTTAAATCTGGATTATAGATGTGATATGGCACAGGTCATCCTTCGATCCATTATAGAACTTGGAAACCCATTCAGGGAATATTCGTTCACATTTTTGTTGAACGCAGTTGGTTTTTATCATCCTGTATTAAAACATTTCCTTTCATCAATAGTGTAATTTATAAACAATGTTTTGTGAGTAGAATAAAATTTCCAATGGTAAACTTAACTGCTTTTTCGAAGTTATTTTACCAGCTAACTAAAAATAGGAAAGCCTTGAACCCCTTCCACTAAATTAAGTTAGTATTAAGATTCTTTTACAGGGAGTGCAGTGGAGCTGACGCTGAAATCATTAAGTATTTGGTTATATCATCGCTAGTCTCACTGAACTCTTCTGAACTCTACATGTCATGTGTGGTCTGGCGTCTCCTTACCAGCAACAGGTCCCAGGTTCAAACTAGTCAATTCCCTAAAAAACACGCTCAGAGCGTCGTTGCGCGAAAGTGGTAGGGAGACACGACTTAGAACAGACACCACGCAGAATGTTAGAAGCTCTTTCTCTTGAATAAGTCATCCAGTTTTTCTGAAACTGTTTGTGTGTACATCTAAATAGCACTACTGAATTCCCTCCCATTCGGATAATTCCTTCACATGTTCACCTGAAGATGTGGTTTTCAGTGCCACGAAACTGGTACTGACCCAATAATAAAGGACTAAATACAGCTGAAGCGATTGTTAATACCCAAGAATTCCTTCGTGCGCGTCCTTCATTTATTTTCTTAGAGTGTGTAATACTTCTGGCTCTACAGCCATCGTTTTTGGCTACAGGAAGCTCGTCTTAGAGCAGTTAAGAAGGCAGCACTGAGAAGATGACGTAACGTAGTGCGAGGTAACGGTGACAGACAGTTTATTCGGTTACACGTATGTGAGAAAGACCGCCTGAATTATGGTCCTTCTGAGTGACTAGCTGCTGTCTTCGGAAGTAGCTCGACAAAATGATAAACTTGTGTTTATCAATATTAGAACAACTAAACAGTGAAATTACTTACATTTCATATAAAAGCATCTCTCAATATCAGACTGTCATTCTTTTATTGCAGAAATGTTGATTACCAGCATAATAATAAACAATTGTTAAACAAATAGGCAGACGAAGCACTTCGGAGATCTTCGGATCGTGCCTAACTTAAATGGAGGGCGAGGTAGTTCGGTTGTAAGATCAGAGCAAGTTAGACAGTTTCGGAGGATAGGCATATTCTCTGCTGCAGTCGGTATCTGTTAACAACTTAATTGGCAACATTTGGTTTTTTGGAAATGTAACTGAGAACTAGTTTGTTGTAATTACGCAGACACTGAGTTCATCGTTCTGTTTATTCTCTATGAAAGTGTGAAGAATGAAAATTATTTGTGTAGACTATAATTGTGTAGTTTCTCGTATTCTGATAATAAAGCGAGTGGCATCCCGTTTAAACAAACCAATTCAAAATGTAATTATTTATACTAGCCCCTTGCTAACAGTTTATTACAGCCTCAAGACAGCGGATTCACGACCTTCGTGCTGTTTCTTGCGCACGGGCAACAACTATGGACGTCTGCGGGTTGCTGAACATTATTCAGAACATATGCATTCCACTCAAGGCGGTGGAAGCAACTAGGCATATTGCGTGTGGTGCAGTCTTAGTACAAATGAGATCAGTCACAGAGGACGTATGAAGTGAGGAAAATTTCCAGGAAAGGGATTTATCAAACACACTTAAATCCCTATCGCCATCTCTATATCTCTCTCATTCACTTTCCATACATTACATCCATGGCAGGGATATATTTGAAGTCGAAATGCTTTGGAATTACGAAGCGATTTTTATCACCGAAAAGTGTGAACTGTGACCGACCAGCTAGATTGTGCAAGGACTGTGATATGTGTGAACAGTTGATGACCAGAGAACTGTATAAGAACCATGATAGACAGTCTTTGAACTGTGTTTGAATTATTTAAGAACTTCAGTTGTATTACAATAATCGAAGCCGCTAAATAAAATGTTTTGTTACAGTGAAAACAGTATCCAAATAAAGCGGGAATAGGAAGTGCTGAAGCACTACGAGAATAAAAGTTAAGGCTGTGTGCGCGGTCCGTGGAATTACGTTAAGAAAATCATCATTTCAAGGTTCTTCACTTTGCGAGACGACGTAGTGTGCAGAGCAGCCTGAGGCAGCCAAAGACAACAGGTGCTGCGACAGGAAACAGCGGGCTGCGTGCGCAGTCAGCGGTACAGGTCACGTCTGACTCGTCAACTTCGGCACACCACGACAGCAGGATTGCAGACAGCGACACGGCCCACAGCTACGAGAATCACCGGCGATTCGTCTAGGAAGAAAAGTAGTTAATGTAAGTGTTGCGTATGCAGAAATGAGCCCAAGATTTCTAACTGGAGCAGTAGTATTAGTTAATGTCTGGGGAAAGGAAATAGGATACGCTCTCAGAAGTAGAGAATGAGTTAAGTCTCACTGTAGTAATGACGATCCGATGTGTCAGATACGAACAAATGGTAGTGAAGTCAGATATGGGTTTAATGATATGTGAAATTTAGTCAAAAATAATTCAAGTGAAAACGTAGATTCAAACTTTGGTAATGAATCGAAAATAGTAAATTTGATAACCGATGATCTCATTGAGAATTCTGAAGCAGCCATAATCGATGATCTCATTGAGAATTCTGAAGCAGTCATGAATGATTTCACTGGGAATGTAAACTTAACTAATGATGAAGACGCTTAAGACCTAGATTTAGTGGCAGACAATGGTAATGTAAACCCAGAATATGTGGTACGTAGTTAAGAAGAAGTGACAGATTGGAGTGACGATGCCAAAGAAAATGGTTCTGATGTCGAAATTGCTAATAAGCCAACAGATGAGGTTGAGTTATGTACACTAAGTCACAATACAGCATTAGCTAACACTTAGCCAATCAGGATGACGATCAGGATATATGGTCTACGCAAAAATTAATTTTGCATCAACAAAAACCAGCAATAAAATAAAATAAAGAGGAATAAAGAAATGTAAAGAAAGTAAGTAAGGACGAATTAAGAAAAACGCAAAATGAAATAGAGAAAATAGATAAGGGGTTAAGAGAAGTTAAGGTAGGGATGTATCAACGCTTAGTTTAATGCTTTGGAACAAAAGATTACAAATCTTGAAGCTAAGATCGAAGGATGTTACAAGAAAATAGATTATGAAGCAAAATAATGGGGTAAAAAATCAGAAGCTTTTGAGTCTGAAATAAAAGTTAGACCATGAAATTAAAAAGTTAAATAAGGATTCTTAGAATCAAAATTGGGTAACACGAACAACAATTAATGAAATTAGTAATGTAAGACAAGAGAAAGCAAAGCTATCAAAGCATGTAATGATAAACATAAAATACAATGGAGTAATTTACAGAGTATCAAAAATGATTATGAAATACTTAGTCGCGATATTTCACATGTGGATATCTCTTGCAAAGGCAATTCAAGTGAGATTCAGGGTAAACTGAGAGAAATAGAGCAAAAAGTGCTTCCTGAGATGCAAGGCGAAATAGAAAATGAAGTTAAAGAAAAAGTCGAAATGTGGTGTGAACAAGAGAGAAAGAGAGGTATTGTTCATGTAAGCGCCGCAGAAAATCACGCGATGCGTATAAATTCCTTCATTTCCCTAAGGAGGGAACTACACAGACAACAGCCTTCATTAGACAGTTTGAGGGCATCACTATTGAAAACATGGCAGAACAATAAAAAATCAAATTCAAGCCCAAAATTTAGAAGGAGAAGGAATATCATAGGGAACTCATGTAAAAAAAAAACCAAAGAATTTGTACAAACATTATTGAATCAATAGTGGCCTTGCAGAACACAAAATAGGGTGAGAGGTGAAGTACTTGTGTACAGAAGGTTTCATGGTGACAAAGTCATTATTTACAGATAAATAGGAGTAAGATACTAGAATGTACCGTACCGGATTTTAATAAACGTAGACTTGACAGCCAGCTTTTGTTAGAGGCCGCTAGCGAGAAATAGTGAAGTGTATGCTGCATTTGTCTATGCGAGACAAGCCTATCAGTTCAACTCTAAGAAGCATCACATGGGGGTAGATTATGTGGTTGAATTTGAGGAAGTTGTTCAAAAAAAAAATAATGGCTCTGAGCACTATGGGACTTAACATCTATGGTCATCAGTCCCCTAGAACGTAGAACTACTTAAACCTAACTAACCTAAGGACATCACACACATCCATGCCCGAGGCAGAATTCGAACCTGCGACCGTAGCAGTCGCGCGGTTCCGGACTGAGCGCCTAGAACCGCGAGACCACCGCGGCCGGCGAGGAAGTTGTGAATGAAGTGCTTCACTCTACTACGGAAACGCCGCCACAACAATTATTAGATGAAATGCCAATCATTGACACGAAAAGATATTATAACTACGCAAACTGAGGGGGTAATAACGTTTTTTGTATTGCTGGGTAACCAGGTGCCCGAGTTAACCGACAGCATACTTCATTTTGTTTTCCTGCTGTTAGTTCTTCCCCACCCTTCATTAAGAACTACATCTGTCTTCTTTAGCATTCTTTACTATCAAGGTTAAGATGAGAAGGTTTTCTTGCACTAAATGCAACAGCAAAGGAACAAGCTATAACAAAAAAAAAAAAAAAAAAAAAAAAAAAACTAACCCAGCAGAATAAGCATCTGCATAGCACTGACGAAAAACAGACATTTGACGGAATACATGAGGAGAGGCTAAAATATACAAAATACAGGATTATAGATAGACCAACAAGAGAACACTGATATCGATGCAACAAGACACCAGTACCATATTAACGCACATAACAAAAAAACGCACATTATAAAGTATGTAGTGGAACAGTTTTTATGTATGTATAGCAAGGAAAACAAACCTTTCATCTACATCTAGATCCATACTCCGCAAGCCACCTGACGGTGTGTGCCGGAGGGTACCTTGAGTACCTCTATGTCTGAACACATTTTAAGAACAGGAAAACTAAATGAAATAATGCATCAAAATTAGCTGAAGCCTTCAGAAGAAGAAGACGATGCTAAGCCAGGTAACTGAATATGAAAATGTACAGTACAAGAAACCCTGGTGTGAAAAATAATGGAAATAACTAAATGTTGTCCTGAGTTGATGTACAGATTGTGTCAAAATAGGCACTTCATTACGCTTTAGTATGAACTGAAACGGCGAAGTGGTTTCCGCTGTAATGAATTATGATACACTGATAGGCTAGGAATAGTCCTGCCACAGGCTGTTTATGATAAGTGGAGAGTTATAGTTATTAGGCGACAGAAAAGTCCGCCAGTTATTTACGAAGCGAGAAGAGAGGTAACTGGAGAATTATAGATCAGGCGAAAGAAAAGTCAGTCTATTGTTTACATTAATAGTGAAACGAGAAGTATAGCTACTAGGAGACAGGAAAGTTGGCCAGTCATTTGAAAGAGCGAGAGAGGAAAAAGGCAAAAGGCGACGTCTAAGTCGGCCATTAAGTTGTACTTATGGGCGAAGTGGTTTACGCCAACTACTTTATGAAATACTAGAGTGTAGACATATTATCGACATACGACACAACACTGGCATGGAAATAAAAGACATAAACGTAGTAAATAAGGTTTATATAGAAGGCCACGTAATATAAGGTGGAGACTAATGGCACACTCTGGTTTTAAATATTAAAGAATAAAGAGTAAAGAATATGATATAAATACAAAGTTATTACATGTACACAGTTCCACTCATACGGCTTTTAACAACAATTACGCTCCAATGTAGATGGAATGATATATTGTGGTATGAGGCAACGATTTGGTAAATGAGTGTATCTGTGAATCCCAGTTGTAAGCCTTTGTATATAAGATAGAGCATTGCAGCGGACGCGGGGTAGCGGCGTGAGTCGTAATCGATGCGAGTCAATAGTAAAAGGTAGTGCAAGTAAGCACAGAACTCTTAAGAATGCGAAGGGCAATGCTCAAGTTGTATGTAAACAGTGGATGCACCTGTGATCATAACAACAACAATGATAAATATCTCTCGTGATAGGATACAATCAGTACGTATTATATATTTTGTTGTGGACTGACAAGACAGCCATTCCACAGTGACGGGTAACCGAAAGGCACGCGCTTAAACTCACGCAGGCTGGCGTGAGGTCTGAAACAGGATACGTAATGAATGCTATAAAGAAAAGTACGTAGCTGCTGGAATACTTAACTTTAATCCATCATTTGTATACATCGTTCTTGACGGTATAGTATAAAGAATATAAACTGTGATGGCGCCTTGCTAGGTCGTAGCCATGAACTTAGCTGAAGGCTATTCTAACTATCTTCTCTGCAAATAAGCGAGGCTTCGTCAGTGTTGCATTGCTAGCTAAGTCGTCCGTACAACTGGGGCGAGTGCTAGTAAGTCTCTCGAGACCTGCCGTGTGGTGGCGCTTGGTCTGCGATCACTGAGAGTGGCGACACGCGGGTCCTACATGTACTAATGGACCGCGGCCGATTTAAAGCTACCACCTAGCAAGTGTGGTGTCTGGCGGTGACACCACATATTTATATTGTAAGACTGTATGAAAATATGCTTATTTAAAATATGAATCAAATTATTAGGAAACAAATTTAAGGAATTTTGTATTACATGGAATTGTACTCGAGCCGTATGCTGAAATTGGAGACGGGACGGTAGACAGATAGTTGTTGAATTCAAAACCAGTTAGTAAAGTCTGGAGTTTCGCAACGAAAGATCACGTCGTGGACAACAGAATCATCAATATGGGTTGCTGTTGTGGGCGCTTGCATATGTTCTGGTGAAAGGTGCGAGTACAATGATCTTCTGTCTCCACCTGTATATGAAATGTGTAGGTGTTGTGTTTGTTTCATTCGTACCCATGTGAAGTGGACGTCTTTATGACGCATTCAGATATAAATAAGTGCAGAACGGCGTGTTGCCTACATAACAGTGAGGTAGAGTGTAAAGAATAGTAGAATGGAGACGTATGATGATGGAAAGGTTTCATAGAATTGAAAGAATAGCAATCCACCGGTAGTAGTGGTATAGCAATTTAAATTTTCATGAGAAATATAAGGGCGTTCAAAAAGAAACGAGCCAGAGGCATAATTACAGAAACCAGTACCTGTATGTTAGAAGTATTGACTCTGGCTGTTGACACACTTGTCCCACTCTGACACAAGGCGGTGAATGGCTGCCTCATAAAATTCCGAGTGCAGCGATGTTAACCAGATCCGCATGTACAGCTGGACGTCGTCGTCCGAGGTGAATCGTTTGCCCCTATGCTGACGTTCTTCTGTGACCAAGATAGCCCCCTTCTGATTCACTTCCTGCAGCTCGGGACAACAGTGAATGCCCAGCGTTACTCGCAAACCTTGATAACCCTTGTCCAAGCTCTCAACTCGAAACGACCAAGCAATTACACCCATGGGGATATTATGCTCCACGACAGTGCAAAGCCTCATACGGCCAACACAGTGGCGACACTCTGCAGAAATTCAAATGGGAGGTTCTCCGCCACCCTCCATACGATACGGACCTCTCTCCCTGTGATTACGGCGTTTTTGGTCTCCTTAAAACGGCTCCGAGGAGCAAACGATTCACCTCGGACGACGACGTCCAGCTGTACGTGCGGAACTGGTTAACATCGCAGCCCCGCAAATTTTACGAGACAGCCATTCACCGCCTTGTGTCACAGTGGGACAAGTGTCTCAACAACCAGGGTCAATATTTCTAACATACAGGTACTGGTGTCTGTAATTATGCTTCCGGCTCGTTTCTCTTTGAACGCTCCTTATATTATATAGATTTTAATGGACGGAAATGCACCGACAGTAGCTTAACAAAAGTATAAAATTTTTTCACTGAAACTTGACTAGGAGATAGTGCACTGCTATAAATTATTCTGGCAAGAATGATAGATTGTAAGTTAAAAAAAAAAACTGCCACCAACATAAAGGTGCAGAATCATGCTAACGTTGAAAATCCTTACTGTTAAAACAATAAACTAAAGATAAATGATTTTCGGATATAAGGTTATACACGAGTAAGTTGAATCTAACATTTACTTTTTTCTGATCCCAAAAGAATCAACTCTGTGACTATATAAATCAACTAATAATTTGAGAATGAAAGACTATCAAGCAAATTCAATTTTTGAAAAAATAGTAACGAATCACAACTGTAGTTGAAAGGTATGGCTCTTGAGACTTTATTACTGAAAATTTATAAAAATTTGTGTAAAATTTGGTTATTTCCAAAACTGATTGTCGTTTGCGGGAACATTTTGGAAATATCAGAAGGAAGAAGATGTATACTAATTATGGCTTTACAACCACCTAATTGGCTACAGGAATATCTTCTTAGAGGTATAAAGATGGTATCTGTTCTTTCGGACATGTCCAAAAGAACAGATACCATCTTCATATAGACAAGGCTTACCGGCCAGTGATCTTCTTCAGTGCAGATGCACTCACATTGCTCAAACTCTTACGGGAATCGGTAGATGGACTGCCGTGAGTAATGAGTATAGTGGGAAGGGGCACTACAAATGTAGTGTGTGGACAGAAAGTTGGATGTGTGGGTCTCATAGGGAGCGTGCCAGAGATAAGTCCCTGCAGTCGCACTATCGTCTGTGTCCTCGTCTGTGTCGTACAGAGCGTCTGCCATGTAAGCAGAGGACACCTTTTCAACTGTCCTCGTTGATATTTATCAACGCCTGTAGGCAGCTAAAGGTCTGGATTTCATTGTATTTTCATTCTTCTTAGAGGAGTTAACAAGACAGCAGCGGGAAGATAACATAATGTGGCGTGAGGTGCCGGTGACAGATGGTTTATTCGGTACGTGTATCTTGAGAAAGACCCCCTAAATTCTGGTGCTTCTCCGCGATTGGCTGCTGTGTTCGGAAGTATCGCGCCAAGTGATAAACTTCTGTACTCAATATTAGAAAAATTAAACAGTGAATTTAGTTAAATTTCATCTAGAAGCATCTCTCAGTAGTAGACTATCATTCGATTATTTTAAAAGTGTTAATTACCAGCAGAATAATAAACAATTGCTAAACGAACAGGCATAGTCACAGATGCAGCTTCTTTGAAGTTTCAAATTTTACCCATCCCCGTGGTCGCCTGACACGACAGCCTCTGAATTCCTTCTCTTTTGTCGGATAAAAATGCCAAACTGGTTTCGTTTGCAGATGATACAGACATTGCAATAAATAGCAAATCAAGTATGCCTTAGTGAGATCGATTTATTAATTAGGTTCTAAGGTAACTGACTACTGAAACTACCGATACCACCTGCTGGCGAGGTGTGCGGTGCAGTCAATCAACTTGAAGGAGCAAGTGAACTTTAACTACGTAAAGATAAAGTGAAATATTAGTATTTTGTAACAAAACTGTTAATATGAGGACAATCATGAGGTATACTGCCACAGAACTATATTATAAACACTTTTCATTTTTCATACTATGTTTTTCATATATGTATAAGTGCGATGTGTAAAATATCGATATACAACCAAGGTTGGCAGTACTGCACAGTTTGTAAGCTCTGTGAACAGGAGCCGGTTGTTGGCGGGGGTAGAGACAATGGGCAGTTGGTGTTGAGACGTCTTGTAATACGCTTGCTTTGAGAAGGTCATGGATAGAAGGAACGAAATGATGTATTGGAAAAGCCGTTACATTAAAATTATTTATAAAATAAAAGTTGGAAGTTTAAATATGTGTCAGTTCTTACGCAGCAGAATACACACCCTGGACCTCTAAACAGCGAATGGCGAGATTCATCACTGGACCACGAGCATGCAACAACGACCAATAAAGGTAAGAAAGTTATGTTACTCTACATTCAAATTGTGATGATGCCTTTCTTTCTCCATGTCTTCAACCCTGTATGTACTCTGTTGTTAGAGTGAACAGTCGACTTGTGGTCGACTAGGCACACCAGGGAGACCGCACAGGTTTAAAATGATAATCTGTAGCTTAATATACTACTACTGATAATAATTAATATTTGTCCCCTGGAGAAAGAGGTGCATTACACTAGCCATTTCTTTGCCATTAAACTTTGAAAAACATAGTACATGCACGAAATAGATTGGCTTTCAGTTGCTTGCGATACCTGAAAATTTGCGGCGGACCAGGACTCGAACTGGAATTTCATAGTTATCGCGAGCGGTCACCTCAACCACTTTTTTCACATGACGTCTTTTATATTTCGTCGATGTTAACGTCACTTAGTTTTTATTTATTACAGACGATGACCAGAGCTCTGACCGAACACTTTTTTTTTTCCTCAGGGGTGGAGAGGGCAGGGGTTGAAACCCGAGGCCTGGCCACAGTGTCCCACTCACCACCACCGAGCCTGTGGAGCATCCCCCAACTTAGTCGATGTATAACAAAGACCCCTCGAAGATAGCTGGCAAATGATGTTTAGTAACGTTCGAACGCTGCATGGGCTTTTTGTAAATAGGTCCAGAAGTCGAGGCGCGATTTATGTCCCCTCGAAATAGGTAAACGACCGCCCACCTACTGACCCATGTAATGACATGATACTTGGCGGTTGGAAAATGTTTGTCCTCCGGTTATAGAAACATTCGCGGTTCGATCGTGTCTGGTGGTACACGGAGGTAGCAGGCAATGATTTGCTGCACAAATCGCCAGACATGTGAAGAGGTGCAGGTGAGACGGTGGTCATCAGTGTCCAGTTGCTGGCAATGGAGACAAAGAGGGAATCCGACAAAGCAACGTTGTGCAGCCGCCGTTTTGTGGAAAATTTCCTGTGGTCTATCTGATATCACATTGCCCTGACATCTGTAGGGAAATCACTTCCGCTATACAAGCACGCCTGCTGGATTGATTCGAACTTCCACATGTCTCGTACAACCGAAGTGGATATGGCGACCACTCGCGATAAGCGGGAAATCTACGTTCCAGTCCCAGTTTGGCACAAATTTTAATGTGTTGCAAACAGATGATGTCAATGCAGAGTCGCAGACTGTTGACCCATTTCGTAATATTTACCACAGCTGTAATCGTCAGTGAAGTTAGCCTGTTTTAGAATTTCAATGTCCACCACCCTCAAGAAGATGTACGTTGATTCTGTGACGCAAAGGATACTGAATGCTGATTTAGTTTGGCCCTCGCACGTATACTAATGAGGTTACAAGCTTCAAACTTTCAATTGCAGTCAAGACTTTAATAAAAATGGCAAAGATAATGTTAATCAGAACACTGGGAGGTGTTGTGGACCAAAAAAAGTGGCTAAAGAAAGGGCACACTTTTTTTTTTTTTTTTTTGACAAACGCTTTCAGTGATATGTGGTCTATGGTGAACAAAGTGATCTGCTGGGGATCAACACAGGACAAAAACCAGAACACTAATCGCTTTAGCTGACTTCATACATGTGAATCCGTGGTAAGACCCAAAAACTACGCTACAGTCAAGCATGTATACTATACTATTCCATAGAGAAAAATATGGTTCCAAAGAACAGGGTGCTGAGAAGCATATATTGGAGCACTACGCCATAGCAGCGAATACTTTACCCTCCTGCTGGTCAGGGCGGCACATCACGATGCGCTCGGCGACTCGAGTCATGGACAGCAGCAATTTGTTATTAATGGCGCGCGCCCGAAAACATGCAAGTACGCATTTCAAAAATGGCTCTGAGCACTATGGGACTTAACTTCTGAGGCCATCAGTCCCCTAGAACTTAGAACTACTTAAACCTAACTAACCTAAGGACATCACACACATACGTGCCCGAGGCAGGATTCTAACCTGCGACCGTAGCGGTCACGCGGTTGCAGACTGTAGCGCCTAGAACCGCTCGGCCACCCCGGCCGGCTATTAAAGTGGCAGATGTACAAAAATAATGAACATGAGCAATGACTGCTGCTGGTTTGCTAAAAATTCCTAGTTTGATTATAGCAAATGGGGAATTTGCCTAACTCAAAACGGTGATTGACCTCACATAGAAAACATGTAGCTTTGAATGTAAACAGAGAGGCGATGACTGTGGCTACTGCAGATGGCAATAAGGTAGCAAGTGGTCATAATGTAGCTCAGAATTCCCTATCTACTGGTGCTGTGACTCTTTCCCAAAACAGCAAACGTATTACGTGAAACCAATGGGTGTATGGCGATGATGTCGAAGCTGAAAGAGTCGTCAGCTGCCCAGCGTCCCGTCTTCCATACTCCAGAGAGGAGCGCGATTAATTCGTGGTCACGTGAAAAGTTAATTTTTGACCGGGTGTACTGACGAGCGCAGCTCTGCGTGAGTCTCTCCTTGGATATGGAAGAGATAAAATGACTTTACCCTGCGATGGTTCAGAAGCGAGTGCCCGAATTTCTGTCTGTTGCACTACAACACAGGGACCCATCCCGTTGCTTTAGAAACACTGCCAATCGTGGCATAGCAGCGAAACTGGCACCAATCATCATGACCCCGAAACAGAAGCTCTGTGCTCCTACCACAGAACCAGAAAAACGCCTGCGTCAGAAGGCGTCTCACAGAAACCAAAAAGCGGCTTTGAACATGGGCAGATGTTACAGTCAGTCCACCAATCACAGGCTCCGGCAAGTCCGCGCGGGAGAACTCAATCGTGGGGAACATGTAAATTTGCTGGTCTATGTGTGATGTCACACCGGCGGGCGTTGCGCAGAGCCAGAATGCAATTTCTGCGAAATCTACACAGCAAGCAGTGCGACACAGGCGGCCTAACCTGGATGGCGGGAAGACAGCGAGTGCCTTTCCAGCACATTTTGAAGTTCGACCGAGGAAGAATAACTGCCTGTAGGGAGTGCGGATTACCCTTCAGAAAAATTGGAGATTGTTTGGGATTGGACCAAGCAGCTGTGACGCGGACCTGTAATCCCTGGGCGCAGGAGGGTACGATGGACCAACAGAACCGATTGCACCCACCTAGTTTTGCACCACAACACGTGACGCCAGGCATATCGTGCGCATGACAGATGGATCGCTCTGTCACATCACGAACCATGTCGCAACAAATTCGATCTGTTGCGCAACGACGTCCGCTCGTACCATTCGACATCGTTTGCAGCAAAGTGGACTGTCCACAAGGCTTCCATTGCTGCGTTTACCATTGGGTCAACGCTACGGGCGTTTGTGCCGGCAATGGTACGATGAACGACGGACGTGGATAACCGAATAGGACGACATTGTTATAACCGACGACTTCCGATTCTGCCTGCACCAAGACGACGGTCGGATTAAAGTTTGGAGACGGCGGTGAGAGACTGTTGAACTGTTGCCTTATGCATTGACATACAGGTCCTGCACGAGGTATTATGGTTTGGGATGGCACTAGATTCAACTCCCGCACCCCCTAGTATGTGTTGCTGGTACGCTAACCAGTGAGCGTTACATCTCTGAAGTGTTGGAGCCTGTCGTCGTCCCATACCTGCGGAGGTTCCCGGCAGCCCCATTGCAACAGGATAATGAGCGACCACGCAATGTTCAAGACTTTTTCCTCGCTTCACAAAGTGCTGCATTTTAAATCATGTGACACTTGTACAACGTATTACCTCTCAAGTCAGTCTTGCTGTGATATCTCCGGGCTTCGTGGCGTTTCTTTTCGAATGGCCAGATGTGTATTTATTCTTTATTAAAATAAGTCATTAAAATAGCGCTATATCTGTTTTTCAGTCCAATAGCACGTTTCATCTAATCTATATTAGAATGTTAATAATAATAATAATAATAATAATAACAGTCACAAAGATTTATAGTCAGTTACTTTGGTTCAGAAAGGTGTCTATTATTCAGGAACACCCATTTTAAACAACATGCCAACAGCCCCAACAGAACTATTGATACAATTCGCATTAAGAGGAGCCTAAAGGATTTTTTGGTGGCCATTTGCTGTGCTTCGGTCATGAATTTCTTAGCAGAAACGAGTGAAGTGCACGTATCACAAATACTATCAAATAAAGCGATCATTAGCACAATATGACTTCTGCACAAATTCAGTGGAGTAATCCAACTGTCGGAAATTAAGTATTGTGAATTGATTTTTGTATTTGATGATGCGTGACTACAATAGCATAAGGATTATTACATACACCTGAGTGCATTGAACATTTTCATGATTTATGACAAGTTATTTATTACTCTTTTAAATACAAATATGGTAAAGAAGTGTTTGACTTATTCCACAACCATGAGGATCATTTCACTTGCAAACACTGGAAGGTACATTAGGACATTTGTTGTTCATTGTGTTTGTTATCTATTCTTGTTTTCCTCATATATTCTACATCTTGGAGCATCTCCTGACTATGGGTGTACTGGAATGGAAAATATATCTCAACTAAATAAGTTTAAGAAATAATGACGACGAGGTACTGTTCGAGGCGGGAAGTCACCTTAACGGCTACAAGTAAGACTTGTACAACAAATACCTCCGCCAAGTCTTCTATCGTAGGAAAAAGACTGTGGCATTGAAGGGAGAGTATACAGAAGACGTTTAACAGCATCACCAGTTTTCATTGTTGGAGATTGATGTTTTAGGGGTGATGATTAAAACTACGATGGGCTGTCAATAAGTAATGCAACCCTTTTTTCTAGGAGCGGGTTGGTTTTATTCACGATTCCCACGTTGTTGTTGTTGTTGTTGTGGTCTTCAGTCCTGAGACTGGTTTGATGCAGCTCTCCGTGCTACTCAATCCTGTGCAAGCTTCTTCATCTCCCAGTACTTACTGCAACCTACATCCTTCTGAATCTGCTTAGTGTATTCATCTCTTGGTCTCCCTCTACGATTTTTACCCTCCACGCTGCCCTCCAATGCTAAATTTGTGATCCCTTGATGCCTCAGAACATGTCCTACCAACCGATCCCTTCTTCTAGTCAAGTTGTGCCACAAACTCCTCTTCTCCTCAATTCTATTCGATACCTCCTCGTTAGTTATGTGATCTACCCATCTAATCTTCAGCATTCTTCTGTAGCACCACATTTCGAAAGCTTCTATTCTCTTCTTGCCTAAGCTATTTATCATCCATGTTTCACTTCCATACATGGCTACACTCCATACAAATACTTTCAGAAACGACTTCCTGACACTTAAATCTAAACTCGTTGTTAACAAATTTCACTTCTTCAGAAACGCTTTCCTTGCCATTGCCAGTCTACATTTTATATCCTCTCTACTTCGACTATCATCGGTTATTTTGCCCCCCAAATAGCAAAACTCCTTTACTACTTTAAGTGTCTCATTTCCTAATCTAATTTCCTCAGCATCACCCGACTTAATGCGACTACATTCCATTATCTTCGTTTTGCTTTTGTTGATGTTCATTTTATATCCTCCTTTCAAGACACTGTCCATTCCGTTCAACTGCTCTTCCAAGTTCTTTGCTGTCTCTGACAGAATTACAATGTCATCGGCGAACCTCAAAGTTTTTATTTCTTCTCCATGGATTTTAATACCTACTCCGAACTTTTCTTTTGTTTCCTTTACTGCTTGCTCAATATACAGATTGAACAACATCGGGGAGAGGCTACAGCACTGTCTAACTCCCTTCCCAACCACTGCTTCCCTTTCATGTCCCTCGACTCTTATAACTGCCATCTGGTTTCTGTTCAAATTGTAAATAGCCTTTCGCTCCCTGTATTTTACCCCTGCCACCTTCAGAATGTGGAAGAGAGTATTCCAGTCAACATTGTCAAAAGCTTTCTCTAAGTCTAAAAATGCTAGAAACGTAGGTTTGCCTTTCCTTAATCTTTCTTCTAAGATAAGTCGTAAGGTCAGTATTGCCTCACGTGTTCCAACATTTCTACGGAATCCAAACTGATCTTCCCCGAGGTCGGCTTCTACCAGTTTTTCCATTCGTCTGTAAAGAATTCGCGTTAGTATTTTGCAGCTGTGACTTATTAATCTGATAGTTCGGTAATTTTTACATCTGTCAACACCTGCTTTCTTTGGGATTGGAATTAGTATATTCTTCTTGAAGTCTGACGGTATTTCGCCTGTCTCATACATCTTCCTCACCAGATGTCAGAGTTTTGTCATGACTGGCTCTCCCAAGGCCGTCAGTAGTTCTAATGGAATGTTGTCTACTCCCGGGGCCTTGTTTCGACTCAGGTCTTACAGTGCTCTGTCAAACTCTTCACGCAGTATCGTATCTCCCATTTCATCTCGATCTACATCCTCTTCCATTTCCATAATATTGTCCTCAAGTACATCGTCCTTGTATAGACCCTCTATATACTCCTTCCACCTTACTGCTTTCCCTTCGTTGCTTAGAACTGGGTTCCCATCTGAACTCTTGATATTCATACAAGTGGTTCTCTTTTCTCCAAAAGTCTCTTTGATTTTCCTATAGGCAGTATCTATCTTACCCCTAGTGAGATAAGCCTCTACATCCTTACATTTGTCCTCTAGCCATCCCTGCTTAGCCATTTTGCATTTCCTGTCGATCTTATTTTTGAGACATTTGTATTCCTTTTTGCCTGCTTCATTTACTTCGTTTTTATATTTTCCCCTTTCATCAATTAAATTCAGTATTTCTTCTGTTACCCAAGGATTTCTACTAGCCCTCGTCTTTTTACCTGCTTGATCGTCTGCTGCCTTCACTACTTCATCTCTCAGAGCTACCCATTCTTCTTCTACTGTATTTCTGTCCCCCATTCCTGTCAATTGTTCCATTATGCTCTCCCTGAAACTCTGCCCATACACCATATTATTCTCTACTCTTTTAGCTACAAAACCCCTTTTTGCCAATATTATCTCCAGTCAATGCGACGGCCTTACGCCACCTTACTGGGAGGGTCTGTTGTGCCACTCTATGGATTGCCCCTTGTTGTGACAATTTTCAACAAAAATTTTTCACGATCAGCCTCGCAACGCGCAAGCAATTCCACACAGGTGGTCCTTCGATGGTCTTTATAGTCTTCTGTTAGGCGACGACGAACCCAGCGGGTAACCATCTTTGAGTACCCCAACTGGTGGACGAATGTGTAAGCTCTACCAACAGAGACTTCCAGTTGTTCAGAGAGATGTTTGATTGTGATCTGTTGATCATCTCAAATGAGAGTGTGTGAGATTGCAGGGCACTCTCACTTCTAATTTGGTGTCATGCTGCTTCGCGTTATTAGGGAATATGATCCTTATTGCGATTTTGACTTCATACATCATAATGAAATGATGGACAGTAGTTAATGCTCTAGGGAAGGAATAACATTAAGCTTTACCTGCGTTCAAAGGAATAGGGTGCTGATTTAAACGACTGCAGTATAAGCGCACGGCGACGGTGGGCCGAGGGAAGTGCGCTTTTTCTGTGGAACTTAGGGGAGACATTTCCGGATGGTCGAGTTCCACAGTCTCATTGTGCAGGCACGTTGGTTGGCGCCAGTCGGGAGGCAGCCGCAGGTCGACTGACTAGCGCCGAGAAGTCGCCGCTGCAACGGTGAGTGCATTGTAGACCGGCAACAAAGCAGAGGATTGGCCCCTGTTAGGCAGGAAGCCGACAAAACAACTGTGAGCATTCTGCATATTTCCGTGGGACAGGCCCAGACGTCCAGACTCTGTTACAAAACACATTTGTGAAAGCACAAGGCTTTTAGCGAGTTTATGGCTGTTCTTTGGAAACTTTGTAATGGACGTAACAAGGGAGATAACAAGCTTTTTTGGAGGGATGTAGTTCAATCCTGGTCATGTTGTTAGCAAAAGACACAGCAAATACATGGGAAAGAGGCCATCTTTTTTCCCTTTCTCCCAATTAACTTTTCAAGTCTCTGATTGGTCAAATCGGTGTGTGCAAAACAAGGCCGCTCTTCCAGCATCGAATGCCGGGCTCCAGCTCTTGACAGGCATGTGCTAAAGTGGGGGAAGTCTAAGTTGTAAATGTGCTTTGCTACCTAGCTGATGAGGAAGCGGAGAGAAAGAGAAGAGAACTCATTCTTGTACTGGCGCTTCGCTAGTAAAGAAGTGCAGGTCTGTACCTAAATGGTGAGACTTGTGTCCTTTGCTAGTGTTCCACTTAGTACCTATGCCAGTCACCTGAACATCAGAGGTACGGTACTGCTTCTAGCATCACACACACAACGAGTGATGCATGGGTGTCCGTATTTGTCTTGAGTCGGCCGTCTAAACATTTGACATATTCTGTCACGCATAGTCGTGGCACGAAGTGAAATTGGTTTGGCAGACCACCAAATGGGTCCACCTGCACATTGGAATCCACCGGGCTTTCAGAGGCTCATAGGAAAGTACTTGCGTTCCAAATTAATCGAATGCAAGACTGCGTACTTGCATTTTTCGGGCGTGCACCATTAACAACAGATTGCGGCCGTCCATGACTTCAGTGGCTGAACACATTGTGGTGCGCCACCCTGACCAGCAGAAGGGTAAAGGTGTAGGGCTCCAATATATATTTCTCAGCACCCTGTTCTTTCGAACCATATCTTTCTTTTTGGAATGGTAGAATACAGATGCTTGATGGTGGCGTAGTTTTGTGTCATAACCCGGATTCATGTGTATGAAGTCAGATAAAGCGATTAGTGTTCCGGTTAGTGTCGTGTGTCGATCCCCAGCTGATCACTTAGTCCACCGTAGACCCTAAGTTATTGAAAGCATTTGTCAAATAAAAATGTTTGTGTGACGTTTCTTCAGTCATTTTTGTTGTCATTTTGTTAAGAATGAATAAATCTATTGTCATTTAGATCACAACTTCTCCCTGAGTTATGATTAACAGTACCTGGCCATTTTATTATTAATGTCTAGATCTGATACGTAAGTAGAAGGCTTTCAAGTATCCGCACATTCCATCATTGCCAGAGTCAGAGCTGTGTGTCACCGGCTAGAGATAGTATAGTTTGCACGACCTTGTTGAGATGATGACAGATGCCTCGCCCAACGGCTCGCCGTGATTTTGTTCCCTCCCAGGTCCCCTTAGACATTCTGCAAGCGCCTATGAGTATTTTTGATGCTCTGATTATCCGCCAAAAGAAACTCAATTGTTCTCTGCGTGGAACGCACCTTTGTTACAAACACTATTTTGAAGATTACATATACCGCCGCTACCAATCGGAACCTCACGAAACTGTAGAGGCTGAAACAGGAACATTCCACGACGTCCCACAAAAAAATTCCGCATTTTTTTCAACCGAAAAAGTATGTGGCTTTACTTATTGAATGATCTTCGTACATGAACAACCCCTCATGTGTGTAACGATGTCCCTACACAAGGCATACCCAGTGGGTGGCTGTTGAATGAATGACTGCTCTCGTCCGAACAGCCCACGGACTGCGCAAGGGCCACCTGTTCGCCGCTGGCAAAGCGGCGGCCGCGCTGAAGCCAGGCAGACTGGCGTGGCGGGCACTCCAATTACTCAGCTGGTCCGTGCTGTGCAGGGCTGAGCGCAATCTGCGCTGCTGACTCACCGCTCGCTCATTACTCTGCGGCGGCTTAGCGGGCGCATGCGCAGAAGCCGACCCGTCTCCGCTCGCTGTCGGCCGCGCCCTTTGATAGCGAGGAGGGGTGGGGGGAGGCCTAGGCAGGAGATCGAAACAGCGCTGCTGAAGTTTGTGCTGAAGAGGGTCGTCAACAGTTGCAAAGATCGTTTGTCACTGGGGAGAAAGGGAGTTGGCGCGATCGTCTAGATACTGACTTCTTCCCTCAGAAAAAACCACAGCGGCAATTTTCCCTTCACTTCAAACATAGGGATGGCTTATGTCGTTTTTGTGGTATTAACGTTCGATTCCACACTTGTTACAGGTTGCAGATATCGACAGCGGTCCGTAATAGATATCGCTGGACCCGCAAGGACCAACTGGAGCCACTCCGCGGCTTGTGACAAGTATCTAGCGAGCTCTCGTCCACTCTTGCTCGGGACGTCAACTAGGAATGTAGCATAGTCCTCAGCTGATAGGAAGCAACCTCTAACAAGGCGCTTAGTCAAGTATGGTATAAATAATGCCTCTCTACATATCCGTTTGTAATTATATGTATGCAGCATAAGAATACGCCTGTACCACAAGTTGAGTACAATATACATTATTGTTTACCAACGACTACTAATTATTTCAGTCGTTGCAGATACAAACTATGCAGCCAGCTCCTTACCAACTTCACTGCCAAGCCTGCAGTATACAGTTCTATTTAGCATTGGCCACCTGTCATCATAACAACTAACGACGAGAATCATAACAGTTTTATACTCCACGAATCTGTCCACGTAGAATTTAGAGAACATTTTATGCAAATACAACATGCTAGACAGAAGCGGTACATTCTTCCATAGGAAACTGCTGTTAACACTAGAACCACGGGACATTTTCTGTTCCTAAATCCCCGCAGCACTCACATTGCCCACATTGGCAGAACTTCCTGTTATCTTTGTGAACATACTGTAAGCTGTAATAACAAAAAATGTGCTTCTGAAATGAACGTAGAACTGAGTTGCTATTACTGATCTAAGAGTAAAATGTTATTCTGAGGCACAAATAAAACGTTACTGATCTCTCTGACCGTGCAAAATTGCTAGTATTCAAATGGTTCAAATGGCTCTGAGCACTATGGGACTTAACATCTGAGGTCATGAGTCCCATAGAACTATTTAAACCTAAGTAACCTAAGGACATCGCACACATCCATGCCCGAAGCAGGATACCGGTCGCGGTTCCAGACTGTAGTGCCTAGAACCATTCGGCCACCTCGGACGGATGCTAGTATTCAACTTGGAATACTTGGTAGGGGACTTTTTTTAGAGAAATTTCGCAGTTAACAGTCGAGGGGTGATTACTATACGAACATAAGTTAAAAATTAATTTGTGTTTAAATGGCATTTACTGTTTCACGACTCAGAGGTTATCCCCTAAAATGACTTCACCCTTTGGATCTTCATGACATCAAATATATAAATTAGTTAAAAATCACCTAAATTACAATTTGTGGGCTACCAATACGAGAATAAAACGCTAACAACTTCAGGACCTTGCCGATCCTTACGATTAGCAGAACCTGCAGCGCTTGTGCAGTTCATACTTGAGACAGCTACAGAGGCACGCGCCTGGTGTGGGTTAAAAAATGGTTCAAATGGATCTAACCACTTTGGGACTTAATGTCTGAGGTCATGAGTCCCCTACACATAAAACTACACTACTGGACATTAAAATTGCTACACCAAGAAGAAATTCAGATGATAAACGGGTATTCATTGCACAGATATATTATACTAGAACTGACATGTGATTACATTTTCACGCAATTTGGGTGCATAGATTCTGAGAAATCAGTACCGAGATCAACCATCTCTGGCCGTAATAACGGCCTTGATACGTCTGGGCATTGAGTCAAACAGAGCTTGGATGGCGTGTACAGGTACAGCTGCCCATGCAGCTTCAACACGATACCACAGTTCATCAAAAGTAGTGACTGACGAATTGTGACGAACCATTTGCTCGGCCACCATTGGCCAGACGTTTTCAATTGGTGAGAGATCTGGAGAATGTGCTGGCCAGGGCAGCAGTCGAACATTTTCTGTATTCAGAAAGGTCCGTACAGGACCTGCAACATGCGGTCGTGCAATATCCTGCTGAAATGTAGGGTTTCGCAGATATAGAATGAAGGATAGAGCCACGGGTCGTAACACGTCTTAAAATGTAACGTCCACTGTTAAAAGTGCCGTCAATGCGAACAAGAAGTGACCGAGACGTGTAACCAATGGCTCCCCATACCATCACGCAGAGTGATACGCCAGTATGGCGATGACGAATACACACTTCCAATGTGCGTTCAACGCGATGTCGCCAAACACGGATGCGACCATCATGATGCTGTAAACAGATCCTGGATTCATCCTAAAAAATGACGTTTTGCCATTCGTGCACCCAGGTTCGTCGTTGAGTACACCATCATAGGCGCTCCTGTCTGCGATGCAGCGTCAAGGGTAACCGAAACCATGGTCTCCGAGCTGATAGTCCATGCTGCTGCAAACGTCGTCGAACTGTTCGTGCAGATGGTTGTTGTCTTGCAAACGTCCCCATCTGTTGACTCATGGATCGAGACGTGGCTGCACCGGCGCCAACCTTGTGTGAATGCTCTGAAAATCTAATCATTTGCATGTCCGTTACAGCCATGCGGATAAGATGCCTGTCATCTCGACTACTAGTGATACGAGGTCGTTGGGATCCAGCGCGGCGTTCCGTATTACCCTCCTGAACTCACCCATCCCGTATTCTCCTAACAGTCATTGAATCTCGACCAACGCCAGCAGCGATGTCGTGATACGATAAACCGCAATCGCGATAGGCAACAATTCGACCTTTATCAAAGTCGGAAGCGTGATGGTACGCATTTTCTTCCTTACACGGGGCATCAAAACAACGTTTCACCAGGCAACGCCGGTCAACTGCTGTTTGTGAATGAGAAATCGGTTGGAAACTTTCCTCATTTCAGCACGTTGTATGTGTCGCCACCGACGTCAACCTTGTGTGAATGCTCTAAAAAGCTAATCAAAAAATGGTTCAAATGACTCTTAGCACTATGGGACTTAACATCTGAGGTCATCAGTCCCCTAGAACTTAGAACTGCCTAAACCTAAGGACATTACACACACCCATGTCCGAGGCAGGATTCGAACCTGCGACCGTTGCGGTCGCGCGGTTCCAGACTGAAGTGCCTAGAACCGCTCGGCCACTCCAGCCTGCAAAAGCTGATCATTTGCATATCATGGCATCTTCTTCCTGTCGGTTAAATTTCGCTTCTGTAGGACGTCATCTTCGTGGTGTAGCAATTTTAATGGTCAGCTGTGTACTTAAACCTAACTAAACTAAGGACATCACACACACCCATGCCCGAGGCAGGATTCGAAAGTGCGACCGTAGGAGGCGCGCGGCTTCTGAATGAAGCGCCTAGAACCGATCGGTCACAATGGCCGGCCCTGGAGTGGGAGTAAATTGATATAGCAGTAAGCGCATGCAAACTACAGTACAGTGTGTCGAGAAATCCTGAGAGATTACGTGAACTCTTGCATTATTTGCATTTACATTTTATATTTTTATTTGAGGCTGAATTCAATCTTTAGATAACAATACAATAGAAACTAAAACTGAATATTGAGATCTTTGAGACAGCGAGTCATGACAAAACTATTCCGCCTTGCATTCAAGATACGTGATACGGGCGAAATACCAACAGATTTCAAGAAGGCTGTAATAATTCCAACAAAGGAAGGCGCTAACTGACTTAAGTATTACCACACTATTGGTGTAATAAATCATGGCAGTAAAATACTGACACAATTTACCTACACAAGAATGGAAAAATCTGTAGAGGCCAACCTTAGAGAAGATCAGTTTTAGTTCCGGAGAAATATAGGAAGATGCGATGCAGTACTGACTCTACAACGTACCTTTCAACATAGGCTGACGGAAGTCAAATCTACGTTTATTGCAATTGTAGATGTACAGCAAGTTTTTCAGAATAACAATTGGACTACACTCCTTGAAATTCCGAAGATGCCATCGAGAAACTTGTACAGAAACCAGACTGCAGTTATAAGAATCGAAGGGCATGAAAAGGAAGAAGTAGTTGAGATGGTAGTGAGACGGTGTTGTGGTCTATCCCTCGTGTTAAGCCATCTGTAGAACTAGCTCGCAGTAAAGGAAACCAAGGAGAAATTTGGGCACGGAATCAAAGTCAGATAGTTGAAATAGGAACTATGTGGTTTTCCTGACGACATTTTAATTCTGGTAGATACGACGAAGGACATGGAATATCAGGTGAACGCAATCGAAGAGGTTACAAGATGAACACCCACAGAAGTAAAACAAGAGTAACTGAGTATAGTAGAATTTAATTAGGCGATTCTGAGGGAGTTACATTACAAATGAGATACTAAAATTTGTGGATGTGTTTTGCTGTTTGGGCATAAAATTGACTGACGCTTTCCGAGGTAGAGAGGATGTAGAATAGAAAGAAAGGAATCTATCGAAAAGAGAAAATTTTAATGTCGGATATAATTTTATATTTTAGGAACTCTTATTTGAAGTTTTATTGAGACTGTACCCCTGTGTGGAAGTGAAACGTAGGCGATAAACAGGTTGGACAACAGGGGAAGAGAAGCTTTTGAAATGTGGTGCTACAGAAGAATGCTGAAGATTAGACTGAAATATCGAAGACGTATCGAGGAGGTACTACGTCGAATTGAGGAAATTTGTGACACCCACACATTAATTAAAAGAAGGGATCGACTGATTGGTAAAATCCTGATACGTCAAGAAATTGTCATTTTGGTGCTGGACAAAAGTGTGGCAGGTACAAGTTATAGAGGCAGACTCGAAAACATTGATCAGATTCGAATTGATGCAGGTGGCAGCAATTACAGAGAAATGGAGACGCTTCCACAGGATAGACTCAAGTGAAAAACTGCATCAGACTAATCTTTGAACTGAAGACTACAGTACGAACAGCCAAAAGAATCTTTGTTTTTGAAACGAACGTTGAAACTGAAGTCATTCGTTATTTTTACTTTTTGTGATTGGAATGACTGGGCATAAATACAATTAAGAATAAAACACTGTTTTCTTATAATCATGAGTCCTTCATGAGAAAAATGCACTGCATAGGGTTACTTTCCTACATTTTACACACGCAGGTTCATACAGATGCCAATTGTCTTCTTATGTCATTCTGATGTCCTGCACTACTGTATACGTTTCTTAGTCGCTGGTTCATCTGCTCCACAAGCTTCATGCATTCAGATATGTAAAAGAGCATGGACCAGTTAATTTGTGTGAGTGATTTAATAGTAATCCAAGTGCTATTAACCTGCGCTTAGAACCGTATCTTTTGTCCTAATCATGAACCTATGCAGGATCCCCTCATGAATCGTCAGAAAACCGAGTATCCTGTTCAAATGAACTAGTGATTTATTTATGTTTGCCAAATGTGCAAGGATTATCAAGAGTTGAAATTAGTAAGAATGTTACTAAAGTGATCTCAGTTTACTGCAAAGTGTCGTTTTGAAAAATTCAGTGCATGACAGTGTAAATGACTATCTAAAATACCTGCTCCCAGGTGATGAAAAAGGCACACAAGTTAAACTTATTTGAAACATAATTGAGCCTTGTTTACTATCGGGAACGATTTTTTTAAGTTAATTGAGCACAGTGTTGAATAATTTGCCTTGAAAAAATAAAAACATAAACTATTTGAAGTGAAACTATGAATTAAATGTAGTTGAATTGAATTTTGCTCCTAAAATAATCATAGAGTTTGACTATTGATACAATATCAGTTTATGGGTCCCCACTATATTTTTCTGATATTGGAAGGATAACTATAATGTTATTGATACTAAGAAAATCTGATATATTTCTATAAATGTGAATATGAACAGTGTGATTTTGGTATTATTTATTTCAATTGTGGTATTTATATTTCATACTAAAATGTAGACTTTCACGGCCGGAAATATCATGTCCATTATAATTATCCGGGCTGTTATGCCGTGGTCGGTTGATGAATTCTGTGTCGATTCCCAACGTTTCGTCTCCGACTGCGGGAGACATCTTCAAGGGGGTCCGTAGCTCGATGGAAGGTCCAACACATCCACTGGCTCGCTACTGACTGCCGCTAAATTCCGTGTCCGCGCGTTCCCACGCCGCGGCGTGACGTCACGTGTTTTGAAAACGTCAGTGCAATTGGCCGCTGTCCGTCGCCGTCGATCGCCGTTGCCATCACCTAGTAGTGGACGGGTGGTAGACATCTTCTTTTGCACCGGCATCCATATACCGTTTAACTTCACGCCCTCCTCCTTTCGGTTGAAATTATTTGGATGTTTAGCGATTTCGATTGCCTCCCTGTAGAGCCTTTCGTAATATCCGCTTGTGGCCGCTAGTACTTGCGTCACCTCGAAACGAATATTGTGGTTCCCTGGCTGGAAAGCATGCTCCACAACAGTTGATCGTTCCGTTTCTCCTCTTCTACAATTTCCCTTGTGCTCTTCCAAACGTTTAGAAACAGTTCTTTTAGTGGTACCCACATAAACATCACCACAGCTGCATGGGATCCTATACACTCCAGCTTTTTCCAATAGTTTGCGAGCGTCCTTGGCAGGCTTAAGGTATTCCTTTATCTTCCTGGTGGGCTTGTAAATTACGGTAATATTCCGCTTCGTCAAGATCCTCCCTATTCTTTCCGTTACATTTTTAACAAACGGCAGCAAAACCTTAGATTTTGCAGTAGCCTGTACGTCAGTATGATTTCTGCGTGGCTGCCTCAACGAACGTTTTATTTCGGCGGACGAATATCCGTTCTTCATTAGTGCATTGTGGAGATGTTCCATCTCAGCGTCGAGGAACTCAGGTTCACAAACATTTCTAGCTCTGTCCGCTAACGTCTTGATAACACCCCGCTTCTGTTGTGGGTGGTGGTTCGAATCCCGGTGCAAATAACGTTCCGTGTGCGTGGGTTTGCGATATACTGAGTGGCCCAAACGTTGGGAATCGACACAGAATTCATCAACCGACCATGGCATAACAGCCCGGATAATTATTATGGACATTTATATTTCAGTTAAGTCGGAAGCCCCTCCTGGCCAATTTTATTTCTGCGTCTCTTGCACGAACATTTCAGTACTGATCTAAGTAACAATATTGAATGTAGCTCTTATTAGTGGGAGTTCGGTACGATGTTGCTATGATCACTAGTATGTGCATAATTGGTAATTACTACTACCCACAGCTCAGAGTGCCCTGTGTCCGTTAGTATCCTGTGTGCTATTAAAAGGGAATACTAATGAAAATAACTTCAATAACTCATATTCAGTTTTCTTAAACTTATATTTGACCGACGTCTGATTACAGACAATGCCTTTTGGCTTCTATTTTTCACGTGTTCACGTCATAATTCTTCGCTGAGACTTTGCAATAACTGTTTGATTCTGATAACTTTTCGCTGTAACTGCTGTGAAAAGAATCCATCTATTTTTCTAACCGTGTTTTGTTTTGTTATAAGGTTCGACAGTTTCTGGAGGACGTTCCGAGTCATACCCAGTATCAACACTTGTATGAAGCGTAGCGAGAACGAAAACATTTCTATTTTTCTTACTTTTTTAAACGGACAAATTTATATGTCCAAGATTCGTCACAGCAGTTTATCAAAGTGGAGCATTTGACAATATTACCGATATTAGCATCTATCTTTTCCAGTGGATCACTGTACCAACTACGGTTATACTATTTTCGATCAATTATCGGCCAGATGCAATGATGTATAAAAGTTATGTTTTTCATATCCTTCCGCTCCTAAGCAATAATGCCATGACAAAATTTTCCAAAAGGGTATTATTTCTGGTCGTCGTTCACACTTTCCCAGATATGGAGATCCAGTGAACAGTTGTTTGATACTTACGTGTGCTGCTAACAAAAATTTGATACCAAATTTATTTGGTTTGCTGATCATGTGCTGTGTTACTATGCATCTATCCTTAGTGGGACAAAGCCATGCGAAATTGCAGTGATTCTATCTGTCTCACGAAGAGAATCGCACCAGCTTGAATTTCCAAGCTACCTTTCGGCTTCTGTCAAAGCGAGCAGTTGTATAGAGGATGTTTGTTTTAACTTGAGACAACTAAATGTCTCGAAAGCGACGCATCGTACTTAAAAAAATCTTCTAGGTGAAAAGTCGCAGCACTGAAGTAAATTTCGAAAAGCAATATCACCCATTAGAAAACAAAGGTTTATACTTACATCGTAAATGAAATGTTGAATCAAATACTTCGGTTCTTAAGTGCAAAAAAAGTATACTTGATAGTTGCCGATTACAGCGCTATCCACCACGAATGGAAGACTTTTGTTTGAGTAAACCGTACATATTTTTTGGTGTAGAACCCGAATATGCGATAAAATGGGTTGTTCCCGTTTGAAAATACGAAGCTGACCTCGCCAACGCAGGAGGACCGACACACTTCTTGCCTCCTTTACTAATTTCAACTTTTCACCTAGAACAGCTTTTTGTCGTACGATGAGTCATGTTCTAGATATTTGGTTGTCTCCAGATAAAAGGAACACCATGCATATTTTGGCGCTGTGCCATCTGCGAAAGCTGCCAAGAATTAATGGCACTGTAAATTTTGATGTTTTCCTTTGAAAGTGTCCCGATGTCTGGTGTAAAGCATTTTGCTCTTTTAGTTCCACAGGTGCATTCAGGATATGATCAAAGCCGCCCTTTCTATTCTGTCCTTTTAGAATTTCGAATAGAGCAGAAAAAAAATCGTGAAGGTAACTAACATCTACATATTCCCTCTACTGTGCTACTCCACTGTGCTGAATGTCAGTCGTTCCTGAATGGTATGCTGGCTTCGACAGAGGAATTTGTCTCGGTGTTGTATAACTCCTACCGAGACATCCCAACTATTTTCTCTTGATTGATCACTGTCTGGAATATAATAACTCCTAGCTTCTACTTGGATTTTAGTTGTACTACTTCCTGACTCACCCCCTGAAACTGACTGCAGATCTAAATATTCCAATACTTCTTTGTATGACAGCTAATGAGCCATTTTCCTAGCTATATCATGAAATAAATGTAATTAAGCACTTGAGGTTTAGCGAGTTTAGAAATTTTGTCGATTAGACTAGTGTGTCGAAAGAAGGGATTAGAAGTACGCTCAGGGCTATTAAAAATATCTTACAAGTTGGTTTTAAGGAATTAAAAGAGGACATGAAATTTTACAGGGTTAAATTAAAATATAAGTTAGACACTGAACTTAAAGCACATAAAGATGCGTTAGAGACCAGTCTTGAAAAACCACGGAGATGAGATGACATTCCAGTTTGAATCTATTCTCAGTCTCCTGGACTCAAAGTTGAAGGCTGGCTTTAATGAGCTGAAACTAGATAGTAAGGAACTGCGAACTAAATTAGAATCAAAAATTTCTAAATTACAAAATCTTGAAACAAGTCATTTGATTCTAAGATCTGATCTTGATACACAAACTCAAGACTTCATAAGGGCGGCCAAAGTGGAATTAGCAAACCTATTATTGAGACAAATAGAGTAATGGTATCTGAACAATATCAGGAACAATCCTTGGAAGAATTCCTACATCGGACGAAGCAGTGGATAAACCTAAAGATGGGTGAGGTTAAGAACTAGAGCTTAAATAATGTTACAGTGTTTAAAATGAGTTAAGCAAAGATGGATGAACTAAAACTATATAACTTTACACAATATGATCTTGCAGGCGGTTTGCAACAGGTAACATTCCTAAGGTCTTTCCTAGGCGTATTGCATCTGGGACGGATGGAGAATCGCAAAATTAGCTTTTTCATAGGTTATCTGCGTGGTGATGCCACCCAATGGGGCTTCATGAATCATGAAAATTATAGGATCTTTGACGTGTTCCAGGTATCCTTCAACAACTGTTTTCGTCCAAATGTGCCCATACCAGGTTGAGGCTCGAGATATTAGGACCAGGAGAATACAGAAACAAATATGGAGGCTTGTGACCTTATTTTGAAATATATATGAATTTGTCAAAGTATATGAATGATCTTCTGAGGTCAAGGCACTTAGTTTGTATATTGGTGAGTTTTTTAGCCTGTAGAAATAAAAGGTAATTAGTTGGGGTTTATAGTGACGTTCAAGGGTTACTAGAACATATTGATCAGTTAGATGGTCTGGAGAAGGGTAGTTCGAAAGGAATTCCATTGAGGCAAGAATATACCAGAACGGATTTTCATGGGAATCTGGGGAGAGGAACCAATGCCCAGGCAGAGAGCATGTTATTAATTATCACCTGACAGAGGACCTACCCAACTATATGTGGAGTGGCTGGAAATAATAATAATAACAATAATAGGGCAGTACATCGAAAACATCGTTGTCCCTTGGGAAATCAAAGTACTGTCAGCAATAAGTTGGAGGTTGTTGAATTTGAGAGAAATATGCGAAACTAGAGGTAGTCATAGGGAGGGCACCTACTCTCAGCCAAGATACAGAGAGCGACCAAGATTTTAGAATGTAAAATGCTCTGGTATTTTGGTAACATAAAAGAGTGGTTGTTGGGCAAACTGCGTGAGAGGACGAGGTTGCTGGATAATGATATCCGTCTGATAAGTGAGACTATTTTTAGGATTGGGTTGGGTTGTTTGGGGGAAGAGACCAAACTGTGAGGTCATCAGTCTCATGGGGTTAGGCAAGGACGGGGAAGGAAGTCGGCCACGCCCTTTTAACGGAACCATCCCGGCATTTGCCTGGAGCGATTTAGGGAAATCACGGAAAACCTAAATCGGGATGACCGGACGCGGGATTGAACCATCGTCCTCCCAAATGGGAGTCCAGTGTGCTAACCACTGCGCCAGACTATTTTTATGAAAAGTTAAAAGATAAGAGTGAGGTGAGTGTATTGCCACTGGTGGGGGTGAGAATTTGTAGGAGACAGCTTCAAGAAAAGAAGAGGTAGTGTTGGGACAGCTAACAAGTACACTCATTATAGATGGAGTAGTTAATGGTTCATGACTTTTTAATAACATGGAATCGTTTAATCCCAGTAGTAATGGGATAGATTGATTAGATAAATACAGGGTACAAATGAATTTCTACCAAGCCCTGCTGAAGGGTCAGGTAGATGGTGAAGAATTCAAGGCAAAATTAGAAGGGAAGAATGGGGAAATCTGCTGTCAAGTGTGATGGATAAATGGTTTTAATGACAGTGAACAGGGAGACCTGTTAGAAAGGGCAGAGATCAAGAATGATAGACCTCTGAGCACTATGGGACTCAACTGCTGAGGTCATTAGTCCCCTAGAACTTAGAACTAGTTAAACCTAACTAACCTAAGGACATCACAAACATCCATGCCCGAGGCAGGATTCGAACCTGCGACCGTAGCGATCCTGCGGTTCCAGACTGCAGCGCCTTTAACCGCACGGCCACTTCGGCCGGCTAATGATAGACCTGTTGGAGTATCAGTTGAGGAGGTATGTATGAAAACAGATGCATCAACAAGAGATAGAGGTGTGGGAGGGACTAAAGAAAGAAGATAGAGGAGTGGGGGGGGGGGGGACTTAAGAAAGAATTCTGGAGTCATAATGAAATGTTTTCAGACAAGTTGTGTTATACAAAGGACTTTGGATGTTAGTTATCAGTGAAACACCATGAGCCATATTTTATTTGGCCATATAAGATTGCCTTAGTGAGGAAGAAATTGATAATACAGGCAATCGAATGTATGATAAAATGAGGAGTAACTGAACTCTCCACTAGTTATTACAACAGCCCCATAGTGGCAGTGATAAAAGCTAATGGAACAATATGATTAGTACTGGATGCTAGAATTGTTAATAAAACATATGTAACAGGAAGAACCTGACTCTTACTGATTGATGATATCCTGGTAGGGTCACCACTTTTATATTTTTCAGGAGTAGGTGTTGGATCAACTGACTGGCCCGAGGAATCCTGAGAGCTTCAAGATCTAGTCACTGACACAGGGAGAAACAACAGGAAAAAGTAGCTTTAACCAAAATCTCTATTAGTATTGTGATTATAGTAATCGTTAATAAACTCTGACTTGGGTCAGTGTTATCTTGCTACTCAGAAGAAGTCGAGGGGAAAAAGTTGTAACAATGATAGTCGGCGAAAATTTAACCCAAGTCAGGTAGTAGTTTCACTGCCACTGAGCACATAAATTGTCACTTCCTTGTAATGACTTTAAATCATAAATAAGCGAGAATCGCTCAGATGGAACTTCCATGATGCTCACTCCGTCAACGCAGTGTACCAATCATGTCACAATTTGTAGCTATAAGATAATGTGTATTATTCAGTTGAATAGAAGTATAGCTACAATCGTGTACCTAACTAGAATACTGTCATGTTAATTACTCAGAGGCGATATCCATTAGATCTCACTACACGGTGAGTAGACAGCAGTTCATCTGACCATACCAAATGACTGCCCGAATGGCTCGTTACCCTGAGTAACACCTGTGCCCTTTCTCCCTCTGCGCGTTTCTCTGCTGTGTCCGCTGCTACAGGCGTCTTCCTACAGTTTGCCGAGCCACACCCGGAAGCAGACTGATCCTTCCTTGTTGCTGAACGCATTCCGGGCCACGTGCTCTCTTTTCACTGCAGCCGCCTTTCTGGCGTCGTCACCTTTGTCCCCGAGGAGGGGACGCACGCGTAAATCACGACAGATAAGACCACTCACAGCCTACGTAGACGCAGGCATGCGGACGCCTATAGCACGTGGCTTTCTTTGATAACACTGACATCTATAGAAGTGTGCACGTAAGAAGGCGGATGGTCGGACGATGCGTAGTGGCAGAGAGTAGCGTACCGCTTGACGTTCCAGCCAATAGCGCCATTGGTTCACATCTGTCTGGGGCAGCGTGTAGAACATGGAGCGTTGATTTTCCTGTTTGAGCATGTATGGTGAACGTATTTATCCACTGTCTACCTACATATCTACATCCATACTCCAAGCCACCTTCAGGTGCGTGAGGAGGTTACCACGTACCGCTATTAGTCATTTCCTTTCCTGTTCCACCCGGAAACAGAGCGAGAGAAAAACAACTATCTGTATGCCCTAATCACTCTGATCTTATCTTCATGGTTCTTACGCGAAATGTACCTTGGCGGCCATAGAATCGTTCTGCAGTCAGCCTCAAATGCCGGTTTTCTAAATTTTCTCAGTAATGCTCATCAGATGATTACCATTTGAATTCCCAGTGCAATCTGTAACACTTTCGTGTTGTTAGATGACGATGATGAAGTCCCATACTCCTTGACAGAGCATAGGGGACGATGCGGTAGCCCCGCACCACCGTAGTAGTCAAGGTCCTAGTGGAGGTGGTTTGCCATTGCCTTCCTCCGACCGTAATGGGATGTTGTTCGAACAAACTAGTAACAAACCCAGCAGCTCGCGTCTGAATTATTTCGACGTCTATCTTGAATCAAACCTGGTGCGGATCCCAAACACTGGAAGTAATACTCAGCAATGGGTCGCCCTAGTGTCCCATATGCCGTCTCTTTTGCAGATGAATCACACTTCCCTAAAATCCTCCCAAGAAACCGAAGTCGACCATCCACCTTGCCTACTACAATCCTTACATGCTCATTCCATTCCATACTGTTTTGGAACGTAATGCCTGGACATTTAATCGTCGTGACTGTGTCAAGCAGCATACTACTAATACTGTGTTCGAGCATTATGGATTTTGTTTTTCCTACTCATCTGCATTAACTTTTATTTTTCTAAATTTAGAGCTAGCCGTCATGCATCACACCAGCTAAAAATTTTTTCTAAGTCGTCTTGTACTGTCCTACAGCCACTCAACGACGATATATTCCCACACACCACAACATTATAAGCGAACAGCCGCAGATTACTGCTTACCCTGTCCGACAGATCATTTTTATTTATAGAAAATAACAGCGATCCTTCCACGCTTCTCTGGGGCACACCTAGTGAGTGCGACGCCGCCACAGTCAGCTGCTGCCCTGTCAGCAGTCAATGTCGTCTTTCACAGTACTTTTGTGAGTCGCTGTCGGTGAGGTCAGCAGAAACTCAGCAGATTACTCGAAGGCGTCATTGCACAGACAACCCTCATGATGTTTGACGAGTACACTATTGACGAGGGACAAATGGCTCTGAGCACTACGGGACTTAACATCTGAGGTCATCAGTCTCCTGACGAGGGACAGTCAGGGCTGCTAGTACCACTTGTGCTTGTACTTTATAGCAATTATTTCACTGAAATATAAACTAAAGCTAGACAGCAACATTTAGTATGTTTAGTAGAATAAATCGGCACGTATCGTGGTGGGTGTGATGCATTGCCCCATGGCTTGGCTTCGAGGAGTAGTCTCCCCAGTTAAGTGTTGAGCTCACTGGTTCTCGCCAGCCTAGACGAGAGGCTATAGCGTGAGCAGGCTTCGTTCTGTGTGACCCATAGGTTGCCACCAGGTCGCTCTCACTGGATGTGGGCGCGTACTCACCTCAAAAGACGTACTGAAAGCATTGTTGATGATAAAACATTTTGTCTCAGCTGCCGACATCTTGGTGACTGGACAGTGACTTCCACATTCACATTTAGAACGTAAAACCTCTGGGTAGGAACATCCAGGCCACGTTGACAAACAGAAGGACTGTTTCCCACCCATTCCTCGAGTCCCATAATCCAGAATACAAAAATGGACAAATGGTCCAAGCATAAACTCACCCCTATTCAACAACTATCTTAGGTGAACAGGCACTATGGCCCGAATGCGAACCACCACCAGTGTAAGAAAAATTTATATAATGAACAACAAAACGGGAAAAGCAAGGTTAGAAGACAGGGGCTGTTCCTCAAGGATCTGGTCGAGCATAATGGAAGCCACTGGAAATACGAATGTGGAAACTCTGAAGAGCTCGAAGTCGAGTGAACTAAATGTCATCAGATGGCACACAATCAAGTGGACGCATTCAGAAAGGAAATACTACAATCCCTACATGAAAACGAATATTCAATGAAAAATTTTATCCAAGTAACTGTACATTTTCATACGGAAGGAATACGTGCTCGTGTACAGACTAGCGACTCGATTTCAAGATGAAAATTGGATTCACTTGTCACCAAGAATCCTTGAAACGTTTAAGCCAAACCACCACACGTAATAGGATACACAACGGTTTCGAGAAACTCTGAAGACCTACCAGATAACAAGAAAAAAATACAAACACTGTTTGAATCACTGACACAATTTATTATTACTTTTTATTTTATTTTGTTAACCCATTTCGAAATGGTACGAAGATCATTCACGGCTCATAAACTAGTACTGCAAAACACAGTTTGTCAACCAGGTGATCTTGTAACAGTAAACTGTTTCATCAGGTCGAAATGAATTACGCAGTAGCAATAATAGTAATAAAAGAGGTAGTTAGTCGATCAGAATGTGATTTTAAATTACAGATATCATTATTGAATAAATGCATACAGTATGTATACTACACATATACAACTACGACAGCTGTTGTCCCTAAAACCATTTACAAAGGCGTAGTTTAAATTAAATAGGCACGCCTCAACACGTGTACATGTCAGGTGAACCATACACCTGCTGTGCATACATGCACACACACGAGTCAGGTAAATCTTAAGTCAACAGACACACTGTAGCATTACTTGGAGTAGTTCTGAGAAGCCAAGTTTATCATAAACGTAGAAACACTCGTTATGAATTGTAAAGTATTGTTGAAGACAAGTTGAGCGTATATAGATGTCACTCACCGATATCCATCGGACTGAAGAACGAGAGCCGTCGTTCACACATATTTCCAGCATACCACTTCTGGACGATTGGAGAGCAGTTGCACAGATTTAAACACAGTCATCTAACGTTTTGGAGGATAACGGTTCTCCATATCACTCTGTTTGACTATCCAGATTTACGTTTTCCATGGATTCCCAAAAGAGCTTAAGGCAAATGTGATGGTTCCTACGAAAAGGGCACTGCTGATGTACTTCCCAATCCGGAATGTTGCTCCGTCTCTAATGAAGACATCGTCGCCAAGGCGTTAATACCTGACCTTTTTTCATTTTTAGTTTATTGTTTTAGGGGTTCCTCCAGTCTTTAGCAGTTCCCCTGTATTCCTATTCGTCAACTTTCACGATCAAAGCAGTCTTCCTCTTTCAGATCTCTCTTCCTCTTCATTCCAATTACTCCCGCTCTCGGTCGTCCATGGTTCCTCCTTCGTGGCGGTGACCATTCCAGGATTGCTTTGGCCCTCATACTTGCTGCATATTCCGTACGTTCCCATACCACTGACGACCTCTATTCTCATATCCTTGTACCATATCTCCTATCTCCATAATTTTCCCATTTCTTCTCCACTCTGCTCTGGATATCCTGGCTGCCACAGCGTCCATCCTTCTGCACCGTATGTTAGTATACTTCCCACTAATGTTTTCAGAATCCTCTTCTTTGTTTTTGATATTGCCCAGCTCCACAGAACTCCATTTAACATTTTAATTGCTTCTCTTGACTGCTGGATCCTGCGTCTCACATCTGCTCCACAGCTTCTTGAGGAATGGATAATCGATCCTAAGTATTTTACACTTTTAATACTCCCTTGTAACACTACTATATCGCTTCCATGTCCTCTCACTACTAGGTATTCTGTTTCCTTATATTTATTCTAAGCCTGCCTGTTCACACTTTTTTATTTCTACTTCTTAATTTTCAGGATTCCATAATTTTTCAGTTCCTTCAAGGAAGCACAGCCTGTTTGTTGCGAATAAGTTTCAATTTTACTTTTAACTGTGAATTGTCTCTAGTCTTAATCGCGATCGTGATATTCTTTGCGATTAACTTGGCATGGTCATGGCTCACTTTGGTAGATTATTGAAATCTACCAAAGTGAGCCATGACCATGCCAAGTTATGCACTTGACGTTATGCACTCGATGCACTTGAATTTGACTTGGAGACGTCATGTCATTTCTTATCTACATACACACTGCTAATTAACTGAACAGACGCACCATAGATACACTCACTCGGTTTGTCTGCACAGTCAACAGGTACGCAGGTACGTTTAGTGGCTTCGCGTATTTACCACGGAAACTTTGCATGTAAACAGATATACCGGTACAATTTCACCATCCGGAAGCTCTGATCTAAAGGAACAGGCACGTCCACGCAGGACACCCTGTCATCTCTGCGTGAACATGGGTATTTATTTCTACGAAGTCTGACAATAAGGTAGTCAGATTTTTCCCAATCTAGGGTTGCAACCCTGGTGCCTGCTACCGTCAGCAGTGTGGCATCTTCCTGGTCTTTCCCCACCACATCCACAACTGGCGTGCACCTACAATGTTTTAGTCAGAAGTAACTGCTTGAAGAGTGAAGTACTGTGTTTGCTTCACATCATTACAATGAAATCTCGAAATGTTGCGTAGTGGTATGCCATCTCTTTCTGTGTGACCCTCGGTAAGAATGCCACAGTAACATGTAGAAACCTTCGTCAGGCTTTTGGGAACGAGCGTTATCACTGGCACAACTGTTTCGTTGGTACAAATTGTTTTTGAAGGTAGGAACAATGTCGAAGATCATCATCGCAGTGGACGACCATCAATAGCAAGAGAAGATGACAACACAGATAGAGTGAGTGAACTTGTGCGAGATGATCGAAGGTGAACGCTGAATATGATTGCAAAAGAATTGAACATTAATTAAGAAACTGTTCATCTACATCTACATACATACTCCGCTATCCACCATACGGTACGTGGCGGAGGGTACCTCGTACCACAACTAGCATCTTCTCTCCCTGTTCCATTCCCAAACAGAACGAGGGAAAAATGACTGCCTATATGCCTCTGTACGAGCCCTAATCTCTCTTATCTTATCTTTGTGGTCTTTCCGCGAAATATAAGTTGGCGGCAGTAAAATTGTACTGTAGTCTGCCTCAAATGCCGGTTCTCTAAATTTCCTCAGTAGCGATTCACGACAAAAACGTCTCCTTTCCTCCAGAGACTCCCACCCGAGTTCCTGAAGCATTTCCGTAACACTCGCGTGATGATCAAACCTGCCAGTAACAAATCTAACAGCCCGCCTCTGAATTGCTTCTATGACCTCCTTCAATCCGACCTGATAGGGATCCCAAACGCTCGAGCAGTACTCAAGAATAGGTCGTATTAGTGTTTTATAAGCGGTCTCCTTTACGGTCTCCTTCCCAAAATTCTACCAATGAACCGAAGACGACTATCCGCCTTCCCCACAACTACCATTACATGCTTGTCCCACTTCACATCGCTCTGCTATGTTACGCCCAAATATTTAATCGACGTGACTGTGTCAAGCGCTACACTACTAATGGAGTACTCAAACATTACGGGATTCTTTACCCTATTCATCTGTATTAATTTACATTTATCTGTATTTAGAGTTGGCTGCCATTCTTTACACCATTCACAAATCCTGTCCAAGTCATCTTGTATCACTCAACGACGACAACTTCCCGTACACCACAGCATCATCAGCAAACAGCCGCACATTGCTATCCACATTACCCAAAAGATCATTTATGTAGATAGAAAACAACAGCAGACCTACCACACTTCCCTGGGGCACTCCAGATGATACCCTCACCTCCGATGAACACTCACCATCGAGGACAACATACTGGGTTCTATTACTTAAGAAGTCTTCGAGCCACTCACATACTTGGGAACGAATCCCTTATGCTCGTACCTTAGTTAGGCGTCTGCAGTGGGGCACCGAGTCAAACGCTTTCCGGAAGTCAAGGAATATGGCATCCGTCTGATACCCTTCATCCATGGTTCGCAAGATATCATGTGAAAGAAGGGCGAGTTGCGTTTCGCAGCAGCGATGCTTTCTAAAGCCGTGGTGATGCGTGGACAGCAGCTTCTCCGTCTCAAGGAAATTAATTATATTCGAACTGAGAATATGTTCGAGAATCCTGCAACAAACCGATGTTACGGATATTGGTCTGTAATTTTGAGGATCCGTCCTTCTACCCTTCTTATGTACAGGCGTCACCTGTGCTTTTTTCCAGTCGCTCGGGACTTTACGTTGGGCAAGAGATTCGCGATAAATGCAAGCTAAGTAAGGAGCCAATGTAATGGAGTACTCTCTGTAAAACCGAATTGAAATCCCATCAGGACTTTGTGATTTATTTATTTTCAACCCATTAAGCTGCTTCACAACCCCAGGGATGTCTATCACTATGTCCTCCATACGGGAATCTGTACGAGACTCAAACGGTGGTATGTTTGTACGACCCTCCTGCGTGAAAGGTTTCTCCAATGCTAAATTTAAAATTTCAGCTTTTATTTTGCTGTCTTCCGTTGCCAGACCAGACTGATCAGTGGGTGACTGGATGGAAGCCTTCGACCCGCTTACCGATTTTACGTAAGATCAGAATTTCCTTGGGTTTTCAGTAAGATCTTTTGCTAAGATATGACGGTGGTAGCGGCTGTATGCTTCCCGCATCGCTCTTTTTACAGCAGCACGAATCTTTACTAACTTTTGCCTGCCCGCATTCTCTCGATCTTTCTTGTACCGCGAGTGCAACTGTCTTTGCATCCTGAGCATTCTCCGAATTGCGCTGTTAAACCACGGTGGGTCTTTTCCTTCCGTAACCCACTTTTTCGGCACATACTTCTCCAATGCGTGATTAACTATGTGCTTAAAATTTTCCCATAATTCTTTCACGTTCATCGTACCGGAAGTAAATGAAGTTGATTCATTTACTAAGTGGGATGCTAACAACTGCTCGCCTGATATTGAGCGAAAATCTGGAAATGAGATAGCTTTGTGCCAAAATTGTTCTCAAAAATCTCTTACAGCAACAAGATCATCAGAGGACTGTAGCTGCTGATCTGTTGAAACAAGTGACATTGAACACAGAATTACTAAAACGAGTTGTCAACGGTGATGAAAGCTGTGTCTTCCAGTGTTATCCCGTGGGAGGGGGGGGGGGCAGAGGGGGGGGCAGAGATGGGGAGGAAGGGGGATGGATGGTGAGGGGGAGGGAGATAGGTGGAGTGGAGGGGGAGATGGGGGAGGGAGGGGGCGAGGTGGAGAGAGGGGGAGCGGTGGGAGGGAGGGGGAGGGGGGAAAGGGGGCAAGGAGGAAGAGGGGGCAAGGAGGGAGAGGGGGCAAGGAGGGAGAGAGGAAAGGAGGGAGAGGGGGAAGGAGGGAGAGGGGGCAGGAGAGGGATGAAGGAGGGAGAGGAGGGAGGGGTCGAGAGGGGGAGGGAGATTGAGTGAGAGAGGGGGAGGGAGGGGGAGGGAACGAGAGTTTGCAATGGTATTTGAAAGAATTTCTAAGACTAAAGAAAGCACGCAAGTCGAAGTCAAAGGCGAAATTTGTGTATTTCTTTCATTCCATGGGCATTGTGCACACAGAGTGGTTACCTGCAGTCTAAACAATAAAACAGTACTTCTACTGAAGGATCCGTCGTGTGCATACACACATCATTAAGAACTGGATCCTACATCACGATAATGCACCATCCCATACCGCATTGTGTTTGGGCTGTGTTTGTTGTCAAATTCAATTGGATTGCTACCACAGCGTCCTTTTTCAGCCGATATGGCCCATTGTGATTCTTTATTTTTTTTCCCAAAAATAATTTCAGCCATTAAAGGACTCTCCATTTGCAACAGTACATGACATCCAAACAGCTGTAACAAGTCCTTTTTCCGGGCATATCACAAGATGACTTCCAGAGATGCTACCAGCAATAGGAAAGCCGTTAGAGCCAGTGTGTGCAGACATAATGGGGCTACTTTGAAGGCAATACCAACGCAGTTGATTAAAAATTCAGTAAATGTTTTATAATAACCAGTCTCATTACTTTATTGTAGTACTTCGTATTTGTTTATTTATCGTTGATATACTCATGTGCCAAATACCTATAAATTATTGCAGACCGTAGCTTTTCATGGTTTCAGTAGTATTGTTCCTTAATTTTATTGAATACCGATTTCCAACGAAAAATTTCCCAGCTATTCCCATAATGACTATTATAACACCAATTATTAACACAATTTAACGAGGTGCTAGCTTACCTATCTGGTTAAGATCTCGGTCTTTTCGTTTTATTTCATCCTAGGGTACACATGACGACATACATTAACAATAGTAGCAACGCGGGATAGCCCCGGGGTCTAGGGCGCCTTGTCACAGTAGGCGCAGCTTCCCCCATAGGATGTTCGAGTTAAATGAATGAATTAACAATAGTAGTAATTATAACTGTTTTTGTCTTCTGGATAACGAGTGTTTATGGAAGCAAGAAGACCTTTACCAGGCTTAACAATCCAGATCTCGTTGTTGCAACGTTTTCTTACAAGTTTATTATGGTGCTACACCTGCTTTTCGCTGTAGGTGCTCCACTTTATGCTGTCATCAGCGCCAGCCATACATCCTCTGGTGTGGAGGTTGTGTCCACGACTCTAGGATGGACACCTTTCACCTTGGTGGGTGTCCAGTCAGGCGTCTCCTCTTGTCTGCTGGCCGCTTTTCTGAAGTATATTGTGGAAGACAACCTCCCCAACGTGTCATCGCACCTCATCATCATTTTCTTTTGGCCTTTGTCCCACTTTAACGCGGGGTTGGCCTAGTTTCAACGGATTTGGCGATGTTAGTGTCAGAGGGTGGCTTGATGCCCTTCCTGTCTCCACCCCATACTCCCCGGGACAGAAGTAGTGTACCCCATCCAGCCAGAGTGGTCCAGCGGTTCTAGGCGCTACAGTCCGGAACCGCATGGATGTGTGTGATGTCCTTAGGTTAGTTAGGTTTAAGTAGTTCTAAGTTCTAGGGGACTAATGACCTCAGAAGTTAAGTACCGTAGTGCTCAAAGCCATTTGAACCATTTGAAGTGTACCCCAGCTGTCTGTATGTAGTGGAAGCCATGAAATATTGCGAACGTTTTCAAATGTCTGTGAGTCTTGTAACTGAGGCAGGTCGTGGGGACTAGCCCAGTATTCACATGGTGGGATGTGAAGAACCGCCTAAAAACCACATCCGGCGGGCGGATTCGATCAGGGGCCGGCGCGCCTACCTGAGTCCAGGAATAGCGCATTAGCGCTCTCGGCTAACCTGGCGAGTGTCATCGAACCTCATGCAGTTCAAATCAAGTCTTCGCTGCGATTTTCTGTTAGGTTTATATTAATTTATATGATTTGTTCTTTATGGAAACTCAGAAATTATGGTCCCTTTGCCTTGAAGATAAATCTCGTACTCTCCAAATATTTCCCTGCAATTTTGTTTAACTTACCAACCTGTCGAGTGTCATCGAACCTCATGCAGTTCAAATCAAGTCTTCGCTGCGATTTTCTGTTAGGTTTATATTAATTTATATGATTTGTTCTTTATGGAAACTCAGAAATTATGGTCCCTTTGCCTTGAAGATAAATCTCGTACTCTCCAAATATTTCCCTGCAATTTTGTTTAACTTACGCTGTGTAATGCAGTACAGATATCTCCTGATTATCAAGGTTAATGTTGACCCAAGACTATACGATAACCCAAAACACGTGAAATAATAAGTACAAGCATTTTTACAGGAGCCTTCTATTTCCTCCTTTTTGCGAAACATCTCACATTTGAAAGCCCCCTGCAGTACTTAAGCGTTTCTTTCCACAAAAAAGCGGTTACAAACTGTCAGAGTTAACAGATACTAAGGAATGAGTGAAACATATGGTCATGAAATGATCCAAAGAGTTTCCGCAAACAATTTACAAACAATGGTTTCCCTTATGTACCTTAAGATAAACTGAGAAACCAGAGAAAAATATTTAAGAGAATGTCCGCCAGCGGGATTGGGGCTCGTGCTGTCTTCCAGCGCTGAAACAGAGCCACTTCCATAATACCGTAGTCTCAACGAAAGCGTTTTTTCTGATTTTTCAAAGAAAGCTTATTAAGCAACTGACCAAAGGACTCTCGTTGAAATCCTGGAAAAAATTTGGCTTCGATAAGCAAAGAATGGCTGTTGTCTGACAGGCTCTAACTAATATCACCTTCAAATTAAAGGTTACGGGAGAAATTTCACGTGTGTTTGAAATGAAGTTGGGAGTTAGGCGAGGAGACAGACTGTCGCCTCTCCTTTTCAGTTTCGTACTCGAGAAAGCGTTCCGTCAGTGGCGAAAAGGAATTAGTGACAAATGTATTGAAAATTGAGCCAGGTTTCACAATACAGACATGAATTTGCTACTGAGTGCCTTGCCTTTGCAGATGACGTAGCAATTTTTTTCTGATGCGCTAGATACAGCGGGAGAAAAATCAATAAACTGAAGACACAATCAGCGAAGTCAGAATCTCCGATTTCCTTCGAGAAATGTGAGTTTATTACAAACGTGAAGTCACCACTCAGAGTGCTAGAGGTAGAAAAAGAGGAAATCAAACGGACCTCTGACAAAGAAGCTTTTGAATCACGAAGCAGGCATATCACCCAACAAAACTCGTTAACAAGAAGAAATCAGTACCAATTCATGCTATGATATAACACTGTTGCACAGCAATACGACCAATAGCCCTGTATCTCGCAGAATCCCTTACCATGACTACGAGTATAATAAGGTTTGATGGAGGAAGTGGTGAATTCTGGAACGACACAATTATGAACGCTACATGCTAATGAAGAAATTTTTTGTGACCACATCGCTCGTATTAGTCCTACAAGGGTTCAGCAGTCGGATCTTACACTATCTCCTCAACAAGAAATCCAAGAAGGAGTGGTTCACCGAGGTAGTAAAATATGTGCAAGAAGTCAACACTGGAGGGCATCTGTAAACGCATTCCGCTCAAGATGAAACTCCAGGAGCAGCTGGGTTTCCAAGAAAAATACAAGACAGAAGCCAGGAAAACTTGGAGTGAAGTGATGAAGGAACAACATAGAGAAGTAATGCTGCAATATTGGATTACAGATACGGCACGGCGCAAAGAAAAGGAAAAGTGTATTTGAAACAGCGGTGTTTATAGACAGCCAATACGGAAAGCAAAATAATAGGAAGAAGAGTGCTTTGGACTTTGTTTCCAGAAGTATCAAATATCACTGAACTATAAGGGGCTGGCAATGAAAATGGGAGAAAAGTAAGTAGACTGTTTATTGAATCTTCCTGGCAGATTAAAACTGTGTGCCAAACCGAGACTCGAACTCGGGACCTTTGTCTTTCGCGGGCAAGTACTCCACCAGAGCAGAAGAGCTTCTGTCAAGTTTGGAAGGTAGGAGACGAGGTACTGGGAGAATTGAAGCTGTAAGGACGGGTAGTGCTTCGTGCTTGGGTAGCTCAGATGGTAGAGCACTTGCCGCGAAAGGCAAAGGTCCCGAGTTCGAGTCTCGGTTCGGCACACAGTTTTAATCTGCCAGGAAGTTTCATATCAGCGCACACTCCGCTGCAGAGTGAAAATCTCATTCTGGAAACTGTTCATTATTTCAAAAGTAATCACCATAACTGTTAACACTTTCATCCCACTGAGAGACAAGACGGTCATTGCCTTCATGGAAAAATGTTTGCGTTGGCCTAGGGTACCACGATTGTACCCAGGTGTGCACCACTTACGAGAGGACCTTCTGGAGATGCATCAAGTTATGAGCTCCATCTTCGCCTGCTTATAGTGTGGGTAGACACCTATCACACCCTAAAATTGTAGGTGCCAATGCGGCCTCGTTTTTGAAATATTACCTTGTATAGTTTGGGCAGCTCTTTATATACAGAAAAGTTTCACTATCGTGACAAGTGAGCGAGTAGCCGAGTCGCAAGCGGACGAGACTCCCGTCCAGGCGACCCTGGTTCGAGACCCGTCTATGCTGCTTTTGTTTTCGCGACCCTAGATCCATCGCAAAAAGAAATATTCCCGGAATGTACTTGTCAAAATAAAGGAAATATCGATTAACTTTCCATTAAACGAAACGTATTTTTAATCCCTCATTCATTGGTTTTTTTAATATTCCCTACCTCAACGGAACAAAATTAAAAATACAACGAAAACAAATTGAAGAATAATAAAATTTTTCAAGAAATTATATTACTGTTAATTTCCTGTTAAAATAAAAAAACGCAAAATATTGAAACAAAATGTGACATTCAATCTGTAATTTTTATTTATAGAGGCTTGTAATTCTTTTTAATCAGTTCATTTCGGAATGTTCATGATTAATTATAAATTAAAACAGGCTTTAAAAAAAAAAAGGAAACAAAAATTCAATCGACGGGTCTCGAACCAGGGTCGCCTGCACGGGAGTCTAGCTCGTTTGCCACTTTTTTTTGTAATCTTATTTTGTTCGTCTCCGTTCGTTGCATCTGCTCGAGGCGGATGTCACAAGACACCCGTTTCAGTTCGTCGTTGATCCATTAACTCAGTTTTTTTTATTACAGAGGGCAGCTACCCCTCTGACCGGACACGCTGAGCTACCGTGCCGGCTTCTATTTGTTCGTATTCGTTCGTTTTATCTGCTCGGGGCGGACGTCGCAAGACACCCGTTTTAGTTAGTCGTTGATCAATTAGCTCAGTTTCTTTTATTGCAGAGGGCAGCTAACCCTCTGATCACTCGGCTACTGGCTCACTTGCCACAATAGTGAAACTTTTCTGCATATAAAGAGCTGCCCAATCTATAACAGGCAATATTTCAAAAACATGGTCGCGTTGGCACCTACAATTGTAGGGGGAGATAGGTACCTACCCATACTATAAGCAGGCGAAGTGGGAGCTCATAGCTAGATGCAACTCCCAGAAGGCCCCCTCGTTAATCCGAAGCGAATCGTCGATCACAAATGTCTTTCTTCAGTGCTCCATAAATATGGAAATCGCATGTTTGGAGACCGAGACTGTGTGGAGGATGTGTAATAACTTCCCGGCAGAACTTATGCAGCGTACTCGCAACAACCTCGACGCCCATGTAGGACGAAGAGGCGTACACTTGGGTACATAGGTAACCGCAAACATTTTCCATGATGGCACTGACCATCTTGTCTCAAAGTGGGACAAACGTAATAATAGTCTGAAATAATACACATGGTGAAAGAAAACTAGTACTATCCCGGAGCACTATGTGGGAATGAAGCAAGCAAGCTGTTGCTGCTTGATATTATTATTTAAGGGTCGCTAGATGCCTATGGTTCAATGATAAAAACAGATAATAAGGTAACCTCTCCTAAAGCCACCAGGCAGATCTGTAATTTAATCGTCGTAAGAAAAACAGTGTTCCAAATGCATAGAGAGTGTTTCAGGAGGAATGGTAAATATTTTAGGAGGTGCTGGTATAGACGAACTACAATAGAAAATGCCATGCAACATGTGTCCAATTTTTATTCAGTCCTGAGATACGGCCGAGTTCAAAGCATTTTCGTTTCGTATTTTGGGATACCGATGGCTATCGGTTGCTATGGGCGTATTTATCGAATGTCGGCAGTAGAGTGTTGATGTTCACGTTGCAAAATTGTGCTTTAGTTTACGCTGTGGATTTCGTTGTAATTTGTTGGCCAAGTGTACTGTACTGTAGCGTGTAAACATGCCACACGTATTTACACACGCTGAGTATGGTTCAAATGGTCTACGCAATATGGGACTTAACAACTGAGGCCGTCAGTCCCCTAGATTTAGAATTATTTAAACTTAACTAACCTAAGGACATCATAAACATCCATGTCCGAGGCAGGATTCGATCCTGCAACCGTAGCAGCAGCGCGGTTGCAGACTGAGGCGCCTACAACCGCTCGGTCACAACGGACGGCCATGCTGAGTATGCCGATATTGCATTTGTATACGGGTTTTGTAATGCAAACGCTGCTGTTGCTTGCAGAGAATACGGCATACAATTTGTTAACCACAGATTACCACATTTAAGTGTGTTTAAGCGTGTGTTCAGTATACTGTGTAACACTGGTACAGTGCCCAGCAGTCACACTGCACCTGAACGTGTAAATGAACAGACTGTGGATGAAGTAAAATAATTTATTCAGTCGATAGAACGTAGTCCTTGAAGAAGCACACGTAGAATTTCTGTACGTGTCGATGTTCCACATACAAGAATGTTGCGGGCATTACGTATGCACGGGTTCCATCCCGACCATTTACAGCTCATTCAACACATTCGTACAGCTCATTCAACACATTCGAACAGAAGACGAAGATGTTGACGCCGCGCGGAGTGACCTCGCGGTTTAAAGCGCCATGTCAAGGATTGCGCGGCCTCTCCCGCGGGAGGTTCGCGTTCTCCAATAATGGTTCAAATGGCTCTGAGCACTATGGGAATCTGAGGTCATCAGTCCCCTAGAACTTAGAATTACTTAAACCTAATTAACCTAAGGACATCACACACATCCATGTCGAAGGCAGGATTCGAACCTGCGACCGTAGCGGTCTGGCGGTTCCAGACTGTAGTACCTAGAACCGTTCGGCCACAGCGACCGGCTCACGTCCTCCCTCGGGCGTGGGTGTGTGTGTTGTTGTTAGCATAAGTAGTGTGTAAATCGAGCTGACTTCAACAGTTTGGTCCCTTAGTAATTCACACATTTGAAAGTTTTTGGAGATTTTGTTACTGGATACTTGAAAATAGTCAGGTAATTCCATTTTTATTCTTCACTGATGAATCCACTTTCACTCGTGACCGCATCAATAACACTTGCAATTCACATCAGTGGTCTGAAGAAAACCCACATGCCATTGTGGAGGCACATTTTCAAGAACGGTTTTCTGTAAATGGTTCGTGGAGTTTGATAGACAATCAGTTGATTGGGCCTGTTCCGCTATCGCATCATCTTAGAGGACCCCGTTGTCTACAATTTCTTGAAAATGAGCTTCCAGCTTTATTAGAAGTGATTCATTTGGATACAAGAATGCGTATGTTCATGTAGGATGACGGGGTTTCTGTACATTGTAGTTGAAAGGTGACACATCATCTAAAAATAACTTTCCCCAGAAGATGGACCAGTAGATATGGGCACGTTTCTTAGCCACCAAGGTCCCCGTATCTTACCCCTTTGCATTTTTACCTATGGAGATGGTTGAAAGGCGAAGTCTACAAAGAAAACGTAACCACAAGAGCCGATTTGAACGTTCGGATTATGAATAGTGCAGCCTTCATAAAAGAACGCAAAGACGACCTCACAAGAGCTACAGGTGGTATTATGAAAAGAAGTGGGATTTTTTAAAATCAACTATGAACTTCCTCATTTGCCTGTGCTTTAATTTTGTATGTGTTACATACTAACAGCTGTATCTCTGTACTCAAAAAAGTTGTGTACATGTTATACGGCATTTTGATTGCAATTCATCTATACTGCAACCTCCTAAAATATGTACTATTCCTCCTGAACCACTTTGTATATTGCTCATAGCCTTGCTTACTCGGTATTGGAATGACATGGGATCTATTAGTTACTGAAATGATGTTCATAGAAATTCAATTCAGAACACATTTATTTTACAAGTATTTGCACACGAGGGACAAACTAAACACTGTGAAGGTTTTCGTTAAAAAATAATTATAATGAAGTTTCAAACAATCTCAATCACAGTTATGCATATTAGCGGTGGATCCGTAAGATATTGGGAAACACTGTGTAACAGAGACGCCACTTCCGAAGATCGCAAAAGAAAATACTTTATGAGATTTCGCAGGAACCGTTGTGTTATTCATGGCGCTTGGGAGAGGTTAGGCAGGAACCAGAATTAGTAGATGCACCGGCCACGTTAACGAGCAAGTCAATGGTCAGTTAAAATTCACTGTAACTACGTTAAGTTACGAATTGCGAAAGAATTTAAAAGAAAACACTTGCGTTTGGCTGTCAAACAACTCTAATTTGTTTTCAAGAGCCTAAACTTCACACGATGCTAAACTCAAGTTCTAGTACAGCATCGGGAACACTCACCATTTCAGCTGCGTTCTCAGATCTCGAACGAACATCAACAGCTCCCCATCGATCTCTGATAACGGGAAGCCTGAACAGCCTCTGCCGCCCTCTTCAGCTTTCCGGAAGCGAAAGCAGAGAGCTTTTCTGACTTCTCATTTCCCTAATTCGTGCTTCTTAAAAACCTCATGTCCTCCTAAACTTGTGCCAGGGTACCAGGGCTCCTCAAAAGAGTCCCCTCCTTTCGACTTACGCGCGTCAGGACGATATACGTCTCATACTAGTGCCCAATGAATAGTCGTGTTGCTCCCTATCCCCCTACCCCATCCCACATATTCCTCGACGGCATCTCAAGTCTTCACACGATTTTAGGTGAACACACCCTAGGCGTCTGTACGTCTCCTGGCGGCAATCAGTGAACTGTCAACTCTCCTCTAGCGCCACTGTGTCGCGAGTGGGCGTAAAACGGACATTACTTTCCTACCCATTTTCCCGGCCTCGATTCAGCCTGCCACGGATGGGCGTGTCCCCACCACTAATGAGAGTAGTGTCCACTGCGATGCGTGCCTCCTTTAACGGGGAACGACAGGGCGACGGACGAAAATATTGCTCAAAAAATGGTTCAAATGGCTCTGAGCACTATGGGACTTAACTTCTGACGTCAGCAGTCCCCTAGAACTTAGAACTACCTACACCTAACTGACCTAAGGACATCACACACATCCATGCCCGAGGCAGGATTCGAACATGCGACCGTAGCGGTCGCGCGGTTCCAGACTGCAGCGCCTAGAACCGCTCGGCCACACCGGCCAGCTATTGCTCAAGTTCAGGATTTGTTTTTCTTCGTACTGGAATGTAGCAGACACATGCGGTTTGCAGCAATGAATAAAGTACACATTAAAGTTTTTATTGGTATTGTTTTTTCTGAAAAATAGTAATATCTTCACTGTGTAACTGGGATTTTCCCGAGGCGGCTCTGAATGGAGGTAGATCGGCGGTTATCGCTGTAGCTCCGATTCTGTTTATCTGAATCATGAAACTGGCTTATTACCCTGATCCTTACAGATGCAATTTTAGTTCGTCGTAGGGATTTGCCAACAAAATTTTTTGTGGCGAAATTATAGGTATTTGAAAGACAATAGCCATTTTCTGGACCCATCTTTTCTGGCCCAAAAAATACTAAATATCATTACAAAAATCAGCTTTGATGAACTGAAGAGAATTCAATTTATTTCAAAGGAGACAAAAAGCCATTAAAATCGGATGAAAACTGTAGCGTGGGCGACGACAACCACGCCTAAAACTATCGTTGTAAGAAAAACGCGTTTAAAGTTTCACTAGTATTTATCATATAAAAAGGGGACAATGCTTGAAATTTTAAGGGATAGCATCGATGCCTTGTCCATAATAACTATCGCCTCGGCTAGTGGACGGCCGCTTTCTGCTACTTTGACCTGATAAGCCCCAATTTGCGCCCTCAAAGCCCGTTTCGCCGCTGGGCGCACCGCCCCTGGCGTCTCTACCCGCACAGAATCGGCGCATTTACTCGCCGATTTTGATTTGAAGGGCATTTGCCACATGCATAATGCAGTATGGCCTAGAGTGAATAGACACACGGCCAAATTTGAAGCAATGTCGACAATATCGGGTCCGCTGGATGTTATTCTTGGAGCGTATTTCCAAATGAGGCTATGGAGACTTTCGTTCCCATTTGGAATAAAACCTCCCAAACAACGCTCCAGCAAATAAGGTTTACTCAGATCAGTGTAAACAGGGCGATGGCATCGATAATGACTTGTGGCAACCGGTTCCCTAACGTCGAGGCGCGCCGTGCACGCTCGGCTTCAAACGGCCACAGAATCGCTACTTTTTGGAGTTCGCGCATAATATTTTGGAGAATAAACATTCAATGTTTATACATTCGAATTCCGCAACAAAAAAGTTCGTGTTATTCAACTGTCACCCCGTCGTCACCCTTTCATTCCCCGTGACGAACTCCCACAGTCAGTGAGAAAGCGGCCGCGCCGAGCGGCCTCACTGTCGAATACTTTACTGGAGAATGAGATTTTCACTCTGCAGCGGAGTGTGCGCTGATATCAAACTTCCTGGCATATTAAAACTGTGTGTCGGACAGAGACTCGAACTCGGGACCTTTGCCTTTTGCGTTCAAGTGCTCTACACACTGAGCTACCCAAGCACGACTAGGACCCCGTCCTCACAGCTTTAATTCCGCAAATACCTCGTCTCCTACCTTGTAGAGCACTTGCCCGCGAAAGGCAAAGGTCCCGAGTTCGAGTCTCTGTCCGACACACAATTTTAATCTGCCAGGAAGTTTCACTTTACTGGAGACTCTGTTGTCCACAGAGGAGCAACGGTACCGCCTTGCTGAAGGGCCGCCTGACACAGGTGTGAAATTTCGGCTATTCGATGGAAAACGAAAATTATTATTTCAATTATGGCTGACTTCCTTGTCCTTTTGACCTGTTAATAAATCAGTTCGTCTATCTACAATTAGTAAAAGGATCTAATAATGATGAAAATCACAATTGTTTTAGCCCTATTCACGCAAACGAATATCAATGTAGTCTTAATCACAGCAATCGAGAGCCTCAGTCAAAGTGCATTTAGTGAGACACACGCCAGCATCTTTCCAAGTTTTATTATTATTATTATTATTATTAACTTACACCTTTATTACTTAAGGGCAATTTCGGATTTTCATATTCGTCATGTAAGGAAAGGAATGAGAAAGCGCGGACCCAGATTATAGTTTATTGATCCGTAAAACCTAAAGAAAACAACGACACACATTCCCTTCCGTGAGCTTGGCGATACCTGCAGGCAAGTAGCAAGCGGCAAAGGCCAATGATCAATTTAGAAAAAGCGGAGGAATATGAGAGGGACTATACAGATGTCTCTCAAGCGTACTTAACTTTTTTCCATTCGTCTCGTTTCCACTTGACTATCCCTTACATACAAGGATTATCAGCCAACTGCATAACCCACCCTCAGATAATCGAGAGAGTGCTGGCTCGGGCTCTGAGCACTATGGGACTTAACATCTATGGTCATCAGTCCCCTAGAACTTAGAACTACTTAAACCTAACTAACCTAAGGACAGCACACAACACCCAGCCATCACGAGGCAGAGAAAATCCCTGACCCCGCTGGGAATCGAACCCGGGAACCCGGGTGTGGGAAGCGAGAACTCTACCGCACGACCACGAGATGCGGGCAAGAGAGAGTGCTGTACATTCTTCTACATCTACATCTACATTTATACTAAGCAAGCCGCCCAATAGTGTGTGGCGAAGGGCACTTTACGTGCCACTGTCATTACCTCCCTTTGCTGTTCTTGTCGCATATGGTTCGCGGGAAGAACGACTGCCGGAATGCCTCCGTTCGCGCTCGAATCTCTCTAATTTTACATTCGTGATCTCCTCGGGATGTATAAGTAGGGGGAAGCAATATATTCGACACCTCATCCAGAAACGCACCCTCTCGAAACCTGGACAGCAAGCTACACCGTGATGCAGAGCGCCTAGCTTGCAGAGTTTGCCACTTGAGTTTGCTAAACATCTCCGTAACGCTATCACGCTTACCAAATTATGACGAAACGCGCCGCTCTTCTCTGGATCTTCTCTATCTCTTCTGTCAACCCGACCTGGTACGGATCCCGCACTGATGAGCAATACTCAAGTATAGGTCGAACGAGTGTCTTGTAAGCCACCTCCGTTGTTGATGGACTACATTTTCTAAGGACTCTCCCAATAAATCTCAACCTGGCACCCTCCTTACCAAGAACTAATTTTATATGATCATTCCACTTCAAATCGTTCCGTACGCATACTCCCAGATATTTTACAGAAGTAACTGCTACCAGTGTTTGTTCCGCTATCATATAATCATACAGTAAAGGATCTTTCTTTCTATGTATTCGCAATACATTACATTTGTCTATGTTAAAGGTCAGTTGCCAGTCCCTGCACCAAGTGCCTATCCGCTGCAGATCTTCCTGCATTTCGCTGCAATTTTCTAATGCCGCAACTTCTCTGTATACTACAGCATCATCCGCGAAAAGCCGCATGGAACTTCCGACACTATCTACTAGGTCATTTATATATATTGTGAAACGCAGTGGTCCCATAATACTCCCCTGTGGCACGCCAGAGGTTACTTTAACGTCTGTAGACGTCTCTCCATTGAGAACAACATGCTGTGTTCTGTTTGCTAAAATCTATTCAATCCAGCCACACAGCTGGATTGATATTCTGCAGGCTCTTACTTTGTTTATAAGGCGACAGTGCGGAACTGTATCGAACGCCTTCCGGAAGACAAGGAAAATGGAATCTACCTGGGAGCCTGTATCTAATATTTTATGGATCTCATGAGCAAATACAGCGAGTTGGGTCTCACACGATCGCTATTTCCCGAATCCATGTTGATTCCCACAGAGTATCCAGAATGAAATTTTCACTCTGCAGAGGAGTGTGCGCTGATATGAAACTTCCTGGCAGATTAAAACTGTGTGCCCGACCGAGACTCGAACTCAGGACCTTTGCCTTTCGGGGGCAAGTGCTCTACCATCTGAGCTACCGAAGCACGACTCACTCCCGGTACTCACAGCTTTACTTCTGCCAGTATCTCGTCTCCTACCTTCCAAACTTTACAGAAGATCTCCTGCGAACCATGCAGAAGTAACTCCCGAGTTCGAGTCTCGGTCGGGCAGACAGTTTTAATCTACCAGGAAGTTTCCTACAGAGTAGATTCTGGGTTTCCAGAAATGACATGATACGCGAGCAAAATACATGTTCTAAAATTTTACAACAGATCGATGTCAGAGATATAGGCATGATCCCATGTGTGAACGTTTTCGTTTTCGTGATGTCTGTGATGTGTATACAGTGACGCTAAGATGGTACGGCTTTCCAGTTTCTCCACAGCCACAGTTACAGTAAAGTCGTCATCCTATTTATTTCAGATACGTGGGGCAAGAAAATGAATCACGTCTCTAGGGCTTACAATGTACCACAACTGATGTCTTTCCCTCAAGCTGAGAAGGAGCTCGTAGAACGTGTGCAGCTGAGACGAGAATCTTTTTTTTTCCGGGTCAGTGGACGTGGTGTTTCCCGCAGCGGCGGGCGCAGCGCGATGCATCTGACAGTGTCCGCCATCAGCGGCGGCCCGCTGCAGCCGGCGCGGAAGACGGCGTAATGGGCCGACCCATTAGCGGCGGATTAGCCGCGCTAATTACGGCGCTGATCAACTGTCGTTAAACCAGTGGCAGGCGGCGGGCGGTGGGCGGCGGGCGGTGGGCGGTCGGCTTGTTTACACGGCCAGGCCGGGACGAGGCCGCCGGCCGCCGCTCGGGCCGCCGTGCGTGCGCTGACCGCGCGCTGACGCGACGCCGGGGCGCGTCACGTGACGCGGCGCTGCGCTGACGCCCGGGCAGGCGCCGCTGTTTGCTGCGTCGCTCTGGAAATTCGTCGGAGACTGCGCTTGCCGTTTGCTGGCTGACGTATGTGTATAACGTACATGTTTCATCGGGATTCAAATCACCTCGTATTTACAAGTGTACGACTATAAAGACGCGAGACACATGGAAAGACAGTTATATTCACCTAGTTTAAAAAACCCTCATGTCTTCTGTGCCCGGCGTGCCATATCCGAGACAAAGGTGTATGGCCCTTTTTATTCATGGAGCAGACTGTGTCATGTTCCAAATACCTGTACATAGTCCGTTCAGTAAGAGCGTGGGCGGCATTAAGGGGAGTTAGAACGGAAAAAGTTTTTTCACATTTTAGGACTTTTATCTTATTATAAACTTTACAATTTTCCGAATAAAACGATTTATATATCACTTACAAACTCACATGGGAAGTATTTTATTTTATTTTTTAAAGTACACTACTGGCCATTAAAATTGCTACACCAAGAAGAAATGCAGAAGATAAACGAATATTCGTTGGACAAATGTATTATACTAGAACTGGCATGTGATTACATTTTCAAGCAGTCTTGGTACATTGATCCTGAGAAATTAGTACCCAGAACAACCACCTCTGGCCGTAATAACGGCCTTGATACTCCTGGGCATTGAGTCAAACAGAGCTTGGATGGCGTGTACAGGTACAGCTGCCCATGCAGCTTCGACACGATACCACAGTTCATCAAGTGTAGTGACTGGCGTATTGTGACGAGCCAGTTGCCCGGCCACCATTGACCAGACGTTTTCAGTTGGTGAGAGATCTTGAGAATGTGCTGGCCAGGGCAGCAGTCGAACATTTTCTGTATCCAGAAAGGCCCGCACAGGACCTGCAACATGCGTTCGTGCATTATCCTGCTGAAATGTAGGGTTTCGCAGGGATCGAATGAATGGTAGAGCCACGGGTCGTAACACATCTGAAATGTAACGTCCACTGTTCAGAGTGCGAACAAGAGGTGACCGAGACGCGTAACCAATGGCATCCCATACCATCACGCCGGGTGATACGCCAGTATGGCAATGACGAATACACGCTTCCGATGTGCGTTCACCGCGATGTCGCCAAACACGGATGCGACTATCATGATGCTGTAAACAGAACTTGGATTCATCCGAAAAAATTACGTTTTGCCATTCGTGCACCCAGGTTGGTCCTTGAGTACACCATCGCAGGCGCTCCTGTCTGTGATGCAGCGTCAAGCGTAACCGCAGCCATGGTCTCCGAGCTAGTACTCCATGTTGCTGCAAACGTCGTCAAACTGTTCGTGCAGATGGTTGTTGTGTTGCAAACGTCCCCATCTGTTGACTCAGGGATCGAGACGTGGCTGCCACCGGCGCCAACCTTGTGTGAATGCTCTGAAAATCTAATCATTTGCATGTCACAGCACCTTCTTCCCGTCGGTTAAATTTCGCGTCTGTAACACGTCATCTTCGTGGTGTAGCAATTTTAATGGCCAGTAGTATATAATCTGCACTGGTTGAAAATGTTAAAATTTTGAAGAGCATTAGTTCAAGATCTAATAAAATCGGTAATTTTTTTGTGTAGAAGGCTGTGGATTGCTGTTTTATAAAGGTTAAATTTCCTGTTTGTATTGGTAGCACTGTCACAAACAGTATCGTATCGTTTCATAGAATAAACACGCGTTGTATGTCGAAGTGCTAACGTTTTTCCGAGGAAAATTGAGGAATAGATTGGTAAATCTCTCAAAAATTAAAGTATGGTGCCAAAACGAAGTGTTTGTAAGAAACGTCTGTTTCATGGTAATAGATTTTCGAATAAAGGGAAACATTGTGTTCAACATGCGGCGTGTGAAGTTACAGACAATAAAATACAGATAAACTCATCAGGATCTAGAGAAACACCCACTAGTGCTTCGAAGATTAAAATAAAACATTGTGATACACAGTTTTCTCAAAACGAAAGTGATGTAAATGGTAGGTTAGGTTATATTCTGATGGATTTGTACATCCTAAGAAGGGTGTTAGGTGAATATGTGTGTTATAAAATATGTGGAGCGCCATTTAGTTTACATGAAGACACTGAGATATCAAATGGACTAGCCAGGAAAATTATCATTAATTGTGCTAATTGTAAGTATACTCGCCGGCCGAAGTGACCGTGCGGTTAAAGGCGCTGCAGTCTGGAACCGCAAGACCGCTACGGTCGCAGGTTCGAATCCTGCCTCGGGCATGGACGTTTGTGATGTCCTTAGGTTAGTTAGGTTTATCTAGTTCTAAGTTCTAGGGGACTAATGACCTCAGCAGTTGAGTCCCATAGTGCTCAGAGCCATTTGTAAATATACTCATTCATTTTGATAAGTGAAAAGATAATTATTTTGAAGTAAATATTAGGTAGTTTTATGGATTGAGAGCTACTGGCAGTAAAAACAATGTGTGCTGTGATGAATATGCCACGCCCACCTTGTCAAATCGACAAGTGTGCAGAATTTATTGGAGCTGCTGTGGAATCTGTTGCGTGTGAGTCAATGAAGGGTGCTGCAAACGAAGCTGTTGAAATAACTGATGGTATGACTGACATACCAGTAGCTTTTGATGGCACTTGGTAGACGTGCGGCTACAGTTCTAAGAATTCGGTTGCTACGGTGACCAGTGTGGATGCAGGAAAGATAACAGATTTGAGATTTTAACCAAACATTGTTATAAGTGTAAATCAGGGAATGGAGAAGGGCATATCTGTGACAGAAATTGTGAAGGAACTAGTAGTGGTATGGAGGCCTCTGCAGCTATTGAAATTTTTACTCGAACTGTGAACGAAAGTGCAATGTGTTACACTAAGTTCTTAGGTGATGGAGACTCAAAAACATATAACAATGTAGTAGGCGCTCAGCCTTATGGTTAGAAGATTATCAAAAAACTGGAATATGTTGGTCATGTCCAAGGGATGGGTACAATGTTGAGGAAATTGAAACAAAGCTTGAGAGACAAAAACTTTCTGATCGTAAAACCATAAGAGGCAGACTAACAGACAAAATGATTGATTAACTACAACAGTATTATGGAATGGCTATTAGAAATAATAATGAAGATTTGTTGAAAATGAAGCAGGTACAATACTGGTCATTAAAATTGCTACACCAAGAAGAAATGCAGGTGATAAACGGGTATTCATTGGACAAATATATTATACTAGAACTGACATGTGATTACATTTTCACGCAATTTGGGTGTATAGATCCTGAGAAATCAGTACCCAGAGCAACCACCTCTGGCCGTAATAACGGCCTTGATATGCCTTGGAATTGAGTCAAATAGAGCGTGGATGGCTTGTACAGGTACAGCTGCCCACGCAGCTTCAACACGATAGCACAGTTCATAAAGAGTAGTGAGTGCCGTATTGTGACGAGCCAGTTGCTCGGCCACCATTGACCAGACGTTTTCAATTGGTGAGAGATGTGGATAATGTGCTGGCCAGGGCAGCAGTCGAACATTTTCTGTATCCAGAAAGGCCCGTACACGACCTGCAACATGCGGTCGTACATTATCCTGCTGAAATGTAGGGTTTCGCACGGATCGAATGAACGGTAGAGCCACGGGTCGTAACACATCTGAAATGTAACGTCCACTGTTCAAAGTGCCGTCAATGCGAACAAGAGGTGACCGAGACGTGTAACCAATGGCATCCCATACCATCACGCCGGGTGATACGCCAGTATGGCGATGACGAATACACGCTTCCAATGTGCGTTCACCGCGATGTCGCCAAACACGGATGCGACCATCTTGATGCTGTAAACAGAACCTGGATTCATCCGAAAAAATGACGTTTTGCCATTCGTGCACCCAGGTTCGTTGTTGAGGACACCATCGCAGGCGCTCCTGCCTGTGCTGCAGCGTCAGGGGTAACCGCAGCCATGGTCTCCGAGCTGATAGTCCATGCTGCTGCAAACGGTGTCAAACTGTTCGTGCAGATGGTTGTTGTGTTGCAAACGTCCCCATCTGTTGACTCAGGGATCGAGACGTGGCTGCACGATCAGTTACAGCCATGCGGATAAGATGCCTGTCATCTCGACTGCTAGTGATAAGAGGCCGTTGGGATCCAGCACGGCGTTCCGCATTACCATCATGAACCCACCGATTCCATGTTCTGCTAACAGTCATTGGTTCTCGACCAACTCGAGCAGCAATATCGCAATACGATAAACCGGAATCGCCATAGGCTACAATCCGACCTGTATCAAAGCCGGAAACGTGATGGTACGCATTTCTCCTCCTTACACGAGGCATTACAACAACGTTTCACCAGGCAACGCCGGTAAACTGCTGTTTGTGTATGAGAAATCGGTTGGAAACTTTCCTCACGTCAGCACGTTGTAGGTGTCGCCACCGGCGCCAACCTTGTGTGAATGCTCTGTAAAGCTAATCATTTGCATATCACAGCATGTTGTTCCTGTCGGTTAAATTTCGCGTCTGTAGCACGTCATCTTCTTGATGTTCCCAGTACTGAAGCAGTTCATACAGCCATAAACATTCCATCCCAGCAGCTGTCACGAATATCATAAAACCCATTCACAGAGACCTGGCAAATCCTGAATTACTGGAGAACTGTTTGCATGGTCAGACTCAAAATTCCAATGAGTCTTTTAATAATCTTATATGGACTCGCTTACCAAAAAATTGGGGGGGGGGGGGGGCAGTGATACTGTTATTGCTTTTAATGATGGCAAAATTGGTAGGGTCAAAGTGCCACAGCATATGGAAATTAATACTGGAGCAAACTGCATCAGAGAACTTGAACTGATGGAGAAAATTCGCATTGATAAAGCAGACTGTGCAGCACAGTTGGCCACTAAGGAGTTCAGAAAGAAGAAAAGAAGAAAAGGCTTGGAAAAAGATCAAGAGAATGATATACAGTGTGGTGCAGGGTGCTTCTGAGTGACTAAAAATAAAAAATTAAGCGTATATTAAGTGAGTTACACTCTTTTGAAACTTAAGAGGCGGTTCCTGAAAATTTACGTTTTCTGTTGCATTTCTCCCTAAATCTCAGAAACCACTTCGAGTAGAGTATTACAGTTTTCAGGGAGTAATAACATACATATCCTGCGTCTCCTGAACTAAAAGAAGAACATAATGTTATGTGTAATTAAAATTAGTTAGGATAACGTACAAAAAAGTACACAAAATTTTAACTGTGTAATTAAAAACAATTATTTCCGAAAGCAGTGGCTGAAATGCAAATATTGTATTTTGGTAGACTCAAAACATACAGTTTAATGTCCTGTAAAAGTTTCATGACAATGACTTCAGTGGTTCCTGAAATTCAGGGAAGCCAAGTCACTAAATTTAACATTGTCGGGATAGAGCGTTACAAGTCCCATTAAACATAAATGGTAAAACACATACCTTAGTTCTTTCGCAGCCCAATAGAGGGAACATTTGTCTTTCGCCTATTGTCCGTAAAGCATTAGTTTACTCTGAATTCTTGACTGAGATACGAAAGAAGAGACACGAGTGCAGCTTACGCTTGGCGTTTTGAGGCTGTTTCTCTCCGTAGCTAATCCAAAGATCCGAAAATGAGTCATGCAGTGGTGTCGAAATGTGTGGGGAAATCAAAGTCATTTGTACTTAAGTGGGTAACACTCTATAAAATCGTTAAAAACGAGGATGACTTTGAAGAACGTGGCTGAATCGGTAAAGTGAATCAAAAACTAGAAATAATGATTAGTAGCCATTTTTCTGGAACTTCATTCGTAACACTGTGTCCAGCGCTAGCAAAATTAACTTCGAAACAGCCGTCGACGCAAATTCGATCCATTTGGAGGTCTGTTCCACTTGAATACGCGGAAAACTGAAGCATACCTTTGAGATGACATGCAATTATCGACGCTGTTGATGGCTGGACCTATTATTAATTATAACTGCATGTTTAGTTGATTTATCATGCATATATATGTGTTAGTTTGTTGTCAAATACAGTTTTCTACTTTAACCCGACGGCAATGTTACTTAACAGACTGTACGCTGCAGTTGTGGGTGTTGCCTCAACTGACTGCTGACTCTTCAAATTTCATCTCTAAACACAACGGGCTCCCCATCACTGGAGCAAAATACTGTCCGCGCCTCTCACAACGGAAAACTTCGCATCGCTGGACAGGGCGCGTTAGTTCGGGCGATGTTCGTCTGATGCCATGGCCCACCAGGTCGCCGGATCTCAGCGAAGTGATTTCTTCCAGTGAGATTATGTTAGGGACAAAGTTTTTACACCCCAATGTCAACAATGCTGCAAGAACTGCGGAAGTCTCACTACTGCTGTGACGGACACTGACGGAAACATGCTGCTAGACCTAAGGACGGAATTCATTTACCGCGTAAATGTGTGCCGGGAATTCGTAGAACGTATCAGAAACTTGGTGAGTGTATTTATCTTTTCATGCGTCTCTCAACCGTCTTTGCACGTCGTACAACAGTGCTTTGAAACCCGACGAGTCATTTAGGCTAACCCTGCATCACTAAAATGCTATCTTCGAACGCAGAATCTCGAACTCCGTACCAATTGCAGCGTAGGGGCAACAAAAATTCGATTTTCTAAATTTCGCTTAATTACTGACACAATCTAAAAATTTAAAATGCCGTCGTGACCTGTAACCCAGTAGACAAGTACTGGCGTTACTGTGTGCTCATCTTGAGGCAGCGTAAATGACGGTGAGAAAATACATGGGCTTAATTCATCCAGTATTTGAGAATGGGAGCACTGAGCGTCTTCCAGCAAACTTTACACATAATTCCAAACCTATAAGAAACATTTCCTTGCTAACACCTGCCACGAAATGGTGAAAAGAAAAACATTTATTGCGTATTACATTTCGCTGTTTATGTCGTCAGACTTCAGTAGCAGGCAAGACGTTTTCCCAATTTATTACTTCGTCACTACTAACGCTACACAGTTCACAGACAGTATCGACATATACCACTGAATGTACTACAGATTTATATCATTGTACATAGTTCGAGGTACATGAAGTCATAAACATTTATATGCATAAAACACTAGCTTTTGGTTAAAACGGAGCGCGAATTACCCAGTTTATATTCATCCAATGGTCCATAATGAGAGAACTTATAAGGGAAACTCCCCATCGCACCCTCCTCAGATTTAGTGGTGAGTTGGCACGTTGTATAGACATTCTAAAACTGTACACAGATCGAACATGAAAACAGGAAGAAGCCGAACCGAACTGTGGAGAAAAGAAGAAAAATAGAAACAGTGAACGGTACACACTCGAGATGTGCAACATCAGCGACGGTAACGACCACCGTGTCGTGGCTGTGTGGTCACGGTGTTAAATTGCAAAGGGGTAGATCCTGGCTCAACTCTTAGTCGTGCCCCATATATGTACAAAATCACGAACTGACCGTCCGGTCATTGACGTGTCTGTTGGTTGTATTTAAATTTGTGTATTTGTCGTGGTGTAAAGTCCGTTTGCAACAGCGACGTGTAACGAAGGGAGCTCCAGACGTAGGTACCTCGTATTTGTTCTACACAGGTACCACATGTTATGCCTCTCGTGTTCCGTTTTGGAAATTTTGACTGTTGAGTTCCTTCGTTGTAACATAGGTCACACCCGTTTATTTGTTGTTTTCATTTCTGTGAGAAGTCTATGCGGCATCTTGTCTGCTCTCATTATTCATCACAGAATATGAGTCATGGGGTAAGAATATATTACCGTCGCAAGTAAATGTGATGAATAGCGGAAGCAGACAAGATGGCGCGTAGACGTCTCACAGAAATGAAAAGAACAAATAAACGGATGTGAACTATGCTACAACGAAAGAATTCAAGAGTCAAAACTTCCAAAACGAAAGGTGAGAGGCATAACATGTGGTACCTTTGTAGAACAAATAGGAGGTAGAAACGTCTGGAGGTCCCTTCGTTACACGTCGCTGCTGCAGACGGACATTACACCACGACGCAGACAAAAATCTGAATATAACGAACAGACACGTCAATCATCGGACGGACATGTCGAAATTTTGTGAAAAAAATGTGTGTGGGTACGAGGGAAATTTGAACCCGGGTCTCCCACTTCGCAGTATAACAGCATGACTACGCAGCCATGGCACGACGTCATTAACGTTGCTCGATACTGCATATATTAAATTGGGACAATTCACTGTTTCAATTTTGCTTCTTTTTTTCACAGTTCAACAGACGTTCTTCTCGTTTTCATGCTGTTGCTGTGTTCAGTTTTTGACGGGCTATCCAATTGGCCATTTAACCGCTAAATATGAGAGGCGTGCGATAGGGGGTCTCCCTTGTTACCAACTTATCAACAAACTTAAAGCATAATTTCAAGCCCTTCTTTAACTGTTTCCTGCTTGAATGCTTTAAGACAAATGGTTAAGACATTAACTCTTTTGTAAAGTAATCACACGTTTGTAGCTGTTTTGTAGGTTGGACATCGATTCTTTAAAGACTCGTGTTTTCCTGGTTCAGAAATCCTTTATCTTGGGACTACTCTGCTACTTCTGAAAGTAAAGGTCGCCGACGCCTGAGCGTGGGTTCTAAATGTGGTGTCACTTCGTGTGACTTACATGGGTGCTAGATTTGAAATTCTTATTATAGTATGGTATTAGAGAACATACACCAGTACACATATGGTGAATTTAAAGGGCAATGTTTAAATCTCACTATTAGGTCGCGGAACTCGGAGTCGCATCAGCACATCTCTCAGTCCTCCTTCAAAGTCAAGGAGAGGACAAGTCTTCGCAATGTGTCTCTTTGTCTATTCCTGCGCAGCACTCTCACTATAACTCAATTTTACTATGATTTCTACGACTAAGATATCCAGTTCTACGTAGGGTAGGTGGGGATAAAGCCCTATGTGGGGTATAAACCCGCACCGAATTATTGTATGACTGCCAACGATTCAGAATTTGGGCACTCGGTGGTAAGTCTGTCTTATTGTAACTTACCTAAAATAAGTATTTAGAGGAAACCGTCTTCCAAAAGTATTGAAATCTGCGCTTCTAATGTAGACACCCAATAAAAAACAAATGCATGAAGAAGGCACAGGAAAAGAAAAGCTTGTCGCCGAGAAGGAAACACGTGCTGAAAAAGGAAACAAAACGATGTAAGCCAGATTTCATTACACTAATGCCAAAAAAGGGAAGAAAACAGATCAAACAATTAGCTTGCTATTCTTCAGGGTCAGATTCAGACTTCTCACATCACAACAGTAGCTCGGATTTAGGTGTGGAATTTCGATTTGGCGAAGAAGTATCCGAAGAAGAAGAAGAAGAAGAAGAAGACAAAGAAGAAGAGCCGGGGACTTGAAGGAACAACCAGAGGACCTAACAAAGTACACCATTTTCTAGGTCCCAATATAGCTGAGCCTCACTAACTGAAATCTCTCAGTACCCTAATAATCCTCCTTTCGTGAAGAAGAAACTATTATTTTAGTAAAAGTATTTTTGAGCATAATGTTCAAATTTACGAGACATTTCAGTTCAGTATTGTGTTGGGTAATTTGCTGCAATATAACATTGCTAGAAATGGCTATCTCAAGTGTTTTTTTACGCAGTCATCTATTTATATCCAGGTTTTTCTCAAATGGAGAAAAGACTTGCACTGCGGGGCTTTAACCCCATTTTATGGGGTAAGACCTATGAGTTTTTGTCTTAGCTAAATTATAAATTTCTCTGAGCTCGAATTTGGGTGATTTTTAGGTAGCAACTCAGCCTATGGCTTCAACTTCAAATGCAGGTAAATCTACCCCACATAAGCCACAATATTAGAAAAACAGAAAATTGCGGGGATATACTCCTCCTATCCTAAGTGACAGACTTGAAGATATAATTACTGCAATCGTCCACACGAATTTTGATCTATCTTCAATGAAAAGACGGGTACAAAAACTGAGACATAACTAAATGTAGAAAAGTCCCAACAGAAATTAATCAGTTCCGAATCCTGCGAATAACTGCCTCCTACTGTTCTCGACGCTATTCCAGTACCTCATTAAAGCTCCAAAAAGTTCCGGGAGATTTTTCCGCAGGGCGTGAAACGTAAAGTTGTGCAATCACTCGTTATGCCGAACCTTCACTTGTAATCCACCAACGACCGGACGACAATGGACAGAAGCCTACACGGAAGAGAGACGGGCAGCTCTCGCCCACTTGGTTATACATCATCGTCCAGGGCTGACTTAGACAGGGAACGTCGTTTAGTCAACAGTGGACAGGCAGTTGCTGTAAACTCCGTTTGCTATGTATTGTGAAGTTTACGTACGATTATTTTCACTTAGCCACTGAGGGCCTCTTTTTTTGTTTGTTATATTACAAGCAGTGTTGCAGATTTAATTATTCAACTAGTCACAAAGATAAGTAAACCCTTTAACTCATTTGTGTGACTTTGTTAACAATTTGTTGTGGTGATGTAAACATGACTCTGAGACACAGCTGTGTAATAGTGGCAGGGAGAAATTGTCTTAGCGGTGTACATCACCAGAAGCCGTTTCACGAACCCACGAACTCGGCCTACCGTAACAACAGTGGCGATTCGGCTTTTACAGCAGTAGCGACGAGGCCTTCATTAAATCGGCGACGAGGGTTTACAAAAATAACAGTCTTGGTGAAAGCAAGAAATTTTCCAGAAACGTACTCGAATTGGTCTTAAGAATCGACTTTTAATGGTCTAAGACTGAAGCAAGTCGATACTCGTCTCTTCAGAGTCTACAGCGCCACGCCCCCACTTTTGGATGTTATTATTTAGACAGAAAATCTGAGCAGACGTTGTACCTAACACTCAGATGAAGAAAACTTTCGGGTACGAACACTAATTCACCGATTCAGACTTATTTTCCAAAGGGTCACTGTGCTGTGTCAAAACGCACGGGTTTCGTTCGCCGTTACAATTGATGAGCATCCGACCCGATAAGTGGCTAATAACACCTAGTGGTTACTATAAATATACGTGTATCATGTATTAAGGGCGACAAAACCTGTTATAGATGATCCGAGAGTGTCGACGAAAAAACAGGTGGTGAGCGCGCGCAACTTCAGAGATGCTGGGTCCAGAGATGGTGCCTGAGCCACGTGCAGCAGCCGGCCGTTGTCGTAGAGAACCGACAGCAGCAACGAATAATTAATTAATTGTAAAACGTCGGCGTGGCGCTGCTTGTTTGTTCGTGTAAATGGTTCCTATTGTATGACGTAAAAAAGAGTTCCCGAGCAGACCTCTTACTGACTAAGTTGATATTTCGGGGTACGTCTAGGTCAGATAGGATACCGACCCACTGCGTGGTGTATTGAGGCACCGCAGTTGGTATTTAAGGTTTGGGAAAGGGAAAGAAGTTTTACTGGTATAACCAGTATCTTATTTTGGTGCAGCTCACAGAGGCAGCGTGGACACTTTGTATTTTAGGCCCCTGTTCATGTACGTGGCTGTAACGGTAGTTTCCTCCCAAAGCTGAGCTACGGAATGTACGTAGGCTCTGTGTGGTTTTATAAGTAGTCGCGGTTGAGACACTGGTTTTGGCGAACTTATGTGCTAGGGCGGTTGATTTACTGTCGTCCGGTGCACAGTTCGGTAGTAAGGAACAGTTTGGTGTGATAGATACAGAGTGAGCCGTGTTAGAGAGAAGGAGATTAGCAGTTGATGAGTTTTTTGGGAATCGTTGGAACCGATATCCTGTCCGTGGCGTACGATTAGCGATCGCGGCTCGCCCAGAGGAAATTGGGTTGTCAGCTGCTTTGTTGGAGTGGTTTGGTAGTGATTGGTGTGTGTTGAGAAGGGAAAGACTCGAACACATTTTGTTGTTGTTGTTCAAATACCACGATCATACAGCGGACCTTGAATTGGCTCGTATAGATTCCAACTGTTTCACTGTAATATGATAGATCGCACCAGTAGTTAAGCGACGAGAATAAAAGGAACCAATTACAAGCAACACGCAACTAAACGAAAACTTTGTTAGTCAAAGTGACGAGTGGCCTATTTCAATTTAGAGAACTTAGCTCAGAATTTTGTTAAATTGTTACTTAAGGTTAGGGTTAAAGAGGCGGTGGCGCCTAGCATTTTTGTTTTTTTGATTATTGAATTTCCGTTTTTGTGGGGTGAGTTAGTCTTTCCTGGCTCTCGCTCACTTACTTGAATTAAATTGTATTGAGGTACCTAGACCTAATAAATACCAGTTTTCTTGGGTTAAAAGAAACCTTTACGTGTGGTCAGTTAGTAGCTGTTGTGTCTACCTATATTTTGCGAGAAAAGCATAGGTTTAGTTTCGGAGATATTAATAACGCTTTGCATGACACAATTTTATGATGGTATTTGTAAGTTTCGCCTGATCAAAAAGTTCATTAACTGAGTTGATCCGTGCTAAATATACAGAGGGTAGATATTCTAAACAGTTAAAACGATTTCATTTATAGAAAGAGTGTCCTAAGTAGCTTCAATTAAAACTGAATTTGTCGAAAGTTATCACGGAAAAGTCAGCGATTATACTAATAACAAAGATCGGTAAATCTGTGGAATACGTTACGTCGTATTATTTATATAGCAACGCTGGACTAAACAGAAAGAGAATTAATGGTAGCATCAATTATCTTAATTGTTATAGATATCGGTGAAAGCAACTTAAAGTGAATTGGTCGTAACACGACGATATATTGGATATAAACATTGTAAGTAATTAAAAGATTACGAGACTCTTTAGAGATAGCGTGCTGCGTTGTGAGAATTTTGTTGTGTGTGAGAACAATTGCGAGCTAGAGGTAACATTTAGCTTTACATAACATAAACAGGTATTGTATTTAAAGTGGTTTGGTGTTTTGTTTTGTCCGATAGTAGGATAACGGGAGTTGTTATCGAAATCTGCCTGTCTCGTAATTCTTGCTCGATATTGTTTGTCAGTGTCATTGGAATGTTTTAGCGTGTGTTTTCGTGGTGTAATAGTGTCACTGTACGATTACGACGTTGTAAAGGTGCTGTTTATTATTATTCGACATTTGAATCTGCCGTCACGTCAATGTTTATTATTGTTGCAGTATTAATTATCCGAGGGTTGATGTGCCTTCAGTTTGTCTTTTAAGAGTTCAGGTATGGTACGAGCTAGACTTCGAGTATTTGCCAGGCGCTCCGCTACGACTGGAATCTTCTGAAAACTAATAGCGATCCACAGTCATAACATCGACTGGAAAATTAAAACTGTGCCAAATTCATGCTTTTGCGCGGCAGGAAGCCATACATCAGCGGCATAGCGACGTTGTCGTTCTGAGTTCGATCTTGAGTACCGCCAGTTGGCACGTCACAGCACCACAACGGATCTGATTGCTTCACTGAAATGGTTAAATTAACTTCCTGCAAGATAGGAAGTTCAATCATTTGCGTAACGTCAGTATTATAAATACTCCTTGGCTTCTCGAAAGTGGACATCTGGAATGTTATCTCTGCTCATGCATTTACAATCAACTTCGATAATACCTGTAATTTCAGCAAAACTCAATCATGAAGAAAAATCAGTCTTATTATAATAAAATCAGATTCGACAGCAAATAACTTTCTTCCACACAAACGTTCACTTCTGCTTTCTTGACAAAAAAAAAAAAAAAAAAGAAGTCACTTCCCACTTACAGCGATGTGTTTTATTTGAACGTAGTCTTTACAATGTCCTCGATGTTGATCATGAGCTGTCAAGACGAACACAAGGACTGAACGAACAACCATTACATTTGCATTTTAAGCATTGATAGTCTATTTTTTAGTAGCTGCGTACAATTAAATACATTTATTTTACGTGAATCAGAGGACGATAAAACACGACGACATGATCTACCGCGCGATGACCTTCGCGTGCTGAGCAACAGCGGTCAGCATTCGGCTTGTCTGCTGCCAACAATGCTACTATCGTCATGTTACTGCGCTCTCCCATGACATGAAAGAGATACAGAACAAACCATTTAAACACAGAAATGCAATTTTAAAAACACTCAAATAACATTGTCAATAACCGTACTGAACCTCTAACATTATGTCCGTAGAATACATACAACCTTCAAACTGAGTGGTTGGAGATATGGGATAACTGTATCGATATTTAGTTTCAGTGCACTTGTTACACAGTTGTACATTCAGACCAACTAGACAGCAGAATTCATAGATCTATGACTGCATTTGTTGCTACAGTGGTGTCCAAAATTAAAGCAACAAACGGAAATTTTGCTAGGTTTCCTTTATTTTGCCCCAAAAGAGTATACACATGTGATAACAAAGTAGAAACAATGTAAAGAATTCAGAACGTACACAACTTCAACATGCATAACAGTAGATGAAAATGTTCTTTGTTATTGCCAACTTAACAGATTTGCACACACATTCCGTTGGTTAATGTGTTCACCGAGGGGTGCGACCACCTCTGGGAGGAATACAGGGCTGACAACTAGTGACCATACTGTGAATAACGTCATAAATGTCATGAGACAATAACGCCCGTTCTTCCTGCGGAGCTGCTCGCAAGTCTTGGAGAGTGGTTGGTGGATGCTGAGGTGATGCAACCCGTCTGCCTAGCGCATCCCAGACATACTCTCTGGGATTCAAATCAGGAGAGCTAGCAGGCCACGCCATGCGTGTAGTACCCTCCGTTTCCAATAAAACATCGACAATCGTGCTCTATAAGGTCGAGCATTATTGTCCGACAGTACGAAGTCTGAGCACACAGCATCCCACAACAAGCCCACGTGAGGACCCAAGATCTCGTCACGATACCCGACAGCAGTTAAACCTTTCTGGTTTACCCGTACAGTTTCAAGAAGAGATGTTCGAGTGATCAACATAATCTCTGCCCACACCATTAGCTACCCTCATCGATATCGGTCTCTTTTAACAAAGTTCGTCTCGAAATCATGTTCCACATTCCCTTCAGATGTGAATCCGGCGAGAATTACTCTGCAGAGCAAAGGACATCGGCCCAATGCTGGACTGTTCACGTGGCATGCTGACGACTCCACTCTAGAAGGTTCTCTTCTATGGAGACGCGTCAGAGGCACACATACAGGAGATATCCGCCAATAAAGGCCACGCTGTCGAAGCATTCTCTACGTCGTTTGCCTCGATACAACACGTCCAGTGGATGCTGCGAGGACAGATGCCAGTTGCTGCGCAATACTGAGGCGGTACCATCGGGGCCTGACAGCCAAATAACGGTTCTCTCTTTCTGATGTCTCATGTGGTGGGCCCTGGCATAAACTGTGGCTACATCTGAGAAACAACAGAACGATTCACATTATGTCATTGGGGCACATCAGTTTGCGACTGTCCTGCTTTCATTCTTCCTGTGGCCCTCCACCGCAGAGAGTCTGGTAGGCATCTTCTCTGTGCCATACTGCACCGTCCGTGATTGTGCATATGGCGATTGCGGATGTGTGACTACCCGGCAGCCGACGCGGTGGTCTCGCGGTTCTAGGCGCGCAGTCCGGAACCGTGCGACTGCTACGGTCGCAGGTTCGAATCCTGCCTCGGGCATGGATGTGTGTGATGTCCTTAGGTTAGTTAGGTTTAAGTAGTTCTAAGTTCTAGGGGACTAATGACCACAGCAGTTGAGTCCCATAGTGCTCAGAGCCATTTGAACCATTTTTGACTACCCGGCAAACACTACTCCGTTCGATGGATCCTCTGATCATTGGCGTGATTTTCCGTTGACCGAAATGGTGACTGCACTCCAGTACATAACTAATGACAACTATCTTTCTTGAATTCAAATTACTCATTAACAAACATTAACTGGATTATACAACAAGGAAGATAACACAATTCTGGTATTACGTGCGTAACACATGCGCGAACTAGAGGCTGCGAACCTATCGAGCTGAAAGCTATTCTAATCAAACTTTACTCACGACCTGAGCTGACTTGGCCGGTGCGATCTGCAAGTCTCTGTCCGTGCCATTCGGCGGCGCTGCAAGCGCCAGCGAGTCCAGAGAGTTTGCAAGTGCTGGACCGCTATCGATTATCGCAACCTCTAGCGTTGTGTCTAACGTTGACACCACAGTATCCCATCACTTTTGTTTCCTCACGGCAATATGCTTGTTGAAATGAATGTAGTGCAAAATTTGTAAAATAGCCCATAACATGTGAGGAAGGGCTGATGGCTCTAAACATATCAGGTTAATTACTTTTGAATACATTATGGAAGTGACAGTGATCAATGTGTTACAAATATTTACTATTAAAACAGTCTTGATCACGATTTATTTATTAAGGTGACCGGCTTCGACCACTACTGCGGTCATCTTCAGACCATTGAGTAGGAACCTCTTTCTGCTGGAGAATCACTACTGATTCTAGTGATTCTCCAGCAGAAAGAGGTTCCTACTCAATGGTCTGAAGATTACCACAGCAGTGGTCGAAACCGGTCACCTTAATAAATCAATCGTGATCAATACTGTTTTTAATAGCAAATATCAGGTTTAGTAAATTAAGAAATAAAATAAATAAAAAATGAATTAATTTCTTCCATGTGTGGCCACATGTCCCTTGTTCCTTTCGAATGCTGTTCTATCTAGATCTGTGATCGCGAGCTACTGGTAGTTTGCGGGGAATTTTCCATAGATCATGGTAATGCTCAGGTTGGCTAACCTGGATTGCCGAAATAAGCGGAGACTGCACATACGGCAACAACTAACTTATTGTTTCTCACGCCCAACTTACATTGTCACCCAAGAATACTACATTGTTAGCCTCATAGCTGACTGTATACGCTTGACATTGTGCACGTCACGTTTTCCATGTGTGTATCAGACGTTTGTTAACGTGCATAGTTTGGTTTGCGCATTGATACTCATGAAGGTTTCTGTAACGACGGTCTTTTGAAGCAAAAGCAAAAATCAAAAACAAAAAATGTCACTTTCACTCAGACAAAAGGCGGGGGAGGGGGGGGGGGGGGGAGAGGGAGGAGGCGGAGGCGATTAATTCTTTACCCGGATAAAGGACAAATGTATTTGTGTCTAACGTGCTATGCAAGTTTATATGGTGAGAAGAAAGGAAACGTCGAACAAATGTTACTTCAAAATCGTTCACTCAGGCATTGAAAAATATTTACCACTGGATGCTGCTCTAACGAAAGAAAAAATAAAGCTGCTTAAATCCAAATTAAATGCTCAACAACCATTCATTTTAAAGTCATTAAACGAGAATAAAGCAGCAACTGAGCCATCACTCTTAGTTTCAATAATTATTGCACACAAAATGAAACCTTAAAAAGGAGTCTGGCCCCAACAGCCAGAGACTGGTCATGTATGTGTGAGTTGCGTTTGCGTGAGTATGTGTGTGTATGTTGTCTGTTTCCGAGGAACATTGTTGGCCGAAAGCTAACTTTCTGCAGTCTTTTTGTTGTGCCCATGTGCGACTCAGCACCTCCGCTGCATCGAGAGTAGCAACTATCCTTTTCATAATATTGTCACAAACCTTATCAAGTGGATGAATTAATCAAAACCGCATTATTTGAAGCAGCAGATTGGTTATTTTGTAGATTCAGAAATAAAATTTACATGAAATTCGTTTCATAATTACTAGAAGAAAATTTATTGGTAAAAAAACAAATGTAACATTTTTAAAAGTACTTACGCCTGCTGACAAAAAAATGACGAATAAACAGACAGATAAAACGAAAGAAATTAAAACGATGGACTGGTGGTAAAGTGCATCCCTGCAGATTATAAAGTCGCAGTATGAAATCTCGATCATATACCGGAATTTTTGTCTGCTTTTACACTAGCCTTCACCTCTCAACGATGTGAAAACACACCAAGAACGACACGTGGTTCGGATTCCACGTCAAAGTGAAAGTGTAGGTCCCCTTTGCCCGGTAGTGTTACTGTGGTGGGTTAAGCCGCTCCCCCCTCCTCTTTCCTCAAGTCACCGAAGTGTTGTCGAGTTTAAAAGAACTTGCAAACAGGCGGCTCAAAGTCCCTCTTGAGACAACACCAGCCAATCGCACTATCCGAATTTACTTTTTTTGTGAGATAGCTATTCGTTCCAGCGTTCTTTCCCTTTCTTGTTCACATACATTACGCTCTTCAGCCGCACAAACTGACCTCGCTTGTACATATCTAGGATTCCATACCTCAATCGGTAAAAACGGAATCGTTATAGGATCACTTTGTTGTATGTCTAGCCGCTCGGAGTGGCCGTGCGGATAGAAGCGCTATGTCACGTCACGAATCGCGCGGTCCCTCCCGCCGTAGATTCTAGTCCTCCCTCGGGCATGGGTGTGCGTATTGTCCTTAGCGTAAGTTAGTTTAAATAGTGTGTAAGTCAAGGGACCGATGACCTCAGCACTTTGGGCCCTTAGGAATTCACACATATGTGAACATTTGTTGTCTGTCTGTCTGCCCAAATGTTAAAAATCCCTCTTCTTAGGTATCAAATTGAAATTTGTGTACTACTAAGGTGTACAATCCCTTGAGGTTGTATTCTGATACTCGTACATTCACTCATCAGAATTTATAGGGTACTAACCTAGAATCAAGAAATTTGAAAGGAAGCAAGGTTTCACAGTAGAAGTAAATGAAAAATCAGAAAATTGTTAATATTTAATTACATCACACGAAAAAATTTCTTTTTTCATTTGTTATACGACTTCAAACCTGAAATTAAAACATACTCGAAAGTCTTGAAATCGCTGGGACCGATACCTTGTGAGTATCGGTGTCGATAACAGGCAAAAATCCTCGGGATTCTCGATTTTCAGAGTGGATGAACTGACTACATAAATAATTGAGTCTATACGGAACCGCCACTGCACGAGTCCTACTCGTATCTGGCCAATTTTTTTATTTATTTTTTTATTTGTCTTTTCTTTTTTTTTTTTAATGTAACATACCCATATCCCATTAGTTGATTGGCTCGAACTATGTGTATATCTAACAGTCCATCAAGAACCTCTTTTTTGTTGCGGTACCAGTTTCCCTTGTTGTAGGTCCCATCTACATCTATTGCGTTTCTATTACAGTTCCTATAACGTATTCCATTCCATCTTGTTCCCTGATCATTTTGGTTTGTGTCTATCCACTAACTCCCAATAGCATCTCCCCATCGCTGGCTGAGCAACCATTAGCTCTTGAATGCTTTCCGCATTTAAAAGTAGTTTCTCGTTGCAGTAAGTCAGAACTAGTACTTCACGCTGACTGTAAGCTTTACTTTTCAGACACATCATCAGATTGGTTTTGGAAACTCCGTATACTTTATTACCTCGGGTTAGGGATGGTAAAAACTGACTGATTAAAACCGATACCGGTATTTTAGTTCCGAATAACCGGTATTTTTCGATACTTGTTGGCTCTCATTTATGACAGGTATTTTAATTTTTTATTAATAACTAGATAAAAAAGCCGAAATATCAATTAGTCATAGGAGCAGTGCTAAAATTTTTCGTATTTAATTAAACTTTTAAAACCGAATAATTTTTGTTCGTAAAATTTGCGTTGCTTTGAAATATTTCGTTACTATACAAAATGATAAAAAACATCAGCGCTATTTTAATAACGATACCGACAAAAACGAGAGGCAAACACATGGCACAATAATTGCTTCAGCGAAAAGCAAAGGTCCCGAGTTCGAATCTCGGTCCGGCAGACAGTTTTAATCTCTCAGGAAGTTTCAATACTGTGCCTGTTACAATGTGGTAATCGATCAATGTATCAATGAAAGCTCCATGAAATACAAAGCTCCATTTCCTTTTAAAGATTACGGGAAAAACCGCAACAAAATTGTGATATAATATTACGAGAAAAGTTAAAACTTAACAGTCCATTCATAGTTTCCAATGGAAAGCAGACGATCTGCAGTGTGAGTCTGCCTAACATGCCTTTATCTGCTTGTAGCCCTTGATAACGGACAAATTAACACGAAAACTAGAGTTATTCGGTCTCAGTTTTCACCGTTCATCACTGACTATTCGTAATGTCCAAACAGTGGTACGAATAGGAGTAAAAAACCAAACGTCGGTTATTTCAGAAACCGGTTACTTCGGCTTCTTCTCTTCCGGTATTAGGCGAAATTACCTGTTACTATACTCATCGTTGCCGGGGTCTTCCTCTGTCTCTTTTTTCTTGAGACTTATAATTTCTAGCCTATAAGGGGAATTTGTCACTGTCCATTCTTTCTACGTGTTGTTTCCATTTTCTCCTTTACTGGTCAATTTTATCATTTAGACTAGATTTTTTTAGTTCTTCTCTAATATCCTGATTTCTTAGTCTGTCTTCTATTGTGCAACCTTTAACTCGTCTCAGGAACTTCATTTCTTGTGCCTGAATGCGGCTTTCTTGCTTTTTGCTAACTACCCAGGTGTAGCTTCCATAGAGAAGAGTGGGACTGCAGCAGTTTTGTAGAATTTGATTTGAGTATAGTCACGAGTTTTCTTTTTAAGGTTTCCGTTAATTTATCCACGTACCTGGCTAAATGTACGAAGTTTAATTTCTATATGTTTGCTGTAGCCGTAAGTAAGATGGGGCTGGACGTTTTAGCTGTTAGTGACATTCGGGTAAGGGGTGAGAGAGAAGAGGAAGTGGGAGAATACAAGGTCTACCTGTCAGGAGTCAAAGCAGGAATAGCACAATGGGGTGTAGGGCTTTACATTAGGAAAGAAATGGAACCCAGCGTAGTTGCAATAAGGTATGTAAACGAACGACTGATGTGGATAAATTTGACAGTGTCTAGCAAGAAAATTAGGGTTGTGTCAGTATATTCGCATTGTGAAGGGACAGATCAAAATAAGATCGATAGTTTTTATGAGGCACTCTGATGTAGTTGTTAGAGTAAAGGACAAGGACAGTGCTCTGCTCATGGGTGATTTTAATGCCAGGATTGGAAATCGAACAGAAGGGTATGGAAAGGTTATGGGTAAATTTGGAGAGGATATGGAGGCCAACAGGAACGGGAAACAACTCTTGGATTTCTGTGCCAGTATGGGCTTAGTAATCACAAACTCCTTTTTTAAACATAAGAACATTCACCGGTATACTTGGGAAGGCAGGGGAACCAGATCTGTCATTGACTATATAATAACAGATCAGGAATTCAGGAAGGCTGTGAGGGACACACATGTATTCAGGGGATTCTTTGATGACACTGATCATTATTTAATCTGCAGTGAAATTGGGATTGTGAGGCCGAAAGTGCAGGAGGATAAGAATAGAGAAACTTCAGGATAAGGACATCAGGCACAAGTACATAACAGCGATCTCAGAAAGGTACCAGTCAGTTGAATGTAGTCAATTACAGTCATTGGAAAAGGAATGGACAAGGTACAGGGCCACAGTACTAGAAGTGGCTAAAGAATGTCTTGGAACAGTAGTGTGTAAGGGTAGGATGAAGCAAACAGCTTGGTGGAATGACACAGTCAAGGCAGCCTGTAAAAGGAAGAAGAAGGAGTATCAAAAATGGCTGCATACTAGAACTCAGGTAGACAGAGAAAGTTATGTTGAAGAAAGAAACAAAGCCAAACAGATAATTGCAGCAACCAAGAAGAAATCTTGGGAAGACTTTGGAAACAGGTTGGAGACTTTGGGTGAAGCTGCTGGAAAACCATTCTGGAGTGTAATTAGCAGTCTTCGAAAGGGAGGTAAGAAGGAAATGACAAGTATTTTGGACAGGTCAGGAAAACTGATGGTGAATCCTGTGGATTCCTTGGGCAGATGGAGGGAATATTTTGAAGAGTTGCTCAATGTAGGTGAAAATACGATCAGTAATGTTTCAGATTTCGAGGTAGAATGGGATAGGAATGATGATGGAAATAGGATCACATTTGAGGAAGTGGAGAAAATGGTCAATAGATTGCAGTGCAATAAAGCAGCTGGGGTGGGTGAAATTAAGTCGGAACTCATCAAATACAGTGGAATGTCAGGTCTTAAATGGCTACACAGGATAATTGAAATGGCCTGGGAGTCGGGACAGGTTCCATCAGACTGGACAAAAGCAGTAATCACACCAATCTTTAAACATGGAAACAGAAAAGATTGTAACAGCTACAGAGGTATCTCTTTAATCAGCGTTGTGGGTAAAATCTTCTCAGGTATTGTTGAAAGGAAAGTGCGAGTATTAGTTGAGGGCCAACTGGATGAAAATCAGTGTGGGTTTAGGCCTCTTAGAGGTTGTCAGGACCAGGTCTTTAGGTTACGGCAAATAATGGAGAAGTGTTATGAGTGGAACAGGGAATTGTATCTATGCTTTATACACTCCTGGAAATTGAAATAAGAACACCGTGAATTCATTGTCCCAGGAAGGGGAAACTTTATTGACACATTCCTGGGGTCAGATACATCACATGATCACACTGACAGAACCACAGGCACATAGACACAGGCAACAGAGCATGCACAATGTCGGCACTAGTACAGTGTATATCCACCTTTCGCAGCAATGCAGGCTGCTATTCTCCCATGGAGACGATCGTAGAGATGCTGGATGTAGTCCTGTGGAACGGCTTGCCATGCCATTTCCACCTGGCGCCTCAGTTGGACCAGCGTTCGTGCTGGACGTGCAGACCGCGTGAGACGACGCTTCATCCAGTCCCAAACATGCTCAATGGGGGACAGATCCGGAGATCTTGCTGGCCAGGGTAGTTGACTTACACCTTCTAGAGCACGTTGGGTGGCACGGGATACATGCGGACGTGCATTGTCCTGTTGGAACAGCAAGTTCCCTTGCCGGTCTAGGAATGGTAGAACGATGGGTTCGATGACGGTTTGGATGTACCGTGCACTATTCAGTGTCCCCTCGACGATCACCAGTGGTGTACGGCCAGTGCAGGAGATCGCTCCCCACACCATGATGCCGGGTGTTGGCCCTGTGTGCCTCGGTCGTATGCAGTCCTGATTGTGGCGCTCACCTGCACGGCGCCAAACACGCATACGACCATCATTGGCACGAAGGCAGAAGCGACTCTCATCGCTGAAGACGACACGTCTCCATTCGTCCCTCCATTCACGCCTGTCGCGACACCACTGGAGGCGGGCTGCACGATGTTGGGGCGTGAGCGGAAGACGGCCTAACGGTGTGCGGGACCGTAGCCCAGCTTCATGGAGACGGTTGCGAATGGTCCTCGCCGATACCCCACGAGCAACAGTGTCCCTAATTTGCTGGGAAGTGGCGGTGCGGTCCCCTACGGCACTGCGTAGGATCCTACGGTCTTGGCGTGCATCCGTGGGTCGCTGCGGTCCGGTCCCAGGTCGACGGGCACGTGCACCTTCCGCCGACCACTGGCGACAACATCGATGTACTGTGGAGACCTCACGCCCCACGTGTTGAGCAATTCGGCGGTACGTCCACCCGGCCTCCAGCATGCCCACTATACGCCCTCGCTCAAAGTCCGTCAACTGCACATACGGTTCACGTCCACGCTGTCGCGGCATGCTACCAGTGTTAAAGACTGCGATGGAGCTCCGTATGCCACGGCAAACTGGCCGACACTGACGGCGGCGGTGCACAAATGCTGCGCAGCTAGCGCCATTCGACGGCCAACACCGCGGTTCCTGGTGTGTCCGCTGTGCCGTGCGTGTGATCATTGCTTGTACAGCCCTCTCGCAGTGTCCGGAGCAAGTATGGTGGGTCTGACACACCGGTGTCAATGTGTTCTTTTTTCCATTTCCAGGAGTGTAGATCTAGAAAAGGCATATGACCGGGTTCCTAGGAGGAAGTTATTGTCTGTTCTACGAAATTATGGAATAGGAGGCAAACTTTTGCAAGCAATTAAAGGTCTTTACATGGATAGCCAGGCAGCAGTTAGAGTTGACGGTAAATTGAGATCATGGTTCAGAGTAGTTTCAGGGGTAAGACAAGGCTGTAACCTGTCTTCACTGTTGTTCATACTATTTATGGGTCATATGTCGAAAACAATAGACTGGGTGGGTGGGATTAAGATATGTGAACACAAAATAAGCAGTCTTACATATGCGGATGACTTAGTTGTGATGGCAGATTCGATTGAAAGTTTGCAAAATAATATTTCAGAGCTAGATCAAAAATGTAAGGACTTTGGTATGAAGATTAGCATCTCCAAAACGAAAGTAATGTCAGTGGGAAAGAGATATAAACGGATTGAGTGCCAAATAGGAGGAACAAAGTTAGAACTGGTGGACGGTTTCAAGTACTGCATATTCTCACAGGATGGCAACATAGTGAAAGAACTGGAAGCGAGGTGCAGCAAAGCTAATGCAGTGAGCGCTCTTCTGCAAGAAGGAAGTCAGTACCAAGACTAAGTTATCAATGCACCGTTCAATCTTTCGACCAACTTTGTTGTATGGGAGCGAAAGCTGGGTGGATTCAGGTTACCTTATCAACAAGGTTGAGGTTACGGATATGAAAGTAGCTAGGATGATTGCAGGTACTAGTAGGTGGGAACAATGGCAGGAGGGTGTCCACAATGAGGAAATCAAAGAAAAGCTGGGACTGAACTCTATAGATGTAGCAGTCAGGGTGAACAGGCTGAGATGGTGGGGTCATGTTACACGCATGGGAGAAGCAAGGTTACCCAAGAGACTCATGGGTTCAGCAGTAGAGGGTAGGAGGAGTCGGGGCAGACCAAGGAGAAGGTACCTGGATTCGGTTAAGAATGATTTTGAAGTAATAGGCTTAACATCAGAAGAGGCACCAATGTTAGCACTGAATAGGGGATCATGGAGGAATTTTATAAGGGGGACTATGCTCCAGACTGAACGCTGAAAAGCATAATCAGTCTTAAATGATGACGATGATGATGATGATGATGATGATGCTGTAGCCGTATGTCACCTCACATCCTAGGTGACTCAAGTTGTTCACTTGATCTAAAATCTTTTGATCTACCTTTATTTTGGTTCTATTGTGTTCTTTTCCCATCAGGGCCATTGTCTTAGTTTTTTCTACTGAGATATACATGTTTCAACAAGTAAATTTCTTTCAGAAGGTCCGTTTCTTTTATCTGCTACAATCATTGCATCACCAGCATATAGTATCGTAAGTTGTTTGAGAGAATTCTCCTGTCTAGGTTTACACCTTTTTGTAATTCTGTTATCCATATATGCACTATTTCATGTGTGTAAACATTAAACGGAGTAGGGGAGATACAGGAGCCTTGGCGTGCTCCTTCGTTATTTGTTACCTCATTAGTCATTTTTTTGTTGAGTTCTAGAGTGACAGTCTTGTTATGATAACAAACTTCTTATTGTAGTTAGTAAATGTTTCGGATACACGTGATTCGTCATCATCGTCCAAAGTTTCTGTCTACTGAAGCGGTCAAAAGCTTTTTTAAAATAAAAAAGCATTATATTCTCTGCGTTTTTGTCTTACCTGTTGTAAAATAAAAACTGTGTATATCGTAGAACGCCCTTTCCTAAAACCTATTTGGTGCTCACGCAGTACTACACCTACTTCTGGTGTGTTTTTAAGCCTTTTAGTCTAAAAGCTTATCGTTTATCTTACATGCTGAGTCCAGTAAACTTATTCCTCTGCAGTTACTGAATATGCTTTTACCTCATTTTATTTTTTTTTAAATTGATCTCACTCTAGCAATCTTCCAATCTTTGGGGATACTCTTGCTCTTCCAACATTCGTTTAAGAGACGAAGCAGTCGTAGACGTAATATCAATACTTCATGTTGTAATTCAGCATTAATACCATCTCTTCCTGCGGCTTTTCTGTTCTTAAGTGATGTTAAAGCAACTTTTGTTTCATCAGACGATATTTATCGAAATCCTTGTCATTCGTCTTTTCAGTTACAGTATCTTGTGCTCTATCATCATACCACAGTTCTTTATAATAATTCACCCATTGTTCTTCGTCAATGTTGTTTATTTGTATCTTCTCTTTTTCTATTGGGTTTAAAGTTTTTAAAATATGATAGGTCATTTGCTGTCTCCCGTGAATGTCATTCTCGATATTAGAGGCAAATCTATCCCATTGTTCTTCGTCTGCCTTTTTTATACACATTTTGCAACATTTCTGCTCTCGTTATAGGATTGCATCTTTTTAACTGTGGGGTTGCTTAAGTACTGTATATATGTATATTGTTTTTCTTTAATAGCTTTTCTTGTATCCTCATTCCAAATGTTTAGACCCTTTCATTTCCTTACTTTTCTGTTTTTACCGAAAACTTCTCCTGCTACTCTGTATTTCACATTCTTTAGATTTTATCATTCTTCTTCTATATTATCTTTAGGTTACAGGTTTGCTAGTTCTTTAGTTCATCTGCTTTGGTAAAAGTGTTTGATGTTGTCCTCATCAAGCAAGTATACTACTTTATAAACGATTGGGTCCGCTTGGTTACTTATTTGTTTTGTCATTTTCTTCTGTTTCGCAAAAACATCCATTCTGGAGAGTAGTGTAAAATGATCTGTTCCTATATCTTGTCCTCCAGAAACTCTTGTACCCTTACTGGACCCGCTAGCGTATTATTTACTAAAATGTAGTCAACTATTGATCTAAAACTTCTGCAAGCCCAAGTATACTTTTTTGTATATTTTTTCTGAAAAAGCGAGTTTCTTATTTTTTGATTCTTGTAAGTGGCAAAATCTCATAGTATTGTTCCATTTTCATTACGTAGCGGTTCTCCAAAAGGACCCATAATATTCGTTACTGGGATATTTGCTACTCTGGAATTGAATCCACTCAAAATAATAATCTGATCAGTGGTACTGTATTTATTCAGAATCTTCTGTAGTTCTTTATAGAAGTTTCTAGACTTGACCTTTTTTCCCCTCTTCTGGTGTATATACTTTTATAATGGTGCCGCTTCCTCTTATCAGTTTCAGTCTGACTACAAACATTGTTTCACATATTGCAGGTTGCTGTTTTGATATATCCACCGATACATTTTCATTTGATCTTTTTCATAACTTTGTCATTCCTCGCCCTGGACTGCCACCCTAACGTTGGTGCGAAGGTTTGTGTGCCTCAACGATCCACTGTGCTATTACTGGCGGGAGCAACGTTCTGTCGGCTTGCCTTGTCCAGCTCTTTTTTTTTTTTTTTTTTTTACCCCTTGGGAATTAGGTTTCGACGGCTGAGGGTGTATTTCATGTCCCTTTTCTATCTCTAATAGTCAAAGTTTGGCAAAGGATCCCAGGTCTGTTGAGCCAGCTGATACTGTGGTATCAACGTCCGATGCCACACTTGTTAGGGGTTGCAGATATCGACCGTGGTCCGTAATAGTTATCGCTGGCCCCGCGAGTCGCGACTAGCGCCGCTCCACGGCTTGTGACAAGTATCTAGAGAGCTCTCGTCCACTCTTGCTCAGGACGTCAACTAGGAATGTAGCATAGCCTTCAGCTGATAGGAAGCAACCTCTAACAAGGCGCTTAGTCAAGTATGGCATAAGTAATGCCATTCTAGATATGTTTGCAACTATATGTATGCAGCATATGAAGAGGCCTGTAACGCAAGTTAAGTACAATATATATTATTTTTTACCAACGACTACTAATTATTTCAGTCATTACTATGCACCCAGCTCCTTACCGACTTCACTGCCAAACCTGCAATACATGTTTCTATTTAGCATTGGCCATCTCTCATCATAACAAATGAGGAAGGGAATCATAACAGATACCTGTTCAGAAACAAAACTCTGAGAAATGTCCACTGAAATTTGATGAATGAATCAGAATATGAAACACTTATGCTAACGAACCTGCTCCCTTTTCCGAGAAGACATGAGTCGCATGAGCTCTGCTCAGTGCAAGGCATGCAGTGACTATACGTTTATGGCGTCAAGGGGAGAGGATGAAAGGCGAGTTTTCCGGCACCTTTAAATAACCAGAAGAAACCGGCTAAGGGAGATAACCCTGAAAGAAAATCCTAGTCCTCCTAGAGAGGAGGCTGAGCAGAGTGCTGGTAACCAACTCGAGGAAAACACACACTACACTTAGCACTGCAAGGAGTCTCGGAAGAAGCATACTAGCAAAGGTCAACTGATAATTTGGAGCGGTTTTAATAAGCCGGTTAAAATAGTGTTGAAAAAAAAAAGAAAGAAAGAAAAAGTGATATAACTGAAAAGTGGTTGTTTCATCTGTCAGGTAGTATGGGGCGCCTGTGCCATGTACCCAGTTCCCTCCGACCACCTATCTGCCGCATTCGCCTGGCGGCAACGCAGTGACGTCACACACAGGCAACTGCTAGGTCAGGCAGGCGGCCTTTAGCGAACTGGAGTGCGCCAATTGTCGGCGGGGACAGCGGCCCGCGCGATTGGCGGCGCGCGGCGTCGTTTTAAGCGGCTTATTGCGTTGTACCTGCGGTGCGGTGGTGCTTGCAGTTCCACCAGCGGCGGCTCGTATCGTAAACGAGGCACCCAATTGCGTGAACACGGCGCGAACCAGCCGCCTGCGTGCGGTGTGCTGCGCGCCGGCCGATCCGCTAGTCGCGTTCCGTTTCTGCCGATACAAGTGACGACGAGGCTATGGCTTTTCGATGTACATCGAACGACGTACACGTAATGCTTGTTTACTGCTGTCACAGGTCTGTGTTAACAGTACACAAAGCAATACACAGCGTATATGTAAAAATATAATTCAAATATCATCGACCAAATTTGAAATCATGAGACATTTGTCCAAAACTGAGGCACATCAAGGGTGCTTTTGACTGCGAGCATAAGGTCCTGCCTTGAACAAGTAATGAAGAAAGAGAGCTCTGGCACAGGGGTTCCTCCCGCGTCCGGCCATGCCGATTTAGGTTTTCCGTGATTTCCCTAAATAGCTCCAGGCAAATGCCGGGATGGTCGTATCGTAAACGAGGCACCCAATTGCGTGAACACGGCGCGAACCAGCCGCCTGCGTGCGGTGTGCTGCGCGCCGGCCGATCCGCTAGTCGCGTTCCGTTTCTGCCGATACAAGTGACGACGAGGCTATGGCTTTTCGATGTGCATCGAACGACGTACACGTAATGCTTGTTTACTGCTGTCACAGGTCTGTGTTAACAGTACACAAAGCAATACACAGCGTATATGTAAAAATATAATTCAAATATCATCGACCAAATTTGAAATCATCAGACATTTGTCCAAAACTGAGGCACATCAAGGGTGCTTTTGACTGCGAGCATAAGGTCCTGCCTTGAACAAGTAATGAAGAAAGAGAGCTCTGGCACAGGGGTTCCTCCCGCGTCCGGCCATGCCGATTTAGGTTTTCCGTGATTTCCCTAAATAGCTCCAGGCAAATGCCGGGATGGTTCCTTTGAAAGGGCACGGCCGACTTCCTTCCCCGTCCTTCCCTAATCCGATCAGACCGATGACCTCGCTGTCTGCACTCCTCCCCCAGACAACCCAACCCCACAGGCGTTCCAGATTTGTTCTTCTCCACACTCACCTTTATTTACCCTCTTATGTGAATCTCCATAGTTGAATGGAGGACATCGTCCCAGTGGCGCCAGTTATAAGTTGTTAAGCATTCTCCCAACGCCCCACTCCTGATTGTGGGCGGTCAGAAGATGTTCTCGCGGCTCCGTCCAATTCTTGTGGTACGTATTTCCATCCAAGGAGTTTTGCTTTGTGCAGGGCGAATTCTTGAAATGCTAAGTAAAGGGTATAGGTTTTAACGGTTTGGGCGTTAGTAGGTTAGCTTTATACACTGCCCAGTCACGTTAATGTGACCATCTGTCAAAAGCCCGAGTGTCCACTTTTTGCAGTGCGAGACATGCAGGAAGAGAGTCAGTGAAGTTCTGGAAGTACCGAGAGGGATATAGAGGCATGCCGACTACAGTTCAGTGGCTAGCAGTGCTAGATTTCTCCTGTTCTTCAAACCCCACACATACTCTTAGAGCTGAGTGAAGTGTTGCATTGTCCTGCTAGTAGATGCCATCGTGTCGAAGAAAAACAACTACCCCGAAGGACAGGAGGATACTTGTGTTGATCGGTTAGACTTTTCAGAATGACGTAATCACCTCAGGAATGCCACAAGACGATTACACTCCTCCCTGGTTGCAGGCTGTTTGCTTCCAGAGGTTTCATTTCTTACACGCCAATGGCTGTCTCCACTGTGGAGAATAAAACGTGATTAATCTGAAAGGGCTACCTGTCGCTACTCAGTGGACGTCCAGTTGTGGTATTGGCTTACAAACTCCAGCCTTAGTCACCAATCAACTGTAGTGAGCGTGGGAGCAACGTAGGCACCTGCTGTGGAGGCCCATACGCACCCCTGTCATCTATGCCACGTGGTACACCACAGTTGTCTTGGTGCCGGTTTTGATGGCGCCATTTTGCCATGTACAGTGTACTTTAACCAAGGTAGCACTCGAACAGTTAACAAAGTTAACTGCTTTGGAAATACTTCCACCCTTGGCCTGATAGGCATTCATCACACTCTTATGGACGTCAGATAAATCGCTTTGTTTCCACATTACAGCCACGACTGCACTGTTTTCCCCCTCCACACACCTTATATACCCTCCACAGCTACTGCTGTCACAAGCTGAATGGACCATGTAGAATGTGCCTAGTTATTTCAGAGCACGTAAGAGTGAATTCTATCTCTTCAAATGTTCCACATTGCTGCCTAGGTCATGGTCGTCCAATAATGAAGCCATAATGGAATTACTTCATCTAAATGAAGCACATTGTTCATAAAATGGATGACCCATTTTGGTAGTAAACCTAATGAAATAGAGGCATATGTTTGGACAATCTCTTTGGACAACCGGAACAGCTCTTTTTACAGCACCCCAAGGAATAAAGCCCAGCGAGAGGCCGGCGATGGGTTAACGCCAGGAAACCATTCACCACCATGAGGGAGAGTCGATAGTAGTAGCGCAACAAAGCCGATACTGGCACACTTTTGACGTCAAAGTGATATGCTAATTAATTAAACTGATCAGTTAAACTGAGAGGTGGCAGATGCCCTCTCTCATATTTCTATCTTACTGTGAGTAATTCCATTTTCCTCTCTAATTGCATGTGGTAAAAAGTTGCTATTCCTTCACACGTGGACTTCCCACGCAGCGCCTCTCGTCACCCGGGTGGTCCAGTGACAGGCGGGCTCTGCTGATCTTGAAAGGGTTAAGCCGACGGGTGTGAGGGAGTCGAGTGAATGCTTTCCAAACGCCGACATTGTCAAAATAGCGGCGGAGACACGCCGGCAAGGGCCTGAAGGAGCGGCTGGGCTAGAGATTCCGTTACTTCGCAGAAACTTAGCGAAAACGCTTTCTGGCGGGCTACCAGTGAGGCGTGGGAATGACTTGTGTCCCCAGGCAGTCTTGGAGGGCAAATTCCCACGTTTTCTGCAAAATCGCAACTGTGATTGGCTTGCTCAGGGCATAGCTCCGTGTCGTAGCAAAATCGGTGCAGAAATTGGCGCCAAGAATCTCCATTGGTGGAATGGTAGGCTTTGGCAATAGAGTGGAATTCTCCGCCGGTTTTCGAGTTGCTGATTGGAACGTTTAACCACAGCCACTGTCGTTGGGGCGGGAATGTTCTGTGTTCGGTTTGTATAGGTGTTCTGGTGGGAGTCGGTTCTCGCCTTTCGGTCAGAGTAGGTTACAAGACTGCGCTCTCGCAGCTCCGCACAGCCTGCCTTCTGTTGGCTGTCTAATATACTTTTACTTGATTGTAACTGTTTAATGAAGTTGCTGAAGTTTCGACTTCAACGTAACTTTCCAAGTATAGTTGGCAATTGAGCGTTCTGCGTACAAGCGGCCTATGTTGTCTGTCTTGGGCAGTTTTGGCTAAAGTTGACTGTATCACAGTTACTGTGTGACTTCGCTTGTTAAAAGCAATCACTGTACCGTCAGTGATTGTGTGGCGAGCCTTCTTCGTCTCCCTCAGAGGCGCATTTGTATTGATAGGAAGTCTTTAGTCTGGAACAACCAGACCAGGACAATTTGTTTCGGGCTATACTTGCGACATTATCATCACCACGATGGGACGTCGAAGCAACCAGCCATCGCTTCCGGTACGCCAGATCGTGTCCTTGCAGTTAAGAAGACAGCTTGATAATGTATGTCCACAGCACCGGCAGACTAGGGAATTTGCACTGTGATAATCAGAGCTCAGCAGATCGCGCCATTCATCTTTTCTAACTTTGTTCTTTCTTGGATGTTCATTGTCTGAGTTCTCACTACTGTAGCAGCAATTAATGTTGGGTTGGATGTGTGTTTCTCTTAAGATTTGAGTTGCAAGGAATTGGGTCCACATACCACTTCGTCATAAATGTCACAATCTAATTTAGGGACAACTTCACCTTCACAGCATTTATTTGAGTATCCAATTTGAACCAATTTGATGTATTGTAAATGTTTCATGTGTTTTGTTTATTATTTTGAGTTTAGTAATAATGAATCATATTTTTATTTTGGACAGAACTTTCATTCTGTGAATCGGTAGAGCAACCATTTCTTTTCTCACTACGTTAATGAAACTTTCCTTTATTTAACTTATTTATCAAATTAAATTGCTGCAGGTGCCAAACTCTTTTCTACTCCACTTGTAGGGTCGATTACAGTCAGTTCGCGTTTCTTTTTAATCCATGTGCAACATCAAAAGTCGGAGTTAGAATAGGGGGGGGGGGGCTTAGAGCATCATTTCCATATGAAGATTCGAGAGGAATTTAGTGTTAAATACACTGCTAGCCCCGGCACCTCGCAAAACCACCCATACTACTACCCTTCCCTTAACCTATTGTTCTGCTGAATGGTTTATGATCCACTGTGATTGATGTATACCTGGGGATAATCCAATCTTATGAAAAACACCCATTTGTCCCCCGGCCCCCCTCCTCTCCCACCCCTCTGGCAACAGTACACTTTTTTTTGTCACCCCCTCCACATTTCAGTTCTGAGCCACTTTTTCCCCTCCTGGGAAATCCCCCAACCTGCCTCATCCCACCTCATCTGCATACTGGCAGGAAAAGACTAAGTCAGTGCTGAGTTTTTGGAGTGAAAGTATCTCATGACTCATATTTCAAATCAATAACAATTGAAATAATAATATATTCTTCAATTGAATTTACATAGTCTTTATTCAACAAGTTGTGAGAGAGAGGGAGGGTTCCTCCTCTCCCATCCTCCCCTTCCTCCCTCCCCTTTCTCATCTGGAAACTGATGGGAAAAAGACTCAATCTGTGCTGAGCTGTCAGAGGATCTCATACAATGAGATTGGCAGTAAATAAGAGTAATATACTCCTAGAATGAAATTTTCACTCTACAGCAGAGTGTGCGCTGATATGAAACTTCCTGGCAGATTAAAACTGTGTGCCGGACCAAGACTCGAGTTCGAGTCTCGGTCAGGCACACAGTTTTAATCTACCAGTAAGTTTCAAGAGTAATATATTGTTTAATTATTTAAATATGAATTAAATCAACTAATTAAATTGGTGGGAAATGCTGGTCTATGATCTCATTATTTGAATGAGAAAAATCGCCCACTATAATGACGTCACTATTGTGATATCAATAATGGTGGAAAATAGTCCATTTGCACTACCTTGTCAAATTGATTTTTTAACATTTTGCAGGAGACAAGGCAGGGGAAGAAGCTCTTGAACGTGTAAGCCAAATAGATCACTTAAAACGCTCACCACCACCTTATGATTATTCTCCTTCGTAATAAAGTATATTTTGAACATTTGATAATCATGCACATACATATTTTGTAAATCAAGTAATTAAATTTCCGCCACAAATAGACCATAGCACTACATGTATCCAAAATCTTCACTGTTATTTGAGAACACAAACACCCTTCTCCATCACAACATTTTCACTTAACATACCTCATGAAAAAAAAGTACGAGCTGTGTGACGATGCAAGTGTCATTACAACCCAACAGATAGTTCCAAGCCATGCAAATAAATCTTCGTTGTAACTCTATTTATCATGAGCGTGCAGCAGGCATCAGAGGATGCTCAGATATAGTGCGTAGTAATGTGGCAGTGAGCGCCTAGGGTAATCATCTGCCATCTAAAGGCCGAAATATAGAACTAAACAATGGCTAGAGGTGGCTGAAGGGTGCTGTTCCTAAAAAAAAAGGTGCGATTTAAACGCTGACGAATATTTATAGACCATTTTGCTTAACTAATGAGGTGTGTAATTCGTAATACTTTTTATAAAAGAGCTTTTCTAATTTTTAAATATATGTGACTATGCAAACGATTATGTAAGTAGGCCGGCCGGAGTGGCCGTGCGGTTCTAGGCGCTACAGTCTGGAACCGGGCTGCCGCTACGGTCGTAGGTTCGAATCCTGCCTCGGGCATGGATGTGTGTGATGTCCTTAGGTTAGTTAGGTTTAATTAGTTATAAGTTCTAGCGACTTTGATGACGTCAGAAGTTAAGTTGCATAGTGCTCAGAGCCATTTGAACCATTTGATTATGTAAGTGATCGTGACTGTAATATGAAGTTCTGAAGATGAGAAGAACCACCGAATATGAATTGATGGCAATAAAGGCTTTCGTTTAAGAGGACAGTCTTTGTACAGTTAGAATACAGGTTTATAAGAGTGAAATGTGCAAGTGTGATTGATGATAAAGTGAGCTTTTATGAAGAACGCCTTTTATGAATGATAGCTACCAACAACACTACAGTGTATTCTGAGTAGCTGAATTCCAAGTAAGAAGAAGTGGCTATATTTATTCATTACTTTGTAAATAGTGTGCGCTCGCTTGCTATACGTACTCTGCAACTTCGAGGAACATTATACTAGCCAAGGATAGTAACAATAAATACTACAATTGTACTATTATTTGCTGCAAAGTATTTTTCAGGTAGTATTACTCGCTCACAGTGATAAAATGTGCTCACCAGCAAGTAGAAGACTGAAATAATTTCGTTTGCGAAGTGTAATATATCAGGTATTGTGGGATACGAATTCATCTTGTGAAAGTCATGATCGCTGACGAAATGTAAAAGCTAAGTAATATATTTTTATGGCCTTTGTACAAAGCAAGCAGCTTTAACAATTTCCTTGTTTCATTAAAAACTTCGTGTGCACCAATAATTATTTCCTAAACTGTATAATTACAGCAGAAAACTTACCAGATAAATTAGCTAGTTGAATGTGAGTTATAGCGTTGACTACTTACGGTGAATAGATGGAAAAAAGTAAGATAAGGGAATGGTATTTACCAGCTAAAATCACTAAAATATGCTGCATGTATAGGACGCTGTGTAGCAGACGAAAACATTAAAAGGTACTGTGAATAATTTTGTTTTAAGGAAAGTAACTACTGTGCTGGATATTGAAGCTACACACAAAATTTTACCAGAGGATTTTGAGTGTGACGACGTTTTCTGTCAAAGTTATAAAGTGCACGCAAAAGTGATTGTATATCTCGAAAGTGTAATTCTTTAAATATAGGCTATCTATTGGATAAAAGATCAGGTCCGAGTAGTTAGGGAAAATTGCATTGAAACTAATACAAGTAAATTATGTCAAAGATATGGTTAAGTTTATATCCATCACTTGTATACTTTCCAAAACTTGTCACCACAGTGGATAAGCGTCTTCCACTTCTGGCAATTTTTTATATATTAGTAATACTGCAGTGTGTGTTTGCATGATTAATGTATTTTAACATAGAATATACGTTTTGTTGCTTATGTCAATGCTGAAATCTTCATTCGGCAGTTTTGTCTGTTGCACATCTGCTTTAATCACCAAATTGGTAAGTGTCGTCATTTCAAAGCAAGTTAACAACAGTAATTATTCGGTTCCTTTCGCAAAAAGTATTTTCGTGTGGTAAACTACTTGCTCTGATTTTAGTAGAGTGATTAACATTGGTTGTATGCTTAGTACTGTACTACACACTATTGTCTACCCACTGTTATGAACGAATCTGATAGCCACTTACAGTCACTTTTAGGAGTACAACAATTATACACATTAGGATAAAACTGGGTGGGCCATGGCAGCTGTCCACTGACCACAGCAGTGCCAGGAGCCACAACCACACCAGCTGGGTGAGGACCTGAGACCCTCACCCATGTCTATCAATTGGCAATTGCTAACCCATCTCCCATCTCCCGTACCAATGGCTCAGAAGCCGAAGAGACAGTCGCCGTGAACACCCAGCTGTCAACTGATCAGTTTACATATAATAATAATTGTCCAGCACAAATGCAAGCCATATTGAATCTTCTCAAATTTCCACTTAAAAATCAGAGAACAAATGCAACACACACATCCCCTTCTGTTGGTTCTCAACCAGCATCCTGATCAGTTTGTTATTCAGCCACTCTGATGCACCCATGAGCGCTGACTAGCTGTAGCCTTTCTTTGTAACTAACTGGTTGGCACAGCTTCCAGTTGGCCAAGCCACTGAGACCGCCCCTGCCACTGGCTGTGCACACTGCAAGAGAAGCAGGCGTGGCTTGGACAAATAGTTGTAACTGTAGTTCCATTCCTTACATACACTCTCCCCAGTTTAAAAAATCCAGTTTACCCAATCCGAGACAGTGTTGTTGTCCATTCTCTTGTGAAATGTATATCTCTCCCTCTTATATGAGTTGTTTTCGAGGACAGAAGGAATCGTAGCATACACGCGCTTTCACATCGCCAAAATGTCGTTATTTGTTGTGAGGTTCCTGTACAACAATATGCCATAGGCGATATTTTCTTTAAATATTCTCTTGTCAAGAAAAAATCCATTCTTATCGTCTTGATATCTGTTACGTCCTGCAATACAGGACTAGAATATTTAACTCATTTTTGTCTCATGACAGAGTGCTAAAGGCAAGCTCTACCTCCTCACTTCCGAACTCTCTTAAGGTAGGCAAATGCTTCGTAACCTATGAAGTCTCTTAAGGAAAGCAAATAGCAGCGCAGAGGAGTTTGCAAACATGAGGTTAATACTATGTATCACTTATAAATTCGGTAATATAGCTGATTATAGTATGATGGCCACACCTACCTGTGTAGGCGGGAGATTGAAATTTAGTTAAAAGATGTCGCTGCAATGAAAAAACGCCTGATCACCGCTCCAATTCATGGTACTCTCGCCCTCGCCTCCACCACCCAGAAGCACGTCATTGACATCAAATTAATTGGCTAATTAAATAAATTAATCATGAGAGTCCCTTTGCAAGGTGAGTACTTTTTTCCTGCAGTCAGATTACACTCACCAGAGAACCATTACGAACACTGCTGTGACGTCTCTAGGGGCTTCCTACAGGCTAGGTAGTCACTGGGAAGCTAAAGCATAATTTGAATGTTGCTAGGATCGTATAGGGAGGCACACTCCATTCGAATTTGAGAAAGGAAAAAATTCTTGGGGAAAGACGACGTATTTCTCCTGGGAAAAAAGGGGTGGATTAGGGAATGCATGGTGGTATATAGGCAGTTCTTAAGGAGACATTGTATGTCCTATGCTGCCAATGTTAAAGTATCGAAGTTTGTGACCTATTATCTTGGAAACTTTTTAAAAACCAATTTACAATTTTACATAATTATTGAATGGACCTTCCTAGAACCAGTGAACTAGAATTATTGCTAAAACTGTATTGTGGGGCATGTTGTCTTTTTTCAAACACTCAATTTTTTGACTGAATTTTCTAAATAAATGAACATAAAAACAAAACAACACACGATATTTTAATTATTCTAGTTCCATATGTGTTGACTCTCACACTTTGCATTCTGTGAAAGTTTCATGTCTCAACCATCAGAACTTTTTTAGAAAACGGGTCATTTATTGCAAAAAAAGTAGTTCAGAGATATTGAGGTTTGAAACTTTTTTTTATTACAAATTCTTATACAGACTTACATTTCTGCGTCTTTTATGCACTAGTATTGCCCTGGCCCATAGTCTGTGTCTTCTTCAGGGTCACAACAACGCAATGCATGCCACCTCCTTTTCTTTCTTCCAGTACATGAGCCACACACCACCATCAGAACCTAACACTCCCGTCAGTACACAGGACATCAGCCTCACACTCTGCACTAAAAGTAACAGCACCCTCGGCCGCGACCGCATTACCTACTACTATCTCAAACACTGCCCTCCATCCTTTCTTGCAGTCCTTGCCATCCTCTACAACGTAATCCTTGCCACCAGATTTCTACCCCAACATGTGGAAAACCTCCCATATATTGACGTTCCCCCATTCCTAACAAGCCTCCATCTGATGCCTCTTCCTACCGCCCTACATGTCTCACCTAGGTGTTCAGCAAGTTCTTAGAATCCATCCTTACCTTGCGCATCTATCAACACCTCCACTGACACCATCTCCTACCCTAACACCCAATGTGGCTTTCGACCTTCCTACGGCTGCCCCATCTCTTCTCCCTCCAGCTTAACTCCCGTCGCTCCACCATTTTTGTCGCCATAGACCTTGAAATGCCTTAACAGCCTATGGCATCTCGGTCTCCTGTTTAAGCTCCAGACCCTTCCTATACACTATGTCCATTTGATTGCCTCCTTCCTCTTCCACCAACCCTCCTACGTTACCATCCACAACGCTGATTTCTGTACCTACCAGCCCCTTTGCGGGTGTGCCCCAGGGCTCTATCCTCTCGCCTCTCCCCTACCTCCTGTACACAGCAGATATGCCCCAACTGCCCCCCCCCCTTACAGTTCACCTCCTGCAGTGTGCCGATGACACTACCTTCCTTGCCCTCACTCCTATTCTTCAACAGTTCCAATGCCTTCTCCAGAATGACCTTGACCTTTTTGCCACATGGTGTAACCAGCAGCTCCTCAAAATCAATCCTTCCAAGACCCAGGTGATCATCGTACGTCATACCACCAGCTCCTTGTGGCTCCGTGATTTTTCACTTACCATCTGCACCCGTCCTGTCCACCTCTCTCCCACCGTCACCTACCTTGGATTCAGCATTGACGGTCACCGCACCTAGATCCCTCATCTCCACTCTATCCGATCCAAAGCCCACGACTGCCTCTGTCTCCTTAACCTCCTCTCTGGCTGGACATGGGGTTTGAGCCCCTCTACCAACCTCCACACCTACAAATCCTTAATCCGTCCCATCCTCTGTTATGCTAGTCCCACCTGGATATGCCGCCCCCCCCCCCCCCCCCAAAGTCTATAAGTCCCTCCAGATCCTCGAGCACCATGCACTCTGCCTCACCTTCCATATATGCTTTCTGTCCTCCATGCGGATCCTCTATGACCTGTTTTCTTTCCCCCCATCTGCTTCAATTCCTCTACACCTCATGTTGACTTGATCCCCTCTGTCTCCTGGTTGTTCTTCTCCTCTCTAACCCCCATCTGCTGCCATGTCTTCACCACTGTGTCCCTCTTACCCTCCACCTCTACACCCTTCATCTCCTTTCCCAAGGTGGCTTGCATCAATTCCTCCTCCTGGATGACACCCTCTCTCCCACCATTTATTTCTCCTATCAACTCCGATCCTCACCTCCCCTTCCTTCCCTCTACCCTTTTCCCAGGCTCCCTCTCCTCCTCCTTACAAACTGTGTTTTTTCCCCACCTACCCTTTCTTTCACTCTTTTCTCCTCCCCAAGTCCTTTTGCTTTCCCCTCCATTGCCTTTCTCACTCTTTCTCGTGTTTTCCCTGCCTCCCCCCCCTTTCCCGTATTCTCTCCCTCCATCAGCAACCCCCTTTTGCTTTCCCTCTTATCCCCCCTTTTTCCTCTTTATCTGTCGTGCTCCCCCCCCACCCCCCTGTGTGTAGGCTGTGGTGTATAATCTTCAGTGTGCAGTGGTTAAGTGAGTGTTCAGTGTTGTGAACAGAAACCATACTGTCGCTAGGTGTGTTTTTTTATCTTTTGCGACTAGAAGCCCGACTGTGACCATGTTTTTTAAATTGTGCCTGTCTATTTACTGTGTGTCTTCATTAGCATCATCAACCCCTTGTTTTTCTTTTTTGTCTTCTACAACTTTCCACCATTTTACAGTTTTTAAAAGTAACTGTTTTATCACCTATTTTTTTTTTATTTGTTATCATTATGATTTTTTAACTCTTCTGTCGGCTGTAGAGCGGCATATTAAGCTGCTGTCAGCCCATCCCGCCCTTTGTGGGGGGGGGGGGGGGGGAGGGAGAAATCGAAATTCAATAAAGGAAAAAAAAGTGGTGTCATTGGATATGAGGGTGAGGAGGAAGGGTATTAGGTGCCCCTTTATTGGTCTTTGCATTGCGTGTTGTCATTGGCGGAAATGGGCATTTTCCATTGGAGGTTCCTTTGTTGCTTGCAATTGGTGGAAATCGGCGAATAGGAAACTGAGCGATGACTGCAGCGAAACGCTGTTTACTAACTGCCTAGTATCGACCAGGGCGCGTCAGCACACTGTGTACACTCCGCCGCTGTGGCCTACCACGCGCATGTTGCTTTGCGAGAGCTGTCATTCCGCAAAGCTGTCGCTGCTGGCAGACAAGGACCTGGAAGTCGGTATCCGTCTTCTCTGTTCACGTTGTTGGGTCGCTTGGCTATTTCTATAGCCTCTCTAATCTTCCTCCTCACACTAAACGGTTGCCGGCGAGTGTGTTCGAGCGGTTCTAGGCGCTTCAGTCTGGAACTGCGCCACCGCTACGGTCGCAGGTTCGAATCCTGCCTCGGGCATGGATGTGTGTGATGTCCGTAGGTTAGTTAGGTTTAAGTAGTTCTAAGTTCTAGGGGCTGATGACCTCAGATGTTAAGTCCCATAGTGCTCAGAGCCATTTGAACCATTTGAACTAAACGGTTTTTTCGCCAGTACCCGGGCCTCTAGAAATTCGATCTTCATCCTGCATTGTTACTGGCGTTCTGACACGGCTGATCTGATGTATTGTTTGACACTGCCATATCTCTCGTGTTCAGATAACCTTGGACGCCCAGTCTCACCTACATTCACCAGTCCACATTCGCATCCGATTTCATAAACTCTGGCGACAGGAACCTTGTCAATCGTATCTTTCGCCGAACCCAGAATGTGTTTTATTTTGTGGTTGCTAATAAACATCGGTTTAATATATCTGTACCTATATTCCTAATATCTTGTATAATAAGATCACTTCCTGACTTCAAGACATATAGGCAAAGAGAATCGGTCTCCCATCTGGTAAGATGTGTGTTACCATGCCCACTGCTAATTGCATCGCCCAGATATGTGCAACTACACCTCTGACATGTTTTAATGGTGACAGATCTACAAAGGCCTGATCCTGTTTTGCATTCAGTGGACTATGTCGCACGCCTCAACAGGGACACCGCCCAGTGATTCCAAATATTTGACAAGGGCAGTCAAGTGCTGGTACGATCTGTATGCTCGGTATCCCAATGTGCCCAGCACCATCAAGCACCTGCCCATCTGAAGATACCTGAACCAGGGAAAGGGTCTCATTGGTAAATAAATAATAATTACAACCCTGCAACGAAGACTTTATGCTACTTCACCTGGTAAGATAACTTTCTGAAAGCTGCAGTTAATATAAGCCTTGTCTCCGTAATATCTTTTCTTTCAGAAGTGCTACTCCCACGTTTCGCAGGAGAACTTCTGTGAAGTTTGGAAGGTAGGAGAGGATGTATTGGCAGAAGAAAAGCTGTGTGTACGGGTCGTGAGACATGCCTGGATAGAACAATTGGTAAAGCACTTGCCCACGAAAGGCAAAGGTCCTGAGTTTGAGTCTCGGCTCGGCGCTACGAATTTTCAGTATAAAATTACATTAAAATCGGTCACTGATTCTATGGCACAAGCATTTGATGGGCGAGCTGGACAGGTGGGAATACCAATCGAAAAATCACTTCGTCCAGGGTGTTTAAAAGCAGCAGGTGCACAGGACTTCTTCCTCGGCACTCGCGAGCTGGCATATACGTTTTATTATACTGGTGCACAACAGTGGTAACAGGTTATGTTTCATTGGCCCTAAGGCGCTGGAGTCACGGACTGTGAGGCTGGTCCCGGCGGAGGTTCGAGTCCTCCCTCGGGCATGGCTGTGTGTGTTTGTCCTTAGGATAATTTAGGTTAAGCAGTGTGTAAGCTTAGGGACTGGACCTTAGCAGTTAAGTCCCATAAGATTACACACACATTTGAACATTTGCTTCATTGGCTTTAGTTTTCCCTATCCGGGAATTCGAACCTAGCAGCTTTTGTGCAAATAATGACACAATAAATTTAAACGGTGTGCTACGGTGGAGAATCTCACAATTAATGGCAGAATTACGCCTCCTGCAGACACGCTAGCTCAAGTCGCCAGGACACAGCTTTGCAACTTACGATGGGTTACGCCCATGACAGACTTGCGGACGGCAACCAAGAGTTGACAGCGTGTTGAGTGACTAGGAAGTTACACCCTTGCCACACTGAGCTTTGCCAAAGGTATTCTCCAGAAGCACGAGAATGTTTGTGGCTTAGGTACTATGATTTTAAAAATCGTGTGAAAGGCAGGGGAAGATGGCGAACCTTTGCTCAGATCTCATAGGGTAACGCAGAGATAAGAACTCTCATTGGCCGCTAATATGCGGCGTGGAAATTTCTGAGGCTCATAAGATGAGAGGAGGTAAGTCATGTGGAAAATATTCTCTCTTCCGATAGGCCAAAAAAGTAAGCAAGAGCTCTAGTGGCCTGACGTGGATTGTTCGTGGAATTATTGTTGCTGGCCAGTGAGGCCGTGTGGTTCTTGGCGCTTTAGTCTGGAACCGCGTGACCGCTACGGTCGCAGGTTCGAATCCTGCCTCGGGCATGGATGTGTGTGATGTCCTTAGGTTAGTTAGGTTTAATTAGTTCTAAGTTCTAGGCGACTGATGACCTCAGAAGTCGCATAGCGCTCAGAGCCATTTGAACCATTTTGAACCAATTATTTTTGGTGAGACGTCAGAGTTATGAAAAGTACAGAAAGCATTTGGTGTCAGAGATTGGCGCACAGAGCATTTACGTTCTGGGGATCGGTGGAAAGAGTATTCTGTTAATGAGGACGGTGTATAACAGGTGGTGTTCGTTCGAGATCCGAGGCGGCAGTAGGATTGGTAAGTGTTAGGATCAAACTGAAATTAGCATCCTCCCTCGGGCATGGGTGTGTGAGTTTATCCTTAGGACAATTTAAGTTAAGTAGTGTGTAAGCTTAGGGACTGATGACCTTAGCAGTTAAGTCCCATAAGATTTCACACACATTTTTTTGAAATTAGCATCGTGTGGAGTTTAGAAACCTTGGGTCATGTCTGAGCCACTTCACAGTCACAGTCATGACTCTTCATTTTACCATTTCAGTTAACTCACGCTTTGGGCATCAACAGTTACTACAGTGAATACTAAGTTATCGCCGGCCGAAGTGGCCGCTCGGTTCTGGCGCTGCAGTCTGGAACCGCGAGACCGCTACGGTCGCAGGTTCGAATCCTGCCTCGGGCATGGATGTGTGTGATGTCCTTAGGTTAGTTAGGTTTAACTAGTTCTAAGTTCTAGGGGACTAATGACTTCAGCAGTTGAGTCCCATTGTGCTCAGAGCCATTTGAGCCACTAAGTTATCGTGAATTGCTCATTAACTTGCCAAATCCAGGTATTAATTGCGGTGCATGCCTTACCTCTCGTTAAAACCACGTGTAGAACGGTTGCTTCTGCCACATCATTTAAAGTCTACTCATCACGATCTCTGAAAATAATGCCTCTTTTATGCTGACCCACCAAATGTGTATTATTGTAACTGAGAGTTCCGTGCCACGTGTTTTTCTTGTTCTTTGAATGAAGATGTTCCTTATGTTTGGTTTTCCCATGTGGGTAGACCTTTGTAATATAAATATGCAGTAATCGATTTCCTCTTGATATCGTTTTGGTAGCTAAGTAATCCCATACAACCTGAATATAGATTAACCGAGGCCATCAGCCATACTTACATGTGACAGTCACTGCATCTTACAACAAGTCTGTGGTGCAAATCTGCTTTTAAATAAGAGATAGCTTCCGATCAGTGTACAAGCCATACGATATGTTACTTTATTTTGTATTATTCATCGATGCCGAGACATCGGACGATCCTTGTTGAATCATTAGTAGAAGCAACAGCTTACATAGTTCCACCTTGCCCCTCCTCCCCCCCCCCCCCCCCACCGCCACCCGTAATAGTCTAATTTCAGGGATTGGAGCATAAAAATCCCCTCCATGCCCACACCGACGTGGTGACCATGTCAAAAGATTTTCTCTCACCTTCGTATTTCTTAGTTATCGAGGACTTCACAGGACGTGCGGCCGTAATGTTGTCCGTGCGTCTGGATAGTATTATCCAGTAATAGGCCGCGTCGAGGAGACGAAAATCGAACGAAGGGTAGCAGTTTTAAGGGCAGAGGGAAAAAAGTGCCAAGGAAAGCGCAGTAACAGCAGTAGCGGTTTTCTTGCCATTAGCGGCAAATCATGGACGCTAGTTTTGGGTATCGTGCAATGCTCAGTACAGGTGTCATAGCTTAGGTCGTCATAAAGTGTGTTAGTCCTTTCGTGGAGGGGTACTCCGTGGTTGGGCATCTGCGAAGTCTCCTGGGCCAGCTGCAGTCAAGACTGTCATATAAGAGGTCGATTGGTCATAAATGAATCACGGTGTAAGGGTTTTGGTTTTTTTTTTGCGTTTAGTGTGTAATACGGCTTCCCTACGTTGCCGGTTGTTCGGCTAGTTTACACTTGGAAGAGCCAGTTAATTTTTCTGTGCTGCAGGAGTTCACCAGTACTTTTCGTCATATTTGCGTGTTGGTGTTATCTGTAGGAGATTAATTGTCTTCAACGTGTAAATAATAGTGTTTTTGTGCGGTTGTGTTTGCACCCATGATTGTAATTGTAGTTACCCAGGTTAAGGATGAAAGGATTATTGTTCGAGTGTCTCGTTTTCTTGTACAGTCGTGTGGCAACTTTTTGAATACCGCTTTGAGAATTTCAAGAGTACTCTGTGAAGGTCTGCTGTGTGTGTGTGTGTGTGTGTGTGTGTGTGTGTGTGTGTGTGTGTGTACAGTTGAGCGTTGCTTATGATATGCAGCACTTTCTTCTGTGTAATCTGCAGGCGTTTCTCCAAACTGGAGCTGTATACGTCGTCAGTGGTCTAATTAGTGGTGTGTACATGGACCTCAACACCCTCCAGTTGAGTATGCTTCACTTATTGACCTTGGTGTAAAGCTGTTTGAGCCTCACATTGGCTCGGTTGATTATGTATACAGTGGTCGCCCCATGTAAGTGTCTGGTCCAGCCAGGAATCTGACTTTCTTAGAGAAAGTTCATGGTGTTTTTGTGCTACAGTACGCTGGCGCCAGCACACCATGCAGCACAGAGGTTACGAGAGTATCGATAGAGACCAACGACAATACTCGCTGGAAACACGCCGCTAACGCCCTCTAAGCCGCCAGTATTTAAAATCTCAGCCGTGGACCGGAGGGCCAGTTTAGTGAGTTAGTTCGTTCCAGTTTAGCCAGTTCAGATGGCTCTAAGCACTATGGGACTTATCATCTGAGGTCATCTGTCCCCTAGAACTTAGAACTACTTAAACCCAACTAACCTAAGGACATCATACACATCCATGCCCGAGGCAGGATTCGAACCTGCAACCGTAGCAACAGCGCGGTTCCCGACTGAAGCGCCTAGAACCGCTTGGCCACAGCGGCCGGCTTTAGCCAGTTACTTCGAGCCTGTTACGCCAGTTAGTTCGAGTTTGTACGCCATGGAGTTCCAGCCTGCCAATGAGATGGATCCGCAGACTTAGCCTCTAGCACAGAGACCGGCTGTACACAGTAGCCTTATAGTGAACATAGCAGACTTTTAGTTCAACAGCAGTGAGGCTACGTGGACTATGCAGAAGAGAACTTGTACCATAGCACGTGGAAACTTAAGTCGCTCTTTGTTTATGAATACAGAACCCAGTTATTAATTGTGTGTAGTTTGTGTTATAGAACGAGGATACCGCTCACCAACCAACATCCTCTCCTTGTTTCCCATGAGAAACAAGGAGAGAACATGAAAGGGGCTAATGAGGATATAACAGTGGCGACGAGAACAATTCAGTGAAGAAGAATTTTCTTGCTTATCTTCTGTTTCAGATTGCATGGGTTTCTAATTACTAATTTGTTGTTGCGTTCTTGCGTGTATTTCAGGAGGGGAGCCCAAGAACTAATCAAATATCTCTTTTCAGGGGCTTTGCTCGCTTATTTTTTGCTATAGCGTATGCAAACCACGGCTAGCCTGCCCCCTCTACCCTCTGCTCCGGCGCCTCAGCAGCAGACGGCCTATGTAATGGATCTAACACAAGGTTTTTAAAACTTCCTGCCAGATTAAAACTGTGTGCCCGACCGAGACTCGAACTCGGGACCTTTGCCTTTCGCGGGCAAGTGCTCTACCAACTGAGCTACCGAAGCACGACTCACGCCCGGTACTCACAGCTTTACTTCTGCCAGTATCTCGCGTCCTACCTTCCAAACTTTACAGAAGCTCTCCTGCGAACCTTGCAGAACTAGCACTCCTGAAAGAAAGGATATTGCGGAGACATGGCTTAGCCACAGCCTGGGGGATGTTTCCAGAATGAGATTTTCACTCTGCAGCGGAGTGTGCGCTGATATGAAACTTCCTGGCAAATTAAAACAGTTTTAATCTGCCAGGAAGTTTCATATCAGCGCACACTCCGCTGCAGAGTGAAAATCTCATTCTACAAGGTTTTTAGTTTCAGAACCAACAAATTGCTCCTTTGCTGACGACGGTGCAACAGCTTCTGGCTGCACAAGCCGCATCGGCCGTCCAACCGACTGACCGACACGCCCAGCAAGTGCCGCTGCCCAGCATATCTACGTTCTGGCAATTTAACGACACAGAAGAGGAATAGCACGAATACCTGACACAGTTCCAAGCTCATTGTGCAGTTTATCGCGTTCAAGGTACTGCGAAGATACAATACTTTCTTTCGATTGCGGAGTCCCCAGTGTTCAGGTCAAAACAAAAAGTATTCCGAACTGCGTCTCCCGACGAACTCAGTTATGACAAAGTTCAAAATGGTTCAAATGGCTCTGAGCACTATGGGACTTAACATCTGAGGTCATCAGTCCCCTAGAACTTAGAACTACTTAAACCTAACTAACCTAAGGACATCACATACATCCATGCCCGAGGCAGGATTCGAACCTGTGACCGTAGCGGTCGCGCGGTTCCAGACTAAGCGCCTAGAACCGCTCGGCCACAGCGGCCGGTTATGACAAAGTAATCGCTGCATTAACGCAGTACTACGATCAGCAAGTTCAAGTAGCTGGAGCGAGGTATCAGTTTTTTCTTTTGCAGAAAAAGACGGAATAGACGTACCGTCAGTGGTATACAGAACTAATGGGCCTGACTAGGAAGTGTAAATTTAAGTGTACTTGCGAGTCACCCCATGCTCGCAACATCCCCAGGCAGCCACAACAGCGAGTGCGTACAAGGGTTGGAACTTATATAGTGGCAACTATTTATTCACAACCGATACAAAAGAGTTACATGTTTGCACCTGTTGCTGTCCTTCAAAGTAGTCACCAGCGTTGTGTAGAACCCGTTGCCAGCGATGTGGAAGGCGTAGTATTCCGTTACCAGAGTCTGTTCTGTTGATGGTGCAAATGGAGCGGTCTACTGCCTGTCGAATCTATGGAGCAGTTCTGAAGCGAATGCCGCGAAGTGGTTCCTTCATCTTCGGAATCAAATCAAACTCACAAGAACTTAGGTCCGGGGAGTATGGTAGATGGTACAGTTCTTCCCAGTCCCATCGACCGAAAAGAGCAGCCACAGCTTGTTCTGTATGCGCCCACACGTTGCCGTGCAAAATGATGGGTGGGTTGCGCAGAAAGTGTCGCCGCTTCTTGCGCAAAGCTGGTCGCACGTGACGCTTCAAAAACGAACAGTAATCCTGTTCATTGACGGTCTGCCGTGGAGGAACGTAATGCGTTTGGATAACACCATCACAGTCGTACACGCGTCGGCCGCTGTGGCCGAGTGGTTCTAGGCGCTTCAGTCCAGAACCGCGCTGCTGCTACGGTCGCAGGTTCGAATCCTGCCTCGGGCATAGATATGTGTGACGTCTTACGTTAGTTAAGTTTAACTAGTTCTACGTCTAGGAGACTGATGACCTCAGATGTTAAATCCCATAGTGCTTAGAGCCATTTGAGCCATTCAGTCGTACACGAGAATCACCATAACTTTCACCATACTGGGGCTCTGACGCATTTTCGAATTTGACTGCGACCCATAATGACGCCAATCGTTGGATTGGCGTTTCAGTTTTGGCTCATGCGATGTGGCGCATGTATCATCCAGTGTTACGATACGTCGTAAGGAAGCCTCTCCTTCGCGCTCATAGCGCTCCAAGCGCGTCTGAGAAGCGTCGTAACGCATCCATTTCTGCATTTCCGTCAAGTCATGCGGAACTCGTCGTGATGCAGTTTTTAGCATGTCCAGGCGTTCCTTGAGGATGCGAAGCACAGTCGTATGCGCTAATCCGGTTTCGTGGGCGAGCTCAAGAATCGTATGGCGTCGATCACTGTCCACTAACGCGGCAACAGCATGCACTTCTTCTTCAGAGGCGCTAGGACGACCTGCCCGATGCACGTCTGCCACAGTTTGCCGCCCTTCATTGAAGGCTTTTGCCCAACGTGCCACTGTTCTGTACGGCTCGCACGCCTCTTGAAGACCTTGATGACACTCTCGTGCTGTACGACCTCTGGCACATTCAGTCTTGATCCAACTCCATTGTTCCTGTTTCGATAACATAGTGACACCGTTACGTTAGACCACTCGCTCACAAGTGACTGTGTTTCCCACGACTGTGCCCACGCCGATGACGTGGGACGGGCGAGTCCATTTGCTCGGAGGTAAGGTAGGAATGTCAACAAAGTGTACTATCAGCGACAATAGTAGATTCCATTGCATAGTGTCTCCACAGCAGTGTTGCCACTATTTAAGTTCCAGCCTACGTACATAGCCGTGCGGGCAGCCTCACTAACATGTAAACAGACCTGTGAACTTAGTGAATTCTTGCCCTAGATGTTTTGCTCGCCATGAAAGGCAAGATTACCCATCACGTAACGCAGCGTGTCATACGTGTGGAAAGAAAGGCCACGTCCAAGCAGTTTGTTTGCAACGGCCCGAAAATGCCAATCTTGCCCTCTCCCAGAAAAAAACAGCCTCGTGCACATGCATGAACGTTGTGCTTTCCAAACCCACAACAGGTACTGACAAAAGTAAAATTAATGTTGTGCCTCATTCTCGAGCTAGAGCTGAGCACCGACGTTCTAACGAACTACTGGTCTCATTACGCATTGCTGGCCGTCGTGTGAACTTTCAGTTAGAAACAGGTGCATGAGTAACCTTGTTTAATCGTGCCACGTACGAACAGTTAGACTCACCATACCTTTCTGAATCTAGCAAGCACCTCACTGCTTATAACGGTCAGGAAATTCGAGTGCTTGGACAGTGTAGTTTGCCTGCCACTTACAAATCTCACACAAAAATAGTGAATTTTTAAGCTGTTGAAATTACGAGACGGTGAGAACATCTTAGGTTTAGATGCCTTTGATTTCTCTGGCCTTAGCATCCAAGATAATGTACTTTCCATACAGTCTTTTGATACGAAAGCCAATGTAGCTAGCTTGCTTAAAGGATTTCCTGAACTATTTTCCGAAGGAATGAGAAAAGCTAATAACTGTGTAGCGCATGCTACATTGAAAAACAATGCACAGTCTATGTTTTTCCTGTCCCACCCCGTTCCAATTGCTTTAAGAGACAAAGTAGCCAATGAACTGAAAGAATTGCGAGAAAATGCTGTAATTGCTCCCATTCAAGCTCGTCAGTGGGCAAGTCCTCTCGTTTTGTTACCTAAGCCTTCCTGGTGCATACGGATTTGTGTTGACTTCAAGTCTACAGTCAACCCACAGACAGTAGTTGACACTTATCCGTTACCTGGATCTGAGGAATTCATCGCCAGGCTTGGTGCAGGACGTCACACTGTCGCGCATGCATGGAGAACCAATCCGCTCCGCCACAGACATTTGCTGCTTGGCCTAAGATTCAATCGCCATGGCAACGAGTGCACATTGACTTTGCAGGACCATTTTGGAACACTCGTTGACTAATAGTAGTAGACTCGAAACTTCCTGGCAGATTAAAACTGTGTGCCGGACCGAGACTCGAACTCGGGACCTTTTCCTTTCGCGGGCAAGTGTTCTACCATCTGAGCTACCCAAGCACGACTCACGTCCAGTCCTCACAGCTTCACTCCTGCCAGTACCTCGTCTCCTACCTTCCAAACTTTACAGAAACTCTTCTGTGAACCTGGTTCGCAGGAGAGTTTCTGTAGAATTTGTTCGCAGGAGAGCTTCTGTAAAGTTTGGTAGGCAGGAGACGAGGCACTGGCAGAAGTACAGCTGTGAGGACGGGGCGTGAGTCGTGCTTGGGTAGCTCAGATGGTGCTGTTTAGCTTCTGTCATCATCATCATCATCATCATTTAAGACTGATTATGCCTTTTAGCGTTCAGTCTGGAGCATAGCCCCCCTTGTACAGTTCCTCCATGATCCCCTATTCAGTGCTAACATTGGTGCCTCTTCTGATGTTAAACCTATTACTTCAAAATCATTCTTAACCGAATCCAGGTACCTTCTCCTCGGTCTGCCCCGACTCCTCCTACCCTCTACTGCTGAATCCATGAGTCTCTTGGGTAACCTTGCTTCTCCCATGCGTGTAACATGACCCCACCATTTAAGCCTGTTCGCCCTGACTGCTACATCTATAGAGTTCATCCCAGTTTCCATTAAATGGATTATTCATTACGCCGCGAGAAGTTGAAAATGCACATCAAGTACCTCTTCGGGGAGGAGATGGTTTCATGGGCCCATAGTTTGGACAAATTAAGACACCAGAGAGCAAGACTATTGAGCTCCTTGTGTTTCTTACTGAAGTGCCGCGACCATGGAGTTGTCCCAAAATTTGCAAGGTTGGTTCACTTTGTTAAGAATGCTGCAGTAAATAGAATTTTACATAGGGCTGGTTCCGCTATTGTCAGAGAAAGAATTCGTTTTACTCGTCGGAAGTTGGACATTGTTTCTGAACATCTGTATCATCTGCATCTGAAAGTAGCAGCTTTTTTATCTCCTGACTCCTGGGACTGGATCGATGGCACGACATGGGCTAAGTCTGACTGGGTTCGCGAAGTGGCCACAAAAAGGCCTTCTCAGGTGGACTCAGTTATTCGACGCCCTGTCATAAATTTGACGGGTAAGGAATTGGACGAAGCTACGTTGTCTGTCTTATGTAAAGGGCTAAATTTTGCCCCTACTCCAAAGACTTTTCCGATATCATCTTTCATCAGTGCCATTGAAGAAGCTGTCCGACCACTATCAGAGGATTCTGCGGAAGAAATCAGACGAGAAACCTGTCAAGCAATCACGAAGCATCGTCCACAAAGAAGCAACGTTTCCAAGGAAGAAAGACGTGCGATACGAAAGCTGCGTGAGGATACTGATACAGTCGTCCTGCGTGCTGATAAAGGTAATGCTACCGTCCTTTTGCCTCAGGAAGTCTACAAGGAAAAGATATGTGGTCTACTTAGTTCTGGTGCATACCGGAAGATTAACAAAGATCCTACTAACAAGGTGACAATAAGTACTGCTGCCTTGCTGAACGCTTCATCACTACCGAAGGAAGTCATAAGAAGTTTAAAAGTACGAGGTGCAGTACCACCAAGATTTTATGGTCTTCCTAAAGTTCACAAGATGGGTAAGGATGAGCGTCTAGACGACTTGTCTATGAGACCTATAACGTGCACTATTGGTTCACCAACATATTTTTCTGCCAAATATTTAGCTTCATTATTAAAACCATTGGTAGGAAAATGTAGTCACCACATTCGTAATTCTATGGATTTTATTCAGAGACTTAGAAATGTCAGGCTAAATAGTATGGATGTTCTTGTTAGTTTTGACGTAGTATCATTATACACCAAGGTACCTCTAAAGGACTCTTTAGCTCTTATCAGCCAACATTTTGATAAGAACATTACGGCCTTATTTGAACATGTGCTTTTATCATCTTATTTTCAGTTTGATGGTGAATTTTATGAGCAAATTGACGGTGTTGCCATGGGAAGCCCCCTCTCCCCTCTGGTAGCTAATTTATTTATGGAAGACTTCGAGGACAAGGCACTGGACTCAGCATGTTTTAAACCTACGGTCTTCTGGAAGTACGTGGTCGACACATTCGTGGTATGGCCCCATGGTATGGATGAATTACATAGATTTCTTGAGCATTTGAATTCCATCCATGCTAGCATTAAATTTACTATGGAAATAGAAAAAGACGGCTGCCTCCCCTTTCTGGATGTTGTCGTTCGCCGTAAAAGTGATGGCACATTAGGACATGCCGTACATCGGAAACCAACGCACACAAATCTATACCTTCATGCCAGTAGCTGCCATCACCCTTCTCAGAGCGTGGGTGTCCTTAAGACCTTAATGCATCGGGCGCACTGTATATCCGATGAAGACAATTTACAAGGAGAGCTAACATACCTCAAGAGTATTTTTAAATCGAATGGATATTCTCCGCAACAAATTCGTAGAGCATTCGATGCAAAACCTAAAAAGAAGGTATGCCATGGGGAAGAAGATAGTAATTTCTTTAGATCTAGGGCGTTTCTGCCTTATGTGGGTGCTCTTTCTTCAAAGATAGACCGTATTCTTGAGAAACACTGTGTTAAGGTGATCTTCCGGCCCCCCATGAAGATTGCGGCTTTACTCGGCTCTGTGAAGGACGATTTACTGCTTCGTAAGGCGGGTGTGTACCAGATTCCTTGCGGAAATTGTGAGCAGTCATACATAGGTCAAACAACCGTTCATGAGAGGTGTGTGGAACACCGAAGATACACACGCTTATTACAACCAGACAAGTCAGCTGTGGCCGAACATTGTATTGATACGGGTCATTCCATGAATTACAGTGATGTGAAGATTTTAACATCCACCTCTTCTTTTTGGGAATCTGCATTCAAAGAAGCCATAGAAATTCGATTAGCCAACAATTTAATAAACAGAGACAATGGTTTTAATTTGGACAAAGCATGGAATCCGGCTCTTGGAGTAATTAAATTGCAGAGAAGTCGTCACCGTGTCACCGCCGCCGATCAAATATCGATAAGCACATCGAATGTCCGTACGCCTTCGCCACAGGCGGCGCAGCATCTGTGACCCGCATGCGCAGTACCGCCGCGGTGGAGCATATAGGGCCGCGCTTGGCACCTTGTCATCAGTCTTGTGACTCGCTCTGAAGATGGCCGGACGATACGCGGCCGAAATATCAGTAGAAGAAATTTTATTTGCGCGGCTGCATGCCCGAAATTTTATGGATTATTCATTACGCCGCGAGAAGTTGAAAATGCACAGCCAGTCTATTGTTTTCAACATATGATCCACAAATAATATGAACAAGAGTGGAGACAGGTTGCAGCCTTGTCTTACCCCTGAAACTACTCTGAACCATGAACTCAATTTACCGTCAACTCTAACTGCTGCCTGACTATCCATGTAAAGACCTTTAATTGCTTGCAAAAGTTTGCCTCCTATTCCATAATCTTGTAGAACAGACAATAACTTCCTCCTAGGAACCCGGCCATATGCCTTTTCTAGACCTATAAAGCGTAGATACAATTCCCTGTTCCACTCATAACACTTCTCCATTATTTGCCGTAAGCTAAAGATCTGGTCCTGACAACCTCTAAGAGGCCTAAACCCACACTGATTTTCATCCAGTTGGTCCTCAACTAATACTCGCACTTTCCTTTCAACAATACCTGAGAAGATTTTACCCACAACACTGATTAAAGAGATACCTCTGTAGTTGTCACAATCTTTTCTGTTTCCATGTTTAAAGATTGGTGTGATTACTGCTTTTGTCCAGTCTGATGGAACCTGTCCCGACTCCCAGGCCATTTCAATTATCCTGTGTAGCCATTTAAGACCTGACATTCCACTGTATTTGATGAGTTCTGACTTAATTTCATCCACCCCAGCCGCTTTATTGCACTGCAATCTATTGACCACTTTTTCCACTTCCTCAAATGTGATCCTATTTCCATCATCAATCCTATCCCATTCTACCTCGAAATCTGAAGCATTACTGATCGCATTTTCACCTACATTGAGCAACTCTTCAAAATATTCCCTCCATCTGCCCAAGGCATCCACAGGATTCACCATCAGTTTTCCTGACCTGTCCAAAATACTTGTCATTTCCTTCTTACCTCCCTTTCGAAGACTGCTAATTACACTCCAGAATGGTTTTCTAGCAGCTTGACCCATAGTCTCCAACCTGTTTCCAAAGTCTTCCCACGATTTCTTCTTGCATGCTGCAATTATCTGTTTGGCTTTGTTTCTTTCTTCAACATAACTTTCTCTGTCTACCTGAGTTCTAGTATGCAGCCATTTTTGATACTCCTTCTTCTTCCTTTTACAGGCTGCCTTGACTGTGTCATTCCACCAAGCTGTTTGCTTCATCCTACCCTTACACACTACTGTTCCAAGACATTCTTTAGCCACTTCTAGTACTGTGGCCCTGTACCTTGTCCATTTCTTTTCCAATGACTGTAATTGACTACATTCAACTAACTGGTACCTTTCTGAGATCGCTGTTATGTACTTGTGCCTGATGTCCTTATCCTGAAGTTTCTCCATTCTTATCCTCCTACATATGGACCTGACCTCCTGCACTTTCGGCCTCACAATCCCAATTTCACTGCAGATTAAAGAATGATTGGTGTCATCAAAGAATCCCCTGAATACACGTGTGTCCCTCACAGCCTTCCTGAATTCCTGATCTGTTATTATATAGTCAATGACAGATCTGGTTCCCCTGCCTTCCCAAGTATACCGGTGAATGTTCTTATGTTTAAAAAAGGAGTTCGTGATTACTAAGCCCATACTGGCACAGAAATCCAAGAGTTGTTTCCCGTTCCTGTTGGCCTCCATATCATCTCCAAATTTACCCATAACCTTTTCATACCCTTCTGTTCGATTTCCAATCCTGGCGTTAAAATCACCCATGAGCAGAACACTGTCCTTGTCCTTTACTCTAACAACTACATCACTGAGTGCCTCATAAAAACTATCCATCTTATCTTCATCTGTCCCTTCACAATGCGAATATACTGACGCAATCCTAATTTTCTTGCTAGACACTGTCTGATCTATCCACATCAGTCGTTCGTTTACATACCTTATTGCAACTACGCTGGGTTCCATTTCTTTCCTGATGTAAAGCCCTACACCCCATTGTGCTATTCCTGCTTCTGTAATAAAAAAAACTGAGTGGAAGGATCAACAAAACGAACTTTAACGGCCGTCATGTGACGTCCGCAACGTAAAACACAACAATCAACAACGAACAAAATTTAAAAAAAAAGAAGGTAGAGCACTTTCCCGTGAAAGGCAAAGGTCCCGAGTTCGAGTCTCGGTCCGGCACACAGTTTTAATCTGCCAGGAAGTTTCATATCAGCGTACACTCCGCTGCAGAGTGAAAATCTCATTCCAGTAGTAGACTCTTTTAGCAAGTTCGCATTTGCGGTGCCTATGAACTCTACCACATCGCGTAGCAACGTTCGAGTGTTGTCCTAAATATTTTGCATAGAGGGTTTGCCAGAAGTGCTTGTGTTTATTGAACGCAATGGCATTAGTCATCTAACAAGTGCTCCGTTTCACCCGCGGTCCAACGGAGAAGCAGAACTCTTCGTACGCACTTTCAAGCAACAGATGGCCAAGCTTCGCACCACCCACGCACGGGAACAGGCGCTGCAACTCTTTCTCGCCTCCTATCTCTCCCACTGACGGGACGGGCGGTCACGGGTGGGACTTCTGCATGGCCGTCGCCATCGGACGCTGCTACACTTGATAAGTTGATACAGACACTGCAGCATCCGGCGCCGCCAATGGTCGACAAGTATCGCTTTGCGCCGTGCGATCTCGTTGTATTCAGGTAAAGAGGCGAATTCCAGGACCGCATTGGCTCATATATGTACTTGAATGCAGATCTCAATGGTTTGCAGCGCCGCCACCGGAACCAAATTCGCGCATGTCATTTGCACCGTGATTCTGCTACTTTTCTTCCTCCACCCCCCCCCCCCCCCCCCCCTCCCCGATTCATGGCTTCTTGGGACTGTGCAGCTTTCGCAGTCGCCCGTGTGTGCCACCAGAGCACCCCAGGAGGAGCGGATGGACGATGCACCCTTGCCCCCGCCGACCCCACTTGTCGACCGCATAGGCCTGGACCCGCCTTCACCGTCGCCGTCACTTCCATCGCCCCAGCACACAGCCTGGACGTGTGCCTTGGCAGTAGTTTCCTGGAGGATGTTTCTGTTGCCCCACAAGCCAGATGGCGGGGATGCGGGCGGGAGTCCGCCATCCTCCACCGTCACGGCTCCAGGCCAATCACGACGTCCAGCATCCAGCCTCCCTCCCCATTGTCGTTCGCAGTCTCACTACACCACAATGGTGCAGTATTTCGTAGGGGAGGAATGTGCTGGCATACGCTGGCGCCAGCACACCATGCGACACAGAGGTTACGAGAGTATCGATAGTGGGCAACGACAAGACTCGTTGGAAACGCGCCACAAACGCCCTCTCAACCGACAGTATTTAGGATTATCACTGAGGACCGGAGGGCCAGTTTAGTCAGTTAGTTCGTTCCAGTTAGCCAGTTAATTCGAGCCTGTTACGCCAGTTAGTTCGAGTTTGTACGTCATGGAGTTCCAACGTGTCACCGAGACGGAGGCGCAGACGTAGCTTCTAGCACCAGATACAGGCAGCACATAGCAACCTTATAGTGAACATAGCGGACTTCTTCTTCAACAGCATTGAGGCTACGTGGACTATGCAGAAGAGAGTTTGTATCATAGCACATGAGAACTTAAGTAGCTCTTTGTTTAGGAATAAAGAACCCAATTATTAATTGTGTGTAGTTCGTGTTATTGAACGAGGATACTGGCCGCCAACCAACATCCTCTTCTTGCTTCTAATGGTACAGCTCTATAGAGACAACGAGACGAAATAAAAGCGGGCCGGCCGCTGTGACTGAGCAATTCTAGGCTCTTCAGTCCGGAACCGCACTGCTGCTACGGTCGCAGGTTCGGATCCTGCCTCGGGCACGAATGTGTGTGATGTCCTTAGGTCAGTTAGATTTAAGTAGTTGTAAGTCTAGGAGACTGATGACCTCAGATGTTAAGTCCCATAGTACTTAGAGCCATTTGAACCATTTGAACATAAAAGCGGCTAAAGAAAATACAACAGTTTTAGACTATGAACAAAACTTGACTACAAGTAACGTGAATTTTTTCAAAAGTCCTAGTGATGTCTTCGGCTACTGTATAAGAAGTGTGTGGCAGCAAATTAAGGATTTTGAATAAAACTGCAACTATTTTAGTGTGTTACCTAACACTCTATCATCTAGCGTTGTACTCAGTACTGAACAAATCCTAGAGAGAGGCGAGTATTATTAAGGGTGTTCTGTCAAATTCACTGAAATGAAAAGATTTCATCAGTAACTGAAGAACATTACTAGGTCATAACAAGATATTGTCTGCAGTATTTCACGAACGAAAGTCAGCATCCTGTAGCATGTTACTACAAAACAAATAATGTACATTAGTATCTAGGTTTTGTCAATCCATCCCACAGCGCAGATAAATTTGTCCTTGCGTATAACAGTTGGCTCACACACTTATGTTTACATCATCGTGAATAGCACTAGCTAAAGTTAACAGAGTAATTTTTAACTTCGAAACCTGTTTAATACTCAAACTGACATAAAAATCAAAAAGAAAGTTACCCACCTTTTACTAGCTTTAGAGTAGAAGACACCAGCAACGCTGGCAGTGCAGCCTGAACCTCTAAAACAGTTCGCTCTGAAGAAAAATCGATGTGTACCGCTTACATGTGATAATCAATGCCACGCCCAAGGCTTCGTAATGCGCGTCAATACGCTTAACATCTCACATTCATCGTGTTTCTTATAGTTGGATCCATGGTTCTCAGATATCGGTTAAAGGACACCGTAATTAAGCTGTCTTATTTGAACAAAAGGTTTTATTTTTCAGTAGTGACCAGTTTCATTCAGACGGTCATTATCAAGCGATCATGACACTTGATGATGTCACTGTGGTCAAAATTTGCCAGTAGTGACGAATGAAGCATTTTGTTATAATAAAACGCCTTAGCGGAACCTTAGCATGGCCCAATCTCTCGTTTTCATTTGCTTCAGTAGCCAAGTTTAGTCCCCGCTTTACTCAACAACCGACATTCCGTACTGGCTTCAAATCACTCACTATCATGCGGAATGTTTATAAAAAACAGAAACATTAAAAGGAAACGAAAGAGAATAATTGACATACTTCTCCTTAAATCAAGAAATTCAACTCATCCCTGATGTTTCATTGAATGAGCCTTCGGAGAAAGAGAAGCAGCAGTGGTAAGAAGACGAAGAAAAATTGATTGCTACGTCTTAGGAGAAACCACCGAGAAATTTTCCTGAGCAGTTTTCGGAAACCTAAATCATGAATGATCATGGCCGCGTCTGTCTCGTTAAGAATGTGTCTGATACCTTCAGAATTGCAAAATATCATTCGAAAAATGTAAAGTGTAAGATCATATCTATATGTGAAATAATAGCACTGAAAACGATTGGTGGTATATTAAGTAAATACAGCCATCGGCGTGAACATTTCTCATTATTTGCAAAATAATTTCGTTATAATTGCAAAACAATGTACCGTTTGAGTTTAATTAGTAGTTTATACATCAGCACACACCTTTTCATTTAAAAATTAAATTTCTTCTCTTTAAATGCAGTTGCATTTGCGTATCCCTATCGTTTCGTAGTAACTTGAATAGACCTTGCGAACGTGTTTCTAATTAACTTTTACAAGTGCTTCCACAGAGAGCACTTTAATTGTATTCTGCGTCGTTATTAAACTTCTGCAATGCATGTAGATATCACAAAAGTTACTAAAAGATCGAGTTAGACCGGTTCCTTATATGGACACTATTGTTTCTTGCACAATAGTAATAATTATTTAATAATGCCACAGTCGAAGTGAAGGTTAAATAGCTCCTTGTATCAAAAACTCCAGGGCTTTGGTGTCTGAAACGTTAACCAGACACTGACTACGCTCTTCACGAACCTACTAGTTTACTCACAAAGCATTTATTTTCGACGAAGATGTGTAATTTGTGGTGGAGTGAATATTTCCAATCAAAGGAAGCAGCAAAGGTCGAGCATTCTTTTATCGGATCTGAGTAAAAGTGATTAGGAACAGTACACTGGTTCACATGCGCTTGCGATCCTATTTTTCCTCGAGGAAGTACTCCATGGAATTATTGTTCAGTTTTCTATCCACTGTTGGCCAAAGAAGAGAAGAAGATTACAACAGTAAAAGGCTGGGGGAAATTGTTGCTGTATATACACGGTCAAGTCACAGTAATGTGATCGCCACCTATGATCGATGCCAATGTGCAGTAACCACCCACAGAGGGCAGTTGGCAGCACCAGCAGTGGAGGGTATATAAGACGTATCGAGGGGGAACAGTGCAGCGTTTTAGTAATACGGAAACGGAACTATTTATCTGATGTCCGAAAGTGCATGATCATTGCCTTTCGGGCCAAGCGTGGAAGCACTTCTGAAGTGCCTAACTTCGTTAACTCCTCGCTTGCCGCCGTGGTTGAAGTACACTACTGGCCTTAAAATTGCTACACAACGAAGATGGCGTGCTACAGACGTGAAATTTAACCGACAGGAAGAAGATGCTGTGATATGTAAACGATTAGCTTTTCAGAGCGTTCACACAAGGTTGGCGCCGGTGGCAACACCTACAACGTGCTGACATGAGGAAAGTTTCCAACCGATTTCTCATACACAAAAAGCAGGTGACCGGCGTTGCCTGGTGAAACGTTGTTGTGATGCCTCGTGTAAGGAGGAGCAGAATGCGTACCATCACGTTTCCGACTTTGATAAAGGTCGGATTGTAGCCTATCGCGATTGCGGTTTATCGTATCGCGACATTGCTGCTCGCGTTGGTCGACATCGAATAACTGTTAGCAGAATATGGAATCGGTGGGATCAGGAGGGTAATACGGAACGCCGTGCTGGATCCCAACGGCCTCGTATCACTAGCAGTAGAGATGACAGGCATCTTATCCGTATGGCTGTAACGGATCTTGCGGCCACGTCTCGATCCCTGAGTCAACAGATGGGGACGTTTGCAAGACAACAACCATCTGCACGAACAGTTCGACGACGTTTGCAGCAGCATGGAGAATCAGCTCGGAGACCATGGCTGCGGTTACCCTTGACGCTGCATCACAGACAGGAGCGCCTGCGATGGTGTACTCAACGACGAACCTGGGTGCACGAATGGCAAAACGTCATTTTTTCGGATGAATCCAGGTTCTGTTTACAGCATCATGATGGTCACATCCGCGTTTGGCGACATCGCGGAGAACGCACATTGGAAGCGTGTATTCGTCATCGCCATACTGGCCTATCACCCGAAGTGATGGCATGGGGTGCCATTGGTTACACGTCTCGGTTACCTCTTGTCCGCATTGACGGCACTTTGAACAGTGGACGCTACATTTCAGATGTACCGGCAATTTAACGACACAGAAGAGGAATGGCACGAATACCTGACACAGTTCCAAGCTCATTGTGCAGTTCATCGCGTTCAAGGCACTGCGAAGCCACAATACTTCCTTCCGATTGCGGGGTCCATAGTGTTCAGGTCAGTACAAAAACTATTTCCAACTGTGTCCCCCGACGAACTCAGTTATGACAGAGCTGTTGAAAAGAAATGCTCTGCAGCGAAAGTTGCCTGTTAAAGCTGTCAACTTCAAATTCCTGATATTTTATGCATACGTGAATTCACGAGCAGTCTTTGCCATGGTAATACAGTATGTGTTCACTGGTCGATATCGGTGGTGTAGTCGCTTCAGGCTCAGCTTTGGTAGTTTGCCTTAACTTTGGTCTCGGAGGTGAGTAGTGGCCTTGCCAATAGGAATGTGACCTGACCGTAGTGCGCAGCACGGCCCATACTTGGAAAGCTAAGGAAAGATTCTACTGAGTTTTAATCCATTGCTGTTTGTGGTGTGGAGTGGCTGTAAGGAGCAAGTGTGACTATTTATACTGAGAGAGTGGTTTCTGATTATGATCTACGTTTGTATGTGAAAGGTTATGATGACAATTGCACCCTCCATTTTTGTTAGCCCGAGTGGTAGACGTTAAGGTATTATTTGCTGGAATGGGTAGCGTGGCGAGACATACTGATGAAAGATGTTCTCATATGTACATCTGGTTCGTAACCGAACTAAACAATACACTTTTTCCATTAACCAAACAATTCGTGGCTTTATTCTGGGTTTTATGCATATTTTGTGAACTAAATCGTTGTCTTGTTGTTCTAAAGGCACTGGATTGTTCTTGGAACACTGTGAATTCATTCGAAAAGATTGTACTTTATGATTCCAATAATTATGAAGTGTTATGAGGCATTTCTGTGTTTATTCACACACCTTTCCATCATGAAAATATGCCCATCATGAAACTGAGAATGTATATCTACAACACTTCCGTTAAATGAACCACGTGGTCACGGTCCTATAAATTATTCAGTAACAGGGGTGCAGCTGGGATCATTTGCTTTTAGCATGGTTACTTGCTCATTAAGAATGATTATTTACGTGGAGCATTCATTAAGCCAACGTAAGATAGCTTCGAGTATTTTTAGTGATATCCTTACGGCTTCCAGCAGGTGAGTTTTGATCGCGATCTGATAGCAGATACTACGTTATGGTTCAGAAAATATTTTTGAAATGTTCATTATATTCAGGTTCTTGTAGAAAGATATTTAGGATTACGTTTATGAGCCAAACGTGCTTACTGCGACTGTTTTGCCTACAAGATGAGACATATTAAAGTTTTCCAATGCCAAATGGTAAGTCTTACGTTAGGAAACTTAGTCATTAAAGTCAATTAATCCTTCTCAAAACCCAGCTTAACCACTGCACGAAGTAAGGGGGCAACATCCATAAAAGTAAAACTGGCATTTTAATCACGGAAAAATTCATAAGGCACATTCGATGTACTTCTGATTAATTACAAGCACAGGCCACTTACAACAGAAAGAGGAGTGTTTTCTGTAATCTATTAAATAAGCAATTATGGGAAGATCAGTGGATTTATAGAGTGTTGCCCTGAATAGTGCTGGGCGGAGAGAGGATAAACACTTAGAGGATTTTAAGATGTGGACCTGGAGACAGCTGAAATATATAGATAAATAAAGAAAGGGTGAACGAGAAAAGACGAATATCAAGAACAGTTAAGAAAATAAAAAGAAATTGGCTGGAACACTGTTTGAGAAGAGACTAAACAATAAATGTTATACTAGAATGAATGGTGACTGGAAAGTGCACCGTACGCTGATGAAGATGTCAGCTAATTGACAACATCAAGATAAGGAAAGTACGACGAGAAATCAGGAGCGCTGGAGAATGCTAATAAACTGGGAGCGATGGGCTGCCTTAGGAGCAGAACACATCACAGTTTCCATCATAGACTTGTTGCATGGCAAACACCACACATCCGTACAGGTCCTGCTTCGCCGAGCTCGTACAATCAACTGTCCCAAGCCAATATGGCCGCTGTCCTTGGAAAGACTTCCTTCTGCCGTTGCAAAACTCATATAATACACGCATCAAAAAAAGTTTTGCATCACCTCAGTTCCGAGAGTTCTGGAACCTGTACAGAAAATTGGAATAGAGATCAACATAAACATCATTTCCTCCTTTTTTATTGCTCATGAAAACCACACATTGCATGTTGTACCGCCACACAGCGAGACCTTCATAGGCGGTGGTCCAGATTGCTGTACACACCGGTACCTCTAATGCCCAGTAGCACGTCCTGTTCCATTGATGCATTCCTGTATGAACTTATTGACTTACTGATTCACATCCAACACGGATTCAGAAAATATCGTTCATGTGCAACACAGCTAGCTCTTTATCCCCATGAAGTAATGAGTGCTGTCGACAAGGGATCTCAGATTGATTCCATATTCCTAGATTTCCAGAAGGCTTTTGATACCTTTCCTCACAAGCGACTATTAATCAAATTGCTTGCCTTTGGAGTATCGTCTCAGTTGTGTGAATGGATTCGTGATTTCCTCTCAGACAGGTCTCAGTTCGTAGTAATAGACGGTAAATCATCGAGTAGAACAGATGCGATATCTGGCGTTCCGCAAGGTAGTGTCATAGGCCCTCTGCTGTTCCTGATTTATATAAATGATCTAGGTGATAATCTGAGCAGCCCCCTTAGTTTTTTTGCAGATGACGTTGTAATTTACCGTCTAGTAGAATCATCAGACGATCAATTCCAATTACAAAATGATCTAGAGAGAATTTATGTACGGTGCGAAAAGTGGCAATTAGCACAAACCAAAGAAAAGTGGGAGGTCGACCACATGGGTGCTAAAAGAAATCCGATAAACTTAGGGTATACGATAAATTCCACAAATCTAAGGGCTGTCAGTTCGATTAAATACCTAGGAATTACAATTACGAGCAACTTAAATTAGAAAGACTACATAGATAATATTGTGGGGAAAGCGAAACAAACAATGCGCTTTGTTGGCAGAACACTTAGAAGATGCGACAAACCCACTAAAGAGACAGCCTACATTACACTTGTCCGTCCTCTGCTGGAATATTGCTGCGCGGTGTGGGATCCTTACGAAGTAGGAGTGAGGGGGGACATCGAAAAAGTGCAAAGAGGGGCAGCTCGTTTCGTATTATAGCGCAATAGGGGTGAGAGTGTCACCGATATGATACGCAAGTTGGGGTGGCAGTCACTGAAACAAAGACGATTTTCTTTGCTGCGAGATTTATTTACGAAATTTCAATCACCAACTTTCTCTTTCGAATGTCTAAATATTTGGTTTACACAACCTACGTAGGGAGAAATGATCATTATAGTAAAATAAGAGAAATCAGAGCTCGAACAGAAAGAGTTAGGTGTTCCATTTTCCCACGCGCCATTCGGTAGTGGAATGGTAGAGGAGTAGTATGAAAATGGTTTGATGAAACCTCTGCCATGCACTTAAGTGTGAATTGCAGAGTAACCATGTAGAAGTAGATGTAGATGTAGGTGTAGATGTAGATGTATTCGTCGTGTCATAATATCTACAAGTTCATCAAGGCACTGTTGGTCCAAATTGTCTCACTCCTCAACGGCGATTCGGCGCAGATCGCTCAGAGTGGTCGGCGGGTCACGTCGTCCATAAACAGCCCTTTTCAGTCTATCCCAGGCATGTTCGATAAGGTTCATGTCTGGAGAACATGTTAGCTACTCTAGTCGTGTGATGTCGTCATCCTGAAGGAAGTCATTGAAAAGATGTGCACGATGGGGGCGATAATTGTCGTCCATGAAGACGAATGCCTCTCCAAGGTACTGCCGATATGGTTGCATTATCGGTCGGAGGATGGCACTGATATATCGCATAGTCGTTACAGCACCTTCCATGACCACCAACGGCGTACGCCGGCCACACATAATGCAACCCCAAAACAGCAGGGAACCACCACCTTGCTGCACTCTCTGGAAAGTGTGTCTAATGCTCTCAGCCTGATGGGTTGCCTCCAAACACGTCTCTGACGATTGTCTGGTTGAAGACATATGTGACACTCATTGGTGAAGAGAGCGTGATGCCAATCCTGAGCGGTCTATTCGGCATGTTGTTGGGCACATCTGTACCGCTCTGTATGGTGTCGTGGTTGCAAAGATTGACCTCGCCATGGTAGTCGGGAGTGAAGTTGCGCATAATGCAGCCTATGCGCACAGTTTGAGTCGTAACACGACGTCCTGTGCACGAAAAGCGTTATTCAACGCGGTGGCATGGCAGGGCTCCTTCGAGCCATAATCCGTAGGTAGCGGTCATCCACTGCAGTAGCAGCCCTTGGGCGGCCTGAGCGAGGTACGTCATCGACAGTTCCTGACTCTCTGTATCTCCTCCATGTCCGAACAACATCGCTTTGGTTCACTCCGTTACGCCTGGACACTTCCCTTGTAGAGAGCGCTTCCTGACAGAAAGTAAATATGCGGACGCGGTCGAACCGCGGTATTGACCCAGTCTAGGCATGGTTGAGCTACAGACAACACGAGCCGTGTACAAGTATTCCTGGTGGAATGACTGTAAGTGATCGGCTGTCGGACCCACTCCGTCTAATAGGCTCTGCTCATGCATGGTTGTTGACGTCTTTGGGCGGATTTAGTGACATTTCTGAACAGTCAAAGGGACTGTGTCTGTGATACGGTATCCACAGTCAACGTCTATCTTCAGGAACTCTGGGAACCGGGTGATGCAAAACTTTTTTTAATGTATGTAAATGACCGGAACCTTATTTTCCGTGAGATTAAGTGTTGGGTATGATTTACAGAAGTTACTTTTCTTTTCTGAGCAACTCAGACTTGGGTTATGTACACGCCTATATCATTTGTAGCTCTCGGTAGCGGCCATTATTTGACCTGGGTCTTAAAAGTGGGTCAGCATCCTTGGTAATTCTAACATACCCGAGTTATTTTTAAAATAGTTGCAAGGAGGAACACATTTTAAATGGCCGTAGTTCCATTATTATCTGATTAAATACAGAGATTGTTTTTTAAAAATCTGTATATGTTTCTTATTTTGAGCTCTCAGGCATTCAACCCTTGTATTACCTTTGAAATTTAAAGCACTCGGTGCGTTGACTCTTTGGAATTATATCTGCTTTCATTCTTAATGATTAGGTGTTTAAATTGTTTTAAATTATTTGTTTGTTCATTTGTTTCTTTGCTTCTGTGGGCTACAATGGCACAGTTTCTCTTGTTCTGAGGACAAGCATCTGCATTAGGTCTGGAATTTAAATCTTCTATGTAATTGTAAGACATTTCCAGGGGCAGATGTGGACTCTGACCACAATATATTGGTTATGAACTGTAGATTAAAACTGAAGTAACTGCAAATAGGTGGGAATTTAAGGAGATGGGACCTGGATAAACTGACTAAACCAGAGGTTGTACAGAGTTTCAGCGAGAGCATAAGGGAACAATTGACAGGAATGGGGGAAAGGAATATAGTAGAAGAAGAATGGGTAGCTCTGAGGGATGAAGTAGTGAAGGCAGCAGAGGATCAAGTAGGTAAAAAGACGAGGGCTAGTAGAAATCCTTGGGTAACAGAAGAAATATTGAATTTAATTGATGAAAGGAGAAAATATAAAAACACAGTAAATGAAGCAGGTAAAAAGAAATACAAACGTCTCAAAAATGAGATAGACAGTAAGTGCAAAATGGCTAAGCAGGGATGGCTAGAAGACAAATGTAAGGATGTAGAGGCTTATCTCACGAGGGGTAAGATAGATACTGCCTACAGGAAAATTAAAAAGACCTTCAGAGAAAACAGAACCACTTGTATGAATATCAAGAGCTCAGATGGAAACCCAGTTCTAAGCAAAGAAGGGAAAGCAGAAAGGTGGAAGGAGTATATAGAGGGTCTATACAAGGGCTATGTACTTGAGGTCAATATTATGGAAATGGAAGAGGATGTAGATGAAGATGAAATGGGAGATACGATACTGCGTGAAGAGTTTGACAGAGCACAGAAAGACCTGAGTCGAAACAAGGCCCCGGGAGTAGACAACATTCCATTTGAACTACTGATGGCCTTGGGAGAGCCAATCCTGACAAAACTCTACCGTCTGGTGAGCAAGATATAATGAGACAGGCGAAATACCCTCAGAATTCAAGAAGAATATAATAATTCCAATCCCAAAGAAAGCAGGTGTTGACAGATGTGAAAATTACCGAACAATCAGTTTAATAAGTCACAGCTGCAAAATACTAACGCGAATTCTTTACAGACGAATGGAAAAACTGGTAGAAGCCGACCTCGGCGAAGATCAGTTTGGATTCCGCAGAAATGGTGGAACACGTGAGGCAATACTGACCCTACGACGAAGCTTTCGAAATGTGGTGCTACAGAAGAATGCTGAAGATTATATGGGTAGATCACATAACTAACGAGGAGGTATTGAATAGAATTGGTGAGAAGAGGAGTTTGTGGCACAACTTGACAAGAAGAAGGGACCGGTTGGTAGGACATGTTATGAGGCATCAAGGGATCACAAATTTAGCATTGGAGGGCAGCGTGGAGGGTAAAAATCGTAGAGGGAGACCAAGAGATGAATACACTAAGCAAATTCAGAAGGATGTAGGTTGCAGTAACTACTGGGAGATGAAGAAGCTTGCACAGGATAGATTAGCATGGAGAGCTGCATCAAACCAGTCTCAGGACTGAAGACAATAATAATAATAATAATGTAATTCTAATGTGTATTTTGTAGTATAATAATTCCTACCCGTTTTAAACTACGCAACCTACTCGATGGTCAGATTGAAAGGGAGCCTTCTGTTCGTCAATAAGGAGTAAGTCTCAGTCAGTTAAATTTTTGAGCTGATAAGTAATTAAATCACTTAAGATTACACGGAATGAGCGGAAATTTAGACCCGTGACGTGATTAAACATAAAGAAAAATCGTTCAGATTAACATATAAAATAAGAAATATTAAAAAATCAGATTGTTATTGGTAGTCAGATGACCTTGAAGCTAGAGTGAAAGATTAGGTGGGTTCCACTAAATAACGTTAGAACCACAACTGAGAAATACTTGAACATTTAACCACGGATTTAAATTGTAAAAAGAGCATCAACTATAATCATAATCCCAGAGGAATGTTTTATATTCATCATAGTACCTACTTCATAAACAATGTCTCAACATGTAGTAACAATACAAGACAACTAAGAAAGGACGGATTCGTCAATCTACACACACACGCACACTCATACCAAAAATTCACATACACAGAAGGAAGAAATTGTAAGCATAATAGTGTACTCCAAACTCATGTTCGATGGGCCAGAGAGCAATTAGCTTTAGCGGTCGATTTCGTGATCAGTAACTCGCATAGACGTTCTCCATTTCCGAAGTACGAAACGTATGGAAATATCTGGAAATGAAAAAAAAAAAAAATAGGCACATGATTTGAAATACGAGTTGAACAACGAACATGATCATACAGTGATACTGACCTGAATATTCAGCAAGTGGCGGGAATTCACGTAGTCTAATTCAGATAACAAAGCTCACCGTAAAACTCAGAATTCACGGAAGTTATTAAAAAAATAGTTCAAATGGCTTTGAGCCCTATGGGACTTAACATCGGAGGTCATCAGTCCCCTAGAACTCAGAACTACTTAAACGTAACTAGCCTAAGGACATCACACACATCCATGCCCGAGGCAGGATTCGAAGGATTCGACCTGCGACCGTAGCGGTCGCGCGGTTCCAGACTGAAGCGCCTAGAACGGCTTGGCCACACCGGCCGGCGGTTGTATGAAGAAGTTACAGTAAGAAAGAATGAATTACCGGAACAGCAGTATATTACGTGAGAAGCACGTGGTTGCAGTCACCAGTTCAAGTGCTACAAGGAAAAGGAAGCTCGCAAAATGAAATCAAATCAAATTACAAATAAACAATTCTAATATTACCTTACAGAAAGTATATGGAGATTTGTGACGGCAATCTCCTATAGTAAAGATGTTGAAAGAAAACAAGAATCTATTTACAGAAATGAAATATTAATAAATTTGATGCAATCCCAAGTAGGAAATAATTGTACAGTATGACATACTACGGCTTGACCTATTCTAGGAAGTATGATTTCAGAAGACAAGCCGAATAACTTTGCACAGTTAGATGAACGATAGTTGGAGGACCTTTCGGCTTGAATCACCCCAGTTGAGAGTTGGGGAAACAGTTTTTATCGGACAGCACAAACTGTTTTCGATGTAATCAATCAACTCACCAGTAAAAGACTGACCGGTACCGCGAGACACGAGAAAAAGGAACTGATGCCATAGGCCGGCAGCTCATGGTAGGAACTGCAGGGGGGCATGGAAGGGCTGCAGAAATGTGAAGGCCCTTTCTAGGTCAGCTTCACCCTTTGTCTGCACTATCCCAAACCATGAACCAACGTGTAGCTTGCTTGGTTCGGGCAGCAATGTTTCTCTGCTGGATTTTCATTGGTATTGTAAGCACTTACATATCTGTAAATTTTCTTCATTACAATCAGTATTCAAGGAATAGTGTGTTATTAATGGAAAATCGGTACCTGTGTTAGTTTGAGCATTTAGGGGTTGTCCTGACCAAGGACTTTTATCGAGGTGCTCCACCAATATGTTGCTGCCCCGCGACTTCATGCTATATTTTAGATGGAAAGGTAAATAGTTTTATTTTACGTTCTAGTGTAAAATACCCTCTTTTGGTAGAAACGTAAGAGGACATACGTTTGCGGTGGTTAGCCACTTATACGAAGTATTGTAATGTTGATGCATTAATTTGTTCTGAAAGCGGTGCCGATACTCAAGACAATAAAAGCGGGTTAAAAGCTGTGAGCTATCTGGGGAAGTTAACCTTGCATTATTGAGCAACTGTCTCTCCAAGTATCAGGCATAGCTTACCAAATTCCCAACCAGACTAACATTAATTATAATATATATAAAGACAATTTAAATGAAAAGAAATAAATCAGTTTATATTTGGACATTTATTTTAACATTGATCATTGTTCCGTTAAAATTTCAGCATATTAAACTTGATTTAGGATTGTGAAAATTTGAGTTTGTAATCTTACGGAACACATCAAATATGGAGCCAAGATTGGGAGACTGCATACAACACTGCATTTAGAAAATAACACATGATCAACATTGAAACATATGCAAGAGGAAATTAACCACAACCAACCGATTCAATTTTCACCCAAAGAAGTTACGGTCGTAGCACAATCCTGACCGTCATGAAATTACCACACACTGGTATACTAAATTCATACTAACTCTCCGTGAAATCTTCCTGAAAAGTATAGCTGAGGGCTACTTTGATGATTACACTACACGCTCCACGTGGTCAACTTGGTTTACACAAAGAGTGTAACTCCACAATAATTTTGGTAATTAAAATAAATTACATCGAAACACAAATTACAAAAGAAAAACCTCGAACTAGTTACTATCGTCTTACTATTAACCTGATGGGTCAAACAATTGTATAAGCATGTGGTACTGGTCTCACAAAGTACACCCCAAGTTGCTATATTGAAAAATATTGTCAAGACGAGACGTTATAATCTCATGCACATTCGCATTTAAGATTGATGATCCTAGTTAGAGTTACGGGTCATCCACACATGGTTCCACTTTACTCACAAAGTAGTGACAAAGCAACTACTGGGAGATATTCTGAACTTCACACTCGAATTACACTGTGTTGCAATTTAAGATAACATTAGATATTTTAGATCTAAACCTGAAATAAAGGTGATTAAATTTTCAGTTAGGCTGAACTTAAGAAATCCATTGTCCTACAGACTTAGCAGAGACGCGCTTAGCTGGAGATCTTACCACTTCAGACGCTCGCCGCGGACCGACTGCCGTGGTCCCTTCCTGAGGGTGCCTCACAAATACAAACGGAAGTGACCAGAGAAGCAGCTTCCTATACCAACATGACAAGGGACGAACAGGACCATACTAAGAATAGAAACCTCTTTGCTTTTAAAAAGTGTAGCTACCTGTTCCGACATTGGTCCTACTGTTCTCTAACAGACAGGCTTGTCTGCTACCATCAAGCATGCAACTAGAAATACCTTTGCTCATTCATCCTTTCACACAGAAGGGAAGGGGGATGACAGTATCTTATCATATACAGTATATAAACGAAAGTGGATGTAGGTTTCGTACGAGACTGTGTGACATGAATTACATATAAACTGTGTTTGAAAGTGTAGTAGTGTGACAGATCGTTCTTGATTATGTGTAAAAGTAACTCGTTCCACTGCTCAGTCTCCTTCCAGATAGTCAGAAACACCACAGTAAATTTAGAAGTGGAATGTATGCCGCAAATGACAACAGTTTTAAAAAATTAACATGAAAGGAATCCAACAGAGGCTCTGCAGTATGAAATTTTATAAATAACGGGGTGTTAACCAGTCCTGGCCCTTCGCTACATGAAAGATCAGGCTGAACTGCAAGATTCCGTATGACTGCATAATCGGAATTTATCGGGTTCTGTTTAATTCACTCAAATTGTGCAAGATCAAAACATGTAATTACCCTGTAAAATAATAAATAAATTAACAAAAAGGGTAACACCCTAATCCAAAAGTGGCTGGTGCCTGGGCATTAAATAACTCACCAGAATACGTTAAAATAATACAAATCCGTTCATCGTGATCAGTTGTGTGGGAAGTGGAGGGAGCGGAAAAGGAATGTACAGGCTGATGCACTGAAACTGGTCTTACACATGAAGATAAAGTTTGGAGAGAAATAAACTATCACCATAAGCATGCAATTACAGAAAAGATATTTATACCAACTGAACAACTGAAACAAGTACAAGATACCGGAACTCTCGTACGCAATACAGATGGTGAAAGCAAAGAAACACGTTGGTGAATAAATTACTCAATGAGTAACAATTTGTTGAAACAAATAAAAATCGTTAAATTACAAAGAAACAAACTCAAGAAAGTTAGACTAAATTATGAGGAAATTACGAACAGGTCTAAAAGAGGAGGAAAGTTGAAGCCCCCAATGGTTCATGCAACATGTGGTCCCCACAAACAAAAGAGGCTACAGAAATCCTCCCAAATTACGAAAATATAGGTGTTCAAATAGCACATAAGACGCTGATCATTTAATCTAATTACTATCACACACTGAAATACAGAAATTCGAGTTGAGGGTTCATTGAACGAAGAGCACGTGGAGATACAGTGGGTCGGAAAAATGATGTGAATACCTTTACTTACTTGGGACTGGTTTATTAATAAGAGGTTGGACCCCATTTGCCCTTAACACAGCTGTGATTGTTTTTGGAATACTAGCATATAATTATTGTACAGTCTCCTGTGAAATGTTATACCTCTCTTCGATCAGGAGCGCTTCTAAATCCTGTAGTGACGAGGAAGGCGGAAATCTGCTCCGGAGTCTATGCTCTAATACCGCCCACAAGGGTTCGATAATATTCAAGTGTACTGGCCAGGGAAGAACAGAAGTTCAGTTGCATTCTCTTCATACCACGATTATACCGTCCCAGGCGTGTGAATGGGTGCATTATCGTCCTGAAATATGGAATTGTAAAAAGGCCTTTGAGAGTAATGATGGGACCAGCGGAACACCAGATATGGTTGCCCACACCATCCCACTTCCACCTCCATGCTTAACCGATGGAATCAAGCAATCAGACATAAACTCGGCCCGATGTTGGAAATAACGAAAAAACTCCAGACGTAAACTCGGCCTGATGTTGGAAATAACGAAAACGTTGACTCGTCGGACCATATGACGTATTTCCACTGACCAGCCGTCCAGGACTTATGCTCTGACACCATGTTTTACGCTTCTTTGAATTCTGATGGTTTAGGTACAGCAGCTTGTCCGTTAATATTCGCTCTATGGAGTTTTCGGCTTACAGTGTCGGTAGATACGGGGTCTCCAAAATGGCTATTAAGCTCTTCAGTCACTTTAGCCACCGTAGTCTTGTGTTGGTTCGATACAAGTAGTGTTAGCGTACGACGATCTCTGTCATTTAGTTTTGATTTACGCTATCTATTAAGTGTACACGGTGATGTCTTTCCATATTTCGTGTAGGCTGTCATGACTGTTGGAACAGTTGCTCTTGAAACATTCAATAACTTGGCTTTCTTGGTTACTGATGCTCCAGCTAATCGGACCCCCACAATCTGCCCTCTTTGGAACTCCATTACCTCATTCATTTCACGTCGACCTCACCTCTGAATGCAAATACGAATTGTCCACTACTCGTAAACAACCTGCACTGATGCTTAGTCCGTACTGAACAAGCACAGTCCAGAGCGACACGTGCCTTACCTGCGTTGTTGAATGTCAAACACAACCATCCCATTACTACCACTGTTCACATTATTTTGCCTATCTCCTGTAGTTGGAACGAAGTACATGCGGAAATGGGTGCATCTGATCACACGTAGAACGGAGGCAGGAATAGATACTAAATTAGAATAGAAAGAAACACACGTACAAAAAGATACAATAACTTTCACTTTCACACACGGTAAAGATCGCCCTCAATTGGCCTACTCATAACACCATGGAGAACATTCCATACCATAATATTCCAAAGGGTCAGAGCAAACCCAGACTACCGAATAAATCGAAATCCCTAACGTTAGAGAAGCAAAATGGTTCAAATGGCTCTGAGCACTATGGGACTCAACTGCTGAGGTCATTAGTCCCCTAGAACTTAGAACTAGTTAAACCTAACTAACCTAAGGACATCACAAACATCCATGCCCGATGCAGGATTCGAACCTGCGACCGTAGCGGTCTTGCGGTTCCAGACTGCATCGCCTTTAACCGCACGGCCACTTCGGCCGGCCCCTTAGTTAGAGAAGCATTATGCACTTAATTGAACATATCCTGAGAAAGGTGATAAAACGCTTCAGATAAGCTGGAGAATTTACACATTCACAACGACTTTAAAGACCAAGATCGCGCTTAAAACTATGAACCGAACTCACCAACAGCCACCAGCAGAGTGCCTCTCTAGCGATATCACCCAGAGAAACACTCAGTTAGAACGGAAATACCAGAGAGCTCGTTTCTGCTACCAACGTAACAGACAAACAAGATACGGATGGTGGGGACAGAGATCTTTCTCCCGGTCAAAGAACATTAAGTTGGTTGCCCTGTAGTCCCTGCAGACGCAAAGCAGCTGGACTGCCACATGGCTCATAAATCCAAAACGACATGTATAATCACTATTTCACACAAAAGGCAAGTTAAGGAAGGAAACATGTTAATACAGGATGCCATTATATAAATATTGTTGTGGATTACACAGGATGAGTGATGGAAACACAAAGACATAAATCTTATGTCATTTCCAGTTCTCAGGCCTTCTGGGCGAGTTTGAAGAAGTACGCCGCGGATAAGCGGTGCAGAAAATGAGACAGGAACAAGATAAAACTGCTCAAATGTAAAGTTAAAGCAATTACAGCCCTCTGTCACAAAATTTAAGTCTTTTGACCAGATTTCAGCAATTCTATAAGTGCCTTCATCAGAAATTAAATATTCAAATTGGCCTATAACAAAAACACAAAATTACGGGAAAAAGTTTTACATAAAAGTGTAAATACCGACCGACAGTACAGGAAAGAAAACAGTACTTACATGTCAGGTATAAGAAAAATATCAAGAGAGAAATTCTTTAATTATAAAAATTCAAAAAAGAAAACATGGAAGGCGAGCCACTACGGGCTGCTCATAAATGTAAAACCACAGGCAGCAACGGACTGAACGCCCGCGTTAGTGACTGCGGGCAGGTGAACATTGCGCAAAGAGTGCCATCTAGTAGCCGCAAGTACAACATTGAAATACAGACAGACGAATGTTGTAATAAACGTTATTCAGTAATGACGTAAAAGGCAATAGTTTGTTTGACAGCGGCAGATAAGATAACATTCTGTCTGCATCAGAGCTTAGAAGTACAGTTTAAAGGATGAAAACACCATTATAGAAAACACAAAGAGTACTGAATGACACAGCCTGCAGAAAAACTATATAGCGTAAAATGCAGCCAATAAAAACCATTCAATAAACAAAGAATTATGAGTTGACTTAGATGGAAAAAAGAACATTTCCATAACCGCACGGCGAAACCCGAAATCAAGTATCAAGTATCGGCTTTATACCGTGGAAGAAGTTTTTATTACGCAACTGCAGCTGCTCATTGTGAATGAGACAATCATTTCAAGAAAGATGTTTAAACATTTCTTGCTTCGAGAATATCTAATCTTCGCCCTTTCTTCTCGGTGTGCAAAACGTTGATATCGTGAATTTTTTTTCTTTTGTATTGCTCGTTATCCATTCTCCAAGTTATTTAAAACATTACGTTTTAGATGCTGTGTTCTCACGCATTTTAAGGTTTTGTGGGTCATTCATATTTGTCATGAACTATGTTTTTTTTCAAATTATACTTTTAGTCCGATGTTGTCTCCTTTGTTCTTCGACACTATCCAGTCAGTCAGTTTTAACGCCATGTCGTTAGCAACAGCTAAACAGTCTATAGTCGTTTTATTTAGTTGAACACCCTTAGTATTGATGAATTTTCTCCATTCCAGTCGACAGTTGAACAAAATGAGTGAAATCTTTTTTCTCTTAACCGCGACTACCTGCCACAGAGCGACGTGAACGCACGCTCTAGCAGAATGCCGCTATGGTGCGGAGCAGTGACCTCGACAGACGAAACAATGTGCGGCGGCGTCTCTGGGGCTTTAGCGAGAACACTTTATGACCGCGGGTCCGCCGTCCAGTGTTCCGGTCCGCTGATCCGCAAGCTGTCACGGCCGCACGTTTGTTCTGTCAGAGCGATTGCAGTCCCAGACGGCGATTTCATTTAGGACGCCACTCGGCTTAATGTATGAGCAGCGGTCCGTTTCAGTCCGCCCGCTTTTCCTTCTTATCTCCTCCGCCACGACACACACACGCACACACACACACACACACACACACACACACACACACACAAGCACACCCATGAAAGCATATGGGCGCCTAGAGATGCAGACGAGCCCGAAACCCGTTTTGACTTTGAAGCTGACTCTGCGAGTCTTAAAAACACCGTGCCTTGCGTCGAGGAGTGAGAGGAGGGGGGAGTGACAGAAAGGAAGAGAGCGAGCGAGAGAGAGGGAGGGAGCGAGGGAGGGAGAGGGAAAGAGAGAGAGAGAGAGAGAGAGAGAGAGAGAGAGAGACAAGCAGAAAGAAATAAAGGGGAGAGAAGGAACACAGCAAGTCCACGGACCAGAACTGGTCGGATGCGGGGTCCATGGTTGGAGGCAACTCTGGCGTGGTTGATAAACGAGAAAGCGAGTGACAAATGGCGGCTACGCCGGCGAACGCGCGCCACACTTGCCGCTACAAGACGGCGCGTTGTTCCCGCCAGATGCCTACCGGGGTCTTGTTGCTTCCGCCCGTGGAGCGAATCTGACGCAGTGCGCTCTCTATTAGATAAAGGGGCATCCTAGGCACGTTTGCTTTTCGTAATATCGTGCAACTGCCTCATATCAAGAGGGAGGAATCACGATCGAAGCGCCACTGCGAGGAGTGTCGTGTGTAGCGTATTTAAGAGAGAACGGACCAACATTCTGAAGAGAAAACTCAAATTTCAGTTTCAGCTGTTTTCGAGCTAGTACAGCTGAAGCTACTGGCTGTCATCACTTTAATGCGCACGTCCTTGTTTGCTAAATGGAACACCGATTTCGCTAACCGTCATTGATTCGGTCTGACTGTTAGAGTTTGGAAGGTTTGACACACTAGGGGCGTTCAATAAACAATGCAACACATTTCTATTCTCGGACGGTCACAGTTGAAAAGCCGCTCGGGATTAGCCGAGCGGTCTAAGGCGCTGCAGTCATGAACTGTGCGACTGGTCCCGGCGGAGGTTCGAGTCCTCCCTCGGGCATGAGTGTGTGTGTTTGTCCTTAGGATAATCTAGGTTAAGTAGTGTGTAAGCTTAGGGACTGATGACCTTAGCAGTTGAGTCCCATAATATTTCACACACATTTGAACGGTTGAAAAATTCAGAAATTGCTGTGGGATATCGTGGAATAATCCCTCTTCAACCTCTGGAGTTTAATGAAGTTCCGGTAGATGGCGGTACTATACGTAACCTTCAAAATTGTTCAAAATGTTCAAATGGGATTTAACTGCTAAGGTCATCAGTCCCTAAGCTTACACACTACTTAACCTTAATTATCCTAAGGACAAACACACACACCCATGCCCGAGGGAGGACTCGAACCTCCGCCAGGACCAGCCGCACAGTCCATGACTGCAGCGCCTGAGACCGCTCGGCTAATCCCGCGCGGCATTGGTGTCTGTACATGATGTACGATCCAAGTGGAGAGCTGTGACTGAGTTTCTTTTGGCAGAAAACCAGAGCATCTCAGATATTCATAGGCGCTTGTAGCATGTGTACGAAGACCTGATGGTGAACAAGAGCACGGTGAGTCTTTGGGCGAGTGGTCTGTCAGCATCGCATCAAGGTCGTGCAAACCTGTCCGATATCTCGCTTGCCCGCCAGCCGCGCACAGCTGTGACTACTACTATGACAGAACGTGTGGACACTCTCATTCGACGCGATCGACAAATCAAAGTCAAACATCTGGCTGCTGAACTGGACGTACCTGTTGGTAGTGCTGGCACACTTGTCCGCCAGTTGGGGTACTCGAAGATGTGGTTCCCACTGGGGTACTCGCCACCTAACAGAAAACCATGAAGAGCAACGAAGGACCATCTGAGTGGAATTGCTTGTGCGCTACGAGGCTGGTGGTGACAATTTTTTTAGTACATTGTCATAGGCGACGAAACATGTTTTCATCACTTCGAACCCGAAACCAAACAGCAGTCCATGGACTGGCGCCACACCACCTCTCCTCGGAAGAAGATCTTCAAAGCTGCACCCTCATCGCGTAAAATCATGGCGAAGGTCTTCTGGGCTCTTCTGATGCCCTCCTTCATAATGCATCGATAACTCAGAATTGTACTGTGCTACTTTCAAGGAACTGAAGAAACGATTTCAGCATCTTCGTCACCACAAAAATTCAAACGAACTACTTCTCCTCAAGGCGCCACACAAGTCTGCTCACACGAGAGGAGCTCACAGATTTCATGGGACAGTTATTCCTCGTCCATCATACAACGCGGATCTGGCATCGTCCGACTTCCATCCGTTTGGATGAATGAAGGCTGCACTCTGTGGGAATCAGTACGTGGATGACGGGGCGGTTACTGGTGCAGCGAGACGCTCCCTCCGACGTTGACCAGTAGGGTGGCACCATACGGGCTACAGTCCATAGCAGAATGGCGGCGTGAGGCCTTCACATGGAACAGAGGTTACGTTGCAAAACAGGGCTTTTAGACAAAGGAGTGGGAAATAATATGTTGTACTGATATCCTAAATAAAACCCACCTGCTTTGAGGAAAAAAATGTTGCATTACTTATTGAACACCCCTCGTATGTTTCTACCTTACGTCGGTAAGCATGAGCAGCACAGATACTCCTGCACAAGTCTGGCATTTTAATTATTCTGTCACGCTACAGACTCAGTCACAATATTTAGTAATGATGAAGATTAAATTGAAGTTCAAGGGAATCGTCCGGAAAAATCAGTCTGAAAGCGAGTGGAAGTGCAGAGGAATGATGAAACGCTGTTGAAGCATGCAAAATATTTAGATACTGCGATAAAGAATAACGGAGCAGACAGTTCAATTAAAAAAGGGGGGGGGGAGAATACATGTCTAAAAGAGCAATCTCAGATGTTCGACAGACAAGCATAGCAATACTGAAGATAACTGCGAATAAACGCTGGGTAACAACATCAATACTTCAACTGATTCACCAACGAATGAAGTAAAAAAATACTCAGGGAAAGAGTGGAATAAAGAAATATAAACCACTCGGAAATCAAATGAACTAGAAGCGCAGGGATACTAAGTCGAAATGACTGCAAGAAAAGTGTGAAGAAATCGGAGAAAAAGATTATTCGGAAGGGTGACTCAACACAGAAAAGGCAAAATAACCTTCGGTGAAATGAAAAGCCACCTTAAGAGTGCAACAGGAATCAAACTGTTAAACGCAGGGAGAGAGCAGATGGGTGGAAAGAGTACATGAAAGCCTATGTGACTGGAGAAACTGTCTGACGATGTGACAGGAGAAGAAGGGGAACTTGATATGGGAGAGATAGGTGCTCCAGTGTTAGTCAGTATTTAAAAGAGCCATGAAACACCTGTGGTCAAACAAGGCGAAGGGATAGATAACACTCCACCGGAAATTCTAAAATCACTGGGTGAAGCCAGAAGCAAACGATTCTTCATGTTGATGTGTAGAAGCTATGAGACAGACGACATAGAATCAGACTTTTAAAAAGATATCACTCATACAATTTCGAATATAGTAAGGCCAGATAAGTGCGACAACTATCTCCCAGTCAGCTTGACAGCTCGTGTATCCAAGTTATTGACAAGAATAATATACAGAAGACTTTGCCTCTCAGAGAGGCCATCCTGGCGTTGCTTTTGATTACAGATGCAAGACTGAAGAAAATTCGATATATTCATTGGATATGCCGACTTAGAAAACGCGTTTGGCAATGTAAAACGGTGTTATATGTTCGAAATACTGAGAAAAATAGGAGTAAGCTATGGGGAACGACTGGTAATACACAATATATATGAGAACGAAGAGGGACAGTACGATTGGAAGACCAAGAACGAAGTGCTCGGATTGAAAAGGATACAGGGTGTAACCTTTTGTCCTTATTATTCAGCGTATGCACAGAAGAAGCAACGACGGAAACGAAACAAAGGTGTCCGTCGCCGGTAGCCGAGTAGCAATCCTAAGGGCTCGGGTTCGATTCCCGGCTGGGTCGGAGGTTTTCTCCGCTCAGGGACTGGGTATTGTGGTGTCCATATCCCCAAGACTGGCTAAGTTTCACGGAAGTTCGTAATTTAGTGCGGATGTCAATGCGAGATGCTTTTAATAGTTTCCACAATGAAACATTGTCTCAAAATATGGTAGAAAACCGAGAGAGATACTGGTCGTATGTAAAGTACATCAGTGGCAGAAAACAGTCAATATCGTCACTGCGCGATAGCGATGGAGATGGAGATGTTACCGATGATCGTGTCACTAAAGCCGAGTTACTAAATACAGTTTTCCGTAATTCCTTCACGAAAGAAGACTAAATACACTCCTGGAAATGGAAAAAAGAACACATTGACACCGGTGTGTCAGACCCACCATACTTGCTCCGGACAATGCGAGAGGGCTGTACAAGCAATGATCACACGCACGGCACAGCGGACACACCAGGAACCGCGGTGTTGGCCGTCGAATGGCGCTAGCTGCGCAGCATTTGTGCACCGCCGCCGTCAGTGTCAGCCAGTTTGCCGTGGCATACGGAGCTCCATCGCAGTCTTTAACACTGGTAGCATGCCGCGACAGCGTGGACGTGAACCGTATGTGCAGTTGACGGACTTTGAGCGAGGGCGTATAGTGGGCATGCGGGAGGCCGGGTGGACGTACCGCCGAATTGCTCAACACGTGGGGCGTGAGGTCTCCACAGTACATCGATGTTGTCGCCAGTGGTCGGCGGAAGGTGCACGTGCCCGTCGACCTGGGACCGGACCGCAGCGACGCACGGATGCACGCCAAGACCGTAGGATCCTACGCAGTGCCGTAGGGGACCGCACCGCCACTTCCCAGCAAATTAGGGACACTGTTGCTCCTGGGGTATCGGCGAGGACCATTCGCAACCGTCTCCATGAAGCTGGGCTACGGTCCCGCACACCGTTAGGCCGTCTTCCGCTCACGCCCCAACATCGTGCAGCCCGCCTCCAGTGGTGTCGCGACAGGCGTGAATGGAAGTACGAATGGAGACGTGTCGTCTTCAGCGATGAGAGTCGCTTCTGCCTTGGTGCCAATGATGGTCGTATGCGTGTTTGGCGCCGTGCAGGTGAGCGCCACAATCAGGACTGCATACGACCGAGGCACACAGGGCATCATGGTGTGGGGAGCGATCTCCTACACTGGCCGTACACCACTGGTGATCGTCGAGGGGACACTGAATAGTGCACGGTACATCCAAACCGTCATCGAACCCATCGTTCTACCATTCCTAGACCGGCAAGGGAACTTGCTGTTCCAACAGGACAATGCACGTCCGCACGTATCCCGTGCCACCCAACGTGCTCTAGAAGGTGTAAGTCAACTATCCTGGCCAGCAAGATCTCCGGATCTGTCCCCCATTGAGCATGTTTGGGACTGGATGAAGCGTCGTCTCACGCGGTCTGCACGTCCAGCACGAACGCTGGTCCAACTGAGGCGCCAGGTGGAAATGGCATGGCAAGCCGTTCCACAGGACTACATCCAGCATCTCTACGATCGTCTCCATGGGAGAATAGCAGCCTGCATTGCTGCGAAAGGTGGATATACACTGTACTAGTACCGACATTGTGCATGCTCTGTTGCCTGTGTCTATGTGCCTGTGGTTCTGTCAGTGTGATCATGTGATGTATCTGACCCCAGGAATGTGTCAATAAAGTTTCCCCTTCCTGGGACAATGAATTCACGGTGTTCTTATTTCAATTTCCAGGAGTGTAAATATTCCAGTATTCGAAACCAGAACGGCTGTTAGCATGAGTGACAAAAATAAGATATCTTCGGTGTTGCGAAACAACTCAAATCACTTAAGAAAGGCAAGTCTTCCGGTCCAGTTGGTATACCAATCAGGTTCGAGTATGCAGACACAATAGCGCCTTTCTTAGCAATCATATACCAATCGCTCACGTGACGAAAGCGCTGTCCCCAAAGACTGGAAAGTAGCACAGGTCACATTATTATTCAAGAACGGAAATAGGAGTAACCCATTGAATTACAGACCCATATCACTGACCTCAATTTGCAGAAAGAATTTGGAGCATATACTGTACTCGAACATATCACCTTTAAGAAAATGACTTATTGATGCATAGCCAAAACGGATTCAGAAAATATCGTTTTTGTCCAACACAGCTAGCTCTTTATTCCCATGAAGCAATGAGTGCTGTCGACAAGGGATCTCAGATCGATTCCATATTCCTAGATTTCCAGAAGGCTCTTGATGGTGTTCCTCACAAGCGACTATTAAATTGCGTGCACATGGAGTATCGTTTCAGTTGTGTGACTAGATTCATAACTACCTCTCAGAGAGGTCACAGCTCGTAGTGATAGACGGTAAATCATCGATTAGAACAGAAGTGGTATCTGGCGTTCCGCAAGGTAGTGCCGTAGGTCCTCTGCTGTTCCTGATTTACATAAATGATCTAGGTGATAATCTGAGCAGCCCCCTCAGATTGTTTGCAGATGACGCTGTAATTTACCGTCTAGTAAAATCATCTCACCATCAATTGCAATTACAAAATAATCTAGAGAGAATTTCTGTATGGTGCGAAAAGTGGCAATTGGCACTAAATAAAGAGAAGTGCTAGGTCATCTACATGGGTACTAAAAGAAATCCGATAAATTTTGGGTATATGGTAATTCGCACAAATATAAGGGCTATCAATTTGACTAAGTACCTAGGAATTACAATTAATAGCAACTTAAATTGGAAAGACCACATAGATAATATTCTGGAGAAGGCGAAACAAAGACTGCACTTTGTTGGCAGAACACTTAGAAGTTGCGACAAACCCACTAAAGAGACAGCCTACATTACACTTGTCCGTCCTCTGCTGGAATATTGCTGCGCGATGTGGGATCCTTATCAGGTAAGATTGACGGAGGACATCGGAAAAGTGCAAAGAAGGGCAGCTCGTTTCGCGTTATCGCGCAATAGGGGTGAGAGTGTCACTGATACGATACGCGAGTTGGGGTGGCAGTCACTAAAATAAAGGCGGTTTTCTTTGCGGCGAGATCTATTTATGAAATTTCAGTCACCAACTTTCTCTTCCGAATGCGAAGATATTTTGTTGAAACCCACCTACGTACGGAGAAATGATCATCATAATAAAATAAGAGAAATCAGAGCTCTAACGGAAAGATTTAGGTGTTCCTTTTTCCCCATGCGCCATTTGAGAGTGGAATGGTAGAGAAGTAGTCTGAAAATGGTTCGATGAACCCTCTGCCAGGCACTTAAGTGTGAATTGTAGAGTAACCATGTAGATGTAGATCTTTGCATCCCCATCGACGCGCAAGTCACTGAAGTGACGTCAAATCGATAGACTTGCACCTGGCGACCGGTCTACCCGACGGGAGACCCTAGTCACACGACATTTACATTTATTTTAAAACAAAGGTTAAAGCGAGGGATTGAAATCCAGGGTGGAAGGATATGAATTATAAATACGATATTGCAGTGCCTGTGTTGTTCAGAAGTAGTACGACGCAATGTTCCTTATACAGCTAATGGTCATTCATATTCGCAAATGTGGATACATTTCATGTATTTCACAACGGCTGTAGTCACCGGAGAGCCTCTTCCTTCGGACACGCATGCATATCCGAAGGAACATTAAATCATATGTCTAAATAACAGGCACCGGCATAGCTTATTTATCAGCCAGCAGGGGGCAAGCGACTTTCAATTTAAATGTCTTCCATATACGAGAACAGGCGTAATCGATATAAGAGTCCATGTTGTAGTTGCATGTTTGACGACTTATGTGTTTAGCCATAATGCTTGATCATATAGCTTGATCATAAAGCAACCGCTCGCGATAAGAGGGAAATCCGGGCTCAAGTCCCGGTCCGGCACAATTTTTCATTGTCATCATTCCATTATGCTGTTAATGGTTATCCATATTCGTAACTGAGAAAGTAATTCATGTATATTAATGATAATGTTCCTTTACGACATTCCTATCCTCAGTGAAACTGCAAAAAGTTACAGAACCAGTTGAATGGCGAAAACACTAATGAATACAGAATGTGGATTGAGAGTAAACTGAAAAGTTACATGTAATTATATGTCACAGAAATGAGATCAGGGAGAAACTTAACATTAGTGTTGAGGATCATGAAGTACACGAAGAATTCTACTACCTAGGCAACGTAATAACCTGTGGTGGACGGAGCAAGGAGGGACATAAAAAGCAGAGTAGCATAGGCAGTGAGGGCGTTTCTGGCCAAAAGAAGTCCACTGGTGTCAGACTTTGGCCTTAATTTGAGGAAGAAATGTCTGAGGATTTACGTTTGGAGCACAGCGCTGTATGGTTGTGAATAATGGACTAGTAAAACCGAAACAGAAGAGAATCAAAGAGCTTGAGATGCTGTTGCGGTGCTTCAGAGGAATCTTGAGAATGAAGTGGACTGATAGGGTAAGGGATGAGCAGCTTCTACGCAGAATCGGCGGAGAGAGAGACATTTGGAAAGCACTGACATGGAGAAGAGCAGGATGATTGCAAATGTGTTAAGACAGCACGGAATAACTTCCGTGATACTAGTGGGAGCATTAGAGGACAAACACTGTAAATGCAGACAGGGGTTGGAGTACATCTAGCAAGTAAGTAGGCCATAGGTTACAAGTGATACTCTCAGATGAAAAGACTGGCACAAGAGAGGAACTAGTGGCGGACCGATTAAAACCAATCAGAAGGCTCAAGAATGGTCACATTCTCGCGGGAGAACTCGTCCATATAGGCGAGCGCATTAAAGCGTCCACTTGAGGAACGTGGGGAGGCAATCCGGCTCCAGTTCGAATCCGTCTGGCGCATAAATGACGAGAGGCTGGTCAGCTTGGATGTGGTTTTTAGGCCGTTTCCCACATCCCAGTCGGCGGATACCGGGCTAATACCCAAGTCCCACCTTAGCTGCACGGTGAGGAAACATTAAGAAACGAGATAACACTCGACGCAGACAGACTAGGTTCTCACCATCCATCCCGGTGGGAAGTGCAACCGACCATCCACTACCACTAACACTGCCAAATCTGAAATAATATTCCCACCCTGTGCAGACACTGGATGAGCCAAGAAGAAGGAAACGATGCTCTCATGGCTGACAGAGGAGCAGGCTGAGAGAAGGAACCAGAGACGGCTTATAATCGCACAACATTAGAAGGCAAAGCCGTAGACATAACATAATGTTTTACTTCGCGGGGACGGAGAGAGGAAGTTGAGTACATACAGTTCGCGCGAAGTCCGAAAAGTGTACGGGATATCATGCTGCCGTTGATACCTGTGCAGTCTCGTACGAAATTTACATTTTCCACTTGCGACTACACGGCAGTCGTGACCCTTTATCGACACTGGTTTAAACATATCTGCCAACTAAGAATTAAAATCTCAATTTCTTTCACGTTGCTTATAAGTTAAGCTCATTGCTGACTTGAAGGAAGCAGTCCCTTCTCCAGGGGATTAGCAACTCCCAATCCCAGTTGATCCATCACACATAAAATGGATGGTGAATTGTTACATAGCTTACATTGGTATCGGAACAGAAGCTACAACCTATTTTTTACACAAACTAACAGATTTAACTCTCGCTGACTTCGGACTTGTCATGTTGAGTCAATGAGAGCAATATGGTGACAGTTTTCTTCGCTGTTTTGCATGAAGCTTGCTCCACTACAGATGAAATTTCACAATTTTCCTGTATGGACCGATGCAAATTCCCACACAATACCACGGTGCTGCTTGAAGATAAAACAAAATCTCTTACAAGAACATTATCCAAGACAGAAGATGGATTTCAAAACAATGAAAATCAGCACAAAGAAAATGAAAGTGGTGGGAGTCAATTAAAGAATCTATGAAAGTGAAAACAACAGAAGACGGGATTAAACTAGTTGTACTGTACAGTTATTTGGGGAACATGCTAATTGATAAGTGGGCCAGTGAAAAACAAACGAGATCAAGAATTGCGATGGCAAAGCAGTATTTCCAGTAACGTAAAGGTTTATTACGCTAGAAAATTAGATGGGAGTAAAAGAAAAGCTATATTAAACGCTTCGTGTGGCGTGTTTTTATGTGTGTTTGTGAAAGCTGGACATTGAAGAAGAGGGGAAGAGGAAGAGTGAAGTGATCGAGGGGTGGGTTTGGAGGAGAATACAGAAAATAAAATGGACGGATAAAGTGATGAACACAGCAGTACTGGAAAGGCTAATGGAACAAAGAAATACGGTAGTGGAAATCTGTATAAAGGAATGAGAGTAATATATCCGCCGTCCGCGGATAGGAAAATCTCAGAGTGCGAGTTATAGCGTTTTTATTTAAACTAAAGTCTTTCTTCGAAATTTACAAAACAATATTCGTGAGGTAGGACTGCTCCTCCAAGCCTACCAATAACTAAATCAGAGATTCTACCAAACATAAACTGTCTGTAGTAACCATACAACTTCACCAAACCAAACCCCGGGCGTCTCGTGAAGAGCGACGCGGAGTCCACGTTGCCGTCCACTGAGTCCGAGGACGAGTAGAGGCCCGGCGAGGATGGCTCCGGTACGCTGGCGGCGGTGGACAATGACGCAGCGGCTACGATAACACCAGTGGGCTCGCTCGGCGTGAACTGCCTGTCGAGGTTTTTTTTTCTTTTTTTTCCTTTATTGATTTTCAATTCCCCCCGAAGGGGGCGGGCTGGCAGCAGCTTAGTACGCTGCTCTACAGCCTACAGACTTTTTTTTAAAAAAACGGAATAAGAAAAGAAACAAGGAAAACAGGTGATAAAACCGTGACTTAAAGTGTAAAATGACGAAAAAATGCGGAAAGCTAAAGCAGAAAGCAAAAGGGGTTGGCAATGTTAATAAAAGACACAGGAATCAGGCAAGTAACATAGTACACACACAATTAAAAAACACATGGCGACAGTCTGGTTTCTGTTCGCAAGAGATAAAAAGCACACCCAGCGACAGTATGATGGCCGTTCGCAACACTTCCCAAAAAACACAACACGGAACACTCACTGTAAAACACTACACGAAAATGGCAGCACAGAGACGACACTCCCGAGCCAAAGGCAGATGGGGGGGGGGGGACCTGGAGGAGGGGGAAGAACAAGGAGGGAGGAAGGAAAAAACGAAAAAGGGGGGGGGGAAACCAAGGAGGGAGAGGATTCATAATGGGGGAGAGGGGCAGGGCAGACACGAGAGGGAATGAGAAGAGGCAGAGGAGGGAAATGCAAAAGGACTCGGGCGAGAGAAGGGGGCAGAGAGAGGGGAGGTGGGGGAAAAAAGAAGATGGAAGGGGGGGAGAGGGAGCCCGGGAAAAGGACAGAGGAAAGGAGGGGGAGTGAGGATCAGAGTTGATAGGAGGGATAAATGGAGGGAGGGCATCATCTGGGAGGGGGAGTTGATGGAAGCCACCTTGGGAAAGGAGATGAAGGGTGTAGAGATGGAGGGTAGGGGGGACACAACAGTGAAGACATGGCAGGGGGTGGGGATGGGAGAGAAGAGGAGCAACCAGGGGGTGAGGGGGATCAAGGCGGCGGGAGGTGTAGAGGATGCGGATATGTTCGAGGAACAGGAGCAGATGGGGGAAAGGAATGAGATCATAGAGGATCTGCGTGGGGGACGGGAGGCATATACGAAAGGCGAGGCGGAGTGCATGACGCTCAAGGATCTGGAGGGACTTACAGAATTTGGGGGGGGGGGAGAAATCTAGGAGCCGGAAAGAGCAAGTGGTACGGCCTACGATGATTGCCTGGGTCTTGGAAGGATTGATGTTAAGGAGCCACTGGTTACACCATGCAGCAAAAAGGTCAAGGTGATTCTGGAGAAGGCGTTGGGACAGTTGGAGGGTAGGAGCGAGGGCGAGGAATGCGTTGTCATCAGCATATTGCAAGAGGTGTACTGGAGGGGGGGGGGGTTGGGGCATATCTGCCGTGTACAGGAGGTAGAGGAGAGGGGAGAGGACAGAGCCCTGGGGCACACCTGCAGAGGGGTAGAAGGTGTGGGAATTGTCATAATGGATGGTAACATAGGAGGGGTGGTGGGAGAGGAAGGAGGCCACCAGAAGGATGTAGTTGATAGGAAGGGCGTAGGTTTGGAGTTTAAACAGGAGACCGGGATGCCAGACACGGTCGTAGGCCTTTTTGAGGTCAAGGGAAACAAAAATGGTGGAGCGATGGGAGTTAAGCTGGAGGGAGAGGAGATGAGTAAGGCGGAGGAGTTGGTCATCAGCAGACAAGGAAGGTCGAAAGCCACATTGGGTGTTGGGGAAGAGTTGGTTTCGGCGGAGGTGGTGATGGATGCACCGGGAAAGGATGGATTCCAAGAGCTTGCTGAACACCGATGTGAGACAGATAGGACGATAGGAAGAGGCATCAGATGGAGGCTTGTTGGGTTTGGAGAACATCAGGATACAGGAGGTTTTTCACAGGTCGGGATGGAAGCCAGTGGCAAGGATGACATTGTAGAGGTTGGCAAGGACTGAAAGGAAGGAGGGAGGGCAGTTTGTGAAGTGGCGGTAGATAATGCAGTCGTGGCCGGGAGCAGTGTTGCAATTAGTGCAGAGTGTGAGGCTGATGTCCTGTGTAGTGATGGGAGTGTTTAGTGCAGATGGTGGCGTGTGGCCCAAGTACTGGAAGCTAGGAGCAAGAGGAGGAACAGAGGTATTCGTATGGTCCATGACGTCAGGGAAGAGGGAATAATCAAAGTGGGGATCATCTGGGATGGAAAAAACATTGGAGAGGTGAGAGGCAAAGTGGTTGGCCTTACTGAGGTTGTCAGGAAGGGGACAGTCATTAAGGAGGAGAGGGTACTGAGGGGTGGGGCCATTCCCAGTAAGGCGGTGGAAAGCAGATCAATACTTTGCCGAGTTTATTGGGACTGTGGTGTTGAGTTGTGTACATGTCTGGCGCCAGGCACAGCGTAAGCAGGTTGCGGATGTGTCGTTGTAATTGCCAGTGGCAGGTAAGTGTATCCCGGTTACAAGTGCGGAGAAAAGAGCGGTAGAGGCGACAGGACTCTTGAAGGAGAAGGATGGCCTGTGGAGGCAGGGTGGGGCGGTGAGGGTGGATGGCTTTGGTGGGGATATGGGTGGCGACAGCGTCAGACAAGGTCGGGTGCAGGAAGACAGCAGTGCAAGAGATGTCATCAGGAAATTGGAGAGTAAGGTCGTGGCCGTCAACCCGGGTGTGAATGGAGTGCCGGTAGGCATCGCAGTTGGCACGGGAGTAATCATGGACAAGTTTACGAAGAACGTCGGGGCGAGGAGCGTTGCGGGGATGGCGACCATTAGAGATAGTGAGGAGAACAGGAGCATGGTCACTGCCAATGAGGTCAAGGACATCTGCGGTGATGCGCCCAAGGAGGTTGGGAGAGGCAAGGACCACCGTCGGGGCGAGGAGCGTTGCGGGGATGGCGACCATTAGAGATAGTGAGGAGAACAGGAGCATGGTCACTGCCAATGAGGTCAAGGACATCTGCAGTGATGCACCCAAGGAGGTTGGGAGAGGCAAGGACCACCGCCGGGGTGAGGAGCGTTGTGGGGATGGCGACCATTAGAGATAGTGAGGAGAACAGGAGCATGGTCACTGCCAATGAGGTCAAGGACATCTGTGGTGATGCGCCCAAGGAGGTTGGGAGAGGCAAGGGCCACATCGGGAGTGGTGTTGGATTCGGGTCAGGTGTGCTGAGGCAGGGGAACCAGGTCTCCCTGGAGGGTTGTGAGAAACTGATGCCACCGCTGGAGGTCGGCAGGATCACAGCTGTGGATATTGAGGTCGGCGGCAATCACGTAGGTGGAGAAGGTGCGGTCAATGTGGGCCAGGAAATCGTACGGGATGGGGGTGCGAGGGCGGACATAAATGGTGGCACAGGTGATGGTAAGGGTGGGGAAGAAGAGGCTGAGGGTGAGATGCTCGGCAGGATTGTTAAGGAGAGGTTGGGGCCGGACAGGGAGGTGCTTAAGGTGGCCTATAGCAACTCCGGCACACGCCAGAGGGTACGGGTTATCGGTGCGGTGAAGGGTGTAATGAGCCGTGGAGATGGAGATATGGGGTTGAAGGAAGGTTTTATTTAGGACGAAGGCATCCACGCGGTGATGATGGAGGGTGTGGAGGAAGAGAAGTTTGTGGGTGGGCAGGGAGCGAATGTAGTGGTACAGGATACGGTAGGGTTGTTGTACCATGGGAGGGGAGAGTTAGACGAGGGTGGTGAGGAGGGTGAAGATGAAGTGGGCCTGGTTGTGGGAGTATGTGGCATAGATGGTAAGATGGAAGATGGAATGGGCAGCGAGGGCGATTTGGTAAAGGGTGTGGGAGCGCTGGAAGGGGTGGATGTTTTGGAGCACAATCATGATGAAATGGATGATGTCTTCCACAGTAGGGGGAGGGCGGACCGAGTTGTCGGGGTGGATGGGGTCATCAGCAGGACGGACAGGGATGGTGAGCTCAGGGGTGACTGGAGGAGGTTTCGCTTTACACTTCAAGGAGTAGGTAGGATGTGGTTTGTTACAAGTGTTGCAGGGGGGGGGGGGGGAGAGGTGAGGTTGGGGCAGTTCTTGAGGAAGTGTGAAGCTTTGCAGTGGGGACAAGTAGGGGGATTCTTGCAGGCAGAGGTAACATGGTCGTTGTATGTGAGACAGCGTTGCCATCGGTAGGATTGGACTGGGGAACGGGATGGGTCCACCTTATGACGGCGATTGTAGATGAGGGCTCCCTCAGTGAGGAGGCGGTCAATGGAGGAGGAGGATTCGGTGAATATCCGCATGAGAAAAGTCGGCCCAGCATCATTGGAGATGCGACGGGCCAAGCGGATTTCAATGTTGGGCCGGGATTTGAGTTCCGCCAACACCTCAGCCTCCGTGATCACGGGGCTAAGCTTCGGTGAAGGTCGGCAGACGTCAGGGAGGTTGAGGCTGATGGGGAGAGGATGGGGTGTGGTAGGGTGTGAGGGTTGCACGTTGGCCAAATTGGATACGGGGGATGCGGAAGAGGAGATTGGTGTAGAAGGAAGCAGTGGGGGATTTAATGAGGACCAAGTCCTTGCGAGGAATCAGAAGGGAGATGGGGGCATTGGGGTAGTATTTCCAGATGGATAGGGTGAGGGAGTGGGCATCAAGGAATTGAGGGTCAGGATTGGAGAGGACAAAGGTGTGGGTGGCAGGCGTGGTGGGCGTTGGGGTCGGGGTCGAGTCCATGGGGGTGGGTGGGTCACAGGAATCGGGGGTTTTCTTGGAGGAGATTTCGGGAGAAGGGTCAACATTTGGGCGCTTTGAAGGTTTCGTGGTCACGACAGGGTGGAGAGGGGGCTGGAGGTTGAGTTGCAGGGGGAGATGGCGGGGGGCAGTACCACCCTGAGCAGCGGATGACGTAGAGGGAGAGGGCGTGGGTGTCACAGAGACTGTGGAACGTGGAGCCGAAATCCGTGCCGGCTTGGAGCTTGTCGGAGGCGGTGCAGGGAGCGACGGAAAGTCAGTAGCTGTCGATGGGGCGATAGTGAAAGGGGAGGAGGAGTTGGGGTGGTTACAGCCGAAAGTGGCGCAGGGGTGGGGTGGAGAGAAGGAAGGATGGGAAGGGGGCTGGAGGATGAGCTCCATGTGATGGTGGTTGGAGCAGCGGAGGGAGAGGTGAAAATGATAGTGGTGGCGGGTTGGGCGCGCGCGAGAAGGGCAGCGGTGGCGGCGGCGGCGGCAGACGGCGGCGGCGGCGGCAGCGAGCACCGGCAGGCGGCGCGGCGGCAAGCAGCGACCGAGTGGCGGCGGCGGCGGCGACCAGGCGGCGGCGAACACCGGCAGGCGGCGGCGGCGGCGAGGAGGACCGGACGCCGAGCAGTAGTGACGGTGAGCAGACGACATGGCAAGGAAATGGTGGGGCTCTTCCACGTCGAAGATACACCCTGAGAGTGGCCCAGGCATTGCAAGTCCTCGATGAAGAAGTGAGGGAATCCAACCCTCGAATGCCTGTTGAGGTTCTTTTTTTCTTTTATTGTAATTTTAATACCAGTAGAACAGGTAGGCTGGCAGCAGCACAACACGCCGCTCTTGAGCCAAAGATAGTACAATGATAAAACAGAGCAGACACATGGGTTGGAACAAAACGGCGGGGAAAAAACAGTAGAAACATGAACATAAAAAACATAAAGCCGTTCAAACTAGATGACAATCCACACTACAAACTGTTGACACGAAGCACAAACACAGAAGATGTCGATGGTACTGGTGAACGATGGAGTGTGACGGTGAATACTGAACACTAAACATGATGGCACACACGAGACACTGATGGCAGTGATCTCAGGCGCGAGAATGTACACATAGCGTGTGCGAGTCCGGGGACCTGAAAAGAGGGGAAGAAGGGTGAGGTGGGGGAGAAGGCAGAACAAGGATGCCAATTACTGAGGAGATGGGGGGAGGAGGAGAGAGACAGGGGAGGAGAAGCCCGGGGGGAGTGGGGAGAAATGGAGGAGGGAGAGAAGGGTGGGAGGGTGCCCAAAGGAGCAAACACAGGAAGAGGGAGGGAGGATCAAAGTTGGTAGGAGGGGTAGATGGAGGGGAGGAGGGCATCATCAGGGAGAGGGAGGTGGCGGAAGCCACCTTGGGAGAGGGTAAGGAGGGTGAAGAGATGGAGACTGGGTGGGACGTGGGAATACAGGCGCGGCAGCAGGCAGGGGCGGGAGAGGATGGGCGAGACAAGTGGGTGAGGAGGATCGAGTTTGCTGGAGGGGTACAGGATCCGTATCCTTTCAAGGAAAAGGAGGGGGCGTGTGAACGGAATGAGATCGTACAGGATCCGCATGGGGGAGGGGAGATGGATGTGATAGGAGAGACGGAGAGCATGGCGTTCAAGGATTTGAAGGGATTTATCAAAGGTAGGGGGGGGGGGTGGAGATCCAGGCCAGATGAGCGTAACAAAGGATAGGGCGGATGAGGGATTTATAGGCGTGGAGTATGGTGGAGGGGTCCAGAACCCACGTACGGCTGGAAAGTAGAGGAGACAGAGTCGGGAGCGCGCCATGGCTTGGATTGTCCGGAGATTGGGGGTCCAGGAGAGTCGACGGTCGAGAGTGACGCCAAGGTACTCAAGGGTGGGGGTGAGGGCGATAGGACGGCCATAGATGGTGAGATAGATATCAAGGAGGCGGAAGGAAGGGGTGGTTTTGCCTACAATGATCGCCTTGAGGAACCACTGGTTGCACCAAGCGGTGCACCAGTCAAGATGGGATTGAAGAAGGTGTTGGGAGCGCTGCAGGGTGGGGCAAGAGCAAGGAAGGCGGTGTCATTGGCAAACTGGAGAAGGTGGACAGGGGGTGACGGCGGCGGCATGTCCGCCGTATATAAAAGGTACAAAAGGGGAGAGAGGATGGAGCCTTGGGGCACACCGGCAGAGGGAAAAAGGTGTAGGAATCCGTGTTATGGATGGTGACGTAGGAAGGATGGTGAGAGAGAAAAGAGTCTATCAGACGGACGTAGTTAATGGGAAGGGCAAAGGTTTGGAGCTTGAAGAGGAGACCGGAATGCCATACGTGGTCATAAGCACATTCGAGGTCCAGGGAGAGGAAGATTGCGGAGCGACGGGAATTAAGCTGTTCGGAAAGGAGATGAGTGAGGTGAAGGAGAAGGTCATAGGAAGAGAAGGATGGCCGAAAGCCACACTGGGTAACAGGAAGGAGGCGGTGTTTGTGGAGATGCTGGTGGATGTGGCAGGTGAGGATAGATTCCAGGACCTTGCTGAAGACCAGGTAAGGCTGATGGGACGGTAGGAGGAGACGGCGGACAGCGGTTTACCAGGTTTAAGGAACATCAGGATATGGGAGGTTTTCCACAGGTCGGGGTAGTAACCGGTGGACAGGACTACATTGTAGAGCCTGACCAGGGTGGAGAGGAAAGAGACAGGAGCTTCACGAAGGTGATGGTAGGTGACACGATCGTGACCAGGAGCGGTGTTGCGTTTCGGGCGGAGTGTAGCAATGAGATCCTGTGTAGTGATAGGGGCATTGGGTTCCGTGTGTGCAGTGTTGTCCAAGTACTGGAAACCAGGGGAGGGACAGAGGACAGAGGACAGAGGTGTCAGTTCGATCGCGAACATCCGGGAAGAGGGAGTAATCGAAATGGGGATCATCGGGGATGGAAAAGACATCAGAGAGGTAAGAGGCAACGTGATTGGCGTTACTAAGGGTGTCAGGGAAGGGGTGATCATCATGGAGAAGAGGATAGTAGGGGGAGGGTTTAGTTCCGGTAAGGTGATGGAAGGCTGACCAGAACTTGGACGAGTTTATAGGTAGGGTAGCATTCAACTGGGTGCATGTCTGTCGCCAGTCCCAGCGTTTCTTAGCTGTGAGCAAATTTCGAATGTGTCGCTGTAGTTGCCGGTGGCGTCGGAGTGTGTCCCGGTCACGCGTGTGGAGGAAGGAACGGTAGAGACGGTGGTAGTCATGGAGGAGGAGGACGGCCTGTGGGGGTAAGGTAGGACGGTGGGGGTGGGTGGCGACAGTAGGGACGTGGGGCTCCACGGCCTCAGACAAGGTCTGCTGGAGAAAGGAGGTGGCATGGGTTACATCATCAGGGTGGTGGTAGGTGAAGGGGTGGCTATCGACCTGGGTGGAGAGGGTATCCCAGTACGCATTCCAATTGGCACGGGAATAGTCATGGACATACTTTGGGGGAGGGTCATTATGAGGGTTGGGGCAGATGCAACGACCGTCTGAAACCGTGAGGAGAACAGGGAGATGGTCGCTACCAATAGGCTCCAGGACATTCACCGTTATGCGGCCAAGGAGGTTAGGGGAGGAAAGGATAACATCGGGAGTGGAGTTGGATTCAGGACAGGTGTGCTGGGGGATGGGGATGAGGTCGCCTTGAAGGGAGGAGAGGAACTGATGCCACCACTGTAACTGGGCGGTGGAACGACTATGGATGTTGAGGCTGGCGGCGATCACGTAGGAGGAGAAGGTACGGTCAATGTGGGAGAGGAAGTCGAAGGGAATAGGGGCGTTAGGGCAGACATAGATGGTGGCACAGGTGACGGTAAGGCCAGGGAAGAAGAGACTAAGGATCAGGTGTTCAGTGGGGTCGGGAAGGAGAGGTTGGAGCTGAACTGGGAGCTAGCGGTGGTGACCAATGGCAACTCCGCCACGCGCAATCGGGAGGGGATTATCGGAGCGGTGAAGGAGGTAGGGCGAGGTGTGGACGGTGTGGTGGGGTTGGAGGTAATTTTCTTTGAGGAGGAAGGCATCCACGCGTTGGGTGGCAAGGGTGTGCAGGAAGAGGTTCTTGTTGGCGGGAAGGGAGCGGATGTTGTTGAAAAGGATACGGTGCTGTCGCGCCATGACAGGGATTTAGACAAGGGCGTCAAGACGGGAGAAGGTGAAATGGGCCTGGTTGTTGGAGTAGGTGGCATACATTTTTAAGTGGAAAATGGAACGGGTGCGAGGGAGACCTGTTGGAGGGTGTGAGGGTGCTGGAAAGGGTGGACGTTTTGTAGGACAATGGTGAGGAACCTGATGATGTCCTCAGCGGTGGGCGGGGGGGAGGAAACGATGGAAATTGCCAGGAGGGGTGGGGGTGTCCAGAGGATGGACAGGGACGGTGAGTTCAGAAGTGGTCGGAAGGGGTCGGGCTTTACACTTTTGGGAGTAGGTGGGATGGGGGAGATTGCAGGTATTACAGGAGGGAGGGGATTGAAGGTTAGGGCACTGCCAGAGGAAGTGCACTTGCCTACAATGTGGGCAGGTGGGGGCCTTGTGGCACTCGGCTGTTGGGTGTGCATTATAGCACAGATACCTCTGGCAGCACAGGGATTGAGGAGGGGAATGGGAGGGGTCGACCTTATAGCACTGGTTGAAGAGGAGGGCACCCTCCTTCAGGAGATGGTCAATGGAGGGGGCGTCCTTGGAGAAGACCCGCATTAGGTGGGTGGGGCCAGCCGAGTTGAAAATGCGGCGGACCGCCCGCACCTCCAGCATGGGATGCGCCTTGAGCTCCGCCAACACCTCCTCCTCCGTGATCGACAGACTGAGCTGAGTGATCACAGCGGTGAGGGTTGGTGGGCGACGCAGGGGTTGGGGTTGGCAGGTAGGAGATGGAGAAGGAGTGGGGGTGAGGGAGGCTTTGGGGCCAAAACAAGTGTTGGGAAGGCGGGAGAGGATGTCAGTATGGAGGGTTGGGCTGGGGGAGAAGATGAGGATGGAATCCTGTCTGGGAGTGAGGAGAGAGATGGGGGCACCAGGGAAGTGTTGGCGGAGGAGGAGGGAGAGATTCCGGGCCCGAGAAGGGAAGGATCGGGACGGGAGAGGAGGTATTTGTATAAAGAGGGGGGGAGGAGGAGGAGGAGGAGGCGGTGGAGGGAGCAGGGCCAGGCAGGGAGACATCCATGGAATCCTGGGGGGGGGGGGAAGGAGGACGGGACAGGGTCTTTTTGGGAGCGGAGGAGGTGGTGGTGCCACTAGGGCGTTTAAAGGCGGCAGAAGGGTGGGTAGTGACATGAGGGACTGGAGCTATAGGGAGGTGGAGGGAAGGGGCAGATACCGGCGTGGACGCAGCAGCTGGCGCCGGAGTTGGTGACAAGGCGACGGCGACGGCGATGGTGGTGGCGGTGATGGCAAAGGCGATGGGGAGAGTTGGGCATGGGCAGTCGCCCGACGGGCCACCACCCTAGCTGGAGCTGCAGTGACGGGCTGGGGGAGTAGGGAGAAAGGATCAGAGGGAGAGGAGTGGGAGGAAGAAGCTGGAGAGGGGGCGACAAAGAGCGAGGGCGAAGGGAGAGTGAGAAGAGGAGGGATGGAAAGAGGGGGGTGTGACTGGGCACACCATGTAATGGTGGTGGTGGCGGCGGAGGGGGAAGTATAAACTATGGCTGTGGTGGTAGTGGTGGTGGGGGCTGACATGACGACAGGGATAAAGAAAAATGCACAAGACGATAGGGAAAGGAAAAAAACTGGGGACAGAGGAAAAGTGCCACACTGCTGGCGCTGGCGCTGGCGCTGGCGACGGCTGGCAGGAATGCCGCAGCTGCTGCTGCTGCTGCCGCGGACGGGGCCGGGGCCGGGGCCGCTGCTGCTGCTGCTGCTGCCGCTGCTGCTGCTGCTGCTGCTGGAGGGCTGGCTGGCTGGCTGGCTGGCTAGCTGGACTGCTGCTGCTGGAGGGCTGGCTGGCTGGCTGGACCACTACTGCCGGCTGGACCGCTGTTGCTGGCCGGGACCGCTGCTCCTCGGCTGGACCGCTGCTGCTCGGCTGGACTGCTGCTGCTCGGCTGGACCGCTGCTGCTCGGCTGGCTGGCTGGCTGGCTGGCACCTGAAATCCTAGCGCTTCGATTAGAGCTGGAATGGCACAATCGAAGGGCGGTATCCTTTTGCAGTACCGCCGGAGATGCCTGTCGAGGCTCCCGCGCCAGTCTAAATACTGCTCAGCGCATGGATATGGCTGGCTCTATTTGCAGTCACGTGTCGAGTGGAAGGAAAGATATCCGCGGCTGTAGCAACCTCTTACGGCGCCGTGGACGCCTCCTGGTGGTCTCTGGGAAGCGTCTGTGTTTCCGGGACGACCGGCCAGGCTGACCACTACTCGGTCCGGGGCCCGCTGTACCGGTCTGCTTCGCGGGAAGCGAGAGTTGCAGGCGCTTAGACTGGACACAGTAGAGAGTTTGTGGGAAAATTAACCTTGTCGGTTGAAATAGTTGTGGTGGTCCATTGAGCGCGACCTGGCCAAATATCTCACGAAATAAGCGTCAAACGAAATAACTACAAAGATCGAAACCTGTCTAGCTTGAAGGGGGAAACCAGATGGCGCTATGGTCGGCCCGCTAGATGGCGGCGCCATAGGTCAAACGGATATTAACTGCGTTTTTTTTTAAATAGGAACCCAAATTTTTTATTACATATTCGTGTAGTACGTAAAGAAATATGAATGTTGTAGGTGGACCACTTTTTTCGCTTTGTGATCGATGGCGCTGTAATAGTCACAAACATATAGCTCACAATTTTAGACGAACAGTTGGTAACAGGTAGGCTTTTTAAATTAACATACAGAACGTAGGTACGTTTGAATATTTTATTTCGGGTGTTCCAATGTGATACATGTACCTTTGTGAACTTATCATTTCTGAGAACGCAAGCTGTTACACCGTGATTACCTGTAAATACCACATTAATGCAACAAATGCTCAAAATGATGTCCGTCAACCTCAATGCATTTGGCAATACGTGTAACGACATTCCTCTCACCAGCGAGTAGTTCGCCTTCCGTAATGTTCACACATGCATTGACAATGCGCTGATGCATGTTTTCGGGCGTTGTCGGTGGATCACGATAGCAAATATCCTCCAGCTTTCCCCACAGAAAGAAATCCGGGGACGTCAGATCCGGTGAACGTGAGGGCGATGGTATTGTGCTTCGACGACCAATCCACCTGTCATGAAATATGCTATTCAATACCGCTTCAACCGCACGCGAGCTATGTGCCGGACGTCCATCATGTTGGAATGGAAGTACATCGCCATTCTGTCATGCAGTGAAACATCTTGTAGTAACATCGGTAGAACATTATGTTGAAAATCAACATACATTGCACCATTTAGATTGCCATCGATAAAATGGTGGCCAATTATCCTTCCTCCCAAAATGCCTCACCATACATTAATCCGCCAAGGTCGCTGATGTTCCACTTGTCGCAGTCATCGTGGATTTTCCGTTGCCCAATAGTGCATATTATGCCGGTTTACGTTACCGCTGTTGGTGAATGACGCTTCATCGCTAAATAGAACGCGTGCAAAAAAATCTGTCATCGTCCCGTAATTTCTCTTGTGTCCAGTGGCAGAACTGTACACGACGTTCAAAGTCGTCGCCATATAATTCCTGGTGCATAGAAATATGGTACGGGTGCCATCGATGTTGATGTAGCATTCTCATTCTGAGATTCCCGATTCTCGCGCAGTTTGTCTGCTACTGATGTGCGGATTAGCCCCGACAGCAGCTAAAACACCTACTTGGGCATCATCATTTGTTGCAGTTCGTGGTTAACGTGTCACATGTGGCTGAACACTTTATATTTTCTTAAACAACGTAACTATCAGGCGAACGGTCCGCACACTTGGATAATGTCGTCCAGAATACCGAGCAGCATACATAGCACACGCCTGTTGGGCATTTTGATCACAATAGCCATACATCAACACGATATAGACCTTTTCCGCAATTGGTAAACGGTCCATTTTAACACGGGTAATGTATCTAGAAGCAAATACCGTCCGCACTGGTGGAATGTTACTTGGTACCACGTACTTATACGTTTGTGACTATTACAGCGCCATCTATCACAAAGCGAAAAAAGGGGTCCAACTAAATCATTCATATTTCCGTCTACTGACTGGTTTGATGCGGCCCGCCACGAATTTCTTTCCTGTGCTAACCTCTTACATCTCAGAGTAGCACTTGCAACCTACGTCCTCAATTATTTGCTTGACGTATTCCAATCTCTGTCATCCTCTACAGTTTTTGCCCTCTACAGCTCCTACAGCTCCCTCTAGTACCATGGAACTCATTCCCTCATGTCTTAGCAGATATCCTATCATCCTGTCCCTTCTCCTTATCAGTATTTTCCACATATTTCTTTCCTCTCCGATTCTGCGTAGAACCTCCACATTCCTTACCTTATCAGTAAACCTAATTTTCAACATTCGTCTATAGCACCACATCTCAAATACTTCGATTCTCTTCTGTTCCGGTTTTCCCACAGTCCATGTTTCACTACCATACAATGCTGTACTCCAGACGTACATCCTCAGAAATTTCTTCCTCAAATTAAGGCCGGTATTTGATATTAGTAGACTTCTCTTGGCTAGAAATGCCTTTTTTGCCATAGCGAGTCTGCGTTTGATGTCCTCCTTGCTCCGCCCGTCATTATTTTACTGCCTAGGTAACAGAATTCCTTAACTTCATTGACTTCGTGACCATCAATCCTGATGTTAAGTTTCTCGCTGTTCTCGTTTCTACTACTTCTCATTACCTTCGTCTTTCTCCGATTTACTATCAAACCATACTGTGTACTCATTAGACTGTTCATTCCGTTTAGCAGATCATTTAATTCTTCTTCACTTTCACTCAGGATAGCAATGTCATCAGCGAATCGTATCATTGATATCCTTTCACGTTGTATTTTAAATCCACTCCTGAACCTTTGTTTTATTTCCATCATTGCTTCCTCGATGTACAGATTGAAGAGTAGGGGCGAAAGGCTACAGCCTTGTCTTACACCCTTCTTAATACGAGCACTTCGTTCTTGATCGTCCACTCTTATTATTCCCTATGGGTCGTTGTACATATTGTATATGATCCGTCACTCCCTATAGCTTACCCCTATTTTTTTCAGAATCTCGAACAGCTTGCACCATTTTAAATTGTCGAACGCTTTTTCCAGGTCGACAAATCCAATGAAAGTGTCTTGATTTTTCTTTAGCGTTGCTTCCATTATTAGCCGTAACGTCAGAGTTGCCTCTCTCGTCCCTTTACTTTTCCTAAAGCCAATCTGATCGTCACCTAGCGCATTCTCAATTTTCTTTTCGATTCTTCTGTATATTATTCTTGTAAGCAGCTTCGATGCATGAGCTGTTAAGCTGATTGGGCGATAATTCTCGCACTTGTCAGCTCTTGCCGTCTTCGGAATCGTGTGGATGATGCTTTTCCGAAAGTCAGATGGTATATCGCCAGACTCATATATTCTACACACCAACGTGAATAGTCGTTTTGTTGCCACTTCTGCCAATGATTTTAGAAATTCTGATGGAATGTTATCTATCCCTTCTGCCTTATTTGACCGTAAGTCCTCCAAAGCTCTTTTAAATTCCGATTCTAATACTGGATCCCCTATCTCTTCTAAATCGACTCCTGTTTCTTCTTCTGTCACTTCAGACAAATCTTCACCCTCATAGAGGCTTTCAATGTATTCTTTCCACCTATCTGCTCTCTCCTCTGCATTTAACAGTGGAATTCCCGCTGCACTCTTAATGGTACCGCCGTTGCTTTTAATGTCACCAAAGTTTGTTTTGACTTTCCTGTATGCTGAGTCTGTCCTTCCGACAATCATATCTTTTTCGATGTCTTCACATTTTTCCTGCAGCCATTTCGTCTTAGCTTCCCTGCACTTCCTATTTATTTCATTCCTCAGCGACTTGTATTTCTGTATTCCTGATTTTCCCGGAACATGTTTGTACATCCTCCTTTCATCAATCAACTGTAGTATTTCTTCTGTTACCCATGGTTTCTTCGCAGCTACCTTCTTTGTACCTATGTTTTCCTTCACAACTTTTGTGATGGCCCTTTTTAGATATGTCCATTCCTCTTCAACTGTACTGCCTACTGCGCTATTCCTTATTGCTGTATCTATACCGATAGAGAACTTCAAATGTATCTCGTCATTCCTTAGTGCTTCCGTATCCCACTTCTTTGCGTATTGATTCTTCCTGACTAATGGCTTGAACTTCAACCTACTCTTCATCACTACTATATTGTGGTCGGAGTTTATATCTACTCCTGGGTAACGCCATACAATCCAGTATCTGATTTCGGAATCTATGTCTGACCATGATGTAATCTAATTGAAATCTGCCCGTATCTCCCGGCCTTTTCCAAGTATACCTCCTCCTCTTGTGATTCTTGAACAGGGTATTCGCTATTACTAGCTGAAACTTGTTACAGAACTCAATTAGTCTTTCTCCTCTTTCATTCCTTGTCCCAAGCCCATATTCTCCTGTAACATTTTCTTCTACTCCTTCCCCTACAACTGCATTCCAGTCGCCCATGACTATTAGATTTTCGTCCCACTATACATACTGCATTACCCTTTCAATATCCTCATACACTTTCTCTATCTGTTTATCTTCAGCTTACGACGTCGGCATGTATACCTGAACTATCGTTGTCGGTGTTGGTCTGCTGTCGATTCTGATTAGAACAACCCGGTCACTGAACTGTTCACAGTAACACACCCTCTGCCCTACCTTCCTATTCATAACGGATCCTACACCTGTTATACCATTTTCTGCTGCTGTTGATATTACCCGATACTCATCTGACCAGAAATCCTTGTCTTCCTTCCACTTCACTTCACTGACCTTTACTACATCAAGATTGAGCCTTTGCATTTCCCTTTTCAGATTTTCTAGTTTCCCTACCACGTTCAAGCTTCTGACATTCCACGCCCCGACTCGTAGAACGTTATCCTTTCGTTGATTATTCAATCTTTTTCTCATGGTAACCTCCCACTTGGCAGTCCCCTCCCGGAGATCCGAATGGGGGACTATTCCGGAATCTTTTGCCAATGGGCAGATCATCATGACACTTCTTCAATTACGGGCCACATGTCCTGTGGATACACGTTACGTGTCTTTAATGCAGTGGTTTCCATTGCCTTCTGCATCCTCATGTCTTTGATCATTGCTCATTCTTTCGCCATTAGGGGCAATTTCCCACCCCTAGGACAAGAGAGTGCCCTGAACCTCTATCCGCTCCTCCGCCCTCTTTGACAAGGCCGTTGGCAGAATGAGGCTGACTTCTTATGCCGGAAGTCTTTGGCCGCCAATGCTGATTATTTATCAAAATTTAGGCAGTGGCGGGGATCGGACCCAGGACCGAAGACGTTTTGATTATGAATCAAAGACGCTACCCCTAGACCACGGGTAAGTAGTACACGAATATGTAATAGAAAATGTGGGTTCCTATTTTTTAAAAAAGCATTTGATATACGTTTGACCTATGGCAGCGCCATCTAGCGGACCAACCATAGCGCCATCTGGTTTCCCCCTTGAATCTAGATGAGTTTCGTTCTTTGTAGTTTTACCGTTTGATGCTTATTTCGTGAGATATTTCGTCCGGTCACTATCAATGAACCACCCTGTACATGCAGCGGTATGAGATCCAGTATATTGAGAAATGGTATCACGTCTGATGTCAGTAGTTCAGTTTATAACAATACATCATCGATTCAGGTGGCAGAGGGTGGAACCCTGTATAAAGTAAGTTGGCTCTGTGCTGTGTTAGCGTGGGCGTACGTGCGTTTCGTGCAGATAAGAAACTGTCACCATTAGTAACAATGAGTACTGTGTACATAAACCACTGTTGTGACAATGTCACAGCCGACGAAATGGCTGCAAGGATTCGACCGAGTCGCCAGATACAGAAGCTAGGATGACATGATATGTTTGGCAAATGTGTACTTTCACTAGGACGGCACAGACCAGCACTGATACAAGAAAAAATCGTCATTGGATAGGCAGCGAAACACTGACAGCAGTGTAATGAAGATAGCCCGCCAACAGAAGCAAAAAAAAAAATTCACCCAATGTACCTGCTTCTTGAGAACAATCGTGGGAAAATTTTCTTTTCTAAATGATCGCTACAGCACTGTTTGACATTCTTGAGCTAAATGGGAACATTAGCAAATCCTGAAGAAGATCATTGCTGAAGGATCGAAACGTCGATTGTATAAGAAGAAATTTAGGAACATCACGCGGGCTAACAATCTATAAGATTTTATCTTCGATGACAACGGCCGCGAAAGTATATGGACCTACATAGACGCAGTAATCACGACATAATGCGTATTTACCAGACCAGACCGAGGCGGTGGCAGACCGCAGAGTAGCTTTCAGGCTTTTCACTTACACACACACGTAAACACACAGACACGCAGTTGCTGCTCCTAGGGACTCGCCGCAGCGTTCACTATTCGCCGTGTGGCTTTGCCCTCAACCGCCGTGCCCTTCTAATGCCAGCTAATGAGAATTTGTGACGCAGTCGGAGCATGGAAGGGGCGCCGTCCTAGTGGAGCCAGAAAGGCAGAATTTAATAAGGACGTGCCTCTGAAGCAGGTGGCGCTGGTGGGAGGGAGTTGCAGGCTAGGGGCTGGGGGACCACCCACGACGTGGCACAGCGGGGGTCAGTGTGTGGCCGACACGATCTCCGTCACGTGCTTTTTGAGGGACAACACAGCAGACAAGCAGTACACACCACATTGTAACATCCCTGACGTGATTTTTCGTGGGTTACATTTGTATTCAAAATTTAGATGTATCTTTAACTTTTGCATCAGTCGTACCAAGTGCGTTTTACTAACACCTCCACTGCACAGTGTGCACTCGACAAGATACAGATGCTATCATAAAATAATTTCTCTTAAAATATTTCAACTCCATCAATATTTTTACTTATAAGTACTGTAAGGAACAGAAGAGGATTTGCCGACATTAATCAAGCCGCATCCAAAGTGCTCATCAATGGACGCTTGGTGGGGCCCATCACCATCTCATGATAGGACAGACAAGGGTGCCCGCTGTCGACGATATTGTATGCCATCGCTGTCGAGCCGCTGCTGTGTGGGCTCCGAAATCGACTCAAAGGAATGAAAATAAGGCACAACAAGTTTATATGCAGAACATACGCAGATGACCTAGTGCTTTTAGCACTGTTAGGCGACGAGGCAAGAGCGGCCCTGCATTGGATTAATTTGTATTGTATGGCTACAAGAAGTCGGATGAACATGGCAAAGTTGGGAGCGATGAACATCGGGAGAGGACTCCTGACAGGAAGTGTAGCACCATTACAGCCGATCAACAAGATGAAATTCCTAGGAATGATCTTCGCTACAGACGTTCGACGCACGGCGGCACTGAGCTACAGACATCTTCTGCAAACAATTCGTGCGAGTGTCCGAAGTCACAGATTAAGGGCACTGAATATGATACACCGGGCCACCTTTGCCAACACTTATCTATTCTCTCATCCGCCGGCCGGAGTGGCCGTGCGGTTATAGGCGCTACAGTCTGGAGCCAAGCGACCGCTACGGTCGCAGGTTCGAATCCTGCCTCAGGAATGGATGTCTGTGATGTCCTTAGGTTAGTTAGGTTTAATTAGTTCTAAGTTCTAGGTGACTGATGACCTCAGAAGTTAAGTCACATAGTGCTCAGAGCCATTTGAATCATTTCTCGCATCCCCCACCTGGCACAAGTTCTTCCTATGCCGGTGGTGTTGGCGCGCCGAATCCTGGCGGCATTAGGATATTTTGTGAGCACGTCTGTTTTTTTAGGTCGGATAAGAAACCCTCACCCTTCCTTGTAGTCGTGGAGGTCTTGGACTAGTCCACGTACGCGACCGAGCAGTGGCTATTTACGTAAGCACGATGACAAAGATGTGGACACGGCACCGGACAAGTCTGACGGGCACCTTGATCGACGAACTGGCTCCACCTTCTCGTTCGACACCAGTATCGGTGTCTCAAATCTCACCATCGCTTGCCCATATGTGAACCTTTTTTGTGGAACACAGTGATGTACATATGGAACTACCGACTACCAGGACGGCAACGGCACGTGATATATATCGCATCTTGACTCGACGACGGCCGAATAATGCCGTACTGCGCCGCCAACCAACAGTTACGTGGTCAGTGGTATCGCGTACAGTTCACCGCCCACACCTTGATACGGGAACGCGCGCACTGTGGTATGAGGTGGTATATGGGAAATACGTAACACGTTCCAGGTTGCATACAATTCTTATGGCGGATGAGCCACTGTGTCCACAGTGTCATGTCATAGACATAGAGGAACATCGCCTGATATGCGGGCCTTCTGCGGACGTATGATGTTTGGTCCAAAAAATGATCGCCTTCCTCCTTCGGTTGGTGCCGCAAGCAATAGAACCACGGATACTACTTCTCCCAGATATGACCAATTATCCCCGAACAAAGCCAAACACAGTGACTTGGATTGACTGTTATGTACATATGGAACTACCGACTACCAGGACGGCAACGGCAACTATGACTGTGCTTTATCTTTTTCGGGACGGCAGTAAGAATGTACTCGACTTTTGGGCCTTACTACAAGAATGTCACTCACAGCTTATGAGACATCCATATCGAACATATTACGCTAATTTTTTAGGGAGTGCCTTCCTCGATCCCCCACCCAGTTGGTGTGTCCCGGGTAGGAGAATGTAATTTGCCTATAAGTATCAGTGGAAAGGATCCAATACCACACGCGAAGATGTACCCGACACCAACGCGAGGTATAAAGGGATTAGCGAGGTACACGCCCAAGAAGAGGAACGTGGTCCATTATTGTTTTGCACTGACAGAAGCAGGATTTTTTTTCACTATTATGTATTAAAAAAAGTCCACTTATTTACGTTTCCCAGAAACGTCTTCTTACGTTTCCCAGTCTTCTGACTGACCCGCCACGAATTCCTCTCCTGTGCCAACTTCTTCAACTCAGAGTAGCACTTGCAACCCACGTCCTCAACTATTTGATGGATGTATTCCAATCTCTCTGTCTCCCTCTACAGTTTTTGCCCTCTACAGTTCCTTCTAGTATCATGGAAATCATTCCCTCATGTCTTAACACATGTCCTATCTTTCTGTCCCTTCTCTTTATCAGTGTATTCCACATATTCCTTTCCTCTCCGACTCTGCGCAGAACTCCTCATTCCTTACTTTATCAGTCCACCTAATTTTCAAGATTCGTCTTTTATCACCACATATGTGTTATATAATTTTAATGTGTATCTTATATAATTTTAATGTGTATCCTGTGTATGTTTTAGAATCGGATCTCAACCAAGCAACTGTTTGGAATGTGACCTGAGTTCAAGTAGGTACCCTTGCCTTGGGCCGCCCAGGGTGGCCGGGCGATTCTAGGCACTACAGTCTGGAACCGCGCGACCGCTACTGTCGCAGGTTCGAATCCTGCCTCTGCCATGGATGTGGGTGATGTCCTTAGGTTAGTTAGGTTTAAGTAGTTCCAAGTTCTAGAGGACTGACCATCTCGTAAGTTAAGTCCCATGGTGCTCAGAACCATTTGAAGCATTTGGACCTTGCTTGGTTAATTAAATTTCAGCATCTTTTGACTACGCAATGAAACTCTTAATCAAAGCATTTATTTTCTTGTGTTGTGGTCGTTTAATCATTTAAAATCTTTTAAAACTTGGTAATTTTTGTTGTCCTAGTGCATTTAAAGGAATACTTGAGCTATATATCTTTGGAATCTATTTTTTTTCTCTTTTAAATTTCAGTGCTACTTAATTTACACCTGTATTAAAAGTTCCATGTAATTGCCTTATAAAACTGTAGCAAATGCATCTGATTTTGGCTCTTTGTTGGATTGTTTTTGAAAGAAATTGTTTTTAAACGTTTCTGGATTCATCAACCTATGGCTTTAAAATTTAATTCATAGGAAACTGTCTTTCAAAGTTACTGTGAACAGTCTTGAGTGCCTCTGGGACAAGTTCTTAAATGTTTACTAGACTAAGAATTCAAATTTGTTGAAAACTGACAGTAACAAAATTAGTGAATGGAATGTTTAAATCGCCGGCCGCGGTGGCCGTGCGGTTCTGGCGCTGCAGTCCGGAACCGCGAGGCTGCTACGGTCGCAGGTTCGAATCCTGCCTCGGGCATGGGTGTGTGTGATGTCCTTAGGTTAGTTAGGTTTAAGTAGTTCTAAGTTCTAGGGGACTTATGTCCCATTGTGCTCAGAGCCATTTGAACCATTTTTTTGAATGTTTAAATGTTACATGCCCTGTGCCTAATACTCCCAGATCAAGACACCCTACCATTTCCATGGCAGCAGAGCGTGGTTATAATTGGAACTGGACAGTAACTGAAATATTAGATCACTGTTACTATAAGGCAGCTTAGGCGTCAGTTTGGTCGAGTTATGGCACTGTATTGCGTGAGTAATTTTAGTGGTAACGATATTTTATGGATAATAATTTTTGTAGTGAGGCAGAGTCAACCAGCTAACAAACCCTTGTGTCTCGGCACCCACCTTTGGAATTAGGGAGTAGGGATTGAGCCATTCCAGGAATGTCTGAGCATATAGATTTCAGAGAGGCTTGCTGTGAGTGCAGTGTGGCTGGTGTTGTCTGTTACTAAGGAGGAAGTCGAAGCACCGTCGTCTGGTACGGGGTTTTACCAAGTCTGCCTAGGGACGACAGAGTGAAGACACTGTTGGCTGAAGTGCGTTGGGGAGCAGCCAGTCTTTGTACTGCAGTCAGAGAGGTTTGACTGAAGAGCAACGAGGGCGCTGCCAAGTTACAGGCAACGAGTTGTACCGCATTCCCGCCACTACTCGCTACCGTGTGTGGAGTACGGTGCCAGGATGGACGTGGTCGGGGGTGGGGGGGGGGGGGGAAGGAGGAGGAACGGGGGTGGGCGTGGGTGATTAATTGATCCATTTAATTAATTCGCATATCAATTTGAAATCAAAATTGCACCTGTAACCCCAACTCCCTCTTACTGGAGTCATGTTAGCTGTGATTGCAAGACGATAAACAGCTGCGATGCCAGTAATCGCTAGAGTGAAGTTACTGTCTGCTCGTCATCGTCATGGTTGAACATGTCTGTGTTGTTCTGGTAGTTTGCTGTTCTCTTTACTGCTATGTGCTGCTGCAGCAGTGTGATGTGTAAGTAAAGTATAGTTCACCAACATTTTAGTGACGTTGGTTTGCAGTCAGTGACATTGATTGGTTTTTGAGTGACGTTGTTTGGCAGACAGTGTCGTTGATCAACATTGTTTTAAGATGTCATTGTGGTTTATTCACGATTTGTTTTTAGTGATTAGCAGGCCAAAATAATTTTTTTCCTTTGTTTTTTAAATCGTGAACATGATGAAATACAAGTGAATGTTAAACTGTGTTATGATCAACGATATGTAATAAGCTGCTTGTCTGTTATCAGTAAATGATGACTTGATGGTTAGTAAAATCACCAGCACGCTGCATTCCTCACACCCACATTTCTGTCGTATCACAATTATTTTGTAATTATTATCTGGTCATTTTGAGCTAATGTTCGAATTATTTCGTAATAATTGTCTGGTCACTCTAAGAGCTGTTGTTCGAATCATTTCATAATCATTATCTTGTCACATTATGATTGAATATGTCGGCTTGAGCATTGGCGCAGATTCTAGGATAATTCTATACTTACAATAAATTTAAAGCAATTAATTTAATCTATGTTTACGCCGTAATCTTTAACTTTCTGTCAGCAGAAGTAAGTCATCAAAAGTGTAATCAGGGAGCGTAAAAGACATGACAACAGTCCGCTAAATGCTTCATTAATTAACAGAATATTGTTAAGCTGTGATCAATTGCCATTTAGTGAAATTTGAAAGAAAGCTATGGGCTTTTAATCCTAAAACTTTAATGCTTTCTGTTCGGTTTTAAGTGTTTCATATTTTTATTGGGTTTGTGTACTAAACTATTCAGTTGTTCTTATTAGGAGCTACACAGTAAACAAAGCCACGTTTTCAAAATTTTGTATTTTCTAAAGGTAATTGGGACTGTCAGTAACTTTACTTGTGTGTGTGGAAGATGTTAATAGGTAGCTGGGACTCCTTGGAAAACAAAAATATATTCTGAAAGAAATCTTATTTTGATGAGAAAATCCATCGGCATGCTTCAGTTCCTAATCAACGAGTTCTCTGCCGAAGATACACATTCTATATCGTGTTTATTAGTCAGCTAGAAAAGCGAATATTACGGCAAAAATTCTCGCGGAAGGTCAAGTTGTCATAATAAACATTCTAATTTCTAACCAGAAAACCTGTGGAGCTACAACTACATCTATACTCCGCAAGCCACCTTACGTTGTGTCGTGGAGGGTACTTTCGGTACCACTATCTTTTGGGTCGAAGTAATATGTTGGCTGACTCTCCCTGTGACGTACGATTTCGACCATTTAACTGTACGTACGTTACAAGGTTCCAACGGCGACTCTACGAGCTGTTCCGGGAAAGGCCTTCCAGGATTGCTGTCTACCTGGAAAATCTTAGTGGAAAAGGTTGTTGGCTGTCAAATGTCCTATTGTTGTTGTTTTGTTGCTGTCTTCTGTCCGAAGACTGCTTCGATACAGCTCTCAAGGTTAGTCTATCCTGCTCAACCCTTTTCATCTACGCATAGCTACTACAACCCACGTCTGTTTGGACCTGCCTACTGTATTAGAAACATGGCCATTCTCCATAATTTTCCCCCCTGCCCACACTTTTCTTCATTACCCAATCGATAGTTCCTTCATGCCTCCGGAGATGTCCTGTCAACAGCCCCTTTCTCTTTCTCAAGTTATGCTATAAATTACTTTTTTCCCCTTATCGATTCTGTGATATCGTCCAGAGATTGAGGTGCCACACCAAAGTCAGCAACGCAAATCGATATCACAGATATTAACGAGGGCCCGGTGTATTCGGTAACAAGCAATGGGAGGCATTCCAGAAGTCACGCCCTTTCTCTCACTATAGTAGCACCCTGTCACCGAAGTCAGTATAGTGTCGAGCATGCAAGAGCTCTGTCGAGTTCTGGACCGCAGTGTGTAGAACAGTGACATTGAAAGGTTCTGCTGCATATGTACTTCCGTAAATGTAGCACGCTGTACTGCAACAGAACAGGTTGTTATCCTGGACATCAAGTACTGCTTACATAGTTAATGACAGTTGTAAATTATCAAGCAATCCTGTGCCAAAACACTGTGTCAAAGTTAAGTAAATAAAGGTAATTAATATTTCGTGTACTCTGTATTGACGAGCCTTCTCCCAGAGCGATTAAGGAACCCAAAGTTATGTCCAGACGAAAGTAGTTTCGTCTGGTCGTGACAGATACAGTATCTAGAATGAAATTTTCACTCTACAGCTGAGTGTGCGCTGATATGAAACTTCCTGGCAGATTAAAACTGTGTGCCGGACCGAGACTCGAACTCGGGACCTTTGCCTTTCGTGGGCAAGTGCTCTACCACTGAGCTACCCAAGCACGACTCACGCCCCGTCCTCACAGCTTTAATTCCGCCAGTACCTCGTCTCCTACCTTCTGCATGGTTTGCAGGAGAGCTTCTGTGAAGTTTGGAAGGTAGGAGACAGGGTACTGGCGGAATTAAAGCTGTGAGGACGGGGCGTGAGTCGTGCTTGGATAGCTCAGTGGTAGAGCACTTGCCCGCGAAAGGCAAAGGTCCCGAGTTCGAGTCTCGGTCCGGCACACCATTTTAATCTGCCAGGAAGTTTCATATCAGCGCATTCTCCTCTGTAGAGTGAAAATTTCGTTCTAGAAACATCCCCCAGGCTGTGGCTAAGCCACGTCTCCGCAATATCCTTTCTTCCAGGAGTGCTTGTTCTGCATGGTTCGCAGGAGAGCTTCTGTGAAGTTTGGGAGGTAGGAGAGGAGGTAATGGCGGAATTAAAGCTTTGAGGACGGGGCGTGAATCGTGCTTGCGTAGCTCAGTGGTAGATCACTTGCCCGCGAAAGGCAAAGGTCCCGAGTTCGAGCCTCGGTCCAGCACACCGTTTTAATCTGCCAGGAAGTTTCAGATTCAGTATCGCCTCATTATCCGACGTGTAAATGTAATCAAATGGTTCAAATTGCTCTGAGCGCTGTGGGACTTAACATCTGAGATCATCAGTCCCCTATAACTTAGAACTATTTAAACCTAACTAACCTAAGGACATCACACACATCCATGCTCGAGGCAGGATTCGAACCTGCGACCGCAGCAGCCACGCGCTGTAAATGTAATAGTCGTGTAGCAGTACGCTTCAAAGGCTTTTATTTCATACTGGTCTGAACTTTTTATTATCTGCGTTTCACATTGTTATATAATCAAAGAAGACTTCCTAACTTTTAAACTTATATCCCACACTAAAAAAAATTCGGCGTGGTACCTGTGATTAGTACAACGGGTTCCATGGAAGTCGAGATAAATGTCCCACATAGCATAATACTACTCCATCAGCCTGTGTCGTAGCGCCGCGAATGTTTCGAGCAGGCGTTCACCTGGAGGACGACGTATCCACTCACAAGCATCGGCCTGGTGTATCAAGAAACGTGATTCACCGGACCACGCAACACGTTTTCAGTGATGTAACGTCCATTGTCAATGCTCCCATGCCCACTAGAATCGTAATCGACGATATCGTTGGGTAACCACGGGCAAATATGGGTCTCTGCTGCAGAGCCTCAGGTTCAACAATGTGCGATGAACGATAAGGATTGGACGTCCAACACCTTGTCGCCTAATTGTGAATTGATCGACCTTCAATCACTTTCCACAGATGCCCGTGAACAGCCGATCACCTTCGCCGTTTGTGAGGTTCTCATCCCTAGGCACAGCACAATGGTCCAAAAACCTAAATACCTGCCAAAATTTCAAAGTTTCTCAAAGATGGCCAAAAGTGGGTGTTCTGAAACTTGGAATAAAACTTGGAATTGAAAAATTGAGAACTGCGGATCCAGTATGATGAAAATAATCGGGAAAAAATTAATGAGTTGAACAAAAGATGTTTTAGGTAAACATTTATATTTTTAATGGTAAATTTTATTACAAAACTGCCTATATTACTGTCTTTATTACAAAAAATATATATTAGTAACAAAAATTGAAAGCTTCATAGGTCTTCTTAATCCTATTCCTCTTGTGCCTACTGTTCTTCATCTTCATTTCCTTCCTCATCTTCTTCCTTACCGACATTTGTATCCTCAACATCGTCCACAGCATCTGGTTCCTGGCAATACTTTGCACCAAGCATCAAGAGGGCAACCACTTCCGACGACAAAGTTTTCACTTTACTCGGAGATGATCTCTGAAAAGTAGAAATATAGGGATCAGTTATTGCGAAAAGACTGTGGAACACCACCTTCATATTTTTCATGCTAAAAGACTTTCGGACAAAGCTTATACACTATTCCGTTATTAACGTGTTTGCTGATTCCTGTGCATCTTGCGACAGGTGGCCTATTGATAAAAACATAGAATAAATTATATCTGGTGCGTGCATCAACATTCTGTTGGCATACTGTACCAGGAGTGTTCTTTGACATAGTGCTTGGCTGTTGCAATGGCGTCGCTTCGAAATTTCTCGACGCCAGATTCTATTTTCTCAGCGTAAATAACATTTTGCAGTTGTCACTCATAAAATGTATAAAAGACGGAGTTGAGACCGAGAGCTGCATTTTAAGTCTGATTCGCGAAGATACTAGAACATAATTGAGGACGGAATGAAAACTAAGGCGAAATGTGGTGGAATGTAAAACTTTTATCTTTTTTCACTCGCGTTGTACAATTGTCTTACTTACACTCCGGTAAGAAGTTAATTAATAAAAACCAGTTGTTAATTAATGTTTAAATAATGAAATAGATGTTCGTAATTAACTACATACCTTCTGGAATAGTCTCCAGTTAAAAATTCGATCTCATTTCGCTAAATAAAAATATTTCATCCGAACGACGCAGTACTTTTCCAGCCCGGCTAGCTCACCGCGCGGCTCACAAACGACTGCAGCGTTGGACCTGACATTTAACATTCGGAAGAAACTGCTGCTAACCTCTAACATCCGGATTAAGGGGGGGTAGGACGTTAAACGGGCCGACTTGAAGGAGGAGAGGCACCACAAGACGTTTTAATTTCCACTGTCGATACTTTTACAAATAAATTCATAAAACATTGTCAGCATGAACAGGAAGGATTCAGTATTCACACTTATAGCAGTGGAAGTTCAGAAACATAAGAAAATAACTTTTTTTTACATGTGAGATTTCATCATTTTTTCGCTTACTATTGGCTGCATTTGTTGCTATAGCTACACTTTTCTTCATAAGTAAGAAAGATTTTTCGATGAATGTAGGGCAGCGTACAAACCATACTTACTATGAAACTCTAGAATTTTCCAAATCTATTAAAAACTGTGGTGAAAATTGAAATAATTAACTATAAAATATGAGTTTCTTCTAAACATGAAGTTTAAAATGTAACAGCTCATTCATTTTTTCAGAAATTAAATAAATTCTAGAGTTTCATGCACCTGTAGGTATGGTTTGTGTGCTGTGCAAAATTCATCGAAGAATCTCTCTTACTTGTGAAGGGAAGTGTACCTGTCGCAACAAATGCAGGCAATAGTAAGTGAAAAATTGATGAAATTTCACATGTAAAATAATTATTTTATTATCTTTCTGAACGTCCACTGCGGTGAGTGTGAATCCTTCCCGGTCATACTGACAAAGTTTTATGAATATTTTGTTAAAGGATCAACAGTGGAAATTAGAATGTCCTGTGGTGCCTCTCCTGCTCCAAGTCGGCCCGTTTGACGTCCTACCCCACTAAAGTAGTCCCAACAATACTCTAACCAAACTGCTAAACGAAACTTCTTAACTCCGGACGCTTTTTTCATGGTAATTTTCTCGTATTTTGACCCAATGTGAAACCGGCCGTAAACTGTACCAGTTGTCAACTTCTCTTGGTCAGTGATTTCTCGATTTCAGTTGCCACTCGTCAGTAGAATGATTCTTCATTCTTTTCTGCTCCGCTTACACTCTTCCCTTAACGCGTCAAATGCCCACAGCGCCACTGGGCATCATTCAGTCTCGCTGTAGAGGCTAGTCGCAATGAATTTGGCTCATCATTCTACTTCTCTTTTTCAGAAACGCTTTTTTTTTTGCAATTGGAAATATGTATTCCTTTACCCTGTACTATATCACCCTTTTCACTTACTTTCCTGTCCAAAGAAGGGTCCTACGAGAGGCGTTCAATAAGTAATGCTACACATTTTTTTCTCTACCAATTTCGGTTGAAAAAAAATGCGGAATTTGTTGTGGGACATCGTGGAATATTCCCACTTCAGCCCCAGTTTCATGAAATTCCGATTTGTGGCGACGCTATACGTAGTTTTCAAAATGCCGTCTGCAATAGAGAAGCGATCCAAGCAGAGAGTTGTCGTTAAGTTTCTTTTGGCGGAAAAACAGTGAATCACATATATTCATAGGCGCTCGCGAATTGTCTATGGAGTCTTGGTAGTGAACTAAAGCACGCTGAGTCGCAGGGGGAGGCGTCCGTCATTATCGCAACAAGATCGCGCGAACCTGTCGCATCTACCATGTGCCGGCCGGCCTTACACAGCTGTGACTCCTGCAGTGTGGGAACGTGTAGACACTCTCGTTTGAGGTGATGGACGGATTACGATCAAACACCTCACTGTAAAACTGGACGTCTACGTTAGTAGTGTTACACACTCGTTCTCCAGTAGCGGTACCAAAGGTGTGTGCCCGCTGTGTTGCTACCAACCTAACAGAAGACGATAAAGAGCAACGAAGAACCATCTCAGCGGAATTGCTTGCGCGTTGCGAGGCTCATGGTGACAATTTTTCTCTTACTTCGACAAAGGCGATGAAAGAGGATGAAACAGGAATTCATCATGAGATTTTTCACTCTGCAGGGGAGTGTACGCTGATATGAAACTTCCTGGCTGATTAAAATTGTGTGCCGGACCGAGACTCGAACCCGGGACCTTTGCCTTTCGCGGGCAAGTGCTCTACCATCTGAGCTACCCAAGCACGACCCACGCCCCGCCCTCAAAGCTTCACTTCTGCCAGTACCTCGTCTCCTACCTTCCAAACTTTACAGAAGCTCTTCTACGAAACTTGCAGAACTAGCACTCCTGAAAGAAAGGATACTGCTGAGACATGGCCTGGGGGATGTTTCCAGAATGAGGCAAAGATCCCGAGTTCGAGTCTCGGTCCGGCACACAGTTTTAATCTGCCAGGAAGTTTCAGGAATTCATCACTTCGAACCGGAAATGAAACGGCCATTATTGGAATGGCGCCACATCACCTCTTCTCCGGAGAAAATGTTCAAAACAGCACCTTCATCTGGTATAGCCATGGTGACGGTCTTTTGCGTTTCTGAAGGGGTTTAATCGTTGATGTCCTCCCTCGTGGTGCCACGATCAGCTCTGAAGTGTACTGAAGTTGAAGAAACGACTTCAGCATGTTCGTCGCCACGAAAATGCAAACGAACTTCCCGGCTGCATGACAACGCAAGTTCTCACACATTTTAGAGTACACGAGAGGAGGTCGCAAAAATTCGTTGGACTTGTCTTCCTCGCCGATCCTACAGCGCGGATCGTGCACCTTTGGACTTCCCTGTGTTTGGTCCAGTAACGGCTGCACTTCGTCGGAAGCAATATGCGGATTACAGGGAGATTACTGATGCAGCTAGACAGTAGCTTCGTCGTACCATTAGAGCATCTACACCTACATCTACATCTACGTGATTACTCTACTATTCACAATAAAGTGCCCGGCAGTGGGTTCAATGAACCTCCTTCATGCTGTCTCTCTACCGTTCCACTCTCGAAAGGAGCGTGGGGAGAAAAGAGCACTTAAATTTTTATGTGCGAGCCCTGATTTCTCTTATTTTATCGTGATGATCATTTCTTCCTATGTAGGTGGGTGCCGACAGAATGTTTTCACAATCGGAGGAGAAAACTGGTGAGTGAAATTTCATGAGAAGATCTCGTCGCAACGAAAATAGCCCTTGTTTTAATGATTGCCACTCCAACTCACGTATCATGTCTGTGACACAATCTCCCCTATTTCGCGATAATACAAAACGAGATGCCCTTCTTTAAACTTTTTCGGTGTCATCCGTCAGTCCCACATGATGCGGATCCCACACCGCATGGCAATACTCCATAATGGGGCGGACAAGCGTAGTGTAAGCAGTGTCTTTGGTAGACCAGTTGCTCCTTCTAAGCGTTCTGCCAATGAATCGCAGTCTTTGGTTTGCCCTACCCGCAATATTATCTATGTGATCGTTCCAATTTAGGTTATACGTAATTGTAATCCCTAAGTATTTAGCTGAATTTACAGCCCTCAGATTTGTGTGACTTATCGCGTAAAAGAAATTTAGCTGATTTCTTTTAGTACTCACGTAAATGACTTCGCACTTTTCTTTATTCAGGGTTAATTGCCACTTTTCGCCCCATGCAGATATCTTATCTAAATCATTTTGCAATTCGTTTTGATCATCTGATGACTTTACAACACGGTAAATGACAGCATCATCTGCAAACAATCCAAGAGGGCTACTCAGATTGTCCCCGATGTCGTTAATATAGATCAGGAACAATAGACACTTCCTTGGTGAAATCCGGATATCACTTCTGTTGTACTCAATGACTTTCCGTCCATTACTACGAACTGTGACCATTCTAACAGAAAATCACGAATCCAGTCGCACAACTGAGGCGATACTCTGCAGGCACGCAGTTTGGTTAGAAGACACTTGTGAGGAACGGTGTCGAAAGCCTTCTGGAAATCTAAAAATATAGAATCAATTTGACATCCTCTGTCGATAGTACTTATTACTTCATGAGTATAAACAGCTAGTTGTGTTTCAAGAGAACGATATTTTCTGAAACCGTGCTGACTATGTCAATAAATCGTTTTCTTCGTCGTACTCCATAATGTTCGAATACAGTATATGTTCTAAAACCCTACTGCAAATTAAGGTTAGTGATATAGTCCTGTAATTCAGTGGATTACTCCTACTTCCCTTTTTGGGTACTGGTGTGACCTGATCCATTTTCCAGACTTTAGGTACGGATCTTTCTGTGAGCGAGTGGTTGTATATAATTGCTAAATACGGAGCTATTTTATAAGCATACTCTGATAGGAACCTGACTGGTATATAATCTGTACCGGAGGCCTTGCCTTTATTAAGTGATTTACCTGCTTTGTTACACCGAGGATATCTACACTACTGGCCATTAAAATTGATACACCACGAAGACGATTTGCTACAGACGCGAAATTTGACCAACAGGAAGAAGATGCTGTAATACGCAAATGATTAGCTTTCCAGAGCATTCGCACAAGGTTGGCGCCGGTGGCGAAACCTACAACGTGATGACATGAGGAAAGTTTGCAATCGATTTCACATACACAAAGAGCAGTTGACCGGCGTTGCCTGGTGAAACGTTGTTGTGATTCCTCGTGTAAGGAGGAGAAATGCGTACCATCACGTTTCCGACTTTGATAAAGGTCGGATTGTAGCCTATCGCGATTGCAGTTTATCGTATCGTGACATTGCTGCTCGCGTTGGTCCAGATCAAATGACTGTTAACAGAATATGGAATCGGTGGGTTCAGGAGGGTAATACAGAACGCCGTCCTTGATCCCTACGGCCTCGTATCACTAGCAGTCGAGATGACAGGCATCTTACCCGCATGGCTGTAACAGGTCGTGCAGCTACGCCTCGATCTCCGAGTCAACAGATGGGGACGTTTGCAAGACAACAACCATCTGCACGAACAGTTCGACGACGTTTGCAGCAGCATGGACTATCAGCTCGGAGACCATGGCTGCGGTTGCCCTTGACGCTACATCACAGACAGGAGCGCCTGCGATGGTTTACTCAACGACGAACCTGGGTGCACGAATGGCAAAACGTCATTTTTTCGGATGAATCCAGGTTCTGTTTACAGCATCACGATGGTCGCATCCATGTTTGGCGACATCGCGGTGAACGCGCTTTGAAAGCGTCTAATCGTCATCGCCACTCTGGCGTATCACCGCCGTGATGGCATGGGGTGTCATTGGTTACACGTCTCGGTCACCTCTTGTTCGCATTGACGGAACTTTGAACAGTGGACGTTACATTTCAGATGTGTTACGACCCGTGGCTCTACCCTTCATTCGATCCCTGCGAAACCCTACATTTCAGCAGGATAAGGCACGACCGCATGTTGCAGGTTCTGTACGGGCCTGTCTGGATACAGAAAATGTTCGACTGCTGCACTGGCCAGCACATGCTCCAGCTCTCTCACCAACTGGAAACGTCTGGTCAATGGTGGCCGAGCAACTGGCTCGACACAATACGCCAGTCACTACTCTTGATGAACTGTGGTATCGTGTTGAAGCTGCACGGTCAGCTGTACATGTACACGCCATCCAAGCTCTGACTCAATGCCCAGGCGTATCAAGGCCGTTATTACAGGCAGAGGTGGTTGTTCTGGGTACTGATTCCTCAGGATCTATGCACCCAAATTGTGTGTAAATGTAATCACATGTCACTTCTAGTGTAATATATTTGTCCAATGAATACCCGTTTATCATCTGCATTTCTTCTTGGTGCAGTAATTTTAATGCAAGTAGTGTACTTCTACGTTTCTCATCTTGGCAGTTGAGCAAACAGCCCATCGCGATACTATGGGGTAAGCCCGCCGCACTGAACGGAGATCGAATTGAGAAATGTTTTGTGGCGAAAAGAGTGGACAAGGGAGGGGAACAATGTGGTGTACTGAAATCCTGAAGACCGAGCGAGGTGGCGCAGTGGTTAGCACACTGGACTCACATTCGGGAGGATGACGGTTCAATCCCGTCTCCGCCCATCCTGATTTAGGTTTTCCGTGATTTCCCTAAATCGCTTCAGGCAAATGGCGGGATGGTTCCTTGGAAAGGGTACGGCCAATTTCCTTTCCCATCCTTCCCTCACCCGAGCTTGCGCTCCGTCTCTAATGACCTCGCTGTCGACGGGACGTTAAACACTAATCTCCTCCTCCTCCTCCTCCTGAAAGAAACGAACCTGATTTCAGGAAATAACTGTAGCATTACTTCTTGGACGCCCCTCGTATTCTGAATAGTTCTAGTCACCTGTGCGAGATGTTCACTGTTTTTACAGTTTCTGGTCTGTTATTTTGCGAAGCGACCACTCACTTTGTGCACGGCGTGAGGCTGTGCGGAGAGCGATGTTTGCGCGGGGTGCCCGCGTGTCGGTGTCGGTAGCGAGTTGTCGGGTTAGCCGCAGGTCTCACGAGTCCGCACCGCAAATGGGCGCCGGTCGCGAGCGGGAGACAGTCGCGGTGGCGCCGGCCGTGTTTTGCTGGCGGCTGCTGAAATACGGGCGCGGACAGCGGACAGCGGACAGCGCGTGCGGCGGGGGTCGGACCGCGGAACGCACAGTGGCGAAGCGTGGCGCGCCATCCGCCCCCCCCCCGCAGGTGCTGACCTTTCGCGCGGGTGGACCGCCCCTCGCCGCCCACCGACGAGGCCGCCGGCCCCCCGTACGCATCGCCGCGCAGGTTAATAAATCCACGCCGCTGCGAGCGCGCTACAATTAATTATGGCCAGCAATTATCAAAATTGGCGCAAATTCTAGTTCACGCGGGAATGGTTCATTAGGACGCGCTTTGCCGGAACATAATACTGACAAATTGCGCGATCGTTTGATGTGACGTCTGACGCCGGCGCTGCCTTTGATGCGAGCCATCAAGATAATGGCAGACACTTGGCCTGCAGCTCTGCTGGCCGGCACGCTGCACTTCCTGTAGGCGAGCTGTCGACACCCGCATTCAACAAACGGAGTACCATTTTCAAGTTACGGGCTCAAAGAAACGTTATAGAGATATCATTTCTACGGATCGAGGGATATGCTAGAATAGTAAGGAACAAGAAAGCTGGCGAAATAAATCTCGGGTGAACAGCCTGGTATGATACTGGATTGTAAGGCGTACCCAGGAGCAGATACAGACTCAGATCACAATATAGTAGTGATGAAGAGTAGGCTGAAGTTCAAGACATTAATCAGGAAGAATCAATACGCAAAGAAGTGGGATACGGAAGTACTAAGGAATGACGAGTTACGTTTGAAGTTCTCTAACGCTATAGATACAGCAATAAGGTATAGCGCAGTAGGCAGTACAGTTGAAGAGGAATGGACATCTCTAAAAAGGGCCATCACAGAAGTTGGGAAGGAAAACATAGGTACAAAGAAGGTAGCTGTGAAGAAACCATGGGTAACAGAAGAAATACTTCAGTTGATTGATGAAAGGAGGAAGTACAAACATGTTCCGGGAAAATCAGGAATATAGAAATACAAGTCGCTGAGGAATGAAATAAATAGGAAGTGCAGGGAAGCTAAGACGAAATGGCTGCAGAAAAAATGTGAAGACATTGAAAAAGATATGATTGTCATAAGGACAGACTCAGCATACAGGAAAGTCAAAACAACCTGTGGTGACATTAAAAGCAACCGTGGTAACATTAAGAGTGCAACGGGAATTCCACTGTTAAATGCAGAGGAGAGAGCAGATAGGTGGAAAGAATACATTGAAAGCCTGTATGAGGGTAAAGATTTGTCTGATGTGATAGAAGAAGAAACACGAGTCGATTTAGAAGAGATAGGGGATCGAGTATTAGAATCGGAATTTAAAAGAGCTTTGGAGGACTTACGGTCAAATAAGGCAGAAGGGATAGATAACATTCCATCAGAATTTCTGAAATCATTGGGGGAAGTGGCAACAAAACGACTATTCACGTTGGTGTGTAGAATATATGAGTCTGGCGACATACCATCTGACTTTCGGAAAAGCATCATCCACACGATTCCGAAGATGGCAAGAACTGACAAGTGCGAGAATTATCGCACAATCAGCTTAACAGCTCATACATCGAAGCTGCTTACAAGAATGATATACAGAAGTATGGAAAATAAAATTGAGAATGCTCTAGGTGACGATCAGTTTGGCTTTAGGAAAAGTAAAGGGACGAGAGAGGCAATTCTGACGTTACGGCTAATAATGGAAGCAAGGCTAAAGAAAAATCAAGACTCTTTCATAGGATTTGTCGACCTGGAAAAAGCATTCGACAATATAAAATGGTGCAAGCTGTTCGAGATTCTGAAAAAGGTAGGGGTAAGCTATAGGGAGAGACGGGTCATATACAATATGAACAACAACAAAGAGGGAATAATAAGAGTGGACGATGAAGAACGAAGTGGTCGTATTAAGAAGGGTGTAAGGCAAGGCTGTAGCCTTTCGTCCCTACTCTTCAATCTGTACATCGAGGAAGCAATGATGGAAATAAAAGAAAGGTTCAGGAGTGGAATTAAAATACAAGGTGAAAGGATATCAATGATACGATTCGCTGATGACATTGGTATCCTGAGTGAAAGTGAAGAAGAATTAAATGATCTGCTGAACGGAATGAACAGTCTAATGAGCACACAGTATGGTTTGAGAGTAAATCGGAGAAAGACGAAGGTAATGAGAAGTAGTAGAAATGAGAACAGCGAGAAACTTAACATCAGGATTGATGGTCACGAAGTCAATGAAGTTAAGGAATTCTGTTACCTAGGCAGTAAAATAACCAATGACGCACGGAGCAAGGAGGACATCAAAAGCAGACTCGCTATGGCAAAAAAGGCATTTCTGGCCAAGAGAAGTCTACTAATATCAAATACCGGCCTTAATTTGAGGAAGAAATTTTTGAGGATGTACGTCTGGAGTAGTGAAACATGGACTGTGGGGAAACCGGAACAGAAGAGAATCGAAGCATTTGAGATGTGGTGCTATAGACGAATGTTGAAAATTAGGTGGACTGATAAGGTAAGGAATGAGGAGGTTCTACGCAGAATCGGAGAGGAAAGAAATATGTGGAAAACACTGATAAGGAGAAGGGACAGGATGATAGGATATCTGCTAAGACATGAGGGAATGACTTCCATGGTACTAGAGGGAGCTGTAGAGGACAAAAACTGTAGAGGAAGACAGAGATTGGAATACGTGAAGCAAATAATTGAGGACGTAGGTTGGAAGTGCTACTCTGAGATGAAGAGGTTAGCACAGGAAAGGAATTCGTGGCGGGCCGCATCAAACCAGTCAGTAGACTGATAAAAAAAAAAAATAAATAAAAAATGAGTGTGCATAGGACACAATATCGGCCACGTTGCCATCATCATAACAAAATTCAGACAGAATAAGTTATACATTGCTGTTCAAAGCTCAATCCATGGTACCCAACTTGCTGGGCACAGTGCACTCTGTAAATTCTCGTGAAGCAGAGTAGAAATACGGAAGGTCGTGCAAAGGTTACTCGATACCTCTGGTAGGCAACACATGGGTAACCAGAGGTAACTGCTTGTCACTTCACTTCACTGGAGTGACAATTCAACTGGCTTCCAACTATAACTGGCCGTCTTTGAGGCTTGTGGCCACCTTAGTACTGGACGAGCAAAACGTTAGTTTTCTTGCTCTCTTTCCTCAGACGTGAGCAACATAAGAGGGTAGGCGGTGACTTTGGCGCCAATGGCGCCGCCTGTCTCAGTAGTACCTTCCTCAAGCCTGACCGTAAACATATCATGTTGTTAACGTTTACCGAGTAGGAAACCTGGCAGAACATACAGTATTGGAGGGCATGTGCCCCAGAACACAGCAAACTGTTTGTCTATAACTTATTCTCAGATAGAACTGGAGTCAGACCAGAATTTCTGTTAAAAGCCGGCTGAAAATGTTCAAAACCCACACTCCAGCTGACTGGACTCACCCAGCTGCTTGCCTTGCAAGCTACTGTACTGTACCATGTATTTCCGTATAAGAGTAGGTTTGTGTAGTGGAGAATCTGAATAGAAAATTCCCAGTGAGAGGTGTTTTAGCCCCCCAGATGATGGTTCACCTTCGTACAACTTCACATATTTCAAGAGGACTATGCAGTGATTAATGTGTAATTAGCAGAAGAAGACATTTGGTTGTTTCCCTCGCCATATTTTCGCCTGATTTGCACACGGATGAAACAGTGTACTAAAGGTGCAGTCGTCCCTGGAATCCAGTAACATTGAGGTATGCTTGCATGAAGACGCTTGCTTCTGCTTCTGACTGTTTCTCGACACTTTTATATGCTCTGAAATCCATCGTTGTCACTGTTTGACGCCAAAGTTGTCGTGTCTAATCTATGTCACCGCTGTCAAACACGACAGAAATAGCCACGTGACACACTAATAAGAAAGTCAACGGTAAATGTTGCCAATATATATGGCAGACGCTTGAAGATAGACCTTCAGATGTCCCAAGAAAGCCAAATTGTAAAGCTTAAAGAAGCAGCGTTAGGTCTACATATGTATCCACGCGACTAATTTGCAATTCACAATCAAGGATTTGACAGAGAGTTCGTTAGAATCATTTTCGTATAATGTCTTGCCTGCTCCATTATCGAATGGCAAGCGGGAAAAATAAACACGAAAAAGGCACTGGCATGCATTATCGAACTCAACTGCTGAGGCAGGTAAAATTAAGCTACTGACAGATAATAGAGAGGTATTTATTAATAACTTGTCCAACACTTCATATCTAAATGGAACGGGAAGAAGACCTTACACGATGACCGTTCAATAAATAAGGCAATACGTTTTTTTCTGAAAGCGGGTTGGTTTTATTTAGGATTTCAATAAGCCATATTATTCCCCTCTCTTTTGGGTACGAAACATAATCTCCATTTAAGGCGACGCCTTACGCCATCGTACTGGGAAGGCTCGAATACTACCGGTCGACGTCTCAACCAACGTCTTGCTGCATCAATAACCTTCACATCATCCACATACTGCTTCCTGCAAAGTGTATACTTTGTTGGAGCAGAAAGAAGGACGTCGGAAGGTGCGAAATCCGCGCTGCAGGGTGGCTAAGGAAGAATAATCCAGTGAAGTTTTGTGAACTCCTCTCGTGTGAAACTTCCTGGCGGATTAAAACTGTGTGCCGGACCGAGACTTGAGCTCGAGACCTTTCTTTTCGCGGGAAAGTGCTCCACCATCTGAGCTACCCAAGCACGACTTACGCCCCATCCTCACAGCTTTACTTCCGCCAGTACCTGGTCTCCTTCTTTCCAAACTTCACAGAAGCTCTCCTGCGAACCTTGCAGAACTAGCACTCCTGGAAGAAAGGATATTGCGGAGACATGACTTAGCCACAGCCTGGGGGATGTTTATAGAATGAGATTTTCACCCTGCAGCGGAGTGTGCGCTGATATGAAACTTCCTGGCAGATTAAAACTGTGTGCCGGACCGAGACTCGAACTCGGGACCTTAGCCTTACGCGGGCAAATACTCTACGATATTTTTTTTTCTTTTTTGTCTTCTTTTTTCAATATCAGAATTACAACCTTTGCTGACATACATATTGTTGTACTACCGCATAAAAAGTGTCTACATTGTCCAAATGTTGACAAATAATGGATAATTAGACAATTAATTAAGTAAGGAAATGATGTAATTAGGCTTTTTAGGTTTTTATATTGATAACGCCACGTAGCACTCTGTATGAAAATCACTGACCGTGCTGTGTGCAGTCTGAGGCTGGTTGGCATTGTTGCAATATTCGCCATTGTAGTGTTGGGCTGTAGGCTGTTAACAGCGCGTAGCGTTGCGCAGTTGAAGGTGAGCCGCCAGCAGTGGTGGATGTGGGGAAGTGAGATGGCGGATTTTTGAGAGCGGATGATCTAGACGTGTGTCCATCAGAAACAGTACATTTGTAAGAATGGATGTCATGAACTGCTATATATATTATGATTTTTGAACACTATTAAGGTAAATACATTGTTTGTTCTCTATCAAAATCTTTCATTTGCTAACTATGCCTATCAGTACTTAGTGCCTTCCGTGGTTAGAATCTTTTATTTAGCTGGCAGTAGTGGTGCTCGCTGTATTGCAGTATTTCGAGAAACGAAGATTTTTGTGAAGTAAGTGTTTTGTGAAACGTATAGGTTAATTTAGTCAGGGCCATTCTCTTGTAGGGATTATTGAAAGTCAGATTGCGTTGCGCTAAAAATATTGTGTGTCAGTTTAGTGTTAATCAGAATAAGTAAAGAGAGTGATGTCTGAGTGCATTCAGTTTTGCTCAGCTGTTTGAAAATCAAATTATGTAAGAGGTTTATCAGCACAGTAATTCATTAAGTTTTCTAAGGGGACGTTTCATATGCCGACGCTTAGCCGAGGATACCTCACTGGAATCTTCTGATTTTTTCTTGTAGTTTGTGTAATTAGTGTACCTTTTGTTTATTGGTAGCGCGTAATTGTAGAGAGAATCTCCTTTGTAGTTGCAGTCTTTCATTGTTGTACAGTAAAGCAGTTGTGGCATGCATGTATATTTGCACCAAGTATTTCGCAGCTGCGCTTGCAATTAACTAGATGTTATTTTCAGTGCTATGTTAATGTGTTCTCTTATTTTTTCTCTTCAAATTGTGCTTTTCTGTGTTTTCGTGTGAAATATTGAGACAATAATGGCGTATGAAAATGTAACACTAGGCTCCAAAGTAAACTGAGAAATAATACTGATGACGAGCGTAGCTTATCAGCACCACTGTGTAATGAAGTAACAGACATTCAAAGTAGTAATTTGGTAACTGTGCATAGGGAAATGGAGCGGGCGGCAAATAATGGTGTGGACAGTGAAACAAGTAGTGAACAGGGAAGCATTATCGATCGATCGGTCGGCAACAGCTCGCCTCAGGAATCCGAAATGACATAACACAATATTGCAAATACTGTAGACTCAGGTTTTGGGTCCTCACCGTTTTCTCAAATGAGTCAAGACACATTTTCTTCTGTCAAAATGTGAATGTTGCCGGTGAAAATGCACTGCCAAAAAGCATAGAGAAACAGATTCGAGACACTAATACATTATTATTGCAATTAATGCAACAAATGGAACAAAATCAGAGACAAACACAGCAAAAGCTTCAAAAGTTAGACACAATGGAACAAAATCTTCGGAAGTTAGACACAACGCTTGAACAAACACGTGAAGATTTAACTACTGAGTTACATAACATTGAATCAAAATGTCAAAAAGTCTGTATTGACGTAAAAACACAAATTTGTGAGAATTTTCAACCTATTTTTTCGCGGCATGAAAATGCATTACAGAATCACGAAGCAGCCGTAAAAGAACTGCAGACTATTGTTCATGAAAATCATGAGGACTTGCAAGCTAAAATTGACGCAGTTGCATCTGCTGACTCGGTTACGCAACTTGCAAAAACTCAGGAAAACTTAAAGGACACAGTAGATACTCTGAAAATTGGTTCAGAAAGACACATGGAGGAAATTAGTTCATTATCAGAAAAAGTAGTTGAACTTTCGGATCAGCTAAATAATTTATCTACGAAGGTAGATGATAATCTGAATGACACAAAACCGGTAGTCTTTAATGACACAGAAGAGTGTGAACAAATTAGGAAATTCAAACAAAATCAGAATCAAATTAATACGCAACACCAAAGAGAAATCCGGGAAGTACAAGATCAGCTGACACAGGTAATACAAGAATTACATATTTCAGAGGACACTCGCGCTCCAATACAGGAAGAGGGACATAGAAATACGGAACAGCCACTAAATAATAACACAGGGCACTTCGGAAATTATGAAAGAAATGGGCAAGGTACACCGAATTTTGAGATGGAACCACAGAAACGACGTAACAATGACCGACATGCGACTCGCCGACATGATGATTTTGACTATAAGCTGTTTATTACTACACGTAAATTCAAAACATTTAAAAATTTCGGCAACGACATTCATCCACAAGCGTGACTTCATCAATTCTCTCATTGTTTTCCTCCCAAGTGGTCATTAGAACACAGATTAGAATTTATGTGTGGCCACTTAGAGAATGAACCAGCTGTAAGAATGCGATCGGTCATTCACGATTGCCACAGTGAAGGAGAATTTTACCATGCCTTCATCTCAGCATATTGGTCTCAAGCCACACAAGACCGAGTAAAACATAGCATCATAATGATGAAACATTTCGAACAATCTGAATTTTCCAGTCTTGTGAAATATTTTGAAGACATGTTGCACAAGAATCAGCACCTGTCAAACCCATACAGCCCCTCAGAACCCATCCGCATTTGCTTAATCAAATTACCTGAACATTTACGACACATTATTTTGGCAGGACGTTGCAAAGACGAGATTGAAGCTTTTCAGGGACTCTTACAAGAACTGGAAATTGACACTGACAATCGCGGAATGCGAAAACAAAAACACGACAATTGCAGGTCACGTCCGTCACAATTCAGCGATGAAAGAAATAATAACTGGACACGACAAGACTATTCTCACAACACAAATCGTGACCAAAACAGACACCACCCATATGACAACCGTGGCAGAATAATAGTTACAGAGAAAGATCGCACTTCCGTAATAATGAATATGACAGAGATAACCATAGAAACAGACAATATGGGAACCAAAACAGCTATGATCAAGGGAGACAGAATAACTTCAGACGCAACAGTCCAGCGCGCAGTTATGATTCAGGAAGAAATTGTCCACCACATGACCGACAAGAAAGAAACTATAGAATCTACCAACATGACGACAGACGATATAATCATAACGACAGACACGAACTGCATCAGAACTGGCGGGATTCAAACAGGGCAGGGCCCTCTCGACAAGGTGAATTTGTAGAAGTTAGGCCTCCTAATCTCAATAACGACACGCGCCAACAAAGACGCAGACAATGACTCGCACCGCAGGCAGCCACGTGGGCCGGGTGGCTCAGCGAAAAATAACATGGACGCTAACTTTGAGAAAAATTTGAGCATTCTTTACCGATGTATACAACGTGATAATTGCTTTGAAGTTGAAACTATGCGCACTAGAAAGGGTATAGGATTGCACCACATTTCACATGTAAAACCGTTTATTGAGAGATAATCTGCTTTTTAACTTATTCTTTGGCATAAAATTTTTCACTTCACGCTACTAGTACAATTTGTCAAACTGAGAAACTGTTAACATGCAACAATGTTTTGAAGTTAACTATCCAGTCTAGAATCTAGGGAACATATTTAGACAGTAATTGCGAATGCGCTGTTATAGTGAACAGATGACACAGTGTTACTGTGTGTGTACATTCTTGCTTGTTAGTTGTACGATTATGTAACGACTGTAAGCCTCACATACTTAGAACATATACCAGTACTGCTAACGAGATTTTAATGCAACATTTTGGTTTACTTGAGAATCTGAGAATTTTTTTTAGGTTTTGAAATTATTGCAGAAAGCTACGACATTTTTGAGATTTGACTAACGTGTTATGATATTATTATTACGACGACGATGTGTATTATGCTGTTGAGCTATGTTTATGATCAATAAGCTGATGCTATGTGAGGAATTTGATTATGCTACGTATTTATTATGATGAAATATTGAAGAAGTGTCGACGAATATGTATATGTGTAATAAGGTAAGGAATAATGAGTAGTGGTTAAGGATTCTGGTTTGTGAAAAAGGATGTTGGAAACCAAGAATCGTACTTTAAGAGTTATGAAATGTGTGTATATGCGTGAATGTATCACAATGCCGGCGAAAAGTTTTTGGACGCTGTTATATTCATAGGATTTTGTTTCTACACATTTGCAACGCAAATTCTCGATCTGTGAAATTTTTTATATGAGACTGTCACTGCTGTCGTAAATATTTCGGTAAGAAAGTTAAGGGACCTTCACGATATGCGTCGTGGATGACCAGCTGTGCCACCTGCCTGGAGAAAAAGCCATTAGGTGGAGAAAAAAAGAGAGACCATTAACCTTGCTATTGACATTCCTTTGTAGAAAGCATCGCAAATAAGACATGCTCATTACTTGGAAACATATGATAATATTGTGGAGCGCGTACCTTGTGCTACTTACTGAAATGCTTATGAACTGATGGGAAATATTCTTACATCTGCACACCTGATTATGACAAGTGTCTTTCTACGAGAGTTGAGAGAAATTCTACTAACTTATGAGATGTCACATGATACTTTTATGCTTTGCTTTTCATAGTTGCTTATTTCATTTGATATCTGGTTTCCAGTTGTGTTGCAGCATTGGTTTTATAAAATAAAATTAAATGCATTTGCTAATGTGAACACTTTCACCTACAGATCTTTTAAATAATAATTTTATGATCCACATTCTTCGAAAAAGGAGCACTTGGAAAGGAAAGCACAACAAGAAGGAATTAATAACATTTAGTGCATACATAATTTTCTTTTCAACTACTTGGTAATTTTTTTGGTAGAATAACTTCTTGTGGTGCACCACTTTAATGACATAGACATTAAGATATGACTAGACATTTCCCTTACCTGCATTGTTGTCTTTAGTGTACTACTTTTTCTGCTTGACCTTTGTCATGTTTAGGTATAGGTTATTGCATTTGCTGCTGCTGTGTGCCAGGCATAGTGCTACTGAATTTCACTTTGTATTACTCTGTGAAGCCAGTTTTACTACGGATTTATTTTTCTTGTTTGCTGCACATTGCCTTATATTAGTTGTAATATTGCAATTGCTTTGCTAATTTAGATTTACTTCTGTTAGCTTTGCGAATTTGCATTTTTTGTCACTGCTGTTTGTGTTAATTGTTTTGTGCTGCTGCATTGCCTCGTCCCTTAGTTTAGCATCTGAGCTCAGTAGATTTAAGTTAGCTTAAGAGGGGGTATGCTATATAAGAGAATGAGTTACGATGAATTGGAAGAAATGCATTGAGAAGTTATACGAAAAATGTACAGAAAGCAGGTATAGATAGGACTTTTTGGGAATAATGAAGAATGAAGGGAGATCTCCAAGAAGTAAAGAAAGTTTTGTTTGCAAAATACTGCAGTAAAACAAACCCTGTCCTTTCCTTGCGTTATCGCACTATGTGTTTGTGTACCCTTGTGTATTTGTGTTCTTCCTGTCTTTATGTGTTTATGTGATAAGAGATATGTTGTAGAATTTTTCTAATAATGTGTTATTTACTTTGTAAAGATGTTTAGACATTATTTATTCTGTTTTGATTTAATGCTCATGTGTGAAGTTGATGTTTCAAAAGTTATTCTGATCTTTTATGCATTTACTTATGTCATAATTCCTGTAACAGTAATGTATATGTTTATTTCTATTCTTTTGTAAAGCCTTTATTACTACAAATGTTATCTGTATTATTATGTTTCTACTGATGTTTTCTGTATCTTTGTAATTGTATTCTCCTGCTATAAAATTGTAATGGACACCAGTTCAGCAAATTAAGTAACCTGTAAGCATTCATTTCAGTGCACACGTTTCTGTTGGTCATAGTATATGCACAATATGTGAAAAAAAGCGGACTATTAGTGCTCCCACATATGTTGATAATTCAGCAAGGGACTGGTTAACAGCATTGCTGGTTCTATGGACAATTCCAAAAACTTTGTGAGTGCACAAGTGGTGGTTATGGATTGCTATATTATCCGCAAGACTCTTCAGTGGTGATTGTGCACCCGCACAGTCACAACAGATTGCTGCTGGCCGTCTTTACAAGGACTACAGTGGGTCTGCATCTTTGATGACCCACCAATACCATTATTTCTACAAGGACTACAGTGGGTCTACACCTTTGCTGACTCACCAGTACCATTATTTCTACAGGGACTGCAGTGGGTCTGCACCTCTGATGGCCCACGAATTCCGTAATCTCTACCAGGACTACAGTGGGTCTGCTCTGTGATGACCTACCTACCAATATTCTTCAAAACTTCGACTGACTCTGCTGTGGGTTTGCTCTGTTGAGGCCCATTACCTGTCTGCATGTCAATAGTCAGCACTGTCTGTCTGTTGAAAGGACAACACCACTTCTTCAAGACTGCATGGAAATCCACTACTTGCGTTAGCATTTTCTTTTACTGCTCAGACTTTGAGAAAAAAAACTACAATTTTACTATGATGATGATCAGGACTGTCTTTATGGACTGTGAGAAAATTTTAGCTTTTGACAACCATTGTATCAATAAGTGTGTGCATTTGATATGTTTGTTATTGTAATTATGAAATTTTTTTCAAATCTGTAGTGGTCACTGTCCAAAACAATTTGAAAATTTTTTTGTGAGGAGCACAAAGTAAGTAGGATGTTTAGGTTTTTATATTGGTAGCGCCACGTAGCGCTCTGTATGAAAATCACTGACCGTGCTGTGTGCAGTCTGAGGCTGGTCGGCATTGTTGCAATATTCGCCATTGTAGTGTTGGGCTGTTGGCTGTTAACAGTGCGTATCGTTGCGCAGTTGGAGTTGAGCCGCCAGCAGTGGTGGATGCGGGGAAGTGAGATGGTGGATTTTTGAGAGCGGATGATCTGGATGTGTGTCCATCAGAAACAGTACATTTGTAAGAATGGATGTCATGAACTGCTATATATATATTATGATTTTTGAACACTATTAAGGTAAATACATTGGTTGTTCTCTATCAAAATCTTTCATTTGCTAACTATGCCTATCAGTAGTTAGTGCCTTCCGTAGTTAGAATCTTTTATATAGCTGGTAGTAGTGGCATTCGCTGTATTGCAGTATTTCGAGTAATGAAGATTTTTGTGAAGCAAGGGATTTGTGAAACGTATAGGTTAATTTAGTCAGGACCATTCCCTTGTAGGGATTATTGAAAGTCAGATTGCGTTGTGCAAAAAATATTGTGTGTCAGTTTAGTGTTGATCAGAATAAGTAAAGAGAGTAATGTCTGAGTACATTCACTTTCGCTCAGCTGTTTGAAAATCAAATAATGTAAGAGGTTTATCAGCACAGTAATTCATTAGGTTTTCTAAGGTGACGTTTCATTCCAGGTTCGAATCCTGCCAGGGTCGCCATATGAAGCGTCCCCTTAGAAAACTTAATGAACTACTGTGCTGATAAACCTCTTACATTATTTGATTTTCAAACAGCTGAGCAAAACTGAATGCACTCAGACATTACTCTCTTTACTTATTCTGATCAACACTAAACTGACATACAATATTTTTAGCGCAACACAATCTTTCAATAATCCCTACAAGAGAATGGCCCTGACTAAATTAACCTATACGTTTCACAAATCACTTACTTCACAAAAATCTTCGTTACTCGAAATACTGCAATACAGCGAGCGCCACTACTACCAGCTAAATAAAAGATTCTAACTACGGAAGGCACTAACTACTGATAGGCACAGTTAGCAAATGAAAGATTTTGATAGAGACCAAACAATGTATTTACCTTAATAGTGTTCAAAAATCATAATACATATAGCAGTTCATGACATCCATTCTTACAAATGTACTGTTTCTGATGGACACACGTCCAGATCATCCGCTCTCAAAAATCCGCCATCTCACTTCCCCACAACCACCACTGCTGGCAGCTCACCTCCAACTGCGCAACGCTACGCGCTGTTAACAGCCAACAGCCCAACACTACAATGGCGAATATTGCAACAATGCCGACCAACCTCAGACTGCACACAGCACGGTCAGTGATTTTCATACAGAGCGCTACGTGGCGCTACCAATATAACAACCTAAACAGCCTACTTACAATGAATAAAACTGAAAATGTCCAAATGAGAGATATGAAGACATCGCGGATAGTACAAATACAAAAGAAACATGCTCCTGTAGCAATGAAATGAAATTCATGTTGGGGACGACACCTGCTCACGACCCGACATTCGACAGAGCAAGAGAGCCATCTATCGACTCGTTCTCCAGACGTTGGTGTAAGACTGGGTCGTCTTCTCGAAATTAACTAAGGGTCGTAAGTGTGATCGATTTATATCTCGGCTTCTTCGTCTATCTTATCTATCACCCGTCAGACCCCATCTGGCCGGCGGGTCGGTAAATGTAAGTCACAAGTAATTAGCAAAATCTTGCCTATATTTCTTATGCTGTTGCAGCTTCGTGTGACCATCCAGGAGAAAATGCCAAAAAATCCATTTTGTCATTTTCCGATTCGTTATAGACGTAGCCCACAACCATTCCCCCTTACCCACGTCACTGCATTGGCTTTTTTTGGACCGGAAAATAAGATTCTTGGGGGAAAAAAGTGTGTCTGATGAAATTGTGTGAGGGGCGGAGCGTAATAGGAACGCCAATATCTTTTGTGCCAATTGCCACACCGGTGCCGTCCCACTATATGCTAAACGATGTTCATCAGTGTCCACTGTTGCGCAGCCTAAACATAGTGGAGTGTCTGCCAAATGAATCGCGTGCCGCCGTTGATTCGTTGCGAACTTCCTATTTACCACCATCATCTGAGCTACCCAAGAACGACTCACGCCCCGCCCTCGCAGCTTTACTTCCGCCAGTACCTCGTGTCCTACTTTCCAAACTTCACAGAAGCTCTCCTGCGAACCTTGCAGAACTAGCACTCCTGCAAGCACTCCTCGTGCACCCAAATTTGTTTGCGGCCGTGCGTTGTCATGGAGGAGGAGAAGTTAGTTCGAAGTTTTGGGATGACGAACATGTTGAAGTCGTTTCTTAAATTTCCTGTGGGTAGCACAATATAGTTCGAGTTGTCCGTTGCACCGTGAGGGAGAACATCAAGCAGAATAACCTCTCCAGACTCACCATGACTACTGGCTCAGGGGGCGGCTTTGATTTTTTTTCTTCGGAGGAGAGGTGGCGTGCCGTCACTGCACGGATTGCAGTTTTATATTTGGTTCGAAGCGATGTACCCATGCTTCATCGCCTGCGACGATGTTTGACAAAAAATTGTCTCTATCAGTGTCGTAACGCCCAAGCAATTGCGGACAGATGGTCCTTCGTTGCCGTTTATGGTTTTCAGTTCGGAGGCGAGGAAACCCGTGGACACACACTTTTGCTTACCCCAATTGGTGGACAAGTGTATCAGCACACCAACAGAGACGTCGATTTGGCAGTGAAGTGTTACTCGTTGCTCACTTCGAACGAGAGTGTCCAATCGTTCCAACACTGCAGGAGTCATAGCTGTGTTCGCTCGGCCGGCACACAAGAAATCGAACAGGTTTGCACGACCTTGCAATGATGACAGCCGCCTTGCCCAACACACCGCGTTTCTTAAAAATGGCTCAAATGGCTCTGAGCACTATGGGACTTAACATCTATGGTCATCAGTCCCCTAGAACTTAAAACTACTTAAACCTAACTAGCCTAAGGACATCACACGACACCCAGTCATCACGAGACACCGCGTTTCTGTTCACTACCACGGCTCCGCAGACATTCTGCAAGCACCTGTGAATATCTGCGATGCTTTGGTTTACAGCCAAAAGAAACTCAATACAGCTCTCTGCTTGGAACGCAGCACTGTTGCAGACGCAATTCTGAAGGCTGCATATAGCACCGCCCCCAATCGGAACTTCAAGAAACTACAGTGGCCGAAACTGGAATGTTCCAGAATGTCCCGCAGCAAATTCAGCATTTTTTGGGTGAGAAAAGAGTTGTGTTGCTTAATATATCGAACGCCCCTCGTATGTGGTACACAGAAAAGTACCCTCTGCCGTGCACTTTGCAGTGGCTTTCAGAGAATGGAGACATGTTCGAGAGGCACTGTGACGTGTTTTCCAGAGCCAGATGCATTGGAATGTCGCTTCTCACAGTCCGGTCTCCCCGGTACACCGCTCCACCACGCGCCCCCTCTGGCACTGATTCCGCCACATCCCGCCTCCGTCCAGCCACCGCCCTCGCCCTTGACCGGCCTGGCCGACCTCAGCGACCCCTGGGCAGCGCCGTCGCGGCGCCCCGCCTCAACAGGCGTCCTCAGGCGACGCCGGACCGACGCCGAAGCGGCGGCGGCGGCGGCGACGGTGGCGGCGGGCGTCGCCAGGGCGTGCTTTATCTCCGCCGGCGCCGGAAGCCGCTGCCTGCTCACAGCCGAAATTACGTTACAAATCCCGCGGCGGCAAAAAGGGCCACGAGGGAAAATAAAATAACTCAACAGTGATTTATTGTGCAGCGAGTTTTCATCTGGAGGGGCATCCACTGCAGGGCGTTAACGACCGCCCACAAGAGACTTTTATTGGGACTCGTCTACGAGCCTCGCTACCTCAGAAATTTTGTTTTGTGGCTTGTCGCTATGAGCCTGTTAACATTCTTGTAACTGCTAAACGCTTCTCCACAAGGTAACTGAGCTCAAACTCGCCTCTGTAGTCACTTGCCCGCGTTGTACGAGGGCCAGTTAGAAAACAGTGCCTCCTACTCTTTTTCTTCTTCGTTAAGTTGGTAAAGCAGCAACCATGAATTTGGCACATTTCCACAAACCTTCCACAATCCATTCCAATAACAGAGTTCTACATCACCATATCGTGTACGTTTAAGACAGCGTTATGTTACTGAATTCCTTACTGCAGGAGTTGTGACGCCCAATCCCATTCTTGAGGGGCTGAAGACGCTACGGGAGATGCTAGGGTGGATGTCAGCACCGTTAGGAGACTGGTTCGTTGCTCTAGAGAACCTGAAGGACAAAAACAGTTGGCCGATGAAACAAGAAGCGGCCAGCCAGCAACTGCAGTGACTTGGTGCAACATGCTGCATATCGATCAAGTAGCCCACTATGACCGCAAGGTAACATTAGATGAATAACGTCCCTAGTATCCATAGATGAAGGAAGTGTGATGGTCATTATCGAAAAACTGAACTACTCCAAGATTCATGCACCTTGGGTACCACGACTTTTATCCATGGGTGATCAAAAATATTCTATCTGAGAGCGTTGCTGCAGTGTACGTATATGCAACATACAGTGCAACTCCGATGCGGGTATGTAAGGAATGCCGGCCGGTGTGGCCGAGCGGTTCTAGGCGCTTCAGTCTGGAGCCGTGCGACCGCTGCAGTCACAGGTTCGAATACTGCCACGGGCATGGATGTGTGTGATGTCCTTAGGTTAGTTAGGTTTAAGTAGTGCTAAGTTCTAGGGGATTGATAACTTCAGAAGTTAAGTCCCGTAGTGCTCAGAGCCATTTGAACCATTATATAAGGAATGGGACCAGTGAGAAACATGAGCCCTGCAACGAGCTTGAGAGTCATACTAGTCGGCTTGTCCGCTAGGGATGGGCAAAATTGTTCTTTTCAGAGGTCTGATCAGAACTGCTCACTCACTGGAATGCACTAGCTCTTTTTTGTGACTTCCCACACATCATTCAGTCACAAAAATAAATAAAAGGAAGTCACCTTGTCCTTTTAATTCAGGCCATTATACCTGTATTTTTATCTGATTTAGTCCTGTTTAGAATAATCGTGGAAAGAGAAGTAATAATTTAATGTTATGTTCCTAGAAGTTTTGAGGTTTCAATCATCTGCATTTGATCTGCTGTAAAATTAAAAATATTACAATGAAGTCGTAAATAATTTTCATCAAGTAGGAAAATTTTAAAATCAAGACTAATTCCTATTATATTTTCACACTTTTATCGGAGACAATATACATTATAATAAATATAGCATAATTTTAATTAATTTAAATATCTAAAGTCTTCATTTACTATCAACCTGACAATTGTGTACCCCAAAAGTAAAACTGTTATGATTTATGAATATATTTTTTTTTGCTTAAAGTGAGTCAGCTGCTTTTCTCGGTACATACTTGTTCTGCTTCTGAAAAGACACACTCACAGAGCACTGACATAGCTGGGATACACAATATTTTCAGAAACATATGGTTTAGCACTGGGTACAATTATTTTCTGGTTTCTCACCGGTTTAAGGAATCGCTGTTCCTAGGCAAATTTGCGTCAGATGATTAGTTGCGTGGTTCGACATTTGCTGCACATGACTTTGTTGGAGCTGAGAATACACTCCAAAGAGCTGTTAATATTTTATCCACAACCGCAAATGGATATAATCTGTTTGTATCTTCAAGGAAAACAGAAGTTAGTTCTTTCGGGCACCAGAAGCCAGTTCCCAGCAAAATGATAATACGTGATCAGAAAATAGAAAACATAAACTCAATAATGACAGAAATGGACGTACCAAAGAAAGTAGAAAGATTTAATTTCATTAGCGGAAAAATGAATGGTACCCTCAGAATGAAAGTAAGACAGGAAATTCTACCCAAGTTCTACAAAACGATGTCATAACCAGCTATAACAGTGAGAAATCAATTGTGGACTGTGAAAAAATGAAAGAAAAGAATAAAGAATACAGGCATGGAGATGTAACTCCAAAGAGGTGTTCCTGGGTACATACTCTCTGACAGAAGATAAAAGCTGACACCGGAGAATAGCTGGGAGGGACAAGCTTAAATGAGCAATTTAAGGAATACAGGAACAACTGGATGGACGACGCTGCAAGAATGGAAGATGACAGATTATCTGAATTGTTGATTAATTACTATCTTGTGGGTAAGAAGGAAGAAGGAGGGAAAGGTGGAAAGACGAAAAATTTTAATTAAGAGGGGGTAACAGGCAAATGCGTAACACATAGAGATAAGAGACGATATCTCCTATTAAAAACTATACGAATTTTAGTCACTGTGACGTAATGATGTACACCGGCCGGAGTGGCCGAGCGGTCATAGGCGCTACAGTCTGTAATGATGTACAATGAAAACTTTGCCCGATCTAAGGGTGCGCACAGAAAGAAAGTGGGCTACCTACACTGGGGGACCCTGCGCGAAGTGAAGTGAGACAGTTTGGAAAATATTCCATTGTTACCAAAAGAGGCCGCACGTAATAGTATCCGGGAAGCGCGGCCGTTATATGAATGTTTTCAATCTGTCTCCGAGTTTGAGCGATTTTATTTACATACTTTTTCACCGTTTTCCGTTATACGTGAATCAAACGAACAGAATATCTTATTTCAAGGAGGTGTGATTAAAACATATTTTAAAAAAAAAGTATTTGCAAAATGTATATACTTACTTAAATACGAATTTTCGTACTTGTGGCATTAAATATCAATTTTTGGCTGGCGTGACAGTTTAATATCTGTATCTGCACTGTAAATTTATTTATATAAAAATGAACATTCACTTTTTAACATGATTTTATTAGGGCGGTTTCTTGTCTGTTTGTCCGGTACAAATTTTGTAATTGATTTTCAACTAACTTCAAGATAAGCTAGAGACTTAAAACTTTCAATACAGCCCAGAACTGGATGACAATGCAATATTGACTCGCTTTTGATTTTGGTATGTGGCGGAAAGCACTTTGTTTTTCAGTCTGCCTGTCTGTTCGGTATAAATTTTGCAACTCGTTTTAAACTAACTCTCTGATAAACTAAAGGTTTGAAATTTTCAACTTAGCTGAGAACTGGATGACAATGTAACAGTAAATGGCTCTCTTCTCTGGTGCGTGGTGGAGTACTTGGTGTATCAGTGCTATTTCTCTGTTTTCCTGTTCCAGTTAGGATCGATTGCTAATGAGCTTCCGTGTGTGGTCTATTGTCTCTAATTTTTACATTCGCTGTCTTTTTGCGAGATGTACAGAGGAGGCAGAAGTATTTTGGTTGACCCAGTTGAAGAGCACCTAAAAGGAACCTGAAATTTACCATATGCCTCTGTTGTAGTCTCATCAACATGTTGTAAATCAGTTGAAAAATTTCATACAAAACTAAAATGCAGAAAATAGCTATTTAAATAAAAAATTTTCTTGTATCACGTTTCATAAACGGACTAAAAAGTAGTAAATAATCTCGCATAGTGCTATACAGTTCCAATGACTTACATGTAGTAAGTTACTGGTGCTTGTGAATTTTTAATTGCTATGGCAGTACTTGTAAAATAGAAAAACGGAAAACGCGGGGCGCGTGCAACAAATAATAGTAAGGAGTAAAGAGACTGACTGTTGTTGCGAAAAATCACAGAACAGTTTGTATCATCTGAAGTGCGATAAAACTGTTAGCCACTTAGGTGAACTATTCATGCACCAATTGCCTATTGCATGCGTCCCATGTGGTAGCGTAACAGTGTTAATATGTAGATACATTTTACGTGCTGCAAGTGTTTGTGCATCGTGTAAATGTGGTTTAAATTATTAACCATCTCGGCATTCGCCTAGACGAGTGTGCAGATACCGCGTGAGAAACCACACTCAGGCTGGCTGGCAAAAGCGATTCGAAGCGACAGGGCATCAAACCGAGATGGCTCTCGCCTTTCCAAGTCTGGCACATAGCGAGCAGACACACTTTTAAATTAATACCTTAAAATTGCTCAGCTGAATTACGTCATAACATATTCTGTCATTGTTCAAATAAACTGCGAGCGTACTCGCTCAATGTTGTTATAAGAACAAATACATTTCAGTTAATTAGTTAGGTAAACCTATAATTTTGCAACATTGTGTTTCCCAGGATTGGTCCCAGTTTTGAGGGCGTCCAGAGGCGTAATGGAGGGATTTTTGTACAACTCTCCGGGCATAGCCCGGACCTTGTTTCGTGTCTGGGTAAATTCGACTGAGCCGGTCGAAGTGGCCGTGCGGTTAAAGGCGCTGCAGTCTGGAACCGCAAGACCGCTACGGTCGCAGGTTCGAATCCTGCCTCGGGCATGGATGTCTGTGATGTCCTTAGGTTAGTTAGGTTTAACTAGTTCTAGGTTCTACGGGACTAATGACCTCAGCAGTTGAGTCCCATAGTGCTCAGAGCCATTTGAACCAAATTCGACTGATTGGAAATAAATAAATTGTAATAAACCTTAGTTAATATTTAGTAAATGAGTACGTGGCAAGTAAGTAGTTTCTTCGTTTTAGTCTAGATACCGAGAGACAAGCACGCTAAACCGCTATCCTATACACATGCAGGATGTTCCAAAATCTTTGCAAGCATGGTCATACACATTTCAGAAAGTGGAATAGTTAGAAAGGTGCGGTTTGCGACATAATGTCGACACACATACCTAAACTTTCTTTTAATTTCTTATTTTCTCATGTTACTTATTGACTGGCCACTCGCCAGCAGTTGACACAGTGTCTGGCATGGTTCGCACAGGCCAAATCTGAGACCCCGGTCCTTTGGAACAGCATTACAATTTTTTGGTTGGGTAGGACCTGCAGAAACTGTAAGCTTGCATCAGAACAGCACACGTTAATGAGGTCACGGTAGGCCGGACATGGAACTGGAATATCGCTTAGATATCCTGTGTGCCACAGATGGCGCTCGCATTAAAGGTGACCATCCGCATCCGCCGCCCCCTCCCCCCCCCCCCCCTTTTCTAGCTCCGTCCCGAAATTTTGCAGAAGTATATCGGGGCACCTCTTTTTTCCCGATATAACAGTTATAAAGCGATTTATTCCAAATGATATGTTCATTTCACCTGTATCAGTATGCTGGTACTGAAAGGGTATTTTCTGAAACAAGAAATCTACAGAGCACTGTCGAAACATAATATGAAACTACGAAAGCAATGTCAGTAACTAGAGTGAATTAACATGCCGCTTGTGTTGAACGTTTTTGTATGCTTTTGAAAAAGAGAGACATGCTGAAGGAAGTTTACAGCACTGATAAATACTGTACGTCTGCTCGCACTCCATCTTAGAAGGTACTAATAAAATATGTGCTAATTTTGACAAAGTAAAGTGATAGTTTGCGTTTAATATATTTAATTAACAATTTTTTGCAATGTTAACGTTTACCGACTTCTTCACGCACGACACGATGTGTCACCAAAGAGGTATGTTCAACATGGAGCGACTGTGGACTGATTGCCTCATTGCTCTCTTCAGCTTGGCCTCATTGGCATAACGATTCTGGACTCGAAGAGAAACTTTTTGAACGCCCCTTAAATAAACTGTTGTTTGAAGGTCCAAAAGCTATCGAGGAAGGTAGTGATGTACTGAAAAGGTAAATATTAATCGTGAATTTTGTAAATGTTACACAATGTGTATGAAATTTCCTTTTCTTGTCAAATAAAAGTACGGAAACAGGAAGCATTAGTTTCTCACTGAACTTTGTAGTGGTGTCGCTTGAGACGGAAATTTTTGCTTCGAATCCACCGTATTCTACATCCATTTCACGTTCTGTGGGAGACTGCAAGAACTCGCCATTTGCACTAAACCTCCATAAATGTCTCAGTTAACCCGGTGAGTCCATAGACGGTGGTATAAGGCACGTACAGAATAACTGGCCACCCTTTCCCACCCAAGTTTTGCTATAATTAAGCCACTCCGTCCTTGAACTAACTTAGTACGCTGCCTCGTAGGCTACCTCTCATGTGGAGATGCTCTCGTAGTTTTATTTCCACTTGCAGAGCCGTAGCAGCTCCGTCAGAAGGTGCAATACCGCTGTGTGTGTTTAACGCAATGAAGCGGGAAGAAGGGTTTTGTGCAATTAATTTTTACACAGGATGCGTTTATTTAAGACACCACGAAGAAAGAATATTCTCGCACTGATTATAAGCTAATTATTAATGGTACGAGAGCATGGTCTACCGCAAAACTAGAGCGAAAGACATTCTGTCCACGACTGCCAACTATGGCGCACAGCGTGTAACTTGAGCGTACAATCGGTATGGGTCGTATACAGTCGTACACATTCGGTTATGCCAAAGATATTGATTTATTTATTAACGTTTGCTGGCATTGTAAAGTTACTGGAAGATAGTTTTTGTGACTCGTTGTCTCCTCATAATATCTGAGTGGCAAAAAGCAAACTTCCCTTAGCAAACATTTATTAATAATGATTACTTGGTTCGCTTCACAATAAAGGCACTTTCCCTAGGTGCTTGTTGACGTCACGAGTGATTTCTGTATCGGCACCTTATCCCACTGACTCTGAAAACGTCAGATGGCCAACCGCCTCTGCTAGCCAGCTTGGAAACATGCCGCTCTCTGGTTACACCTTACATACCGCAGCGCTGATGCATTACTTCACACATGTGAAATAGCAGAACTGAAAATGAAGTAAAATGCGCTCTTATCTGAAAATAAGGGTACCTTACAAGACGCAGCATTAAAACGGAAAATGTGACAAGTAAAGGCCATCTAAATCATGAGTATACAAGATACAGGTATTAAGGGATCCAATTTAAATTTTTGTGCATAGTTTACTGTGGAACTCATTAAATCCGTCAAAAACAAAGAAAACGGAGACATTAAGTTCTGCAATAATCATGTCTTATGAAAAATGATCTTACAAAAATTCTTTCCAAAAAGAAATGAAGTACGAAGGATATTCAGAAAGTGAAGAACGATCGGTCGCGAAATGGAAAACGCTGTGAAAATCCGACGACGCTTTTCACAGAAGTTTTGGGCAGTGTCTCTAGTATGGCTTTCAATCACATCAAGACGCTCTTTTCAGTTGTGGGCGCACTGTGAGTGAGTAAAGGTGCCTAGAGCAACAATGTCTCCTGCCAAGTAGGAGGGCCCGCTGAGAGGCTTCCCCTTAATGAATGCAGCCCACCTAACAGAACTGCCACACACTTCCATCCTCATGAGAATTACACTACTGGCCATTAAAATTGCTCCACCACGAAGATAAAGTGCTACAGACCCGAAATTTAACCGACAGGAAGACGACGCTGTGATATGCAAATGATTAACTTTTTAGAGCATTCACACAAGGTTGGCGCCAGTGGCGACATCTACAACGTGCTGACATGAGGAAAGTTTCCAACCGATTTCTCATACACAAACAGCAGTTGACCGGCGTTGCCTGGTGAAACGTTGTTGTGATGCCTCGTGTAAGGAGGAGAAATGCGTACCATCACGTTTCCGACTTTGACAAAGGTTGGATTGTAGCCTATCGCGATTGCGGTTTATCGTATCGCGACATTGCTGCTCGCGTTGGTCGAGATCCAATGACTGTTAGCAGAATATGGAATGGTGGGTTCAGGAGGGTAATACGGAACGCCGTGCTGGATCCCAATGGCCTCGTATCACTAGCAGTCGAGATGACAGGCATCTTATCCGCATGGCTGTAACGGATCGTGCAGCCACGTCTCGATCCCTGAGTCAACAGATGGGGACGTTTGCAAGACAACAACCATCTGCACGAACAGTTCGACGACGCTTGCAGCAGCATGGACTATCAGCTCGGAGACCAGGGTTGCGGTTACCCTTGACGCAGCATTATAGTCAGGAGCGCCAGCGATGGTGTACTCAACGACGAACCTGTGTGCACGAATGGCGAAACGTCATTTTTTCGGATAAATCCAGGTTCTGTTTACAGCATGATGATGGTCGCATCCGTGTTTGGCGACATCGCGGTGAACACACATTGGAAGCGTGTATTCGTCATCGCCATACTGGCGTATCCCCCGGCATGATGGTATGGGGTGCCATTGGTTACACGTCTCGGTCACCTCTTGTTCGCATTGACGGCACTTTGAACAGTGGACGTTACATTTCAGCTGTGTTACAACCCGTGGCTCTACCCTTCATTCGATCCCTGCGAAACCCTGCATTTCAGCAGGATAATGCACGACCGCATGTTGCAGGTCCTGTACAGGCCTTTCTGGATGCAGAAAATGTTCGACTGCTGCCCTGGCCAGCACATTCTTCAGACCTCTCACCAATTGAGAACGTCTGGTCAATGGTGGCCGAGTAGCAACTGGCTCGTCACAATACGCCAGTCACTACTCGTGATGAACTGTGGTATCGTGTTGAAGCTGCATGAGCAGCTGTACCTGTACACGCCATCTAAGCTCTGTTTGACTCAATCCCCAGGCGTATCAAGGCCATTATTACGGCCAGAGGTGGTTGTTCTGGGTACTGATTTCTCAGGATCTATGTGTTGTGGCGTAGAAAGACAGCCACGCCACGGAAGTAGCCGAAAGGCACGCGTTTAGCAGGCAAGAGAGAGGTCTGTAACAGGATACGTAATGAATGCTATAAAGAAAAGTACGTAGCTTCTGGACTACTTAACTTTAATCCATCCTTTTGGTACATCTGGAGATTGTGGCGATACAAGTGAGACTCTTTAGATACATGCAATGTTACTAATGGCGCCTTGCTAGGTCGTAGCCATTGACTTAGCTGAAGGCTATTCTAACTATTGGCTCGGCTAATGAGCAATGCTTCGTCCATGTAGTCGCTAGCAAAGTCGTCCGTACAACTGGGGCGAGTGCTAGTCCGTATCTCGAGACCTGCCTTGTGGTGGCGCTCGGTCTGCGATCACACAGTGGCGACACGCGGGTCCGACATGTACTAAAGGACCGCGGCCGATTTAAAGCTACCACCTAGCAAGTGTGGTGTCTGGCGGTGACACCACACTATGCACCCAAATTGCGTGAAAATGTAATCACATGTCAGTTCTAGTATAATATATTTGACCAATGAATACCCGTTTATCATCTGCATTTCCTCTTGGAGTAGCAATTTTAATGGCCAGTAGTGTATCAGCTGCACTGTGCAGGAGCAGTGAAGATGCTCCTGCAGCCTTTTCGATGGGAAGTATTGAATCACCGACGGCATGGCCCTAATTGACTCATCCTGAGTATCATCTCTGTTTACATGAAATGCCGGATACGAAGACAACACTTGGGCTCAGGCTACACGCTATAGACCAGCGTAGAGAATTATCGGAAAGCACAGGTGGCTGCCTTCTATGACGATGGTGTTGGAAATTTGGTATAACGCTCCGACAAATGTGTAAGTCGAAGCGGCGATTTTGTAGGGAAGTACCTGGAAGGTGTAGCTAAATGAGCAAAGGAAAGTTTTGATTTTCACTGTGGTTTCCATTTCGCGATGAATCGTTCCTTACTTTCCGAATAACCCTCGTATATATACATGTCAAACAGAGGGCGTTGTATCCACCTGGTAGCCGTTTCCTCTGCATACCAAGCAAGCCGTGCGGGAAGCCGCACCTCCAGGAAGACACTGGTAAACGGCTCTCATCAGAACCGAGATATACTGAAGAGCCAAAGAAACTCCATTAATGTTTGAAGTAGTGCTGGAGGGATCTGACCACTTTAATCCTGCAGGCTGTCCATAAATCGATAAGAGTACGAGTGGGTGGAGATCTCTTCTGAACAGCACACTGAATGTCATTCCAGATATGCTCAATAACGTTCATGTCTGGGGAGTTTCGTGGCCAGCGGAAATGTTTAAACACAGAAGAGTGTTCCTAGAGTCACTCTGTAGCAGTTTTTGACGTGTGGCGTGTCGCATTGTCCTGTTGGATTAGCCCAAGTTCGTTGGAATGCACAACGGGCATGATTGGACACAGGTGATCAGACAGGATGCTTACGCACTTGTCATCTGTCAGTGTCATCAGCTGGCACTGCTGCCTCTGGACCATGGGGACCCGAGTACGATATTTGGCATGGTTGGAGATTTTACTCTGCCTGGGGACTGGTGTTTGTCTTGTCCTCCTCATTTCATCACCATCATCGTCATTTGTGACAGTGGCTAGATTGGACTGTGTAAAAACTGGACTGCGTAAAAATTGGGAGTTTGTATGGGCGCTGATGACCACGCAGTTCAGCCCTCCACAAACCTCTGTCATATCTGGACGTATCACGGGTCCAATCTCATTACAACTCCACATGCGGGGTCCATGTCCATCCACTCGATACAATTTGAAACGAGGCTCGTCTGACCAGGCAACATATATCCACTCATCAACAGTCCAATGTCTGTGTTCAAATGGCTCTGAGCACTATGGGACTTAACATCTGTGGTCATCAGTCCCCTAGAAATTAGAACTACTTAAACCTAACTAACCTAAGGGCATCACACACATCCATGCCCGAGGCAGGATTCGAACCTGCGACCGTAGCAGTCGCGCGGTTCCGGACTGAGCGCCTTAACCGCGAGACCACCACGGCCGGCAATGTCTGTGTTGACGGGTCCTAGCGAGGAGTAAAGTTTTTTGTGTCGTACAGTCATCAAAGCTACACGAGTGGACCTTCGGCTCCGAAAGCCCATATCGATGATATTTCGTTGAATGGTTGTCATGCTGACACTTCTTGATGTCCCAGCACTGAAATCTGCAGCAATTTGCGGAAGGCTTGCGTTTCTGTCACGTTGAACGTTTCTGTTCAGTTGTTGTTGGTCCCGTTCTTGCAGATCTTTTTCCAGCCGGAGCGATGTCGGAGATTTGCTGTTTTACCGGATTCCTAATATTCACGGTACACTAGTGAAATGGTCGTACGGGAAAATCCCCACTTCATCGCTACCTCGGAGATGTTGTGCCCCATCGTTCGTGCGCCGACTGTAACACCACATTCCAACTCACTTAAGTCTTGATAACATGCCATTGTAGCAGCAGTAAGCACCCTAACAACTGCGCCATACACGTATTGTCTTATATAGGCGTTGCCGGCCGTAGCGTCGTATTCTGCTTGCTTACACATCTCTGTATTTGAATCAACATCCCTATACCAGTTTCTTTGGCGCTTCAGTGTATTTTCCTTGTATGGGCAGGGCTTTTTACCACCTCGCCTGTCGTAGCAGAGAGCGCTGTCGGCAGGGCACTCGTATGACGAGCCACCAGTCCTCGCAGTGCCACGCGGATATCCATCTCACATGACTATTTAGGTCACCGCCTTACCGTGTGAAAAAAATTACGACTCACGCCTCAATACGGCAGTATCTGTCCGGCCGCATCAACAGACCTCTCTCGGTGGTGCAAGTCGACAGTAGTTTCGTTCCAGCGCTCCACGCCGGCAGACCCGGGGCAGTTAGTCCGAGTCTTCACCAGCAGTACATCAGCCGCCATATGTACGCCGCATCGGCCCAGTAAAGTTCCTATCTTCATGCCGTCGCCTACCACTACTCTGGAGTACGTTTTGTGGGAACATCACAGACAACCTCACAGGAGAGACATTTCGGTTGCAAGTAGGTTTGTAGATATTCACCAAACGATGTTACAAATGCGTTTCGGTTTGGTAATAAAGTTATTCTTTTAGAATCCTCAGGATGAGGATACGTCAGAGATCAATATAAAACAGACAGTTGATGAGGAATGCGGCTTAAAATAGAGAAACTGATCTAAATTTGACAAAACACTAGATGTAACGAATGTTAGACAGTATGATATAGGTAAAATAATTCAGTATATGTAAAACAATTCACAATATGCTTTTCCTTTTTGTACGACAACATAGCATATCTTACGCAGGGAAATCACAAATGTAATATTTCTTCTCTGCGCCAGCACACTTGACGTATGTCCACAGAGCGCACACCAAACATTGCACCCGGTTACCTCCGGTCTATCCTCACAAAACTTTCGGTGGCAAAAGAGACACTGAACATTGGTCTTCTCCAGTATACTACGTGCTACGAAGTCCGTTGCAGACGGTACACTACAATACAAAGAATCATTATCGCCACTTCATCATACTTCGAAGGAAATGGTATTTTCTTAGAATTTATGTCGCTTTTGGGCTCTGCTTACATCTTAGGTCGACTTCTAATAGACTTGTATATGGAGAACAGGTTGGTATATACGATGTTCCAGGTTTTCTACCTCTTGGACGTCTTGGTTTTTTGGTAGTGATGTCTCCAAGTGTAAAACCAAAGTTTCCCTTGAATAAGACTTAGAAGAAGAAGGAACACTTACATCAGAACTAACAGACGTCCCATACAATATGACAGGCTGGCTTGGAAAAACATCTTTTTCATATTCCTAAAGAAAAAAAATCGGCTAGAAAAGGCTAGTGCATAATAAACTAATGCTATTTGAATGAGCGTTATAGTTGTTCTCAGTGTTTGAGATACATTTTTATAGGTAATATAAATTACTGAAAATTTGACTGTAGAGAACTCACATTCTTGAACAATGAACAAAGCATTTCTCTCAAGCAGCTGACCCTCACTACAAAATATCACGGGAACCGAGACAGAGCATGATATTCCCATAACGCTGTGGTATGTAATCTCCGTTATTCCTTATTGCCCAACCATTCCACAATATCCGAATCTCCTCTACATCAACATGTTTCTTCTTTTTAACGGCACGAGGTTACCCTAAAGACGCGTACACACTAGGCCAACGAAAGCCGAAAATGGTAGAAACTGTATTCGGCCGACCTTTGACCGCCAATGCACTGGTATTCCGCTTCTCACCCATACCAAACGAGGGGACTGGGGCCAAGGGATTCGTCCAAGTAATATCGCAGTTGGCTCTGGTAACTTTTCGACGTTACTACTGTTTTGTTATTGTTACAAAGTAGCATTTCAGTTACAACTTCACCGGCCGAAATTATGGTGGAAGAAGAGGATTTAGCAATTGCCGGATGTGCAGCGTTTATTTTACTGCAATAGGATGATCATCAGGAAAAGAATAAGAGGAAAGGACGCCGGTGGACGATTTCTCATACAGTGTGGTGGTAGAAAATTAATGTCTACGTTGAACCTGAATTGGAATAAGGGCTACTTCATAATTTATTCCAAAGAAAGCCACAGATTTCGAAATGTCATTGAACCATATAGAGGCTAAAATGTTCGAAGATAATGCCTCTTGAGGAAACCTGTACCAGCAGCAGAAAGCTAACAGCCACTCCTCGTTTTATTTGTTTTTATTTGTCGTTAAGGGATAAAAGGTGTCAACAAAGGCACAATTTCCTTCTCTACATCGTGCACATCACTAACCAATAGCTATCTCCCTTCGAGCGTCTAGTCATTTCAGTCTGTTTTTACAATTGCAGTTAGCAGAGGCCCATAAACATTCTCGTTCACGATAAAACTGCCGACTTCATTGCCCTCTCTCTCCGTATTCCACTCTGTACTCCAGAATTTTTAAAGTTAATACACACTCTTAGCGAGAGCAGGTATTGCCTGCAGCGGAAAAGTGACTATTGAAATTCAATTTTTCAGGACAGCCACAAATCGCACTTAGCATGTTTTATTCAATGGTTTCCCTCTTTGTTTTAACAGCCAAGTACTGCACTTTAAACTACAAATTTCAGAGTTTCTGATGATGCTCTTGTTAAATTAAAGTGCGAAGCCGGCCATAAAACATACTAAATTCGATTTGTGGCCGTTCTGAAAAACTTGAATACAGACCTGTTCTAGAGACAGAATCACCACTGAACTAAAGAACATTCCACCCGGCCTCACACTACGACAGGGGACCCAAAGCCAACGAACCGCCAACGCTTTATTGTTACCTCCAACAGACCGAACCGCAACCAAGACCAGTCGCTTCGTTGGCTCTGATTTGACTCCCGTACACACGAGGCAAATATCGGCCAACGAAGTGGCTTGCTGTCGTTCGTTGGTCTAGTGCGTACGCGCTTTAAAGAGACTCGGTGCCTCGGTGCCTCGACTTCTTAAGTAATTGAACCCAGTACGTTGTCCTCGATGGTGAGTGTTCATCGGAGGTGAGGGTATCATCTGGAGCGCCCCAGGGAAGTGTGGTAGGTCCGCTGTTTCTATCTACAAAAATGATCTTTTGGATAGGGTGGATAGCAATGTGCGGCTGTTTGCTGATGATGTTGTGGTGTACGGGAAGGTGTCGTCGTTGAGTGACTGTAGGAGGATACAAAATGACTTGGACAAGATTTGTGATTGGTGTAAAGAATGGCAGCTAACTCTAAATATAGATAAATGTAAATTAATGCAGATGAGTAGGAAAAAGAATCCTGTAATGTTTGAATACTCTATTAGTAGAGTAGCGCTTGACACAGTCACGTCGATTAAATATTTGGGCGTAACATTGCAGAGCGATATGAAGTTGTGAGGAAGGCGGATAGTCGTCTTCGGTTCATTGGTAGAATTTTGGGAAGATGTGGTTCATCTGTAAAGGAGACCGCTTATAAAACACTAATACGACCTATTCTTGAGTACTGCTCGAGCGTTTGGGATCCTTATCAGGTCGGATTGAGGGAGGACATAGAAGCAATTCAGAGGTGGACTGCTAGATTTGTTAGATTTAGGTTTGATCATCACGCGAGTGTTACGGAAATGCTTCAGGAACTCGGGTGGGAGTCTCTAGAGGAAAGGAGGGGTTCTTTTCGTGAATCGCTACTGAGGAAATTTAGAGAACTAGCATTTGAGGCTGACTGCAGTACAATTTTACTGCCGCCAACTTACATTTCGCGGAAAGACCACATAATAAGATAAGAGAGACTAGGTTTTTTTTTTCTTTATTGTATTTCAATTCCCCACCGGGGTGGGCTGGCAGCAGCATATGCGCTGCTCTTCAGCCGAAAGACATAGAACAAACAATAGAAGACAAGTAAAAAGAACAAAGGAGAGAATATGGTGAAAATAGATATAAAAAAAGGGGGAACATCATGGAAGGCAATAGACAAAAAACGGGGTGATGGTAAAATGGAGATAAAAAACTGTTAAAACTATTTAAAATTAGCACACACAAAAAGCCACACACTGCGACAAAAGAACACAAGGCACACATGACTGGAGCATGAAAGGTATCGACGGATGGTGTAGCACATAACAAACACTGACGGCGAACCTCAAGGCAGTACACAATTAAAATCACACCTCTTGATGCACAGGAGAAACAGCACAAACACAACACTGATGTGGCACACTGATGATGATCAAAACAGAGAATCTGCCAGGCGCAAGGAGATGAGGGAGACTGGAAGAAGGGAGGGAGGGAAAGAGATGGGGGAGATGAGCGGCGGGTGCGCTGAAGAGGGCCAGGTAGGGAGGGATGTGGGAAGGAAAGAGGCAAGTATGGGGTGCAGGGTCTCAGGGGAGGGGGGGGAGGAGGAAAATCCGCTCTGGGAGAAGGAGGGAAGAGGAAAAAAGGGAGCCCTGGTGAGGGGGGGGGGGGGAACAAGGCCAGGTTATAGTCGGAAGGAAGGGTAGATGTCACAGCGAAGTTAGTCATCCGGGAGGGGGAGGCGGCGTTGGAAATTGCCCTGATGAAGGAGATGGAGGGTGTGGAGGAGGAAAGGGGGAGGGATACAGCGATAAAGGTGCGGCAATGGGCGTGGGGTGGAGAGGAAGGAGGAAACCAGAGGGTGGGGGGGGGGGATCAAGCCTGCGGACAATGTAAAGGATGCGGAGATGTTGGAGGAACAGGAGGACGTGGGGGAAGGAGATCAGTTCATACAGGAGCTGTGCGGGTGAAGGAAGGCGGATACGGAAGGCAAGGCGGAGCGCATGGCGTTCAAGGATTTGGAGGGCCTTGTAAAAGCAGATGGGGGCGGAGATCCAGGCAATGCTGGCATAACAGAGGATAGGACGGATGAGGGATTTGTAGATGTGGAGGATGGTAGAAGGATGCAAGGAGACTAGGGTTCGTACAGAGGCATATAGCCAGTCATTTTTCCCTCGTTCTGTTTGGGAGTGGAACAGGGAGAGAGGATGCTAGTTGTGGTACGAGGTACTCTCCGCCACGCACCGTATGGTGGATTGCGGAGTGTGTATGTAGATGTAGATGTAGAAGCCACTTATCGTAACATGCTGGCACAACATGGCGCCACGGCACCTGTTTAAGTGCTGCAGGCAGGGTGTTGGTCAGTGAACAGCTAGTTGCCGAAACCAGCACGTGACGTGCATGACATCTGCAGCAGCCGTTACACAACAAACCCACTCCGGCGCGTGTAAATACTGGCCGTCCGGCGGCGCTGCTCGTCGAATCTGCGATTCCTCGAGTTCGTGCTGCTGTGAGGCTGCTACTGGTCCAGAGTCAGCCTGACGGGACCACCTGCACTCCAGCCGCAACTCTGATGATCCGAGGGTCAAACTGAGGCTCCCGCAGCTACTGACCCACTCGACTTGTCCCAGCACCAGACACCGCCACTCAGACGCAAGTCGGGGCAAGGTGTACAGGAAAAGGAGGTAGGTCATTCCGGCCCCTGGCGAGCAAAAAATTGGCAGACGCCCTTTTACGTCTCGACGTCAGTTTGATGATAGCGGTGGCTCCGCGTTCAGCGTAACGCAGAAATTGTGGTGTGCATCCAAAGAAAATGTTTTGTGTCAGTCATGAGCAACGGCCACTGTAATTGCGCTGTGGCACAGTGCGTTAATACTGCTCGACAAACGTTAGCTGTCATGGTTTTTCCAAAATGTGAGCACTTTCAACGTGAATGCAAACGCGCAGACTATGTGAATGTGAAAACTGTACATATGTGTTCAGGTCATTCGGGCCTGAAGAGTACGAACGGGATTTGAGAAACGAACTTTCAGGGTTGGTTTCGAGAAAGAAGCTACTGCAGACAGTAGTGCCCAGCGTAAACATTCGAAACTGGAATGAGGTAGAAATTACAGAAAGCAGGGATGCAAGCGAAAAGGTGAGAAGTACATATATAACACTGAAAATAATTATAAGTCGAACATTCCCTTAAAATAAATTCACCCACATGAATATAATGCGTTTTTAACGCGGTACTAGATTATTTTGTGGCAGTAACTCGCTGCATAGTGTAGGAAATAAATAATGTTGCGCATGTTTAGTAGCGTTTGCTCCTACACATTACAGCTGCGTTTGTCTTGGAAACAGCCCTTATCTTTTTCCTATTCTCGAGATGTATTAACTATTTCAGTGTAAGAATACAATAAAGCTTCCGAATGAACTCTTATAGCTGCACATATCGCGTGTGCTCTGAGGGCATAATTATGGCACTGTTGTGCACCGTGGCTGTGTACCGTAGTGGATAAAATAACTACGGGACACGCTGAATGTTTTGACTTCGCGTCATGTTGACTACATGAGTTTTTATTTTTAAAGCTCATCGAAATAAATATTGTAGCGAATTATGTGACTGATATTTTATGGATTTTGTCTATTTTTTGTCTAATTAATAATGAGAAATTAATGTACGAGGTTGTATAGTACGTGATAAATCATTTCTGGAATAATAAAAGTGGGTTCATTCATTAGAGTTATGGAAATCGTGTACAGTGCTGTGATGTAATAAGTTTGCAAAAATTAGTTTTGACGGCTTTAGAAACTGTCAGCCATAAAAAAAGAAAGTCGAGCAGACAACAGCTACATTTCCCGTTCATGAGTACAGTGAAACAGTGAATAAGGATTTAGAAACTAAAAAACTGAGAACCGAGACTGAACTTTAAAAACACTTAATGTATAAAAAGAAGCGGCACTGAAAATGTACTGTAGCCTTACGAAGTAAAACGAATGTTTTTTCGCTTTGTTCCTTCGTTAAAGCGGACAAAAAACTTACCTGATGCGAAAGAAATAAACAAATTATACAAAAATGCAAGCAACGATTTATCAAAATGTGTTACATCGGCGCAAATCTGATGTCTGTTGTACGAATAGCGTAATGTAGAAATCAGAAGACATTCTCCATGTACTGACTTTAAGAGCTCTATTACCAAAAGCACATGCTTATTTGCGAAAGCGATAAATGCTTTTGCCCCACAGGGAAACGCTTCATAAATACGCGAAGAAATTAAAATGCAGACCAGGTATTCTCTAAGATATCAAGTCAAACGCAAAAGAGACTAGCAGTTTTGCCGAAATGAATAATAATGGTCACATATGTTACGACGCGACAGGGGACATAGTAGTCGATTCTGATTCCATTGTTCAAGATGCATGATTCGCGGGTTGTATAAGCAGTGGAAGCAACCAGTTTATTATGATTTCGATACAATCATTACTGGCAGTTTGCTTCAGAATATCATTAATGCAGTTGACGAATCATGAGTATATGTTGTAGCTATGATACGCGATATGGGTGAAAAAATATAAAAACTTGGAAGGAATTGTGTGGCCGTACAGGTAAAACATTTGTAAATATAAAATATAGTACAACTTTTGTCTGAACCCTTCGGCTTCCCTAAGTTTCACTACCGGTGAGCTCTGTGTAAATGTTGTTTATGAACCACTAGTTCAAGAACACCCCGAACCGTGAATGTCTAAGAAGAATTACTGACAGACTTGGTAACTGTGTGCAGTGAGTCTGTAATCTAGAATGTTCTTCCACATGCAATGAAATTCACTTCAGGCTATACAGGGTGGTCCATTGATCGTGACCGGGCCAAATATCTCACGAAATAAGCGTCAAAAGAAAAAACTACAAAGAACGAAACTTGTCTAGCTTGAAGGGGGAAATCAGATGGCGCTATGGTTGGCCCGCTAGATGGCGCTGCCATAGATCAAACGGATATCAACTGCGTTTTTTTAAAGAGGAAGCTCCATTTTTTTTACATATTCGTGTAGTACGTAAAGAAATATGAATATTTTAATTGGACCAGTTTTTCGCTTTGTGATAGATGGATGTCCGGCAAATAGTTCGCGTGCGCTTGAAGCGGTATTGAATAATATATTTCATGACAGTTGGATTGGTCGTAGAAGCACCATACCATGGCCCGCACGTTCACCGGATCTGACGTCCCCGGATTTCTTTCTGTGGGGAAAGTTGAAGGATATTTGCTATCGTGATGCACCGACAACGCCTGACAACATGCGTCAGCGCATTGTCAATGCATGCGCGAACATTACGGAAGGCGAACTACTCGCTGTTGAGAGTAATGACGTTAAACGTATTGCCAAATGCATTGAGGTTGACGGACATCATTTTGGGCATTTATTGCATTAATGTGGTATTTACAGGTAATCACGCTGTAACAGCATGCGGTCTCAGAAATGATAAGGTCACAAAGGTACATGTATCACATTGGAACAACCGAAATAAAATGTTTAAACGTACCTACGTTCTGTATTTTAATTTTAAATCCTACCTGTTACCAACTGTTCGCCTAAAATTGTGAGCCATATGTTTATGACTACTGCAGCGCCATCTGTCACAAAGCGAAAAAAGTGGTCCAACTAAAACATTCATATTTCGTTACGCACTACACGAATATGTAATAAAAAATGTGGGTTCCTATTTAAAAAAACGCAGTTGATATCCGTTTGACCTATGGCAGCGCCATCTAGCGGGCCATCCATGGCGCCATCTGCTTTCCCCCTTCAAGCTAGATAACTTTCGTTCTTTGTAGTTTTTTCTTTTGACGCTTATTTCGTGAGATATTTGGCCCGGTCACGATCAATGGACCACCCTGTATAGCATTTACGCGTTAAAACACTGATAAATCATTAGGTTTTCCAGCAGTAAAAGGTGAAGTAAGAGAGCCTTATGCAGAGTATGTTATTTGTATCTTGTGGTGGTCTTTGATTTCCAGTGCGAGCTGGGACAAACAAAGTATTACAGTCTGAAAAATGAGTTGCTGTTTTTCATGGAAATGGACTGTGTAGACAAAAATATCTCCTAAAGTCTCCGTGCTCTATTTTGACACAAAAGTTTCCTGAGGTTCATGACTATTTTTCCTTTATGTAAGAAATAGAAGATTTATACGGGTTAGGTGTCTGAATCAGTAAAGTTGTAAACCATGAATAAATGTATCACAAGGAAGAAGAATTTTGGACTGCACGCTGATTTGGTAAACGGGAATAGAAATCTGGAATAGACTACGTTAACATCTACTTCTTCATAAAAAGAGTTTTTTGTCAGTTTAACTATCATTTATTTAGTACTAATGTGTAACACATCTATCATGCCTGTTGTTTTCATTTGTCCAACTGCTTGTTCAACCTAAAGGAAAGTAAAAGGAACGACTAACACGCCATAGCGTCTGTGGTGCGGCGCATTTGCCGTATCATCGCAATGCTGTGCTGCGCAGCACAGCTTCACCGTGATGTCATGGGGCTCCAGCCAATAACAATCGCTGTTTCCGAATGGCCCCCCTGGGTCGGTTGCCTCCGCCACCTCACACTGCGCCGTCCGCCAGCCGTTATCTTCGCCTACGGCCAAGCAGGCCGTGGCACATCTCACCCCACTTGAGCTAGAATCGCAGGCGGCCTGATTGCGCAGACGTCGCTAGATCCCTGCACCTCTGTGCTCAGCTAGTATTAGCAACAGCGAGGCCCCGTCATCATTACATTCTTGGACCCAGGTCTGAGAACACGAGGCCTGCCGCTCTGCGCCCGCCTGAGATGGGCATAAGCCTCCAGCAAACACCGCTGTGGAAGAAATGAAAGCTGCAAATGACGACGAACTGTTTCTGACTCAGCCTGACCCGTCATCTTCCACCATAGAGCGCTCTCACCAGTTGAAAAGTACAGTTAAATAGCCTAAAGTCAACTTTAAAACTAGACTGAACTACGTCCGAACGCAATGGTACCGACCGGCCACCGTGTCATCCTCAGACCACAGGCGTCACCGGACGCCGATTTGGAGGGGCATGTGGTAAGCACACCGCTCTCCCGGCCGTATGTCAGTTTACGAGACCGAAGCTGCTACTTCTCAATAAAGTAGCTCCTCAGTTTGCCTCACAAGGAGTGAGTGCACCCCTCTTGCCAACAGCTTTAAGAAAAGATATGTTAAAATAAAAGCGGTGAGTTATAAGAAATTATAAAAATCTGAGATTTTCACGCGAGTCAAGAGTGTGCTGTGAGTGAGTAAATCCGAAGCAAAAACCTGCCGCTAGAGTAGGCGAAAAGTTGTAGAGACCACCGCCGAATATCGCTGTCTGTATCGGTGGATATTCATTCCTCAGTCAATGCTTGACAATTGAAGGGGTCGGAGGGATATAGACATATGCCATACTTTTGTCGAAGGTGAGATTTTCATGCTATGATATTCTTAACGATGCACTCCTCATCTTGGTCTGAAGTTCCGTCTTTCTCCAACAGGTATCAGGTGATGTAGTGTAGTTCTATACTCTGCCACCTTCTGTCATTTCCAGAAGGTAGATAGTCACAAGCCACATCAAAATGGCTGAATGCTCACGTACATCTGAAGGTGCTTCGCGCGTTCTAGGCGCATATGGCAGTGACAGTAATGTAAATGAGGATTCTGATCCTTTTGACAGTGATGGTGATGAGACTTAGTGCCCATCAAGCAACAGTACTAGCTCAGAAGATGTTCCGGTAAGTATACAAAAATATTTTTTACTGGTGATCATTGTTCAGTGGCTTGTGACTGTTTCTCGTAACACTGCACTCACAGCTGATAGTCACCTTTTGCGTTAATGAGACACCTTTAGAGCCTAATTTTAATAACCGCCGACTGTAATAATAATACAGTTTTCACGGCTACAAACTTGTATGAATATTTTTATTATCAGTGCCACTTCAGCGGCATCTAATGATTTGTGGGGCTTGCGACTATATCTCACGGAAGCTCTGTGACTATTTTTCTATTCATATTACAGCCTGACATAGGTAAAGCATATGAAGTATCACCCCAGAAACCAAGCTCTTCAAGAAAAAGAAAGCGTAATATTGATCAGTGGAAAAAAAAAACTTAACACCAAACGTCGACGTAACGCGGATCAGCAGTATGTGTCTTCTAAATCCAACGACACTGTTGAGGCACCATCTTCGAGAAGTCTCTGTAGTTGTTCAAATAAGTGCTATAGGAAACTAATCGGAGAAGAAGAAAATATTTTCCTCTCGTTTTGGGACGTAGGAAACTTTAACGCCCAGAATACTCACCTGATGAGTTCTATGAAAATGGTACCAAAAAAGCGAAGGTTCGTTTCACTTTTTTAAAACACTCTCACAAATTTACTTTACCATGTTCTGCTTCACACTTCTTTCTTTCATAGCTATCCAAAAAAGACTACAATTAAAATTACACCCAAAGCTGTGACATTTTCATACAATGTAAAAGTAAATGCAATGGAAGTCATGATATGCAAGCAAACTTTCCTCAGGGTTCATGGTTTACAGAACCACATACGAAGAGTGAGGAATTTGCAGCAGGAAATGAAGTTGTGTCGCGCAGTTCCAAAAGAAGATGGAAGAGGTTTGTATATTGTATTTTACTATAAGATATCTATTTTAATCAAATAAAATGATGTTGAAGTATAATAATAACACGTAGTAATGTATCAACTCTTGTGGTCCTTTCTTTCAGGCAAACATGGCAATCATCCACATAAATTTCAAGGCGAAGCCGTGCAAGGTGTCAGAGACTTCCTCAATGCCATACCAAAATATAACAGTCACTATAGCAGGCAGCAGAACCCCCAAAAGTATATTTTTTGCGATCTCACAATTGCATCTTTATTTCGGGACAAATACTCCGAAAATGGTGTCCCTACTGTCTCACACAGCAAATTCAGGGCAAGTTTTGTGTCCGAATTTAACGTAGACTTCAAACTGCCGAAAAGCGACACATGTTCAACATGTGATGCCTTTCTAATAGCAACGAGTAACCCAGAATTATGTACAGAAGAAATTACACAACGGAAAAACAATGTGAGTTGCATCTAAGAAAGGCTGATAGCGGGAAAAATATGATCGTGTCTTTAACTTTTCTGGCTAAAGAGAATGTGAAAGAGAACCACGTAATAGCAATGGACATGCAACAAACGTTCCCCACGGCAAAACTAACAGCTGGCCCAGCATTCTACAAGAGAAAAATATGGACGTATAACTACGGTATCCACGATTGTGGGTCTAATAAGGAATACATGCTTCTGTGGAGTGAGAGGGACGGTTCAGATGAAGTTGGGTGCTGTTTATTAAAATACTTGGAGATAAATAACGCTCAAGCCAAAAATCTCCACACAATCACAGATAACTGTAAGGGCCAGGCAAAGAATTGGTCTCTTATTGCCCTGGAAAGGACTCTCGTTGCCACCAAAAGATTTGAATCTGTGAAGCATTAATTTCCCGTGGTGGGTCATACTAGACTTCCTTGCGATCGTGATTTTGGTCGCAGCGAAATTTATGCGAGAGGCAGGCGTCCAATAGTATACACGCCAGATGAATGGGCAGTAGTCAAATTTGCTAGTCTAATAAATGTCATTGTGACGAAAACACACAGACAAGACTTCAGAAGCTTGGGCGATCTTAAGTCATTAATCTCAATAGCCACTCTATACACCTGGAGCTGAACTCGCTGTCGCACACTATATGTACCTGGCGCGCCAACGTCCGAGGGCTTCTCCGCAGTCATCTACCATTTCTAGATGTGCTGGTCACAAGGGATGGTGAAAACCAGGAACATAGCATGTACCGAAAACCTACACACATGGACCGATACCCCAGAAAAAAGGCATGATTAATACGCTCGTAGCGCAAGCAGGACGAATATTTGAGCCGCAGCACCTTAGACGCGAAATGCAACACGTGCAAAGTGTTCTGAGGAGCAATGGGTACTCCAAAAATTATATGAGAAGTGTAACAGAGCCAAACAGTCGGCGAAGTAAGAAATCAGAGAAAGAAATGTCAGGTTCCGCCTTTCTTCCATACATTCCCAGAGTGGAGGACAGAATCGGCCCTATATTGCGCAATCACGGCGTAAAGACGATTTTCAAACCGACAAGGAAGATCAAAGAGTGTTTTAGATCGGCAAAGGAGAAAAGGGACCTAGTTGCAATGTCGGGAATATATCGCATACCAGTGTCTTAAAAAAAGGGGGTGCATGTCAACAAACTTGTAAGTGGGAGGTTACATCTAAGCCCTCGACATACCCCTTCGGATGTCAGAATGATCCACATGGGTTGGACTGCATGACAGTCAGATCGCTCTCCATGTATTCATGTGCAGCTAACGGAAAAGGTATCGTGTAACGAGTAACTAACAGGACAGAGATGGTCCTAGCAACCGTGAAACATGAATGCTCTACATGACACAAAATAACAGACAGGGTGTTCACCTAACTATGCGATTAAACAGTGGCCCACATGAATAACTATTAATTAAAAAGTTCCCTACTGATGTCGGGTGGATGGGGGAAACTGCGGTCTTAAGGAGAAATCAAAATTATAATATCGAAAACTTGAGTAGTTATTTGTTAAATGGCTAGCCCGTTCTCACTGAAATATATAAAATTAGGAACAATGTTGTTTAGAGCATTTACTTGTCACATTTTGTGTACAAAATGACTCAAATGAAAATATTACCATGACCTGCAATACGCACAGACGGGCTTAATGACGGTCAGAGAACAAGGAATAAATGTTACATGGTCACAAAGATGGAAAAACACAAATATAACTTTATAATGAAGGAAACCAACTCTTAAATCAAGAAGAATGCATGGCGAATAATATTTAAATTACATATTACGGGATGCGCTAACGGCCTTACCGCAGTCGTAACGCTGTTTCCCGTCAGATCACCGAAGTTACGCAATGTCGGGCTTGGCTAGTCCTTGGACGGGTGATTATAAGGGTCTGCCGATCGTTTTTGGCAAGCAGGGTACACTCAGCCCTTCTGAGGCGAATTGAGTAGCTACTTGACTGAGAAGTAGCGGCTCCGATCATGACCCTAACATCGCCCGTGAGAGCGGTGTGTTGACCACATGCCCCTCCATATATACTTCTAGTGACGCCTGTCGGTCGAGGATGACACACGGCGGTCGCTCGGTACCGTTGAGCATTTTGAATCGCATTATGGAATGTAACGAATATGAAATTCACAAAAATAATATTTGTGCGAAATCTGAATAAGTGAATGTTTCCTACTTACAAAAAAATCACACTTGTAATAGTTTGGTCTTCCCCCCCCCCCCCCCCAACCATGGACCTTGCCGTTGGTGGGGGGGGGGGGGGGGGGCGACTTTCGTGCCTCAACGATACAGATAGCCGTACGGTAGGTGCAACCACAACGGAGGGGTATCTGTTGAGAGGCCAGACAAACGTGTGGTTCCTGAAGAGGGGCAGCAGCCTTTTCAGTAGTTGCAGGGGCAACAGTCTCGATGATTGACTGATCTGGCCCTGTAACACTAACCAAAACGGCCTTGCTGTTGTGGTACTGCGAACTGCTGAAAGCAAGGGGAAACTACAGCCGTAATTTTTCCCGAGGGCATGCAGCTTTACTGTATGATTAAATGATGATGGCGTCCTCTTGGGTAAAATATTACGAAGGTAAAATAGTCCCCCATTAAGACCACCGGGCGGGGACTACTCAAGAGGCCGTAGTTATCAGGAGAAAGTAAACTGGCGTTCTACATATCGGGGCGTGGAATGTCGGATCCCTTAATCGGGCAGGTAGGTTAGAAAATTTAAAAAGGGAAATGGATAGGTTAAAGTTAGATATAGTGGGAAATAGTGAAGTTCGGTGGCAGCAGGAACAGGACTTTCGTTCAAGTGAATACAGGGCGATACACACAAAATCAAATAGGGATAATGCAGGAGTAGGTTTAATAATGAATAAAAAAATAGGAGTGCGGATAAGCTACCACAAACAGCATAGTGAACGCATTATTGTGGCAAAAATAGACACGATTCCCACGCCTACTACAGCAGTACAAGTTTATATTCCAACTAGCTCTGCAGATGATGAACAAATTGAAGAAATGTATTATGAGATAAAAGAAATTATTCAGGTGGTGAAGGGAGAAGAAAATTTAATAGCCATGGGTGACTGGAATTCGACAGTAGGAAAAGGAAGAAAAGGAAACATAGTAGGTGAATACGGATTGGGGATAAGAAATGAAAGAGGAAGCCGCCTGGCAGAATTTTGCACAGAGCATAACAATCATAGCTAAATTTGGCTCAAGAATGATGAAAGAAGGTTGTATACATGTCTTCCATCTCTTAGGGCAGATGTGGACTCCGACCACAATCTATTGATTAAGAACTGTCGATTAAAACTGAAGAAACTGCAAAAAGTTGGGAATTTAAGGAGATGGGACCTGGATTAACTGAAAGAACGAGAGGCTGTACAGAGTTTCAGGGAGAGCATAAGGAAACAATTGACAGGAATGGGGGAAAGAAATACAGTAGAAGAAGGATGGGTAGCTCTGAGGAATGAAATAGTGAAGGCAGCAGAGGATCAAGTAAGTAAAAAGACGAGGGCTAGTAGAACTCCTTGGGTAACATAAGAAATATTGAACTTAATTGACGAAAGGAGAAAATATAAAGATTAAGTAAATGAAGCAGGCAAAAAGGAACACAAACGTCTCAAAAATGAGATCGACAGGAAGTGCAAAATGGCTAAGCAGGGATAGCTAGAGGACAAATGTAAGGATGTAGAGGCTTATCTCACTAGGGGTAAGATAGATACTACCTACAGGAAAATTAAAGAGACCTTTGGAGTAAAGAGAACCACTTGCGTTAATATCAAGAGCTCAGATGGAAACCCAGTTCTAAGCAAAGAAGGGAAAGCAGAAAGTTGGAAGGAGTATATAGATTATCTATACAAGGGCGATGTACTTGAGGACAATATCATGGAAATGGAAGAGGATGTAGATGAAGATGAAATGGGAGATACGACTCTGCGTGAAGAGTTTGACAGAGCACTGAAAGACCTGAGTCGAAACAAGGCCCTGGGAGCAGACAACATTCCATTAGAACTACTGATGGCTTTGGGAGAGCCAGTCCTGACAAAACACTACCATCTGGTGAGCAAGATGTATGAGACAGGCGACATACCCTCAGATTTCAAGAAGAATATAAGAATTCCAATCCCAAAGAAAGCAGGTGTTGACAGATGTGAAAATTACCGAACTATCAGTTTAATAAGTCACGGCTGCAAAATACTAAGCGAATTCTTTACAGACGAATGGAAAAACTGGTAGAAGCTGACCTCGAAGAAGATAAATTTGGATTCCGTAGAAATGTTGGAACACGTGAGGCAATTCTGACCCTACGACTTATCTTAGAAAATAGATTAAGAAATGGCAAACCTACGTTTCTAGCATTTGTAGACATAGAGAAAGCTTTTGTCAGTGTTGAATGGAATACTCTGTTTCAAATCCTGAAGGTGGCAGGGGTAAAATACGGGGAGCGAAAGGCCATTTACAATTTGTATCGAAAGCAGCAGTTATAAGAGTCGAGGGACATGAAAGGGAAGCAGTGGTTGGGAAGGGAGTGAGACAGGGTTGTAGCCTCTCCCCGATACTATTCAATCTGTATATTGAGCAAGCAGTAAAGGAAACAAAAAAAAAGTTCGGAGTAGGTATTGAAATCCATGGAGAAGAAATAAAAACTTTGAGGTTCGCCGATGATATTGTAATTCTGTCAGAGACAGCAAAGGACTTGGAAGAGCGGTTGAGCGGAATGGACAGTGTCTTGAAAGGAGGGTATAAGATGAACATCAACAAAAGCAAAACGAGGGTATGGAATGTCGTCGAATTAAGTCGGGTGATGCTGAGGGAATTAGATTAAGAAATGAGACACTTAAAGTCGTAAAGGAGTTTTGCTATTTGAGGAGCAAAATAACTGATGATGGTCGAAGTAGAGAGGATATAAAATGTAGACTGGCAATGGCAAGGAAAGCGCTTCTGAAGAAGAGAAATTTGGTAACATCGAGTGTCAGGAAGTCGTTTCTGAAAGTATTTGTATGGAGTGTAGCCATGTATGGTAGTGAAACATGGACGATAAATAGTTTAGACAAGAAGAGAATAGAAGCTTTCGAAATGTGGTGCTACAGAAGAATGGTGAAGATTAGATGGGTAGATCACATAACTTATGAGGAGGTATTGAATAGAATTGGGGAGAAGAGGAGTTTGTGGCACAACTTGACTAGAAGAATGGATCGGATGGTAGGACATGTTCTGAGGCATCAAGGGATCACTAATTTAGTACTGGAGGGCTGCGTGGAGGGTAAAAGTCGTAGAGGGAGACCAAGAGATGAATACACTAAGCAGATTCAGAAGGATGTAGGCTGCAGTAGGTACTGGGAGATGAAGAAGCTTGCACAGGATAGAGTAGCATGGAGAGCTGCATCAAACCAGTCTCAGGACTGAATACCACAACAACAACATTAGTTTGGTTCACTCTTCGTTCCCAGCTTGTTACAGAACCAAGATGTTTCCGTCCTTTAGGACAGTACCACGTTCTTGCACAGCGCCCATTCCCATTTCATCCATATTGAAGATACAGGCTGAAGGAAACTGGTGTATTTTTCGTAATATTTTGCAATTTATCATAGCATGTGGACTCTTCTTCCTCACTGTAGCCTTGAAACCGACTCACCAAAGTGGAGGGCTTTCTCTTCAGAAAACACTCTAACCAACCTCTATGAGACATACGCGGAAGCGGATTGAAATAGTTAAGGCCAGGTTCTCATTCAAAATGATCGAAAATTCGATGTTTTCTAATTGCATTTTTTGAACGTCGTATGTGTCTAGGGCGTTGGGACAAAAAGGTTTTTTGATCCTTGCATTAGAAAAGATTTTACAGCCCATTGTTCGAAGCAGTGTGGCGGCCACCGCGACGCTCTCAGTCGGAGACGCCCGCCTCAGGTAGAAAACTTGTCGTGCCGTGACGCACGTTCACAAAATGATTTGTATTGCAGTAAGCATGCAAACATATTCGGTGAAAAATCCGCCGAACAACGTGTGCAGGCTGTCGAACGCAGCATATGCGGCTCAGACAGATCGGGTTTTCTCTGAAGAAGAACGACAGAATTGCTCTCCAGGAACAATTCGACCTAGAGGAAGGTTGGTATATGATCCTGAAGTTGCAGATTAAATTTAAGGAACGAAAACACTTTCTTTTGGTCAAATTTTGGTCAAAATTGATCAAAAAATAAGCTTTGGTCCGACATATTGGATTAACCAGTCTGAATTTTGAAAATCTAACTTCAGATTCGTGTTCAGCAACATCAAAAATACATGATAAGATGTAGTCTAATCCTTTTAATATTTATGTATAGACAGGATGCGCTATACACTGAGGCGACAAAAGTAATATCGTGGCGGACTATATATATATATATATATATATATATATATATATATATATATATATATATATATATATATATAATAACATGTAGTCTATGCAAATTGAACTAATAATACATATAAAAGTTTTCCCTAAACTTTAAACAGGTTTTTATCGAGAAACGATTATTCAAAACTGCGTGCAGCACAAAATAAGAACCGTTAAATCTATTAACGTTTACCTTTGACCTCGAAAAGTAAACACTTTTGTTGGGAGCTTGTATCTATAATATATGAAATTTGATAACATTAAATATTTTTTGTGAAGTCATAAAGAGTGAAACAAACCTCCCAAACTCAAAGTTCGAGTTAGCACCATTTCATTGTGGTTAGGTATAAGCTCCCACAAACTTAATGTAGTGTCGATGGCTGTTATCCATTTATGATTTCAGATAACTTCTGAAGGGCAGTCTGCGTACTTCAAACAAGCAGGCCCTTGATCAAATCATAATTACGGGCACCATCTTGTTTTTTGCGTCTATACTGAAAATATAAACTAAAGTTCATATTATGATCAATCATAATCCCCAAACAGATCCTTTATGTGTCTTTTCACTGTGTAAAAGAAATCCAAAGTTTGCCTACTTTTTGGTCATTTGAAAGAGAATCTGGGGATGAGTATTTTGTTCCTTTCTGTAAATTCATATGCAACTTTTCTAAAATCCAGAGGACAGATGTCATAAAACATACTTGCTAACTTTTCGAAATGTTCCACAATTGCTCTCTGCCGATGAACAGTGAACACCAATATGCGACACTTTCTAGGAGACTCCATTCGCTTCTTTATTCTCTCTTGGCGAATGATTAAAGGAATTTCCTTTTCTTTGTCCACTGACCTTGTAGATTTGCATAGATTTCCCATCTTTGGGAGTTTTAATAGCATCTTGCAGCCGCTCTTGTGTCCTCGTGGCGTTATTCGAAATTCTTTTGCGATTTCTCGCCATCTAAGTGAGAGTAAAACCAAAATAATTACTACGTGGGGGGAATACCGGTCGTGTAGATGGTGCTGGTCACGTTGACCGTCATAACCCCACCTACAAATCATTACATATCTTTGAAATTATTTGAAACATTGCAGTTCAGATTTCACATCAAATTTTCACATTGATTTCCTATATACAGCCAAGTTGTAAAGCTAAAAAACTAATAAGAAAAATCACAAAACCTTTGATGTAGATATGCAGACTGAAGTAACGAATGAAAATTTGTACCAAGGCCGAGATTCGAACCTGGATCTCCTACTCACTAGGCAGATGCGCTAACTACTATTTCCTCCTCTTTTAGAATACTGCTTCGCGGTATGGGATCCTTACCAGCCAGGGTTGTGGGATTACATCGAGAAAGGTCAGCACGTTTTGTATTATCGCGAGATAGGGGAGAGAGTGCCACTCAAACAATACAGCGTTTGGGGCAGACATCATTAAAACAAAGGTGTTTTTCTTTGTGGCAGAAACTTCTCACGAAATTGCAATCACCAACTTTCTACTTCGAATGCGAAAATATTTTGTTGACTTCGAGCTACATAGGGAGAAACGATCATCACAATAAAATAAGGGAAAGATATGGGTGTTCGTTTTTTCCGTGCGCTGTATGAGTTTGGAATAATAGAGAATTATTGTGAAAGATGTTCGATGAACCCTCTGCTAGGCACTTACATGTGATTTCAGAGTATCCATGTAGACGTAGATGTAGATGCGCTACCCTGGTACACCGGCTTTGCACAACTTGTCGGACTACCCCAGCATGCCTCCGTTCTCAATCCAAATTCCCATTCACCTCAGCCTACCTGGTATTCCCCCTAAAACTCGAACAGCACTGGAGATGTTACCAACTTATTGGAGCAGCACCTCAGAATCGAACAAAACGTAGGGAGGCATTCTGGGGTAGTCCGTGCAGTTGTGTAGAGCCACTGTGCCAGGATTGCGTAGTGATTAGCACGTCTGACTAGTGAGCGGGAGTATTTGGTTCGAATCCCAGCATTGGCACAAATCTTCATTTGTCGCTTCGGTATTAAGCTACTATTCCACTCTTTAGCCAGTTCAATGGATCAGCTGATGAAGTCACCTACACATACACAATACTTGAAAACTGGAGTCTTGGCGTACCCTACTCTGCTATTTATTTAGGTTAGCCAGTGAGGAAGCCTTTTACAGCGTTTTTAAGGCAGAAGTCATCCACTACGTACAAAGTGGCGACAGCAAGTCGGTCCTATGTTCTTCAAACGGAAAGAAATTTCTGCTCAGAAAGCACAACAACTTCTCACGGTGCTTCAAGATGTTTAGCTATCACCGATAGCCCGTCAGACAGCATTACCAGAAGGCGACTTTTCAGCGCAAATCAAAATTCCTTTGAATTTTACTTTGCCCAGATGTCCCTGCTGGTAAAAATTACGTCTCTTTGCAACAGCAGATGATCGTCATGGCACGTCTGCTATTTGTATGAAAGCAGTCCTGGACCCACGTCGGCAGGAAGGTAGCAGTCTGTCGCCAGCCCTGACAGTGGTGGGGCCAGCCAGAGTGGCCGAGCGGTTCTAGGCGCTACGGTCCGGAACCGCGAGACCGCTACGGTCGCAGGTTCGAATCCTGCCTCGGGCATGGATGTGTGTGGTGTCCTTAGGTCAGTTAGGTTTAAGTAGTTCTAAGTTCTAGGGGACTGATGACCTCAGAAGTTTAGTCCCATAGAGCTCAGAGCCATTTGAACCCGACAATGGTAGGGTCGGCCTTCCGCAGCTGCCTCTAGCGGTCGCTGCGGCTTGCGCTGTTCTCCAAAAACGCAGGACCGCACTCTCCAGCAGAGTCCTTCCTAACACTGGCTTGTCCGGCTTGCATTGCATGCAGCTGAGTTGCACAGACATTTATAAGCAAAACCCCCATCGGTGAAGTAGGAAATCAATATAGTACAGTTGATGACTTCTTGTGACGTTATTCATTGCAATCGTGAGTATTTTACTGGGCGATGGGGATTAAGTTCAGGTAGTAATGATTATTTATAAAATTTTGATTGGTACATTGTATGTGCCAGATCACCAATAGAATATGAGACGCTACGTCACGTGAATGTACATTTGGAGAAAGGCAAAAGAAGTTTTTGTTATGAGACGTGTGAATTATAAATTATTTCAAGACTGTGTACGTGTGCGCAATGTATAACAAATAGTAAGGAATGTAAGTTATTATTATCAAAACACAAATATCGATGTAATTAACAAAACACAGTTGTTTGATATAATCTCTGTGTAACATAGGCCATGAAGATCAGAGACAATGCTTTGATTGAAGCAGCACTCATGTTCTGTTTCTTCTAGCGGTAGGCCGCAATTGTAGCGCTGCATAAAATTTAATGTAAGTTCGGTTGTAATTTAGTAAAATATACTTATAATTGTTATTAGAAAGTGTGTATTATTGACTTAGTTGTCACCTCTCATGGTCGCAACTATTAATTATGATTAACTAGATTTTTACAGAACTTCGCAGTGCAGGGAGCTCATCTCCTCTAGCAGGATTTAGTCGGCCATTACACTGACAATTCATGTTATTAAATGTAAATGAGAGAGACTTCTCAGTTTTGATCTTTCATTAATTTCAAAGTTAAAAAGCGTAGTAATGAATTTCAGTTACTGAATGAGTTCATTATGTTTCATTTTGACTGCCTAACGACAGACGAGATTCTCTCCAGTTTAGCCTTGCAAATAATGAACAAGAAATATTGAAAATATTTTCATTCAATAAGCTGCGCAATATCTCAGTTAATCTCTGTGTAATTTGGTACACATATAACCAGTAGCCCCTGAGACCTATATTAATAGTAACAGTTTGCGTAAGAATATGCATATTTTCTTTTCTAAATAGCTGCGCTCACGCAGAGTATTTATTAGAAAGCGGTGAGTCGCGCGCTGAGTTTAAAAAATATTATATCGTACGTGCTTCGGGGCAGCCGATGTCCGTACGAGTGTTATCGCGATATAAATTAATTAAAAGTCTCATGCTAGCCCACAATATTTACAGCCACCCCAACCAAAACCATAAAAAATATAATAAAAAAATAAAAAATATATAATTATCCCGTGATAAGTGGCCACACACCCATCAAACATAGATATACACATATACCGTGATAAATAACACTTATAAGCAGCAAAACCGAATCATCAAAGACGTAAATAAATACACAGAAACAATCATTGCCCTGGTCGTTATAGCCGATAGTCGCAGAAACAGAGTATTTGCTATGCTTTTTGATAAAAATTTCTTATCTGTAAATTTTTGCCTGAAACAGAGCTAAAACCTCGGAAAGTACCAGAACTACAATACACCTACAGTATTTACAATACGCCATTTGTGGTGAATTTCTCAGATGTTTATGTAGTACATGCAGCAATAACATGCCAGAAAAATGTAAAGAAACTTTAATAAGTGAACAAAGAAGTAGGAACACTTGAAATTGTCCAATAATACCGAACGTGGTCTTGAGTAACAAATGAAGTAAAATGTTGAGTATGTTGTAAAACGAGCCAATTTCAACTGCATTGAGTGTATCACCTGGCCTGTAACTTTCACACAAAACAGGCCACTTTTTAGACAGCTAGTGGTCTGTTACGCATTGATGTACCCCAACAGCTTAGCTACGAATTTTCCAGGCGATAATATCGCGCCGAGATTGGAAACAATTGATGTTCAAATTTCAATTAATGTTCGAATTTCGCACAGACGCGCCAGTTCTTTGGCTTCCATTTGAACAATACAGTAGGTCAATTGATCGTCATATTATTTGCTCTTTGCCGCTGAAGCCACGTAAGTAAAGCTTGTTCAGTATCTTTAATCTCGCCAGTTTGATTTTTAAAGAACTGTGTTCTAAATGAGATTGTATTTTCTCTCTATCTCTCCAAATTATAGAAACCACCCAATTCATTCGCGATGCTGACGTTTGCTTCCCCATTTACGAGCGACTTTATCTTGAATACTAAATACGTTCCACTTTTTTGTGACACTTTACTAGTGATCCTTGCATTTACTTATTAACACACATACTATTATGAAACCAACAATCTACAGAAAACAAAGCGTCTGAGAAAAAGCGTTACGGTGTTGTCAGTAATCCCCAAATACGTAACAGAAATGAAAGTTTGACGTCATAGCCGATATATTTCTCCGAAAATGTAATAATAATAGTTCGTTTTATATGATAAGTCTCAATAAGAGATACTCGACTGAGTGATATTTTAAATCTAGCGTTTACACAGGACTTAGACAGGATCGTTTGATTTCGCTGTTGTAGCCGATACGTCGTTAAAAGCTATTTCCCTATAAATGGCACCGAACTGTATGCTTAAGCCAAAAGCTTTATGAAAAGTCTCGTAAGCGAATACATGGTTATATCAGGGGCATGAGAAACTTCAAAAATGTGTGTGGGAAGCAAACAGCCAGCTAAATTATAATGAAGACAGTCGTATTATAAAATACTGGAGCACAGCCCAGTCACCAAGTTGCTGCAATACATCACGGAACAAAGGTCTGTTTCTTCCAAGTCTTCTAACGGCTCGACAAACACGACCGCAAATACCAGTCATATTGTCCCTACATTGTTATCGTGCGATTTAAGAGATGTGAACTATAGTGCATTCAAGGAATTCACAACGGCAGTTGATCCTTATGCAGAAAAGACTGCTGAAATATACTGTCTGTTTTCTTGGTTCAAAATGGTTCAAATGGCTCTGAGCACTATGGGACTTAACTTCTGAGGTCATCAGTCCCCTAGCACTTAGAACTACTTAAACCTAACGAATCTAAGGACATCACACACATCCATGCCCGAGGCAGGATTAGAACCTGCGACTGTAGCGGTCGCGCGGTTCTAGACTGAAGCGCCTAGAACCGCTCGGCCACTCCGGCCGGCTGTCTGTTTTCTTCATCCCTCAGTCATCGCTAGTAGCCAAAGTGTGGGATATGTGTGTTTTTCATCTTTATCTGAGCGGGTACAGTTCTTCCATCTCAATCTAGCTGCATTCCAGTTCTCTTCCTTTCAGATCCTATTCCTCTTGGGTGACTCGCCGTGGGCTGGCCTCTTAGTCTTTTCGTTAAAATTCCTTTTCATGCTCTTTTCTCGCTGTTCTTGTTTGATCCATCCTTTTCAAGTGTCCAAGCGTCCAAAATATTTTACAAAAAGTGCTCTACGGCAATGGCCTCTTACCTAGTTTGTATTTATCGTGAATCTCTCGCCCAGCACAAAGTCCTAAGCGACTGGAAAAAGGCGCAGGTGACTACGGTGTATGGGAAAGGTAAAAGAACGGAACCGCAAAATTACAGACCAAAATCCGTAACTTCTCTTTGCCGCAGAATCCGTGAGCATATTCTCAGTTCGAATATATGTCCACGAATCAGCATGACACGGTACCCCATTGCAGGCTGTTAACGAATGCACGAGTGTATGGTATATATTCACATATAGGGTGTTACAAAAAGGTACGGCCAAACTTTCAGGAAGCATTCCTCACACACAAATAAAGACAAGATGTTATGTGGACATGTGTCCGGAAACGCTTAATTTCCATGTTAGAGCTCATTTTAGTTTCGTCAGTATGTACTGTACTTCCTCGATTCACCGCCAGTTGGCCCAATTGAAAGAAGGTAATGTTGACTTCGGTGCTTGTGTTGACATGCGACTCATAGCTCTACAGTACTAGCACCAAGCACATCAGTACATAGCATCAACAGGTTAGTGCTCATCACGAACGTGGTTTTGCAGTCAGTGCAATGTTTACAAATGCGGAGTTGGCAGGTGCCCATTTGATGTATGGATTAGCACGGGGCAATAGCCGTGGCGCGGTACTTTTGTATCGAGACAGATTTCCAGAACGAAGGTGTCCCGACAGGAAGACGTTCGAAGCAATTGATCGGCGTCTTAGGGAGCACGGAACATTCCAGCCTATGACTCGCGACTGGGGAAGACCTAGAACGACGAGGACACCTGCAATGGACGAGGCAATTTTTCGTGCAGTTGACGATAACCCTAATGTCAGCGTCAGAGAAGTTGCTGCTGTACAAGGTAACGTTGACCACGTCACTGTATGGAGAGTGCTACGGGAGAACCAGTTGTTTCCGTACCATGTACAGCGTGTGCAGGCACTATCAGCAGCTGATTGGCCTCCACGGATACACTTCTGCGAATGGTTCATCCAACAATGTGTCAGTTCTCATTTCAGTTCAAATGTTCTCTTTACGGATGAGGCTTCATTCCAACGTGATCAAATTGTAAATTTTCACAATCAACTTGTGTGGGCTGACGAGAATCTGCACGCAATTGTGCAATCACGTCATCAACACAGATTTTCTGTGAACGTTTGGGCAGGCATTGTTGGTGATGTATTGATTGGGCCCCATGTTCTTCCACCTACGCTCAATGGAGCACGTTATCATGATTTCATACGGGATACTCTACCTGTACTGCTAGAACATGTGCCTTTACAAGTACGACACAACATGTGGTTCATGCTCGATGGACCTCCTGCACATTTCAGTCGAAGTGTTCGTATGCTTCTCAACAACAGATTCGGTGACCGATGGATTGGTAGAGGCGGACCAATTCCATGGCCTCCACGTTCTCCTGACCTCAACCCTCTTGACTTTCATTTATGGGGGCATTTGAAAGCTCTTGTCTACGCAACCCCGGTACCAAATGTTGAGACTCTTCGTGCTCGTATTGTGGTCGGCTGTGACAGAATACGCCATTCTCCATGGCTGCATCAGCGCATCAGGGATTCCATACGACGGAGGGTGGATGCATGTATCCTCGCTAACGGAGGACATTTTGAACATTTCCTGTAACAAAGTGTTTGAAGTCACGCTGGTACGTTCTGTTGCTGTGTGTTTCCATTCCATGATTAATGTTATTTGAAGAGAAGCAATAAAATGAGCTCTAACATGGAAAGTAAGCGTTTCCGGACACATGTCCACATAACATATTTTCTTTCTTTGTGTGTGAGGAATGTTTCCTGAAAGTTTGGCCGTACCTTTTTGTAACACCCTGTATATGTGAGTGGCTCGAAGGCTTCATAGGTAATAGAACCCAGTATGTTATCCTCGACGGCGAGTGTTCAGAGACAGGTGTATTATCGGTAGTGCCCCAGGAAGTGTGATAGGACCGCTGTTGTCCTCTGTGTACATAAATGGTTTGGCGGACGGGCTGGGGAGCAATCTGCGGTTGTTTGCTGATGATGCTGTAGTGTATGGTAATGTGTTGAAGCTGACAAACTCCAGGAAGATACAAGCTAATTCGCACAAAATTTCTAGTTGCTGTGATGTATGGCACCTAGCTCTAAAAGTGGAAAAATGTAAGATAATGCGGATGAGTAGGAAAGACAAACCCATAATGTTGAAATATATGGGCTTAATGTTTGGAAAGCGATATGAAATGGAAAGGAACACGTGCGTTTTTTTTTTTTTTAGTTATCATTCTTCTGACTGGTTTAATACGGCCTGCCACGAATTTCTCTCGTGTGCCAACCTCTTCATCTCAGAGGAGCACTTGGCTTGGAACATACGTCCTCAGTTTTTTGCTGGATATATTCCATTCTCTGTCTTCCTCTCCAGTTTTTGCCCCCTAAACCTTCCTCATGTACCCTGGAAGTCATTCTCTGATGTCTTAATAGATGTCCTACCATCCTTTCCCTTCTCCTTGTTAGTGTTTTCTACATATTCCCTCCCTTTCGATTCTGCCCATATCTCCTCGTTCCTTACCTTATCAGTCCATCTAATTTTAAACATTCGTCTGTAGCACCACATCTCAAATGCTTCGAGTCTCTTCCGTTCCGATTTCCCCACAGACGATGTTTCACAACGGTACAATGCTGTACTCCAGGCGTACATCCTCACAAATTTCTTTCTCAATTTAAGGCCTGTGTCTGATACTAGTAGGCTTCTCTTGGCCAGGAATGTCCTTTTCCCCAGTGCTACTTTGCTTTTGATGCCCTCCTTGCTCCGTCCATCAATAGCTATTATGCTGCCTAGGTAGTAGGATTTCTTAACTTTCTACTTCGTGACCATCAGTCCTGATGTTAAATTTCTCCCTGTTCTCATTTCTGCTACTTCGCATTACTTTCGTCTTTCTTCGATTTACTCTCAATCAATATTCTATACTCATTAGACTGTTCATTCCATTCAGCAGATAATGTAATTCTTCTTCACTTTCACTCAATGTAGCAATGTCATCAGCGAATCGTATCATTGATATCTTATCACCTTGAAATTTAATTCCCCTCCTGAATCTTTCTTTTATTTACATCATTGCTTCTTCGATATACAGATTGAAGAGCAGGGGGAAAGACTACATCGCTGCCTGGCACTCTTTTTAATCCGAGCACTTTGTTCTTGTTCGTCCGCTCTTACTATTTTCTCTTGGCTCTTGTACATGTTTTACACTATCCGTCTATCACTACAGCTTACCCCTATTTTTCTCAGAATTTCGAACATCTTGTACCAATTTACACTGTCGAACATTTTTTATAGATCGACAAATCCCATGAACTTGTCTAGATTTTTCTTTTGTCTTGCTTACACAGGCCAACGATGGAAAAACTATTTCACTGAAAATACCATTTTATTATGTTTTTAGGGTGGGAAATCCAAATATGATACTTAAAAAACTGTATCACCCACCATTTCTTCACGTTTTACATTTAAATTTATGAAATTAAGCGATTTTTAAGGAATTTAACAGCTTTTATATAGTTAAAATAATTTAAAAAGGAGGTCTAATGTATGTAGATGACGTTGGTAGCACTGCTGAAAAACATTTTCTGGCAAAAAATGTCGATTCTATTTTTGAGTTAACAGATGGTGCTTTGTTTACTGTCAACCTAACCGCACTTTCCCGTTTCCTGTACATACGCTCAGTAAAATGTCTAATCGTGGTTGCAAAAACTCTGCTGACAGTTTTTGTTATATTTGTGATAAAAACACCAAAGAAACATTTCATGCCTTGTGAAAAAGGTTTATCTATCATACTTTGGATCTAAACTTGATGATCAAGATAAATCTTGGGCGCTGCATAAGGTATGTTATGTGTGTTGAAGATATCAGAAAATGGTCCAAAAAGGAGAAAAAAGCCTTTAGATTTGCTGTTCCTTTGACATAGAGGGAGCCATAAAATCATTCCAATGATTGCTACTTTAGAAGTGTTGATATTACTAGTCATAATTCGAAAAACAACAAGGTAATAAGCTACCCTAACCTTCCGCCCGCCATCCGACCATGTTGTAGGTTTGCCGGTTTCTGAACCACCAGATGATTTAAATTCTATTTCAATCGAAGTATTTTCTGATGTACAATGTGATTTAGATAAACCAGATGATGATGAATTCTATTGTAATACGGAAAGTCTAGAGTCTAAATTCTTCACTCATATGGAGCTTAACAATTTGGTTAGGGGGCTGGGCTTAACTAAAGAAAAAGCTGAATTACTGGGCTCTAGATTAAAAGAAAAGAACTTATTTGCAGTTGGAACCAGCATTTCTTGTACAGAAAGAGAGAGCAACAATTTTCCAAGCTTTTCAACAAGAAGGTGTTTTAGTGTACTGCTCGGACATTCCCGGTCTGATGAATGAGTTTGGTATTGAATACAAAAAGGAAGACTGGCGGCTGTTTATTGATTCATCCAAAACTAGTTTAAAGGCTGCTTTATTACACAATGGTAACACGTATGCATCTATACCTGTTGGTCATTCTGTACATATGAAAGAAAGCTCTGAAAACCTAGAAATACTGCTAAATAAAATAGGCTATTCTGCTCATGGTTGGATGATATGTGGCGATCTAAAAGTAACATGCATGCTCCTTGGTCATCAAGGTAGCTTTACCTAACTTCCATGTTTCTTTGTGATTTGAACAGTAGAGCTAGGGATAAACAATGGTGCAGAAAGAACTGGCCGGTGAGGGAGTCTTTAAAACCTGGTGAGAAGAACATTATACTAAAATACCTTGTAGATAAAAAAAACGTACTCCTACCACCTCTACATATAAAGTTAGGACTAATGAAACAGTTTGTAAAGGCTTTGTCTGAAGATGGACCTTGTTTTAAGTATCTCTGCCAAAAATTTCCACACTTTTCAGAAGCTAAACTAAAAGAAGGTGTCTTTCTCGGACCTGACATTAGAAAATTGATGTTTGATGTTAACTTTGAATCCACAATGACCTTAAATGAGAAAGAAGCATGGGTATCATTCAAGCAAGTCGTTACAAAGTTCTTTGTTGTTGTTGTTGTGGTCTTCAGTCCTGAGACTGGTTTGATGCAGCTCTCCATGCTACTCTATCCTGTGCAAGCTTCTTCATCTCCCAGGACCTACTGCAACCTACATCCTTCTGAATCTGCTTAGTGTATTCATCTCTTGATCTCCCTCTACGATTTTTACCCTCCACGCTGCCCTCCAATACTAAATTGGTGATCTCTTGATACCTCAGAACATGTCCTACCAACCGATCCCTTCTTCTGGCCAAGTTGTGCCACAAACTTCTCTTCTCCCCAATCCTATTCAATACTTCCTCATTAGTTATGTGATCTACCCATCTAATCTTCAGCATTCTTCTGTAGCACCACATTTGGAAAGCTTCTATTCTCTTCTTGTCCAAACTATTTATCGTCCATGTTTTACTTCCATATATGGCTACACTCCATACAGATACTTTCAGAAATGACTTCCTGACACTTAAATCAATACTCGATGTTAACAAATTTCTCTTCTTCAGAGACGCTTTCCTTGCCATTGCCAGTCTATATTTTATATCCTCTCTACTTCGACCATCATCAGTTATTTTGCTCCCCAAATAGCAAAACTCCTTTACTACTTTCAGCGTCTCATTTCCTAATCTAATTCCCTTAGCATCACCCGACTTAATTCGACCACATTCCATTATCCTCGTTTTGCTCTTGTTGATGTTCATCTTATATCCTCCTTTCAAGACACTGTCCATTCCATTCAACTGTTCTTCCAAGTCCTTTGCTGTCTCTGACAGAATTACAATGTCATCGGCGAACCTCAAAGTTTTTATTTCTTCTCCATGGATTTTAATACCTACTCCGAATTTTTCTTTTGTTTCCTTTACTGCTTGCTCAATATACAGATTGAACAACATCGGGGAGAGGCCACAACCCTGTTCTACTCCCTTCCCAACCACTGCTTCCCTTTCTTAGGACATGAAAAAGACCCAGAATATGTTTCTTCTTCAACATTGTAACTATAATAAGCTACAATGTTAAAGAAGTTTAAAACTTTTGGATGTTTAAGGAGCCTGAAAGTTCTCTTTTTTAACAATCACTTTGATTACGTCCCGGACAATTTGGGAGATGTTATTGAGGAGCAACGACAGTGTTTTCACCAGGACATTAAAGCTATGGAAAAACGCTACCAAGGCCGCTGGAACACCAACATGATGCGGGACTACTGTTGGTCACTTCACCGAGAAGTTCAGCAAGCGATCATCGTAGAAAAAGCTACACAAGAATCTTCAAAGAAAAAAGTGAAAGAAAATGCAAACCAATTCCAGCTGACAAGTGAAGGCTCTATTAATGGTTATAATTGTTTTAAGTAGCTTACTGTAAATACAAACCATGCTTATGTTGAAACAAAGCGTTTCATTAATTTCCCCGTTTACTGTATAGCATAGGATTTTTATAATATATAGTAAAAAACATATTGCTCAAAAACTATGGGTGATACAAAAAAACTAAGGCTAGATTTTGATTCAGCTCAAAAAAATCTATAAAGATCATCTATAAAATTTTAAAAAAATGTTAAAAAAAATTTTTTCATTGGCCTGTGTTATCAACCGCAACCTCAGAATTGCTCCTCTGGTGCCTTTACCTTTCCTAAAGCCAAACAAATTGTCATCTAACACGTCCTCAGTTTTCTTCTCCATTCTTTGTATATTATTCGTGTCAGCAACTCGGGCGCATGAAATCTTAAGCTGACTGTGCGATAATTCTCGCACTTGTCAGCTCTTGCAGTCTTCGGAATTGTTTGGATGATATTTTTCTGGAAGTCAGACGGCATATTGCCAGGCTAATAAATTCTACACACCAACGTGAATAGTCGTTTTGTTGCCAGTACCGCTAATGATTTTAGAAATTCTGATGGAATGTTATCGATCGCTTCTGCCTTAGATTTCAAGTCCTTCAAAGCTCTCTTAAATTCAGATTCTGATACTCGATCATCCATCTCTACTAGATCGACTCCTGTTTCTCCTTATATCACATCAGACAAATCTTCCCCCTCATCTTTTGCCAGTGAAGAGATCATCATGACACTTTTTCAGTTATAGGCCACATGCCCTGCGGATACACATTACGTGTCTTTAATACAGTGGCTTCCATTGCGTTCTGCATCGTCATGCCGTTGATCATGGCTGATTCTTCCGCCCTTTGGGACATTTTCCCACCCAAAAGACAAGAGAATTCCCTGACGCTCTGTCTGCTCCTCCACACTCTTTGTCAAGGCCGTTGGCAGAATGAGTGTGACCTCTTACGCCGGAAGTCTTCGGCTGCCAATGCTGATTATTAATCGAAATGTAAGCGGTGGCGGGTTTCGAATCCGGGTACGATGACATCTTGAGTTCTAACCAAAGACGCTAACCCTAGACCACGGGTGCAGTCAGGACTTTGTTAGGGAAGGCAACTTGACGACTTTGATCAATCTGGGGAATTTTAGGAAAATGTGGTTCACCTATAAAGGGAACCGCTGGTGCGACCTTTTCTTCAATACTGCTCGATATCTGGGATCCGTACCAGGTCGAACTGAAGGAGGTCGGTTGCTAGATTTGTTACCCGTAGGTTCGAACAACACATAAGTGTTACGAAGATGCTTCGGGAACTGAAGTGTGAATCCCTCTAAGGATGGAGGAACGTGACGTTCTTTTCGATGAACATTATTGAGAACCAGCATCTGAAGCTGACTGCCGAATGATTCTATTGCAGCCAACTCATATTGCGCGTAAGGACCAGAAGATACGGAGGCATATAGATAGTCGGTGTTCCCTCACTGTACTTGCTAGTGGAACTTTGAAGGGAATGACTAGTAATGGTACAGTGTACCCTCCACCAAGCACCGTACGGTGGCTTACGGAGTATCTGTGTAGATGTAGATAGATTTAGATGGAGATGACACTTTTTGAGTTACAAACCACATATATGGTGGACACACATTAATGCAGTGGTTTCCATTGCCCCTCGCATCTTCATATCGTTGATCATTGCTGATTCTCCCATCTTTTTAGAGCAGTTTCCTACCCCAAGGACAAGAGAGTGTCTGCTCCTCCGTCCTCTCTGACAATGTAGAATGAGGGTGATTTCTTATGTCGGAAATCATCGGCCGCCATTGTTGATTTTTATACAAAATTTAAGGTATAACTGACTTCGAGCCCAAATCCTACCACGTTTTGGTTACTAGTCAAAGACGCTAGCTTTAGACCACGGGTTCTTCGCTCTTGTGATATTAAATGCAATATTCTCCATAGTGAAATTAAAAGCAGAAGGGTGATGTTAATCGATATTCTGGCTATTAACAAACACCAGTCAAAGAGTCCTGACCTTGTCGTTAACGAGCCGACACAGTTTCATTATTCATCTAAACTGAAGTATCAGCTACCAATTAATATTTTCCTCGCCATTAGATAATACGCTTGTTATCGTTGTTCAATACCCACTTTCCAGAGACTGCCTTCCCCCTAGCCCCCCCCCCCCCAACCCTCCTTTTTTCGACCTGTCCATCACATTCACTAGTTTGTCCATATGACATGCTAGCCTATGCTCTTACTTACTTATACAACGTTTTTGGTGAACACGTTCCTATATTATTCGTCTTTGAGTATAAAGTAATATAAGATTTACTTTTTGTATTGATATATAGTCACAAAATGTCACATATCTTTGAAAAACAGTCTTTGCACAGCTGTGATCTTGTGTCGAATATCTCTTTAGTATTATCTGACAATTGCATAGAAAACCTATATGCAGTTCACAACGAACTATTAAACAAATATTATTGTGAAACATCAAAATTGTGTCCATAAGGTTTTAATATTAATTCTGAAGATATAAAAACTACACAAATGAAGAAAAGTCGTTATTATCTTGTAATTTACGTGCCACTCATATGGAACTTTCATTAATATCTGAAGCCTCTAGGAACTTTTTCTGGCTCTGATATTCACATTCATTTTGTTCGAATTATTGACTATCTCCGAATGTAAATCCGTGTATGAATCGAACACCAGATAAATATCAATTGCACGTCTGCACTAAAAAAAAAAAAAAAAAAAAAAAAAAAAAAAAAAAAAAAAAAAAAAAAACATTTTTATGTTTCATAGTCCTATATTACATACTTCTCAATGAAAAGAAACAGTTCATTTAATTTGAGTAGCTTCTGTAGCCGTTCTTTCATAGCTATTGCAGAACCAAGCAGTGGTGATGTGTGCCTTCCAAAGGTTATGAGGAACTACGTAAAATCAATTCTTGCCCCAGTAGTTCTGAGGTAATATGATACCAGTTGAAGAATACTCAAATATGTCTCTCATTGCGGAATCGTTGGCTTCCTTCCGGGAGAAATTCGATAGCGTTCCATTTCAGATAGCCTTCATAAATAAAACTTCTCTCATTTCTACGTTATTTGAATTTTTCTTTCTTTCCACATTTGTTTTCTCCTGCGAAGCTTTTGTCGTCCTCAGGTTCGGAAGTTAGTATCACACGTTTGTCATGAAAGGAGTTTCTGGTTGTAAGTGCTGTTATGAGTTTCTTATTTCCAGTCGACACGCCGTTTCGTTTAATAAGCATGTTTAACTCTAGCACCGCTTCTTAACTTTTTTGCTTAGTGAAAAGAGGAGAAAAGTTAAAACAGAGACTTGCGAAATTGCGAAATACTAAATTCTTCTCGTTAATTGTAGCCGGTATATTTATCAGTCATTTATAAATGAAATACCAAGGCGACGTACAGTAACACACACAAATTACGTGGATAAAAAAAATCTCCTAAGGGCCTCAATGGCTGCGATGGTCAGTTTGCCTTCCGTAGGGCTACAGGGCGGACGTGTGTCCGTGTTCCGCGCGTGCTCCAGCGCTTGACTGTGTTTGTAAATCGGCCGTTACGTGCGCGCACAGCTGTACTAGCAAGACCACGAGGCGAACCAATATCGTAAAGCTACATTACGATTCACCTTTCGCCCCGACCTTGCACAACCCAAAGTACTCGATGTGTAAAGTTTCTTAAGAGACAAGTTAGAAATACAAGCATTGGACATCATAGGAAGACTTTTTTTCCATCGTCAGCAGCACAGGTAAGTGCAGATTATCAATGACGCCCCGTGCGACAAGATCATCAGACAGGCAAGTCGAGAACCGCTCTTTTGCTACCCAGATGGCAACGTATGCGCTGTGATCGTCAATGTGATGGGCAATGAAGAGTTTTCGAGCTGCCTTTTGAACCACCTTCTGAAGCTTTGACAACCGCCCTCCTTCCCTACGGCACGACATATACTGTCTTAATAGTGTCCGACAAGTGCGTAATCTCCGTACCCGCGTGCCCTCCTACCTCTGCATCGGAGCCATTATCATCTACGACGGCCAACCCCGCACGTGCTCTGGATGCGGGAAAGAAGAACACCTTCGGTCGGGATGTACGCAGTGACGGATCGTACAATTACCACCTACGGACGTGACACCCCCACCCGACCCGGTTACTCTGCCGGTGACGTATACAGCTGCGCTTACCGCCGCTACTATCTCATGAAGTCTGCCGCTTAGCCACCACAGCCCGCGACCGCGATCACAAAGCGACGGTTCGGACGACGCGAAGAGGTCAACAAAATGGTTCAAATGGTTCTGAGCACTATGGGACTTAACATCTTAGGTCATCAGTCCCCTAGAACTTAAAACTACTTAAACCTAACTAACCTAAGGACATCACACACATCCATGCCCGAGGCAGGATTCGAATCTGCGACCGTAGCAGTCCCGCGGTTCCGGACTGCAGCGCTAGAACCGCACGACCACCGCGGCCGGCGAAGAGGTCAACAGACGGGGAGACTATCACGTAGCAACTTTCGCCACCTAACACCACAACCGGCGAGGCCATCGTGTACTCACTTGGATCACTTGTGATACCGACGGAAGCTTTCAAACCTTGACGGCGGGACTTGTTGCTGTTGTCTGACGCAAAAGGACCTGTTCGCAAGCAACGTTCGCCACCGCGGCGCAAGCGGAGGCGCAGGTCGACACCAAGCACCAGTGACATTCTAATACACGAGGATGATGACGTCAAACGTGTGGATGACGCCCTCCTTCTGACGTCAGCTGACGGTGACAGTGACGGACAACACTGCACAACGATCACGCCAGCGCCCGTCCTCTCAGTGGACGGCGTAACACACAACGCGGATGTGCCGACAGTCGTCTCCCCGCCCGCATAATACAACCACTCATTCACAGGCGAAGACTGTATTGACACCGAACACTCCCGCGCCGCAGCGGCATTCGGAGACGCTTCGGTGATTCCACTGAGGTCGATGCACCCAGTTAGCCCCACGCACAAATGACTTACAAGTGTGCCCCCTGCAGTCGGGCGGGATAGCGTAATGTCGCCCATTGATTATATCCACTTCCTCTGTCGGTGATGGTGGATAAACTTGCAGCGACCACGCGACAAGCGTACAGAATGGCCACAGTCAATTCCGATATGATCTGTTGCACGGTGAAGATACAGTCACTCCGAGACATGCCGACAGAGGTGGAAGAACTCCGCCTTACTGATGCATGTGTGAAGGTCCACGTCAAAGCCCCTGGCCACACACATCTCACAAGCCATACTCCAAGCATGATAGATGGCATCTACGTCTCCCACACCCTCCAGTCTGTAGTACTCACCACGAAAAATGGCCACTCGCCATTTCCGACCACTGTGCGCTTATCATCTCCTCACCACTTCAACGGCAGTAAGCCTGGCACAGTCGGGGGAATTTGAAGTTAACACATTCTTCCTCCGCGACCCAGTTTGTCGACAGCACGTCGCAGCGGTGAGGACTTCCTGTGAACGCCACCTTCTCGGGTGCCCCTCTACACTGACGTGGCGGCTGAAACTGCGCCAAACGAGGGAGTGGGTCCAATGCGGGTAAGAATCAGCTGCATGGCACCGCGCCACAATGAATTATTACTACACCGTGCTGAGGGAACTCGACGACCAACCTCCATCATCTGAAACGCAGAGGGAACGACAAAGATTTAAAGCTAAGCTCCTTTCAGCGACAAGCAGTAAGTTAAAGCACATGATAGTGATATCTCATACACGAGATATCGCGCTCGAGGAAACACTATCTATGAGCTATACCGCGCTCGACTATCGTCGTCGTCGTCGTCAACAGCTTACAACTATCCTCCTCACGCAGTACGTTACCCCTGTCGTTTCACAGGCGCCAATTGTATCCACTTTTGCTGACCCCTACTGACTATTTTATGATGACAGAACCGGTGATGGTGCAACATCTGAAGACGTTCTCCGAGATGTCACACGTAATCTCGACGCTACGGAGGCAATATCCCTCGCGACAGCAATTCCTACGGACGAAGTGGCGGACGCCATCGCCAAATGCGCAACGAACAAATCGCCAGGTTCTGACGGCCTTCCCGTTGAATTCTACCGAACGTTACATGACTTGATGATCCAGCGGTGGCTCTAAATGTTCCAGGGGCCGCCATTCGTCGACATCCTGAGACGCTTCCTTACCAGTGCCACATCAAGTATTCAGGTGAACAGGCGACAGGCGGGACCGATTCCAAAACATCCCCTTTCCACTAGGCAGTTGTCCATCATCCTCGAACCCCTTATCGGAGGCGTCCTGCCGCGCCTTATGGGACTCACCCTTCGCAGCCATACCTTCTGTTGCTGGGCAAAAGCAGTTGATCTCCCGCTCTTGGCCATACGTAACGCCATCGCATGGATTTGACAATATGGAAGGACCAAGGAAAGCATCTTCAGTGTGGCCAAATCAGCGATTATGAACATTACTTCTGGCCTCCAAAGTCGAGGGGCACTGCAAGTACATTTACCGGTCATACCCACTATAATGCAATGTACACGTACCACCGTTTGCTTCAGACCATATGTGCCCGCATCCAGCACAACCTCCACCTCAGCATGAATCCAATCCAGAGAGAGACCTACGTCAACACCTATATCGCGCCCAAGCTGGGACATTTTGTCCAAATATTCCCTCTGCCAGTGGTCCTATGACGACAATTACAGGTGGCCCTTGGGTACTTTGTATCAGCAGGAACCATCTTTAAGGCCCGCTACGACGCTCTCACCCTCCCCACTTGCACAGAAGGGCTCGGTCTCGTCCATGTTAGAGCCAGGACATCCTTTTCGTAAGTAACTACCATGACAAGGCATTGCCATGGACCTTCTAGCAGGTTCTTATGACGGCCTCTCCTGTCTCGCCGGTCAATGTGGCACTGTTGCCCCAACACTTTCCCGCGTATCGACCTACTTTGCCGAAGTCAGGTACTTACGTTGTGCCCTTCCGAACACGCGCACCGTGAGCGAAAGACTTTTACAGGATTTTTCACAACGCACCCCCTGCAATATGTCAGAGAACCTTCGCTTAGATATACTTTGAACAACGGTGTGGAAGAATGTTCATATGTCCTTCCTTACAGCCGACGCATGAGCCCTTTATTTGTTTGTCATGTCATCAATATTTGTAGGCCTTGGCTGTTAGGAAACTGTACCCTTATTTAGCACTACTGGGACAAAAAATTATATATATATAATACGACACAAAAAACAAAAACGATATTCTGTACTTTAACTCAGTGGTCGCTACGGTTGATGGGCACAATGTGGCCACACCTTCGGTTGCCACGCTACCTACTTCGCCCGCCTCCTTTCAAACAAAAAAGAAGGAAAAAAGGGGTAGAGGGAGGTCTCCAAGCTTTCGAGGCTGCGCTCAAGCCGGGGATAAGCCGGGTCGAATCATGGTGGTCGAAAGAATTCTTGATATACGTTCCGACCGGCCCAAATATCCTCGTAATAATGTAGTCAAGAACTTGTAATCTTGCAATCGAACTGTCAGATTGGTGGGCGAGCCAACAGTACCCACCATACGCCTTAGAGGAACATGTTTGGCAATCCATAATATGTTGGTGGTTGCATAACTGAATTGAACGGACTTTTATAAACGATCTTGTTCGATAGAGGACTTCTTCATCAACCATGTAACAGTTCTAAACAAACGACCAACTTATAGACGCTACTCGCGTGGTTATCAGTTTATCTGGACGTTCGTTATCTGACGGTGAGATGTCTGCGCTTACCAAGGGTGGCAATTTTGGCTATTAGCCCGCGAGCTGTGCCCACGTAAGAAGTAGTAGCCAGTGTAGAAGCAGGCATTCGTAGTGTGAACACACTTACAGCTGAAGAAATCCGTATAAAAGCTGTAAGAATATTGTCTCGCGCAAAGCCTCCAAAAAGTGATTTAACGAAGAGCGAGAGAAATGCCATAAAACGCCTGAATGAGGACGATAGTATTATTACTCTCCCCGCTGACAGAGAAATGCAACGTTTGTTTTCAATGTGATAGAACATGACAGTAAGATTAATGACTTATTAGGTCCGCAAACATATAGGAAACTGAGTAAAGGCCGCACTGACAAAGTTCTCAGAACTGTTACATGGTTGATAAAGAAGTCCTCTATCGAACAGAGCGTTCAGAAAAGTCTATTCCACTCATTCGCCGTACCACCAAGACTTTATGGATTTCCGAAGGTGCACAAGGAACATGTTCCTCTAATGGCTATAGTGAGTGCTATTGGTTCGCCCACTAATTCGACTACCAAGTTCTTGACAACATTATTACCACCATATGTGGGACGATCGGATTCGTATATGAAGAATTCGGGTAATTTTATCAGTAAATTAAATGACTTAGTGCTCCAGCCGGAGGTCATATTAGTTAGTTTTGATGTGGTATTGCTATTCACTATCATTACGCTGAAAAAAGTGTTGCAAAAGCTGAATCGGATTTTTACTCCCGATATTGTAGAACTGTTTAAATATCACCTCACAACCACATATTTCAAATAGAACGATGAGTTCTATGAACCCACGAATAGTGTCGCTATTGGGAGCTTCGTAAGCCCAGTTATAGCGAAATAGTGGTGGCATGGCAGAGGGCACTGGATCGTTTTCACAAACATCTCAAAGGGATCAGTCAGAAGATTCAGTTTACCGTGGACGAGGAGGCAGACAGAAGATTGCATTATCTTGATGCACTAGTTTTCACGGAAGAAGATGATAGCATCGGCCACACTGTTTGCCGAAAACACATGCACGCTGACCGTTACTTACACCGGGATTCGAACCATCACTCACAACAAAGGCGAGCCATCATAAAAATGCTGGCGGACAGAGCAAAGAGAATCTACGAACCAGAACTGCTTGACGCAGAATTAAAACATCTCATCAGTGCATTGCTCAAGAGTAATTATTCGTTTGCTGAGGTGAAAAGAGCATCAAGACCACCGCGTAGGAATTATAGCGATTCTGAAGCGCCAGTGAAATCTTAAGTTTTGCTGACTTTGGTTAAGGATGTTACTGACCGCATAGGAAAAATCTTGAAGAAGCACAATGTCATGGTAATCTACAAACCCATCGGGAAGACACAAGATCACGTAAAATCGACCAAGAATGCTTGACAAACCGTCGTAAAAAGCAGGAATTTTTAGGATTTCGTATGGTTGTGGGGAGGTGTACGTCGGTACTAGACAAATAACGGTCTGAAAACGACTAGAGGAGCACAAGGGCAATTGCAGAAGAAGGGAGGCTGACAGATCATCTGTTGCGGAACACGCTTTGCAGCCAGGAGACCACTACAATTATTTCGATAGGACCCAAGTGCTTACAGCCACAAGCGAATACCATGAAAGGCCACACAGAGAGGCGATAGGGTGCGTAGAACAGCCCAGGAATGTTAGTAGGAAGGAGGAGGGCGTGGAACTGAATGCCTTCTGGATCCCAGTGCTGAAGAAAATAGGTAGTAATCTTCTACCAATGGCCAACGGCAACAGCGGACGACAGCAACGGACAACGGCCAATTGCGTTCGGGTACTCAAACATGTGCATACCTCCGCAGATGGGGACGAAACTTTGGATTTTAGTGCGAAATCCATTCGACCACGGCATAATACCCCAGAAAATTTTATTAATAGAATTTGTTCTTCCATACGTGCATTTAAGCACTGTATTACAAGGCTACGTGCACGCACGAGGATAACGGGTGTGTGTATGTGTTTGGTTTTTACAGGTGTTCAACGGCGAGGTTATCAGAACCCTTATGAATATTAAAACAATAAATATGGATAAAAGGACGCAAAATGACGTATATCGTGAGGAGCAGAGCTACAAAATGACACTCACTCATTCCCACCTCGCTCGCATTCACACAACAATAACAGCATCGGTTGCGATTCGTCGTTGTCTGATTTGTTCGATCATTTGGTGATGAATTTAGTGAACTACGATAAAAGATTGTAGATATTGTGACATATGGGATTTTGGGCCGGTCTAGGGAGCATAAGCGAACAGCCGAAGTGGAGCCGGCAAGGTAGCTCAGCGTGTTCGGTCAGTGGGCTGAATGGCCTCTGTAATAAAAAAACTGAGTGAAAAGATCAACAACGAACTTAACTGGATGTAATCTGACGTCCGCTGCTACCAAATACAACGAACAAAATGAAAAAAAAAAATGGTTAAGGCGACCTCTTCAAAAGAGTGGGAAATCTGTGTTCGCGTCCCGATCCAGCACAAGTGTTCATATGTTACTGTTGGGCAATAGATATATGTCTCATACAGCTGCTGTCAAGAAATTCGCAGTGAGTGAATTAATTTCAGGGTAAATTTATTTTCCTCTGGCCAGCAGACGCCATCGATGTGATGCCTGTATGGCGGACTGTCGTGTGGAGGGGGATAAACATTTTTTTCAACATTGGAATAGCATTAAAATCGACCCAGATTGCAATTTGGGGCCGTTGCTTTCAAACCTGTCCAGAGAGTACGTTTGCACATAAGGACAACAACCGCCTGAAAACTCGAAGACTTGGTGCCCAAACAGGCCTGGTAACCTTAATTCCGAACGGCCAAACATCTCCGCCGGTCTAAAGTTATGTCGGCGTTTAGCACCATTTTGCCTCCCGCGGAAGCCGGCCAGAGTGACCGATCGGTTCTAGGCGCTACAGTCTGGAACCGCGCGATCGCTACGGTCGCAGGTTCGAATCCTGCCTCGGGCATGGATGTTTGTGATGTCCTTAGGTTAGTTAGGTTTAAGTAGTTCTAAGTTCTAGGGGACTGATAACCTCAGAACTTAGGTCCCATAGTTCTCAGAGCCATTTGAACCATTTGAACCTCCCGCGGAAACATACTGTGGAGTAGCGCACGAATTAACAAAAACACAAATATTAGATCCCCGTTTCTCAGACTACGCAGTCACTTGAAGATGTAGGGCGTGAATCTCCGTGAGTAGCTGCAACGAATAAGTTACCGCCATCTTTGAACATGATTGTATCTGCATCATATTGGATGCAGCAAAATGTGTACAGCAGCTAGCAAGCTTGTAACTCGGTTGGCGGTCGGGAGCTTGCAGCAATTACTGTAGCTGATACCGGTCAGCCACATGGAATGCGCTGCTCGCATTCAATACCAAGAGTCCGTCAGCCGTAATGCCGTAAGCTCTGACCCACCGTCCCTGTTTCTGCTAACGTATCTCGGTTGCTGTGATTCTCATTTTCGAAGTTCACTCCTCGACATTATCTCCCATTCTTTCTCTAGCTATTAGTTTTCGATTTCGTTGTTTATTAAACTTATGATGTGTTTGTGATGTGAACAGCTTGGCTTACAGTAGGAAGGCAGCTCTTCAAATTGTTGGTAAATGCTAGTAGAGAAGTATAATTGTGTGACAGGGCTGTCTCAGTTTGTGTTTCTTTCCGTTTTACAACATACTTTCGTGTTTTGCATTGTAGACCTTTCCCTTCTATAGCTTTCCTCTGTCCTTTTCTTATTACTTTGTCATCGACTAGACAAACCATGTGCTGCAAAGTAGACCATGAAGCGGATCCCTACACGGTCAAGGGACAGCACACGAGCACGTGAGTGCCTCTATCGCCATCTCATAGGTAAAAGATATTATGCCATACTGCGCTCTTTTCTGTTTATTTCAGTCGTCGCCCATTTGAAGACAGCCACAATTTCTGGAGCACTCCATTACGACCAAACGAATAAAACTTCAGTCGCTACAAAAAGTGTGGCATACTGTGGTCACGATACTTCAATTCATACTATAAACAGGCGTCTCATCATAAAATATGGGGGCTGCATTTGAGATACACATTTACGTCCTGTGTTGTGTTAGTGTTGCGAAACATAGTGCCGTGGTGTACACAAAACGTGTTTAAACAAGAACTGACATTGTTCTTCGCCTGTGGTAGTTCGTAGATTGTTATTCAAGACACAATGACGTAACGCTCTGTGTGTTTGAGTCACGTAGGTCTGATGGCGGTCTCCAGGGGAGAAGAAGTCGGTAATCGTTGATATACGAAACTGTGATCCTGATGGTATTTCTTCATTTATTGTACGGGTAATATTTAGTGCGATAGCGCCAAATGAGGAATGGGAAACGGATGGTTTATTCAGCTTTGTACGCAATATATACGTATTAAAATTATAGTTATATTAAGAGTTCATAGTCCTCGTCTGCAACTGAGTGGTCAGCATACGTGGCTCCCATGCAGAGGAACCGTGTTCGTTTCCCCGTGGAAGAACTAGTACGGGGTAAACTCAGCATCGTGATGCCAATTGAGGGGTTACTTGACCGAGAAGTAACGGCACCAAGATCTGGAGAGTCTGTAGAACGTCCGGGACAGCGGTGTGCTGACCACACGCCCCACCAAGCAGTAACAGCATCACGCCGCAAAGACGGTGGATGACACGATGATTGGCAGACATCTCTTGGGCCTTCTCGGCCTGGCGACGAGCTCGTTAAATTTTTCGTAAAACTGAAATACGTACGAATAGGCGCCACTAATGTTAAAACATGAACTTTCTGAAATGAAGCAGAGTTGCTCACGGTCTAATGACATGACACATAAATATGCTGTTTCAGGTTTACGAATGTCTCTGCTCCAGCAAACGTACATAACAGATTCTTACAAAATATGTGATTAAAAATTCACTAAATTTGTGGCATCTCAGTCAAGTGATTCATTATCGAGAATATTCGAGTTAATCGGAGCCTCTTTCAGATATTACGTTCAGCTAAAGTTGCTAGCGCCACTGAACTACGGCCAAACAATAATAATGACTTTTCTCTGAATCGAATGAACCTGGTCGATACGAAAATAACCCCACCCAATCCTCTTGAGTCTTATCAGATAAACCGCGCACAATGAAAATGTAATGATGAGGAATTGGCCCGTACAAGTGAGTCGTGAGTGTGCCTTCCATTGAAATTAACAGGCATAAGAGGCATCTCTAAATACTGAACTAAAAGATCGCTAACTTATACCGTCGTCTGTTACAAGTATTCGGCAGGAGAAACAGCACATGAAAAACAAACGCACAGGGGATAGGCAACATAATGTGAACACCTGTACTGGGGAACAGTTTATTCATAAATGGTTGGGGCCCCATATACCTGTAATACAGCTGCAATTCTTCTTCGAATACTGGCATGTAATGATTGTGTAGTCTCTAATGGAATGTTATGCTACTCTTCAATCAGAACGTCTTCTGTCTCCTGCAGTGGCGAGGGAGGCGGAAATCTGCCCCGGAGTCTGCGCTCCAATACCACCCACAAGGGTTCGGTAATGTTCAAGTCCGGGGACTGTGCTGACCAGGGAAGACGGTGCAGTTCAGTTGCGTGCTCCTCATACCACGATTGTACTTTCCTGGCTGTGTGAATGGGTGCATTATCGTCCTGAAATATGACATCATTGTTGGGGAACAACATTTGAATCATGGGGTGCACCTGATCACCTAATATGTTCACATAATCGTTGGTTCTAACACGGCCTTTGAAAGTAATGATGCCACCAGCAGAACACTATGATATGGCTGCCCACACCATCACACTTCCACCTCCATGTTTAACGTTGGAATCAAGGAACCAGGATTGTAGGCTTCTTTTGCCGTTCTCCAGACCTAAACGAGCTCCGATTTTCAAAATAACGAGAATGTTGACTCGTCGTACCATATGACGTGTTTGCCGGCCGGGCTGGCCGAGCGGTTCTAGGCGCTACAGTCTGGAACAGCGCGACTGCTCCGGTCGCAGGTTCGAATTCTGCCTCAGGCATGGATGTGTGTGATGTCCTTAGGTTAGTTAGGTTTAAGTAGTTCTAAGTTCTAGGGGACTGATGCCCTCAGAAGTTAAGTCCCAAATTCTCAGAGCCATTTGAACAATTTGTGTTTCCACTGATCAGGCACCTACAATTTATGCTTCTGACACCATGCTTTACGTTTATTTGCGTTGGTTATCGTCAATAATGATTTCGTCGTAGCAGTTCGACCATGAATGTTCGCTTTATGGAGTTTGTAGCAGATCGTCCATGAATTTCGCTTTATAGAGTTCTCGGCAGACAGTGTCGATAGATACGAAGTCTCTAAGATGGCTAGTGAGCTCTGCAGTCACTTTAGCCGCGGTAGTTTTGTGTTGTTTTGACACATTTAGTGCCAGTGTACGACGATCTCTGTCATTTTGTTTTGATTTGCGCCCACTACTACGTTTAGACAATGATGCCTTTCAATGTTTAGTGTAGGCTGTCATGACTACTGAAACAGGTGCTCATGAAAACATTCAATAAGTTGGTTGTCTTGATTAATGACGATCCATCTAATCGGGCTCCCACAATCGGCCCTCTTGGAACTCTGTTAGGTCTTTCATTGCACGTCGACCTCGGCCTCTGAATGCAAACACGAAGTGTGCACTACTCGTAAACAACCTGCACTGACACCTAGTCCGCGCTGAACACGCGCAGTCCAGCGCGACACGTGCCTTACCTGTGTTGTTGATGCCAAACACAAACATCCCATTACTACCACTGTTCATATTATTTTGCCTATCTCATGTAATAGTCAACTAAAATAACGAGAATGTTGACTCGTCGTACCATATGACGTGTTTGCCGGCCGAGGTGGCCGAGCGGTTCTAGGCGCTACAGTCTGGAACAGCGCGACTGCCCCGGTCGCAGGTTCGAATTCTGCCTCAGGCATGGATGTGTGTGATGTCCTTAGGTTAGTTAGGTTTAAGTAGTTCTAAGTTCTAGGGGACTGATGCCCTCAGAAGTTAAGTCCCAAATTCTCAGAGCCATTTGAACAATTTGTGTTTCCACTGATCAGGCACCTACAATTTATGCTTCTGACACCATGCTTTACGTTTATTTGCGTTGGTTATCGTCAATAATGATTTCGTCGTAGCAGTTCGACCATGAATGTTCGCTTTATGGAGTTTGTAGCAGATCGTCCATGAATTTCGCTTTATAGAGTTCTCGGCAGACAGTGTCGATAGATACGAAGTCTCTAAGATGGCTAGTGAGCTCTGCAGTCACTTTAGCCGCGGTAGTTTTGTGTTGTTTTGACACATTTAGTGCCAGTGTACGACGATCTCTGTCATTTTGTTTTGATTTGCGCCCACTACTACGTTTAGACAATGATGCCTTTCAATGTTTAGTGTAGGCTGTCATGACTACTGAAACAGGTGCTCATGAAAACATTCAATAAGTTGGTTGTCTTGATTAATGACGATCCATCTAATCGGGCTCCCACAATCGGCCCTCTTGGAACTCTGTTAGGTCTTTCATTGCACGTCGACCTCGGCCTCTGAATGCAAACACGAAGTGTGCACTACTCGTAAACAACCTGCACTGACACCTAGTCCGCGCTGAACACGCGCAGTCCAGCGCGACACGTGCCTTACCTGTGTTGTTGATGCCAAACACAAACATCCCATTACTACCACTGTTCATATTATTTTGCCTATCTCATGTAATAGTCAACTAAAATAACGAGAATGTTGACTCGTCGTACCATATGACGTGTTTGCCGGCCGAGGTGGCCGAGCGGTTCTAGGCGCTACAGTCTGGAACAGCGCGACTGCCCCGGTCGCAGGTTCGAATTCTGCCTCAGGCATGGATGTGTGTGATGTCCTTAGGTTAGTTAGGTTTAAGTAGTTCTAAGTTCTAGGGGACTGATGCCCTCAGAAGTTAAGTCCCAAATTCTCAGAGCCATTTGAACAATTTGTGTTTCCACTGATCAGGCACCTACAATTTATGCTTCTGACACCATGCTTTACGTTTATCTGCGTTGGTTATCGTCAATAATGATTTCGTCGTAGCAGTTCGACCATGAATGTTCGCTTTATGGAGTTTGTAGCAGATCGTCCATGAATCTCGCTTTATAGAGCTGTTGTCGGAGCATGAAGTCGGTATAATAAAATAGTTTACGCAATCTGAGCGGCAAATTCAGCGAAGGACGAAATAAAATAGTCTGGCAGCTAACTCATAAGGTCATTCAAGAAAAGTGAGCACATGGTTTCGCGTGGAATGTGAAGACTGCGTCGTGCAGAAACCCAAATAATTGAGTCATGTTTAAGACCATCGACTGCCAGAGCATGATTTAAAATGATATCCTCCGTGTTTCAACTGAAAGCGCCCCTACTCCTGCCTCATCACTACCATCTCACCTCGCTTTGCTAAAAGAACTTACCAAAATTAAGGTCCAAAAAAACATGCTGCCACTTTAGTAACAGCAAATGTCGTCAGTACCTCAGGCGCTGCCCACGGCCACGCAGTGGTGGAATCGCTTGCCTCGGTCACCGTCCAGGCTAAGAGTATCGGTACGACACGGTCCCAATCAACAGTACCATTGTGTTTCATATCTGAACTAAGAGAACTTTCCTGTTTCGCATACCGACTTAGTGTGCTTCAAAAACGACTTCTCTGTGGAAATTCCACCAAAATTTACTAGTTGTCTAAGGAGGCAGAATGTTAGAAATACCGCCAATTATTACTTGAGCCAATCTGTTAATGTTTCAGATTAAACAAATTTACAACAATCTGGTATGAGACCAGCGCCCAGACAGTCCTGACCAATGCGAGAGAACTCACGCTTCCGCGCCTACAAAAGGTTATGACAGTTTTCACACTCTGGATAATTTTTAACGCATCATCCAATCAACGAGTGCTCTGCTTCGCGTATCAAAAGCTCGAGTCGACAACCTGCAAGTTTTGCCGTCAGGGTGGCGATAGGGAAATTCAGGAGCGGGGCTAAAATGTGCGAGACACTGTTCCATGTCCTTCACAAGAACTTACCTGCAGCCAAAACTACGGCTTCAGATTTTCCAGAAGTGTCCCATGATTGCCGGCTGACACCATCCATGATACAGCGAAATTCCTAAGCGGGCATAATGCGTACGCAGTTGCCCTCCTACAGCCGTCCCAAGATATTATCTGTACGCAGCACAAAGGCCCAGAATCTCTGGATACGTTCTGTCTACACACCATTGCGGCGCCACACGCGATTTGGTGAAATACCACAACTGGCGTACTGTGTGCGTGAGTGCTCTCCCGCGACCCTTGCAAGTTCTTATCTGCAGTCAAGGTACTCTAGACGTGGCTTCCACAGTTGGCAAAGCAGGACCATTCGCGATACCGAGACCACCTTCGCTCACGGGGTACCTGGCAGAAGCCTCCAGGTAAACATTCCTCGCTGTGCCCTACCGCTGAAGTGCTTCCTCTCGATTAGATTAGATTAGTAATCGTTCCACAGATCATGAATACGACACTCCTTAATGATCTGGAACGTGTCAGGTTAATAAAAGGTGTCTATACAAGATATTACATTACACAAAATATTATATGAGACTTAAATTTTTAGTTTTTTTTATGGGGGTTGGGGAAATTGCCCACTTACTATATCCAAAAATTCTTCTAATGAGTGTAAGGAGTTGCCATTAAGAAATTCTTTTAATTTCCTTTTAAATGCTATATGGCTATCTGTCAGACTTTCGATGCTATTAGGTAAGTGACCTAAGACTTTTGTGGCAGCATAATTTACCCCCTTCTGAGCCAAAGTTAGATTTAACCTTGAGTAGTGAAGATCATCCTTTTTTCTAGTGTTGTAGCCATGCACACTGCTATTACTTTTGAATTCGTTTGGACTGTTAATAACAAATTTCATAAGTGAATATACATATTGTGAAGCTACAGTGAAGATCTCTAGCTCTTTAAATAAGTGTCTGCAGCATGGTCTTGGAAGCGCTTCAGCAATTACTCTGATTACACGCTTTTGTGCAATGAACACTCTTTTACTCAATGATGAGTTACCCCAGAATATGATGCCCTACGAAATCAGAGAATGAAAGTAGGCGTGGTAAGCTAATTTACTGAGATGTATATCGCCAAAATTTGCAAATGACCCAAATAGCGTAAGTAGCTGAACTCAAACGTTTCAGCAGATCTTCAGTGTGTTTCTTCCAGTTCAACCCCTCATCAATGCATACACCTAGAAATTTGGAAAATTCTACCTTAGCTACCGATTTCTGATCGAATTCTATATTTTTTAATGGTATCCTTCCATTTACTGTGTGGAACTGTATGTACTGTGTTTTCTCAAAGTTTAATGAGAGCCCATTTGCAGAGAACCACTTAATGATTTTCTGAAAAACATCGTTTACAATTTCACCAGTTAATTCTTGTCTGTTGGGTATGATAGCTATACTTGAATCATCAGCAAAAAGTACCAGCTTTGCATCTTCGTAAATACAGAATGGCAAGTCATTAATATATATTAACAACAGCAAAGGACCCAAAACCGAACTTTGCGGCACCCCATTCTTGATTATTCCCCAGTTTGAGAAATCACCAGTTTTTTGCGTATTATGTGAACTGCTTATTTCAACTTTCTGCACTCTTCCAGTTAGGTATGGTTTAAACCGTCTGAGCGCTGCCCCATTCATACCACAGTACTTGATCTTATCTAGAAGTATTCCAGGATTTACACAATCGTACAAAATTCGTTAAGTTTGGAGATTATAAGTGACAGAATGAATAAAGCAAAATGACTCACTTCAAAGGCGGTGAAAAGGGGAGAAGTGCATCTACTCTCATTTAGAATTAAAATTGTTCTAAACACTGTTTTTAAAACTATTAAAAATGTTTTTGAGCCTTATTATTAGCAAAAATTACAGCAGGTGGACTTACATCCGTACCGTGACGATGCCAAGAGAGAAAGAAGGGAACAGTCTAATGTCGCTTATTTCTTCTTCTCCTTCTGCCTTTACGGCTTCATTGGATCACTTCAGTCAATTATTTTCTGGTCATCCTCTTCAGTAGGGTTTCTCTCTGAATTTCCCAGTATCCCTTCATTCGTTCTGGTCTTTCTCGTCGTTCATCATCTGTAAACATCCTTTGCATTGTTTGTCTTTAGTATATTTTGGTTTAAATCTTATTTCAAAGTTTTTCAGTTTCTTTAAATTTTTTGTTTCGTTTTGCGAATCGTCCAGAGTCAATTCTAGCTCTTTCATATATTCCCTGATTTCCATTATCGATCCTACTTGTTGCTTTGTACTTCAAAGTTTCTCAATATTTTTTCTTGAAAATCTGGTTTCTGGTGACACCATAACGTGACCAAAATAAAAAAGATCTTTTTTCCTGCACAATATCTGTAACAGGCTCTTGTTCGCTGCAAACCCCTTGATTTGGCAGTATCCGCCATTGTCACTTATTTCGCAGATAGAATTATTACAACTCCGTCCATTACCAGGAATATCACTTAACATTATTATTACTATCCTATGTCTTAATGATTATTTAATCAGGTACAAGAGTTCACCTTTGAGGTATTATCAAAATATGTGGCATACCGCGTGCAGGAAAAACTTGCTACTCAGTCTAAACTAACCAGATCCCACAAGCAAATCCATACAAAATTAATGGAAAATATTTTGTTAGAGGGAAATTGTAACCTCTACAATTATCATGTAAGATTCGTTTGCATATCAAAACCTCAATTGTACTAACACAAAGAAGCACAAGGATCCGTCTCTTGACTGAGTAACTAGTACTCTTGATAAAAATGAAACTGACGCTTCCGTATTCATGGTAGCAAGAATGAGTGAGTTCAAGCCATGGTGATCAAAAAACCCGAAACATCATGGAGACACCTCCAGACCGGAGAACTGAACAAGGTGCTCTACACACAGCAGATTAAAGCGACAAGATAACGGTGCAAGTTTGAACGACGTCGCTGTGGCGTTCACCAACTCGATGGGTAACTTGCCATGCTGAAAACTTTTTTTGCCGTAGATCATGCGCATATGTCCAAATATAAATGAGTCTTCCAGGCACGTTGACTGGCGTAACAGCGTCTGGGGGTATATTTACCGTTCGAAAGGTCATTTTAATGGCAAAAGTAAAGAAGTCGATTTTTGGTCGAACCTTCCAGTTCTTCTTGTTGAAATGCTCGTAAACAAATAAATAAATTAATTAAAAAAATACTGGGAATATCGGCTCAGAAAGAAAACCTGATAAATTCGTCCATCAGCTGCTGTTAGCGGCAAGTTATGTAGAGCAAGTAGAATTCGGAAAGCTCAATGCAGACGTTACGGCGATGCTTGCCGGCGGCTATTTGCAAGCGACGAGGGTCGGAGGGAGGGAGGGGGGGGGATGGTTAGTCGATCACGAACCAAGATGCGTGCGATACTCTTTTCTCAACGTAGAGACCAGGCTCCGTAACTGAGACAAAGTGGGATCGCGAGAGCTGCTTCAGCTTTAGCGCCATCCGGTAACTTTTCCAGAATTCTCCGGCTTCCTGCTTGAGGGGCATCGCTCTCTTACAGACAGCTCGCGCAAACGTCTCGAATCTTCGACGTGCCGCACACGGCTGTGACTCCTGCAACGGTGAAACGTTCTGACACTCTCATTGGAGGTGATGTCCACCCCGATAGCTGAATGGTCAGCGTGACGGACCGCAGTCCTAAGGGGCTCGAGTTCGATTCCCGGATGGGGCGGAGATTTTCTCCGTTCAGAGACTGGATGTTGTGTTGTCTTCATCATCATTTCGTCCCCATCCGGAGCGCAGGTCGCCCAATGTGACGTCGAATGTAATAAGAGCTGCACCAAGGTGGCAGGACCTGCCCCGTAAAGGGCCTCCCTGCCAATGACGCCCCATTTCCAATGGGGGTGATTGACGAATTACAAACAGATCGCTAACAAATCGACGTCTCCATTAGTAGTGTTCACACATTGGTGTGTGCCCGTTTCGTTTCTTGTTACCTAACAAAAGACCATAAACAGCAACGAAGGACCATCGGTGTGGAATTGTCTGCGCGTTATGATGCCAATAATGACAGTTTTTTTGTCGAACATAAAATTGCAGGTGGTGACACGTGGGGGCCATCACTTCGTACCGGAAACAAAACGACAATGCATGGAGTGGCCGATATTCCTGTCCTCCGAAGAAAAACTTCAAAACCCGACCCCCAGGGGGTAAAGCCATGGCGACAGTCTTCTAGGACTCTGAAGGGGTTACTCTGTTTGATGTCCTCCCTCATGGTGCAACGATCAACTATGCGGTTTATTGTGCTATCCTCAGGAAACTGAATAAAGAACTTCAGCGCGTTCGTAGTTCACAAGTTCGAACGAAATTCTTCTTCTCCATGGCAACGCAACGTTTCACTCAAGTCTGCGCACCTGAGAAGAGCTCACAAAACTTCACTGAAATTCACCCTGCATCCCGGATCTCGCACCTTCCGACTTCCATCTGTCTGGCCCAATGACGGACGCACTTGGCGGGAAGCAGTACGTGGGTGATGGAGACGTTATTGACGCAGCAGGGCGTTGGCTCCGACGTCGGCCAGCAGAGTGGTACGATGTGGAAATACAGGCCCTCCGTGTAAGGTGATGTAAGGCAGAGGCACTGAACGGAGATTACTATAAAAATAGTAGTGTTTTCTACCGAAGATAACGGGGAATAATATCATGCGTTGGTATCACGAATAAAATAAACCGGTTTTCAGAAAAAAATAAGTATTGCATTACCTGTCGAACGCCCCTCTTAGACTGAACAGAAGTAGAGAAAGGCTGCATCCTTGTCTTACTCCCTGTTTATTCCGAGTGGCTCGTTCTAGGTCTTCCAATTTTATTGTTCCCTCTTTGTTCGTGTATGTATTGTGTATTTCCCCATTTTCCATAGAATTTTCCCCTATTTTTCTCAGAATTTTGAACATCTTGGAGCACTTTACACTGTCGAGCGCTTTTCGTAGGTCGGCAAGTTCTATGAAGGTGTCATGATTTTTGTTAAGGGTTGCTTTCGTTACGAAGTACTACATCACTACTGCCGAACACTTGTCTTTATTTAAAACCGAACTGATCGCCGTCTAACATATCTGAATTTTTATTCCATTCTTCTGCATACTCTTGTTTTCAGACTTGGAGACATGAGTCGTTAAGTTGATTACGCGATAATTATCGCTCTGAGTCCCGCCACTAGCTTGTACTCGCCACAGCTTGCTAGTAGCTCTTCATGTGTACAAAATAATGACTAAATGGGAACATAATTTCAGACTATGCAAAAGAGCCATAACAACAATAACAGTAAGAAGTAATCGTGCCCATTATAAAGATCTGTTAGAAACACTAGGATTTAAAGAACTCCTTGTTGGCGTACCTGCAGTAATTTGTGTACATTAGAAATAACCAAGCCAGTTACTATAGAGACAGCTCTGTCCATGAGCTCGGATAAAGATCTAGACCAAACTTATCACATTTACGAAGAAACAATAAACATGACAGTTTTAATGGAACAGGACACACAACTAACGTCGCAATAAATTTAATGTTTTGTATGGCGATGTTAGTGCTGGTGCGCAGTCGGAAAGTGGTAGCATGGCAGATACGAGATTTGGATAGCCTGACTATCGCTTCGGACGTGGTATCACAGTGAAAGTATTTGGCCAATAGTGCAAGCATCCCCGGTTATGAGCTATGTGTCTTGTTTCGAAACAAACATTGTCCCTCCACTCATGACAGCAAAACACATTCATCCCCTTTCACCTTCAAGTTTCCATTCATCACTACCGGGTACTGTTTCGTGTTTCCGTTTTTAATATTTTGTAGGGAGCACATTGTGCTCATGTGGGAGAAAACTATATGGTTGTAACACAATAAACTGATAACCAAGACCGCAGGAATTCTTTTTATTCCATGATTACCGGTTTCGGCGAAACTAAAGCCGCCATCATCGGATCTTAGGACACATGCAGGTTACAACATCAAGCAAACAACGGTGATATTAATAGTTGCCAATACTACGCAGTCCTTACAAAATTGTCGTAAGTAGCACATAGGCGTCCAAGAGCGATGACATAAATGTTAAGTGTATCTGATGGAGAGATTTAACATTTATGTCATCTCTCTTGGGCGCCTATGTGCTACTTCTTATTTTTCCATTTGTTTTAGGTACCATTCAGCTATTTCGGAGTTACATAATCGAGAAGTGGTTTCTGTTTGCCGTTATGCCATAGGTTTTTAAAATATTCGTCTTGTTCGTGTCTTGCAGTAATATTTGGCAATGTAAAACAGGGTACCGTTTTGTAGCGAAAGTAGTAGCTGTTTCTTCCAACCGTTTCCCAATTTCCAGTTTACTTTATCAGACACTACCGACTAGGAATCAGAGAGGTCTCGCGGTTTATCGTAAGGCAGCATTCTGAGACATTTCGCAAGAACTCAGCCGCTACTGCGCAAATTTTCGTGATTCCTTGCTAGCGGGAGGGCGGGACGGAAGTTATGACTGCGATATTACACAACAGCCGACGCGACACTTTAGCGTCGTGTTTTACGACGCAGTGTAACCGTTTATTAGACTCCCCAGGGAGAGGGAGACGGCACTTATTAAATGCGAGTGTGCGGCTGTGGAGGAATGAGGCCCGGGTCTGGAGGGCTTCTTGGAACCCGAATAAGTAATTAAGGTGAGTAATTAAACTTTTAACTGGAAAGTGCGGCCGGCAGTAATGGAGTGAGTGTTCTCATTAGGACGGTGGTTTATTCGAACGCCGGAGCAGAGAAAGCAGCGACTGAAGTACACTTGTCTCTCAGCCGGAGTCTTAAAACAGCGTTATGAGCGCCATGCGCGGCCCACTGATAACGCTGGAGCAAAGGCCGGCCGAGCAAAGTGCTAATCCGTGTAACTGGCCAAAAAATTAGGCACCGCAAGGGGCGTAGCGCTCACACCTTCTGTAGTCTCATTTCGGTGAGGAAGAGTGTGCTCAGGTTTTCTCAGGTACGTATTATCCGGCTGAAGACGCTCATTGACGATCATTCACTGTAACAGAGAGAATGAGAATGCAATGCATATGTCTAGATAATACACTCCTGGCCATCAAAATTGCTACACCACGAAGATGACGTGCTACAGACGCGAAATTTAACCGTCAGGAAGAAGATGCTGTGATATGCAAATGATTAGCTTTTCAGAGCATTCACACAAGGCTGGCGCCGGTGGAGACACCTACAACGTGCTGACATGAGGAAAATTTCCAACCGATTTCTCATACACAAACAGTAGTTGACGGGCGTTGCCTGGTGAAACGTTGTTATGATGCCTCGTGTGAGGAGAAATGCGTACCACCACGTTTCCGACTTTGATAAAGGTCGGATTGTAGCCTATCGCGATTGCGGTTTATTGTATCGCGACATTTCTGCTCGCGTTGGTCAAGATCCAATGACCGTTAGCAGAATATGGAATCGGTAGGCTCAGGAGGGTAATATGGAACACCGTGCTGGCTCCCAACGGCCTCGTATCACTAGCAGTCGAGATGACAGGCATCTTATCCGCACGGCTGTAACGGATCGTGCAGCCACGTCTCGATCCCTGAGTCAACAGATGGGGACGTTTGCAAAACAACGACCATTTGTACGAACAGTTCGACGACGTTTGCAGCAGCATGGACTATCAGTTCGGAGGCCACGGCTGCGGTTAAGCTTGACGCTGCATCACAGACAAGAGCGCCTGCAATGGTGTACTCAACGACGAACCTGGGTGCTCGAATTGCAAAACGTCATTTTTTCGGATGAATCCAGGTTCTGTTTACAGCATCATGATGGTCACATCCATGTTTGGCGACATCGCGGTGAACGCACATTGGAAGGGTGTATTGGTCATCGCCATACCGGCGTAACACCCAGCGTGATGGTATGGGTTGCCTCTTGTTCGCATTGACGGCACTTTGAACAGTGGACGTTACATTTCCGATTTGTTACGACCCGTGGCTCTACCCTTCATTCGAGGCCGGCCGCGGTGGCCGTGCGGTTCTAGGCACTTCAGTCCGGAACCGCGTGACTGCTACGATCGCAGGTTCGAATCCTGCCTCGGGCATGGCTGTGTGTGATGTCCTTAGGTTAGCTAGGTTTAAGTAGTTCTAAGTTCTTGGGGACTAATGACCTCAGATGTTGAGTCCCATAGTGCTCAGAGCCAGTTGAACCATTTTTCTACCCTTCATTCGATCCCTCCGAAATCCTACATTTCAGCAGGATAATGCACGACCGCATGTTGCAGGTCCTGTACGAGGCTTTCTGGACACAGAAAATATTCGACTGCTGCTCTGGCCAGCAGATTCTCCAGATCTATCACCAATTGAAAACGTCTGGTCAATGGTAGCCAAGCGATTGGCTCTTCAGAATACGCCAGTCACTACTCTTGATGAACTGTGGTATCGTGTTTGAAGCTGCATGGGCAGCTGTGCGTGTACAAGCCATACAAGCTCTGTTTGACTCAATGCCCAGGCGTCTCAAGGCCGTTATTAAGGCCAGAGGTGGTTGTTCTGGGTTCTGATTTCTCAGGATCTATGCACTGAAATTACGTGAGAATATAATCAAATGTCAGTTCTAGTATAATATATTTGTCCAATGAATACCCGTTTGTCATCTGTATTTCTTTTAGGTGTAGCAATTTTAATGGCCAGTAGTGTATTTCCGGATCGTGGTGTGTCTGGCAGTCAGTTGGAGACGGACCAGCAGTGCAGTCGGCACACAGCTGCAGTGAAGTCATGACAGAGTGCCGGGGAGACGCGGACAGTCAGTGCTCGCCCGCTGCTGGAGACACACATGCACTGTCCGACGGAGGGAGTTTGGAGCGGGACGACCGCTGGTTGGTCGTTCGGTTGGTCGTTTCATCGGCCGAGTTTCTGGGCCTGGGCAGTTGGTTGGCTGGCCTGGAGCAGCGAGGAAGTCTCTGTGGAGCGTGGTGGCGGCGTCCACGCGCGGTCGGAGTGTGAGGGGCTGTTCCCTTTGCTACGAGGTCCGTCGCTCACCGATCCCGGACACGAAAGTTGAGTCTTTACTTAATATACCAGCCAGCCTCCAATGCTCACAATGTGTCGTTTGAATTTCGTTGTGGGCTGTTGGGACATTCCCGCGAGCAACAACGTGTGTTTTCAAGTTGACGAAATTCCAGCCGCCCTCCAGTGGAGTTTAACTTCACTTGATTATTTTGAATTGAAGTGCACCAGCGGAATCTTCTGACTTGCGACCGTTAACATTTCGGTTGACTTCCCTGGCGGTTGACGTAAATTCAAGCAGTGTATTTTCCTCGTCGTGTTGTGGCTGTCCAGCACGGCGTGTAGTTTGACAGCTGAACGTGTAATTCGTTGTGAGCGCCGATACCTTCTGAGTTGTTCCGTTGATTTCCCTGTTGTGTGCTGGTCGGGTGGAGCAGAAGTTATCCTCTCGCTTGGTCCCGTGATTGTCTATCGGTTGGGTTGCCGTCGGATTGAGAATTGTTGAGCCGACTGCCTGTCTCACCTAAGCGAGCGTTAGTGTTTGAATTCCAGGCCGACCCTTGCAAACTTCTGAGCGCCGTTTGATGTGCTGCCTGCTAGCCGATTTTAAATTAAAGTTGTTTTGCCCTTGAGGAGTGAGATTGAATGGTGCATTTAGCCGAAAGTTCTAAAAGTAATGTTTGGCCTGCTCTGTTTTTAATGTTTTCTTTACTCTTGTAATGTTCGTCAAAAGAATAAAGTAGTATGTTTGAGTGCAACAGACAGCCACCCATTTTGGCCCCTTTCCACAAATTAAACTATCTGTCCTGCCCTGCGGGTACAGCACGTGATCTCACTGATCAATCTCCTTCCAATGCGATGGCCTTAACGCACCTTACTGGATGGGCCTGTATGCCCCCATGGTAGCACACTAATGGTCAACGTCAGTGCCAACGTCTTGCTGCAGCAATAACATCCGAGTCACCCACTAACTGCTTCTCGCAGAGGGTATTCTTCATGAGGCCACAATCTGACTGAAGCTGCGAGGAGGGAGCTTTAGAGTGGTGGGGAAAAACAGTCCACTAAAGTCTGAGAGCTCCTCTCGGTTTCGCAGACTTGCGTGAGGCCTTGCGTTGTCACAGAAAAGCAGAAGTTCGACTGCAGTTTTGTGGCGACAAACACGCCGAAGTCGTTTCTTCAGTTTCCTGAGGGCGGCACAGTGCACTTCAGAGTTGATAATTGCACTATGAGGAAGGACACTAAACTGAATGACCCTTCCAGAATCCCAGAAGACTGTCGCCATGACTTTACCGGCTGAAGGTGCGTCTTCGAACTTTTTCTTCGGAGGAGAGGTGGTGTGGCACCATAGAGAGGATTGCCGTCTTGTTTCCAGTTCGAAGTGATGGACTCATGTCTCATCGCCAGTGACGATGATCGAGAAAAAATTAGCCTCCTAACGTCCAACCAATACCGCACAGGTCGTCATTTGTTGCTCTTCACGGTCTTCTGTTAGGCGCTGATGAATACAGCAGGTATACGCCTTTGAGTATCTCATCTGGTGGACGAGTGTGTCAGCACTATCAACAGAGACGCCCATTTGTGCAGCGAGCTGTTCCGTTGTGTTTCGTCGATCACAACAAATGAGAGTGTCCGCACCTTCCAGTTTTGCAGGAGTCGCAGCTGCGTGCTGCCGACCGGCAGGCGGGAGATCGGACAGATATGCGGGACCTCGTTGCAATGATGACAGGCACCTCACCCAACGAGTCACCGTGTTTTTGTTCGCTGATAGATCTCCGTGGACATTCTGTAGGCGTCTATGAACATCCGTGATGCCCTGGTTTTCCATCAAAAGAAACTCAGTGATAACTCTCAGCTTGCAACACACCTCCATTGTTGCCGCTATTTCGACATACAGCACGAATACCTACAGAAACTTCATGAAACTATAGCAGCTGAACAGGTAATGTTCCACGATATCCCACAAGAAATTCTGCATTTTTGAACCGAAATTGCCCGAGGAAAAAATGTGCTGCATCACTTATTGGAAGCCCCTCGTATAATGATGAGCTCGTCGTGCAGGCTGCGAATGCACAAGGGGTGTCGACCGGCCGCCGTGCCAACCTCTACCTCGCGGCCTCATGTGGATGCGGTATGTAGGGGCATGTGTAAGCCTTTCAGACTTCCGGTCGTTTTGCACACTTCTCAAATCGTGGAACCGCTACGACTGTCAAGTAGATCCTCAGGTGGGGCCACGAGGCTGGGTGCACCACTTTCCAGCCTTCCACCAAGGAAAAATCCCTGGGCGTACCAGGAATCGAACCCAGGTTCTCCATGTGGTGTCACCGCCAGACACCACACTTGCTAGGTGGTAGCTTTAAATCGGCCGCGGTCCATTAGTACATGTCGGACCCGCGTGTCGCCACTGTCAGTGATATCAGACCGAGCGCCACCACACGGCAGGTCTAAAGAGACGTACTAGCACTCGCCCCAGTTGTACGGACGACTTTGCTAGCGACTACATACTATCGTATGAAGCATGTCTCATCAAGAACGATGTAAACAAATGATGGATTAAAGTTAAGTATTCCAGAAGCTACGTACTTTTCTTTATAGCATTCATTACGTATCCTGTTTCAGACTTATCTCTAGCCTGCGTGGGTTAACGCGTGCATATCGGCTTCCTCAAACCGCACTGTGTCGGCACTTCTGTCGACACATCACTCCATATGCCTGCCACTTACGCTGACCACTCAGCTATGGAGGGGTGCGTGAATGTAATTAGGGAAATTGAAATACCCTCAATGTTAATCAGACTATTTAAAATGTGTGTAGACGAAACTTTATGTAGTATAAAGACGCATGTAAGTTAAACTGAAAATTTTAAGCTGTACGCAGGACTGCGACAAATTTAACATCGCCTTAGAAAATATCTATAGAGAATTTACCAGACTATCTCCCCAAGGGATCTATCTCTAGGAGATGAATATTACTAGACTTCTCTGGGCACATGCTGGAGCAATAACAAGTTATTCCGAAACGGAGTTAATCTGAATGAAGCAAAATTTGTGAGAAAACAGGACTATAGGTTGGTAGAGAAAAGGGAGAATGTATGGTCGTAAATAAGAAAGTCCGAAATGATGCACCTTTGGCTGTAGATGGATTCATTTTACAGAAAGTCGACCGCTTCAGATATTTATGGATTCTCTTTAGTACCAACAATAGAATGGATGTAGAAGTAGATGCCAATCTAGTAACAGCGAGTGAGCACTTTTCAGTTTTATCAAAATTCTACAGGAAAGATGACTTAGTGTGAAGATAGAAATCTGCTGAGTACTACTTCGTTCATAATATAAGGAGAGGTGGGCTACAGAGCGGTGCAGCAGCTATCGTCGTAGGGAAGTGAGACACGAGCAGAAATGATTAGCGAACACGAGCATACAATAACCAATATTTCGCTTTCTCCAAGTGTCATGAAGAAATTTTACAAACGAACAAACACCAGTGAAGCCCAGCTATTACAAAGAATGTCATGCAGTGTGAGGCTCCTGCCACTAACGCAAGTGCGAAATGTCGAAGGCTGACTAAGACTGTTGACTGCCCAAGACTGCGACGGAGACTGCGACTTGTAGCTGTCGCCAGCGGTGCCATATCGCGGTGGCAGAGGGCGCTCGTAGACAGAGCAGCTGAAGGCGTGGCCCAGTGGGCACGCATCGCTGGATTTGCTGGGTCCCCACGCGATAACCGTCGGCATCTGTCGGAAACGTTCGTTTCCGTTGCCAACTGTGACACACCGGTCATGGTGGTATCGATCTACGATACCAGAAAATCCACTTGAACCAATCGGCTGTTATACTGGTAACATTATACAAACGTAAAACATTAGTATTTAGAAAGAAAGATGATGAAAAGTTGTTAATATTCGAAAGGAAATTACTAAGGAAAATTTTTGGATCTGACGTGGTGAAAATAAGATACAGTGAGGATAAGAAAAATGAAGAATTGTACAAAAAACGTAACATCATCGATGTTGTAAAGAAGACTAGTTGAACTGGGCAGCCCTTATAGCAAGAATAATAGAGTCCAGACACACCAGATGGAACGAGACGAGGAGGAGGAGGACCCAGACTTGGGTGGTGAGATAACATCCGAGAAGACACAACTAGGATGAACGTCGACACCAAAAGGACAAACAGTTTACTCGACAGAATGAAACGGAAGAGACTTGTAGAGTAAGCTTATGCTCGATAATGCCCTCGCAACATGTAAAACTATAGAGCTTTCAAATTGTTCATAATTTTAACCAAGATGGCAAGGAGTTAACAGTGATCTGTTCTTGATGATCAATTAGAAAAAACAATCAAGATAGCAAAACATCTGATTTATTGATATGAACTGCTTCGGCACGTTTCAAAGGAAATCTCTAGATTATGAGCACCATTTGACTGGAGCCTGCGCCGTGGTGAACAGCTGCGTGTGGTCACGAACGCCCTCACATTGGGTCAGAGGATATCAGGGCTCGTCGGTGAATAACATGTTTCGCCTATGACGAAGTTGCCAGTTTCCATGGGAACGACAGAACTGAAGGAGAGCTGCAAGACATGTGAAGCGGGGTACTCGAACAGGGCATTTGGGTCGCAAGGTACTTTCTCGTAATCTGTTCACTGTAGTCTGGTCTGACACAGCGGCTCCAGAGGCCCTTCCGAGGTCGTCTCACAGTGCTCTGGCGGTATCTATATGAGGCTGCAACGCAGAGATGACCAGGCATCGGTCTTCACGTGGGGTTGTAGTAGGTCAGCGACCTCGTTCAACTCGTCTTCTGTACTGACCTGTCACCCAGTAGCGTGTGTGCAGCCAATGGATGGCACATGGAGAGACATTGTCACCTGCAGCAACACGACCGAAAGTTCATACTTTTTGGATCAAACAGACTGCCCTTGCAACTTGCACTGCATTAAGATGTCACATTGCATGTGCTTGGTTGAATACAATGTCCGCAAATGGCTCCAGAGGCCCTTCCGAGGTCGTCTCACAGTGCTCTGGCGGTATCTAAACGAGGCTGCAACGCAGAGATGACCAGGCATCGGTCTTCACGTGGGGTTGTAGTAGGTCAGCGACCTCGTTCAACTCGTCTTCTGTACTGACCTGTCACCCAGTAGCATGTGTACAACCAATGGATGGCACATGGAGAGACATTGTCACCTGCAGCAACACGACCGAAAGTTCATACTTTTTGGATCAAGCAGACTGCCCTTGCAACTTGCACTGCATTAAGATGTCACATTGCATGTGCTTGGTTGAATACAATGTCCGCAAATGGCTCCAGAGGCCCTTCCGAGGTCGTCTCACAGTGCTCTGGCGGTATCTATACGAGGCTGCAACGCAGAGATGACCAGGCATCGGTCTTCACGTGGGGTTGTAGTAGGTCAGCGACCTCGTTCAACTCGTCTTCTGTACTGACCTGTCACCCAGTAGCGTGTGTACAACCAATGGATGGCACATGGAGAGACATTGTCACCTGCAGCAACACGACCGAAAGTTCATACTTTTTGGATCAAACAGACGGCCCTTGCAACTTGCACTGCATTAAGATGTCACATTGCATGTGCTTGGTTGAATACAACGTCCGCAAATGACAACTGTCATCTGCGTACCTCACTAGAAATCTCTGGAACACAGGTACTCTCTTCCTTCTGTGGGGTAACCTGTCTCTGTAATGCACAACACAGCAAACAGACTGTGAATGATTTTAATTCTTACCTGCAATGAAATCCGAGATCTCAAGTCATGCAGTAAGACTACAGACATAATCCGTATCAAAATAGGTTTAACATACCAGGTGTTGATGTAGATTGCTTGGGGGCTTAACTAAAAAGGAAAGGACTAATATTAATGAATAAATGCAATAATTTTAGTAGCTGTGTGACCGATTGCGAAGTCTCGTAACCGGTTGGCCCTGACTAGTATTGGCACGCAATCTGACTGCATAAAATAAAAATAAAGAATGACAAGGAATTTGCATTAACACAATTGATTAATTAAGTCCCCTGCAACTATAAAAGCTACGAAACAACAAGGCACAATTGTAACTGTTTTGTATGTGGTAGTGCGACTCAACGTACATGTATCTGGCTCGGTTATTTCTGAATACGACAAAATATTTTAAACACCATTTACAATGAACTAATTGAAAAACCATAAATACTATAATTGCACATTGATCCAGAATTACAAGTCTAATAAATGAACAGGAGCCAGATGCTTTGTTGACTGTACCTGTGAGCAAGAGGGATTGCCATTAAAGAAAACTGTAATACCTTTTTACCTCATTATATATTGACGAAAGTATTCCATTACACCAGCATCATAAATCAAAAGCCCATCTTCTTTCTCAAATATATTCTGTCAATTGCAACTTCTTCCATCTATACATTACATCAACCGAACAGCGTCTACTCTCTCACCCAACAGAACAACAACTGCCCTCGACATCCTCTGAACTACTACTGCCCAGTGGAGGCGGCGGAATGATAATCTTTGGCGCAATCTCTGGCGCTGTGACTCAGTGTAGCCACCTTTCAAAATGTTGCCCTAACTTTTAACAATCTACATGGAAATTGGAAAATACAACAGACAACTTTTATCAGAATCCCTTGGCATCGATAGCGGGCTTGGAATGTTTTCTGTAGAGTAATTAGCAGAACACTTTTCAAGCTGGTCATTTAAACCATCATGAGAAGCAGAGAAGCTGTCTTCATTCTCCAATTGGGACAAAAAATTTCAAAATTCATCAAACACTAAAATAAAATCTTAGACATATAGTACTGTCAAATCATAATGCAGTAGTATATAAAATAAAAATTGATATACTAATACAGAAGCTAGACAGGAAAGATCAGATTTAAAATGCAGAATATACTTCAAGTATAAAGTAAGTAGTGTCATTTGTGTTGAAAATGGGACCTTAATGCGGTCCAAATATTGACATATTAAAATGAGAGCTGTACAAGAATAATTACTTTGAAAAGAATGTACATAACAAGTATTTTAAATTTTCGTTAAGGGGCATCTTTTACGCCGAAAATAGTACCTTAGTGTGGCCTAAATCGGTTACATGTAATGTAAAAGTCATACAAAAACACTTAAAGAGAAAGGTGGCATGTAAAAGGCAACAGATATTATTATTTTGAAAAGTGTAATAAATAAATTTAAAATATGGCATAACTGTGATTGTAATGTACACAAATGGCACATCCTTAAATAATGTACATAAGTGATACAGAAATCATTATCCTGAAAAGTATAGTAAATGAGCTTATAATATGACCCCATTGTGGTCGCGATGTCGCAAGTGGAACACCTTTAAATAATTAATAAACTAATTCCAAATTGCAGATGTGTGGCACACGATCGGAACATCCATATAAAATGGACAAAGTTATACAGAAATGAAAACCTTGAAAACTGTAATAAGTGAAGTGAAAACAGGACCACACTTTGGCTGTGATGCACATTTATGGAACATCTTATACAATGGACATAATCTACATAGAAATCATTATTTTAAAGACGTTACTAAATGACTTTAAAATGTAGCATCACTGTGAATTCCTCAAATTATATAAAAAGTTGCGCATAAATTAGAACTTTTTTTAAAAAAAATGTAATTATTTCTAATACTGCCTCACTGTGGTCTTAATAATCACAGGAAAGGTGTAAATATCATTCACTAAGGCTTAATATTGCTGTGGAAATACAGCTGTTAAATATAGGGCTACTACTCAGCCTACAAGCATTTAACTTCAAATGTATTGCCTCAGCTATTACACAGACATGAATCATTTACTTAAACAAGGCCTCTTTGGTCCTAAATACGACTTCTCTGCAGCCTCATCAAAGACTGATTAAAATTGCATCATTGTATTAAAATAGTGAATCAAGATATCTGCCCTCAGTAGAGAATAAATAAAACGGTGTCAGTGTATTAAGTTATCAAGATCATGGCGTCTGTATCCTCATGGAAGATTGAACTAGATTATATCAATACTGTAAATTAACAAAGTTATGGCATCTGTAGCTACATGAAAGACTGAACAAGAGTGTGTCAGTATATTAAACTAACAAAGTTATATGTGACCGCATCAACCATTAAGTGAAATTGTACTGCTGTATTAAACTATCGGGTCGCGCCCGTGGTCTAGGGGTAGCGTCTTTGATTCATAATCAAAAACGTCTTCGGTCCCGGGTTCGATCCCCGCCACTGCCTAAATTTTGATAAATAATCAGCATTGGCGGCCGAAGACTTCCGGCATAAGAAGTCAGCCTCATTCTGCCAACGGCCTTGTCAAAGAGGGCGGGGAGCGGATAGAGGTTCAGGGCACTCTCTTGTCCTAGGGGTGGGAAATTGCCCCTAAAGGCGGAAGAATCAGCAATGATCAACGACATGAGGATGCAGAAGGCAATGGAAACCACTGCATTAAAGACACGTAACGTGTATCCACAGGACATGTGGCCTGTTATTGAAGAAGTGTCATGATGATCTCTCCATTGGCAAAAGATTCCGGAATAGTCCCCCATTCGGATCTCCGGGAGGGGACAGCCAAGGGGGAGTTTACCATGAGAAAAAGATTGAATAATCAACGAAAGGATAACGTTCTACGAGTCGGGGCTTGGAATGTCAGAAGCTTGAACGTGGTAGGGAAACTAGAAAATCTGAAAAGGGAAATGCAAAGGCTCAATCTAGATATAGTAGGGGTCAGTGAAGTGAAGTGGAAGGAAGACAAGGATTTCTGGTCAGATGAGTATCGGGTAATATCAACAGCAGCAGAAAATGGTATAACAGGTGTAGGATTCGTTATGAATAGGAAGGTAGGGCAAAGGGTGTGTTACTGTGAACAGTTCAGTGACCGGGTTGTTCTAATCAGAATCGACAGCAGACCAACACCGACAGCGATAATTCAGGTATACATGCCGACGTCGCAAGCTGAAGATGAAAAGATAGAGAAAGTGTATGAGGATATTGAAAGGGTAATGCCGTATGTAAAGGGGGACGAAAATCTAATAGTCATGGGCGACTGGAATGCAGTTACAGGGGAAGGAGTAGAAGAAAAGGTTACAGGAGAATATGGGCTTGGGACAAGGAATGAGAGAGGAGAAAGTTTCAGCTAGTAATAGCGCATACCCTGTTCAAGAATCACAAGAGGAGGAGGTATACTTGGAAAAGGCCGGGAGATACGGGAAGATTTCAATTAGATTACATCATGGTCAGACAGAGATTCCGACATCAGATACTGGATTGTAAGGCGTATCCAAGAGCAGATATAGACTCAGATCACAATATAGTAGTGATGAAGAGTAGGCTGAAGTTCAAGACATTAGTCAGGAAGAATCAATACGCAAAGAAGTGGGATACGGAAGTACTAAGGAATGACGAGATACGTTTGAAGTTCTCTAACGCTATAGATACAGCAATAAGGAATAGCGCAGTAGGCAGTACAGTTGAAGAGGAATGGACATCTCTAAAAAGGGCCATCACAGAAGTTGGGAAGGAAAACATAGGTACAAAGAAGGTAGCTGCGAAGAAACCATGGGTAACAGAAGAAATACTTCAGTTTATTGATGAAAGGAGGAAGTACAAACATGTTCCGGGAAAATCAGGAATACAGAAATACAAGTCCTGAGGAATGAAATAAATAGGAAGTGCAGGGAAGCTAAGACGAAATGGCTGCAGGAAATAGTGAAGACATCGAAAAAGATATGATTTTCGGAAGGACAGACTCAGCATACAGGAAAGTCAAAACAACCTTTGGTGACATTAGAAGCAACGGTGATAACATTAAAGAGTGCAACGGAAATTCCACTGTTAAATGCAGAGGAGAGAGCAGATAGGTGGAAAGAATACATTGAAACCCTCTATGAGGGTGAAGATTTGTCTGATGTGATAGAAGAAGAAACAGGAGTCGATTTAGAAGAGATAGGGGATCCAGTATTAGAATCGAAATTTAAAAGAGCTTTGGAGGACTTACGGTCAAATAAGGCAGAAGGGATAGATAACATTCCATCAGAATTTCTAAAATCATTGGGGGAAGTGGCAACAAAACGACTATTCACGTTGGTGTGTAGAATATATGAGTCTGGCGATATACCATCTGACGTTCGGAAAAGCATCATCCACACAATTCCGAAGACGGCAAGAGCTGACAAGTGCGAGAATTATCGCACAATCAGCTTAACAGCTCATGCATCGAAGCTGCTTACAAAAATAATATACAGAAGAATCGAAAAGAAAATTGAGAATGCGCTAGGTGACGATCAGTTTGGCTTTAGGAAAAGTAAAGGGACGAGAGAGGCAATTCTGACGTTACGGCTAATAATGGAAGCAAGGCTAAAGAAAAATCAAGACACTTTCATAGGATTTGTCGACCCGGAAAAAGCGTTCGACAGTATAAAATGGTGCAAGCTGTTCGAGATTCTGAAAAAAGTAGGGGTAAGCTATAGGGAGGGACGGGTTATATACAATATGTACAACAACCAAGAGGGAATAATAAGAGTGGACGATCAAGAACGAAGTGCTCGTATTAAGAAGGGTGTAAGACAAGGTTGTAGCCTTTCGCCCCTACTCTTCAATCTGTACATCGAGGAAGCAATGATGGAAATAAAACAAAGGTTCAGGAGTGGAATTAAAATACAAGGTGAAAGGATATCAATGATACGATTCGCTGATGACATTGCTATCCTGAGTGACAGTGAAGAAGAATTAAATGATCTGCTGAACGGAATGAACAGTCAAATGAGTACACAGTATGGTTTGAGAGTAAATCGGAGAAAGACGAAGGTAATGAGAAGTAGTAGAAATGAGAACAGCGAGAAACTTAACATCAGGATTGATGGTCACGAAGTCAATGAAGTTAAGGAATTCTGCTATCTAGGCAGTAAAATAACCAATGACGGACGGAACAAGGAGGACATCAAAAGCAGACTCGCTATGGGAAAAAAGGCATTTCTGGCCAAGAGAAGTCTACTAATATCAAAAACCGGCCTTAATTTGAGGAAGAAATTTCTGAGGATGTACGTCTGGAGTACAGCATTGTATGGTAGTGAAACATGGACTGTGGGAAAACCGGAACAGAAGAGAATCGAAGCATTTGAGATGTGGTGCTATAGACGAATGTTGAAAATTAGGTGGACTGATAAGGTATGAGGAGGTTCTACGTAGAATCGGAGAGGAAAGGAATATGTGGAAAACACTGATAAGGAGAAGGGACTGGATGATAGGACATCTGCTAAGACATGAGGGAATGACTTCCATGGTACTAGAGGGAGCTGTAGAGGGCAAAAACTATAGAGGAAGACAGAGATTGGAATACGTCAAGCAGATAATTGAGGACGTAGGTTGCAAGTGCTACTCTGAGATGAAGAGGTTAGCACAGGAAAGGAATTCGTGGCGGGCGGCATCAAACCAGTCAGTAGACTGATGACCAAAAAAAAAAATTAAACTATTTGTGCTGTGGAATTTGTGACCTCATCAAAGACTGAATAAAATTATACCATCACATTAAATCATCAAGACTGTGGCGCCTGTGGTCTTATCAGAGACTGAATAAAACTGTAACTAACAAAGTTATGGTATCTGTGGCATGACCACATCAGTTCAGCAAAGCAAAGATTATAAATAGCTTGTGATTTTATAGAACCATACAAATGACTGTCTCAGAACATAGTATCATAGTATTATAACTATCATAGTATTATAACACATGGAAGACTGCAGAAAATGGGCTTCAAACTAAAACACTAATTCTTATCCCACGGCAATAGACTATTTATCAAACTTAGGGTTTGAAGAAAAAATGGCATTATATTTGTGGTAAAGTTCACTGAAGGACATATGATTTGGAAACCAGCTGGAACCACCTCCATCATGACCCATTGTCTGGCCTGAATCAACTGTCGGTTCAAAATGGTTCAAATGGCCCTGAGCACTACGGGACTTAACATCTGAGATCATCAGTCCCCTAGAACTACTTAAACTTAACTAACCTAAGGACATCACACACATCCATGCCCGAGGCAGGATTCAAACCTGCGACCGTAGCGGTAGCGCGGTTCCAGATTGAAGCGCCTGCAACCGCTCGGCCACAACGGCCGGCAACTGTCAGTTATTTGATCTCCTCCACTCATGTTTCTGCAAGCAGTACCAGTGAAACACCTGCTCTCTCAACCAGTCATATTGTTTCTATGCACAACATATTAAAATAACCATAGGTACTGGTAACCACCATTTATTAATCAAAATAGTGAATTATTGCTTATATATTGCTTTATTAACCTCATATATTAACAGAATTACCATGATTCACATTTTTCGATAACTTTTCTTATAGTTTCTCTGAACACAGTTATGTTTCATTTATAGACTGTCGGCCAGATTTGTAACTATTCATTACGCCAGTGTAGACCTCACTATAATAACTGCAACAACTCGCTACAGCAAACTAAATATTGTACACTACTTTGTAATAGTAAATTCATGACAATTATTTATACTAGATCAATAAATACTGCGTTCAGTATCAAATATCAGACAATACTTTACCCTCCTGTGGGGAAAGTAGTCGTGACAACGAATGGAAAGACACAATAAACAATATGCCATAAATATGACATAGTGTCTCTCAAATATAATCAATCACACCTTCTTCTCTCTTTACGACATGTTTACAAGTATTCCTGCTGTACTCCATACTTCACTCATCTGACTGATCCTACCCTCCTCTGGTTACATCTGATGTTTGTCTGTGTGTGTGTGTGTGTGTGTGTGTGTGTGGTGTGTGTGTGTGTGTGTGTGTGTGTGTGCATATACGTATGTTTGGAGCTTATGGGCACTCAAAGGTGCGGTTAATAGCGCTCTTAGACTTATTAAAACAAAAGAATGTGAATAAAATCTTTAAAATTGTTGCACACTCCCGCAGTCGAACTGACCAACTATCGCTCTCTCTCACATGCGCTAAAACAATGGAGAAAGAGTGAACGTAGCTATACGTGAGTTTATAACCCAATTAAAAGGAAAAAGGGGCTAAACGGAAGACACAGGGAACACTCACTGGCTGATCGCGTATAGAAAACGTGGGTGAGCTAGTCACTCTGCTAACACATTAAAACCATCGCCCTAAAATCATGAGAAAAACGTTGGAAAATTCACAAAAATTGGAAACTCGAAGCACATTCGTTTAAAGGTGACTTCAATAGAGGGCATATCCGTCGGCAAATCCGCCGCGGCTTCCTGGTCGTAAAATAAAACACAGTCCAATAAAATGTGACTCACAGTGATCTCTATGTCACAAGCATCACACATTAGAGGGTCCTCTCGCCAGAGTAAGAAGCTTTACATCATAGAGCTGTGGCATACGTAAGAAGAGTAACGAAAACGTCGTCCCCTAGACGTGGCTGGAAGGAAGTACGCCACGGCCGCTGTGTGGGCTTTAATAGGCAGAGCTTATTGTCTACCATGCTGCCACCGCCGAAAGACTCTGGATCTCAACAGCGAGGCCATAGCAAGCAGGGTCTGGCACATCCAAAGTCAGGATCACGACACGCCTTCTTGGGTGCTAGACCAGCCCTGTCGTTCCCTACAGTACCCATGTACCCTAGTAGCCAGCAGAAAAACATCTCCTTCGCCAGTTGTTGTAGTTGGCGGCAGGCATCCTGCATATTCTGGACTACTTAAACTGTTGAGTACAAACATTGTAGAGAGTGAAGGGCACTCAGAGAATTGCAAGAAAATTACACTGGAAGAATGTCTCGTCTACTCCAGTAGCAAGATCGCGTATCATTCCGCATTGAAGACAGTATAGACTCGAGGCAGTCGGACCATGGGGACACGATCAAGGAGAACAGCAGAGCAACCAATGGAATCAACCTGCTTAGACACATCCGTAAAGACAACTACATAGTTGTGATATTCATATAAAATTTCAGTAAATATCATGTTAAAAACAAAAGCAGGAGTGCAATATTTCTTGTAGGGCACTAAATCGTAAATAACCCTGAGTCTCTGCAGCAACCAGGGCGGTAGGCAGTTAAAAACCTGGATTCGTGACTGTACATGCTCTGCACCAAGTGACTCAGCACACATTGCACGCAAATCCTTAATGACAGTGTTACTTGTGGACGACTGGAGAAAACGCGTTCCAGAAATGTACAAGCAGCTGTATGATATGCAAGTGCATTCGGAGCTTTCAGGAACTTTCATGCCTGGTCCACCTTGAGAAGCCGCCACCAGATAGCAAGAGGCGGTTTCCCAGCATCAGCAAAGAGACGATGGGAGGTGCAGCTGCATAGTGCTGCAAGCACCTATGGGCAGCTTAATCCCCATGTGATGGGTAGCGTAAATAATCTGTAGATAAGGTGGCCTCGCTTACCTGTACACTGTACAGCCGTAGCATAGCCACGAACGCGCAAAAGTCCTACAAAACTGGAGCAGACACACGCTGACTAAGGCACTTCATGATATTCAGTGTCTTCAGGGTTCTGGTGGCTTCCATGTCTTCATGTGCGGTAACCATGACAGTTTGGAGTAAAACATGAGGCCCAGAAACCTCACTGAGTCCTTGGAATGTGGAATAGTATTCCTCATATGCAAGTCAGGAAGTCAGGTAAATTAAAAACACGACGAGAACGATTAAAATGCCCTTAGGGACACCGTTCTCCTGCTCAGAACGATATGACAGCATGTCACCAACTAGGGAGATAGGAAAGACCCTATGAAGAAGGGGAGGTATCCATAAAACCCCACTGATGCAGTTGCATGAGAATACTATGTCTTTATGTGTGGCATGATGGCTTCACGTACGAACTCTTTGTGCATGGGGCCCGATGTCACACGGTGTCTTCCTCCAGTCTTACCTATCTAACAGAATGTTTCATGTGTTGGCTGATGAAGGCATGTCTGCTGTGAAGCAAATATGGGCCAGGGTGCCGCAGGATTCAGTCTTTGGTCCCATCCTGTATTCCTTTTATACCACAAATGCTCCACAAGTGATACATGTTGAGTTGGCACTCTATCACAGCAACATGTGGATGTTCACATATAGCATCAATGCTGACAACATGGGCCGCCGCCTTCAGCAGGGCTGTGATGCGCTAAGTGCTTGTGCCACCAACTGGTGGCTCAAGTTCAACCATGCTAGGAACCAGCCGACTGTTATCGCCAGATAACAAATCCTATCGGCTTTCCCTCAAGTCATCATTTGGGGAGACTCCATCCTGTGTACCAAGACCACCACTTACCTCGGGGTCAAACTTGACCAGAGGCTTACTTGGCTCCTGCAGATCCATGAGATCTGAAATATTGCTGTGGGGCACCTATAGGTGCCTTCCTTCCGAGTCTAAACTTCGCCACCATCATGCATTATGGTCTACCTGACGCTAGTCTAGCCAGTATTGGAGTACGCAGCCATGGTGTGGGGGAAGACCGCCGTCTACCACATCGCCACCCTCCAAAGGTTGCGGAACTGGGTGCTGAAACTGGCGCTGTGCCTCTGCAGAATGTGCCCCTGCCATCAACTACATGAGGACTTTGGCCTCCTGCTACTGCAGAACAGGTTCCACAACACTACTCATGCATTTTACAACTAAACGGACCACTCCTGAAATCAGCTTGTCAGTGGTTTGGGCCGCCAACATCACCATCCATCAACTGCACACTGGCCATGAGGATCACCCCGTACATGAAAAACAAGGCCAGTCCACCATGTTAGGTTTCACCACAGCAACCAATCATGAAATGCAGGAATAGCACCTTGATGCTTAGTCTGCCGCAGTACGAGTTCAGTTTGCTCGCTTTACCAAGTAAAGTGAAGAGGCTCAGACTGCAGTCGTGTTCCGACAGGGCTCGTGGTCGCTGACCTATTCATCTTTCCTCTAGTCGTTGATAGTAGCTATGTCTTCGTATCCAATTTGGTTTTGCTCTCTGTCTTGGTATTTCGCCATGTGACCTGCGTTGTCAGTCGTCCCTATTGCGTGTGCCTGCATTGTACGAAGTGCATTCCAGTTCTAAGGCCTCCGATTTTTTTTCTAATTAATTACTCACCCGAAATCGATGAAACTGGCGTTACTTCTCGACGTAATCGCCCTGCAGACGTACACATTTTTCACAACGCTGACGCCATGATTCCATGGCAGCGGCGAAGGCTTCTTTAGGAGTCTGTTTTGACCACTGGAAAATCGCTGCGCCATAGCAGCACGGCTGGTGAATATGCGGCCACGGAGAGTGTCTTTCATTGTTGGAAAAAGCCAAAAGTCACTAGGAGCCAGGTCAGGTGAGTAGGGAGCATGAGGAATCACTTCAAAGTTGTTATCACGAAGAAACTGTTGCGTAACGTTAGCTCGATGTGCGGGTGCGTTGTCTTGGTGAAACAGCACACGCACAGCCTTTTCCAGACGTTTTTGATGCAGTGCAGGAAGGAATTTGTTCTTCAAAACATTTTCGTAGGATGCACCTGTTACCGTAGTGCCCTTTGGAACGCAATGGGTAAGGATTACGCCCTCGCTGTCCCAGAACATGGACACCATCATTTTTTCAGCACTGGCGGTTACCCGAAATTTTTTTGATGGCGGTGAATCTGTGTGCATCCATTGAGCTGACTGGCGCTTTGTTTCTGGATTGAAAAATGGCACCCACGTCTCATCCATTGTCGCAACCGACGAAAAGGAAGTCCCATTCATGCTGTCGTTGTGCGTCAACATTGCTTTGCAACATGCCACACGGGCAGCCATGTGGTCGTCCGTCAGCATTCGTGGCACCCACCTGGATGACACTTTTCGCATTTTCAGGTCGTCATACAGGATTGTGTGCACAGAACCCACAGAAATGCCAACTCTGGAGGCGATCTGTTCAACAGTCATTCGGCGATCCCCCAAAACAATTCTCTCCACTTTCTCGATCACGTCGCCAGACCGGCTTGTGCGAGCCCAAGGTTGTTTCGGTTTGTTGTCACACGATGTTCTGCCTTCATTAAACTGTCGCACCCACGAACGCACTTTCGACACATCCATAACTCCATCACCACATGTCTCCTTCAACTGTCGATGAATTTCAATTGGTTTCACACCACGCAAATTCAGAAAACGAATGATTGCACGCTGTTCAAGTAAGGAAAACGTCGCCATTTTAAGTATTTAAAACAGTTCTCATTCTCGCCGCTGGCGGTAAAATTCCATCTGCCGTACGGAGCTGCCATCACTGGGACGTACGTATTGACAATGAACGCGGCCTCATTTTAAAACAATGCGCATGTTTCTATCTCTTTCCAGTCCAGAGAAAAAAAATCTGAGGCCTTGGAACTTGAATGCACCTCGTACTGGCATTTCCCCATTGAGGCCGTCGACCGGTGCGCTCCAATCTCGCTCGATTCCGTTTACTATAGGGTAACATTCTGAGGCTTGTTTACCTATCCAGGTGCTCTGTAATTCCGATTAGCACACTACGTTTCTTACCAATAACAACAGAGCAGCAACTTGTTTAGCAGTTTCTCTGCTCTCTTACTTATAAGGTGAACCAGACTTTGAGGTTTTTAAAGGTGCCTAGCACACCCGATTTTTTTTTTCTATGTGATCAGTGAGCAATAATTCCTTAAGTTTACGCATGTAATCGTTCAGCTAATCATCTTCAACCAAGCTTTACCATAGAGACAGCGCTCTCATTCTGAATGATGACAATTAATTATCGAATGCAATTGTGAATAATAGGGACTATAATTTTAACAGGACTTGTATGTATGTCCGCTTTGATTTTTAAACATTTAGCGAAATTCATTCCTGAGAGTGCCACAGATGGAGCTAATAGACATTCAGTTCCTACTCTGTTTACAGCAGTGTGGAAAGTATTTCACAAATTTTAGATTTAAGAACTCCGTTTTATCTCTTCCAACTGCTATAATGTCTGCTTTGTCCCTACAAATCAGGTCATTGCCCTTCTCAAGAAGGTGGACCCATTCTGTCTTATACTACTGCACTTAATATAAACCAACCTGATTATGTATTTTGTCTGATGAATCGAAAAAGTATGAACCAAACTAATAATATGGACTCATAGTCACGGGATGACTGAGTAACGACTTACAGAAGAATCGTTTACCTGGAGATGCATCATTTATGCTTTGATCCCTGCCCTAACACCAATACTATGCTATTTTGCAACATGCATAGACTCATCTATTGTCCCCTTAAGTATGATTCAAAGCCACTGAAGTTAGTTTGAGGGGTTGTTTTAACCTATGCTGCTAAATTGACCAGCAAGGGTCAGAGCGCTCTTTACTTCTCTGAGAGACAAACGATTAAATAGCGTACGATTTTTTTTTTTGTTCCATACATTCACTACCAAGTGTTATCGTTGTTTCAATCTGACAAAAGCAAGTCGGCTAGAGTCTACCAACAGTCATGAAGTATGAAGTTCCTTTTCTAAGCTGACAGTACATTATTTTTAGTCTTACTCGATAGTCGGCGAACATTTGAACTGTTCTTTGCACAACTGACGACGTTTATTATTGCTATTCCCACTGTTCTAAAACTACATTTGTTATTTAGTATTTTATCCATTCTCGGCAACTGTAGTCGTATATAACGAAATAAGAAGCAGCCAGTTGCATAAAAGAAATTTAATTTCTTTACCGGTTTTGGCCACTTGGGGTATACAGCAAAACGCCATGTTCATGTGGTTCATAGTGTCTGACACTATAAACCACACGACTATGGCATTTTGCTGTATGCATCTTGTTGATTGACACTCGCAAATAATACGATAGACTTCTGAAGAAGGTCATTAAGTGCCTGAAACTGGCGAAGAAATTAAATTTCTTTTGTGCAACTAGTTGCTTATTTTCTCCTTATAAATTTGTTATTCTGCTTTTATTAAATACTCTCTGATGTATCATGAATCTCACTTTTGCAGCACCTCTGTTTTCTAAAAATTACTTGCAACTCGATTTTTTATCGTTAGAACAAATGAAAATAGTCGCTTTAGCAGATGTAAGCTATCAATAGGAGAGATTCAAAAATCAGATTATCACTGTCTTGAAGCCATAGAATTAGCAATCTGAACCTGTGAAGATAAACGTCAGCGGCGTGGACCTGTATTGAAGCAAGTGTCCACTGTGATATTGTTTTATAGCATTAGCTGACAGAAACATGTTCCTCTGTTTTCTAAAAATTACTCGCAACTTGATTTTTTATCGTTAGGACAAATGAAAATAGTCGCTTTAGCACATGTAAGTTGGTTAAATACTGCAACCTATGCACCACCCACAAAATTTGTTACATTTCTTCCCTTATACAGATTTTCTGTGTCATAATCGCGGGATTGCCTTGTGATCGACATTTAAGTGATAAATAATTCCTTTTTGGTGGACCCATGGAAAGTTTTGTTTCTTTACAATATTGAATTAGTTGGTAAAAATATTGTCTTTGATTAATATCCTCTGCAAACAGGAGTGAGTCCTCAACATAAGCTCTCTTAAGCTGTATACACAATAAGACAAAAATAAAAATAAAATAAAAAATTCTAATGGGACGGAAATCGGTAGATTTGATGTAAATTTTCAGAGAAACACATGCTTACAATTTCAAAAAAAAAAAAAAAAAAAAAAAAAACAGGGGCCATTTACTCAATAGAAAGAGTTCTAAGAGTTGTCATCCACCACACCAACGCAGTGACGTCCTTAGGACTTTGGTACGCAGAGAATATGCCATTTCCGACGCGGACAGCTTAACCCAAGAACTTGCGCATTTGATGGCTCTGTTTTTAAGAAAAATGGATACTCCGAGAAGCAGATTAGTCGGTTATGGAGTTTGGAACATCACTCGAGGTGCATGAAGAGGAACGTAGGTTCGTGGCCTTTCTGTCTTATGCTGGAGGCATATCGTTTAAGATTGGACGAATTTTAAGGAATTTTATTATTAAGAGTGTGTTCCGTACATCTTCTAAGATCAAGGCACTACTCGGCTCTATGAAAGATGACTTGAGGCTTAGGAAACCCGGTTATACAAAATTCCTTGTCAGTGTGGGAAGGCTTATATTGGCCATTTGATTCGCACAGTTCATGAAAGGTGTGTGGAACATCGCCGTCATACGAGGCTACAAACAGCCGGAAATATCGGCAGTAGCAGAACACTGCTTAAATGAAGGACACGGTATGAAATTTGACGAAACTGTGACAGTTGCCAACATTTCCGCTTTTTTGAACAGTGTCTAAAAAGAAGCGATTGAAATTAGGTTGGCGGATAATTTAATTAACAGAGACAATGGGTTTCCTCTTAGCAGGACGTGGAATCCTGTACTATCCCGCATCAAAGTTGAACGTTCTTCGGTGCGGTCCTGAGGGCGATATATCGTTGCGGCCAGTTCTCTACTAAGGGCGGCGCCAGGTCCTAGCAACCGTGATGAGCCTTGCGGTGGCCTATATAGGACGTCGATTTGCAGCCTGGCGTCAGTTATCAGCGGGACTCATCAGTGAAGCAGCTTTCTCCTGAAGATGGTGACCAGTTGGATCGCCAAAATATCCAGTCAAGTTGATTTTAGCATCCGGCAGCAAACACGAACAGACTTTCATAACTTATTACGCCGGGAAACATACGAAGTCACAAACGTCTGTACTAGTTCAGCTGTGCAAGGTCCGATTTCAGAAGAGCTGTGTTCATTAGAGTGGGCATGTGTTGAATAGCTGCGATGTACTTTGGTGTAGGATGAATGCCTAAGGCCGTGAACAAGTATCCTAGGAACGTGACCTCGGAGGCAAAATTCATGCACTTGTTTTTGTGATATTTGAGGCTGGCCTCTCTTAGTATTGTGAAGAAGGCTGCGTGGTTGTCTGCTAACTCCTTGACATCCTTGCAAGAGTATGTCCTTCAGATAAACGACTACGCTGGGGAGTGGCTGGACAAGTTGCTCCCGGTATCGCTCAAATATGGCGGGAGCATTGACAGTGCAGAATGGAAGAATCTTCTGTCGAAATAGCCCAAAGGGGATGATGATAACCAAAAGTCACTTGCAGGCCTTGTCCAAAGGGGATTGTAAGTGGGCGTCTTTCAGGTCGACTTTCGCATAGATTTGTCCCTGGCTGGAAAGCCCGTCAACTCGCCAATTTTAGGAACTGGATGCGCGTCCACAATAGATCGTGAGTTGACTGTTGAACTAAAATCTCCGCAAACACATAGCACATACATTAGATGTTCCATGAGAGCTATGGTTGTTTCCCATTGGCTGTTGGCCACTTTGTGATGCCCACAGCTTGGAGCCGACATAGTTCATCCCATAATCTGTCTTTCAGGGCAAATGGAATATTGTGGGCTTTGCAGAAGTGGACGCGGACCGTGGAAAGAAAGTCAATATGTGCTTCAAAATTTTTCAGCTTTAGAGATGAGGTACTTGCAAACAGACATGAACTCCTCCAGCAGCCATGTCACATAAGAGTCCGAATTCACTCAGTGATTGGTAGGTTCTGTACCATGGCTCCTGAGAATACAGAATAAGTCTATCTCCGGAAGATTTCTGAAGACTGCGATCGAAACATGATTGTGGCCTGAAACTTCCTTTGATATCACCAGTATCATTAGTATAGGTCTGCAGACACTGTCTAAATGGCTGGAGAGGTGGGGATCCCAAAGTGGAGTATGTAACCCAGTCAGTGATGATAGCGTGAATCAACCCTTGGTTGCGTACGAAGTGATGTCACCCTCTGATTCATGATCGGTTTTGTCGCAATTGTTACAGTCCATCGACATTTTATATGTTGAATGGCAGGCCTCTGCTCGATGTCCTGTCTTGCCAGATTCACTACACTACTTCTACCTCAACTGACACTGATGGCACTGATGGTGTATGAAGCATTGACTACAGGAAGGAAGCTGCTGTGTACGGTGGCAGTGTGGCCAATCAGCAGGGCTACGAAGCCGCATCTGCACTGGGTCTTGTTTCTGAATCAGTGTGCATTGCAGTTTGGTCATGAAGAGTGGCGGAGGGTTTGTAGAGCCGCTGTCGAACTCAATGATTGTTTGGACACCTCGATGATAGAGAGGCACGTTTCAAGAGGAGGATCCTGCAACTTGAGTAAGTCTGTGTGAAGAGTTTCATCCAGTGTGTAGACAAGACTCATGTCTCTGACCAGCGACGCAGTGTACAATTGATGTTGGCTGACTGAAAATGGCAGTCTCTGGAGAGATAGATAGGTTTGATTGACTTGTCTATGATAACTTAAAAATTTGTCTTGCTGCAACGACATTCATATTCAAGAAGACTGGACTTCAGTTGTTCATCAGTAAGTAAATGGGTCATTGAATCAAGGATTAACTCCTTGAGGAGGTGGAAAATGTCTGGACCGACAGAGGGAAGGAAATATCGTGTCTGCAATGAAATATTGTTCCAACTGAGAATGTAGCTTGCTCAAGGTTTCACCATTCTGTCAAACGGTTGTAAAGCAGGAGGTGCCGGATAAAGTCCAGCGACTGTGGACGAGAGGACTGCCAAGTGGTTGCAGAAGTATAGCTGAGTGGCAGTACACATAGTTAAACATTCATATAATAGTTACACATTTCGGTGTCTCTGTTGCATGATAACTAGCAGATTACGTGAGATATCTACGTGTTCTGCCGTGGTGGGAGTGCAATAGCGACTCTGGTGGACTGTACAAGAACTAGATTGGGGGACATACCTGCAAAAAAGGTCCCTTAGTTTGGGAACGAAATACGTCTGATTCGATGGTAAGAATAAAAGGCACAGAATACAGTGTCTCATTGGTTACTGGAACAGAGGCTTGACAGAGCTGCTGTCGCCTGACAATTTCTAATATGTAGTAGCAGCCCTAGGAGATCTGTAGGAAAATACACTTGCAGGAAATTAGTCCAAGTCCCAAGAATGCTGTCCTGATTAAGTGTGACACAGGCACAGAAAAAAGTATTCCTAATAGAGTCTAAGTCCACAGAGGAAGCGACGATGAAAGCTGGGAGTTGTGGAATCTGTCCCAGCAATGGGCTTCAAGAGTCTCCTGAGAGGATGAGATGAGCAGCCACCCACCCATAGTTCGTTTGGAAGTGGCGGCTTCTGCTAGCACTGGTACAGCTGCCTGCTGCCCAGTCATAACAGTGATATGGAGAGCTCATGTGCTGAGGCATGCAGGAACCACGCAGACTGCATTTGTGCCCAAGGTGCCCAACTGGTTGCCACTCCCTTTTGCATAGATCTCTGATATGACAAAACGCATTACTCGAAATCCCTGGAGTGTTGTTGCTCTATTGGATCTAATGATCCGTAAGTTGCTTCAGATGATATGAGAAACACGTAAGAAATTTGTGGATTCCTTTCCTTGCCGAAATGAGGCCATTGTCAATAGTACAGCTGGCTTTTCAAGATATTAGCATGGTGTCTCCTGGGAGTGGTTAATTTTTTGTCTCTGTGCTTCTTAACATCGTAACGCATTGCACCACAAGTTGATCATGGTGGGCAACTATTATTCCACATCTGTGTAACTGTAGCTAGACACTCAGTATTTATTCTTCTATTTAGCAACAACAAATACTGTATTTCTTTTCAGAGTAGAACAGTGAAAGGCCACAAAGATTATCAAAGCCTCTCAGAATATTATGTTGTTGTTGTTGTTGTTGTTGTTGTGGTCTCCATGCTACTCTATCCTGTGCAAGCTTCTTCATCTCCCAGTACCTACTGCAACCTACTTCCTTCTGAATGTGTCTAGTGTATTCATCTCTTGGTCTTCCTCTACGATTTTTACCTTCCGCGCTGCCCACCAACACTAAATTGGTGAACCCTTGATGCCTCAGAATATGTCCTGTCAATCGATCCCTTCTTCTAGTCATCTTGTGCCACAAATTTCTCTTCTCCCCAATTCTATTCAGTACCTCCTCATTAGTTATGTGATCTACCTATCTAATCTTCAGCATCCTTCTGTAGCACCACATTTCGAAAGTTTCTATTCTCTTTTTGTCTAAACTATTTATCGTCCACCGTTCACTTCCATAGATGGATACACTCCATACAAATACTTTCAGTAAAGACTTCCTGACACTTAAATCTGTACTCGATGTTAACAAATTTCTCTTCTTCAGAAACGCTCTCCTTGCCATTGCCAGTCTACACTTTATATCCCCTCTACTTCGACCATCATTAGTTATTTTGATCCCCAAATAGCAAAACTAATTTACTACTTTAAGCGTCTCATTTCCTAATCTAATTCCCTCAGCGTCACCCGATTTAATTCGACTACATTCCATTCTCCTCGTTTTGCTTTTGTTGATGTTCATCTTATATCCTCCTTTCAAGACACTGTCCATACCGTTCAGCTGCTCTTCCAGTTCCTTTGCTGTCTCTGACAGCATTACAATGTCATCGGTGAACCTCAAAGTTTTAATTCGTTCTTCATGGATTTTAATTCCTACTCCGAATTTTGTTTGCTTTACTGCTTGCTCAATACACAGATTGAATAACGTCGGGAAGAGGCTACAACCCTGTCTCACTCCCTTCCCAACCACTGCTTCCCTTTCATGTCCCTCGACCCTTATAACTGCCATCCGGTTTCTGTAAAAATTGTAAATAGCCTCTCGCTCCCTGTATTTTACCCCTGCCAACTTCAGAATTTGAAAGAGAGTATTCTAGTCAACGTTGTCAAAAGCTATTCTACAAATGCTAGAAACGTAGGTTTGGCTTTCCGTAATCTATTTTCTAAGATAAGTATTTCCTCACGTGTTCCAACATTTCTACGGAATTCAAACTGATCTTCCCTGAGGTCGGCTTATACTAGTTTTTCCATTCTCAGAATATTAAACGTACCTTAAAGCAGGCCACTCAGAGGTTGATGTTTCGGAAAACCCGCCTTGCTGAGTCGGTCGCACACCCATTGTGTGGGGGCGCACTACAATTGCGTGCTGTGGCAGTTTTCACCACGCCAAAACAGAAGGGAAAATGTTTGACGGAGTGGGGAGGGGGGGTGAATTTAGGGCTCGGGAGAGCAGACAGCGGCGCACAGGTGGAGCCAACGAACCTCGACCCGGCCAGTATAAAATCGTACGCCACAAAGGCAAATGTGTTGGGGCACATCATCTCGGCGCAGGGGTGAGAGCTGACAGACTGGTCAGTCTGTGAATCGGTGGCTTTAGGCGGAAGTGTGGTACAGCCCTTAGCAAGATTTTTGGACTCTTAGGGCGCTGATTTACCGATGACAGTGAGCGGCGCAGAGCATTCAGTCGCTCGCTGCGGCTGGCTGCGGGGCGCCTCCGGGTGGTCCAAATTTACGGCAGGCAGTGTGTCGCCGCGACAGGTGGGGCCCGTGCCGCTTCCGGCCCGCCCCCGCACGAGAGGCGGCGGGACGCGCCCCGGGGAACACTAAATAACGCGCGCCGCGCGCAGAGTATTGAAATTTGAACTGCGCCCCGGCACCTCGCTCCTCGCCCTCGCCGGGCGCCGCCCACACCTATACGTCTTGCTGTAGGACGCGGCAATTTACTCCCGTAATGCGATGTAAATTGGCCAGCAGTGCGGCGGCCGGGGCGGGCGCCTGCGGCGGGCGTTTGTCAGGGCGAGCTGCGCCGCGCAGCGCCCCCACTTGCCGGCGATCCCAGAGTACTCATTAGGCGTGACAGACGGAGCCCGGCGGCCCGTGATACTAATGTCGCGGGCCCCCACTCCTTGCTGGTGCCGGTATTGGAAACAGAAATAAGTCATCTTACATAAAGGTCTCTTCCGATGCACTCGGTATATATCTTGTCGTAAGTCATCAGTGTTATTCTGACGTATAGTCCTTTCCTCGTATAACTGTGTTCCGAGAGCCACTGTGCAGTATAATGTGGAGGTTATTTCGTCTAAAGAAGAGAGAACTTTTATTTTATACACACCATACAGCGAGGCCTTCAGGGGTGGTGGTTCAGATTGCTGAACGCACCGGTACCTTTAATACCGAGTAGCACGTCCTCTGGCGTTGATGCATGCTTGTATTCGTCGTAGCATACTATCCACAAGTTCATCAAGGTACTGTTGGTCCAGATTGTCTCACTCCTCAACGGCGGTTCGACGTAGATCCCTCAGAGTGTTTGGTGAGTCACGTCGTCCATAAACAGCCCTTTTCAATCCATCCCAGGCACGTTCGATAGGATTCGTGTCTGGAGAACATGCTGGCCACTCTAGTGGAGCGATGTCGTTATCCTGAAGGAAGTCATTCACATGATGTGGACGATGGGGGTGCGAATTGTCGTCCATGAAGACGAATGCCTCGCCAATTTGCTGCAGGTAGGACGATGGCATTCAGGTACCGTACAGCCGTTACGGCGCCTTCCATGACCACAAGCGGCGTACGTCGGTCCCACATAATGCCACCCGAAAACAGCAGGGAACCTCCACCTTTATGTACTCGCTGGACAGTGTATCTAAGGCGTACAGCCCGGCCGTGTGGCTCCAAACACGTCTCCGACGATTGTCTGGTTGAAGGCATATTCGACTCTCATCGGTGAACGGAATATGATGCCAATCCTGAGCGGTTCATTAGGCATGTTGTTGGGCTCATCCGTACAGCGCTGCATGCTTTCGTGATTGCTGAGATAGACCTAGCCGTTGACGTCGGCAGTGAAGTTGCGCACCATGTAGCCTATTGCGCACGGTTTGATTCGTAACACGACGTCCTGTAGGTGCAGGAAAAGCATTATTCAACATGGTGGCGTTGCTGTCAGGGTTCCTCCGAGCTATAATCCTTTGGTAGCGGTCATCCACTGCAGTAGTAGCCCTTGGGTGGCCTGAGCGAGGAATGTCATCACAAGTTCCTATCTCTCTATCTATATTCTCCACGTCCGAACAAAATCGTATCCATTCACTACGAGACGCCTCTACATTTCCCTTGTTGAGAGCCCTTCCCGGCACAAAGTAACAATGCGGTCCGGTATTGACCGTCTAGGCATGGTTCAACTACAGGCAACACGAGCCGTGCACCTCCTTCCTGTTGGAATGACTGGACCTGATCGGCTGTCGGACCCCCTCTGTCTAATAGTCGCTGCTGCTGCATGTTTGTTTACATCTTTGGGCCGGTTTTGTGACATCTCTGAATAGTCAAAGGGACTGTGACTGTGATACAACATCCACAGCCAACGTATATCTTCAGGAGTTCCGGAAACCGTGGTGATGCAAAACTTTTTTTGATATGTGTACCTTTCTCCACTACTATCTGCAGTACTTCGTCATTGTCAGCAGTTATGGAAAGAAGAATTTTTGGCATCATTTTTACAACATCTGCAAATGAAATGTATCAGTGAAATTACAAATTTTTAACTAATGTAAGTCTGCAGGCTTTCGTGGCCATCGTCACTGAAGTTAAAATCTTCTGGGTTAATAGGCCATGTCATATTTTCTCTAAAATAACGCCCCTTCTTCTGCATCAGTGCGAGAATATTACCCCATGACGATGGACCACCAATGGTGGCCATAAGAAGTTTAACCAACACGACCACTTCTCCAGCACGAATGCGGGAAAACTCCCTTTTATAAAGAACACGACACTGATCTCTGACAGTGTTCGGGCAGCAGTGGACACCGGAAGCTGCTGAGGAAGATCCCAGCAGAGGGGTAGAAACATCGATTACTTTAGAGAAAATATTATTCGGTCAATAATCGAAAGATTTTAACTTCAATTTTAACTTAACTGGTGGCTACTGGTTTCAGTTATATAACAAACATCATAGGATCAATTCGTGAAAAAATAAGAAATAAAACATATCAACGGCAGCGGAATGCGTATGATTAGTAGCAAGAAATCATAATAATTTTCTTTTTTTGCTAAAACTATGAAACAACTTCATCAAGTCAACATGAGGAGACAGTGTGCGAGATCACTGATTTATTACCGGTTGATATTAAATGACAGACTGTTGACTAGCCAGCTGAGGCACTGTCCACTGTTCCACATGTGGTTTGTGTATAAACCCTTCACAATCTACAGATAGCTTGTACGGTATATACGCTGACGGAAATGGAAAGCTGGAGACTGTTAACACCTTGACCGAACATTCTCAAACTAATATGCTAATTAATTTCTCATGGTCTGGGTTCACAATTATGTCGATTATTTTAAAGGAATGGCGTACATGATGTTCTTTAAAACATAATGTTCTAGTATTTAAATTGTGAGGATATGTAGTTTACAATTTCATCCATATACGAGCCCATTTTCAGTATTCTGAGTAGAGAAAAAAGCTACTACTGCAGTAATGACTGGTGTGAGCACATGGCCGCTATTGAGTTGATGGAACGTTACAGATGGAGACCGCAATACGTTATGGCGAGAAGAAATGCAAGGGCGGCTTACCGGCTTGTTCTAAACTTTGAGACAGTTCGAATCATTAGCGTGAGGGACATGGAAGCCTCATATCGACACACAGCTAGCTGTGAAGAAGTTACTGCATGCTGAGTGGTGATAAAAGGCACTCAGCAGAAAAGTGTGCTTATTTAGGTCTAATCCAGCATTGCTTTCAAGAACTATACTTTTCTTGATGAGAATAACACTATACGTAGCATTACTACTGTTTTTTGTGTCTTTCTACATACACGTAAGGTATTTGGGAGTTTTCTTGAAAAGCGAGGAGGTGTATGTCCTTACTCATCTACACGATGTTTATATCTTTTCTATTGTTCTTGTCTTATGATATTCCCGTTTAAGATGGTCTAAAAATGTTGTGTGGTTTGTATTATATTTTCATACCCTGACGTGGCCTCTATATTTTGTGTCAAAAGGCTTGCGAGTCATTCCAATGTAGATTTTTTACAGCCCATGCACTTGAGCTGGTAGATACCAGATTGTCGATATCAGTCTGATTGTAGCTTTAGTTTAGGGATGTGTTTCTGTACTCAGTTTCATGTTTTGCAGGCAACACGTCTATCCTTTTTTGAGAAATATGTTACCTATATGAACTGATTGTGGTAGGTATTTGTATGCCATTTTCTTGAGGTTACGTTGTTTGTATGTGTTGGTACGATTACGTTTCCTTGTTTCATCGTGTATGTCTTTCTTTTCATCAAGTTTATGTATTAGGTTTCCTTATACCCATTTTTATTTATAGTGGCTAGTTCTCGTTGATGTTCAAAAGTGTTTAGGGTAATCTTATTTATTCTGTTTGGCGTGCGTATGGTTGCATATTGTTTGTGATTCTGTTGGTAGTTTGAGGTTGCGTTTATTATTGTATCTGTTGAGCGTTTTCTGTATCCGTCAAAGGCATAGTTGTGACTGTCTGTTCCTACATTTACGTGTAGAAAGCTGAGCATGTTTTCTCGTGCTTCTTCTGTTGTAAAATTTACATTGTTATATATTTACACAGATGAGCTAAAGAAAATGGTACACCTGCCTAATATCGTGTAGAGCCCCCGAGAGCACGCAGAAGTGCCGCAACATTACTGGAAAAAACTGACACCATTAATCGTGCTGGGCTGTCCATAAATCCGTAAGAGTACCAGGGGTAGGAGATCTCTTCTGAACAGCACTTTGCAAGGCATCTCGCATATGCCCAACAATGTCCATTTCTGGGTTGTCTGGTGTTTAAACTCAGAGGAGTGTTCCTGGAGCCACTCTGTAACAATTCTGGGCATATGGGTTGTCGCATTGTCCTCCTGGAATTACCCAAGTCCGTCTGAATGCCCAACGGACGAGAATGGATACAGACAGGGTGCTTATGTACGTGTCACCTGTCATAGTCGTAGATGTATCAGGGGTTCCACATCACTGCAACTGCACACGCTCCACACCACTACAGAGCCTCCATCAGCTTGAACAGTCCACAGCTGACATGCAGGGTCTATGGATTCATGAGATTGTCTCCACACCCGTACACCTCCATCCGCTCGATACAATTTGAAACGAGATTCGTCCGACCAGACAACATGTTTACAGCCATCAACAGTCCAATGGCGGTGTTGACGGGTCCAGGAGAGGCGTAAAGCTTTTTGTCGTGCAGTCATCAAGGATACGCGAGTGAGCCTTCGCCTCAGAAAGTTGATATCGATGATGTTTCCTTGAATGGCTCACACGCTGACACTTGTTGATGGCCCAGCAATGAAATCTGGAGAAATTTGGGGATGGGTTGCACTTCTGTCACGGTCAACAATTCTCTTTAGTCGCCGTTGGTCCAGTTCATGCAGGATCTTTTTCCGGCCGCAGCGATGTCGGAGATTTGATGTTTAAAGGGTTCCTGATATTCACGGTACTCTCGTGAAATGGTCGTACGGGAAAATCCCCACTTCTTCGCTGCCTCGGAGATGCCGTGTCCCATCGCTCGTGAGCCGACTATAACACGACGTTAAAACTCACTTAAATCTTGATAACATGACTCGTAGCAGCAGTAACCGATCTAACGACTGCGCCAGACACTTGTCTTCTATAAGAGCTGCCTACCGTAGCGCCGTATTCTGCCTGTTTACGTATCTCTGTATTGGGATACGCATGTCTATGCCAGTTTGACGCTTCAATGTGTATCTTTGTGTAACTATATTTTCTTCTGAGATTCATCTTCCATGCGTATTATGTCATCCATGTACCTGCCCCAGTAGGTGATGTTGCTTTTCTTTATTACTACATATTTCCTGTTATTAATTTTTATGTATGATTCGTGAAGATGTTGGCTAGTGTTCCTGCAATAAGTGAATCCATTAGTAAATTTTATTTTTGTATGTAGTATTCTCGATTGAATTCGGAACAGTTTTATTATGGTATTGACGGCAATAGGTTAATGGTTTCACTAACAGTGAAGCAGTTTTACATGTGTTTTAAATCGCTGGAGAGTGGTGTTGCCGTAATTGGGATTTTTATATCTCTTATGTGCTCTATTATCTAACTGATATTTCATAGTGTTTATCATTTTCAAGTTCATAAGCTGAAGGAAGGAAACGCTACACCAAGAACGAGACGTGGGACGTAAACGAAGGTTGGTAAGCGTGCTTCTACGTCTAACAGTTTATGTGTCTTCACGTTTCGTGCTAGCTGCATACGAGAGACGCTAGTAGCACCACTATAAGGATGCAAATCAGGTTTGCTTTAAATACACACTGTAACTGTCGTGAGGGTTATTTACGTTTGAGATTGGACGTGATGATTTGATGCAAGTCAAGAATACGTTTAAAGCGACAAAGACGCCCTTGAATGAGATTTCCACTCTGCAGCGGAGTCTGCGCTGATACGAAACTTCTTGGCAAATTAAAACTGTGTGCCGGACCGAGACTCGAACTCGGGACCTTTGCCTTTCGCGGGCAAGTGCTCTACCACCGAGCTACCCAAGCACGACTCACGCCCCGTCCTCACAGCTTTACTTCTGCCAGTACCGCGTCTCCCACTTTCCAAACTTTACAGAACTTCTCCTGCGAACCTTGCAGAACTAGCACTGCTGAAAGAAAGGATATTGCGGAGACATGGCTTAGCCATGCAAAGCAGTTGCCCGCGAAAGGCAAAGGTCCTGAGTTCGAGTCTCGGTCCGGCACACAGTTTCAATCTGCCAGGAAGTTTCATAGTCGCCCTTATCAACACCTCGGTGAAGTGGTGTAATTGTCCAACAAGAATCTGGATGTTCTTTCTACGATATTGCAGAAAGACTTAGCGGGAATGTAGCCACTTTGTGTGATTACTGGCAGCGGTGGCCACGAGAATATACGGTCGCAACTAGACCGGGCTGTGGACGGCCACGTGGCGCTAGCGAGGTGGAAGGCCATCGTGTTTGGAGCATGGCACTAACGCATCGTACTGCATCTGCAGCAGTAATTTGAGCAGCAGTTGGCACCACAGTGACACAACGAACTGTTACGCATCGGTTACTTCAAGTACAGGTCCGAACCAGACGCCCTGTAGCGTGCATTCCACTGACATGAAACCACCACCGCTTGCGACTTCGATGGTGTCAAGTGAGGTCTGCTTAAAGAGCAGGGTGGAGGTCTGTTACGTTTTCTGATGAAAACTGGTTCTGCCTCGGTGCCAGTGATGGCACCGTGTTTATTAGAGGGACCAGTTGAGGGCCTGCAAGCAACCTCTCTGCATGCTAAACACTCTGGATCCACGTTGGGAGTTAAGTGATTTTGTATGGTAGCAAGAGCAGTGTCGTGGTTCTCCCACGTACCCTGACTGCAAATTTGAACATTATTCATAAACAACATTCCAGAGGATCTTTTCCAACAGGATAACGCTTGCCCACATACCACTGTTGTAACCCAACATGCTTCAAAGAGTATCGACATGTTATCTTGACCTGCTTGATCACCACATCTGTCTCCAATCGAGCACATATGGGACATCATTAGATGACAACTCCAGCGTCATCCACAAACAGCACTAATCGTCCATGTACTAACCGAGCAATTGCAACAAATGTGGAAACCCATTCCACAAACTGACTTCCAACACCTGTACAACACAATTCATGCACTTTTGCATGTTTGCAATCACGTTTTGGCGGCTACACCGGTTATTAATGTAGCAGTATTTCACATTCGCAATGGCTTAACTCCCACTTACATTAATCATTTATATTCTCGTAAGTTACCTACAAAATTAATCGTATATTTCCAAATTTTCGTTACTCAGCATTAATTACTTCTTGATGTTGTGATTTTTTTCAGTTAGTCTAATATTGGGAGAGCAGTAGTTGCATTCGTTCTGTAGTAGCAGCAGAAAATAACTCAATACCCTAAAACATCTCTTAACTAAAACCACATCTAGGACCGATACCAACACTCTGGAAACTACAAGCCCATTGGTACGAACTGTGAATGCGTCTACTGTGGAATGACTGGCACGACAATTGACACAAGATATAAAGATTACATCCGGGCGTGGGAATATAGTAAAAACCACTCAACATTTGCAGATCGACTGAAACAGGAATTCCATAGGCCAAGCACAACAGAAAAAGTTATGGACATCATAACAATGAGTGAAGACAGACACTTCCTCTTCCTTTAAGCACTAATATATCGTAACAGTTAGTTAATGACCAACAGAATGGAGGAAACGAGGCTGTACATCAAATACTGACAACGTCACGAATGAGAAAAAAAGATATTTTCCTTTTCCATCTCTCTCTCTCTCTCTCTCTCTCTCTCTTACCCCCATTTCATCTCATCCATTGTCACTTACTCATTTTCCTCCTACAGTCTCTCCATTCCACTACTTTCCGTTCACTCATTACTCATCTTTGTCCTCCCTTCCCCCCCACTTACTCACCATTTACATCTTCTTTTCCGTCACTACTCTTTCTGTTCTCCTACACATGAAATAAATACATAGAACGTAACTAAACGACGTAACACAATGTGACGATTTGCAGGGGGAAAAAGTGGTTCAAATGGCTCTGAGCACTATGAGACTCAACATCTGAGGTCATCAATCCCCTAGAATTTAGAAGTACTTAAACCTAACTAGCCATAGGATATCACACACATCCATGCCCTAGGCAGGATTCGAACCTGCGACCGTAGCAGTCACGCGGTTCCGGACTGAAGAGCCTAGAACCGCACGGCCACCGCGGCCGGCTTCTTAGATCAAAGATAAAGCTAGCGGTAAAGTTGGTAGCGCTACACAAAACATACTTACGTAGCCAGAAAGATACAAACAAACTGTAGTGGTGTTACAATGTGGTCAGAAACTACCAGTCACAAAGCTCATGTGCTACAGGCGTATCAAAGCAGATATATTTCGTAGCTGATTGTAACATTTTTTGATTAGTATATGCTGTTGTTCGACGATATGAAATTCTAAGTCAATTATATATGAAGTACACCTCTTTCAACTACATTTTGTAAAAAAATACAACTAAAACTACAACAGTTTTCTTAACAGATGCTTATTATACAGACAGATTCTACTGAAAGCAAGAAGGAAGCAATTTTATTTAATCTTCGACGCTTTGTGAAGTAATAATCACAGCAGTAAAAGCTTCGCCTCCTGACAGGGGCAGAAAATGCAGTTCAGAAGCTACACAGCAGAAGATAACATCGTTTATTAAAAGCAAGCTGTGTACCGCTGCGCAGTCAGGTCACGCATGGGTAACGAAATTCTACCTTTAGATTCATTTGCTCTTGAGTGGCGGCAATGACAGTAACAGTAGTACATTTCGGATTCTACAAATGTCCTGAATCGCCTGGCCATTGAGAAATAGGTTTGCCTTGTTTCCCTAATTCACTTAAGAGAAATTTCATAATATTTCGTTGGACTCAGAACGACAAGCAACTTACTGCATCACACCATACGAAGTGGTAACAGTTGGTTACAACATAAGGAAATCGGAAGAATTTTACGGTGTTGGGGTGGATTTCCAAAATACAATGCAAAGGTGATTCACGAGCTCTACATTTAGACTCGTCTCTCACACTGACGGAATAGCCGATAGCTCTGCGTTCCCTTTCGACTGATTACTCATATTGCACTCATGTACGCGATCAGTGTTTCGGTCCAAACAGCAAAACCCTTTCCTCAACTCAAACAAGCGATATCAGTCAATCATTATGTGGTAACCAACAGCGTGCCGGCGCACAGAAGGGATGAAGAAAACCCCATCGATGTACTCTAATAATGAGCATCACAGTTGATAGCGTGAACAATTTTAGCAGTTTTACAGTAACTTCTACACCAGCCAATGATGTCACAGCATGTTTCTCCAATTTCAGTATCATAGCTAAACCACCCCCTCTCCACTTTGCAGGAATCATTGACAACATGGGTAGATGACTGTGCAGTACGTCCATTCAGTGTTAATTCTCGAACCCATAAATCATCAAAGTATACCAGACAGCACTCCACATATTTCTGTCACCTCGAGCATAGTGTTTAATTTACGATCTATCTCTCTGCGTATGGGAGTCACAGAGCATTATCCCTTTCTTAGGGTAATTTTAGAGAGTGAAAGACGCTCCTCACAGTGCCATTGACCAACCCGCCCTGCAGTACCATTAGAGAATTAATCTGCAACCGACCAGAAGAAGACGGCAACACTCCACGTTTCGTGGATCTTCCCGAGTCCTCACCCATCTCGAGATGCGTCCATGTGGAGGAGCTTAGCACGCCTTATCAATTTATAGTAACAGATTTCAAAGTGCCGTGATGACATAGCAGACAGTTACGAAGTTAAATTTGGTGGGTTTCGTGATCAAGTGGAAATTTGAGAAGATTGTGTATGGAGGTGCATTTGGGCTGGATCGTTATTCCCTCCCATGTAAATTGTTCGGTTGACTGCTTCTGCCCATTTCGTGCCTTTATTTAGTTGAGAGAAGATCGATTGTGGTGTGTGCATCTAGCAAGTGGGGGACACGATTGCCTGTTCTCTAGATGTGGGAAAGACCTTAGTTGGCTTGTAAATCATGGGAATGATTTGGACTCTGGTACATCATCGACATCCGTATTCGAGAGTGGAAATATCAGGTTCCTCCATTTGTTTCTAGTTATTTAAAGCACACTGCACCTCGCTAAAGTTTGAGGTTTGTAGAGAAATAATTTCCGGTTATATCTTCGGAATTATGTTGCGCTAGTGATCGGTAGGATGCTGCCTAGAGCTTGATATCAAGAAGTACCACGAAAATGGTATAATATTATGGTGAACCATGCAAAAATATACGTGTTCTTGCAATCCCCGAGTCTGGAGATGTGTGTAGAAAAGTGAGCAAGCAAGGAAGGAAGCAGGTTCGGATCAGAAACAGCGACGTGTTTGTGCCGAGGGGTGACGATACCGAATTTGTTGAATAGTTCTGAGTGTGAATTCAGTCCGCTTAGGCTGCTCTGATGTAAAAGGGATGATTTTGTATGGTGGAGGATAAGAATCGTATGTTTACTACATCGACGCGGTACGCGGTGATATATTGCTGGGACTAATATTCGAGCTCCTGTCCTAGGTGGGAGAGCAATGTAATTGAAATGGTTCAAATGGCTCTGAGCACTATGGGACTTAACATCTGAGGTCATCAGTTTCCTAGATCTTAGAACTACTTAAACCTAACTAACCTAAGGACATCACACACATCCATGCCCGAGGCAGGATTGGAACCTGCGACCGTAGCGGTCGCGCGGTTCCAGACTGTAGCGTCTCGAACCGCTCGGCCACCTCGGTCGGCTGTGGTTGAGTAAGAGCCTTCCCGTATTTGACTATATGTATGGCACTTTGCGAGGGTTAGTTGTCGTTGCAATGTGGTGATCAGTGTGAAATAACCGTTATAAGTCTCGTCTGCAGAAGGAAAAAAGGCTGACGGTGCTTCGATACCGGCGTTATGAGTAATTCGGCAAGTAAATTCGGTAAGAGCCGGTCATAATGCTCGATTCATTCACATCCTTTGTGCTGGGATACAGGAGCCTCTACATAACGGACTGAATGTTTGTGTGTGTTGAAAGCAGGAAGGGTAACACGTGATTGGACTGGGCACCATGTTAGGTCCGCAAGGAAGACTGCATTCGGCGTTATTCCACGCTATATTCGTAAACAAGTTCTGTTAGGGGAACAATTTTCGTGCATACAAGCTGAGACATCAAGAAAGCGATCATTAACTATTTCTCGGACGCTACACATTTCCCGAGAGGTCGACTCGGTTCTTATTTTTTACATAGTCACGTGACATCAGTATAAGATTCAGAACCTTGTTAGATGTGCTTGCGAAGGTTTGTAGGTACGCGCGTGCACTTCGCGGCGTTATGTCAGTCACACTGGGTAGTTAAGCGGGGTTAAACGTGTGTCTCATGTCGCGCTAGGACCACTGCGCCCTGTGCTACTCTGGGAAGCATTGGAACATCTCTCTCGGTGCTGGACCATACCACAGCTATGCGTCATCACATATGGGACCAGCGTGTCCGCACCTTGGAGTTCTGTGACGTCAGTGTAGCACTCGAAGACTTCTAACTGCATACACGAAAGTAGACCCAACTTTCACCTGCAGCTGTGTGAGAGCGATGGCTCGCGCTTGCTTGCATATGGCGGTGGCTCGCTGCGGCGGCGGCAGCGACTGTGGCGGGGCGGCGGCGCCGTCCGGCGCCGAGTGGTGGGATGTGTTTTTTTATTAGGAATCTTTTGTTTAAAAAATATTCCATCGATGTCACCGACCAATAGGATGCTGTGAATTAAGAAAAACTACCCCATATCTGTGAATATTACCGATTTAATTAATTTGCATAAATTTTTTCTATCAATGTGGTGTTAGAGGTACAGTAGTTAATGGGAGGGAGCGCGTGAGTGGGTGACATGGAGCAGAACAGCAGGTTATGTGCAGGACACTACGTTAATTTGCATAATTTTTGTGTAAAACGCAGTACAATAGTTTAAGGGGACGGGTGACAAAGGAGAATGAGCCAGAAATCATGTTCAAAGCATGTGAAATTCGAAAAGTGTACCAGAAAATGGTGGAAGGAGATAACTAACTACTTCATTTCGTATCAAAGGCGGTACAATAGTTTAAGTGCGGTGACACGGAAAACCACTTAACAGAACTACAAGCTAAGTGCCAACAAACGGCCAAACATTAGGTTAAGATACCCAGAGTACAGTGCTGAACATTAGATTATGCAATATGTTTGCCCCATGTAATTGCTTCTTGCAAGACCTAAACGTTTCCAAACAGCAGAGAATGATGAGCAAGAGAAATCCAAACCCTCAAAAAGTGAATTTTTTATTAATAAACAATATACCCTTAAATTCCCTGTTATGAGATCCTTACTCTCTACCAATTTTCATACATTCCATACAATGCCTTGAATCCCCTAAATTGTTGAAATAAATACAATGTCTAAACTGTTTAAACAATATTATATACACTACAATCGAATACCCTCCAAATGATCGATCACCTGAGTCTTTTTCCCACCAATTCCTAGGAAGAGGTGGCGGTCAGATGACTTAGGTTAGTGGAGGTGCCCTTTCTCTCACTATTTTCTTAGGTTAGTAAAGGTTGCATTGTCCTGATGGAATTTGAACATCCCACCAGGGGGCGTGGCACTTGCCCACCAGAGAGGTTAATTAATTGATCAAATTAATTAAGTAGTCTTTCAAATTGAGAAGAGTGAGAGGGGGTGCCTATTCCAGTAATTCAGACCTGAAAGTGTACCTGTAGCAGCGAGGAAGAGGAGGTTGGGGAGGGGTTGGGGGTGGGGAACAATAGGTAAAGTGCCTATCAATCAAAAGGAAATGGGGGTGACTTGGAAAAACACTTAAGGGGCTCCGGAAAGGCTCAAAATCATGAAAAGTTCAATTTTTACTTTTTTGCGTTTTCGGAATCTGCAGACTATTACCTTTTAATAGATATATAATTTATTCAATTCCGAAGACTACAACTATTTTTAAATTTTTTTTGAAATGTGTTCTACATGGGCGTGACCCACTGTGGCGCTGTTAAACTGCTGTCAAATGGTGTTATTATTAACGTCCGTGTTCATCAGGTACATTTTAGTGATGTGAGATAAAGTATCTGTTGTGGCTAACCTGTGATGGTTCAATATATATCGCTGGTGTGATTGTCGATTGTTTCATGTTTATTTACTCTGTCGTTATCTCGAAAATATTCGTAATTAATTCTGTTTCTTGAGTCTCTGTTTTGTTGAAGTATAATAATGAGTAAAAGTAAAGTTATTAGAAATCCTCCGAAGGCTTTTAAGAAAAGGAGAAATGTTGGAAAGCCAAAGGTATGTGTTATTACTGTAAACAATAAAGACGATAACCAAGTGACTGAACCTAACCTCTCAAGTACACCTGCCCATAGCAGTCAAAGTGGGAAAGAAAATACTTCACAGAAGAAGCTTGGTTCAATGAGTGAAAACTATAAATGTTTTATGAGCGAATCGGATGTGAATGAAATATTTGATATGTTGGTTCTCAAAGGAATTTTTTCAAACTGTGTAAGATGTATTCATTGTAGTGAAGTTGGTCTGGAACTCTCCATAATAAAGCACGTAGGACTTGCTAGTGAAATACAACTGAAATGTGATAAGTGTTCATACATGACCACCTTTTGGAACAGTGTTGCAGTAACTGCAACTGAAGAAAATGGTAGCAAAATCTACGAACACAACATTAGATTTGTTTATTCCTTGCGTTCAGTTGGTAAGGGTGCTACTGCAGGTGCAATTTTCTGTGACATCATGAATCTTCCAAATCCCCCAACCAAGTTTACGACCTATAATAAATTAATAGCGTCTAAAGTAGAAGATGTCTGTATAGAATCTATGAAGAACGCTGTGGAAGAGGCAGTAATGGAAAATAATGGTAACAGAGATTTGACTGCAGCGTTCGATGGTACCTGGCATAAACGGGGACACACATCTCTTCATGGTGTAGTATCTGCCACCAGTATGTATACAGGGAAAGTTCTAGATGTAGCAGTAATATCAAAGTATTGTAGATGTCCACAAAAATATAAAGGTACACATGAAAATAATTGCAAAGCTAACTATAGTGGCAGTAGTGGAGGAATGGAAGTGGCTGGTGTTGCCAGTATATTCCAGCGTCCTGAGGCCTGTGATAAAGTGCGATATGTTAATTACCTTGGTGACGGTGATTCTAAAAGTTTGAAACATGTTCAAGAACTGAAGCCCTATGGTGATGATGTTGTAGTGTAGAAATTTGAGTGTATTGGACACGTACAGAAGCGAATGGGAACAAGACTTCGGCGACTGAAAGCTTCGTACAAAAAACAAAAACTCAGTGATGGTAAAGGGTTGGATGGGAATGGAAGGTTAACTGACAGTGTAATTGACAAAATACAGAACTATTATGGAATGGCTATTAGGCAAAATACACAAACTGTCGACGAAATGAAGAAGGCTGTTTGGGCTCTTTTTTTTCATACTTCTTCAACCGATGAAAATCCCCAATATAGCTTGTGTCCCAAAGAAGAAGACAGTTGGTGTAAATATAACAAAGGATTGCTAACTGGTGAAGTGTACACTCATAAGCATAGTCTGCCTCATGCTATAATGGAGGTGATAAAACCCATTTTCAGAGACTTAGCAGCACCTGAACTGTTGAAAAAGTGTATTCACGGAAAAACTCAAAACCCCAATGAAAGTGTAAATAGTGTTATATGGTCGAGAATCCCCAAGACTGTATTTGTTGGAATAGAAACACTTCACTTTGGTGTGTATGATGCTGTTGCGACTTTCAATGATGGCAACATTGTAAGGTGCAAGGTATTTAGAAATATGGGAATGAAGATAGGTTCTAACATGGTACAAGCGATGCTTGCTTTAGACAAGGAACGCCTTCGGGCTGCAGACAGGGCTGTAAAGAGTCTAGAAATACAAGCAAGAGTAAACAGGAGGAGGAACAAAAGGAAGCTGGAGGAGGAGTTTGCAGAGGATGAAGATAATCCATCCTATGGACCTGGAATGCACTAAAAAGTTAATCCAATCTTTGTCGCTCGATTCCCAAAACTTTTATTTTCTCATACTAATTACATGTTTTCTAAGGATCTTCCAAACATATTTGTTTCAAACTTTCAGTAAATGTTACACAGTACCTTCTGCATAATTTAACATAGCCTTTTTCCAAAAAACTGTATATTTTTGAATATATAAATAAAAAATTGCAGAAAAATGTTGTGAATTTTCATTACAATTGAAAAAAAAAATCATCTTTAATAACTGAACTAAAATTTTGTAAAATCCCTGTGTTAAGTTGTAGCCCATATTCCAATAAATAATCTGCAAAAAGTTCAACTTCCTACCTCAAATACTTTGTGAGCAAAGATGTAATTTATAAGCGTTATTTTAACATTGCAAGTATAGGGCGTTCCGGAGCCCGTTAACAGAGCAATAGGCTAAGGACCTGTCAATCAAAGAAGAACAATAGACCTGCCCCTGAGTGCATACCTGCCCATGATGTAGGCAACCCACACAAATAAAATTTGCCAGAAATGGCTAAGTCCCCGTGATAGCAATGTTGCATCCAAGTGAAAGCAAGACACATGGATTACAACTGCAGCCGAACAGTAAGTTTTAATACGTAACATGCTAAAGCATTATTTTGTTTGTTGTTGAGTTAGAGCATGGATGAATTTAAACGCAATTACATGGAGTTTTAATTCAATAATTTACATTTCAGTTGTGTTTATACCAACTACGACAATATTGTCATTCGTATGTTTTCTGATTTCCTTAGTTGCTGTGCTAGAAATATTATTGTTTGGTGGACTGGAAAGTAATATTGTTTCTGCAGATGTAGGTATTCGTTCATCATCTACCAACTCATTCTGTATTTCTAAGTGGGGTCAAAAACATTTTAAACTTAGAGTGCTTTTTTACTAGTAACTAGTGAAATATTATTTTTTTTTTATTTTTATTTTTTTTGCAGTTTATGATGAAATTGCTAGCCGCTGTGGCAGTGCGGTTGTAGGCGGCTCAACCCGGAACCACACAGCTGCTACGGTTGCAGGTTCGAATCCTACCTCGAGCATGGATGTGTACGATGTCCTTAGGTTATATGAAGATAGTAACTGCTCTGAAAGAACAGATACCAATGATGACCATGCAACTTCTCTAGAAAGAAATGATAATTAATCGAAACCCTCAGCTGCAAACAGGTGTTGTTGATATACCTCAGTGGGGACAGCTGAAAATCTGCGCCCTGACCGGGACTCCAACCTTGGATCCCCTGCTTACATGGCAGACACTCTATGCATCTGAGCCACCGAGGGCTCAGAGAATAGCGCTACTGCAGGGACTTATCCCTTGCATGCTTCCCGTGAGACCCATATTCCCAACTGTTCACAACCTACATTCGTGAAGTTCCTAATAGATATTTGCCCATTCACTCGTTCTCACGGGAAGTGTGCAAGAAAGAACGACAGTCGCGCTATCGTCAGTGCCCTCGGTGGCTCAGATGGATAATCTGGCTTGTAAGCAGGAGATCCTGGGTTCGAGTCCCTGTCGGGGAACACATTTTCAGCAGTCTGCATTGAGGCAGCTGTAGGCAGTTGAGGGTTTCTATTAATTATCATTTCGTCCTTAGGTTAGGTAGATTTACATAGTTCTAAGTCTAGGGGACTGATGAACTCAGATGTTAAGTCCCATATTGCTTGGAGCCATTTGATCCATTTATGAGGAAATTGTTAGCCAAATATCAGGAGAGGTACACGTATGGCGCCGTATGCTTTTATGCTTTTTGAGTTTCACAAGGGTAGTAACTCAATAGCTGCTACCAAAACCATTTGTGATGTTTACATAAGTGCATTAGACATTTGTAGACGTCAAAGATGGTTTTTTATGTTCAGATTCGCCATTTTTGATATTTCCCACTCGTATCAATCTGGAAGACTAACAATTTTAGGCAGTGACATTTTAAGGGCCGTAGTGGAAGCAAATCCGTCTTAGTCAATCGAGGAACAGTCGAACTCTCCCAACCAACTTTGCTCGACCCTTCAGGAACATTTGCAGCAGATTGGTGAAGACAAACAAAGGTAACCGATCCACTAGATGCAATTTAATCCATTAGCGACACAGCACAGAAGGGTTTTTTGGTCGCCTGATCACTGGAGATGAAACATGGGCCCAGAGGGTCCTTTTGTGTGTTTGCTCTAGTGTTTTTGGGCCCATTGATTTTAGAGTGCTGAAACCTGAACAAACCGTAAATGCATATTTTTACCGTGAACAGCTGGATAGGGTAAATCAACTTTTAATTATAGAGTGCGCAGCGACTGTCAACAGAAAAGGTGTTATTCTTCAACATGATAATGCAAGACCGCACTGTGCAAGACGAACCCTGGAAAAAGTTAATCAGGGATGGGAAGTACTGCCTTACCGACCATACTTGCCCGATAATGCGGCATCGTATTTCCATTTATTCCTGTCACTACATTGTCTGAGTGGTACTGTAAGTAGGCTGTTTATGTTTTCTTATTGGCAACGTTACGTAGCGCTCAATATGAAAATCACTGGCTGTGCTGTGTGCAGTCCGTGGCAGCTTTGCATTGTTGTAATACTCGCCATTGTAGTGTTAGGCAGCTGGCTGTGAACAGCGCGTAACGTTGCGCAGTTGGAGGTGAGCCGCCAGCAGTGGTGGATGTGGGGAGAGAGATGGCGGAGATTTGTAATTTGTCATGAACTGATATATATATTATGACTTGTGATGATATTAAGGTAAATACATTGTTTGTTCTCTATTTATATCTTTCATTTGCTAACTATCCCTATCAGTAGTTAGTGCCTTCAGTAGTTTGAATCTTTTATTTAGCTGGCAGTAGTGGCGCTCGCTGTATTGCAGTAGCTTGAGCAGCGAAGATTTTTGTGAGGTAAGTGATTTGTGAAAGGTATAGTTTAATGTTAGTCAGGGCCATTCTTTTGTAGAGAATTCTGAAAGTCAGATTGCGTTGCGCTAAAAATATTGTATGTCAGTTTAAGGACAGTCTTATGTATAATTGTTCAAAGAGGACGTTTCATATGTCGACCCTTAGCCTAGGATACCTCACTGGAATCTTCTGATTTTTTCTTGTAGTTTGTGTATTTGGTGTAGCTATTGTTTATTGGTAGCGCGTAATCATAGAGAGAATTTCCTTTGTAGTTGTAGTTTTTCATTGTTGTACAGTAAAACAGTTGTGGCATGCATGTAGATTTGCACCAAGTATTTCGCAGCTACGCTTGCAATTAACTAGATATTATTTTCAGTGCTATGTTAATGTGTTCTCTTATTTTTGATCTTCAAATTGTGTTTTTCTGTGTTGTCGTGTGAAATACTGTGACAATAATGGCGTGTGAAAAACGTAATACTAGGCTCCAAAGTAAACTGAGAAATGACAGTGAAGACGAAGGCAGTGTGTTAGCGCCGCAGAGTAATGAATTAACTGATGTTCAAAGTAGTAATTTGGTAATCGTGCATAGGGAAATGGAGCGGGCGGCAAACAATGGCACGGACAGTGAAACAATTAGTGAAGAGGGAAGCATTATCGATCGATCGGTCGGCAACAGCTCGCCTCAGGAATCCGAAATGACAGGACACAATTTCGCAAATACTGTAGATTCAGGTTTTGGGTCATCACCGTTTTCTCAAATAAGTCAAGACACATTTTCTGCTTGTCAAAATGTGAATGTTGCCGGTGCAAATGCACTGCCGAAAAGCGTAGAGAAACAGATTCCAGACACTAATACATTATTATTGCAATTAATGCAACAAATGGAACAAAATCAGAGACAAACACAGCAAAAGCTTGAAAAGTTAGACACAATGGAACAAAATCAGAGACAAACACAGCAAAAGCTTCAAAAGTTAGACACAATGGAACAAAATCTTAAAAAGTTAGACTCATTGGAGCAAACTCT